>NC_138352.1:51981602-53373602 GCF_046562875.1 Panthera onca | reverse complement strand
ATCAAGTGGATCCTTTCCATCCGAACCGAAAGGGGTGTGATTTTGACAGCCTCTTTTACCCTCTCATTAGCGGCCAAGGCCCCCTTCCCTCCGGGTCCCCTCTGCTCCCAACAACACGGAACCCCATTCCCCATCTTTTGGTCCTAACCTTTTTTTCTTCCTCTTCTTCTTGCCTTGCTGCGGGGCATTCTGAAGCCTCTCTTGTACCCCAGTGTTCTCGCTCATGAAAACCAGGGTGACGATTTCTTTCGACTCTTCTGGGGAGCTGTCCTCCTGCTCTTCTGAGTCTGCCCCTTCCTCGCCCTCCAAAGGCAGGCACTGGAGCATCTCCCCAGCCTGGGAGGAGGCTGGGGGCAAATCCCGGCCCACCCTGGAGAGAGGGCAGAAGGAGCGGCAGTTACTTGAATCCACCTGCAGGGGGACCCCCTCCCTTGCTCATGCGGGTGGTAGACCCACTCAGAGACCAGGGGACAGATTGCAGTTTATAAAATGCCACCCCACCTCCACGGTGGGTGCCAGCTCGGGGAGAGAGCCGATTCCACCTTTTGCCACTGACTCTGACCTTGGGGACTCACTCAGCCAATTCTGGCTTTGGTTTTGCCCTCCTGGGATTTTTCAGGAGTAGGCTGAGATGCTATGCATAGTACCTGGTAAACAATCTTATTAAAGTGAGCGAGTGCCTGGAGACAGCCTCGGAACCAAGGCCTAAGCCTTCCTAGCTGAGGGAGTTAGTCCCAGTGGGTGTAGACGAGGCGCTCTGAGGAGGTCCGTTAACTGGCTCCCCACGACGCTGAACGTCCCACGCCCAACCTGCTGCCTGACCGTGAATGCAAAGGGAGCGGAGCACAGGGTCAATGTGTAGCTGACTGAACACATACCCAGCTCAGGGCCAGAGGGAGCCCTTCCGAGATCCCAACCACAGAAAAGGCTACCGTGTCTCCCGCCCCCTGCGATTCAACGTAAAAACAAGACCAAACGGTAAAATAGCACTAAGGAAGTCCAGCAGAGTTCTTGTCCCTCCTCCTATCCCCATGATGACTTCTTCGTTGTTTGCTGGGAATTTCAATATTTTTTAATGTTTTTTTTTAAATTATTTATTTTTGGGAGA
Organism: Panthera onca; assembly: GCF_046562875.1. Lineage (NCBI taxonomy): Eukaryota > Metazoa > Chordata > Mammalia > Carnivora > Felidae > Panthera > Panthera onca. The sequence goes on along the minus strand of NC_138352.1, from coordinate 53,372,494 downwards.
GAGAGAGAGACGGAGACAGGGCACAAGCAGGGGAGGGGCAGAGAGAGAGGGAGACACAGAATCTGAAGCAGCTCCAGGCTCTGAGCTGTCGGCACAGAGCCCGACGCAGGGCTCGAACTCACGAACTGCGAGATCATGACCTGGGCCGAAGTCGGACACTTAACCGACTGAGCTACCCAGGTGCCCCAAGGTTTTCGAATGATTTTTAATGCCTTAGTTTCAATAATCCTTAGGAATGTGCTTAGTTTGCTTGGGGTGACCCAGAACAGCCCAGATCCAATGAACTGATTCATCACCTTCACCTCCAAGATTTCTATGACCATAAAGCCAATCTTCTGGGGCCCTTCCCCTCTTTACCTCCAAATCCCTGCCAACCTTCTCACCATTGGAACCCCTGTCCTTTGATGCCCTTCCTACCTACCACCTGTTTTTCCCTCATAAACGCTTTGGTTTTTAAAAAATGTATTAACGTGTTTATTATACCTTATTATAACATATTATTAGTAATGACATAATATAACATTAAAGGAAGTTTAGAAAAGGACACGTATATATCTGGAGCCAGGATTACTAGGTTAATATAGAAATTAGCTTCTAGTTTTATTTTATCTATCTATCTATCTATCTATCTATCTATCATCTATCTACCTATCTATCTATCTTGCCATGTTGTTTCCCAGAGGAACTCCCAAAAATTTGGCCTACCTCCAGCAATATACCATAACAGCTGGCTCACCAACTCACATAATCTCATGGGAATCACTTTCCCTCCATACCCAAACTTGCTAATTCTAGACAATTTTTTGTACCTGTCACCACATTTTTAACATTACTGCATCCTTCCGTGTCTCTCTGCCCCTTTCCCACACCAAAATTGGGGAGTAGAGGGCTCTAACTTGGAGGCTACGTATGAATAACTCAGTAATAAAGCCGCCCTCCTGCGTGGCTCCGTCGGTTGAGTGTCGGACTTCGGCTCAAGTCACGATCTCGCGGTTTGTGGGTTCGAGCCCCGCGTCGGGCTCTGTGCTGATGGCTCGGAGCCTGGCGCCTGCTTCCGATTCTGTGTCTCCCTCTCTCTCTGCCTCTCCCCGACTCGTGCTCTGTCTCTCCCTCTCTCTCAAAAATAAATAAACGTTAAAAAATTAAAAAAAAAAGCCTCCCTTATATGTATGTACTTCTTTAGTGTTTTCAGAGAATTATCACACCCACCATCACACTGAAAGCTCACAGCCGTCGCCAAGAGGAAGGGCAGAATTATTAAGTCAGCCAGGGACTGCCCCTGGTTTCTCTCTTGCCAAAGGGGGGCTGTCACTTATTCCCAAGCCCAGTTATGATGACACCTGAAAAGGGGAGACAGAGTTGTACTCGGCACAACCACCCGACGAAACCTGGGCCTCGTGAGCCCGTGTTGCCCAGTGGACAGGCACATTCTTGGCAAAGTCCAAGAGGACCGAGGTATGTGAAATATTGACCTGGGGCTGCTCCCTTGATTTCAGATAAACAGCCCGTTCTGCTCCCCTAGCCCTCCGCAACGGCTTCTGTTTACCAAGCCGTGGAGGAGTGGCTCCGTTTACCCAAAGGTTAATGTTAACTCGAGGAGACAAAACTGACCCTGAACGTGGCCTCTGGAGTTGCGAGTTGTCTCTGCTGTCTTTCGAGTCCTTGCCCAAGTGGTAAGAACAAGTCATGGCTGCCGCTGTCTGCCTGCCTCAAAGAGAAAAACAACAACAACAACAACAAGATCAAATTCTGTTTCCTCTTGTCCCAGAGGGCCTCAGGCACATGGACCAGGGAACCGAACCCATGTACTTCTCAGGGAACTGATCGCCACCGCATTGGTTCCCACCTGCCTTTCCCCTGTATTCTAGGCTATCTATGACCCGATTGCCAGTTGAATGGTGCTTGAGTCAGGTGCAAGGTGGCGGAGAGCAGTCGATGCCCCCATGTGTCTATTTTTGCTTTGCCTTTGGTCTCCCAGCTTCCTCCTCCCCCAGCCCTCTCCGTCCTGTTTCTTCCCCAAGGCTAAATCCCGCTGACTTCTCTCAAAGGTTCCTGATAGAGAATATGGTGCTCAAAGTTTGCCAGGGGGAGGAAGGGGGGGGCGGGGGGGGGGGTGTGTGCCTGGGGTCACATGCTGAATCCACCTGCAGAAATGTTTACTTGGCCCACCACAGTGTGTAGTTGTTATAGTTTTAAATAGAAGTAGGGGCGCCTGGGTGGCTTAGTCGGTTAGGCGTCCGACTTCAACTCAGGTCACGATCTCGCGGTCCGTGAGTTCGAGCCCCGCGTCGGGCTCTGGGCTGATGGCCCGGAGCCTGGAGCCTGCTTCGGATTCTGTGTCTCCCTCTCTCTCTGCCCCTCCCCCGTTCATGCTCTGTCTCTCTCTGTCTCAAAAATAAATAAACGTTAAAAAAAATTTTTTTTAAATAGAAGTCGTTGCTGGGGTGCCTGGTGACTCAGCCAGTTAGGCGTCCGGCTCTTGGTGTCGGCTCAGGTCCTGACATCACGGTTCATGAACTCGACCGTGGCACCGGGCTCTGCCCTGACAGCCTGACAGAGCGGAGCCTGCTTGGGATTCTCTCTCCCTCTCTCTCTGCCCCTCCCCTGCAGGCGCGCGTGCACGCGTGTGCGCACTCTCAAAACAAATAAGTAAAACTTAGCAAGAACGGGTACATAAAGGAGTTGCCAATAAGTAGGAAATGTGGATTTCTCATAAAAATCCAGATTTCTGTCGCTTCTGGAAAAGTAGGTCCCCAGTGCTTCATGCCAGAAATCCGCCAGAGCCAAATAATGCCTCCCTCATTAGCTATTTTTCAACCTGCCCCACTCCGGTCCCTGTGGCCTCCGTGACACCAGAGTCACAAAACAGCTGCGCCTGTGCTGTTATTTTTCTCACAGTAGCATGAAGAGAGAGGAAACATTTTCGTACGTCCAGATCATTTCTCTCCGGGCCGCAAGCCGGGCGCCCTTGACATCCGGATTTGCCTGCCCTCTTCTGGCATCTCTCTGGCCCCCAAGCCGCTGTGAGTTAGAACAGAAGCTGCTTCCTCCAGAGAGTCTCGGGTCTTACTGGACTCTACCAGTCTCCTCTTACCCAGTGCCAGCAGCCACTCCCTTCTCTCCCGCCCAACAATTCGGGTGTCAAAAGTAGTCTCGCAGTCTTGTGGAAGTAGAGAAGGAGAGGCAGCAAATTCGAAGGACGGGGCTAAGGAGAATATAAAAGGGTGAAGGGGGGCTGCCGGCATCCCGAGATATACGTACATCCTGGCGTGAGGGCCGCTGCAGTGAGAGACATGACTTTAAGTCACCTGCTAAGAGGCAGCGGAAGTGAAGTCGCTGAGGACTCAGATTCTGGAGCCTGTCTGCCTGGGTTGAAATCCCGGCTCTGGGGGCGCCTGGGTGGCTCAGTCGGTTAAGCGTCCGACTTCAGCTCAGGTCACGATCTCACGGTCCGTGAGTTCGAGCCCCGCGTAGGGCTCTGGGCTGATGGCTCGGAGCCTGGAGCCTGCTTCGGATTCTGTGTCTCCCTCTCTCTCTGCCCCTCCCCTGTTCATGCTCTGTCTCTCTCTGTCTCAAAAATAAATAAACGTTAAAAAAAAAAATTTAAAAAAAAAGAAATCCCGGCTCTGCCACTTTCTAGTTGCATGGCCTCGGGCAATGTATTTCATTGCCCCTTCTGCCTTAGTTTCCCCATCTGTAAAATGGTCTGCCCCAGCCAGTTACGGAAATTAAAAGGAGTTAAGATAATACAAAGTGCTTAGGACAGTGCCAGGCGCAGAGTAAGTGCTCACTAAAGGCTACCTGTCAGCACCAGCTATGTGGCCCTGGACTGTGACCTCCCTGATGGAACAGACAGTGTCTGTGAATGCTCAGCTCCTACTACCGGGTCTGGCAGATACCAGAGGGTTATAAGCTTCCTGAATGATCAGACTGGAAGAATGAATAGATTCATGGACTAATTTAGCTTACCGTTCGTTTTCCTCATCTATATAATAGAAGAGCTGTTGTGAGCATTAGATAAATAGCAGTTTTTCAAGCACTGGCCTTGGGTTGAAGAGGGCACTTCCAACACTTCGTGTCACTCATGAGTAACCGTAGCTACTTTTCACAACCTACTTACCACGTAACTAAGCATTTACATTGTACTGAAGCATTTTATATCCATAGGTACTGTCTCAGCAGACCATCAGGTCATAGACATTCTCTTGCCTCCATTACAGATGAGAAGATTGAGGCACAGAGGGGCAAAGGCAGGAGACATAGCTGGGGTTCCACAGCCTATCTCTCTTCTACACGCCACACGCTGCCTTTCCCTCTCAGCTGATCACTCATAAACGGTGTGACCGGAAAGTGAAGCGACTGGTCTCCTAGCTCCCAGAAGCGGTTTTGGTGACCTCAGTCCCTTAACAATCAGTTGGTCCCATTTTCCTTAAAGCCAACTGCTTCCAAATTCCCACCTCCATTAAGGGCCTGGATCTCCCCAGATTTGCCACAACCTGGGAACAACTCTACTGTTTCGAGTTTGTATTTATTTTCTCCGTTTCCTGCCCTTCTCGTCACCAAAGTCCACGTTGTACGTGGGCTCTTATTTGGGGTGTAATTACAACCTTTTTTTTTTTTTAAAGTAGGCCTCACACCCAGCGCAGAGCCTGACACAGGGCTTGAACTCATGACGCGGAGATCAAGACCTGAGCTGAGATCAAGAGCCAGACGCTTCACCAAAAAAATAAAATAAGCAGCTCTTCCCGCCCATGGGTCCTGTCCCCATGCTTTAATAAAATCACCTTTTTGCACCAAAAAAAAAAAAAAAAGAGTCAGACACTTCTCTCGACAATAGCCAAAGTATGGAAAGAGCCCAAATGTGCATTGGCAGATGAATGGATAAAGAAGATGTGGTATATATAGACAATGGAGTATTGCTCGGCAATCAACAAGAATGAAATCTCGCCATTTGCAATGGTGTGGCTGGAACTGGAGGTCGTGAGGCTAAGCGAAATTAGTCAGAGAAAGACAAATATCATAGGACTTCACTCGTATGAGGAATTTAAGATACCAAACAGATGAATATAAGGGAAGGGGAAGCAAAAATAATATAAAAACAGGGAGGGGGACAAAATGGAAGAGGCTCATAAATATGGTGAACACACAGAGGGTTACTGGAGACGTTGTAGGAGGGGAGATGGGCTAAATGGATAAGGGGCATTAAGGAATCTACTCCTGAAATCATTGTTGCACCAGATGCTAACTAACTTGGAGGTAAATTAATTAAATAAATAAACTAAAAAAAAACCCCAAAAACAAAAAGAGTCAGACGCTTAACTGACCGAGCCACCCAGGCACCCCTGGAACACTTTCTCAGCTCTTACTGAATTCCTCAATATTACAGCTGGGAGGGACCATGAGAATACCTAGTTCAAACTGTTTGCTTTTTAGAAGTTTTGAAATGCCCCTGCCAGCTAGAGGAGGGGACTCGCACAAAGCCAGAGAGCGAGTCAGAAGGGCCAGGACCAAAGCCCTGGCTACTGAACCCTCTGCTCATCTTTCCATTACGCCAGGTGAGTGGACAGGCAATGTGGACTAAGCGCTTTGGAGAACGTTTAAGGCAACTGACTTGTGCTAACGTAGCAAACAGAGTAAATACCATCTTCGGTTTTATTTAATGATGCAAGAAACATTTAGTTCACCTTTCCAAAGAGGACAGTTAAGACCATTTACAAACAGTGATGTTTCCTCTCATTTTAGTGTGGGGTTTGATCTTGGAGAAGCTTCCACGCCAGGCAAAGCCGACCAAATCTGGCTAGACAGCATGAAAATGCCCTTCATTGGCCACCAGGGGGAGGGAATGAGCCCTGCGATGGCTTCATGCAAACACATTGCAGATTATTTGGAAAAATCTCACAGGAGGGAGCGTATTTCATTTCCACTTCTGAAAGACTATACATGCTGACTCCTCTTCTTCCCCCTAGAGGTGCACGGAAAATATCTAGCGCTTTCTTTGGCAAGGCGGAATTAATACGGGTGTCAATACATTGGAGAAAAGAATTATTTGGTGGTTACGAACAGATCATGGAGCATGTTTCAAGTTGTAACTAAGTTTTTTCATCCCGACCTTCAGAGCCTGGACTTTTCTTTCAGTCTGTAGAATTACATATGGCACTGAAGGGCCATCCTACTGTGTCTGCCGGATGACTAGCTTCTCTTCTCCCAAATAATATGTTTTCCCGCACTTCCTCCCTTTTACAACTTTGGGTCCTCATTCCTCTACCAGAAGCATCCCTCTGAAGGCTTCCAGTGGCTAGCTCTTGGAAAAGGTTGAAAGCAGATTGGGGAAGATGGGGAGGTTAGACCTCTGGATCTTGCTTTCAGCTTTGCCTCTTTGATTTTGTATGTCATAAGAAGCCAAGTAATATCGCCTCCCTCATTCCCTTTTTTTTTTTTTTTTTTTTTTTTTAGTGTCATTGACACACAATGTTACATTGCTTTCAGGTTCACCTTCATTCCCTATCTTTTATTCCCTATCTTTTCTGTGATTACCGGACCACCAGAAGATAAAAACTTCACATCTGGAAAAGTGCTTTGGGGTGCCTGGGTGGCGCAGTCAAGTTAAGTATCCAAATTCAGCTCAGGTCATGATCTCACGGTTCGTGGGTTCGAGCCCCGCGTCCAACTCTGTGCTGACAGCTGAGAGCCTGGAGCCTGCTTCGGATTCTGTGTCTCCCTCTCTCTCTGCCCTTCCCCCACTCACACTCTCTCTCTCAAAGATAAATAAATATATATTTTAAAAAGAAAAGTGCGGGCCGCCTGGGTGGCTCAGTCAGTTGAGCGCCGATTTCAGCTCAGGTCATGATCTCATTGCTTGTGGGTTCGAGCCCCGCATCGGGCTCTGTGCTGACAGCTGAGAGCCTGGAGCCTGCTTTGGATTCTGTGTCTCCCTCTCTCTCTGTCCCTCTCCTGCTTGTGCTCTGTCTCTCTCTTTCTCAAAAATAAAATAAACATAAAAAAAAAATTTAAGTGCTTTGAGCTTTGACGCAGGCAGAATAAATTGAGATGCTTTTTATGAACTTTTGCCTTTTCCTTCTAGCCACCCTTGGAATTTCAGCCCAGGGACTAAATGGGTTCTTAGCAAGATGTGGATTAACAAGGGAGGGATGGGGGCACTCAACTGCTTAAGGGCTGTGCCAGTAAGAAGTGCTGAGAGTGACCAGCCATATTCTCTGGAAACACTCAGAATTTGCTGACTTAGATTCCATTTTTTGCTCTGCCAGAAACTGAGGGGAAGATGCATTGTTCAGGGCAGGCTCACGCCCAGTCATTTTCTGCACAATACTCTGCATCACCAGCAAAGACAGATGGATCTGGATCCAGATCCCAGCTCTACTTCCTAGTGGGTGACTGTGGGTGAGAAACTGAGTTTCTTTGTACCTCAGTTTCCTCATGAGGAAAATGAGGAAAATAATTATCTATCTTGGGGGGTTATTTAAAGACGAAATGAGTTAACATTTATAATGCTCTTAAAGCAGTGCTTGGTTTAAAATAAAAGCTATGTAAAATGAAAATATAACAGCAGGATTGGTGTATCTATTAAATAACTTACTGAATGTAGAGCCTGGTACATACCGGTGCTTAGTAAAGGTTAGCTCCCTTCCCACCTCATTCCCAAATGTGACTTACATTTTTCCTAGGGTTCAAATCCCAAAGGAGAACGTTCCTCAAGCCTAGAAGAATTCTCCCTCAGGAGGTGAGAAATAGGAACTGAAAAGGGGGGAGCTGAAAAGGAGGGGCAGGGGCATTTGTTGAGGGCTGTGCTGGCTATCCAAAACAGAAGTGTCTTTCTGGAAGGTTTCTCCAGGCAGAGGAAGAAAGGTGATCAGGAGAAAAGTCCCAGCGATGGGGAAGGAGGAGGCAGAGAAAGTTTGGCGATTCCCAGGGATCTCCGGTATCTAAGGGACAGCTCCCTGGGGTTTGGGAAATCCAGGGCAGGAAGTGAGGGTGTCCCAGATTCGGCTGAGAAGCGGGGACAAGAGGGGGTATGGAGCTAGAAAAGGAAGAGAGTGAGGGCAAGGTCCTGGCATCGGGGTCTTGAGGATGAGAAAGGGAGCGAGGGTATTTCCGGGGTGAACGCCAGTACGGAGCTGGGAAGAGATGAGCTGCGGCGCCAAGAGGGAGCAGGGACTGGGAGGGCGAGTGGCGTTGGCCATAGAGAGCCACCAGGGAGGACAGAGGGAGTAACCCTGGTGAACTGGGCACCGAGGGGGACTTCGGGGGTATGAAGAACCAGGTTTTCCGTGGGGAGACACTAGGAGGCCGCGATCTAGGGCCAGCAACGGGTTTGGGGGGGGCTCTTACCCGCAATTCCTATCTCCCCGTCTTGCCCCCGCTCTGCTGCCCGTATCGTTCGCAGCCACACTTTCGGGCCCCCTCCTCAAAAGACTTAAGGAGACAAGGTCCCATTGGCTGCCCCACAACCCTTAAGCCCAACCCGCGCCCCTCCTAACTTGGGGTGCGCCCAGCCCACATATATTTGCATATAGGGCTTTCCAGGTCTTCGATTGGCCCCAGCGGCAGGCGGCCGTGCCCCCCCCCCCCCTCCCCGAATCCAATTAACCGCCCCTTTGCTCTGAGAGGCCAGCGCCCGAGGTCGTCCCGGGAGACGCGGAGGACGCTTGGGCCGCGCTCCTCGCGCTCGGGGCGGCTCCACTGCTAGCCCTGCGCGGGTCCCCGCCCTCCCCCGCCCGCGCCGTCGGGGCGTCGGGGCGTCGTGCGCAGGCGCAGCTGGAGCCTCGGGGCCGAGCGGATCCGAACTGTCTGCCTCGGAAGCTCCAGCTGCCCCGAAGGGGGAGGGGGAGGGGAAGGGGGGAGGGGGGCGGGTGGGGTGCACCGAGCGGGGCGGTCTCGTCCTCTGGCGCTCTGGGAGGGGTGAATAGCCGAAACCGGGACCAGAGGGGAGACGCGCAGACAGCATTGGATTGAGACCCAAGTCAAGATCTCAGGCATGTGTAATCATGGGCAGTTGACATCATCTCTCCGGGTTTAGCTTCTCCAACAGTAGAGTAGATACCGCAAACCTGCAAGGAACCGCTCTGGCTTACTGAATCATGACATCTCAGAGAGTGGGGGGGGGGGGGGTCATGGCCCCTCTACCGAACGAGCCCCTGGCCGAGAGAGGTGGCCGCGCAGGGCTCGGGGGTCTTGGCTTCGCACAGCGACATTCTCACTGTCCTCTGGCAGGCGGGGGAATCCGAGTAATGACTGGATTCAGATGATCGTGGTTTCCTTCCATTTCCGCCTGTGTCAGCCCAGACTCCTGCGGGCCTGCAAAGGGTTGGCGGCCAGTAGAGCTGTGTCTACCTGGGTTCGTTCAGGATTGGGGAAAGACCAAAGGATCGATTTAAAACTCCTGAAGGGGGGGGGGGGGGGGGGGCGGTGGGTCAGTTGGTCGGCTCAGGTCATGACCTCACGGGCGGTGAGTTCGACCCCCAAATGGGGCTCTCCGCTGTCAGCATGGAGCCCGCCTGGGATTCTCTCTCTCCCTCTTTCTCTCTGGCCCTCCCCCGCTTGCTCTCTCTCGTGCGCGCTCTCTCTTGACATGAATGAATAAACTTTAAAAAGCACTTTAAAAAAAAAATAAATAAAATTCCTGAACCACAGTGTTCTTAGGAAACTTCCTTATGGATGGCGCCGGGGATTTCTTGTTGCCTATATCCATTGTTCTTCATTCTGCAGATTTCCAGATGCTTGAATTGATGTTCCTGAAATGTAGCTGCTCCTGCGGGAAAGGATTGTTCAGTCCCAAGGAGTTAAGACTTAGGTAAGACTCTGCAACATTAACTCTCACGCTGAGGATAGAGTTCTCTTCCCTCGGTTGAGGGGAGACAGAGGAGACACAGGCCCTTCCCAGAGAAGCCGTAATCAAAAGGACTAGTGGAAGAGGCAAGATCCTTGCTGATGTGGAGGATGTGGAGTTAGTCCGGGAGAGTTTCCGAGAGGATGAAGGTTTTAGCAGATTCATTGGGAACATTGTGTCCGATCCATGTGCCTGGGACTTCGGGCTGGCCTCTGATCTCTTATCTGAATAAAGCAGAGCTTTACAACAGTCCGCTGCCCCTCTCCCTGACACACCCCCTATGTCCCCAGGGAGGCTCTGTTCCTGGACACTTGGACATTCCAAAAATTGCGTAAACAAGTCTCATCAGAAGCCCATTTTGAAGCCCTAATCACCCCTCCAACCCTCCCCCCCCCTTATAAAACTGATACATAATAAACCTTTATGCCTAGCTGTTTGTACAGTTACTCACGACTGAGTGCTCTCATATGCCTGTAAATAAACTGTTAACCTTTTGACCTAAGTTGCTGGAGGAAGTTTTCCTCCCGGCACAGGACCCTGTCCCTTTACCAGCTGATCTGCCCAGGCCGGAGCCTAGAGGCAAAGGCATGGCTTAGCCCCAAGTGGACAAAGAAAGCCTGGTTAGTGATGCTTAAATTCACGCTGGAGGGCCTGAGGTGAAACCAGGGGCCCATCTGCTGCTCTTCCAGAAACCTCCCTGCCATCCCATCCTCTACCTCTTCCCTCCGTCCCCCTTCCCTCCAGGTGGCCCTGGGCTATCGCGCCCCTCCCCACCTCCAGGGCCCTGGAGGCCCAGGTGACCAGTCATCAACTGGCCAAGAGCAGATGCTTCCCTAAGACCAACCATCCCAGCTCTGTTCCCCTCCCCCTTCCGGCCTCTTTCTTTCCCCCAGTGTCCCACCAATCTACTCTGCCAAGCTCGGGCTTTGGTCTGAGGTCCCTCTGGAGTGATATTGTGATGGAAATGAGGGAAAGGATGCGGGAGGGAGCGGCAAAGATTTACAACTTCCAGAGGGTTTCCATTAAAATCCCTGACAACTGGTTATTTACGAGAGGGTTGGCCACAGTGGGAGCTAATAGGCCAGAGTCTGGCACCCCTGTCCTTTCAGGGGTGCTGACAAGGGGGTGAAACAGTAGAACTGCCCCCACTGTAGAGCAAAGCATCCCCTCCAGGGCCAGAGGGACGGCCAGGAAATCAGAAAGCATCCGTGATTTGTGCCAGGCAAACCCCAAACAGAAAGATCCCTGAGGCAAACACCGAGGGTTTTTCTGGGCCTGGGTGTGAAAGGCTGAAGCGGCGTGTTGAGCCTCCTTCAGTCGTCAGAAAAGTTGGACCGCGTCCCCTCCCCCGAAACTCAAACTCAGAGGCAAGAGTGCGCAAGGGAGACTGCAGGCACAGGTATGAAATTTGTTTTCACGGGCTTTTTTTTTTTTTTTTTTTTAATTTTTTTTTTTCAACGTTTTTTATTTATTTTTGGGACAGAGAGAGACAGAGCATGAACGGGGGAGGGGCAGAGAGAGAGGGAGACACAGAATCGGAAACAGGCTCCAGGCTCCGAGCCATCAGCCCAGAGCCTGACGCGGGGCTCGAACTCACGGACCGCGAGATCGTGACCTGGCTGAAGTCGGACGCTTAACCGACTGCGCCACCCAGGCGCCCCTGTTTTCACGGGCTTTTTGTTCCCAAGGCACCCACCTGACTAAATAGTAAGACAGTTTCCCTTCAGAATGTTGTTTGCTCTACAGTTGACACACAGGCTCTTTCTCAGTTTGGGACTCTTCCTCTAAGTAGTTGATGGGGGAACAAAGAAAGTCCTGCCTCTGCATGTACCAGTCAAAGGAAGTCTTGGTATGGGACACCTGGGGGGCTCAGTCGGTGAAGCGACCGACTTCGGCCCAGGTCATGATCTCACAGTTTGTGATTTCGAGCCCCACATCCGGCTCTGCTCCAGATTCTGTGTCTCCCCCTCTCTCTCTGCCCCTCCCCCGCTCACTCTTTGTCTCTCATTCTCTCAACGGAGCAAAACAAACAAAATAAAAAACTTAAAACACACACACACACACACACACACACACACACACACACACACACACAAAGCAAGTCTTGGTATCTGTACCAGGGATGATGGCGTCGGGAGTGGAAATGAAACAAAGATTCTTAGAAGACCTTTTTTTTTTTTTTCTCATACCCCAGGTTTTGGTTTTGGTTCTGTGTTGTTTTTTTGCTTTAAGTCTGCAAGGTCTGAGAGTCACAGAATCAGAGTTCTTTTTCAATCAGAAGAGATCTTACAGGCCACCTGGTATTTCTCTTGTGTTTAGAAGACGAAATTGAAAGGCGCCCGGGGTTGGGGGGGGCTCAGTCCATTAAGCATCTGACTGTTGGTTTCGGCTCAGGTCACGCTCTCACGGTTCATGAGATCGAGCCCCACATCAGGCTCTGTGCTGGCAGTGCAGAGCCTGCTTAGGATTCTCTCTCTCCCTTTCTCTGCCCCTCCTCTGCTTGCCCTCTCTCTCTCTCAAAATAAATAAATAAAATACACTTAAAAAAAAAAAAAGAATTAGAAGAGGAAATCGAGGCCCAGAAAAATGTAGTGGGACTGACAAGCAGTTATGTTCACGCAGAATCTTTGCTTTTTATTTATCTTTTAATTAAAAAAAATTTTTTTTAATGTGTATTTATTTTTGAGAGAGAGAGACACACACACACAGAGCATGAGCAAGGGAGGGGCAGAGAGAGAGGGGGACACAGAATAAGAAGCAGGCTCCAGGCTCCGAGGCGTCAGCACAGAGCCTGACGTGGGGCTCAAACTCACGGACCAGGAGAACGTGACCTGACAGTTAACCGACTGAGCCACCCAGGTGCCCCTTGAATCTTTGCTTTTTACAAAATTGTTTAATGATTGACTTAAATATTCAATGGGTATAGAATGGTGAGTAAATTATGGTAGAATCACTTATTACAACAAAAAGGAAACCAATAAGCATATGGTTTATAGCAATATAAAACGGTGTTTGGGGGCGCCTGGGTGGCTCAGTCGGTTGAACATCTGACTTCAGCTCAGATCATGATCTCTCACAGCTTGTGAGTTCGAGCCCCACATTGGGCTCTGTGCTGACAGCTCGGAGCCTGGAGCCTGCCTCTGATTCTGTATCTCCCTCTTTCTCTGCCCCTCCCCTGCTCACACTCTGTCTCTCTCTCCCTCAAAAATAAATAAACATTAAAAAAAAATTGTTTTTAAATGGTGTTTAACCCAACAGTAGTAAGCAACAGCAACAAAAACTTGCAAAGGCTATGACTATAATCGTGTCAAACGTGCATTTGTATGCATAAAAAAACTGAAAGAAATGTTAAGAGAACTTTCTAAGGAAAGGAAAAGCATGACTCTCCTACGGATATAAAAATGAACGCATGTTAAAGATTTTATGTAACTCAGCAGGGAGCCAGTCAGTCAGATGATTCAGCTGGTTCCAAAAAAGCGGCACAATTTGTCTGATAAAAAAGAACGTTGAAAGAAATTGCAAATGGACGCGAAACTGCTTTTTCTTCCACAAGGAAAGGAGGCAAAATAGTCCAACCTCTATCAGATCAGACAGAAATTCCTTGCCAATCAGTTACCTACAATTTACGGAGTTGTAAAATACTTCCCATAGAATCAGTTCAAATTGGCTAATTCAGGGAAGGGTGTCCAACAGAGAGATTTTTCTCTACAGACAACAGTCTTGAAAATATGTGTAGAATTATGAAATGTCTCTTTCTTTTTAGTTTATTTAATGTAACTTTTTAAAACAAAGATATGCCTCCCAAATTCTTACAGGGACCATATAATATCCCCTGAAATGTTCAATAGGTGATTTGGTTTGCCCACGCATTCTAGAAACACAGGGTTAATGTGAGGCATACCTGGCTCCTGTTTCTCCAAAAGTTTATAAAACAGCACACCCGGGGTGCCTGGGTGGCTCAGTCGGTTGAGCGTCCAACTTCGGCTCAGGTCATCATCTCGCAGTTCATGAGTTCGAGCCCCGCGTCGGGCTCTGCGCTGACAGCTTGGAGCCCGGAGCCTGCTTCGGATTCTGTGTCTCCCTCTCTCTCTGCCCCTTCCTCGCTCATGCTCTCTCTCTGTCTCTCAAAAATGAATAAACGTTAAAAAAGAATTAAAAAAAAAACAAAAACAACAAAGCAGCACACCCAACCTGCATTCTTTGAAAGCCTAATGGTATCCCAACCTAATTAGTAGTCTCCTTCTTGCCATTGGTTATTCAATTCTTCTCTTTCTCAAAGCCGGGCATGGAAACTCTCTGTACTTGGGAATGCAAGCTGGTGCAGCCACTCTGGAAAACAGTATGGAGGTTCCTCAAAAAACTAAAAAGAGAACTACCCTACAACCCAGCAATTGCACTACTAGGCATTTATCCGCGGGATACAGGTGCTGTTTCGAAGGGACACATGCACCCCCATGTTTATAGCAGCACTATCAACGATAGCCAAAGTATGGAAAGAGCCCAAATGTCCATCGATGGATGAATGGATAAAGAAGGTGTGGTATATCTATACAATGGAGTATTACTCGGCAACCAAAAAGAATGAAATCTTGCCATTTGCAACTATGTGGATGGAACTGGAGGGTATTATGCTAAGTGAAATTAGTCAGAGAAAGACAAATATCATATGACTTCACTCCTATGAGGACTTTAAGAGACAAAACAGATGAACATAAGGGAAGGGACACAAAAACAATATAAAAACAGGGAGGGGGACAAAACAGAAGAGACTCATAAATATGGAGAATAAACTGAGGGTTGCTGGAGGGGTTGTGGGAGGGGGGATGGGCTAAATGGGGAAGGGCCACTAAGGAATCTACTCCTGAAATCATTGTTGCACTATATGCTGACTAATTTGGATGTAAATTTTAAAAAATAAAGTTAAAATTAAAAAAGAAACTCTGTACTCTGTAAGGCATCCAATTGCAGAGTCTCAGGTGGTTACAGAGACGGCGAGCTTCAAGGGATAAAATTCCTCTGTCTTTTTCCAGGGAGTGGAGAGTCTAAACGCCAGAGTCATTGCCACGGGATAGCGCTGGGCAGGGCTGGAGCGAGCGCAGGGGTAAAAGTGAGCCGCCGCTTGGACATCTTGTAGGCTGCCTCCTGCCTCTCCTTCCCATAGTCCACACCCCTGTCGCCCAGATACTGTAGCTTTACACCAGCCAGGACAGTGCTGACACATATCTATTTAAATTTCAGTTTCATAGGGAATTTCCATGTCTGTGTGGGTTCCCCATACGTACCTGCATATGCTATTAAATTTGATTTTCTCCAAATAAATAAGTAAATACTCCATAGAAAACCCAGTTCCCCGGTGCACTAGCCACATTTTAAGTGCTCGACAGCTACATGCGGTCAGCACAGTTACTGAGCACTGCCTTCGCTGCGGAGAATCCTACTGGAGAGCACTACTGGGGAGGACTATTCCCTGTCTCCACGTCGTTTCTCCTCCATCCCTTTCCCTGCGGGCCAAGCTTGTTATTCAAAATAAATCAAATGTCACCTTTGACCAAGACTCTTTGACCAAACTTTGGTTGGGCTCCTCTGAGCCCTCTTGACTAGGCTTCAACCTTGGGCTTCTACGTCTGCCTTTGCCAAGTCCACAGCTGGGGTGCAGGGGTGCCAGGGCACCTGGCTCTGGGTGAGGGGGTGAGGGGGTGGGGGTGGGGGCAAACAGACCAGGTTCAGCCACTCACCGCTGACAAAATGCAAAGACAGGTGGTGGAACAAGGAAGGAATTTATTTCAGGGAAGGGCGACACCGGGAAGACAGTGGACCCTCTGAAATACAACCTCCAAAGTGTCGAAAATACTTCTGGGTTTTGTAAGGAAAATGTGGGACAGAGGTCAGAGAGTACCACAGGTGGAAAGCGAAGGTCAGGTCATTGTTGTCTTGAGGTCACTTGGGGTCTTGCTGGCTCAGGGCAGTCGTTGTTGCTTGAGGGGGTAGTTTTGGTTCCCATCACGATGATTTGCCTGCGGGTTCTTTTGCCTGAATTAAGAGATAAGCAGGAAAAAGAAAACTTTCATTAGAAAGTACAGACTGAGGTCAAAATGGAGGTAGTTGAGGTCCTCTTTCAAGTCCGGTTTCAACAAAAATCTTAAATCAGCTTAGACAGAATCCTTACTCTTCCTATCTGATCAATCCCTAGCCTGCCTTCAGCAAGAATCCTATTAAATCAGTTTGGCAAGAACCGCCCCCCCCCCCCCCCCCCCCCCCCCGTTCTTGATGTCTTCTCCTCTTAGTAATTTTCCACCACTGACTCCCTCATTCTGCTTGATTGGCTGTAAATCCCCACTTGTCCTTACTGTTTTTGGAACTGGGTACAATCTCCCTCTCTCTGTTTGTAATGCTCCTATTACAACCATCCCAAATAAAGTTTTCCTTTCTGTTTTAATAGGCCTCAGAATATTTTTTTTCTTTACCACTTTTTCTATGAAACCTTCCTTCTTGCCCCTAGGAAAAATGAATTCTATGCTACCTTAGCACTATGTAAATTCCTCTTCTAAAGCCACTACCATGGGGTATCATACTCATTTATGCATTTGTCTTCCCTTATGGATTACCGAACTCTCATGAAGAATAAATATGGTGAGAGTCACGATTAAGAGCACAGTCATTTGAGTCAGAATGCTCAGTTCAAAGTCTTCTGATGGCACTTACTATGTGGGTGAGCTTGCACAAGTAACTTTACGTCTCGAAGCCTCAACTGTCTCATCTGTGAAAAGGGTATAATAAAAAGTGCTTCCCTTGTAACGATTAAATGAGAAAACCCACTGTGTCAGGCACAGAGTAACTACCCCCATTCCCAGTCTTGGTCTCCCTTCCTAACACTTGAAGATAGGAGAGGAGGATTTTCTCTGTAGGTCTGAATATTGATTCCCATTCCTTCAATATCCAGTTATAAAGGGTTCCACTTGCAGCCTTCCCTTTGACACTTCTATTGGAAATAAATCACAAACCAATCAATGTTTTTTATTCCATGCTATCGAACTTAGCTTCCCAAAATGTCAACAAAACAACCTGTTGATAAGACAAAACTGAGATCATTCTTACCTTACTGAGGAAGAAGACAGTCTTTTTTTTTTTTTTTTTCTTTTAAGTAGGATTTTTGCCCAGCACAGGGCCCTACATGGGGCTTGAACTCACAACCCTGAGCTCAAGACCTCAGCTGAATCAAGAGTCAGACGCTTAACTGACTGAGCCACTCAGGCACCAGGATACTTTCTTGCCAAAGTTGTAGCCGCAGCACAGAGGCAGAAGGACAAAATGGTGGTGTTTATTGAGACTCTGAAGTTGGTTTGGGGAAGGGGTGGGTGGATTTTTCAAAACAAAGATAGAGGCAAAAGTTGATTAGGGTAGGGTAAGGGTCATGATATAATAGTTTACTATGGGTGGACACAGCCAAGCAAGGATTTTGAGGCCAAGGGCTCTTAGAGTCTATCATCATGTGATGCTTTCTCTTAAAGAATCAGTGGTTCTTTTAGGCAGTTCCTAAAATGCACAATGGATTCATTTGCATTTTTTTTTAATTTTTTTTAACGTTTATTTATTTTTGAGACAGAGAGAGACAGAGCATGAACAGGGGAGGGGCAGAGAGAGAGGGAGACACAGAATCGGAAGCAGGCTCCAGGCTCTGAGCCATCAGCCCAGAGCCCGACGCGGGGCTCGAACTCACTGACGGCGAGATCATGACCTGAGCCGAAGTCGGACGCTTAACGGACTGAGTCACCCAGGCGCCCCTCATTTGCATTTTTAACCTCCCCGCAAGAGTGTCATGAAATAGTTGTGTTAATATAGACATTAAGGTATGTAGGGGTAGGAGATTTCAGTTCCAAGGGCTTTTTAGAAAGCCACTAAGTAAAATTAAGGGAGATGTATCCAGGATACTGAGGGCACTTATCCCTGTAGACAGAGTTTAAAATGGAAAAGCATAATTTTCAGGACTATTGCCACAGGGACCGTTACAATAGAGGAGACATATGGTGCTCAATTCCAAATACGATAAGGACAAGTGCATGAAAAATTACTAAAGGGAGACATCAAGGGTGGGAGGGGATTCCTGTTAGCAGAATTCTTGCTGAAGGCAAGCCGTCGATCAGCTATCAAGGGTGAGAATTTCCCTCTAAGTTGACTTTGCAGGATTCTGAGTTTATGCTTAGTAAGAACTGCCTTGACAGAGTTAACACTAAAAAATAATTTCATTATAGAAAGGGAATGATGAGACACAGGAAGTGGGGCACATAGGGAGATTGCTGGATCTCCTTTATTTAGGGGCAGGCGGGAGGCATGATTAAATGCCAAAGGGGGTCTCATCTATAAGACTCTTAGGGAAGTGTGATGTGGGGGCAGGAGAAAAATGAAGATGACCTCTCGATGGCCCTTTCTCGTTCAGGACTGGAAGAAGTAAACTTTTGGGCTTTTTTTTTTTAAAGGTAAGTAAACAGCTCATTCTAAGGGAAAAATAGGCTCCTTGGGGTGAGAATGCTGTTCGGGATGGGCGAAAAGCACAAAGAGCCGCAGAGCGCCCCTGGGGCTCAGTCACCTGAGCACTACAAGTCCCAGCAAACATCGCGGCGAGGGCGGAGCTTGGTAGCCGTTGTGACGTGGTGGGCGGGATCAGACGGGATCTGCGGTCCCAGGAGTTTTTAGCCCCGCCCCTGTCCCTTGCCCTGCCCTGTTGCTGTTGTGCCGACGCCGGCTGCTACCCCCGGTGAGTCCCTGGAGTGAAAGGAGGGCAATTAGGGGCAGTTGGGCCTTCGGGTTCCCCAAATTCGGACTTCCACTCCTGAGGAGGCACCTTGGGCAGGCAGAGATGTGGCTAGTTTCGGTTTTCACTAGCTTCCATCTTTCTAGGGTGACAGTAAGTGTGAGTGGCGTCATGGAGCCCCTGGGGCCCCTCCCGTGGCCTTGGAGGGTTGAGGGGCAGTTTTCTCCCGAGGAGGGCCGAGCTTCAGCGCTTGTGGCCGGGTGGCAGGCTCCTTGAGCAGAAGGGACCCCTCTGACGGCGAGTCAGGGTCTTGACGTCACAGCGTCATCTACCCCACCCCCCACCCCCCCAGTGGGCTGAGGTCTTGGCAGTTCCTTAATCCCTATCCTTGACGACATCAGCATCGCTGTTTGCTTCGAGGCTGCGGCGGCGCTCTGCCCGGTCACCCTAGGCAAGTTACTTTCTCTTTGGGCCTCAGTTTCCCTGTCTGTGATCCCCAAAGCCCCTTTCCTTCAGATGAGGCCTTCTGTAATTGGAGATATTCTAGGCAGCCGAGAGGAACGAGCGTAGTGACCTGCTTTTTTACGGTTGATCTCCTGTAGCCCCTCCTCACCGCTACCGTCACCCCAATTTAGTGTAGGTGCTAATGTTCCCCGTTAGGATTTCAACCCCGCCCAGGCGTGTTAACTTTTCCGGATCACTTGGATTTTTTGTTCCTGATGCAAGCCAACAAGTGGCCTTTGCTGGAGCTGAGTAGAATAACACAGATGCTATGTATTATAACTTAACTTCCCCCGTTGGCAAAAACCGTTTCAAACAAAAGACTCTTAATGCAGTCGGTCTTCGTAGATTATGGAGAGTACATGACTAGGAACTACCCAGGTGACTCACTTTCACGGGTATTTTCAAAGGGCCTCTACCTGAAACTCGACCCTTGAGCAGGTATGACAGCTGTGGAGTGGAAAGGACCCCGAGAGAGACAGTGAGTTACTTAGTGTCGACAAGCTGTATTATCTTTCAAGTCAGGTGGTACATCCAGGGCTCCTTAAAAACTTTGTGCTTGTTGATATCATACCATGGTTCCTTCTTTCCTTAGATGACAAGAGAGGCCGTTTAGATGACCTCTTTCGCTTTCTTTTTCTTTCACTTAGGATCACCATGATCGCTGGAAAGTTTCTTAGAGATTTTCTAGCCTGATCCATGCGTTTTACTGATGGGGATCCTGAGGCCTAAAAGGAGGGAGTGTGAGTTGGTCAAGATCGCAGAGCTAGGACAGGAACCCAGCCAGGCCCCTTGGCTCCTAGCCTCGCTCCCTTCCCACTACACTTGAAACGCTGTCCCCACCCATGTCATTTCAGGGGTCAGCACGGTCACCCCTTTCAAGGAAAAAAGTGTACCATCTCGTTATAGAGGTGGAGGACACGGCTTTGAGCCTCTCAAACGGTTTCTTCTGGTTGCCTGCATCTCCTGTCCCAGAACGATTTTTCTTTTCTTCCCTGGTACCGTTGCCTCTACTGGTGTGGGGTGTGGTGGAGGGCCTGCTTAGCACAAGCTGGGCAGCCAATCCCAACCGTTGTTAATGAGGAATATTAAAAGCCTCCTGGATGGGGCGCCTGGGTGGCTCAGTCGGTTAAGCCTCCGACTTCGGCTCAGGTCATGATCTCGCGGTCCGTGGGTTCGAGCCCCGCGTCGGGCTCCGGGGTGACAGCTCAGAGCCTGGAGCCTGTTTCGGATTCTGTGTCTCCCTCTCTCTGCCCCTCCCCTGTTCATGCTCTGTCTCTCTCTGTCTCAAAAATAAATAAACGTTAACAAAAAATTTAAAAAATAATAAAAAAAATAAAAAATAAAAGCCTCCGGGAGGTCCACAAGTTTTCTAAGGTACTCTGAAAGATTTTAGGTAAAGAACTAGAATGAGGGGCGCCTGGGTGGCTCAGTCGGTTAAGCGCCCGCCTCTTGATCTCGGCTCAGGTCTTGATCTCAGGGTTCATGAGCGCGAGCCCCGAATAGGGCTCCGTGCTGCTGGCCGGGAGCCTGCTTGGGATTCTGTCTCTCCTTTCCGCCCCTCCCCTGCTGGTGCACACATGTGTGTGCTCTCTTTTTCTCTCTCTTTCTCTCAAAATAAACGAACTTTAAAAAAAAAAAAAAAAGAACTAGAATGATTTTGGAAATTTTGTTTTTTTTAATAGTCTTTTTTTTTTTTTTTTTTTTTGTTTATTTTGAGAGAGAGAGAGTGCAAGCGGGCAGGGGGCAGAGAGAGACAGACAGAAGATCCGAAGCAGGCTCCGTGCTGTCAGCGTAGAGCCTGACATGGGGCTCAAACTCAGGAACCCATGAGATCATGACCTGAGCCGAAGTCAGGAGTCAGATGCTTAACCAGTGGAGCCACCCACGTGCCCCTGAACTTGGAAATTTTGGATTCCAACAAGTGGCTCAATAGTTTGAAGACCAGTGACTGTGTGTCTTTGCTTTTGCTCATGGCCATCCTTACACCCAGAGTGGCCACTGTCCATGTTCTCTAAGGGTAGTTTTGAGTACGTATCTCTTCTTGGGCCTGGGAGGAGTGGGATTCAAATCCGTTCATGCATTTTGCTAATTGCTACTAGTTTAGAAAGTTGCATAAGCAGAATGAAGGAATTAGAGTAAATGTGGTTTGGTTTTTTTGCTTATCTTTGTTTTTACTGTTCCCAAATGAAGAATTGGTTTGCATTTCTCTCTTCGCTGTGGAAACATTTGGTTTCCTTCTGGGCACTAATCCAGAGACACTACTGATAGTCTTTATTTCTCTAAACATGTGCCCACTGGTATGAAAGGCTGATGCAAAAATGTTGGGCATACTCTACAACAGAACTTCAGTTATTTTTTTTTTTTTTTAGTTATTTTTATTTTTGAGATTATTTCTTCTTCCTGGTTAGGCATACACGGGGAGAATCTTTAGAAAAATTGGTGAGTTGATTTGGTTGAGTATTTGCATTGTTAGAATCTGAACCAGGAAGCTTTGTAGTATTTTCGGATTTTTCTGCTAAAAAGCATATCCGTGTCCTTTATGAATTCACTCAGAGAGAGCCGAAGTAGAATTAGCTGTTCCTTTTCAGGAGAGCATAACAGAATCTATGCCCTCATGGAACAGTCCTGGGAGTAGTAGATTAGGCTTGAAAAGCTCATTAGATGAAAATGTGTCAGGTTTTCTTAGAAGCCAGAAGCCAGTTCAGGGGACTCATTTGAAAATACATTGCCTGTTATTGCATACATCCTCTGAGAACCCTAATCCTTTCGGAAACTGAGCTGAAAAATCACAGTCCAAGTAAAGTGCCTCTGACGGTTTGTTGAACCTCTGCGTTATCTTCCCATACTCGACCGTTTGCTTGTAGACATCCCTTCTTGGCCTTGGTCACTCCTTATTTTTTTTTTTTTTTAATTTTTTTTTTTTTTAACGTTTATTTATTTTTGAGACAGAGAGAGACACAGCATGAACGGGGGAGGGGCAGAGAGAGAGGGAGACACAGAATCGGAAGCAAGCTCCAGGCTCTGAGCCATCAGCCCAGAGCCCGACGTGGGGCTCGAACTCGCGGACCGCAAGATCGTGACCTGAGCTGAAGTCGGATGCTTAACCGACTGAGCCACCCAGGCGCCCCTTGGTCACTCCTTATGTGGCTAGTCTTTGGTGTGAGGGTAGGAAGAAGGAGTTAAGTGGAATACCAGCCCGTGATTTCTAGGAGACCTAATTTCATCCCACTGCTTTTTCATGACTCAGTAGCTCTCCAGGCTTCTACATTTTTGTTTGTTTATTTGTTTACTTTGACAGAGACCGAGCTGGGGAAGGGCAGACAGAGAGGGAGAAACAAGAGAATCCCAAGTAGGCTTCTCGCTGTCACCCCAGAGCCTGATGGGGGTGGGGCTCGAACTCAAAAACCACAAGATCACAACCTGAGCTGAAATCCAGAGTTGGATGTTTAACCATCTGAGCCACCCAGGCGCCCCCAGGCTTCTACGTTTAACTTTTACGTTTTTTCTGTTTTTTCTCCTTCCCTCCCTGGATATGATCAGAATTAGAAATGATGGTGGACATCATTAGAAATGATGGTGGTTCTATGGGGGAAGAGTGGTTAAGGAAGGGGAAGTCGGGGGCGCCTGGGTGGCTCAGTCGGTTGAGCGTCCGACTTCGGCTCAGGTCATGATCTCACAGTTCATGAGTTCGAGCCCCGCGTCAGGCTCTGTGCTGACAGCTCAGAGCCCGGAGCCTGCTTCAGATTCTGTGTCTCCCTCTCTCTCTGCCCCTCCTCCACTCACACCCTGTCTCTCTCTCTCTCTCTCAAAATAAATAAACTTAAAAAAAATTTTTTTTTAATAAAAAAAAAAAAAGAAGGGGAAGTTGATGCTCAAATCCTTCCACTTTTCCTTCCATTGCTTAAATCATTCTACTTTTCCTTCCATATCCTCTCCGCCCCTTCTATAAACAGTCAACTTAATCACTGGGGGGGGGGGGGGGGGGAAGAAGGGTTCAAGGATCACTGACTTTGGGGCCCCTGGGTGGCTCAGTTGGTTGAGCATCCAACTCTTGGTTTCTACTCAGATCATGACCTCATGGTTCGTGGGTTCGAGCCCAGCATCAGGCTCTGTGCTGACACTGCGGAGCCTGCTTGAGATTCTCTTTCCCTCTCTCTGCTCCTCCCCTGCTCGCACTGTCTCTGTCTCTCTCAAAATAAACTTAAAAAAAAAAAAAAAAAATCAACTGACCTTAAAAATTAGTGGTAGATACCTTCCTTCCAGAAAAAATTCAATGAGCGACCTCTTTACTGACCCAGTTCAGATTGGCATGGTTATGCTCTAGATTAACCCATGGCCTTTTCTGTCCTCGGCTTTGGCCTCAACAGAGCCATTGCTGTTCTCCAGTCTGCCTGCCTCCTCAACCCCTTTCTCAGTCTCTGTGGAGGAGAGTTTTCTATTTCAAGAACAACTGAGTTCCAAATGCCTAGAGAGCCATAGGTGCCCTCTGAGTCATCTTGGGAAGGTGATGAGATCTCTGAAATGGGAAACTTCACGGGGTCTTACATTTTTGATAAGCAAGGAACCAAGACTGTTGGACTTTTCCAGGCAGATGATTAGATGTTCAGATGAATGTTAAGAGAGAGTTTCCACCGGCTGTACGCTCAAGCCTCAGGACATGAGCTCGTGTGTGTGTATGTGTGTGTGTGTGTGCGTGTGTGTGTGCGCGCGCGCTGTCCTTTCTTCAGTGTTCTGTTCACGAGCTCATTGATTGATTGTTTTCTCGAGTAAGGAAAGAGATCACACGAAGCCCTCTTACCCTTGGCTGGTCTTGCCTTTCAGAGTAACATCCATTTGCAAAACAGCTTGCCAGAGTTTGAGTGTGTAGAAGGTGGGTAATGGAGTGTGAATTTTATGGGTCCTGAAGGAAATCAAATCTGTGCCTTTTGTTTTTTTGGCTCTTGAACCAGCTAGGCCAGCTGAACCAGCCATACCGAGAATTGACATAGCACTTGGAGATAATCATCTCTTCACCCTGTTTCAGAAAAGGGAAAGCTGAGAAACAGCAGCCTCTCTAAGGGTCTCCAACAAAATTAAGAGCAGGGCCTCAAAAAAATGAGCCGCATCGTCATTCACACCATTGTTTGCCTACAAAGCGCCTTCCTTTCATTTTTTGATGAATCTCATGCATTTCATTTATTCAGTGAATACTTAATCAGCAATTGCTATGGGCTAGGCATTATGTGATGTACATTGGGGTGATAGTGTTAGGAAGTAAAAGAAGACGGAGTTGGGTACTCAGGTTAATTGAGAGACAGGCCCTGAAGCCCCTCTTACCCGCGTGTTCTTTATGATCCACAGATCACAGATTAGGTCGCTTTACAAGCTCAGATAAACGTTCCAGGCCGAGGACAGAGGGAATATGCTGACCTCAGTATGACTCGAGACCCCTAGGAAAGAGAGAGGTCCGCAAGCAGAGAAAGCCCTCCGTGGCCACCCTCCCGTAGCACCCAAGAGATCACACAGGCAGCCGCTTATCGTAAAGGAACCGGTTCTGACCTAGATGGGGACCTGACCTCCCCCTTCCTCAGAAAAACCGATCTGAGGTTTGAGGTTGCGGATGTGGCTAAACTGTGTCACAAACCAGAAAGCCAATACATGTCTCAGTTCCTTAGCTCAATCCCGAGACTAGGCAGTTCAGTGCCATCGAAGTCCTCTCGCCTTCTCTGTGAAAAATTGCCTACTGGAGGAGTTGAAAGAAGGGGCCTCGTTGCTTAGAGTCCAAAATAAAATAAATAAATAGGGTCAGGCAGGGCTAGAAGAGTTATGTTTTTTGGTTATTGTACTTATTTTTACAAATTGTGCATATATGGGGCGCCTGGGTGGCTCAGTCAGTTAAGCGTCCCACTTCGGCTCAGGTCGTGATCTCATGGTCTGTGAGTTCAAGCCCTGCGTCAGGGTCTGTGCTGACCTCTCAGAGCCTGGAGCCTGCTTTGGTTTCTGTCTCTCTGTCTCTGTCTCTGTCTCTCTCTCTCTCTCTCTCTGCCCCTCCCTGCACGTGCGTGCTCTCTCTCTTTCTCTCTCAAGAACAAACACTAAAATAAATAAAAAGAAGTTGAGTGTATACAATCTTCTAGCATGTTCCAGCAGCCAAATTTGTAAGGTATTGCATTCCCGTGGATTCAGCTCTCCTTCATGTGCTGTGTACAACTGAATATGTTTCCATCGCTCAGTGAAACCCTGGGTTGAGGACCATGGATGGACTCACTAAATGTTAGACCAGGGTGGCGTTTAGAAGGAAGAGCAGGTGACTTTTGAGAGGCAGGAAATAGCCGGTCTCAACAATTCAAAAGACTCTGTTTCTTTTATATACTGTTTTACTTCCCAAATACTTTCTAATCCTTGAGTACATCTTTATCTGTACCGTGACCTGCGAAGGTGATATACAGGTTTTATCCCCAATTTTATAGATAGGGATCCAACTCGCTTGCCGTCCTCCGAACGGGGGGGCAGCATTTCTCTGTTTCGTTGCTTTTATGCGTGCCATTTCACTTACCTGGAGTTTTGTCACCCCCAAACCCGCTTGTCAAAACGTTCATCTTCCTTGAGGGATCATCCAGGACTCTACTCACTCCTCAAAGCCTTTCTTCTTCTCTCTAACCATTGGCATCTCTCCCTCTTGTTTTTTGTTGTTGTTGTTGTTGTTGTTGTTGTTTTAAGATAACTTGGGTGGAGTTTTGTTTTGTTTTTGTTTTTTTTTTTTGAGTTTATTTATTTTGAGATAGAGAATCCCAAGCAGGCCCCACACTGTCAGCACAGAGCCTGATGCGGGGCTTGATCTCACGAACCATGAGATCGTGACCTGAGCCGATCGTGATCGAGAGTCAGATGTTTCACCAACTGAGCCACCCAGGCACCCCGTCCCTTTTTTTTTTTTCTTTCTTTTTTTTTTTTTAAGTTTATTTATCTCCTGGGGCATCTGGGTGGCTCAGTTGGTTAAGTGTCCGACTTCAGTTCAGGTCATGATCTCATTCACAAGTTTGAGCCTTGCGTCGGGCTCTGTGCTGACAGCTCAGGGCCTGGAGCCTGCTTCTGATTCTGACTCCCCCCCCCCCGCCCATCCCCCACTCAGTCTCTCTCCCCCCCCTCAAAAATAAATAAACATTAAACAAAAATTTTAAGTTTATTTATCTCCCAAGAGCATTTTGCACGGATTCTGTCCATTTGGCAGTGAGGTAGATGTTATTAGCTCCGTTTTACAGGTGAGGAAACAGGCCTAGGGCCCAGCTGATGAAGTGAATTGCTCAAGCTCACGCATCTAATAGGTGGCGAGGCTGGAATTTGAACTTCATTTCAGAACCCATGCTTGTCCCCTTGCATGTCAAATAACCCCCTGCTCTCAACCCTATCTTTCTTCCTGCACCTCTGCCCAGCTCCTAGCAGAGTGAATACATGCAAAGACTCACTAATTATAGGATAAATGCAACTGAATGGAGAAGCTGACAGCTTGAGAAACCGACATTCTGGAAGTCACGGGACTTGCTGCGATGAAAAATCTAAACTCTAGGTCTTCTAGTTCCCAGCTCAGGTTATTTTCCTCTAGGCTGCCTTACTTATTTAAGACATTTAGAAGTAGAACAAGCTAGGGGCACCTGGGTGGCTCAGTCGGCTGAGCATCTGACTTCGGCTCAGGGTCATGATCTCGTAGTTTGTGGGTTCAAGCCCCGCATCGGGCTCTGTGCTACCAGCTCAGCGCCTCGAGCCTGCTTCACATTCTGTGTCGCTCCCTCCCTCTGTCTCTCCACCGCTCATGCTCTCTGTCACTCGAAAATAAGTAAAAATTAAAAAAAAAAAAAAAAAGTAGCCCAAGCTAGCTATGAGCGGAGAATAAAGGTATGTGAGGGTGGTGGAGCTCAAAGACATTCATACGAAGTTCTAGCATAGGAAGCTCTGAATGCAAAATGGCTCAAAGTGAAACAGAAAACAAGTTGTATGATCTCAATCCTTGTCAGGCTTTTGCTTTTCCTGACTTGCCTCGAATGGAATGTTCCTAGAAACCTCTCACAGATTTCAGACAACCGTTTCTCAGCCGTATTCTGTCCCCTGTCTCATAACAGGACGCTCACCATGGAAGAAACCGTAGAAGATCCCCCCACATCCGCTGTCTTGCTGGATCATTGTCATTTCTCTCAGGTCATCTTTAACAGCGTGGAGAAGTTCTACGTCCCTGGAGGGGACGTCACATGCTATTATACACTCACCCAACAGTTCATTCCCCGTCGAAAGGATTGGATCGGCATCTTTAGAGTAAGTGCTCAAAAACCAAATGTAAATGTTTTATTGATTTATTTTTATTTAAAAAAAATTTTTTTAATGTTTTTATTTATTTTCGAGACAGAGACAGAGCATGAACGGGGGAAGGGCAGAGAGAGAGAGGGAGACACAGAATCGAAAGCAGTCTCCAGGCTCTGAGCCATCAGCCCAGAGCCCGAGGCGGGGCTCGAACTCACGGACTGTGAGATCGTAACCTGAGCTGAAGTCGGACGCTTAACCGACTGAGCCACCCAGGCGCCCCTTGATTTATTTTTAAGTGTTTATTTGTTTTCAAGAGAGAGAGAGAGAGAGAGGGACAGATAGAGAGAGGGACAGAAAAGGATCTGTGCTGACAGCTCAGAGCCCAACGCAGGGCTCAAAGTCATGGATCGTGAGATCATGACCCGAGCCGAAGTCTGACGCTTAACCGACTGACCAACCCAGGCGCCCCCAAATGTAAATGTTTTAAAATTAATCCTATTTTGAAATGTCCACCTGTGAGTTGACTGGGATGAGTGGCCCCTTACGTAATTTCCGTGATCTTAAATATTGCTTTCCAACTTAGTAGAGTGTTTTAATATGAATATTACGGATCTGAAAAGGATGTTGAGAAGTTACCCGGTTTGACATCCTGCACCCGAGAAGTTTGTTCCTGAATAAATACGTCTTGCTTCTTTGTAAAGATTTCCAGGGAGAGGAATTTTTCTGAGGTCCCTCAGGGACCTCTTCTAGTGTCTAATTACCCTGCTGGTTCAAGTACAGAAGTGGTACTTTTTTATTATAGTCCACTCACTCTCTGCCTCCCATTCTCCCCACCCCCATCTGTATCTCTGTCTCTCACATCACATACACACACACACACACACACACACACACACACATCATAATGACAGATCTTCCTATTATATCCAGAGACAGGAGCTAAAGGTCAAATTTTAAGTAATTTACATCGCTGAGTTCCAACGTCAGTGACCTTTGTTTTGACATCTCAGTATGTCATGTGCTTGTTTGCCAATGTTCGTCCTGAAATCAGGCATCCTTCTTGACAACACAGGGAAGGAGCTGGCGTTTGTTCACATCCCTCATGGAGCCACTTTTCCTTAATTGTTTGGAATTCCAAGCTAACTGATGGAGCCATGGAAGCTGGTGTTTAGAGGCAGGGATAGTAGACAACCAGAGAGACCCTGGCAAGTATCATGACACCTCCTGAGACCGAAGGATATTGAGCTGTTAGACTAAAGGATGTTCTGGGGGCGCCTGCGTGGCTTAGTTGGTTGAGCGTCCGACTCTTGACTTGAGCTCAGGTCATGATCTCACGGTTTGTGAGTTTGAGCCCCGAGTCGGGCTCCACACTGAAAGTGCAGGGCCTGCTTAGGAGTCTCTCTCTCTCTCTCTCTCTCTCTCTCTCTCTCCTTCCCCTGTGCTTGCTCTCTCTCTCAAAATAAATAAACTTCAAAAAAAAAAAAAATACAGGATGTTCAGAAAACTGACACATCAGTGTTTCCCATTTTGAAAAGAAGTTAGTAGTTGTTTTTCTCTTCCCTGTATGTAGCAAAGCTGGCCGGTAGAACTTTCTACAAGGGAGCTATACCTTCAGCTACACGTTCACTGTCTAGGACAATGCCCTTTAGCCCCATGTGGCTGTCAAGCACTTAAGATGTGACTAGTGAATTAATTAAAAGTTAATTAATTGAAATTTAAATGGCCTCCTGTGGCTAGTGGCTATCGTACTGGACAATGCAGACATCGGCAATAAAAAAATTAGCCTTTGAAATGCGATCTGTAACTTTTTTTGCAACACGGTCATCCTTCTGTTTTGCTTAGATTGATTATATTTCCCAAGCACTTAGCAACTTCCAGTGAGGACTTAACCATAAGCCAAGTGAAAATCTTATGTTTTTTTAAAAACGAATGTTTAAAGGCATATTTTTAATGCATCTATATTTGGAATGCTTCATGCATCTCAGAGGTATTGCCATGACTCCATGAAGAAAGCATGGTTAATCAAAGAATGGCTTCTAATATTCATTGTTCATAAAGCTGTTGATTTGAACAGCTACCCAGGAGCCTGAAAGGTTTTTTTTTATTATTACTGAGAGAGAGCAGGAATGCAAGTGAACGAGGGCAGAGAGAGAGAGAGAATCCCATGAGGGGCAGAGAGAGAAGTGGAACTCACCCGATGCGGGACTCGAACTCACAGACCATGAGATCATGGCCTGAGCTGAAGTCAGATGCTTAACCAACTGAGCCACCCAGGCGCCCCTGGAAAGACAGCTGTAAGGCTCATAAGGAGAACACAAATTTCTTGAGAACGTAGAGTGTGCTATGTCTCTGATGAGGTTTTTTTTTTTGTTTTTACGTTTATTTTTGAGAGGGAGGGAGCACACAAGCGGGGGTAGGGGGGTAGGGGGGAGGGGAGAGAGAGAGGGAGACACAGAATCCGAAGCAGGCTCCAGGCTCTGAGTTGTCAACCCAGAGCCCAACGTGGGGCTCAAAGCCACAGACTGCGAGATCATGACCTGAGCTGAAGTTGGGCGCTACACCGGCTGAGCCCCCCAGGGGCCCCTGATGAGGTCTCGTGCATGGGTGCACATGCGTGCGCATGCGTGTGCGTGTGCCCTTTGATCCTGACAGCACAGCTGCACCCTCAGGTGGGCGTGTTCCCTCTTGTGCACAGGTGAATAAAAATGAATAGACCCAAGACCGTGACCTTCCTGAGGTCTCCCAGTGAGTAAGTGGGGAACAAGTGTGTTGGACGCCTAAACCTTTGCGCTATTCTGCTGAGTTCACACGAACAGCAGATGGTATATTAGAGAGCGAAGAGTTGCCTGTAGAGTGTCATCTCTCACCTCTCCCTCGGAAAGCCCTCCCGGTGTTTGTTCTTGCAACGAGGTCTTTCTCAAGGAAACCCCACGCCGCATGGGCTCAGACTCACAACCTCGGGGTCAAGAGTCGCACGTTCCACCAACTGAGCCTTCTTGCGGCGCAGTCTCGACCATAGTCCTCAGCTCCTCCCCAGCCCTGACCCTGGGCCTTCCTGGCACGGCGCGGGCGCTCGCGAACTTGGTTTCAGCGTCCACTGTGCTTCGTCTTCTCAATAAAGCGAAAGCTGCCCGCACCGATAGAGCCTCAAGCAGGTGGTAGCTTCCCTGCCTTCAGCGCGTGGCCCTGTGCTCCAGGCTGTCCTTTACCTGGGCGTTTACCTGTGCCCAAGGTCTCCGAGAGGGGACAGGTCCGAGAAGCGCGCCCGGACCAGCGCGACTCAGGTGGGGGACCCAAGGCCAGAAATCACAGGCGGCCAGAAGTTGTCTCCTGGTTCCAAGACCGCAGTAATTCTTAGGCCTTCCCAGATATTTTGGTCACAGTGCATTAAGAAACTCCAGGATGTGAATGAAGACTCCATAAAATTCCTGCTTCCTGTACCAACCACAGGCCGCGCTGGCTCCGGGCTGTTTCCAGCGATGGGGTGCGTGTTAATGAGACACTAAAACATGCCCTGGTACGTTCTGATGAGCGTTCAGTGTCGCCTTTTCAACCCTGCACTGATTCCTTCGTATATAAAAACGGAATTTTATTTTTAGTTCTTCTTCTTCCCACTGGGCTCAGGCAGGGTCAAAATACGGCAATAGATGTAATTCTGCTTCTCATTTGCTGAGTGTTCTCCCCTTGAAGACACAATGGCTCCCTTTCTATTCTCCGGTGTGCCCTTACCGTCTCGATATGATTTGAGCCATCTTTTACCCTCCTTCGACTTTACTGAGAATATTTTCCACTTAACCGGCTTCCTGCTCTGAGGCATATTTTACAGTATCCGTATATCATGACTTAATGCTTTCAATACCTGGAAGGGGCCTTCATGACCACCAGAAGCACCAAAAGGCCTTCCTTAAGCGCGTGTTAAGAAAAACACTGAAGAAAGAAAATTCTGTAGACGGGGCTCAGTTTCCTGGGGCCTCATCATCTCAGAACCCTTTGGCCCCTCTACTCCGCAACATGCACATTATTCAAAAAGTGCATTTTAAAGATATGCTAGTCTAACCAGGTCAGTCTGGGTGATGAGACTGGACTGGACACAGGAGAGGACTGACCAGTGGAGAAGGCAGATCAGAAGGGCTTTCTGATTAAGAAGTTCTACGAAGCGTTGTAAGAAGACAGCAGGATCAAGAGTCACAACCCCAGATTTTCCCCAGTCACTCACCGTTCTCTGACTTGGTGTTAATAATTTTTGGAACTCTTGTCCTGGGTGTGGAGCGGCCAGTTTACATTTCTAGGCATTCTGGACTGTACAGGTGTGCAGGCCAGTTTCTAATTGTATCAGACCTTGTACCACATATAGTTGTCATGAGTCAAAAAGCAAGACCTGGGGGCGCCTGGGTGGCCCAGTCGGTTAAGCGTCCGACTTTGGCTCGGGTCATGATCTCACGGTTCGTGGGTTCGAGCCCCGCGTCGGGCTTTGTGCCGACAGCTTGGAGCCCGGAGCCTGCTTCGGATCCTGTGTCTCCCTCTCTCTCTGCCCCTCCCCCCGCTCACGCGCGCTCTCTCTCTCTCTCAAAAATAAATATTAAAAAAACTTACTAATAAAAAGATCTGATCCAATGGTGGGTGGATCTTATCATACTGAATTCATTTTACTTTCAACATCAACAAATCAAAAGCAAGTGTATTTTGAGAAGACAGAGCCCAAATCAGGACTCTCCCCTGAGCAGTTTGAGATGCTGAATGAGAACCTTTTGTCATTGCAGGTGGGTTGGAAGACGACCCGGGAGTATTACACCTTCATGTGGGTTTCTTTGCCCGTTGACCTAAACAGCCACTCAGCCAAACAGCAGGAGGTCCAGTTCAAAGGTAAGGAAAATAAATACCGGATCAAAGGTGTTGAAGACCGCAGCCAACACGGATTCCCTTGAGCTTAATTAAGCTTTCTGGGGCAGATAAAAAGACTTCCAGATTTTCAGCTTTCTTACTAGACCTAATTTTGGATTAAAAATCATGTTGCGTCTTCAGCTTATTACCTGCCCAAGGATGATGAGTATTACCAGTTCTGCTATGTGGATCAGGACGGCGTGGTCCGGGGAGCAAGTATCCCTTTCCAGTTCCGTCCAGAAAATGAAGAGGACATCCTGGTTGTTACCACTCAGGTCTGTAAATCTCACCTCGAGCCCTTCCCGCCATTAAGAGTAGCGATTTCACAGGACACCTGGCTGGCTCAGCTGGTGGAGCATGTGACTCTTTTTTTTGTTTGTTTTTAATTTTTTTTAATGTTTTATTTATTTTTGAGATAGAGACAGAGCGTGAGCAAGGGAGGGGCAGAGAGAGAGAGAGCGAGACACAGAATCCGAAGCAGGCTCCAGGCTCTGAGCTGTCAGCAGCACAGAGCCCGACGCGGGGCTCGAACTCACAAACCGTGAGATCATGACCTGAGCCGAAGTCGGAGGCTTAACCGACTAAGCCACCCAGGAGCCCCTGGAGCATGTGACTTTTGATCTCAGGGTCAGGAGTTCAAGCCCCACGTTGAGCATGAAGCCTACTTTAATTAAAAAAAAAAAAAAAAAATCGTAATTTCAGGATAGGGTAGAATTTGAATCAAAAAAATAAGCCTTTACTGAATGCCTTAACAGATGCTATTGGGAGAAATGTATCCTGTACCCACTCAAACCTACTCAGGAATGACGTAGAAACATTGAACAGAATCACAAGAAGTGATTTCTCCTTTCTCTAAAACTTCTGTAACTCCGTTGGCGTTCAGTTACTCCCTTCACTTTTCCAGTTGCTTAATTTTTGTCATCACATCTTAGCACCACAGTAAATGACTCTGCTCCTCTGAGGAGGCACACACCAAATATCCTTTGTGTCTCTTAGTTCTGGCCCAGGGCCAGGTCCACATGAGTATTAGATTCATTTACTTACCCAGTTATTTCATAGGATGCCCTCTTTCCATCCAGCCCCGTGGCGGGCAGGGAAGAACGGATTAAATCACTTACTGTCCCGAAGCTCATCCAATAGGAGAGACAAACGATACTAAGCATTTGCAAGAAGAATCCACATTCTTCTGTCATTCCCCCTTTTAACTTTTTTTTTTTTTAAGTAGAAATATATTTTGGGGTTCATAAAAAAATATTTTCAAAAGTCATTACAGTGAATCGCTTCTCACTTAAAAATAAACTCTTGAAACGTATTTAACTTGTTTTCTTACTGAAGTCTTAACCACTTTCCAACCCCACGTATCTTGGTTATAATCCTAAAATTTCTTGACCAGTTTCTTGGGCAAGCACCTTACAGTCCATGTACCTTTCCTAATAGATCTAGTCCAGGCTTTTAATAATTCTGGGGAGACCTCTCCAAATCCTTGTGTTGGTCTCCATATCTCTTAGTCCGGTGACGTCACATTGGACGGGCTGGGACACACTCAGGCAGAGGAGCGGTCAAGCGTATCTTCACCCATGGGGTCAGCGGAACGTAAACATAAACCAGTACTGAGATGATATCTTTATTGATACACCACTTGGTCAAAACTGGATTCTTTGCACCCCATATCCTGTCCCAGCCTTGAGACGGATTCACACGTGTTGTTAGTGGGTCTTGACATCTGTTTGTTTAATCTCCCTTCCTCTGGGCTTCCTGACTGGGTCCCCAGTCCCTGCTGGGTCACTGCCATTATTCCCTCGTCCCCTCACGCATTCCCAAGGAGCCCACCAAGGGAAGCCCAGCCCGTCACCTTTGCCGAGTGGCCACGGAGAGCAGTGATGGCAGTGGGAAAGGCATGCAGAGACAAACACAAGGATGCGGTCGGAGCCAACCCTCCACCCCAGAAAGATGAGCCACTCTTTCGCTTTTTATGGTCTTCATTTTGTTTGCCTGCCTTTCTTGGTAATGGCGGGCTCCGTGTTGCAATTATCCAGACATGCCTACACGGCCCCCTTCCCCTCCCACCTGAGGAGGTGTTCCCATTCGAGGTTCACAGATGCCCTAATAGTGAGTGGGAAGCCAGCAGACCCTCAGCATCCCAGCCTGTGGGAACGTTCCGCCAGCGGCACTTGACTATCCGTCGAGCTACAAAAGGTCAAATACGAACTGATGGAATGCTCTTTCGTAGGGGGAGGTGGAGGAAATCGAGCAGCGCAATAAGGAGCTTTGCAAAGAAAACCAGGAGCTGAAGGACACCTGTGTCAGCCTCCAGAAGCAGAACTCAGACACGCAGGCTGAGCTCCACAAGACGCAGGTATGGCTGCTGGTTCACCGTGAACCTGCACACCAACTCAACAAACAAGCAAAACGTGTAATGAGACTGGAGTACAGAGGTCACAAGCGGGTGGTGTCTCTTCTTCGGCACCACTTTCTCTTTGGCCTGTGATCTCCCTCCCTCACACTCATATTTTTGAATAGGCACAGCGTTGAAAGTTTTCTGTGGATTACCTTATTGCAACTCTGGAATAGGCACTGTTATTACCCCGAGTTTACAGATGAGTAACCTGAGGCCTGAAGGGCAAGTGCTCCCTTCTACAGCTAATCAGTGATGGTGGAGCCAGGATTCAAACTCAGGCGGTGTGGCGTCTTCCTAGTTCGTACGGAGAATATAAAGTATTTTCTCTGATTAGCTGGATCCGGACATCGAGGGAGAAGAGAGGATGGAGGCAAGGTTGCAAGTTCTCCTAAGTCCTTGCTGCTTCTCTTTTGAAACATCCTTCAAAACAGCAGGTGGTAAATGAGAGTTGAGCATGCAAGGAGCTAAAGAGGAGAATCTTCTCTAAAGACTATAAACTTAATTACCCTGAGGTCATGCCTTAGAAGTTTCCAGAACACGCAGACGTTGGCAGTCACCATCTGTAGAGCCCTTGATCTACAGGTGAGGAACCCGAGGCCCAAAGGAGAGAGGAAGAGGTCAATTTAGTGATCCCACTGGGTTAGAACCCACTTCTCTTCGCTCCCAGACAGACCGTTCTTTATACCTTGCTGTCACACAAGTGCCCATGATGTCCTCGGCCCTGGGCTGGTATAGAAGTGGATGACAGGTCCAAGATACAGATCTGGCCAATCGTAGGCAGTGAGGTAACAGGGGTGGCATAGGTATATAATTCACAAGCTCTCTGTCGACCATCAGCGTCTGGCCAGGAGCTCACCTGCCAGGTTCTAGCCAAGGAATCACAAGGTCTGGGTTCTTGGGTTAGCTCGCCTACCTACCTGCTACCAGTTGTAATGATAACACAAGCCAATATTCAGCACCTACTGTGTGCCACTGTAATTAAGCGTATTTTTATCAGTGAAGTAAGCTTCGCTTACTCCTTAAAATGACCCGGCAGCTCAGGGGCGAGTGAGTGTGGATCAGTCAGTTAAGCGTCCAACTCTTGATTTCGGCTCAGGTCATGATCTCACAGTTTGTGAGATCGAGCCCTGCACTGGACTCTGTGCTGTCTCTCTCTCTCTCTCTCTCTCTCTCTCTCTCTTTCTCTGCCCCTCCCCCACTTGCATGCAATCACACTCTCTCAAAATAAGTGAATAAAACATTAAAAAAAAAAAATGGGGCGCCTGGGTGGCTCAGTCAGTTAAGTGTCCGACTTCAGCTCAGGTCATGATCTGCGTTCATGGGTTCAAGCCCCGTGTCGGGCTCTGTGCTGACAGCTCGGAGCCTGAAGCCTGCTTCGGATTCTGTGTCGTCCTCTCTCGCTGCCCCTCCCCTGCTCCTGCTCTGTCTGCCTCTCTTTCTCAAAAATAGATAATAAACATAAATTATTTTTTAAAAGACTATGCATTTGTAAGTCTTGGAGCTAAAAGCAGCGAGTCAAAAAATTAAAAAAATAAAAGCAGCGAGTTATTATTGATACGCTGGCTTGGCTTCAGTGCAAAATGAAGTTGGGGAAGAAAAAACAAATGTCTGGGACCAGTACGGTGGCCACCAGCTGCAGGTGGCTATTGAACACTTGAAACAGGGCATATTGTGATACTCTGGCAGCGTAAAGTATATAACAGATTTTGAAGGCTTCGTATGAGAAAAAAAGTAAAATATTTCCTTTTTATTTACATATTGAAACAATATTCTAGGCCTGTTGGGTTAAATATGCCGTTAATAAAATTAATTGTATCTGTTTCTTTTTACTTTTTTGAATGTGGCTACTTGACTTTTAATTACGTGCGCAGCATTCAGGAATGTATTGGATAGCACCTTTCAAAGAGAAAAGCCACTTTATTTCACCCACTGCCGTGTCCGCAGTGCAGGAACAGTGCTTCCTAGGCAGTCACTGAACATTTGCTTAGTGAATTAATGGACAGATACAAGCTCCAGGGGAAGAGAAGTTACGGTGTGTACGTTTTGGGGAAAGAACAGATTGAGAACATGTTAATCCAGAAATCCCCTTACTCGGACGTTTCATTCACTGTTGTGTCATGACACATAGCAAGTGCCTAACACGTAGTAAGTGTCCTGTGAATATTTGTTGGATGCCTGAGATTCTAAAAAATGGCTTAGAAATGGTCGGTTCCTTTGACGTTCTGCAGGAGGAGCTAGAAATTCTAAAGAGCACCGCTCAGAAGCTGGAACAGGAAGCGAAGGCGCAGAAGGACGGCTGGGAGACGGAGCTGCTTCAGTAAGTGTGGTTCCCGGCCGGGAGGAGCTGCGTGTTGTAGACACCCTTGGCCGGGCTCTGATCAGTTCTCCAGAACTCCCTAGAAAACAGTCCTGCCATCAGGACAGTGATAGGAATGATTCTAGGTTAGACAGGATCTGAATGGTAAGGAGACACGACCTGAAGTCCAGTATTAACGTGAAAGTTGTCGAATGCAGGCAGTTTGAGGTCAGGAAGCCGAAACGGGACGGAAGAGGAGTGGATCTTAAACTCACTCCGCGGCCCTAGGGCCAAGGCGGCCTTAAATCATTGAAGGCCTGGGGGATCTGACCCGCGATCGGCGTGTTTTTCACCTCCGCAGACTGAAAGAACAAAACCAGAAGATGTCCTCAGAAAACGAGAAGATGGGAGTCAGGGTGGAGCAGCTCCAGGTAGGTGATGCCGGACCTTTGCCAGAGTGCGTTGTCCTCCCCTTGCCACCATGCCTGCCTGGTGGCCCAGAGAGAGAAAGCTACGTTGCACCGTAGTGAGTGCCCAAAGCGTGCCTTTCAAAACATCAGACTAGGGGCGCCTGGACGGCTCAGTCGGTTAAGCGTCCAGCTTCAGCTCAGGTCATGATCTCACAGTTCGTGGGTTCGAGCCCCGCTTCGGCCTCTGTGCTGACAGCTCAGAGCCTGGAGCCTGCTTCAGATTCTGTGTCTCCCTCTCTTTCTGCCCCTCCCCTGCTCACGTGTGCTCTCTCTCTCTCTCTCTCTGTCTCAAAAATAAACGTTAAAAAAAAAACTGGGGGGTGCCTGGGTGGCTTAGTCAGTTAAGCATCCAACTTCGGCTCGGGTCACGATCTCGCAGTTTGTGGGTTCGAGCCCCGCGTCGGGCTCTGTGCTGACAGCTCGGAGCCTGGAGCCTGCTTCGGATTCTGTGTCTCCTTCTCTCTCTGCCCCTTCCCCTCTTGTGCTCTGTCTTTCCGTCTCTCAAAAATAAACAAATGTAAAAAAAAAAAAAAAATCTTTTTTTAAAAATGGGGGACTGTCAGCTCTCCCAGTGGTTTCCAGACTTTTTTCTTTTAGCTATAAAATCCTTGCAAGCCAAGTCTTTCTCAAAAGCCTAGAACCTAAAGCAGATAGCAGCTGAATCACTCTTGTTTTGAGGAAGCTGTACCTTAAAGAGCAGCTGGTTGAATTGTCCTCATTCGAGTCTCGGCTACTGAGGGTGTAAGGCAGAGCTGAAGAGAAAACGTTCCAGGGGTGTCTGGCTGACAGTTGGGAGTTGCTACGGAACACACACCCCTTTGTGTTAGCGTTCATTAACTAGCACTGTCTCCCTCTTCGGTGGTCCCTTCATATCTTGGTTATATTCACTCATCTTGCTTTAGGCCCAGCTGTCAACTCGAGAGAAGGAAATGGAGAAGCTCGTCCAGGGAGATCAAGATAAGACAGAGCAGTTGGAGCGACTGAACAAGGAAAACAGCCAGCTTCTTCTCACTCTAACCCAGCAGGTAGAGTCACGGACGAAACTAACATTTTTAGGCCCTCGCGGGAAAGCGTATGTTGTTCTTTCTTTACTCTGTCGTATACCTGGGTTATCGCCGGCTCCGGGAAAGGCCTCGGAGGAAGCCACCTGAAATGAGGGGCCTCGTGGCTGTTCTCAGAAGCCAGCAAGGGCAGACTCCCCTCTGTCTCTGCATCCTGGCTCGCTCATCGGCTCAGCGGGCCCTTCCCCAGTGCGCGTGTGCCCGTGTTTCCGCAGCGGCGGTACTGAAATCTATTTCCGTGCAGAAGGAGCGCCAGAAGAAGCTGGAGCAGACGGTAGAGGAGAAGCTGAAGCAGGAAGAAACAACCACCCTGAAGAAACAGCAAGCGTTAAAGGCATGTCTGTCTTCGGATGGCTTTCGGGGGAGGGAGCCTACGGGAAGGAAGGGGAAGGGTTTGTTTTCAGGTGACGGAAAGGATAAAAAAGACAGATGGGGATAGCGGTCGCCTCCGGACGTTTTGCTCTCGACCCAGAAGAGGACAGAGAATCTGTCGTTTACAAAACGTCTCAGAGAGGTGGCCGTTTCTGCGGTGTGGTGAATGGCAGAGCGATACCGAAAGTGAAACCACATGACAGGTTGTGGTAAACACAACCTTGGACTAGGTTACGACCCAGAGTAACCCGACTCCCTCCTTAAAGAGTTCTTATGGGGGCAGACAAATTAACAATTGTAGCGCTAAGCTGTACGGTTAGAGGATATGGCAGCAGTCAAAACAGATTTTGTTGTAACTATAATATTAGCAATTAGCATTCTAAATTATTCTGAGCTATAATAATATAGTAATGAAAGCCTAACCGTCTGATCTTTTCCTATAGTAGAATAGAATGTTGGAAAAGAGGCCTCGTGGTGATGACAGGTACCAAGAAGCCCCATTTTCTCAATTGATAGAAGGGTATGAGAAACCCTGATGTCTGGAGGGTATCCAGCTGCTGGGTTTATAAATCCTATCACACAGGCATCATGCATTCACTCAGTCATTACTCGGTCAACTATGGAGTCCCAGTATATATGAGAGACCATATATTTTCGCATGCTAAGGAGGAAAACAAAGTTCTCTGAACTCTGTTCCCGAACCAAATCGGCCGCCCAGAGAAATGTTTTATTCGGCCACACTGATGTTTTTCAGAAATTGAATTGGTGACCAACAACTAAACATGGGAATATTTCCCCCTTAAAAACAATTTTTTTAACGTTTATTTATTATTGACAGACAGAGAGAGAGACAGAGCATGAGCATGGGAGGGGCAGAGAGAGGAGGAGACACAGAATATAAAGCAGGCTCCAGGCTCTAGGCTCTGAGCACAGAGCCCGACGCGGGGCTCGAACTCACGAACCGCGAGATCATGACCTGAGCCGAAGTCGGACGCCCAACCGACTGAGCCACCCAGGCGCCCCAGGAATCGCTCGTTTAAATGACCCGTGGCCATTCAGGGGTCTGAACGTCCTTGTGGCGGGTGTGGGTTCCCTGGGTTTTCGTGGAGTGTTTTCCAAGACCCAGGCGCTCCATTCTTCATTCCCCACCTATCCCAAGGAACCCCAGCTATGAGGACCACGTATCTTATGCTTCAGGAGCCTAGGAACAAGACGTGGAGCGCCTCCAGGCAAAGGTAGAGGCCGGGAAAGCCTGTTTCTTAGAGAAGTACAAAGAGTGTCAACGACTCCACAAACAGATCAGGCAACTCAGGGCTGCTGCGCTGGTAGGTGACGGAAATAAGGGGCCCAGGCAGCAAGGGGTGTGAAGGTTTGTGGTGCTTAGACCAAGCCCAGAGCCCAGAGGACTGTCCATCCTTGTTCAGGAGAGACATTTCTAAAAAAAAAAAAAAAAAATCTCCTGCTAAAAAGAGGCGTGGACGGCCAGAAACCAGTCTGGGGACCCCCCCGAAATCTCGGCCCCCGGCACAGATCTCAGGGAAGGATTTTGTAACCACCGAGCAGGTGTCTGCGTAGACTCAGATAGTCCTTTCTTATTTCTGCC
Organism: Panthera onca; assembly: GCF_046562875.1. Taxonomy (NCBI): domain Eukaryota; kingdom Metazoa; phylum Chordata; class Mammalia; order Carnivora; family Felidae; genus Panthera; species Panthera onca. The sequence continues at coordinate 53,332,042 of NC_138352.1, read as the reverse complement.
TTTTGAGGAAGTGAAGCAGGACCAGAAGAGCCAGCAAGAGCCCATGGGGATGGGGAGCCAGGAGCCAGCAGTGAGCACTGTCGTCGGGTAGTCCCTCCCGCATTACTACCTCAGGGCCGGCTAGAAGCACACGGCAGTCCGGGCACCAGCATTCAAATAAAAAAATCTTGGAAAAAAAAAAAAAACCAAAAACAAAAACGCAACTGATAGGACTAGCTTAAGTGTCTTTGTGAGGCGTGTGCATGTGTGGAGGCAGGAGGTGGGAGCAAGCCTACCCGTTGTGGGGTGTTTGAACATAGGTCATCATCCTGGGAAGCCCAGGACCTCAGCCTGGGTTCCCGGTGGCCGCGGAGGAATGCCTTCCAGGGTTCCTCCGTCCTCCGTGTTACTTGAGCCCAGAGGCCCGTCCTCCCTGGGAGGGGGTCGCGCCAGCCTAAGCGCCCCGCGCCGCCTTGAGCGAGATGTTCATTCGAGACAGAGACGCTCATTTCCATGGCTGGGTGCGGTCGAACAAGGTTCCGTTTAGCCCTCATCCTGATTCGTCCGTCTGGAGGCTCTTCCCAAGCTTGTCGCCCTTTCCATCTTTGGTCGCTTACACTGCCACTAACCCAAAAGAAATCGGCATCTCGATGCCGGCCCAGGCCTCCCAGCATCTTAAGTCACTTCTCTGTAAGCCGACACCGCCCGCGTCTCCTCCTCTGCGCCCCAGCTCCCTTGCCCCCCCACCCCCGAGTCCCACCAGTTTGGGAAAGCAGGTCCTCTACAGGCCCCTCGCTTTCCCCCACTTGGGATCCGGATGACAGCATGTGATCCTAACCCTAATTGTTTTTTATTACCGATAGGACGAGAACGCTGGCCTGTCAAAAAAACTGAGTGAGAACAAGATTATATATGATGCTCTGCAGAAAGAGAAAGAGAGATTGGAAAGAGAAAATGATGTGAGTGTGTACGGAGGGCGAAAACCTCAAGGTTTTAAGGGGAGGGAGCAGAGTGACCCGGAGATGTGGTGACCAAGAGGTAAATAAAAGAGCCCTTTCTGGGACAGTGGGTGAGACCATTGCTCCTGAGAGCAAATTTAGTCTGGTTTCCTCACCTCCCATGAACTCTCTCTTGGTTCCCCAACCGAAACTTGCTTGGTGTGGCAGGAATCAACAAGAAACGAACAGCCTTGATCAAGATCTAAATTAATTTTACTCTTAACTTCATACCTATTGTAGGTATTGTCTTTGGGGAATCATATCCTACGTCCTTTTTGTGCTAGTTGAGGGACCCCTTTCCTTCGGCACAACTTTCTCCTTTTTTTCTGCCACTAAACCAGGACAGAAGTGATGGTCTGTACTATCGCTGGACCCTTGGTGGGCCCTTAAGAAAATGCTGTGCATTCATTCGCGCCCTCATTCATTCATCCATTCATTCATTCATTCATTCAACCAACATTTATTTTCTGCTGTGGGTTAAACACAAGTTATTGTTGATTGAGGATGATGGCCCTAAATAAAGAAACTGCACTTGGGGGCGCCTGGATGTCTCAGTCGGAGGAGCATGGGACTCGTGATCTCGAGGTTGTGAGTTCGAGCCCCGCCTTAGGTGTAGAGATTATTAAAAACAGTAAGTTAAAACTTTTTTTTATTTAAAAAAAAATTTTTTTAATGTTTATTTTTGACAGAGAGAGAGAGAGAGAGAGAGAGACAGAGCATGAGCGGGGGAGGGGCAGGGAGAGAGGGAGACACAGAATCCGAAACAGGCTCTAGGCTCCGAGCCATCAGCACAGAGCCCGACACGGGGCTCGAACTCACGGACCGCGAGATCGTGACCTGAGCCGAAGTCGGACGCTCAACCGACTGAGCCACCCAGGCGCCCCAAAACTTTTTTTTTTTTAAAAGAAGCTGCACACAAAGGCACTTTCCTGCTCTTGCATCAAAGGTGTCGGTGCATTCTGGCTTCTACTCCTGGATCCACACCTCCCGAGGTTCTCCATCTTTCCCCTCTCCGAAACCCTCCCGGGCTGTGCCTCCAAGTGATCTTTTCTGGCTTTGATTATGCCATTTATGCCCCTTTCAGTACTGTAGGGACCTTTGGAGTCTGTTTCCGGTCTTGTTATTCTCATCCTCTTGATTTAGAGGAATACACCTTGACTTTGCAGTCTCTGTTTTCCCATGTAGGCTCATGGGAAGAAGGGACGACACACAATTTGCAACAGGGAAAAAGATCTGATTTTTTTTTCTTCTAAGATTTTTTTTTTTTTTAAGTAATCTCTTCCCCCATAGTGGGGCTCGAACCCACAACCCTGAGATCAAGAGTCCCATGCTCTTCCAACTGAGCCAGCCAGGCACCCCAAGATCTGATATTTGAAAGTTTTCTTAAGAACCAATAGTAAAGCCCTTTTAAGATGTCAAGGGGCAGTTTACTAATTATAAGAGCTTTAAACGCTGTCTGTCCTCCTCGTAGCTTCTCTCTCATTCTTCCCATTATTCCCTCCCTCCCTCCCTCCCTCCCTCCCTCCCTCCCTCCCTTCCTTCTTTCTCTCTCTCTATTGGTGTATCCATCTGAAAGGATAAAACATGAAGACGGGAAAGTCATATCAGATGAGTATTCACACTGTGTAAGAAAATCGTTCTGGGAAGGTGGGACGGAGACTAAAAGAACCATTTTACCCTCAATAGCATCCAACAGCTTCAACCTTAATATAGCTCCTGCCGCCCTCCTGTAGGCACCCAACTTTTGTACCCCACCTCAGCTGGTGTGTGATTTAGAGGCTTAAAATTCTTTTTTTGAGTTCATCTAAACAAAATGCAGCATATATTTCAATTCAGGTCTAAAGAACTGAGATCTTCAGGGTGTTGAGGCCGCTGCTTTCTCTGGAGAAGAATTACAAATGATCATTTCCCGGGACCCCCCAGGGCCCCGCTGTTCATCGAGAGCTACCTCTTTCCCGCCTTCCCACCTTGCCAAGCGGGCAATCCCCTCTCCACTTGCTTGTGGCCATTCTTTGTCGTCGTCTTTCAATATGTCTCTCTCTCCAACGTTCTGTCCCTAGCTTTTGAAGAGGGAGAACAGCAGACTGCTGAGTTACATGGGTCTGGATTTTGACTCCTTGCCATACCAAGCGCCGACTTCAGATCAAGGAGGTGCAGGACAAAACCCGGCCCTTGTCTATGGAAACCCCTATTCCGGTAAGAGACAACTGCCGTTTGAGCCCGAAGGCCCCTGCCCGCATCCTTTTCCCCCCACTAAGATTCTTTTTGGCCTGCGATGCTAATTAAGACCAGTCTCATTGTTAAGACTTGCTGGGCAGAAGCTGAGGACCCCCAATAGAAGGATTGCCAGGCGAGAAGTGTTAATTGAGAAATAAATCTGAATCTAGAAGACGCAAATCAGATCATGCGCCTAGAGGCAGCAGACACAAATTGAGTCCCGTGGCTATATTCCAAATATATAAATCAGAGAAATGTCTCTGTGTAGAAGATATACACACACAAAGCCGAGGAAGCTAATTAAGGTTTGGAAATGGAAGCACACGAGGTGGGGTCTGCCACCCAGGAATGGGCGGTTATGGCGGCCACCTCGATGGCCTGACCGAGGGTGGCAGGAACGTGCACCACAGAGACCCCGGGGTGGTTTGGAGGACAGAAGTGGGGGTGAAAACCAGTCTTGTCACTCAAGGACTGAGGGGTCAGAGTGCCCTTGCCAGGCACGAGGGAACAGGGAACTTCTCCTTTGTCTCCAAAAGCAATAGAAGACCTCATTGCCTTTTCTTGGGCAGTTTAAAGCAGCCGTGTTCCCTTAAGAGCCCCAGTCAAATCTTTACAGCAGGCAGGGGTATACCTTTGTTTTCCTCTTTAAAAACTGTTTTCTAAGCCTTTCCTTTAAAAATACCTGTTTGCACGGATTCAGTCTTCAAACCTATTCTCAAGTTGTGTCCTTCCCAAATCGTGGCTGTTTTTGTTAAAATCTCGTCTTGCCCATACTGAGGTTTATTTGTTTTTTCTGACTGTATAGAAATATGCATGGCTATCACAAACGCCACTTCGTTATTTTTTTCCTCTTTTCCCTTTATCGTCGACCTGGATCCCCTCTGTCAGAAGTTAATGGTACATGGGCGAGAGAAAGAGACGCAGTGGGGAGAAAGGGGAACAAAGAGAGTTACAGAAAACAGCTGCTGCATCACGGTTGGAGAACCTTAGGGATGGTATTTCTTTCACTGAACGAAATCTTTGTTATTATCCTCAGGTATCCAGGAAAGTTCTGCCCCAAGCCTGGTAAGTACGTGAATCACGAGAGTGCCCACATCAAATCCTTGAGAAATGTCCCCCCCTGCTCAAGTTCATGGGAGAAGCGTAGGGAGCCTGGTTCGTTGTGATAATTCCGGAAGTCAGCTGGATCGATTGGGTCAAAACCCGAAGCCGAGTGAGCCTGTCGAGGCAGGGAGAAGAAAGCCCGGTCCGTCCGCCAGCTTTCTGGCGGGTAGATCTCCACCCGTGAGCGGAGGTACCGGAACTAGGGAGGAGATGCGAACAAGGCAGCCGGTCCAACAGGGCATGTCCCGTGTCCCTCCTGGGCTGGAAGCTCTTTGACCGCTTTAGCACTAGTGGGTCCTTTCACCCCTGGGGTAGAGAAAGCCCCGGGGAGGGCCTCCAAACGTGAATCGGTTCGTTCGTCGTCTGTTTCCTGAGCACCTGCCGTGGGCCGAGCATTATGCTCCGTGCTGAGAATCTCGTAGAACACGGGACGTGGCCCCTGTTACCTAGAGCTTGCCTCTGTGCTGACCTCTTTGCCCTTCCTCCCAGCTCGTCGTCAAGAAGTGCCCCACCTGCAAATCCGACTTTGCTGGCGACATTCTTGATTTCACCTCAGAGCAGCAACGCCCACAGCCCCTCTGTTTGAGTTGTCCGATTTGTGACAAGACCTTCCCAGCAAAAGAGAAGCAGATCTTCGAAGACCACGTGTTCTGCCACAGTCTCTGAGTGTTCCGGCCTCTTGGATCTATACCGTACATAGATTTTGATAGGGTAGAACCTATAGCTTCTACTTGGAGTTATGACCCAAGACCCTGCCTAACGTGAAATTATTAGGGGTTTACTCAGTCCTGCTGCCCTAAGGGTGGAGTCATGCTGATTATGTGGTGAGGGCTGTTACTTCCATCCTTGTGGGTTACAACTACTTTTTAAATCCCATAACTAGCCGTGGCCTGCTCTCCCCTCTGGCGCCCAGCCTTCCGAGGGTCTCCAGCACAAGGGCCCTGGGACGGAACTGACCGGCTTGACTCGAGTGCTAAGTGATTCGTTTTCTGAGTTGTCCCAGCGCCCTTCAAGGTCAGGCCTTGAGTGGTTTTGCCCTCAGTTCTGAGCCTTAAGCCTGCAGCTGGTGATTGAGCAGAGGTTGAGAATTTCTTCCTCCTCCTCCTCCTCCTCCTCCTCCTCCTCCTCCTCCTCCTCAGGTCCCTTCCTCCCACTGATGGCATTAAACTGGGCAAAAATGTCACTGCAGAGAACTCAGTCATCCAATTTGGAGACCAAAGGTTTCACAGCTCCCAGCAGAAGCATCTTATTCCTGAACCCTGGACACAAAATAGTATTTCAATCACAGGCCTTCTCTCTCTCTGGATACCTCTGTTTGGCATTTTCTACTCTTCGATCTTTCCTATGCACGTAACTTTTAGTGTTGTAAGTCCTTTCGTAATGATTAGTAGGACCTGTTAGAAACTGGGTTTGCAACTTTCTGAGCAGGTGAGTTTTGAATATGGAGAAGTCAGAATAATGAGAGCTATTAATCTCTTTAATACTAAAAATAAACTAGTCCTCTGTTTCAGGGACGTGGGTAACTTCAATTTGGTAATTTGAGTTTGCGGTCTTTTATTTCTAAGCTTAGGAGAAAAGGGTAACCAAGAGGCCTGTGGGACTTGTAGGCCCCAGCAGTGATTTCTCTTCATTTGTCTGAACTAGTCAACAAAAGTGTCCCAGCCCTTGTCTTGAGACGGAGAGCAAGGTGACGGAGCATTAGTTTGAGAAATCTAGGGCTCTGACTTCTTGTTCCAGCTTTCCGTGCACTTTTTGAAAGGGAACAGTGTGGACTCTTCGCGAACCAGATTCTAGTCCCTCCATCCAGATTTGCCTAATTGAACTACAAGAAAGCAATTCCATTTTCTCTCCCCCTCCAGGGACGGAACAAATGGAAAGGACTCTCAGGCAGGCCACCAGCGGGTCACCATAGAGACTTGTACAAAAACCTCAGAATGATGTAAGACATGATGTCACGAATCAGGTTGAGCCAGCCTCCTTCCGGGGTTTTCCCTACGTGATTGGAGTTCGGCCCTAGACCAGCTATATTGCCCCGGTCACCACTCCTTGTCTTTATTTCTCCTTTGATAAAACGAACATGAAACTGTACTCCTGCTTCTCCTCCTCCCCTATCAGCATTTCAACGAGCTGTCTCTTGGACGCCCAGCCTTTCGCCCCTTAAGGTTCCGATGTGACATTAAGAGGAGCTCTGGCAGAGAAACGTAACGGGGAGGTGGTAACACCGTTTTCCTGGCAGATCCCTTTCCTCGCTGCAGAAATTCTGCCGCTCCCCAGATAGTTCCAGTGGAGAACTGCAGTTTCCTTTATTTTGCACTCATCAGCTCTTAATTAAGCACATGAATGGCGAAGAGCAGTGGTGCACATGATCCAAATCAGTGAATACCAAAAAAAAAAAAAAAAGGTGCTAATGATCCTTTTTTTGCTGGACGTAAAACAAAGCATCTTTAACCACTGTTCGTTATCCCCAGCTGCTCTTACCAAGGATTTGAAGGGGAAATTATGCTCCAGGCGGCTCCTGGTGAAAGGAAACAATCATTCTCCTATAACCCACTCCTTACCCCAGCCTTTCCCCTCTCACCTCCTTGCACCCACTCGTTTTAGAGCCGTAAAATACCCCGCAAAAAAATAGCAGGAAGTTAACGGGGGCAAACGGTACCTAGAGCCCAACTGGGTTTTAGAATCGTCGTACCCATCATGGCAACCAGTTTCCCCTCCTAACTCACTTGCTCTTGGTCTTAATACGAAGGTGTTTTTGCACTATTTAGCACGCTTCCGTCACCCGGCACACGTGTGTGCGAGAGCGTGGTAAGAGAGAGCTAGTGAAAATCCGGGACGTGAGTGTCGGCAAGGCAGTCCGAGAGCCTGGGGCCCTAAGAACACCTGTAGCTTCAGCCCTGTGCCCTGGGATGAAATGAAACTGCCCTGATGTTTAAATATCATTCTATGATTTCGGGTGGTTTTCTGCAGTGGCCGTGGGACTGCACCGAGCCGAGCCCGCTCTAAGCTGGTCTCCTAGCAACAAATGGCAATGCGATGAGCCGCCCCGGCTGAGCGATTGCAGTCCCCCGCGTAGAAAAAAAAAAAAAAAAAGACGCAAAGTGGACTCTCCGTGGGGATCAAACCCAAAGAGACACTCACCTAATTCCCCTGAGGCGACCAACAGGGGGCCACACGCTCGGGGAAGTTAGGCGAGCCCCAGCGCTCTCCTTAGTTGACCGCCTATAAATATTAATATAATTGTCTTTACCTGCAAGTAGCGCTTTATCGTTTGGACCGCGTTCGTGTATTCCACGCAGACTTGCAGTAATCTCTGAAACGGCTCTGAACTCCCAGTTTTGTAGAGGAAGAAGTTGAAACGTGGAGCCATAACTTGCCCATCGTGGAAACAACCCAAATGCCCATCGGTTGATGAGTGGGCGAATGAAATAACGGCCTGTCTAGGGGACGAGATATTATTTGGGAGCAAAAAGGAATTGAGGGGCACCTGGCTGGCTCAGTCGGTAAAGCACGCGATTCTGGATCTCGGGGTTGGAAGCTTGAGCCCCACATTGAGTATAGAGATTACTTAAAAATAAAATTTAAGGGGCGCCTGGGGGGGGCTCAGGCGGTTGAGCAACCGACTTCGGCTCAGGTCGTCATCTCACAGTTCGTGAGTTCGAGCCCCGCGTCGGGCTCTGAGCTGACAGCTCAGAGCCTGGAGCCTGCTTCAGATTCTGTGTCTCCCTCTCTCTCTGACCCTCCCCCGTTCATGCTCTCTCTCTCTGTCTCAAACATAAAAATAAAACATTAAAATTAATTAATTAATTAATTAATTAAAATAAAATAAAATTTAAGGGGCGCCTGGGTGGCTCAGTCGGTTGAGCGTCCCGCTGTTGATTTCAGCTCAGGTCATGAACCCAGCGTCACGAGATCAAGGCCCCACGTCGGGCTCTGTGCTGAGTGTGGAGCCTGCTTGGGATCCTTTCTCTCCCTCTCCTCCTGCTCGTCTCCCCTGCACTCTCTCCCTCTCTCTGAAATAATACAATTTATTGTGCAGATAGTGGCACAATTACACACTTTATTTTATTGAATTACTTTATTTTTTTTTTAATGTTTATTTTTTAAGAGAGAGAGAAAGACAGAATGAGAGTAGGGGAGGGGCGGAGAGAGCGAGAGGGAAACCCAGAATCCGAAGCAGGCTCCAGGCTCTGAGCCATCAGCCCAGAGCCCGACGCGGGGCCGGAACCCACGAACCGCGAGATCATGACCTGAGCCGAAGTCGGACGCTTCACCGACCGAGCCACCCAGGCGCCCCTGAATCACACTCTCTAAATGGGTGAATTGTGTGCTCTACGAATTCTGTCTCAAGCTGTTGTATTCTTAAAAGGTCAAAAAGCTTGCGAAGGTCATCCGCGGGTTCACAGTAGAATATCTTGAGTACAGCTAGGGAGCTGGGTCCACATTATTGAACTTGGTTAGAAGTATGCTTATTTCGGTACCACCCACTGCCACAATGGTATTGGGTTCTCCCCCCACCTTGGGCTGGAGACAGGCAGCAGCTTTGGTGGTGATGGAATCAAGATGAACGGGGTCAGGGCATTTAATAGTGGCCCACCATTTGGCCGGCAGCATTAGCGGTCTCTGGGAATATCTATTCTGTGGAAATGAATGTCCCCAATAAAGTTGGGGGAGAGAGTCACCAACCACAAATTTCAGATAATCATATTAAGGGATCCAGCCTGCTCTGCCTAATGTTATTACTTTCTCCCTGTGGAAAGAAAGCATATGGCACTCTGGGGACTCAGTCTATTGTTGACTCAGTCAATCAACATTTATTGAGCACCCACGGTGGGCAGAACTAGCACAGGGCCAGGATTTTAAAAAATAGAAAAGTTCTTCCCTTGAGGTATCTACGAGATTAATGAAGACATTCCCTCTGTCCTCGGGGAACCCTTTCAACTGCTGGTGGAGGGTCTCAGGTTTCAGGGGTCTCCTAATCTGACGGGGAAAAGAGACGGCCACCCCCAAAAGCAATTTCAGGACAGGAAAAAAAGGGAAGCCATCGCACCAACGTAAGGACGTAAGTAAGGGCTGCGGGACCAGAGTGTTCATGAAGGGGTGATCGAAGCCTAAGTTAGTGATGTCTTCTAAGAGGTTGAGGGACAGAAGTGGCAGGCAAAACCCGGATTGTATTCTGAGGGTCTCTAAACAGGGCGAGGGAGAAGGGAAGTCAGAGAAGGGGCCCAGAATGCAAAGGATTCTGAACCAAAAGCACTAGAATATAAAAGGGGACCAGCCTCTGTCCCAGAAGACTGTAATCTAGGTGGATCATGTCTAACACGCTCATCGGAGCTCAGGAGACAGGAGTGAGGGTGGGGGGAGCACGGTGGCTAGAAGGGTATAGGAGTGTCTCAGAATCCCAGGCTTCGGGACTCCCAGCATCCGGGGCTGGAGCCCTAGGCGGCCCAGAACTAACTTCCCTTATCGGCTCATCCTGCTCCTCTGCCTCTGACTCCACACTTCTCGTTCATTCTAGAAGCTGACTCTGCCACCCGGACCACATAATGTAGAATGGTGGCTATCTGCAGGCCTGGGTTTTTCAGCTACTCTGTTATTTTTTTTTTTTTTTAATTTTTATTATTCTTTTTAATCTCTATTTTTGCAGGAGACCACCCACCGCAGTGGTTCAAGAGAGCAGTCAAGGCCTGGACCAGATTGGAGATAGACATGGGAGGAAAAAAAAAAACAACAGAACTATTTTTTTTTAATGTTTTATTTATTTTTGAGACAGAGACAGAGCACAAGCGGGGAGGGGCAGAGAAAGAGGGAGACACAGAATCGGAAGCAGGCTCCAGGCTCCGAGCTGTCCTCACTGAGCCCGACGCGGGGCTCGAACTCACAAACGGCGAGATCATGACCCGATATGAAATCAGATGCTTAACCCACTGAGCCACCCAGGCGCCTCCCAAACTAGAGCTATTTAAGGAGTTGAAACCAGCAGGATTTTCGTGACCCATTAGATGCCAAAGAATGAGGGCATATTCATTTGCTAGGGCTGCCGTAACAAATGAACGCGAATCGGGTGCCTTCAAGCAACAGAAAGTTATTCTCTCACAGTTCAGGTTCTGGAAGCCCTCAGATGTGCAAACCCAAGGTGGCGTGGGCAGGGCCACGTTCCTCCCAGAGGCTGTAGGAGACAGTCCGTTCTTTCAGTGGCTGTTGGCATTCCTTGACTTGTGGCTTCACTCCGATCTCTGCCTCCGTGGTCACAATACCTCCTCAGTGTGTGTGCTCTGCCCGTCTCTTAAGGACACTTGTCACTGGATTTAGGGGGCACCTGGATAATCCAAGATAAAAGATAATCACATCTTTTGTCATATAAGGCGGTGCTCTCTCTAGCTATATAAGGTAACGGTCACAGGTTCTGGGCCATGGACGTCTCTTTTCGGGGGAGGGAGCACCATTCAACCCACTCCCGGAAGGTAGGGAAGGATAAGTACTAGGGTTCTGACCCAGGCCACCAAGGTAGACAACACAGAAGAAAGAGGGGCTTGCGGGGAGGGAATTTCAGCTTTAAGCATGCTGACTCTGAGGGACTCGGGACAGTCAGTAGGCAGTGGGAGAAATGTGTCGGCAAAGGGCTGGGCCGGAGACGAAAGTCATTGTTGACATAGGGCAGTCTCGCTGAAACCGCACGGCGAGGGCACTAGCCTGGGCAGGGGAGATGGAAACGGTGGGGACAGACCCCGAAAAACATCAACCGTAGGGGGTGGGCAGTCATCCAAGACGGGAAGAAAAGCCAGGAGAGAAGTGGCAGGCTGAAAGGCCAGCCAGAAAACAGCTTCAGAAAAGGAATTCACCCAATAGTGTTAAATACTAGGAGGGTAGGGCTGGAAAGACACCTTTGACTGGGAATTGAACAGACATGCAAACACGTCTATTTTCTCCCGTTTAAAAAACCCACATATGCTCTGGGCCGCCTGGGTGGCTCAGTCGGTTGAGCGTCCGACTTCGGCTCAGGTCATGATCCCCCAGTTCATGGGTTCGAGCCCCGCGTCGGGCTCTGTGCTGACCGCTCGGAGCCCGGAGCCTGCTTCGGATTCCGCGTCTGCCCCTCCCCGGCTCGCACTCTGTCTCCCTCTCAAAAATAAAATAAACATTTAAAAAAAATTTTTTTAATAAATAAACATTAAAAAACAAATCACATTTTAAGAAGTTCAAGTATAGTTCTATGAAGCAAACACAATCACATTTCCATCCGGTTTTTTCCATGAGCTTAAAAGAAAAAAAAAAAAAGACCGTTCATTCACATGTGTGTCCACATGGATGTGTGTAGGCACCTGCCTTGATTCCCGTCGTAAGTATCCTTCTCCCAGTCCTCCCTGAGGGCCTGTCCCCAGCTGGGGGGCCTGAGTTCCGGACCTCGGTGAGGCTACCACCCCCCCTCCCCCCTGCAAGCCTGTGGGAATGTAACCCTCCTGACCAGGGACACTTTTCCTCACCTCCTCCCACGGAAGCTGCTGCACCTGTTTGACCTGGACAAACACCAGGCGCTTTTCCCCGGGTCAATATTTTACATCCATTGTCATCCAACCTCAACATCTGCTCCAGGAGGGAGGTGTTGTGTCTGCCCTCCCACTTCGGACCGCCTCATGGTCTCCCTCCCACCCATGCCCCCCCCAAAAGAGGCTCTCTACAAGCCCCCAGGGCAGAGGCGCTTCCTCCTCAATGCTGCTCAGCATGTATCCTCTTTTCCTTTTTAAATCCTCTAGCTTCTGCCTGAGCTAATAAACTCTCTTAAATTACAAGGAGAACCGCCTCCATCTGGAAGCCTTCCCGGATTGCTGAACACTCGGGTGCCCGGTCAACGCTGGCCGCCTCGTGTTGAATTCAGTGATCCTGCCCAGCCTCCGGCCGGCACAATCCAATCCCCGCGGGTCCCTCTGTGCTTTTGGATGTAAATGGTCAATTCCCCCCGGTATCCGCCAGTGGGCCCAGAGTCTAGCCAAATGTCTGGCTTGCCGCCCTCTGCTTCCCGACTAGCTGCTTCCCACCGTCACCATGAAGGAGCCCTGGGAGACACATCTTCATCTGAACAGCATCTCAAAATAGATGAGGAAGAGAAAAACCAATGCAGAAATGTGACGAAATACAGTGCAAAGCCTAACTAGGAATCGTTCCCAGTATTTGTGTTTTTGCTCCCCACATTGGCTGGCAAAGGCATTTTCCAATTGCTCTAATCAGCTTCCAAGAACAGGGACAGACTCTGCCAGTCTGTTCTGTCCCCTCTGTGCTAATCTGTGACCCCAGGACGCCTCGTTTATTATTATGACATTATTTAAAACCGACACACATTGAGTGTTTCCTGTAAGTAAGTCCTGTAAGCCCTTTTTATCTTATTTTAGAGTTTATTTATTTTGAGAGGGGGGAAGGGGAGGGGCAGAGAGAGAGAGGGCAAGAGAATCCCAAGCAGGCTCTGTGCAGTCAGCGCAGAACCAGACGCTGGGCTCGAACACGTGACCTGAGCGGAAATCAGGAGTCTGAACGCTCAACTGACTGAGCTGCCCAGGTGCCTCTATCTATCCCTTTTTATAGCGGAGGGAGCCAAGGCTTAATGAGGATGAGGATTGGGGTGGAGGGGGGGGGGGAGGTGACACAGCGGGTGGCTGAGGGCGGGGCTAGAACAAGGGTTTAGGTTTGTAACACTATCCTGTTTGGGGAAACAGCAAATCCCCGCTGTGGGAGAGGGGGAGGGCTGGGTGTGGAGCTGAGCCTAACTTCCTCTCACCAGCCATTCCGTCCTTTCTGCAATAAAAGTTCATAGTCCAGGAAATTCCCTGCAAATGACAATGACCCTGAAACTTTCCCAAAGATAAGAACTGCTTGGCCGGAGGGGGGGCCTCCCCTCACCATGTCTCTCCCCCCCACCCCCTCCCCGCCCCGTAACTCTTTCTTTGCCAGGCTTTCCAGCCTGCCTTCAAGTCAGGACAAATCCTCCTACAGTCGCCCAGATCCGGGTCCGCCATCCCCATCAGGGGGACCCGTCCTGCCGTCCCACCCAACCCCACCTCTCCCTTCCTTCCCATCTGCCTTCTGGGAGTTTTTGCAGCTCACAGCCTCCACTCGGCCCCAGAAAATCAACTGTTACTGTTAAGCAGTGGGGAGACTTAGGCAGGGCGGCAAAGAGTACTTGTAAAACAGAAACGTACTCGGGTCTAGGAAACTGCTATAAATGGGCATCTTGGCAAGGCCAGCGCTCCGTCTCCTGCGTGTAAACCCCGGGCGATTGCCAAACGGAGCGTCTGTTTATCAACTGCCGCGGATTCAGGAAGCGCCCGTCACCAGGACAACCCCTCCAGTCCCCTGCCTCCAGAAGTGACCACCCCTGAGATGAAAAATCGCCCTTGGGAAGAAACTAAGGAGCTTTTACTGTTTGCTCGGGGCTTCACATCCTTTGTTGTAGGGAAATTCCTCCTGTAGCCGACATCCGTCTCTGTTAATACATCCCGCACAATGGGGCTGTTTTTGTTGTTCCCCATCTACCGTATAATATTTCCTTTTGATTTGAACAAAATCGTGGGCTTCGAAAGCGTGCATGGTAAGCACTGTGTTGAGCACTTTGTATTTGGTCGTTTCAATCCCCACAACAAACCACGAATCGTTAACATATGAACAATTAATGATTAAAGAGATCATGAATGTACCCATTTTACAGACGGGACATCCAGGCTGAGAGAGGTTGAGTCAATTGCCCAAGGTCATACAGTAACGGAGTTGGGATCTGAGTTCAGACAGTCCACCTTGAGAGCCCCCGTGCTTAATTATTAACGCTTTGCGTCTTCCTGCAGTTTTCACCTCCATAAACCCGCCTTTATTCCCCTTTGACCCAGGAAACCTACAACGGGTCCCGAAGAACCCAAACACATATTTTAGAGGCAGAGCCAAGGAAGGTTTCCTCCCCATCACTCAATTCAATCTCTGACCGCGTCCACACCAGCCACTGCCCCTGGACAGCCCTGCCCTGCTCTCGTCCCTCTCAACAAAGAGGTTTCCTAACCGGAACTGGGGGACCGTGAGAGCCATTCAGGAAAGCTCCAGAGAACCAGCAGCCCTGGTCACGAGGGAAAAAGGAGCCCCTGTTTCAGATGAGATCTGGCACGTTTAGGGTGGTGTGGCCCTAGACAAAGGAGCCCCTATTTCAACGTGGCTGTATTTGCTAATTAAAAAGCACTTCAACAAAATGCCTTTATTTATTTTTATTTTTATTTTTTTTGAGAGCGAGAGAGAGAGCAGGGGAGAGGGGCAGAAAGAGAGGGAGACAGAGGGTCCCAAGCAGGCTGCACGCCATCACCACAGAGCCTGACGTGGGGCTCGAGCCCACGAACCTCGAGATCGTGACCTGAGCGGAAAGGAGAAGTCAGACATTCGACGGACGGAGCCACCCAGGTGCCCCAGCAGAAGACCTTTTAAGGAAGAGATATTTGGGGGGAATTATGCATTCAGTAGTGTTGATGGGAACTCAGCGTTGAATTCCTAGCGAGCAAACCGCAGAGGAAAACACCTCGTGTCTCCTGTGGTTGGTCTGTCCTTCCGCTCCTACCTCCTCTCCCTACCTCCCACACCGCCACATCTGTCCCGCCCCTTCTGTACCCCACGGGGTCTGTCACTGGCCCTGAGTTTTGACAACCCTATACCTGTGTCTCCAGAGAGCACTGGGGCCAGCAGAGCTTCGTGGTCCAGAGCCCAGACCCTGGAACCAGACCTCCCGGCCACAGTCTTAGGCAAGTTACCTTGGTTTCCCCCTTTGGCAATGGTCGTGACAGTCTTTGCTTCAGCTCGATGAGTTGACATGTGTAAAGCATTTAGAGCATAAAGAGCATGGGTTTGAAGTCAGCCTTGAATCCTGACTTTCAGCAACTTCCTTAACCTCTCTGAACTTCAGTTTCCCTGTCTGTAAAACGAATCCAATAACATCTCCCTCTCATTAGGGTTCTTGAGAGGATTAAATGAGACAATATGGGTAAGGGACTTAGCACAGGGTGTCATTGGAGGTGAACGCTCAGTAAGTGGCCCTTGTGGGGGCACCTGGGTGGCTCAGTCAGTTACGCATCCCACTCGGGCTCAGGTCATGATCTTGCGGTTCACGAGTTCAAGCCTCACGTCGGGCTCTGTGCTGACAGCCCAGAGCCTGGACGCTGCTTCGGATTCCGTGTCTCCCTCTCTCTCTGCCCCTCCCCTGCCACCCTGCTACCACTCTGTCTGTCAAAAACACACGAAGTCCCCTCGTGTATAAATTGGAGGCCAAAACACCGCAGGAATTCTGTAAGGCCCGAAGGACATGCCTTGGGGTTTCCCTTTCCCTCCGTCCTGCTCCATCCCACCTACTGCCTGTGGGATGCTGACTCGGCCGGCAAGGCCCACTCAAAATGCTGCCTCTTCCCAGAAGCCTACCTGTGTCCCCTACCCGACGCCGACCGGTTCAGACTCGAATTCCTAGACCCTCAGTTCTGTTCTTGTCTCCTGTCCCTTCTGCCCCTTGAAGGCTGAAGGGACAGCACCTCTTCCTGTTCGGCATCTCCCCAGCGGAAGAACTTTTAAGTGCAGGAAATACCACCCCTCTTAAATCTTACCTCAAGACCAAGCAAGATGGGAGTGGGGGGCAGCCGTTGTTCCTGACCCTTATCTTCCGGGGCTTGGCGGTAGAGCCCTCGCAGGAAGAGGGGACCCCGGCCCGGCCGGCCACTCAGCAGCTGAGCTCACGATCAGCCCCCGGAGCCCTCTGGCGGGCAGTCTGGGCCTCCGCAGAACACTCCGTTGGGTTTACTCCCTCCCCGGGGCCTTTTCGAGGGCATGGAGGGCCCTTGACACTTCAGGAACGTCTCCCTCATGTCAAGAATATTAAGATGCCCTCACACATCCCACGTGAGATGGGTTTATCTCCACACTCTGTACAAGTGGGGTTGCAGTTGATCGGTTGGTGTTCTGTGGCCATTTGTTTTGCAGCCATTTGCTTAACTATTTATGAGTTTCCGTTTTGCAATTTCCTCTTTTCATTTTGAAATCAATCGCATTTTCCCGTGCTTTACCCCTAGTCGCTCGTAAGCCTAAGCCTAAGGGATGGGCGGCGGTGTCTCCAGTGCCTAAACCGGGTTGGTTAGATCCTGGGTCCCAGAGCTTGTCAACTCCAGAGCCCATCTGGACCACATGCGTCTTATCGGTCTTTCCACCTATCATCTATCTATCTACCTATGTCATCTATCTATCTACCTATGTATCTATTTATCTACCATCTATCTATCCTCTCTCTCTCTATCTATCTATCATCTATTTATCTATCTACCTATCCATCATCTATCTATCTGTTTATCTATTATCTATCTATCATCTATCATCTATCTGTCTATTATCTATCATCTATCTATCTATCTATCTATCATCTATTTATCTATCATCTATCTATGTATCTGTCTATGTATCTATCTATCATCTATCTATCTATCTATCTATCTATTATCTATCATCTATCGTCTATCTATCTATCTATTATCTATCATCTATCTATCTATCTTCTATCATCTATCTGTCTATCATCTATCTGTCTATCATCTATCATCTATCTATCTATCTATCATCTATCTATCTATGTATCTATTTATCTATCATCTATCTATCCTCTATCTACCTATCTATCTATCATCTATTTATCTATCTACCTATCTATTATCTATCTATCTGTTTATCTATTATCTATCTATCATCTATCATCTATCTGTCTATCTATTATCTATCATCTATCTATCTATCTATCTATCTATCTATCTATCTATCATCTGTCTATCATCTATCTATCTATCTATCTATCTATCATCTATCTGTCTGTCTGTTTATCTATTATCTATCTATCATCTATCATCTATCTGTCTATCTATTATCTATCATCTATCTATCTATCTATCTATCTATCATCTATTTATCTATCATCTATCTATGTATCTGTCTATGTATCTATCATCTATCTATCTATTATCTATCATCTATCATCTATCTATCTATCATCTATCTATCTTCTATCATCTATCTGTCTATCATCTATCATCTATCTATCATCTATCTGTCTATCTGTTTATCTATTATCTATCTATCATCTATCATCTATCTGTCTATCTATTATCTATCATCTATCTATCTATCATCTATTTATCTATCATCTATCTATGTATCTGTCTATGTATCTATCATCTATCTATCTATTATCTATCATCTATCATCTATCTATCTATTATCTATCTATCTATCTTCTATCATCTATCTGTCTATCATCTATCATCTATCTATCTATCATCTATCTATCTATCTATCTATCATCTATCTATCTATCATCTATCTATCATCTATCTGTCTATCTATCATCTATCTATCATCTATCTATCTATCTATCATCTATCTATCTATCTATCTATCTATCTATCTATCTATCATCTATTTATCTATCATCTATCTATGTATCTATGTATCTATCTATCATCTATCTATATATCTATTATCTATCATCTATCTATCATCTATCTATCTATCTATCTATTATCTATTATCTATCTATCATCTATCTATCATCTATCATCTATCTATCTATCTATCTATCATCTATCTGTCTATCTATTATCTATCATCTATTTATCATCTATCTATCTATCATCTATCTGTCTATCTATCATCTATCTATCTATCATCTATCTGTCTATCTATCATCTATCTATCTATCTATCTGTCATCTATCTATCTACAGGTTTCTCCCCACTATCCAAAAGTGGAACGATCCTATGAAACCTTCTGTAAGCCAAAATGGCATAAAGTGAAGACGCCCTTAGCAGTAATTTATATGGAGAATTTCAGCCTTTCTGATACCTTAGGGCACTTCTTGCAAATGGAGGCACAAAACAAATGGAGATAAAGCGCAGATGCCCACAGTCAGGGCAGAGCTCTGGAGGCTTGGTGTCGGGACGCTGAGGGTGGTTGGGAGGGACCGGGGAGCTTGGCGGGGCCACTCTGCTGCTGGGGGTGCTCGCTGCCTCCACAGACTCTCAGCTCACCGCAAAACTAACGCTGGGCGAGTGCTGTTTTCACTTGTTTTCATAAAAGCAAAGATACCCTTTGGGTTTCTCTCAGTGAGTGAAAACAGGTACTTATAAAGGTCTTTTGTAAGAGCAAAGTGGCCTGATGGCTTTGGACAAGCGGTGGGCACCTGCGCCTGTCCAGTTGCCAAGGATGGGAAGGCAGCCATTGGGCAGGAGCTGGAGAAGCGGCGCGTGGTGTGAGACTGCCCTCTAGAGGTTGTGCCCGGAAGGTGCAGGTGGGGAGGCCCCTGCCTGTGCGATTAGCCCACCCCACCGCTCCTTCACTGGCATTCACTGAGCCCGCACCCGTCCCAGACACCATGCACACGCTCTCGGAACAAAGGGTGACACAAAGAGGGTACAAATGGGCAACCCCCATTTTGGAGCGGCTGCTGCACACACATAACACGCAATTACAGCTGGGGGCAATGACTACAATGACTACCCTAATAGCTGTGTGTACCGACTTCTGTGGGAGCACAGGGGGAACGGGAAGAAGTCTGGAACCACAGGGGAAGGCATCACAGGTGAGGTGACATTTACTTCGGGCCTTGAAGGATGAACAAGGGGTTTCCAGGCAGCACCGGGAGGAAAGGGATTCTGGGCGCATGAGCAAAGGGCAAACAGCCCAAGACCCATCTAGAGAGGCAGGTGGGGCAGATGGCGAAGAAACTCCCATTCGAAAAACAAAAATGTGATGCTCTGGCCAAACCAGAGGGAGGCCTGACCCAGCCGCACAAACGGCCCCAACGTCCGGGGGAGTCACACATACCCAGGACCATGACATCAGATACTTAGACACAGCAGCTGTGTCTCAAAGGGACGGCGCTGAGCCAATGGAAGGGGCGAGGTCCAGGGGAGCAGGGGTGAGACAAGGAAAGCAGAGCCCCTCTGTCCTCTGGGCACCTCCCACCTAAGTGTAATTTGTGTGTAAACTACGTACAAATGGACTGGCAGGTGATCGGTTCTGCCACCAGGTTGTTTCGAGACTTCGAGCAAGTCACTTAATGAGGCAGAACCAGTGTGCTCATCCTGAAAAGGGGACTATGATAATAACACCCGTATCAGGGTATGATTAATACCACATATCATAACAATACCACCTACTGGGGTTGTTTGAGGATTAAAGGACATGAAGGCATAAAAAGGACGTCCTTAACTTGGTGCCTGGCACCTGGCAGAAACTCAGTAAAGGTCAGCGAGTTCCCACAATTCCACCCTTTTTTTAAAGTGCATTTATTTATTTTGAGAGAGAAAGAGACAACAAGGGGGGGAAGGGCAGAGAGAGAATCCCAAGCAGACTCCCAGGCTCAGAGCTCAACCCAGGACTCGAGCTCACGAACTGTGTGATCACGACCTGAGCCAACATCAAGAGTTGGATTCTTAACTGACTGAGCCACCCAATTGCCCCTCCCACAATTCTATTCTTGACCAACTTTTCTTCTTCTTCTTCTTCTTCTTCTTCTTCTTCTTCTTCTCCTCCTCCTCCTTTTCCTTCTCCTTCTCCTTCTCCTTCTCCTTCTCCTTCTCCTTCTCCTTCTTCTTCTTCTTCTTTTCAGGAGTAGAATTTACTGATTCATCACTTACTTATAACACCCAGTGCTCATCCCAACAAAGGCCCTCCTGTCGCCAATGGCCCATTTAGCCCATCCCCCCCCCCCCCCCCGCCACAACAACCCTCAGCTTATGCTCTGTATTTCAGAGTCTCTTAGGTATGGTTTGTCTCCCTCTCTGTCTTTTTTTAAAATTAATTTTGCTTCCCTTCCCTTATGTTCATCTGTTGTGTACCTTGAATTCCACATATGAGCGAAGTCACATGATATTTGTTTTTCTCTGACTTATTTCGCTTAGCATAACATACTCTAGTTGCATCCACGTGTGGCAAACGGCAAGATTTCATTCTTTTTCACTGCCAAGTAGTATTCCATTGTGTATATATACCACATCTTCTTTATCTATTCATCCATCAATGGACATTTGGGCTCTTTCCATACTTTGGCTATTGTTGATAGTGCTGCTATAAACATGGGGGTGCATGTGTCCCTTCGAAACAGCACACCTGTATCCCGTGGATAAATGCCTCGTAGTGCAATTGCTGGGTCATAGGGTAGTTCTATTTTTAGTTTTTTGAGGAGCCTCCATACTGTTTTCCAGAGCGGCTGCCCCAGCTTGCATTGGCACCAACGATGCAAAAGACATCCTCTTTCTCCGCATCCTCGCCAACATCTGCTGTTGCCTGAGTTGTCAATGTGAGCCATTCTGACAGGTGCGAGGCGATATCTCATTGTGGTTTTGATTTGTATTTTCCCTGATGATGAGTGATGTTGAACATCTTTTCATGTGTCTGTTAGTCATCTGGATGTCTTCTTTGGAGAAGTGTCTGTTCATGCCTTTTGCCCATTTCTCCACCGGATTATTTGTTTTTTGGGTGTTGAGTTTGATAAGTTCTTTATAGATTTTGGAGACTAACCCTTTACCTGATATGTCATTTGCACATATCTTCTCCCCTTCCTTTGGTTGCCTTTTAGTTTGGCTGATTGTTTCCTTTGCTGTGCAGAAGCTTTTTATTTTGATGAGGTCCCAAGAGTTCACTTTTTTCTTTTTTTAATGTTTATTTATTTATTTTGAGAGAGAGAGAGAGAGAGCAAGTGCACACGTGTGAGCTGAGGAGGGGCAGAGAGAGAGAATCTCAAGCAGCCTTCACGCTGTCACCCGACTTGGGGCTCCATCCCATGAACCGCAAGATCATGACCTGAACCGAAACCAAGAGTCAGACGCTTAACCGGCTGAGCCGCCGACTAAGCCACCCGAGCGCCCCTCCTACAATTCCATTCTTGACCCTCTCAACTTCCACATTAACTCCCACTTCTTGGTCGTGGCTCTCCCCCACACCCCATGCCTCCCAAATCTGCCTCTAGACCTCTCTCGTCTGAGCTTCACAAGCTCACACACAGCTGCCCATGAGACACCTGCACCCAAAGGTGCTTCAGGAGCCTAAATCCAGCACCCCAAAAAGAATGTCTTCTCTGCTCCGCCCTGGCATCCCTTCTCTCTAACTTGACTGATGACACCATCCAACCCACCCAGGAAACCCGAAGGCCACCCTAGACTTCTCTACACTCTCTTGTGACCTGTCACTTCCCAAATTCCCAAACATCCCTAGAATCTGCTGCCTCCTCCCACTCTTAAGGTCTCGCATGGGCCTCCTTATTTCTCCTCTCCTCCGCCTGCTACCTAAGGATGCTTCTAAGTCACGGGGCTGCTCCTGGCTTCCCCCAGCCCAGATCACTTCATGGCACATCAACATGCACGAGACAAAGGCCAGACTCCCAGCCTCACACACAAGGAGGTGAGCTCTGGATCTTGCAAGTATCGAGGACCTGAGCCACACTGAAGTTACTTGGGTAGTGGGGGTTATTATAAGGACGCACAGGGAAGGGAGGAGGACAGGAGTCTCAGCCACCAAATAGCCAGGCCGTGTGGGAACTGGAAGGTGACTGAGTGGTCCATAAGACAGCGCCTCTGCGGGAAGGCAGTCCTTTACTGGGAAACATGACAACATTTCTGTAAAAGTGTATGAGCGTCATATGTCTGAAAGTTGAAAAACAGATTTATGTGGTAGAGGAAAGGCAATTCTGGTCTCAGAAAGCAAAACAAGATCTCGAAATACCTAAACATGATCCAGAAAGCAGAATAAAATAGCGACTTAAGAGTATTGCTCAGAAACAGGCTGTCCTGGCTCCATCATTATTGCCTGGGAGATTCCAGACAAATTAACTGACTGCTCTCTACCCCAGTTTCCTTTCTATAATAATAGCATACTAGTCATTTCATATAACAGGGGGCAGATTAAACGTTTCATGCACGGCAAGTGTTTGCAATGGAGTGTCTACATAGTAACCACTCAATAAAAGTTTTCTACTGTGATTCATCCAGGCATTGGAGCGGGGAGTACTAATGACCCCCTGAAGTTCTCCTTATTCTCCCTTCTTTCCTGTTAGTAATGGCAATTCCACCCTTGAGCGTTAGTACGTTAAGCGGTAGCCCAGCTGGAGACCAGATTTTGGCGCGCCGCCTTGTGGGGAGATGTTCTGGCCAATGGAAGGGGTGCAGCCTCTGGATCCCACCCTTAGGAGAAGAAAACTTGCCTGCTCCTCGAGTTTCCCTTCCTGTTGATTGAGAAGTGGCCATAGCAATGGAAGCCACACATCAAGGATGGCAGGGACGTTCTAGAAGCCCTGGGCTGTTCTCCTCTTACCGCTACTGAGAAAGAAATGATCTTGAGGCACGAGAGTGGCTCAGCTGGTTGGGCGTTGGACTTCGGCTCAGGCCATGATCTCACGGTCCATGGGTTCGAGCCCTACATCGGGCTCTGTGCTGACAGCTCAGAGCCTGGAGGCTGCTTCAGGTTCTGCGTCTCCCTCTCTCTCTGCCTGTCCCCTGATTGCACTCTGTCTCTCTCTGTCAAAAATAATAAACATTTGAAAGAAAGAGAGAGAGAGAAAGAAATGATCTTGGTCTGACTACACCGCTATGCTGTGGGCCTCTTTGTTAAAGCAGCTGAGCGTGTACCTTTAACAAAGACAGCGTCTTTTTTTTTTTTTTTTTACTGTAATTTATTGCCAAATCGGCTTCCATACAACACCCAGTGTTCATCCCAACAAGTGTCTTCCTCAATGCCCATCACCCACTTTCCTTTCTCTCCCCCACCCCCCATCAACCTTCAGTTTGTTCTCTGTATTTAAAATCTCTTATGGTTTGCCTCCCTCCCTCTCTCTTTGTAACTATTTTTTTTCCCCTTCCCTCCCCCCATGGTCTTCTGTTAAGTTTCTCAAGATCCACATAGGAGTGAAAACATATGATATCTGTCCTTCTCTGACTGACTTATTTCACGTAGCATAATACCCTCCAGTTTCGTCCACGTTGCTACAAATGGCCGGATTTCATTCTCTCTCATTGCCAAGTAGTATTCCATTGTGCATATAAACCACATCTTCTTTCTCCATTCATCACTTGATGGACATTTAGGCTCTTTCCATAATTTGGCTATTGTTGAAAGCACTGCCTGGGGCGCCTGGGTGGCTCAGTCGGTTAAGCGGCCGACTTCGGCTCAGGTCACGATCTCGCGGTCCGTGAGTTCGAGCCCCGCGTCGGGCTCTGTGCTGACGGCTCAGAGCCTGGAGCCTGTTTCCGATTCTGTGTCTCCCTCTCTCTGACCCTCTCCTGTTCATGCTCTGTCTCTCCCTGTCTCAAAAATAAATAAAACGTTAAAAAAAAGAAAGCACTGCTATAAACATTAGGGTACATGGGCCCCTAGACAGCATCTTTTTCTGCCACGATCCTTCCCTGTTAGAAAAGGGCACTGGGAATGCGAGCTGGTGCAGCCACTCTGGAAAACAGTACGGAGGTGCCTCAAAGAACTAAAAATAGAACTACCCTACGACCCAGCAATAGCACTACTAGGCACTTATCCAAGGGATACAGGTGTGCTGTTTCGAAGGGACACGTGGCCCCCCCATGTTTATAGCAGCACCATCAACAATAGCCAAAGTATGGAAGGAGCCCAAATGTCCATCGATGGATGAATGGATAAAGAAGGTGTATATCTATACAATGGAGTATTACTCAGCAATCAAAAAGAATGAAATCTTGCCATGGGCAACTGCGTGGATGGAACCGGAGGGGATTATGCTGAGTGAAATTAGTCAGTCAGAGAAAAGACAAAAATCATATGACTTCGCCCGTGTGCGGACTTGAAGAGACAAAACAGAGGAACATAAGGGAAGGGAAACAAAAATCATATAAAAACAGGGAGGGGGACAAAACGGAAGAGACTCATAAATATGGAGAACAGACAGAGGGTTCCTGGAGGGGGTGTGGGAGGGGGGATGAGCTCCATGGGGAAGAGGCATTAAGGAATCTACTCCTGAAATCATTGTGGCACGATATGCTAATTTGGATGTAAATTTTTAAAAATTAAAATTGAAACTAAAAAAAAAAGAAAAGAAAAGAAAAGCGCACAAAGGCACGAGGACACGCTTGACTCACACACCAAAAAGGATCTGCAAATGGCCTTTAAAGACCTGAAAATACGTTCAATCCACGCATTGAGAAATGCAAATTAAACGCCCGCCGTCATCACAGTCCTCATTTATCAGACTGGCAGAAATTCAAAGGCTTGACCCGTAGTCTGTTGGCGAGGCTCTGCGGGAAGGAAACAGGTCCTCTCACACGTTGCTGATGTGACATAATGAGAAATATATATTTGGTCTCTGCCGCAGGTTCTGAACCCTGAGCTCCTAAAACCCTGGGAATTTCCCGAGCGGGAGGTGTGAAAGGAGTTTGTGCTGAGTTTATGCTGGTGAGGTGACTCTTGGGATGATGGGATTGACTGTCGGAGGGACCAACCTCAGGATGGAATCCCACCCACCCCTACATCTGGGGAGAGAGCCTAGTGTAGGGATTAAATTAATCACCAATGGCCCGTGATTTAACGGACGGTGCCTATGTAACGGAAGCTGCATTGCCTATGTAACGGAAGCTGCATTAAAACCCTAAGCAGAGGGGTTTGGGGAACTTCCAGGTTGGGGAACACACGGAGGGGCCGGCTGAGCCTGGAGAGGGTGTGGAAGCTTCACCCCTCTTCCCACATGCTTTGCCCCGTACCCCCCCATCTAACCGCTCCTGCGTTGTATCCTTTATAATAAACCAGCGGTACTAAGGGTTGTGTTTCCCTGAGTTCTATGAGCCCTTCTAGGAAATTATCAAACCTGAGGATTGGGAATCCCCAATATACAGCTGGCTGGGTCAGCAGGGTGGGAGGCCTGGACTAAGGATGGGTATCTGAAGGGGGGGCGCTAGTTTTGTGGGACCAAGCCTTCAACCCGTGGGGTCCGCACGAACTGGGGAGTTGGGGTCAGAACAGATGTGAGTGGTAGGACACTTCGTCGGTGAACAGAGACTTGGAGAATTGGTTGCTGTGGGGAACATTCCAGCACGTTTGGGGTCAGAAGTGAGTAAAGTTTTCCCCTAGCTGTTGGAAGTCCAAAATGGCTCCTGTGTTGAAGGACTGGGAAATGCCCAACAAACAAGACCTGGCAATCCCACTTCTAGAATTTCCCCCGAATGTCACCCTCCCCAACAATATGGGAAAAAACATACACACAAGGCTTTCCGGCATCATTTATAGTAGCAAAGTTTTAGAAACAATGTAAATGCCCAAACATGGGAGACTGGCTAAAGAAATCACAAAACAGGGGCACCAGGGGGTCTCAATCGGTTAAGCATCTGGCTCTTGATTTCGGCTCAGGTCAAGGTCTCACAGTGGTGGGATCGAGCTCCAAGTTGGGCTCTGCTCTAGGCATGGAGCCTGCTTAAGATTCTCTCTCTCTCTCTCTCTCTCTCTCTCTCTCTCTCCCTCTGCCCCTCTCCCCTGCTCGTGCTCTCTCTCTCTGTCTCAAAAACAAAAACAGGGAGGGGCGCCTGGGTGGCTCAGTCGGTTAAGCGTCCAACTTCAGCTCAGGTCACGATCTCACGGTCCGTGAGTTCGAGCCCCGCGTCGGGCTCTGGGCTGATGGCCCAGAGCCTGGAGACTGCTTCCGATTCTGTGTCTCCCTCTCTCTCTGCTCCTCCCCCGTTCATGCTCTGTCTCTCTCTGTCTCAAAAATAAATAAACGTTAAAAAAAAAATTAAAAAAAAAAACAACAACAGGAAAATCACAGCACATCCATAACAGTGGAGTCCTATGCTGCGGTAACAAAAGACAGAGGACGTTTGCGCTGAACTGATATACAGCAACGGCTAGGACGTAGTCAGTGAAAAAAGCAAAGTGCAAAAGAGTGTGTACGTGTAAAAACCTTCCTTTTGGGTAAGGGAAATACTCTGCCGCAAAGAGGAGCAGGGGGCGGGGCGTTCCACACAGGAGAGTGACACAGGAGAGTGAAGACGACAGTGCGACAGCAGAGCCCCCGGCTAGATGCAGCAGGCAGGTGAAGGGCTTCTGGGAGGACAGGTTTGCCCTTGGGGAGAAGCATGATGAAGAGTCATTGGAGGGGAGGGGAGGGTTAGTCGCAGCTACAAAGAAAATGAAACAAGTGAAGAAATGAGACGATTAATTCCAGGCAACACAGAAAAGTGCAGGAGAAAAGAAATGTCATCCTGATAAACTACATGGCTCAGCTGGGAGTCATAGTTATTTGTCACAAACTGTAAACGTTGGGGCGTCTGGCTGGCTCAGATCTCAGAGCATGTGACTCTTGATCTCGGGGTTGTAAGTTCGAGCCCCGTGTTGGGTGTAGAGATTACTTAAAAAAAAAAAAAAATCCTGGGACACCTGGGGGGCTCAGTTGGTTAAGTGACCGAGTTTGGCTCAGGTCACGATCTCACGGTTTGTGGGTTCTCGGCTGTCAGCACAGAGCCTGCTTCGGATCATCCATCCCCCTCTCTCTCTGCCCCTCCCCTGCTTGTATGCACACTCTCTCTCAAAAGTAAAGAAACATCTTAAAGAAACTTTTTATTTATTTTTTATTTATTATTATTTTTTTCAATGTTTATTTTTGAGACAGAGAGAGACAGAGCATGAACGGGGGAGGGTCAGAGAGAGAGGGAGTCACAGAATCCGAAGCAGGCTCCAGGCTCTGAGCTGTCAGCACAGAGCCCGACGCGGGGCTGGAACTCACGGACCGTGAGATCATGACCTGAGCCGAAGTCAGACACTTAACCAACTGAGCCACCCAGGCGCCCCTTAAAGAAACTTTTTAAATCGTTGGGGTGCCTGGGCGGCTCAGTCGGTGGAGTGTCTGATTCTTGATTTCAGCTCAGGTCATGATCGAGGGATGGAGCCCTGCGTTGGGCCCTGGGTTGACAGTGTGGAGCCTGCTTGGGATTCTCTCTCTCCCTCTCCCTCTGCCCCTCCCCTACTCACGCTCTGCCTTTCTCTGCCTCTCAAAAATAAATAAACATTAAAGTTTTTTTTAATAAAATAAACAAAAAATAAAATAAAATAAACCAAGTAAATTTGAAGGTCTAAGTTGACTTTGTTAAACGATTCACGATTGTGCCAGCATCTACCTCGCCAGGAGGGGGCCACTCCAAACAGCGGTACAAAATCGAAGGTTTTTATAGAAGGAGGGCGGGGCGAGGAAGGTACAAACAAAAGCAAAAAATAAAAAATAAAAAAATAAGGACTGTTCCAGGGCAAGGTCACTTTCCCTCAGTGGGAAGCACAAAGGGTCTTATGCACATGACTTTCTCTTCCTCTGGGGGATGGGGAAGGCCCGTCCGTACCAGATGACCTCATTGGTGCTATCAGAAAATTCCTGACTGACATTTCTGAGGGAGGTTGAAGCTGCCACGAGACTAAGTATGAAGGCCTGGGTTGGTGACTTGGCTTGGCCCAAGGAACGCCATTTTGGGCCTGTGGTTTTCCTTTGAACGGCGCCGTGAACCCAACAGGCACACCAAGGTCCCCGCCCTCGAGGAGCTCCAACCGTAGGAAGGTGAGAGGCGATAAACAGGAAACAGCACAAACAACTCGCTGTCTGTTACCACGACGGCTACAATTCGTTGCGGTCAGAATAGAACAGTGTGTCAGAAGGTGCTGAGTCCTATAAACTAATGGAACCAGGTAAGGAGTTTGGGGAGAGTGGGAAGTAAGGATTGCAATTTTCAATGGGATGCTCAGGGCAAGAGTCATGGAAAAGGCAAGCTTGGAACAGAGACACGGAAAACCAAACACCAGGGAGCGAGCTCCGTGGACATAACGGGGCAAAGAACGTGCCCAGGATGGTCGAGCAACAGGAGGGAAGCGCTAGGGGGAGAGTCGTAGGAGAGGTCAGGCAGGTCATGGCGGACCAAGTTCTGAAAGAAATGGGAAGCCATTGTGGGATTTTGAGCAGAGGAGTGACATAATGAACCTGTATCTTGAAAGGATCTCTGGGGCTGCTGGGGGTGTGGGGGATTTATGATAAGGAAGCAAGGAAATAGAAACAGGAACGCCTGGGTGGCTCGGTTAGTTAAGCATCGGACTCTTGGTTTGGGTTCAGGTCATGATCTCACATTTTGTGGGATCAAGCCCCATGTCCGGACCTGAGCCGACAGCTCAGAGCCTGCTTGGGATCCTCTCCCTCTCGCTCTCTATCTCTTGCTCTCAAAAATAAATAAATATTAAAAAAACAAAAAAGCAAAAAAAACCCCTAAACTTCAGGTGTCTCTGAAGTAGCTTCCATTGAGCCCCCTCTGCTGGACAGATGTGAAATTGCCTCCCTTTTAGTCCTTTTTTTTTTTTTTTTTTTTTTTTTTTAGTTTAGTTTATTTATTTGGAGAGAGAGCAAGCAGGGCAGAGAGAGGCAGAGGAATAGAAAGACAGAGAGAGTGAATCCCAAGCAGGCTCCGTACTAACGGCGCTGTGAGCACGGAACCCAACACGGGGCTCGATCCCACGAACCAGGAGATCACGAGCTGAGCGGAAATCCAGAGTTGGACGCTTAGCCAACTGAGCTAACCAGACGCTCCTGAAATTGCCTCCTTTTTGAAAGGCCACAGAGGGGCGCCTGGGTGGTTCAGTCGGTTAAGCGTCCGACTTCGGCTGGGGTCATGATCTCGCGGTTCATGAATTCGAGCCCCGCCTTGGGGTCTATGCTGACAGCTCAGAGCCTGGAGCCTGCTTTGGATTCTGTGTCTCCCTCTCTCTCTCTCTGCCCCTCCCCTGCTCATGCTCTGTCTCTCTCTGTCTCTCAAAAAAATAAATAAATAAATAAATAAATAAATAAATAAACACTTAAAAATTTTTAAAGGCCACAGAGCTGTGGAATGCAAAAGCGCTGGGTTAACCTTCCAAGGCCGATTAGAGGAGCAGTGCTCCCATCAGGCCCTCCCACCCCCCAGTACTCACCGTTCACACCCTGGCGCCAAGACCCTTAACTGGAGAGGAATTGAAATAGATGAGCAGAGCACCCGAGGCAAGCTTACTCCTGACTCTTTACCAGGCCTGGGAATAGTCAAAGAAAGATAAGATTTCTGGTTTGGGCTTCATATCAGACACCCACAAATAGGATGCTCGGGCCAGCAAGGTTTCTATGCAAATTGTAGCACCAGAAAAAATATATCATTCTGGCAAATAGAGACCTGAGATCTTCCTAAACCAATGTTGCTGGAAGGCTCCATCCACGTAAAAATGGTACCGGCAATACTAGGATGTGGAGGGCTCAGTCTGAACAAATCCCCGTAAACCAATGTTTACGTAGGAGCCCCTACCCACTGGTCTTCTTTGGGACAGCCTCGAAGGACGCCGGCTGTACAAGAGCAGTCATCCAAGCAGGTAGATCACAGGGACCGAGGAATTCACTCCACTGCCCAGAGAGTTAGTTACACGACGGCACCCGTGAGATTTGCTGGTTCTGTCATTTGCCTGTATGGACTCGTTCGGCAAGATACAGCACAGCCTCTGGACCAATGGCCAAGTACGGTGGTTTCATAGACCCTTCCCACGAAACGCTTTCCCTAAGGGTAGGTGTTATTCTCTCTCTCAAAATAAATAAATACACTAAAAAATGGTTAAGATGGTAAACTTTTTTAAGTTTTATTTTATTTTGAGAGAGAGAGAGATGCAGCCACAGGAGGGGCAGAGAGAGAGAGAGAGAGAGAGAGAGAGAATCCCAAGCAGACTCTACACTCCAGGAAGAGCCCCACGTGGGGCTCAATCTCACAACCATGAGATCATGACCTCAGCCGAAATCAAGAGTCAGATGTTTAACTGACTGAGCCACCAGGCGCCCCAACGTGGTAAATTTTATGTTACACGTATTTTAACACAGTAAATTCTTTTCAAAAAAAATCAGATGAACGTGTCTTCATCAGCCACATGCTGGGAGAGGCAAAACTGATTTAAAAAGTTTTTTTTGTAATGTTTTTATTTATTTTTGAGAGAGAGGGCACGAGCGGGCAGAGAGAGAGGGAGACACAGAATCTGAAGCAGGTTCCAGGCTCCGAGCTGTCAGCACAGAGCCCGACGCGGGGCTGGAACCCACGGTCCGTGAGACCATGATCTGAGCCGAAGTCGGACGCTCAACCGACTGAGCCACCCAGGCGCTCCAGAGATGCAAAACTGATTTAGACATGGATTGTACCATCTGACCTTTTTTAAATCATAAGAGAGGGAGGAACTGGGCTGGAACTCAGAAGAAGTCTCCGCAAAGGTAATGACTGACGAAGAGGTAAGTTGTGGCTAAAACAAAATACAATAAAGCCAGGCACTCCAAAAGGTCTTGGCACTATGCCTGCACAAATGAACCAAGTGTCCATGAGTCTGTCCTGATCCTTGCGCCAGGGGAGAGCCTCACTGCACGGAAGGAAGCCCAAGTGAATGTCCAAGAGCAAGAATTCTTGTCCCCTTCAAGCGTCCCTCTAGCTGGACTAAGAATCAAATTGACATGAGACAGATTAAGAGGAGAAAATCAAGTTTGGCAGGGTATGCGTGGGGAATCCACACAGACATGGAAATTCCAAAGAAAGTCAGGCAAAGTGAGGTGTATATGTCACTCCAAACCAAGGGGAAGGGGTGAGGATCTGGGACTTCCCAGGAAGGTAAAGAAGGGTAAATGCTTGGTAAACAAATGTTTGCCCTGGCAGACAGATGGGTTCCTCAGATAACGTTCATCTCTGCTAATAACCCTGATCCTGGGAAAGATCTCCAGTTTAGATTCTTCTAGGGTCGTTAAGGGAGGGGCAAAGTTTTCCTGGGGCTAGCTGCCTCACGGTGTTGCTTTGTAAATTACCTGGATGTGGATGATTGTAACTTTGGGAAAATGATAAGTTGCAGTTGTCCTTGAGGGGATGGGGGTCATGCTTAGTGGCCTCATCTCAAGCTATACTGGGAGAAAGATGTGTGTGTGTTCGCACAAAAATGCACACATGCCCTAGACAACATGGCCTGGAATAGAGTGGAGCCCGTTGCGGGTGTCGTCCCTGGTTATGGGTGTTCTCTTACCCTTTTCTAGATGCTACCCTTTAATTCTTGGTATGACTCCAAGTCATATTTGATAGTGGCGGGGTTTTTTTAATGTCTACATGCGTAGATTTTAATGTCTTGACTTCTTATTTAATTACCTGCGGTAATTCCCTGCGGTCTGAGAATGTGGTCTGTGTGATATTGACTCTTTGGTATTTTATGGAAGCTTATTTTGTGGCTCAGTAGGGGGTCGAATTTTTTATAAGTTTTCCACGCATGCTCGAAAAGATTGCATGCTCTCTGATCACTGAGGGCAGAGTTCTTTGTAAATTGAATAACTGAAGGCAGTTAATCGTGCATTCAAACCTTCTTCTTTTTTTTTTTTTTAACGTTTATTTATTTTTGAGACAGAGAGAGACAGAGCATGAACAGTGGAGGGGCAGAGAGAGAGGGAGACACAGAATCCAAAACAGGCTCCAGGCTCTGAGCTGTCAGCACAGAGCCCGACGCAGGGCTCGAACTCACGGACCGTGAGATCATGACCTGAGCCGAAGTCAGACGCTCAACCGACCGAGCCACCCAGGCGCCCCCAAACCTTCTTATCCTTAGTTGATTACGGGTCTGTTAGATGTGTCTATTACAGAGACGTGGTAAGTCCCCCACCATACCGATGAATTTCTGAGCTTCTCCCTATAATTCTGTCAGTGGTCACATTACCTGCATATTATTAGATGCATACAGTTTGTTTTCTCTTTTAAATGTTTGTTTATTTATTTTGAGAGAAAGAGAGAGAGAAAGACCGTGAGCTGGGGAGGGGCAGAGGGAGAGGGTGAGGGAATCCCAAGCAGATGCCACACTGTCAGCGCAGAGCCCCATGTGGGGCTTGAACTCACGAACCCTGATTTCATGACCTGAGCTGAAATCAAGAATTGGACGCTTAACTGACTGAGCCACCCAGGCGCCCCATCATCAATTTTTTTTTTTTTTTTTTTTGCATCTCTGTTGGTTTATTCCAATCAGCATAAAGTCATGGTGCTATTTTTTCTATCTTTAAAAAAAATTTTTTTTTAATCTTTATTTTTTTTTAATTTTTTTTTTTAACGTTTATTTATTTTTGAGACAGAGAGAGACAGAGCATGAATGGGGGAGGGTCAGAGAGAGAGGGAGACACAGAATCCGAAACAGGCTCCAGGCTCTGAGCAGTCAGCACAGAGCCCGACGCGGGGCTTGAACTCACAGACCGCGAGATCATGACCTGAGCTGAAGTCAGACGCCTAACCGACTGAGCCACCCAGGCGCCCCAATCTTTATTTATTTTTAAGAGAGAGAGACAGAGACAGAGTGCGAGTAGGGGAGGGGCAGAGAGAGAGGGAGACACAGAATCTGAAGCTGGTTCCAGACTCTGAGCTGTCAGCACAGAGCCCGATACGGGGAGCGAACCCACGAACCGTGAGATCATGACCTGAGCCGAAACCGGACGCTTAACCAACTGAGCCACCCGGGCGTCCCTGCTATTTTTTCTATCTTAAAGAAAATTCAGTTGGCCTCACTTCTTCCACTAGCTACAGCCTCATTTCTCTCTTCCCTTTTCCGGTAAAAAAAAGGGTATGTAGTCCTCTCTCCCCATTCACTTATTTTTCTCATTTTCAATTTTTTTGGTGTTTTATGCTCAGTGTTATGTCTTAAAATAACCTGCTCCTATTTCAAAAGACGCACATGAGCATTGCAGAAAATTAGAAAATGTAGGTAAGCAAAAATAATAAAATGGAGGAGCACCCGGGTGGTTCCGTGGGTTGGGCGTCCAACTCTTGGTTTCGCCTAGGGTCATGATCTCACGGTTCATGAGATCGAGTCCCACGACCCCACTCTGGACTCCGCCCTAACAGAGAGAAGGGGATTTTCTCTCTCTCCCTTTCTCTGTCTGCCCCTGCCACCCTCTCTCAAAAATGCATGAATACACTTCAAAAAGTAATAATAGTACAAAATGGAAACATATTCCAACCACACTGAGAGTACCCGTGTTAATCATTTGGTACTCCAGTATACCTGGATCTTTTAGATACTTATATATTTTTTTAATGTATGGGTTTGTTAACATGAGATCACACCATACATACTATCTTATAACCTCTTTTTTTGTTAATCAGTCATCTCTGCCTTTCCAAATCAAACATTTTGCATCCCATCTCATAGCTAAACCATAATAAAAAAATTTCCAATAATCCCCCAAATGCATTTTATTTAAAAAAAAAAATTTTAAAGATTTCTTTTCCATGTTTATTTTAGAGAGCAGAGGAGGGGCAGAGAGAGGAGGACAGAGTATCTGAAGCAGACTCCGTGCTGACAGCAGCGAGCCTGACATGGGGTTTGAACTCACGAACTGAGAGATCATGACCTGGGCTGAAGTCGGACACTCAACTAAGCCCCCCAGGCAGCCCGCGAAACGTCTCTTATACCTGGTGTGTCCATATCAGGATTCAAATCATGGCCACACGTTGCTTCTGCTCTGCCAGCACAATCTCCCTTTTTCAGGACACTAACTTGTTGAAGGCATTAGCCCACAGGTCCTGTCTTCTGGATGGGTCTGGTTGCTCCCTTGTGGTACTTTTTAACTCGTTCCTCTATCACCCGGATTTCTTATAAACCGAAAGTTAGAGGTAAAGACTTAACCGTTTCCAGATAAATGACTCTGAGTAGATACATGATCAATGACGTATACTCCATACTGAGTCTCATCTCACACAGCCTCTGGGGACACCACTTATGACAACACTGGTGGACCCAGGGTCAAGGTGAGGACAGCATAATCTGCCCCTTGTAAATAACACTCCCCTCTTGTGCCTGGAAAGTAATCTATCATGTTGTGGCTTTGGCACTA
Organism: Panthera onca; assembly: GCF_046562875.1. Lineage (NCBI taxonomy): Eukaryota > Metazoa > Chordata > Mammalia > Carnivora > Felidae > Panthera > Panthera onca. The sequence goes on along the minus strand of NC_138352.1, from coordinate 53,297,827 downwards.
CGTGAATGTTCGATTTCCTGTCTTCCGGTTCTCCCGATGGTTTCAAACCAATCCTTGCTTGAATCATAATTTCAGAGGATTTGCAAAGTGATGATGTTCAAGTTCTAGGTTATTCAATAAAGTTTTTGCTTATCAGCTGGTCTGTTTGACTCTCCTAAAATCCATTTCCTACTTGAAAGACAAGATAAATGCCCATTTATTTTTCTTTCATTGCCAATTTTCAAAGCAAGTTTTAGTTAAACAGCCAGATGAAACAGTGACAAAGCACTATGTTCTTAAACCCACCCCCCCCCCCCCGCCAGCTTTCACACCGGGGATCCACTGAATTTCTCTTGCAAAATTCACCAATGGCCTGTAGGCTGCTCCATTCAGAAGTCAAGTCTAGGAAGTCAAGTCTAGGGGTGTCTGGGTAGTTTAGCGGGTTAAGCATCCGACTCTTGATCTCAGCGCACGTCTTGATCTCAGAGTTCAAGCTCGGCACCGGGCTCGGTGCTTGGGTGTGACGCCTACTGAAATGAAAAAAAAAAAAGTCAAGTCTAGAACTCACCTAGTTTGATCACTCCCTCCTTGAAACCCTTTCTTCGTTTGACTTTCAAGACAATGCTTTGCTTTAATTATCCTACTTCACTAGCCATTCCTTGTCCTTCGTCTTTGTAAGTTCTCATTTCTCTGGACTCTCGATACTGGAGTGGCTCAAGCTCCCTCCATGAATTTCTCAGTCTACACTCATTCTTTTTTCAACCTTGATCAAAGAGTATATGTATATTTTTTCAAATATGCATGCTATTTGTTTACTGATTTATTTTTAAATTTAATTTTTTATTTTTTTAAAACATTTTTAATGTTTCTTTTTCTTTTTGAGAGACAGAGCATGCGTGGGCGAGGGGCAGAGAGAGAGGGAGACCTAGAATCTGAAGCAGGCTCCAGGCTCTGAGCTGTCAGCACAGAACCCAATATGGGGCTCGAACCCACGGGAGGTGAGATCATGACCTGAGGCAACGTCGGACACCCAACTGACTGAGCCATCCGGGCGCCCCTGATGGTAGTTTTGATTTGCATTTCCCTAATGGCTAACGACTGAGAGCACCTTCTCATGTGCTTATTGGCCATGCATATGTTTTTTTTTTATTTTTATTTTTTACATTTTTTATTTATTTTTGAAGACAGAGAGAGACAGAACACAAGTGGGGGAGGGGCAGAAAGAGAATGAGACACAGAATCCGAAGCAGGCTCCAGGTTCCGAGCTGTCAGCACAGAGCCTGACGCGGGGCTCGAACTCACAAACTGTGAGATCATGACCTGAGCTGAAATCGGATGCTTAACCGACTGAGCCACTCAGGAGCCCCCATGTGTATGTTTTTGAAGGGAAGATGTCTCTTCAGATCTTTTGCCTATTTTTTTAAATAGTTTCTTTTTTCAATGTTTATTTATTTATTTTGAGAGAGAGAGAATGGGGGTGGGGTGGGGGGACAGAGAGAGAGAGAGACAGAGAGAATCCCAAGCAGGCTCTGCCCTGTCAGCACAGAGCCTGATGCAGGTCTCAAGCTCACAAACTGTGAGATCATGGCCTGAGCCCAAATCGAGCATTGGACGCTTAACCGACTGAGGCACCCAGGTGCCCTTCTTTTGCCTATGTTTAATTTGGCTTCATTTTTATTACTGAGTTATAAGAGTTGTTCATATATTTTGACATGAGTCCCTTATTAAACATAAATGACTTGCAAACATTTTCTTGCACTCTGTGGGTTGTCCTCTCACCATCATTTGTGTGTGTGTGTGAGCTCTATGCCCAATGTGGCTCGAACTCACCACCCCGAGATCAAGAGCCACATGCTCTACTGTCTGGGCCAGCTGGGCGCCCCAAGTTGTCCTCTCACTGTCTTGATGGTATCCTTTGAAACACAAAAGGTTTTAATGTTAATTACATCCAATTTATCTAACTTTTTATTTTGTCACTGGTGTTTTTGGTGTCCTAAGAAAATATAGTGTATCCAAGGTCAGGAAGATTTATACTTATTTTTCTTATTCTCAGAATTATTGCAGTTTTAGCTGTTACGTTTAGATCTGTTATGCATTTTGAACTAAGTTTTGTAGCCGGTGTGAGGTAGGGGTCCAGCTTTATCCTTTAGGACGTGGATACTGTTTCCCCAGCACCTGTTTGTTGACACTGGTATTCTTTCCTCCGTTGAGTCGTCTTCGAACCCTTGTTGAAAATGAATCGACTGTAAACGTAAGGATTTAGTTCTGGATTCTTACTTCTTTTACGTTGATCTGTCATCTATCCTTATGCTAGTACCATACTGTCCTGAGTATTGTAGTTTGTAGTAACTTTTTTTTTTTTAACATTTTATTTATTTTTGAGACAGGGAGAGACAGAGCATGAACAGGGGAGGGTCAGAGAGAGGGAGACACAGAATCTGAAACAGGCTCCGGGCTCCGAGCTGTCAGCACAGAGCTTGACGCGGGGCTCGAACTCACGGACCGTGAGATCATGACCTGAGCCGAAGTCGGCCGCTTAACCGACTGAGCCACTCAGGCGCCCCTGTAGTAACTTTTTAAATTAGGAGGTATGAGTCTTCCACCTTTGTTCTTCTTTTTCAAGATCGTTTTTGCTGTTGTGGGTGCCTTGCATTTGCATTCGAATTTTGGCATCAACTCTTCAATTTCTGCAAAGAAGTCAGCTGGGATTTGGATAGGGATTGCGCTGAATCTGTAGATCAACTTGGGAGCGTTGTCCTCTTAACAATGTTAAGTTTTCCAACCCCATAGGCCTGGAATACCTTTCCACTTATGTAAGTCTTTAACTTCTTTCTAATTGCTTTCAATAACTTTTGTACTTTTCAGTGTACAAGTCTTATACTTAATTTGTTAAGTTTATTCTCAGTAACTTTATTCTTTTGGATGCTATTACAAATGCAATTGTTTTCTTAATTTCATTTTTTAGATTGTTCATTGCTAGTGTATGGAAATACAATTAATTTTTGTATATTTATCTTGTGTTCTGCCACCTTGCTGAACTTATTCTAGTAGATTCAGGAGAATTCTTCAAGAATATAAAAAACCATGTCAGGGGCTCCTGGGTGGCTCAGTTGGCTGAGTGTCCAACTCCTGATTTCAGCTCAGGTCGTGATCCCAGGGTCATGGGATTGAGACTGTGTTGGGCTCTGCACTGAACATGGACACTGCTTCAGATCCTCTCTCCCCCTCTCTCTCTCCCTCCCCCCATTTGCTCTCTCTCTGTCAAATAAAATAAAAACTTTAAAAAAATTTTATAGGCAGCTCTTTCTGCCCATGGTCCTGCCCCTGTGCTTTAAAAAAAAAAAAAAAAAAAAAAAAAACTCCTTTTAGCACAGAAAAAAAAGTTTATAAAAAATAAAAATAAAAGATCATGTCAGGGTGCCTGGTCAGCTCAGTCCAGAAAGTGTGTGACTCTTGATCTCAGGGTCGTGAGTTTGAGCCCCATGTTGGGTGCAGAGATCACATAGATAGATAGATAGATAGATAGATAGATAAGTCATCTGCAAATAGAGATAGTTTTACTTTTTACCTTTTTTTGTTGTTTGTTTGTTTGTTTTGTTTTAATGCTTATTTATTTTTGAGACACAGAAAGAGAGTGTGAGGGACTGGGGAGGGGGTGGGGTGGGCAGAGAGACGGAGACAGAGGATCTGAAGCAGGCTCTGCGCTAACCTCAGAGAGCCCAACGTGGGGCTTGAAACCGTGAACCGAGAGACCATGACCTGGGCTGAAGTCGGACGCTTAACCTACTGAGCCACCCAGGTGCCCCACTTCTTCCTTCCTCCTATGAATGTCTTTTACTTCTTTTTCATTCCTAATTTCCCTGGCTACACCCTCCAACCACAATATTGAATAGAAGCGGTGAAAGCAGAAATCTTTGTCTTGTTTCTGTTCCTGGGGGGGAAAACACCAGTCCTTCACCATTAAGTATGATGTTGGCTGTGAGTTTTTCATAGATGGGCTTTATCAAGCTGATGAAATTCCCTTCTATTCTAATTTACTGAATGTGTTTATCGTGGAAGTATGTTGCATTTTGTCAATGCTTCTTCTGTACTTATGGAGATGGTTGTGGGGTTTTTGATCTTTATTCTATTAACATGCTATACGCATCGTTGGGGTTTTTAAAAATGTTTTATTTATTTTTGAGAGAGAGAGAAAGAGACCACGAGTGAGGGAGGGGCAGAGAGAGAGGGAGACTCAGAATCCGAAGCAGGCTTCAGGCTCCGAGCTGTCAGCGCAGAGCCTGATGCGAGGCTCAAACTCATGAGCTGTGACATCATGACCTGAGCCAAAGTCGGACATTTAACTGACTGAGCCACCCAGGCGCCCCTACATGAATTGGTTTTGTACCTTAGACCAACCTTACATTTCTAGTGTAAAACCCATTCACTTACGGCATATAATCCTGCTTAAATGTTGCTGGATATGGTTTGTTAGTATTTTGTTGAGGCCCTTTGCATCCAAAAGATATTTGGTGTGTAGTTTTCTTCTCTTGTGATCTTTTTATCTGGTTTTGGAATCAGGGTAATACAGGTTTCATAGAACGATTGAAAAGTGCTGCTTCTTAAGCTCGTCTATATTTTAAAGAGTTTGTAAAGGAAGGGCGCCCTGGCTGGCTCAGTCTGTAGAGCATGTAACTCTTGATCTTGGGGTCACGAGTTCGAGCCCCATGTTGAGCAGAGAGCTTACTTTAAAAAAGGAGTTTGTGGGCACCCGGGTGGCTCAGTGGGTTAAACATCCAACGCTTGATTTGGGCTCAAGTCATGATCTCACAGTTCATGAGTTCAAGCCCCACATCCAATTCTCTGCTGTCAGAGTGGATCCTCTGTCTCCCTCTCTCTCTGCCCCTACTCCACTCATTCTCTCTCTCTCTCTCTCTCTCTCTCTCTCTCTCTCTCTCTCTCTCAAAAATAAATAAACATTAGGGGCGCCGGGGTGGCTCAGCCAGTTGAGCATCCGACTTCGGCTCAGGTCTGATCTCACATTCTGTGAGTTCAAGCCCCATGTTGGGCTCTGTGCTGACAGCTCAGAGCCTGGAGCCTGCTTGAAATTCTGTGTCTCCCTCTCTCTCTGCCCCCCCCCCCCCCCGCTGCTGCTCTCTGTCTCTCAAAAATGAATAAACGTTAAAAAAATTTTTAATAAATAAAAATACATACATACATAAAGAGTTTGTAGAGAATTAATATTAGTTCTTTAAGTGTTTGGTAGAATTCACTGGTGAAGCCATCTGGACCTGAGCTGCTCTTTTGGGGAGTTTTTAAATTATGGATTCAATCTCTTGTTATAGATCTGTTGAGATTTTCTATTTCTTCTTAAGTCAGTTTCAGCAGTTTGTGTCTTTCTAGAAATTTGCCCATGTCATCTAAGTCCTGTAATTTGTTGGAATATAACTGTTCATAGTATTTCCTTATAATCCATTTTATTTCTATATTGTCAATCTTGTCAAAGAATCAATTTTTAGGTTTGTTGATTTTATTTACCATCTATTTCCCATTTCATTTATTTTCATGTTATCTTTATTATTTCCTTCCTTCTGCGGGCTCTGGGTTTAGTTCTCTTCTCTTTTCTAGTTTCTTAAGGTGGAATAGCAGGTTATTGATTGGAGATCTTGCCTCTTTTTTTTTTTAATTTTTTTTTTAAATGTTGATTTATTTTTGAGACAGAGAGAGACAGAGCATGAACGGGGGAGGGGCAGAGAGAGAGGGAGACACAGAATCGGAAGCAGGCTCCAGGCTCTGAGCCGTCAGCCCAGAGCCTGACGTGGGGCTGGAACTCACGGACTGCGAGATCGTGACCTGAGCCAAAGTCGGACGCCTAACCGACTGAGCCACCCAGGCGCCCCTTGCCTCTTTTTTAAATATAGGTGTTTACAGGTATAAAGTTACCCATAAGTACAGCCTTAAGCTGCATCCTATAAAGTTTGGTACATTATGTTTTCATTTTCATTCATCTTACAGTAGTTTTTAATTTCCCTCATGATTTCTTCTTTGATACATTGGTTATTTAGGAGCATGTGTTTAATTCCCACATATTTGTGATTTTTTTTCTTTTGTGTCAAGTAGATATTTCTAGTATGTGATTTTATTTTATTTTATTTTTTAAGTTTATCGTTTATTTTGAGAGAGAGAGAGAGAGAGAGAGCAGGGTAGGGGGAGAGAGAGATAGAGAGAGAGAGAGAATCTCAAGCAGGCTCCTAGCCTCCAGTGCAGAGCCCAATTTAGGGCTCAAACTCACAAACCATGAGATTATGACCTGAGCTGAAACTAGGAGTCAGACACTTAACCAACTGAGCCACCCAGGCACCCCTCTCGTATATCATTTTAATTCTCTTGTTTCTTATACTGTATTTTTTGAGTTATTACTTAGTGGCTGCCCTAGGGATTACAATTAACAGCTTAATTTAAAATAGTCTACTCCAGGGGCGCCTGGGTGGTTCAGTAGGTTAAGTGTCCAACTTCAGCTCAGGTCATGGTCTTGTGGTTCGGAGCTCAAGCCCCATGTTGGGCTCTGCTACGAGCAGAGCCTGCTTTGGATCCTCTGTCCCCCCTCTCTCTCTGCCCCTCCCCCTGCTTGCATTCTCTCACGCTCTTTCAAAAATAAACATTCTTTCAAAATTAAAAAAAAGCAATATAGTTCATATTAATACAAACTTAATTTCGATTGTATACAAAACCTTTACTCAAATATAGCTTCATTTCCCCCACTCTCCCTTTTACTATTATTGTTATATGAATTACATCTTTAGATATTCTAAACCCCGCTAACACAGCTTTATAATTATTGCTTTATGTAATTGCCTTTTAAATCAGATAGAAGAGAAAAGAGTTATAAACAAAAACATATTTATATTGTCTTTTATATTTACTAGTGTGTGACATTTGCTAGAACTCTCTATTTCTTCCTGTGGATCTGGGTTACTGTCTAGTGTCCTACCATTTCAGCCGGAAGGACTCCCTATAATATTGCTTGTAGGGCAGTTCTGCTAGTAATCAATTGACTCAATTTTTGTTTATCTGGGAATGCCTCAATTTCTGCTATGGTTGTTGAAGGATAGTTTTGCTAGATATAGAATTCTTGGCTGACGGTCCTTTTCTTTCAGTGCTTTGAATATGTCATCCCACTGTCTTCTGGCCTCAATAGTTTTAGGCGAGAAATCAGCTGTGAATCTTATTGGGGACCCTTACCCATGATGAGTTGCTTTCCTCTTTCCTCTTGCTGTTTTCAAGATTCTCTCTTTGTCTAGGTCTTTTCACAGTTTCGCTATGATACTTCCAGGTGTGATACATTCTTTCTTTGATGATCTCATCCAGTCTCAGGATGTTAAATGCCAACTATTTACTGATGACTCCCAGATCGATATTTCAAACCCAGACTCCTTCAGGATTCCAGACTCATATAGTCAAAAGCCTACTCGTCATCTTCACTGGAATCATTACCTCAAACTTAATAGGGTAAAACGGAGATCCTAATCCTGCTTTCAAAAAAACAAATGCTCTGATCACAGTCAAAACTTACCCCATTTGATGGCAAATCCATCACCCCAGCTGTTCAGGCTAGAAAGCACGGAGTCTTTAACCACAGGGCTGTTGCACTTGTTCTTTGGAACACTTGTCCCCCAGATATCCTTATATCTTACTCTTCTCCTTCAAATCTTTGTTCACATGTTACCTTCTCGGTGAAATTTTCCATTCTAAATAAGTTTCTTCCTCCCTCTGTGGTAAGGATTTAATCGAAGATTTAATATCTTCTCTTGGTAGAGTGGCCTGTAGTTTCACTAAAATGAGAATAGGTGTGGATTTTTCTTTTTTTATTCTTATCCTATTTGGGATTTGTTGAGATTCCTTAACCACAGGATTCATGTATTTCATCAGCCTGAAAATTTCTCAGCCACGATATTTTTAAATATTGTCTCTTTCCCATTCTCTCTATTCTTTCCTTCTAATATTCTAATTAGATGAATGTTAGCTCTCATTTGGCCCTTCATGTTTCTTAAACTCTTTTTCATATTTTTGTTCTTTTATTTCTCTGTGCTTCATTCCGAAAATTTTCCTCAGATCTATTTTCCAATTTGCTAATTTTTCCTTCGGCTGTTATTAATCTCTTGTTTAACCTATCCATTTTTTTTTTATTTCAATTGCTGCATTTTTATTTTTTCTTTTTTTTTTTTTTTTTTAAGATTTTGTTTTAGGCAATCTCTGTATCTGATGTGGGGCTCAAACTCACAAACCCAAGATCAAGAGTCACACACTCCACTGGCTGAGCCAGCCAGGCACCCCTGTAGTTTTTAAAGTTCCATTTATTTCTTTTTCAAATCTGTGAGTTCTTTTTTATATCATATTGATCTCTTTGTTATTATTATTCCTTATGTTCTGAGTACTTTAAGAAGCATTTAAAAGTATGTAAACATACTTAATTTTAAATAACAACAAAGGTATCAGTGACACTATATGCCAAGCACTGTATTATACAATATTATTAACTCATTTCTTTTCATAACATCCCTGAATAAGGAAATGGAGGCACAGAGAAGCTAATCAACTTACCCAAGGTCACCCAGATAGTAAATACAGCACTTGGAGTCTAATCTAGGCAGGGTGACTTTAGAACCTATACCTTAAACCACTGTATCTTACTGCCTCTTTTATAGTTGAGTTGTCATCTGAAAAATTATGTTATCCGAAATCCTTGCTGTTTGCTACGTTTGTTCATCCTTGCTCATTGTGAATTATTTCTTTATGCAGATCACTTTTCAGTTATTGTGGGAATCTTGCATGGGTCCAGAGAAGTTTTACACTGTTTCAGCCCAAGGGCATCCCTGGTCCAGACTACTTTTTTTTTTTTTTTTAATGTTTTATTTATTTTTGAGAGAGAAAGAGAGAGAGAGAGCATGTGCGCGTATGCTTGAGCAAGGAAGGGGCAGAGAGAGAAGGAGACAAAGGATCCAAAGCGGGCTCTGCACTGAGAGCAGTGAGCCCAATGCGGGGCTCGAACTCACTAACCATGAGATCATGACCTGAGCCAAAGTCAGCATTCAACTGGCTGAGCCACCCAGGCACCCCCAGAACCACTTTTAATGCCAATTCCTTATCTTGGACATTCCTAGACAATAGGGTATTGATTTTTTTTTAATTGTGCTTGCATTTATTTATTTATTTATTTATTTATTTATGTAATCTCTACACCCAACATGGGGCTTGAACTCACGACCCCAAGATTAAGAGTCACATGCTCGGGGGGCGCCTGGGTGGCTCAGTCGGTTGAGCGGCCGACTTCGGCTCAGGTCACGATCTCGCGGTCTGTGAGTTCGAGCCCCGCGTCGGGCTCTGTGCTGATGGCTCAGAGCCTGGAGCCTGTTTCAGATTCTGTGTCTCCCTCTCTCTGACCCTCCCCCGTTCATGCTCTGTCTCTCTCTGTCTCTCAAAAATAAATAAACGTTAAAAAAAAATTAAAAAAAAAAAAAAAGAGTCACATGCTCTGGGCTCCTGGGGGGCTCAGTCAGTTAAGCATTGACTGGCTCTTGGTTTCGGCTCAGGTCAATCTCACAGCTCATGATTTTGAGCCCCACATCAGGCTCTGTGCTGACAATGCAGAGCCTGCTTGGGATTCTCTCTCCCTCCCTCTCTCTCTGCCCCTCCTGTGTGTGTGTCTCTGTCCCAAGATAAACTTAAAAAAAAGATTCACACACTCTATCCACTGAGCCAGCCAGGCACCCAACAGGGTATAGACTTGAATTCAAAATCAACATAAAAAATCATCTTGTAGTTACAAATTCTCAGGAAAGTTTTCTGTGTGTTTTATTTTCTTTTTTAATGATTATTTATTTTTGAGACAGAGAGAGAGAGGGACAGCCTGAGTGGGGGAGAGGCCGAGAGAGAGGGACACAGTACCTGAAGCAGGCTCCAGGCTCTGAGTGGTCAGCACAGAGCCCAACGCAGGGCTCGAACTCACAAGCTGTGAGATCATGACCTGAGCTGAAATCAGACGCTTAACTGACCGAGCCATCCAGGTGCCCGTGTGTGTGTGTGTGTGTGTGTGTGTGTGTGTGTGTGTGTGTTTTCACCCAGAGCCAGAAGCAGGTAGAAAATCTTCCTTGTTACCTCCCTGGGGATATGTGTGTGTGTGTGTGTGTGTGTGTGTGTGTGTGTGTGTGTGTTTTAAGTCCACCCTTCAAAGGGTGTAGCCTTTTGAGGGTCTTAGCTTTATTTGGAAATTTCAATTCCAACCCCCTTTCTCACGCAGGCACCAAACTCTTCTGTCCCCTTGGAGGATTCAAACTCAAGCCACTTAATTCCTGCGACTGACACCCCTTCCTCTACTGCACCATATCCCCAGCCATGGCTGCTTCACTTTAACATTACATGTTTACTGCTATGGTTTTATGTTCCTGCTTTGTTTTGGGTCCCTACAGACTTTCCTTACTTTCTTGTGAGCCCAGCTATGCATTTAAAAGCTAGCATTTATCACCATGAGTCATCCTTCCCCCTCCCCCCAAAAAACCCCTCCTTTTATATTTGTTCCTATTGCCGTCACAGAATATATCATCACCAGCAGGGTCATTTGGGAGAGGAGGTGGGGTTTTTTTTTTTTTTTTCAGACTGTGGAGAATTGGTAATTTGATATGATAGAGAACGCATTTTACTTTAGCTGTCAAAAGCAAGGCCATGCACGTTAAAAATATATTTGTTCTATTTCATCCTTAGGTAACATCTATAGGTGTGGCAGGTGGATTTTCAGAATATTTCATCCAGCCACGGTGCCAGAAGTGGAAATGTCGCAGGCGTGTTTGCACTATGTCCTGGCCGTGGCTGACTGGTCTCAGACCGGCTGCCCCAACTCTCCCCGTGTTTTTCTACGTGTTGTTCACTCTGCCTGGAATAACCTCGTACATTCTCACCCTCTCCCCTGACATATCTAGCTAACTTGTATTTATCCTCAGAACTCAGCCCAGAAATCTTTTTTTTTTTTTTTTTTCTTTTCTTCAACCAAGACCTTCCTTGGTTCTGGCCAGATGAAGTTAGTCTCTCCCTTCTTTGGATTTTGTGGGTAGTTTCCTTGTGATGCCCATTAAGACGCTCTTGATCTTAATTGCCTGTTTGCGTACTTATTTTCCTGCTGGTTTCGTGCTTGTCTAGGGCGGAAGCTGGTATTATTCGTCCAGGCTGAAAAATTGAATTCCTAACGAGGGAGGAACTGGGCTTGAGGGGGAAGAGGGAAGATTTTGAGAGAAGGTGTGTTTGAAGACTCAAAAATGCCTTTGGAAAGAGAGATCTCCTGGCTTGTTATCCACAAGTTTGCTCTTTGCCACTATATCCACAGCATGTCTGTCTACGCAGCAATCCTCTCAGGGTTCCCACAGTTTTTTGGCCTCCTTCAAGACAGCTAGTCTAACCCCAAAATGCCAGGTCCGGATTTGAGGTTTCCCAGCAACTTTTTTTTTTTTTTTTTTTTGGTGTTTTTTAAAAATGTCTCTTTTCTAACCGTGTATTGCTGGACCTGTTAAAAAAAAAATCAATTTTTTGCATTAGAATAAACAGTAGCCAGGGGCGCCTGGGTGGCTCAGTCGGTTGAGCGGCCGACTTCAGCTCAGGTCACGATCTCACGGTCCGTGAGTTCAAGCCCCACGTCAGGCTCTGTGCTGATGGCTCGGAGCCTGGAGCCTGCTTCTGATTCTGTGTCTCCCTCTCTCTCTGACCCTCCCCCGTTCATGCTCTGCCTCTCTCTATCTCAAAAATAAATAAACGTTAAAAAAAAAAATTAAAAAAAAAAAAAAGAATAAACAGTAGCCATGGTCCATAGCATCCATTCACAGTCTTAAGGTTTGAAACCAACCCTCGGGTCTATTAAAGGAAGCCTTTCAATATCATAGGAATGCTATTTGCCCTTAGCAAACAGAGTTAAAAACTCAATTATAATAAGATACACAAGTATAAACCACTAAGACTTTAGACAAGTATAACATGAAGTATAAACTGAAATTTAATGCCGATCAGGAAATAATTGCCAACCTCTCATTTATCTAAAAAATTTATCTAGCAGAGTTATCTTGTTTCCTTATGACATGTTTTCCCATCCTAATAATTTCTCATTACGTGACTAATTAAAGCTTGTCATCTCCAGCTTTGATTACATTTCTACCAAGTTTTACATTGGAAATGAGGCTTAAAATTTTATTTCCAGGGGCGCCTGGCTGGCTCAGTCGGCTAAGCGCCTGACTCTTGATTTCAGCTCCCAACAACCTTTCACTTTCACACATGCTCTCCTGGTTTACTAGTACTTTTTATTTCAATAATTAAAAGACCACCTCCACATAGACTATCTCATTTACTCCTTATGACAATCCTGTTGAGGGGCGCCTGGCTGGCTCAGTCGGCAGAGCATGTGACTCTTGATCTCAGGGTTGTGAGTTCGAGCCCTGTGCTGCGTGCAGAGATTACTTAAAAATAAATCTTGGGGCGCCTGGGTGGCTCTGTCAGTCAAGCACCTGACTCTTGATTTTGGCTCAAGTCATGATCTCAGTTGTGAGATCGAGCCCTGTCTGGCTCCAAGCTGGGCATGGAGTCTGCTTAAGACTCTCTCTCTCTCTCTCTCTCTCTCTCTCTCTCTCTCTCTCTAAGGGCCGCTGGGTGGCTCAGTCGGTTAAGCGTCCGGCTTCAGCTCAGGTCACAATCTCACAGCTTGTGGGTTTGAGCCCTGAGTCAGGCTCTGTGCTGAGAGAGCCCGGAGCCTGCTTGCTTTGGATTCGCTGTCTCCCTCTCCCTCTGTCCCTCCCCTGCTCACATTCTGTCTCTTTCTCTCAAAAATAAACATTAAAAAAAAAAAAAAGGTCCTGTATCGTTTTGTTGAGAGAGAATGCCCCTCCCCTGCTATGTGCACACACGAGCTCTCTCTCATAAATAAATAAATAAATAGATAGATACCATAAAAATAAAATAAACAATCTTGTTGAAAAAGGCATATCTCCCTTTTACAGATAAAGACTGAGTCTTAAAGAGATCACACAGCAATAGTGATGATGTCAGGATTCGAAACCTGCTAGTTTGACCCCCCAAATTCACATTCTAAACATGACATTGAACTGCCTGATTTCCAGCAGGTCACAGGATAAACTTGATAACTTTGAGTACGTCGGAGTAGAGCTTTATGATAAATCTGTTTGTGAAAAACAAACAAACATGCAGACAAAGAGATAATCCACATGAAAATATAATTTATTTTAGAGTTGGAACAGAAAGAGTACATTCACCACCCAGTGACCTATGCCTCGTATTTATTTGAGTTCATATTTCTGTAAGGCAAATAGTATGAACCCTGTTTTAACATGTTCCTCGGTTTTACGTGGCCCGAGAACTCCCTTAACCATTAGGTTAAGAGCTTCTGGTTTGGACCCAGGCAGACTTGGGTTCAAATACTGACTTTACCTCTTAACCAAATACGTCAAACTGAAGAAAGCCGTTCTGTGAAATGAGGTAATCTGTAAAATGGGGGTAATAATACCTACTTAAAGGGTTGTCCTAAGGATTAAATCACGTAACAGTTGAAGGAACCTGACACAATGCTTGCCATATGGTGAGGCTTCTATCAATGGTAGTTTATAACACTAAAGCCAAGAGCGAGTTGGTAATCTCAGAGATATGCAAATCAAGTTACATGGTGAAGCCACCATAGGAACTCAAGTCTGTGTCATCCACACTCTTTCCATTATACTATGTTGGCAAGCTGTTTTAAGTCTCAAGAGTCCAGAGTTCCAACTCTCCAGGTGAGTATAATTTTTAATATTTTTCTATTATAAATGTAATACACTCATAAAAATATAAATCAACCTTACTACACAATCCAGAATTAACCATTAATAAAATTAACCATTTTATTTTCTTCACAATCCAGAATTAACCATTAATATTTTATTTTCTTCCTATCCACATTTTCTGTAAAGGTTTCCTAACTCATATACTTTCACCGGCAACAGTATAGGACAGGGCTTGGCTCCCATTAATAAAAAGAATTCTGCTCTTTTGATAGATGTCAAACGGTGTGCTTCACCTACTATATGATTAGCGGAATTAAAAATTCTTTCCTTCAATGTGTATTTCTTCTTTAGCGGATTGCCTGTGCCTGTTCTTTGCTCGTTTTTCTACAGGGGTATTAAGTGTTTCATCCTTCGAATTTGCTTTTCACAATACAAAAAAATACGAAAAAAAAAAAAAAATCTGGCTGGTAGTCCAGGACTGCTGAACTCCGGCCAAAGACCACAAAACCCCGATCGCCCACTAGCGAACTTTATAGACCAGCGGGCGCCTTTTTTCTCCAAGGTGGAAGCAACGCTTCCACAAATCACGAGGGCGCGAATTGCTGCAAAGGCGTTGGCTCTCCCGGCTTCTGGAGGAACGTCTCGCGGGATCTCAGCCGTCCTTGGGGCCTCGGACTGAACTACAAATCCCGACATACAATGCGCCTCAAGGCCCAAGCGCCCGAATGAAGGCTCAGGTCCAAGGTCATGTGTCTAACTGCGTAAGACGCCCGGTCATCTCTCCCACGCCTTTTTCTGCAGCTTCCACCTTGGCCGCCATTTTGTGAGGGAGGTTATGGAACCTCTGAGCCCCGCCGACTCTATGGTTGAGCATTTCGGGGATCGACCAATCGGAAGCCAGATCTCGGAGGAAAACCCCGCCTTCACCCGCATGGAGGCGGGAACTGCCACGAAGCTCCTGTGGAGAGAGAGGAAGAAGCTGCGGAAAGCCAATAAGAAAGGAGGACTTGAGGACGCTAGCCAATAGGGATGCGGGGGGATTGCGGCCAATGAGAGTGGTGGGACCTCGGGACACGTGGGTGGGGGAGCTGGACGCTGAGACCTAGAGCTAAAGCTGGGAGGTGAGTCAGTCACCTTGAGCGGGGCAAGCGCTGTGGTCCGAGCAGGGGCAGCGGGGCAGTGGGAGTGCAGGTGACTTGGGGCCGGAAGCCAGCGATTGGCAGGGGTGTGGGCTGGGCTGTGCGAAAGGGCGTTTGCCCCCACGGCCGGGAGAAGCGATGGGCGTCTATATCCTTAACTATTAATGTTAATTCCCAACGGTAATGAGCGATTAACTGTCCCCACTAAGGCGGGCCGAGGACAGCTGTGTAAAATGGGCAAGACTCTGCACGGCACCTACCCAGTAGCTGCCTCCAAAAGTCTTCCCGGGAGACCATCCTCTTTAGCAACATTTCCTTCCTGGGGTTCGGGCCTTTTTCCTCTACCGAAGATCTCCGTGACCTTCCTTTGCAGATCCTTTCGCGCTATCCTCTGACCTCTAATGCCCTCCTCATCTGGGGCACGGTGCAAGGAACAACGTGGTCCAGGGAGGACGGGCGGGGTGTAGGAGACGACCGAAGGGCGCCACTATAAGCAAACGACTAGGTTGTCAATGAATCTTTTTTTCCTCTGCAGAGTGAGAAAATGCAGACCACCGGGGCACTACTCATTCCTTCTGCTCTGGTAAGCTGCGGCTCCGGTGTGATCTGTAGTGCCCGATGTGGGAGCCATCGATGTTTAATGAATGAACTGAGAGGAGCTTGACATCCTGATGATGTTGGCTCTCTGGGGAGGCCGTAGTGATGCAGTTAACCCCTGTTTATTGAGACGTGTACACCAAGCTTTCTTGGCTTTGGAATGTGATCGGAGTCTGGATATGACCTTTACCCCCATTCTGGCTTGGCCATAGCCGGATAGCCCACGGAGGCGGTCATTCTCAACCTCGGCTGCGTGTTGGAATCATCTGGGGATCTTTGAAAAATCCTGATGGCCAGGCTACACCCTATGGTGGTGGAATCCATGCATCTGTATTTTTTAGAACTCCCCAGGTGATTCTCATGTTCAGCCATGTTTGAGAACCACTGCCTTCCACTGAAATATTTCAAGAAAGCCACGTTACAGAGGGCTCTGCTTAGATGGTTGTTGTTTCAGGAGCCTCACCAGGCTTACTGGCCCAGTCCATTCAGGGAGTGTAACAGTGAGTACACTTCAACAAAGTAAGATTTCCCCCTTCTGATTCTTTGGTGATCTGGCTCCAAACCCTCCTACCCGGTTTGATGTTAGTGTGGGTTCTTGTTCCCTTCTGACATACCGACAAGGGCTGTGCCCATGGAAGTGAACTTTGGTACCTGCTTTTAAATGGGAAAGTTGCCACCGCCAACTACACCTGGGTCTCAGGGCAGCGGTCTCTGGTGCAGGCCTATCCGGTAGGAACAGGAATACATTAATTGACCTTGAAATATATTGGGCTTCTTTCCTGTTGGTACTTGTAGTTGTTTTTGACAGAAGTTTGGCGTGTGGGTTTTTCTGTACCCCTTGCTTGATCTGGAGCATGTGTCTTTCACTTTACAGATCCGCTGTTGTACCAGGGATCTCATCCGGCCTGTGTCTGCATCCTTCTTGAGTAGGTCAGAGATCCCATCTAAACAGGTAAAGGAATATGGGCCCTCTTATAAATTTGCCCAGGGGCACCTGGCTGGCTCAGACGGTGGAGCATGTGACTTTTTATCACAGGGTTGTACGTTTGACAACGTCCCTACCACGGGTGTAGAGATTACTTAAAAATAAAATCTTGGGAGGGGCACCTGGGTGGCTCAGTCGGTTAAGCGTCCGACTTCGGCTCAGGTCATGATCTCACAGTTTGTGAGCTCGAGCCCCGCGTTGGGCTCTGTGCTGATAGCTCAGAGCCTGGAGCCTGCTTCACATTCTGTGTCTCCCTCTCTCTCTGCCCCTTCCCTGCTCATGCTGTGTCTCTCTCTGTCTCAAAAATAAATAAACATTAAAAAAAATAAATAAAATAAAATCTTGGGAAATAATTAATTTCTCCAGAGAGGGGTTCTTCAAGATAGTGGACTGCGGGCCAAAGGGGGAGGACAGACAACCCATGGTGCCTTAACAGTTCTAAGTGCCCCAAGGTGAGAGCACCGGAGGTGAGAAGTTTGCAAAAGTGAGGTCTCCCTGGCCCCTGGTCTGAAAATGGGCCCCGAGACTAATTCCCGGCATGCCCTGCAACCTACCTGCCAGGCAGTTTGCCAACGGTTTCGGGGCCCCGGTAGGTCGGGTCAGGATGGAGTCAGCCACCTGTCCTTAGGCCTCACTACCTCTCCTTCCCGACTTGCCCCTCTAGCCGTCCTACCGCAGCTCCCCGCTCCAGGTGGCCCGGCGGGAGTTCCAGACCAGTGTCGTCTCCCGGGACATTGACACAGCAGCCAAGTTTATTGGCGCCGGGGCTGCCACAGTTGGTGTGGCTGGCTCAGGGGCTGGCATCGGAACAGTGTTTGGCAGCCTGATCATTGGCTATGCCAGGTAAGATGGGGGGTGGCCTAGAGCATCTCCTAACATAAATGCCACCCTGTCTGGGGGAGGCCTCAGCGGGAGCTCCCACTAGCTTGGGGGGGGATTTCATCGACCTCCTGTTCTCTCCAGGGATCTCCGAATCAGAATTTAAATACATTTCCAGCCTGAGTCATTTAAACTTAACCTTGTTGGCACGCTGCTTCCCTGTCCAGATCCCCAGGATATAGACAGGCTAGGCTCTTTCCCAGTTTCAGCAGCCCCCAGTCACCTAACTGACGCGTGTCCTCTCTCCCTCCCCTCTTCCTCTCCCCTTGGCTGGCATCGATCTCTTGTCCCTGGCAGGAACCCGTCTCTCAAGCAGCAACTCTTCTCCTATGCCATTCTGGGCTTTGCCCTGTCTGAGGCCATGGGGCTCTTCTGTTTGATGGTCGCCTTCCTCATCCTCTTCGCCATGTGAGGTTCCACGAGGGTCGCCCACCCGTCCCTGCTGCTTGGACTTCAGGCCGTGCCTGGTGCTGGAGTGTGCTAAGCTTTACCATTAAACACAACGTTTCTGTAAACCCATATGCCTGCGCCTCTCTCCTTTGCCCCTGGGGGGCGGGGGGGGGAGGGGCTTGGTGGAAAGGAGGGACAGGGGAGCGGGAGCGGGTCACCAGTTGGTGGTTTGGAACTCCCCAGGGCTGAGAAATAGCACTGCAGTGATGTAAGAACATGGAGGGTTCCCTTTGCTCCCCGGAGGGAGCACGGACTTGCCTGAGTGATTGGTGCTTGTTTTTCCCTTCAAATTTAATACAACAACAGGTCACCCTTTCGAGGAGCCTAATTTGCACCAAGGTCTCATCCGAGTGTTTTACGTGTGTGTCAGCCACGCTAGAATTCTAGGTACAGTGGTTATACCTGTTGGGCACACGAGGGGACCGAGGCTTAGGGAAGCACAGCGTAACTCTGTCCAGTGTGACAGAGCTGGTCAGTGGAAGAACTGGGGAGCCCACCTCAGGCCTTTAACCCTTTAACTGCCTGTGTTGTCCCGTCTGTTTTCACTGTGGTCACACGATGAAGGTGGCACGGACAGGGAAACCGTCCCAAAGAAGTTACAGAGGCCCGTTGGAAAGAAATGGAGGGGGGCCTCCTGGCTGCGTTTAGCCCCACTTGTACGTTTCATTTTCATTCTCAATTAGCCTTCCTTTGAGTGTCTGAACGTTCTGGGAGGTACAGTCCCTTTTCTTGGAGAATTTACGATCTTAGCCTTGGGAGGGGTAAGAAGGGTGAGGTTTTTTTTTTTGTTTGTTGTTTGGTTTTGTTGGGTTTTTTTTTTTTTTTTTTTTTTTTTTTTGGTTGGTTGGTTGGTTTTTGGTTGAACCAACTAACGAATTGGTTAGAGAGCCTTGTGCCCATCTTTATCTCAGCCTGTGCCCAGCAGGCTTCCCCAGCTTGGCTAACGCGGGGCTGACGGCCCAGCTGGTAAGTCCATAGCTGCTGCTTCCATTAGCTACAGCCCGAGCAAAATGTACCACGCTTTGTCTCCAATTGGATGGCTTCTAAAGGAGTAAAAGTGGGGTCCGCTTGTGAAAACCCTATCCCTCAACTTAACTCACAACTTGGGGGAGACAGTGAAACCAAGAATATCCCTAATTAACGTCAAGAACACCTTCTTAGCTGAAGGGCAGCTAGCAAAGAGGGTTAAAGACCAAAAACTGAGTTTAATAAGAATGGATTGAATTGTGCGGCGCCTGGGTGGCTCAGTCGGTTAAGTGGCCGACTTCGGCTCAGGTCACGATCTCGCGGTCCGTGAGTTCGAGCCCCGCGTCGGGCTCTGTGCTGACAGCTCAGAGCCTGGAGCCTGTTTCGGATTCTGTGTCTCCCTCTCTCTCTGCCCCTCCCCTGTTCATGCTCTGTCTCTCTCTGTCTCAAAAATAAATAAACGTTAAAAAAAAAAAAATTAAGAATGGATTGAATTGATATGCAGAGAACAATCCTCAAGTGGTAAATAAACACCCTGCTAGTTGTCCCGGGGAAGGCAACGAAATCTAAGGTCCTGCCCTTAAGGAGTTTGGGGCCTGAAGAGAGTCCTTAAACCATGAACAGTATTGCAGGACCGTGAACAGTAAACGGTACTGCACGTTGAATACCTGGGTATGAAAGCCGCGTGCTATAGACGAGGAAAAGCAAGGAAGCTAGTGTTGTAATAACATCAGCTAACGTTTGAGGACCTGTATGTCTGGCATAGTGCTAAGCACTTTCCGTGAATGGCTTCCAACATCCCTATGAAATAAGTCATTTGGTGGGTAAGGAAAAAGAAAGGCAGGTGTGGGGACCTGTGAAAGTCACACAGCTCATCAGTGAAGCCGGAATTCAAATTCCAGAACCCAGGCTCTTAGCACTGTGCTGATTCCTCTAAGCTTCACAGAAGTTCACCAACGTGCTCCGTATCACACACAGCAGGCCATGGATTCCAGTCCAGGCCCCTCTAAGATTCATTCAACAAGCGATGGTCGGCTGCCACAGGGTTTCTCAACCTTGGCACGTCTGGGGCCAGACGATTCATTGTTGTGGTGGGTTGTCCTGCTTTGGTCCTCTTAGCCTCTTTACCTTAAGTAACTCTCTCAAGGTTGTCCACAGCAAGCCAGTGACAGACCCTGAAGCGGAGCCCAGGAACCTCCAGGCAAAAGACAAGGAATGGAACTAAGGTCGAACTGGCCGCCGAGGTGTCCCCAAGGGAGCAATGGATTAACTGGTAATGTTATGAAAACGGAACGAGTAACCCTTTGGGATGTCAGGCTGGCATCCTTCCCAGGTCGCTACCCTCTAATGGTAATCAAGGCGTGGCCTCCAGGGAAGATAGTTTTTGCCAAGGGGCTGGCGGGAATTTACCTTGGTCATCGGCTCCAAACAGCCTTGGAATCGCTGGACTTAATGAGTCTAAATCAGCCAAGTTGAGAAGGTAGTTGGTGGACCCGTGGAACCCTAGAGAATCAGGGGAGAATGCTCCCCCGCCTGTAGCAAGGCTAGTCAGTCCATTACCAATGAGATTCTTTAGTCTATGGTCCGTGGGCGGAACCATTTTGCTTAGTGCAAAATATTGGTAAGTAGACACAGAGGTGTATTGAGAGAGGACCCATTATGTTCATTATATTCATTATATTCTCAAGAGAGGTAGTGACCACCACCTTAAGAGTTCAGCATGGATTTGGGACTCAGAGGGGAGTGCAAACGCCATCCCTGCCACTTCCTAACTGGGTGGTTCACTCCCCTGAGACTCAGTTTCCTCATCTCTAAAATGGGGATGAGGACAATTCATGGTGGTTGGGACAACCACGTGGGCTAATACAAGTAAACACATACAAAAAACAATTTAATATAGCTATTATTACTCAGAAGCCTCAAACCGCCAGTCCAAGTTCTGAGTTTTCCTTTTAGTCCAGGGTTTATGACCTGGATGGGAGCTCTTAATCTATCCCTGGCATCGAGCCCAAGACCAAAGGCCGGGGGCCCTGTAGGGAAAGGACTGCTCCGGAGGGGCACAGGACTTTGGGGATGGGAGGAGAAGGATCTTCGTGATTTAGCTTTTTTAGACAGGGTGGAGTGACCTGAACTCTAGGACACTCGCTGGCCTCTGTCCTTGGGCGAGGACACTTGCCTTGAGGTCATGAGCAAGGTGCTACCAAATTTTGTTGCACTAAGAGATGGCTCAGTGCAGGGCACTCTCCGGTGCTTGGATCCAAATTCAGGTGGGAAGATCGCTTAGTTGGTCATCTATCCCCAGAGGACATGGGAGAGGCTTCAGAAGGCACACTCCTGCCCTCTGGCCACGTTGCCAGAAAAGCCGCCAGGTGTTTTCTTACAAAAGCCGGTCAACACCGGACGAAGTAATGCCAGCTTGAAACATTCTGCTCGCCTCTTCCTGGCCCTTCTCGTCCCCAGCTTAGAGGCTTCCTGGAGTTCCCCTGGTAAGTGGTGAGCTGGTCCTTTAAGCAGCTGCCATGCTCTACAGCCCGGTCAGGCCTTGACTTGAAGATTCATTGTGCAAGCTTGGCCCAGCCCCTTGGAAAGAAAATGGAGGAGGGGGGGCGGCGGAAGGAGGGAGAATTCTAGAGATCATTCATGGCCGGTCGGGGAGGCCAACTGGCTACCGTGGCCTCATTTCCTCTCTGTCCCCAGGTCTGCAGCAGTCACTGAATGTCAGTTCCTAGAGATACAGGATGGGTGCCCCATGTTTTCTGCCCTCGATTATGTCATATGCAGTAGCTAGACAGATGAGTAACCAAACCACTAAAGTAAAAAGTAGGTGCTATAATAAAGGCATGAATTACTCCCGAGGATGGAGTAATTGTAAATGACTAGTTAATAGTAATAATAATACGCCTGGAGGTGGTAAGGTTTGGCAGAGAACGTAGTATTCCAACCTGCCTCGAAGATGAGTAAGACTAAGAGTTAATAATTATTGAACATTCACTTCGGCCAGGTATGGTGCACATTCATTCTCACATCATCACATCATCTCTGCTTTATAGCTACTGTCATGTTACCAATATGACTGATGAGGAACAGAGGCTCAGAGTTTCAAAAACTAGGATTTCCCCTGGTAGAATAGAGGGGAAGAGTATTCCAGATAGAGAAAATATGAGCAAAGGGGCGCCTGGGTGGCTCAGTCGGTGAAGCGTCCGGCTTCGGCTCAGGTCACGATCTCGCGGTTCGTGAGTTCGAGCCCCACATCGGGCTGTGCCGCTGACAGCTTGGAGCCCGGAGCCTGCTTCGGATTCTGGGTCTCCCTCTCTCTCTGGCCCTTCCCTTCTCAAGCTCTGTCTCTCTGTCTCTCAAAATAAATAAACATTAAAAAATTTTTAAAAAAAGAAAAAATATGAGCAAAGGCCTGGAGGAGAGACGGTACATGGGCAAATGGGAGGCTAATTATTTGGACGGTGCTTGCCACTCTACAAAACATTTCTGGGATTGTCACACATCATCCTCAGAAAAGCTCTGAGAGGTAGGAATCCTCACCATCCTCTGGATGCAGAAATAGACTCAAAAGAGGATATTTGCAGAGAGGTACAGATGAAGAGCTGGGGTCTCTTTCCTCTGGATCTAAGGTAAATGTTTTGTGTCCATTGAAAACAACAGTCCAGTAGTAAGGAGGGGACCACACCGAGGAACCCTCTCACCCTGTGGGCCAACTTCAGGCCTCTGCAGTCTGGAGCCGTGGAGTAATGGAGTATTGTTTTTCTTGGTGTGAGATTATCAGCGAGTCGACTTTTGACCATCTTCCTAACTAAACAATACCCAAACAAAATTCCAGAATCCTCCAAACATGAATAAAACATAATCCGAATAGGCAATAGATGCACACAGTGGTTAGAACTTTTTCTCTGGAGGGGCAGCTGGGGGGCTCAGTTGGGTGACTCTTGATTTCAGCTCACATCACGATCTCACGGTTCATGGGTTCAAGCCTTGCCCGGGGCTCCACTCGGGTAGAGCCTGTTTGGGATTCTCTCTCTGGCCCTCCCCCACTCTCACACGCGCGCGCGCGCGCGCGCGCGCGCCCGCCCACACACACACACACACACACACACACACTCTCTCTCTCTCTCTCTCTCTCTCTCTCTCTCTCTCTCAAAATAAATACATTAAAAAAAAAAAACCAAAACAAAAAAACTTTTTCTCTGGAGTCAGACAGATTTGGCTTACAGCCCCAAATCTGTTGCTTGCTCTCAGCGTGACTTGTGTGAAGTGACAGAACCTCTGTAAGCCTCTGTTTTTCCATCTATCAGAAGGGACTAATAATAGTGCTTCATAGAGTCGTTGAAAGGAATAAATAAGACAAGGTATACAAAGTACTTGGCACATATTAAGCACTCAATAAATGTCAGCTAAAGAAACAAACGTCGAGCCTCAATAAATGTTCCCCATTATCATGCAAGTCCATGGTCCCTTACTGGAAAATTCACGACACAGTGAAAACTGGACTTCTCTTCTAAAAAACAAGCCGGGCGGCTAAATATAATAGAGTGCGGCTAGTTGTTTGGCTTGTATGAATATTCATACACTTTGCTGTCGAAATACCAATGTTGTTACTGGGTGCTGCTCCAGACCTTCCTGGGAGCGTTACTCTAAATTCTGAAACACATCTGGCCAAGGGTGTCCCGATAAGACTATGAGCCTGTGTTCTTGCCAGGGAGACAAGGGAAAGCTTTTTTTAGAAGGCTTCTGTTTTTCTTAGCCCATAGTATGGTCTTTCACCTTACATGTCTCAGGGGTCTTGAGGAAGCCTCCCAGAATTGAAACTCACAGTCCCTGGATTCCTGTGTATTCAAGGACTTGTGGGAAGAAAAAAAAAAAAAAAAAAAAAAAAACAGACACGAGCCTGGAGTCAGGAGGCCTGATTTTTCTTCCTTTTACCAAGCTTCTCTAGGTCTGTTTCGTTATTCCTATGGCAACGCCTAGCAACAGTGCCTGGCATTTAGTAGCCCCTCCATAAATGTATATTGGATACACTCAAATGCGGGAGTTTTTCACTCGCAGGCTCGGATTCCTTCCTCTTGGTCCTGTTGCACGCCGGGGGCAATGGCAGCCTGCCCTCCGTGGGTGAAGGTGCGGGGAGCAAGGATAAATTAGAGGTTTTCAGACAGTAAAAGAGCCCGCAGCAAGTCGGCTCATCTACTCGACGCTCCCCCAAGGAAGCTGGATCCCCAATTCTATCCCACGGACACAACCGAGGGTCGCTCCCGCTAAGGGTGGGGAGAGGATCCTTCCTTCCTCCTCTTATCACACTTGAAAATAAAATATTCCACGGCACTGGGCTCTCGGCCGCACCTCGACGTCCCGGCACGCCTCAGATCCTCCTCCCACAAAGCGGGGGACCGACGCAGGCCCGTAGCCCTGGCGGAGCCGGCTCGCTCCCACCCCCTCTCGCCCTGGAGGACCGTGGGTGGACGCTCTTGCAGAACGCCTCTCGCTGGTCGGGCGGGGGTGGGCGGAGCCAGCGCCGCCCGGGCTGTGGAAGCGGAGGGTGGGGACACTCTGGCCCGGCTCTCGGTGGTGCGGGAGCGGGAGGGAGCAGCGGCCGCTCTGGTCGGCGGACGTGCTGCCGAGCAGTCCCGGAAGCGAAGCAGCGATGGCGGAGAGTCCAACTGAGGAGGCGGCGACGGCGACGGCGGGCGCCGGGGCGGCAGGCCCCGGGGCGAGCGGCGTCGCCGGTGTTGTTGGCGTTAGCGGCAGCGGGTTCGGGCCGCCTTTCCTGCCGGATGTGTGGGCGGCGGCGGCGGCGGCGGGCGGGGCCGGGGGGCCGGGGAGCGGCCTGGCTCCGCTGCCCGGGCTCCCGCCCTCGGCCGCTGCCCACGGGGCCGCGCTGCTTAGCCACTGGGACCCCACACTCAGCTCCGACTGGGACGGCGAGCGAACCGCGCCGCAGTGTCTACTTCGGATCAAGCGGTGAGCCGGGGTTTTTCCTCCCCCAGCCCCGAGCTCCGGGGCTCGACCTTCCCCGCCCCCGCTTTTACCCACTACCCCCCCCCCTCCCCTCCCCGCCGCCCGCTGCCTCCGCGCTTCCCTCGCGGCGGCCCAGCTCCAAGGCCCACGTCTTGCCAGCCCGGAACGTCGCGATCCAAGTCCCCTCTTCCCCCGCCCGCAGCTCCACACGTACCAAACCCCTCCTCGAGTGCCCAGGTCCGACCCCGCCCCTCGGCTCCCTCCCTTGAGCCCTTCGTCTCTGTGCCCCATACCCTCCCCCATACCTCCCGCCCGAAACCCGACCCTTTCGCGCTTCAGCAACACCCCCTCCCGTCTTCCGCGCCGCCTCTCTCCCCCCTTCCCCACCCCAGCCTCGCTAGATGCTGCCCGGAGGCCCCACCCATCGTCCCCCCCCCCCCCACCCCCGCGTCGTCTCCTCCGGAGCCCCGTTTGTAACACGGCTTGCTTTCCTTGGCTTCAGACTCGAGGCCAACCTTTCTTTTTATTCCCCATCTCTTCAGACCCTCTCCCCAAGTCTGGATCGCTTCCCTCACGTACCCGCAGTCTCCCCTTGAATCACTTCTGCAGAACCCCGAAGCTGTCCGCTCTCACACCTGTTCCAGGAAACGCACGCTTTCTCCCCCCACCCGAGTCTCACTCTGGCTTGTAATATCCCACTCAGGACTTTCTTGTGTTTTTCCCTCTGGGTCATCTGGTTTACTTTTCCGAAGCAAATCCACCCTGCTCAAATATAGGAACAAAGGCCCAAGTCCTTTCTGTGCCTATTTCTTGGGTGACTGACCTTAGATCCTATCATTTAATAGATAATGTTTTTTTGCAAAAATGCTTGGCGTAGTGTTTACTGCATAGGAAAAGAGTAATGCTTTTTAGCTGCTTCTAATCCTGAGACCTGTTTCTTGATGACCAGCCTCTTCCTCTCCCCGTACCCCCCACTGCAGCCATCCTCCCCTGGGTAGTCCCATCCCCCACGCTCGGAGTCCCTTCCCGTGTCTCTACCTACCTTTCAAGGTGGTGATAAAATTGAGCAGCCCGCTGTGTGTGAAGTGTCTGGCCCAGTGCCATGCCAGCTCCATCCGGGTTGCCACCTCTAACTTCAGAACCTCAGCACCCCCCTCTCTACTCCTGTACAGTCTTCCATCCCCGACTTACCTGTGAGTTGCGCCAGTACTGTTTCCCCTCTGCTCTGTCACTTGTTTGCCCTTGATGTCCCTATGTACCCTAGCAAGTCCCCAGGCTTTTCCCACCTAGAATGTCCTTTAGACCCTTGCTGACGGCTGATGCATTCTAGGTTGTGCAATCCACCCTACAAATCCTCCCGTCTACAGCAGCCGCTGCGTGTCCTTCTCTCCTTCCCGGTGTGAGATTCTCGGCTATTTCAGAGGGTCCTCCTCCCCCTCCCGTTCCACCCCCCTCCAGTCTGAAGAGATCACCCCCCCCCCCCCCCCCGCCTTGGACTCCTGGGCAGGCAGACCATTACTGCCCCTCGCTAGCTCACTTGCTTCTTACAATCCCCTTGCCAACAACGGTCCGCTGTATGGTTTACAGCATTCGTTTCTTAGTGGAGTTGGTGATGTCTTCCCAGCTACTGAGCACTCTTCATTTAGCATTCAGCGGTAGTACCTGGGAATCTCGGAGGTGGGGAGTGAATGAATTGCCCTGTGGGAGGAAGAGAGAGTAAATGGGATGTGGCTTTTCCAGGGTGACATCTGATGCCATTGGGATCTCTGATTTTTTTTTCCCCCTCCCCCTGAGGAAACAATGCCCTTTTGATAATAATTCCGCTCTCTGCTTGCCTGACGAGTACTCAGCTGAGGTTTCTCAGCCAGCGAGACAGTGCAGACATTTGTGGTACCAAGCACCACTTTCTCGAACCCTGGCCTCATTGAGGTGATAACAACTGTTCTGCTCAAGGGATTCCCCTTTTTTCTCCTTTCCCTCACTCCCTTCCCCACCTCCTCTTGGTGTTATACAGGGATATCATGTCCATTTATAAGGAGCCTCCTCCAGGAATGTTCGTTGTTCCTGATACTGTTGACATGACTAAGGTATGTAACTCGGAAGGGGTCGGGGGCTACTGGGAAATTGGGCCCAGAAAGTTGGAAGAGCCTAAAAGAGTATCCAGCCCACACCTCTGATTACAGAAATGAATAAATCGAGATCCCAAGAGAGTCCGTGGCTTGCCCAAGGTCACCCGGTGAGGTGGAGCAGAGACTTGAACAGGTGTCTTTTATTTGGGTGCCAGTCGGTCTGGCTTGGAAAATCCCTGTTGATGCCTCTTGTCCCAGCCTGACTATTGTCAGGACACTCTTTCACTCTCAAAAATGCTCCAGTTTGGCTGATGAATGATATGGTCACCCTGTTCCTTTTAACTACCCAGTTCTTCCCCATCCTGCCACTCTTGGCTTTTAAGTAGGGTGCTGTAAATCAGATGCGGAGAAGGTTGGGATGGGGCGAGCCTGAGTAAGCAGTTTATGCTTAAAGGGCCTTGTTCAGGCTCCTGTCCTTACTGGTTACTGTCGAATATCCGTTCCATCCCAAAGACCGTTCCTGTCTTGTCCTCCACATAAACATGGAGGAAGCTTAAATTCCCTTGGCATGGATACCTAGGCCTCTCTGTCATTGAGTGCTCTACCCCGGGGAGTCAATGTTCACTTGATCTGATGTTGTGAAGAAATCAGATTTCCTAAATCGAGGAAACTCTCCATAGTTTCACATTCCCTTACAGTTAAAAGTTCAGACGTTCTAGTGTTGGTATATCTATTTTTTTGTTTTGAATAGGTTTCCCTGTAAATTGATTTTTTTTTTCTTTTTATGTGGTTGGAAATGTTTTTCCTGGGACATCCTGTCCTCAGTCAAGTGTCCCTGTTCCTATGCCAGTCCCCCGGGTCCCAGAACTGATGTCATGTTGATGCCATTTGAGCTTGTTATTCCAAAAGACTGAGGGCAAAAAGATAATCCGGGGTGCCACCCGTGCAGAGTTGGGACTGAGGCATTGGATTGCAGGGCCTCTTTCGTCTTGCTGTTAAAATTCTGAGCAAACCTAAATGCCTAGGAGCCTTTGTAGAAACAGAAATGTAACGGGGTCCGTTCACCTTTTCCTCCTTTCAGGAGAGGAAAGCTCGTTCAGTGATTGTGGCCGGAGGAAAAGAGCTTACCGTTCTGTTTTAAGTGCTGCCGATTTTTTTTTTTTTCCTTTTTAAACTAACCTACAGTATCGGGGAAATTTCTGGGGATGGTCTGATGGCTCCAAATGGACCCTGAGTTTTCCCCGTTACTCTGTGTGTCTTTGACCCAGCTGGAGGCTGCCTGAGCCACATCCTCCACAGTCGGTTTGATCCCATGCAGAGGAAGCAGACACCCTCGGCCTCCGTCACAGCCCTCAGCTCTGCGCTGTGACTGCCACTGGTGCTGTGGCCACCAATCCCTCTGCTCTTTTCCATTCATCTTACACCCCCCACGCCCAGCTTTGTACCACGTAAACAGGGTGGAGTTGCCTCGTAGGCATGTTTAACCTACGCAGATCCAAACGGACGGACTCCCGTGAAAACATGCATTCGTTTCTTAAAATCAAACACGCTAGGATAATATTTTACACATGCCAACTTTAACTCCACAGCGGTGTTCCATCTTCATTTGTATATCTAACACTGATCAGGGAGGCCCAAACAAAAAGCACGCCGCGAGGGAGTTTTAAGGGACCCTCGAGGGAGAGTGATGTTGACGCGATTCGATCTCCACCTTGGGCTCTAACCTTAGAACCGTAATCCCTGAGTAAGGCGCCCCTCCACCGGAGTGGGATTTCTCAGAATTCCAGACATAACTTCTCGGTATGAGTGAGGACAGGCTGTTTGGCCTGCACGGTGAGGATATGGAGGATGGATACCAGATGAAGGTCCTGCCTCTGGTGTGGGTAGCGAGTGGAAGCCAGGAGGGGTTGGGATGGGACATCACCTCACAATTTTGAGATGGGGTTTTATTTTGCAGATTCATGCATTGATCACAGGCCCATTTGACACTCCTTATGAAGGGGGTTTCTTCCTGTTCGTGTTTCGGTGTCCGCCCGACTATCCCATCCACCCACCTCGGGTCAAACTGATGACAACGGGCAATAACACAGTGAGGTTTAACCCCAACTTCTACCGCAATGGGAAAGTCTGCTTGAGTATTCTAGGGTAAGAGGAGACTTCTAAGTGGCCAAGTTGGTTGTTAGCAAATAATTCCTGCAGGCCAGCCTGTATCAACCAGGGTTCCTCGCCTGAAGCACGGAACACAGCAAATGACTGGAGTGACCGTTTCCTCA
The DNA here is from genome assembly GCF_046562875.1 of Panthera onca. Classification (NCBI taxonomy): domain Eukaryota; kingdom Metazoa; phylum Chordata; class Mammalia; order Carnivora; family Felidae; genus Panthera; species Panthera onca. Next base: position 53,268,745 of record NC_138352.1, on the reverse strand, counting down.
TTTTTCCCCAGGATGGTACACAACCGTATATCATTCTAGGTGCAAAAGAGAGAAGTTAATTTATGACCCACAACGGATGCTTCAGCGAAGCGATTTCTCCCTGAGCGCCAGCGGCACCTGGGAACTTGTAGCCCTGCAGATTCTGGGGTTCCACCCTAGACTTAGCACATCAGAAACTCCAGGGGTAGGGGCCAGCAGTCCGTGTCTTCCAAGCCCTCCAGGCGATGTCTGGCGCAGTCCAGCCTGAGAACCACTCCCTTAGGGCCTCAGGGCTTAACCTCTCTCCCGAACGGGTTGAGAAAGGCCGCGGGTCTGTGCCATGTAAGGTTGTGGGTGTCTCGTTTCTGAGTCTCTCAGTGAGTGGCTTTGGAGGCGGTGGTAGTGATGAACACGATTCTGATATGTTAACAGCTGAATGAAAAACGAGGTTGGAAATCACATCAGGTCAGAAACAAGCTCCAGGAACATTTTGAGTCTGGGTGCTACTGAGATTTTGCTGCGTGCAGTTCTCACTCGTTCCCTTTCATTGCCCTTTGGGGGTTACCAGTTCAGAGTGGAAACATCTTCTAATGTCTTCTGGATAGCTCTTTCTCGGGTGGGTGAATTTCCCTAGGGCAGAGAACAAGTACAGGTTGAAGTTGGGAAGGTTGCCCAAACCGGCGGTACTGTTTTCTCTCTCGTCCAGCAATGTCTGTCTTGTCCAGCATGTTTCCCAGTGTGCGTGGGGGAGAAGGCAGCTGAATCAAACTGGAGATCAGGATTTCTTTTTTTTTTTTTTTTTTTTTAAATCTCTTAGATCCAGGGACGGGTTCTGTGATGGTGGCTGTGAGGAAGTCCTTCAAAAGAGGCTGCCCTTAAAGAGATCTTTTATGTCGTCGGGGTTTTTGTCTCTGCTGGTAGGATAGCGGTATATATAGCCCACAGTGGTGAAGGCACTCCGTTGTTTCCGTGTGACATTTGTGCGTGACAGCGTCTCTGTACGAAGTTCTCCGCTAGGCCAGGATAAAACTGTTTTGAACAAACAACAGCCCACAGTAGAAACAGGGGAAGTTAGATGGCAGGGTGAACGTGGCAGAAATGGGTGGGGTAGAAAAGGAGAAGCTACCTTGACATTGTGAACTCTTCCCATGAAGCGTCATAGGGTAGAAGATTGGCCAGTCAGCTTGAACAAGCCTGTCCTGGCTTAGGTTGTGTTCGGCCTCCAGATCAGGTGCCAGCTGAGCTAAGAAATGTCATGTCCAAGAGCTGCCTTCCTCCTCCAATACGCAGTCACGTATGTGGAGGAGAGGACCGGTCTTGTTCTGGATGCTTTGCAACTCTATTATTTCAGACCCTCTGCAGTGTAGAAATGCCCCTTACCCCCTTCCTGTCCTTTGGCAGCGTTCTGTAGTCTTCAGAGAATTCGACGCTCTCTGGGGGCTGGATCCAGAACGGGATCCCTGATCGTCAACACCCCCCCCCCCCAACATGGCCTCTAATCAGATGGCTTTGGGCCCCTCTGTGCCTGTATCTCCGCTTCTGTCTCCTCCTGACTCCTTCGCCACCCTTAAATAAGGAAGCTCTGAGATCCACAGAGGTTAACATTTAGACTGCCTTTGAGGCTGTTTTCTTACCTTATTCCTTTCATTTTGATGAATGGAACCTTCCCTGGTTACTGTTTCTTTCTTAGGCCAATGAAAATCCCTTCAAAGTTATCTTGCTTGCTTTACCCTCTTTTCTTTTGTCCCACTTGATAAGAGGATTAGGCAGTCTACTGACTTCTGGTGAATGAGGGTGAGACAGGCTGGGAAATTCCAGAGCATTAATAGTGAAAGAGAAACGTTGAGTCACTGATGGTGCTGTGGTGTGGCCAGGCCCCAGGGTACTGGTGCGCTAGTCTTTCTTTCAGTGACGGCCTTCGAGCTGGCCTCACCCGGCTACTCCCCTCTGCTGTGTTTTGCAGTACGTGGACCGGCCCTGCCTGGAGCCCAGCCCAGAGCATCTCCTCTGTGCTCATCTCCATCCAGTCCCTAATGACTGAGAACCCCTATCACAATGAGCCTGGCTTTGAGCAGGTAAGACCGGGGTGGGGCGCGGAACTGTGGGCAGAATACTGGGTTTGAAGAGATCAGAGAGGTCTGCTTCGGGGTCCTATTTGTTTGTCACCATAGGAGGAAAAGGGAGCTGGTTCGTGGGCTCCTTAAAAATGAATTTTTTTTCCTCGTAAGCCCTGATAACACCGTCAAGTTCTTGCCATGTGACTTGGGTGACTCTGCAACGTGGGAATGAGTGGAGTCATCCGGAAATTAATTCTAAGCCTGCTTTGGGGGCTGTTTTGCAGCCGGTGGGTTCTTCTGCACGTGTCCATTCTCCAGTACCCCCTTACGGTACTTCCTAGTGACTCCTACTCCCGGAGTTACCAAGGGCTATTACCTAAAGAGCCACGGGAGCTAGTCATTAGCCAGGGCAAGCATTTTTTGGTCAAGGGACGCCTGGGGGGTTCGGTCGGTTAAGCGTCCCGACTCTTGATTTTGGCTCGGGTCGTGATCTCACGGTTCGTGGGTTCAAGCCCCGCATCAGGCTGCATCAGGCTCCGCCTTGACGGTGCGGTGCAGAGCCTGCCTGAGATTCCCCCACCCCACCTCCCTTCCTTCCTCCCTCCCTCTCTCTCTCTAGTCTCTCTTTCCCTCTCTTGCTCTGCCCCTCCCCAACTCGTGCACGCACGCACTCTCTCAAAATAAATAAACCTTAAAAAAAAAAAAAAGGAAAAAAAGAATATTTTAGTCAATGCTACCGAAGAGAAGGCAGAGGAAAGTCGTATTTTCCAAAGGTTTGCTATTTGCCAGCTACTGCCGAATTTTTATATATAGTATCTCATTTAATCTCTACTCGGGGTAGCTGTTGTTATCCCCACTGTCAGATGAGGTGTTGGTCACGTGGAGAGGTTGATTAACTTTCACAAAGACACCCAGATCATGGTAGAACCCAGCATTTGCCTGGAACCCAGCGTTCTTCCATTGTTTAAAACTGCCTGCCAGGATTACTCATGAGTACAAGAAACTCATGAGTTCCAGTGATAATCCCTAAAGATTATAATTCTGTCTAGGTGATTAAAACAGTTAACTGAGTTTTAAACTATGTGAACAAAGGGAAGTACCTTTTAAGAATGAACAAAAGTTATTCCCACAACCATCCTTTCCAAACAGTGTATTTGATTTCAGGCTTCAGTAGAAATGGAAAAGGGCCTTACTCACTAACCAAGGAGCTGATTTTAAGGTCTTTCCTTGTTTGGAAATTTAACAGAGGTGACTGATTCTTTTCTTTTCTTTTCTTTTTTTTTTAAGATTTCATTTTTAAGTAATCTCTGCACCCACTGTGGGGTTCGAACTCACAACCCTGAGATCAAGAGTCGCACGCTCTGCTGACCGACCCAGCCAGGCATCCTGTGACTTTTATTCTTAATACCCCGAAACATTCTCACTTCACAGCCTCCTGGTGTCCAGGTGGCTTTTTCACAGCTCCCCAGAAGGAAGGAAGTGCCCAGCTGATCCATTTCTTAAGTCTTTTTTTTTATATATGTTTATTTTTGATAGAGACAGAGCACAAGTCGGGGAGGGGCAGAGAGAGAGGGAGACACTGCATCCGAAGCAGGCTCCGGGCTCCGAGCTGTCAGCACAGAGCCCGACGTGGGGCTCAAACCCACAAACTGTGAGATCATGACCTGAGCCAAAGCTGGATGCTTAACCGACTGAGCCACCCAGGCGCCCCCATTTCTTAAGTCTTAAGGCTAAGCAACTTCTTTCTTAAGTGACTGAAATGGCTTAATGACAGGAAGAGTAAGTACCCTTGTTGGGCCCCACCCAACTTTGAAGATCTCGGAATCAGATGAGGTCCACTGTCCTCATTTGTCTTCCCCGCCGTTTTCACGTGCTACTTGCTGTTTATCAAAGTAGTCACTGACAGTCCAGCGTCCCAAAGATAACGTATCACCAGAAAGAACATAATGCGGGTAACAAAAGAACTGACCCGCGGGGGGACGCCTGGGTGGCTCAGTCAGTTAAGTGTCCGACTCCCGATTTCGCCCCAGGTTCCTGATCTCGTGGTTTGTGAGTTCGAGCCCCGCGTCGGGCTCTGTGCTGACAGCGTGGAGCCTGCTTGGGGTTCAGAGAACCGACCCGCTGAGCGCCAGCTAGTAGTTTGCGTGGTGTTTGACAGGTGGGGACTACTGTGGCTCTCCTCAAAACGTTCAACACGCCCCACGGCACCCCCGTGATCTCACTGTGGTGCATTTTGGAAACGGTGGCAATGGGCCGAGGGTGTGTATCTCTTTCTTGTTCGTGCTGGGTTTTTAATCAGAGGCCAGGGTTCTGATTGCCGGGCTGGTGGCAGGAGGAGCGTTGAAGAGTAAAGGAAGAGTTACGAGGATGGAAAACCGTACCCCCTTCCATTTATACCCGTGCGCTCGTACCGGCTTTCTCCAAGTTGGGGTTTTCTTTTGGAAGATTCAAGTTCCCCTTCGATAGATTCATATCAGTTGGTGCAGTGATGGGGGATCCCTGCAGACCTGAAAAGGAGTTAACCGGGAAGCATCCTGGTGTCTATAGAGTTCTTCACTGAGACTCCTGATAAGTGTGCCTTTTTTGTCCCGCCACCATCCCTCCCGGTGCTTCTTTCCCACAGAATCGACCTCCGGGGCCTCTCGTTTCAGTCTTAGGAAAACGGTGACGGACGTAGGTTGCTGCTTACAGGTCGAGTGACCCGTAACGGAGGATGGGTATTGGCCCGCATGGCGGGGGAGGTGAATGGCCCCAAAAATAAAAACTTGGTTGCTCTCCGAGGATCTGCCACCCAGCCGGAAAGGTGTTCTCTGGATTCGTCTGCGTGGGTCACGTGCCCCGTGCTCATCGTGAAGTCTCCTCCTGTTGACTTTTCTCTTTGCCTAAATTTTGTACTTGGATACTCTGGTATCTGTTAACGTTGCAGGAGAGGCATCCAGGAGACAGCAAAAATTACAATGAATGTATTCGGCATGAGACCATCAGAGTGGCGGTCTGCGACATGATGGAAGGAAAGTGTCCCTGCCCTGAACCTTTACGGTATGTATGCGTCAGGAGAGTCAGTACCCACTTGGTACTCGGTATTCTTTTTGGAGGTTTAGCTGGTTCGTACCTTTGAGAGTCTTCGGGGCAGAATCCAGCGTTGGGCACCAGGGGAGATACGGAAAAAGGAAAGATGTGGCTCGTGCACGAGGGTTACTCGAGAGGAAGTTCGGAGAGCTTCTCTTTTCCTGGGAGAGTGCCGAGCCTGCTGGGAAAGTATTAACAGTCACTCTCCTTGAATCATCCCTAAGGTAGGAGAGAAATCAGCCACGGGCCGTCGGCTGTTCCTTTTTCCATTTGCCACCGAAAGATTTCTGTAGGATGCCACACCCGGGCTCGGGAACTCTTACTTGGTTTGGCAGCGAGGCTAGGTGACGAAGGGGGGAGCCCTCCCCTGCCGTGTTCCTCACGTCCGCTTCTCTGCCTCTTTTCCAGAGGGGTGATGGAGAAGTCCTTCCTGGAGTATTACGACTTCTATGAGGTGGCTTGCAAAGATCGGCTGCACCTTCAGGGCCAGACTATGCAGGTAACGCAGCCCCTGCCACTGACTCCAGACGCCTTCCCGCAGACCCTGTAAGCCCCCCGCCCCGGCAAGGATAGCGCCCGCGGCTCTCAGAAGTCAGAGCCGAGAGCAGCTTGGTCCAGTTTGAGCGGCCGCGGCCCAGAGAGGAGACTGCCTTGCCTGAGACACGCGGCATCGCTTCTCCGTTCTTGGCCTAGTAGAGTCCGAACCGTCCTGCTTGCTCGTCTGGAATGCCTTCCCTTCGTAGTAGTCTTTTCAAACGCGAGAGCTTTCGGCCTTCTGGGAATCTCCGCGATTACAAGGGCGAATCCCCTATTGGAGTTCGGTCCCTAGGTCAGAGGGGTGCTCAGAGAACGAGGCCGCGGGAAGCGTCGGATGTGTGGCGCTGTGGGTTGGAGGGTTCCCGTGGCAAAAGATAGCAAGCCCTTGTGTAGTCTCTGCCTCTACCGGGGAAACGTACTTTCCACTTCCAATAAGAATGCAGCGCTTAGGGGCGCCTGGGTGGCTCAGTCGGTTAGGCTTCCGGTTAGGCTTCCGTCGGCTCAGGTCAAGATCTCTGGGTTAGTGAGATCGAGCGCCGAGTCAGGCTCAGTGCTGACAGTGCGGAACCCGCTTGGGATTCCCTCCCTCTCTCTCCCTCCCTCCCTTCCTCATGCCCTCCCTTTCAAGTGCACTCTCTCACGTGCTCTCTCTCTTTCTTAAAATAAACTTTAAAACTCCTTTAAAAAAAAAAAAAAGAATGCAGAGTTTAGACTTGTTTTCAAGAGGAGATTCTTACTAAACCAAATTGTAAATGGTCTCAAATATTAAAAAACCCGGTTGTTAAGAGGACGAGACTCGTGCTCTCCCGAGGACCAGGTCTTGTGTCTTTTGGGTCATTTACTGGCCATCTTGCTTTAGAATCCTGCTGACTTGGGTAAGTGACTGACATGTCCTTGAGGTCCCTCCCCAGCTCGTTCTGAGCCTTTTCCCCCGCCCGGTCCTCGCCACCAGCCGCAGGGGTGAATGTCTTCTTTCCTCCGCTGCTGCTTAGAAATGGCGGTGTCCCTTTCCTTCCTTCACGGACTTTCCACCCACCTGCCATGTGCAGACTCACAGGGCAGGGGCGCCTGGCTGGCTCAGTGGGTAGGATGTGCGACTCGATCTCAGGGTTGGAAGTTTGAGCCCCAGCGTTGGGTGTAGAGATTACTTGAACAAACAAAACGAAACAACCTCAGAGGGCAGGGGCGGCTCAGGGTTAACTTGTTTCCCAACCCCGTTTTTAGAGGACATGGGAGGTGCTTCCTCCCATGGTTTCAGGAACCCTTAGTGCTGGTATTTAAAAGCATTTCCATCGTTCACCCTGTGGAGGAAAAATAACTCGTGATGAGAGAAGGAGAGGGAGGAGCAGCGTCTGGGGAGGAGGGAAGTGGGTGGCTTTGGAGCCCGGGATGAAAAAGGGAAGATTTGAAAAATTGACCGCCTCAGAGGGAGTGTGGCGTCCAGCCCTGGCGGAGCGTAACCCTCGTAAGTGGCAACGCGCTGGCGCCCCGGGGACTGTGATCTGTGTTCCCTGGCCCCTGACCCTGAGGGTGACGTGTGGGTAAGAGTGTGGAAGGCGTTTGTGTGCGAGAAGCAGAATGTGAGGGGAAAACCGGCTGGCTTTTCGGGACTCTCGAGGAAGGCGGTCCCCTCGCCTGAACCCCGGCCCCGCTGCTTGGCCGCCGTGTCCTCTCTGTGGCATTTTAAATTCCTTTTGTTTATGCCCTCCGCTCCAACCATAGTTCTTCTCGAGACTCTCGGGACCGTGAACCCCTCTCTGCAGAGTGTTTGGAGATCTTTGATCTAGGATTGAGCTGGGTGGCCCTGGAGTCATGCCCAGAAACCTGGACAGGAAGGTGGTGACAGGTCTCCGTGGAAGAGTGCACGGGTGCTTAATCTGGAAGTCAGAGCTCCTGAGTTCTCGACCTGCCTGTGACGTTGGAAAAGCAAGTTCCCCTTTGTTGAGTGTGGGAAAGGAGGATAACTCTTCTCTCGTGTGGTTTTTGTGAAGTGAATTGAAAACCAACCCAGGCACGCTTCATGATTACGGTTCTGGTCTTCAATTTCTGTTCCTTATCTACCTCGCCTTTCCTCTGACCTCCCGCATAGTGGCTTGCTTTCAGGGAACAAGAGTACGTTTTCACGTTGGCCCCAGCCGGACCTGTCTGGGGTGGTTCACCCGCCATAACGTTCCTGAACTAGTCCTGTGTCATGTCGTCCGCTGTTGGCCCCCGTCGGTGCGACGCCCTCCTCCGCTCCCGGGACTCCGAAGCGGAGCGGGCGTCCCGCGTGGGCCCGGAGCTGCTGTCTCTAGGGTGAGCTGTCCAGACTCGAATCTTCCATCCCGCTTGTCTCCTTTCCCCCACAGGACCCTTTTGGAGAGAAGCGTGGCCACTTTGACTACCAGTCCCTCTTGATGCGCCTGGGACTGATTCGTCAGAAAGTGCTGGAGAGGCTCCATAACGAGAACGCCGAAATGGACTCTGATAGCAGTTCGTCTGGGACAGAGACAGACCTGCACGGGAGCCTGAGGGTTTAGACCCTGCTCCCTTCTCCCCTTCCCCCACTCAAGAGTCCCGGCAAAGTCCCTTCCCCCCCACCCCAGGGACGGAGAGGCAGTGTGTATCTCCCTCCAAACGTGACGTCATCCTGCAAGATGGCAAGAACCGAGCAAGCTCGGATCCCAGGGTGTGGGAGCGGGGAGGCCGTTCCTGATCTGACCTCCCTGGCTCTCGAGCATCTGGGGCCATGTTCATCCCATAGCAGGGGCCCAGGTACCTATGCAGGAGCACCCGGGGCGAGGGCCCCTGGCAAAAACACGGCAACCGACACACCTCTCCACAGGGCCGGCTCCTTAGGGATAGGTGGGAGACAGGCTGTAATTCCAAGAGGGAGTGTGCCCACGCGACGTATGGGGTTATCTGGAAGGGAGCTTTGGGGAGGGGGGGGGCTGTCTGTGACACTTACGCAGTCTGGGTGGTTGTCTGTCTGTCTGTCTGCAGTCTCGAAGCAGGGCTTCCCAGCGCCCTTTTCCCCCCTGCCTCTCTTCTCCCACTACTTCCCATGGGCCAGCATAATTTTGTGTTTCCTAATTTATAGTCACTGTTCTAGACAGACCAAAGAGAAGGAACAGTGGTGGAGTCTAGGCTGCTGATCAGTAAGCTTTACCTAGCACCTGAGCACCTTTCTCCTCTGCCCCGCATTCCCACGCCCCTTCCCGGTTTGAAGACAGAAGGGGACTGGCCCCGGGACCGAACCGAGTCTTGGTTAAAAGCCCGCACAGGCACCCTGAGAGGCTGATTTTGTTCCCGCAATCACTGATTTGAGAAGTTCCCCACACAGCCAGCTGCTGTGTATATGGGATTGGAGCCACTACATAGAATAGTTTCTTACAGATTTTCAAAAAGGCTAGTAGCCACGACGAGGGCACTTCTGAGGGCGGGGTGCGGCGGGGAGACTGATGCTCGTCCTGTTGCGTTTCCGTTTGGCTGTCCTTGTGTATTTTCACCCCAGCCCCTCCCGCGCCACCGCCCCCCGCCCCCCGCCTCAACTTCAATGCCCAGGAACCTGTGGGGAGCAAGGTAGGCAATGGCGGGGGGGCGGGGGGGGGGATGGCTGGGACTCTGGGCTCCCCTTCTCGCCACTCCCCTCCCTCTCCCTCCCGGCTGCTCTGCCGCTGGCTCTAAGGGGTGTCCCCCTGGCTGTGTCGCTTCTCTGTCTGTATCTAGCTACAGTGATTCTTTAGCCGGTTGGCTCGGAAAAATGGGCTTTAGGTGCCCCGTGGTACTGGGCGTTGAGGGAATCCAGCCTTCCCCTTTTTGGTGTGTTCGCCCCATATTTTCCGGATTCTTCCCGTTAAGGCTCCCAGTGGGGTGTCGGTGACCCATGTGACGCAGGGCCTCAGGCAGCATCCAGCCACGTGGAAGGGAGAAGGGAGAGGAGACAGCGTACCTGCCCCGCCCGCTGCCGTGGAGGCGGCTGCCTGGGGGTCGTGGTGGGACTTCCCTGGGGGAGTTCGGGGGTGGGGGGGTCGGGCACAAAGGAGAATGTCCTACTTGGGAGGGCAGGAAGCTGAGAAACTGGACAGGACGTGGGCTTGGGGAACGGAAGTTTATCTTGGATACCGAAGGCCGAGTCTCTTAACGAGACTCAAAAGAGGGACCCTGCTTCCCATTTCCCTCTTCCATTCCCAGAGCTAGCGCAGGGCTTAGAAGAATGCCCTTGGTCTATTGGTCCAGTGGTCGTCTGTCATCCATTTTAAGTGTTCCCACTTTCAAGTGACAATCCTCTCCTTGGCCCTGCCATGGGCAGAGCATGTCTGGCATACCGGCCCGACTTTTACGCCCTAATCTTGAGTTGAGGAAATATATGCACAGGAGTCAAAGAGATGTCTTTATATCTGACTGTACATAAATGAAGTTTTTTGTTTTTTGTTTTTTTTTTTTCTTTTTGGTGCAATAAAGTTTGTTTTGGCAGAAGGAGGAAGCGCCTGTGGGTGTGGGAGGGTTTGCGTGAAGGGAGCGTGGGTCTCCTCGACAACCACACCTCTCCCCTGGGTCTGGAACCATCAGGGAGGAAGAAAGCGCTCAGTGAACTGTCTGGAAGCTGGAAGCTCCCGGCTACGTGACCTGGGTGGATGCAGGGCTGCTGGTGACCAGTTTCCCGCCTACCAGAAGGAGAAGAGCGTTTTGTGAGCCCCCCTCGGGCCGCCAAGGAGAGGAGTGCCACCTTGGCCTCGGCTGCTTCCAGAGAGATGCAGGTCCTACAAGGACGGGCAGGCCTCGAGTCTGGGCACCTGGGCTTGGCCCGAGTGTCCCTTGGTAAGGATAGGGTGTCCACTTTCGGGATAATCCAAACCACTGGGTTTTCTGTTTTCTGGCACTCAACCAGCCCTCAGGAGCCCAGCGTTCCGAGACCGTGGAGACGCTGCTTCACGCAGCCTCCGCCCCACACCCCTGTCCCTACTGGGTAAACAAGGCCCCTGCTTTCCGGCGCAGAGGCTTTTCCTCCTGGCTGACCACAGGCGTGGGGAGAAAACTTCGCGAAATGCCGCCTCGTGCTGTGTGCAGCCAGGATACGGGAAAGTGAGGGGGTCTGATGGGAGTGGACCTAGCTCTGGCTTTTCTCTTTGCTTCTTCCGCCTGGTGGCCTCTGGTAGAGGACTTGGACCCTTCGCCTGAGACATTAAGGAGACCTACTTACCCAAGTAAAGTCGTGAGGATTAGAGGGGGTTCGCAAATGGCGTGGGGTAGGTGTTCAGTAAACAATGCCCTTGCCGCCACTGAGGCTAGAGGGACCCGGTGAGCAACGGGAGAGGGAAACCCACTAGGAAACGGGAGAACTACCACCGTGTAGGGCCACTGTCGGTCAGTTCCCCCAGATTCCACGGTTTCCTCTAACCACCACTTGACTTTGACCTCTGCTTCACACTCAGCCGTGTCTGTCAGAACCTGCAGGCCCTCAAGGAAGCTGGATGAGACCGGACGAGTGGCTATGACTTACGGGTCCGTTAGGGTCTGCTGGTTTGAGATCAAAACATCTTCCTAGGGACCAGCTTTGAGCCAGCGGGCTGTGATTTATGCCTCAGGGCTAGAGAGAGACTAGGCTGTCGAGCCAGGAGGCGGACAGCCTTCGTCCTAGACCCGGCCTCGCCGTGAGCTTGGAAGACCGGCCCGTAGAGGTCCTTCCCTCCGTGCTCGCTGTTCTGTGTAACTCGGGTCCTCCTTCCTGGATAAATGAGGTTTTCTCCACTAAAGATGCTACGGGAAGGCACTTTAAGAAAAAACAAGCCAATGGGTGAAGCGTACGGAGGGCGCAAGAAAACTTGGAACTCTTTCTTCTTGAAAGAAAACAGAGACAAAAGCAAAGTTGTTCGGGTTTTATTCACCAACCGCTCTCCCCTCCTCTCCCTGCCAGCTGCCGGGCCCCCGGCCCCCACCCCCCGGGCGCTCCCAGAGTCAGGGGAGGGCTTCTCTGGCCTCCTCGGCTGTAATCTCCTGGGAGTAGAGGTCCGTGAAAAGAGCGGGCAGCCAGTAGTGGGCCTCCCCGGGCGCCTGTAGGTCCAGCCAGGCCAGCCCTTCCTTCAGCAGGTGTTCCTGGAGGGAACGGGGAGGAAGAATCCTCTGGGACAAGGGAGCCCCCGTAGGGTAGACTGACAACCCCCCCCACCTGTTTTGGCTTCAGCGGGGTTTTCGGGCTACATCTACACGAGTGCCTTCACGTGTTTACACGATGGGAGCCACCGTGCTTAGTTCCGCGTCCGTTACCTCGCGGGTAAACCTTTAGGGAGAAGTTAACGAAAGGGCTGTGTTAGCTTAGAATGGACTCCCGATTCCTACAGCTGGAAAGAGGCCCAAGAGGGGCTGGTTGTGCCCCACAGCATTAAATAGATGTTTCTGTTACCCTGCTTTCCAGAAAAAAAGGAGATCTAGTTTAACTGCCTGGATGAGGAAGAAGGTATTGAAGGCCAGGGTTTACGGTCTCATACTCCTTCTCGTAACATCGGCCTCTCGTTAGCGCCACGAAATCTGTATCTATGAAACTGTAACCACAACACGCAATGTAACAGAATATGATCGTGGATGTGTCATTAAGTAGTTCACAACCCTCTCACTCTGTATTAACAGCGTTACTTCTGATACAAACTACGTGAATGGTCTCACCAGGCTCTCCAGGCCGGGAGACAGGAGGCGGGGTGGGGGGGCTCGCCTGCCGCAGTCAGGAGCCTGCCTCGGTTGTACCTCTCAGGGCCACCCTCAGAGACGTGGGGTCACTTCTGTGGGCCTTCAAGGCAAGAGGCCAGCGGAGCGAGGCTAGGTCCTGCCCGTGTGCTGCCTGTCCACCCTCCTCCTCCCATCTGGGGCCCATCTTTGCTGGGCCATTCCAAAATTCACATACCAGCACTTGCCGCGCTCGCTCGGTCTCCCATTTAAGACTGGCTTTGATATCGCTGACGGTCACGTAGCCATTTTTCTGAAGGAAGGAGGGATGGGGAGTCAGGTAACAGCGTACTTTCCCTAAGAGCCCAGCATCCGCCCAGGAACAACGGGTTTACCCACACGGGACAAAAAACTGCCCTTGGGCGAAGCCTATGAGAGCACAAAAAAAGAATGTTTAGAAGTCCCAGCAAAGAGAGAGAGAAGCAACTTTCAGGGTGACGAGGTGGGGGGGGGGGGGGAGGGGGTTGAGTCTTAAAAAGTGGGGTCCCTGGTACTAAAACATTAGACTTTCTCAGAGAACTTTGGAGTATGATCTGATTCAGGACAATGAACGGACAGGAAGGGACGGTGACCATTCCCCAGGGAGAAAAGCCCTCTCCTTCTTGAGTTTTGTTCGGGGGTATAGATTTAAGAAACCCGAACCCCTCTTTCCTAAAGCCATGGTAAGGATTTGGCAGGGGTGGGGGACGTGCTGAGGAACAGGGGGAACGGTAAACAAGATTACACATTTGTTCTGCGGCATCGACACCCAGTTTTAAGAAGACCTCAAAGAACCTGTCTACCCAAGAAAATACAGTTCGTCGTCTGCATGTCCGCCTATTCCGCTAGACTGTAAGCTCCCGCAGAGCAGGAACCACGTGGTACCCGTCGTTCTGCGCCCCGCAGCCTGGCCCGGTGCTTGGCACTGTAGCTGCTCAATAAACGTCTCCTAAAGAAGGTCCGGTCTGACTGGTGCATCCGCTAGGCAGTCTGGGCAGAAGAACCCCCCACCGCCCCGCCCCCCTGCCCCCCACCCCGCCCCGCGGCTCCAGAAGCCCCGCCCACACACGTGCACGCACACGCCTCCCCTCCCCTCCCCGCGAGCCCTGGCCCCTCTCGAGGCCCGCGGTACCTCCGCCAGCTGCAGCACCACCGTGTGGTCCATATTGAGCTCAGCCGGAACAGACTGAATGAGGTAGGTGCCACCCACGGGGATGATGCCAAAGCCGGTGCCGAGCGCCTTCAGCTTCTTGATGGCCCTGATAAGGTCGTCTCTGAGGGGAGGAAACGCTGCTGAAACACCTTGGGCCGAGCGGACCTGGCAACGACGCACTTCCGGCTCGGCCCCGGGACGCCCCGACAGAAGACCCAAGAGGGCGGGCGACGTTCAGTGACATTAGCGAAGAGGCGGGGTCAGAGGGCACCAAATGGTGCCGCTGCCAGTCAAAGGAGACGGTGCCCGGCCATCAGCCCGCGCAGTCAGCAAACCATCCTAACCCCAGACAGAGGTCAAAAATACACCTACGGGGGCCCGTCAGGAAATGTGAACGAAGGAGCTAAAGGCAGGGGACAGCAGGGAGCGGCGTGGACTACGGCCAAGTGCAAAACGCTTCTCCATTTCACAGAGGGCCACCGGGCTGACTACTGCCATGTGGCTTTTCCCTAGTTCCCCACTAACTCAAACCAGGGAAAAAGAAAACCCGCAACACGGTGGGTCCGCATACCCAGCCCACATGCTGACAGCATTTCTTTTTGTTTTTTTAAACCTTTTCTCACCCTGAAGTCCCACAGAGAGGCTGGCGAACCAGATCAATCTATCTCCCCCCATCTTCTGGCCCCCACCCCTCTCCCCAGCCTTTCTCCGAGCAGGCGCGCTAGCTTCCTGAACCCCAAGTAATCCAGAGTCTATACAGCCCCAAGTTAAAAAAGAAAAAAAAAAAAAAAAAAAAAAGCAACAATATATTACGTAGACATGAAAAAAATACATAAATGATGCTTAGAAGGAAATACACCGGAACGCTGGCAGTTGTAATCTCTCGCTGGAGAAGTTACAGGTGGTTTTTGGTTTTTTATATCTGTGCACTTTTGGCATTCTAAAAAAACATGTTGGAATAAAATGATTCCTAAAGAAGCCCAGACATACGAGCCGTGAAGAGAAAAGATTTCATGTGATTTCTAGAAAGGCTTTTCTACACTCCAAGGGACTGGAAGGCACGACCTACTGGCTGACATCCTGTGCGAATTTGCCCCTTCCTTTTAACACCTGCTGATGTAGTTCTTCCAGAGTTATCAGACCTGTTGGAGGGGACAGGAAAGCAGATGAAGTCCGCTAAACCAAACCAATTAAAAAAAGCAAAGGCGGCAGCATCTCCCAAAAGCTATAAACACTCGCTCAACGTCGAGGCTGTTATCTATTTACGGCCAGTGATTTCTAACTGGGTCTAAGCTCGCTTGCTTTCTTGACTTCAACACAGCCCATTCGATGCGCTCATTAAGAGGACGCCGCTGGAGGCCCATTTTGGAGGTCACGTTTTGGGGAGCACAGAAACTCGGCATCACCCTACTTTCCTGGGAGTGGCAGGGCAGACCTAGAGTTCCTCGTGATAAAGTCATAACCCAGACACGTTGTGTATCGGGGGAAAAGGCCTTAGCTCCTACCTCCCTACTGTTTTCTATACTAACCAGGGGCTGGACCTCCCCGGGCAAAGGTCTCTAGAGAACAGGGACAATCATCCAGGCCATTCCATTTACCCCTGGCCATGGAGACGTGGTATAGATTCAAGGGCATGAAGCGGCTGAGACACTTCAGAAGACCAGTTTCTCAAGATCTCACTGGCCTGCAGACTGAAGGCTGGAAAAGCTCATCTTTCAGGGTTCTCTCTCTCTCTCTCTCTCTCAGGGAAGCCCAAAGCCCAGTCAAGAGACTTCGCCACACTCACCTCCATTCCGGTGCTTCAGGGCCAGGCACACTTCGATGATCTGAACACCCAGCTCATAATAGAAATCTCCCACGCCTAGCATCTCAGACCAAAATCCTTTTCCAGCTAAAAGACAGAAAGGCAACAGTCTAGGTCATATGTTAGCCTACGCCCATAGTTTCTTTCAAAGCTAGATTAAAACATCTATCCTGTAGGAAGCCTGCCCTGCCTAGCCTAACTCCTTGTGCTCCATTTACTACTCAGGATCCCCAAACAGTTGGAACTCTTGGAAATTCCTGCTAAAAAACAGGCTCAGGGGCACCTGGGTGGCTCAGTCGGTTAAGCGTCCGACTTCAGCTCAGGTCACAATCTCGCGATCTCGCAGTCTGTGAGTTCGAGCCCCGCGTCGGGCTCTGGGCTGATGGCTCGGAGCCTGGAGCCTGCTTCCGATTCTGTGTCTCCCTCTCTCTCTGCTCCTCCCCCGTTCATGCTCTCTCTCTCTCTGTCTCAAAAATAAATAAACGTTAAAAAAAAAAAAAAAAACAGGCTCAGACAGTTGTAAAGGGTGGGCCTTCTAAAAGGCATTTCTGTTTGGCTAAGTGGCTCCAGGATACTATGAAACTGAGTTTTCCTTTCCCAAAGCATACAGGGAAATATGATGGGACAAGGCTAAGAAAAAAGAATATGCAGGGGTGCCTGGGTGGCTCAGTCGGTTGAGCGACCGACTTCGGCTCGGGTCACGATCTCACGGTTTGTGGGTTCGAGCCCTGCGTCGGGCTGTCTGCTGACAGCTCAGAGTCTGGAGCCTGCTTCGGATTCTGTGTCTCCTCCTCTCTCTGCCCCTCCCCTGCTCATGCTCTGTCTCTCTCTGTCTCTCAATAATAAATAAACGTTAAAAAAAAAAAAAAAAAAAATGCAGACCGGGCATTCAAAAATCCATTGAAGGCCATAGTTTATGGAGTAAAAAATGCAGGCTATAGAGTAGTAATTATAGCATAATCCAATATGTTAAAAAAAAAAAAGTTTATAAATACAATGTATGTGTCCAGCAAGATAACCTTAGACTGTTAATATGTATCCCTGCAATTAGGGGACAGGATCAGGAGACTTCTATTTTCTGTTTTTCTCTTTTCTCCTTCGTTGACCGACTGCATAATTACATGCTACTTTCATTAAAATGAAATTCTTTTTTTTTTTTTTTTTTTAATTTTTTCAATGTTTATTTATTTTTGAGACAGAGAGAGACAGAGCATGAATGGGGGAGGGTCAGAGAGAGAGGGAGACACAGAATCAGAAGCAGGATCCAGGCTCTGAGCCATCAGCCCAGAGCCTGACTCGGGGCTCAAACTCGTGGACCGTGAGATCGTGACCTGAGCTGAAGTCAGACGCTTAACCAACTGAGCCACCCAGACGCCCCATTCTTTTTTTTTTTTAATGTTTTATTTATTTTTGAGAGAGAGAGAGAGAGAGAGAGAGAGAAAGAGCGAGTAGGGGAGGGGCAGAGAGAGGAGACACAGAATCCGAAGCAGGCTCCAGGCTCTGAGCTGTCAGCTCAGAGCCCAATGCAGGGCTCAAACCCACAAACCATGAGATCATGACCTGAACCGAAGTCGGTCGCTGAACCGACTGAGCCACCCAGGCGCCCCCGAAATTCTTTTTAATAGGGGAAAAAACCCATTAAAAAATTCCACTGTAGATCATCGAAGGGGAGGTCAGGCACACTGGCTACCAGCCTACTCTCCAACCTCTCCAGCTTTCCCATCAAAGTGGGCCCTCAGCCACCCTGCCAGGCCCACACCAAAGACTACATCCTCTGGCTCTCCCTGCAGGCCCTTCTAGAAGATGCCCTGACAACAGTGATGACAAGGAGATGCGCTCCTGTCCCTAGGAGAATACCACACCCCTACAGTCAACTCCTTACAGGCCAGAGGATCCACCCCGATGGTGGCGCACATGTCCTGGAACTGCACCCGGAATTCTGGATTCTTCCGGATCTCCTGCTTATGCTTGCTGGCAAACTCCTCCAGGTTGGTCTTGAACATGTCCAACTGCTTTGACATCTGTAGGGTGGACAAGGAGGAGGTTAGGGGCAGCCCAGCTAAGTGACAGATGTCAAAAATAAGTTCCTGGCCCAGTGGCAGGGCAAGGGCTAAAATAACCCATTTCCTCCAGGCCTACTATTATGCTGTTTCTTATCCCATACCCTTTCTTTTAAAAAAAAAAAAAATCTTTTTTTAATGTTTATTCATTTTTGAGAGAGAGAGAGAGAGAGACCGAGGAGGGGAAGGGCAGAGAGGGAGACACAGTATCCGAAGCAGGCTCCGAGCTGTCAGGACAGAACCCGATGCAGGGCTCGAACTCACGAACCGCGATCATGACCTGAGCCGCAGTCAGATGCCCAACCGACTGAGCCACCCGGGCGCCCCTTGTTCCTTCTCTATTTATCCCTAACTCTCCTTCGTGGTTCTGCTGTCAGCTGACTTGGATGCTATAATGTTTCCTCAATTCTAAAACACACATTTTGGGGGACGCCTGGCTGGCTCTGTCAGTGGAGCACATAACTCTTGATCTCAGGGTTGTGAGTTTGAGCCCCACATTGGGTGGAGTTTACTTAACAATAAAATGTTTTAGGGGCGCCCAGGTGGCTCAGTCAGTTGAGCGTCCGACTTCAGCTCAAGTCATGATCTCACGGTTCGTGAGTTTGAGCCCCACGTCGGGCTCTGTGCTGACTGCTAGGAGCCTGGAGCCTGCTTCAGATTCTGTGTCTCCCTCTCTCTCTGCCCCAACCCCGCTCATGCTCTCTCTCTCTCTCTGTCTTAAAAATAAATAAAAAAACATTAAAAAATATATTTTAGGGGCGCCCAGGTGGCTCAGTCAGTTAAGCGGCCGACTTCAGCTCAGGTCATGATCTCGCGGTTCACGGGTTCGAGCCCCATGTTGGGCTCTGCACTGACAGCTCAGAGCCTGGAGCCTGCTTCAGATTCTGTGTCTCCTTCTCTCTCTGCCCCTCCCCCACTCACCCTCTGTCTCTCAAAAATAAATTTTAAAAAAATTAAAATTTTTAAAAATAAATCAAATATTTTAAAAAGAAACATAAATAAAAAATAAAACACATTTATCCCCCCACGTGTTCCTGTTCTAAAGACAGGATGCCTCTAACAATCAGTGGCACATCTAATGTAGTGCCTTCTTTTTCTTTTTCCCACAGAAACTGTCATTACATTGAAGGTGCACCTCATAATCCATTTTGTCTTAAAAATGAGGTGGGGGGGAATTGCCTGAGTGGCTCAGTCCGTCAAACATCTGACTCTTGATTTCAGCTCAGGTCATGATCTCATGGTTCCTGAGATCGAGCCCTGCAGCGAGGAACCTGCTTGGGATCCTCTCTCTCCCTCTGTCTCACTCAGGAGTACTCGCAAGCTTGCTCTCTCTCTCTCTCTAAATAAACTTTTAAAAACGAGGGAATGCAGCATTCAGAGAGAGGGAAATCTCCAGCCACTGACAGAAAGGCTAAATAGGAGAAAATGAATTAGGTGTGCAGTGACTGTTTAATCTTTCAGTCATGGACCTTCTTGGAATCAACTCCAAAAGAAAGAATCCCTGGGGCGCCTGGGTGGCTCAGTCGGTTAAGCGTCCGACTTCAGCTCAGGTCATGATCTCGCGGTCCGTGAGTTCGAGCCCCGCATCGGGCTCTGGGCTGATGGCTCAGAGCCTAGAGCCTGGAGCCTGCTTCCGATTCTGTGTCTCCCTCTCTCTCTGCCCCTCCCCCGTTCATGCTCTGTCTCTCTCTGTCTCAAAAAATAAACGTTAAAAAAAAAAAAAATTAAAAAAAAAAAAGAATCCCTAAGGGAGGGGTGGGGGCCTACCAGACTGCATTCCAAAGCTAAGGTACTAATGATTTGGGGATTTTCTGACTTATGGCTGTGACTCCTTCCCTTTCTCTAATTAACAAAGCCTACTTTCTACCTGCCGGGAGAGTAACCGCTCCTGGCCCAACACTTCACTTGCTACATATTAGAAACATTATAATCACCATTTCCAGTTGATTCCTGTATGTCATCTCCCTTATGAGTGGGAGCTTTTGAAGAGCACAGCCTGTCTCTTTCCTCAGTTCAAGGACCCCCATTTCCTTGCTTAACTGCTTCCTCCTCTCCTTCCCCAGTCGTCATAACTGAGTAAACTTGGGGCATGGACAGAAAAGGGAAGTGTTAGAAAAGGAAACCGCAGGCCCCGCGCCCCATCACTGACACACACTTCTGGAGGGGACAGTGGTGGGGCTGGATGGCACAGAGTAAGCAATATTTTCATGTTATCCCCCGGCACATCAAGTGAAAGCCTCCAAAGATCTAAGTCAAACGGCTCTACCAACTACTACCCAGGTAACCTTGGACAAATCCCCTGAATGTCCTCAATTCTAAACTGGGAAGAACAGAGCTCTCTCCTGATAGGACTGTCAGGATGAATGAACAAGACAGGGTCGAGAAAAAACGGGCACGTGCATGGGAGGATGAAAGCATGTAATCATTCAAAGATGTCAGCTATCACCGTCGTTAGCAAGTCGGCAAATGGTCTGAGCAGTCCAGAAACCAAGATTTGCCAAAGAGTCGGGTTTTAGTTTGATCCGAACAACCTAGGGGCACCCCGGTGGTGGCTCAGTCGGTCAAGCCTCCGACTTCGACTCAGGTCACGACCTCGGGGGTTCTTGAGTTCAGCCCCCCGCGGGAGGCTCTGTGCTGACAGCTCAGAGCCTGGAGCCTGCTTCGGATTCTGGGTCTCCCTCTCTCTCTCTGTTCCTCCCCCGCTCACACTCTGTCTCTCCCTCAAAAATAAATAGAGATTTCAAAATGTTAATCCACACAATCTAGTTTACATCAAAGGCGTCCTGTCCACCCTGTCGGGTCTCCCCTCCTGCCTGGAGTCCTCCAACCGACTCACCTGGGCCAGCTGGTCCTCAGCCAAGACAGTTCCTCGCTCCTTGTACTTGGCCTGTCAGACAAAGAGACCGGCGTGAGTTGAGAGTGGGCACTGGGGGCTCCCACTTGTACTGCCCCGGCTGAAGTATGAAAAGAGGAGGGTGTCTTTGAAATGGTTTTCCTTAGGGAGAGGGATGAGGAAGAACAATAGACGACTGGTCTGTAGCCAAATTTGGGGACGCGGGGGGAAAGGGCTGGTGGACCCGGGGATGCTGACACTCCAACCCACCGGAAGCTGAAGAGTCTCAGTTCCCCGGGACCCGAGCAGCCTGCTGTCAGACTGCGATGGGGGGTGCGATTTGAGGGTACAGAGCTCTCCGCTCCAAGACTTCAGTCTCTGTCGGGTCGGGGGTGGCTGTGGGTCGGCCTTCGTCCCCTCACCTCGGCCAGCTTCTTCTTGGCGATGGCGCCGGCTCCCACCCCGCGGCGATGCATCCCAGCCCCGGGCCCGCGGGCCGCCCCGCTGCCGGGACCCCGGGTCTCCGCGTCCCGGGATCCGCCGCCGGCTCCCGACGCGGAAGCGCGGGCCGCGCGTCATCTCCGCGCGCCGGAAGCTACGCGCCGACTTCCTGCCGCGGGGCACAGCGGCCCCGCCTTCCTCGGGTGGCAGGGTTGGGAGAAGCCCCGGCGGAGCCCCGCGGCGGGGAAGGACGAGGCGGCGAGGACGCGTGGCGGCGGCCTCCGTGGCGGCCGCGCGTTTCCCCACCCACGTGGGTGCCTGAGACCCTCGCTTGTTGGCGCGGCTGCCCTTCCGCCGCCACCCAGCCTCCGGCCGCCTGATACGGGGCCAGGCGCGGAGTCGTCCCGAAGCTTCCACATTGAGCATGAAACCCAACGTATTCTGCTCTAATGGAGCCGACCCCGTTGGAGGCAAACGCGGAGGTTCTGACTGGGGCAGGCCTTACAGTTAAGAACTGGGACTCTGGAATCGGAAAGCCTGGCCCCAGAGCCCACGACCGCTGCTTATGATGTAGTAGCTCCCGGCAAAGTCCTGAACCTCTCGTGGTCTACTGGCCACGGTTGGTTTAGAGTAACCTACTCGTGAGGTGGTTGTGAGGATGAAGGGAGAAAATGTGTAACCAAGCATTTAGGGCGATGCCTGACACATAAGTAAACATCCGCTATGATTGTTATTCACCAGATGTGGGGTGGAATCCGTCTGTGTGTTTAGGAAGCTCCATAAGTTTTTTTTTTTTTTTTAATTTTTTAATGTTTATTTATTTTTGAGGCAGAGAGAGAGATAGAAAATGAGTGGGGGAGGGGCAGAGAGAGAGAGGGAGACACAGAATCCGAAGCAGGCTCCAGACTCTGAGCTGTCAGCACAGAGCCCGATGCAGGGCTCGAACTCACGAGCGGTGAGATCATGACCTGGAAGTCAGGCACTCAACGACCTGAGCTGCCCAGGTGCCCCTCCATAAGTGATTTCTATAGCATTGAGCCTAACAAAAGGACTAGTGAAGGATTCTTAAGTCAGGGAGTAAGAAGATCAAAGTCTGGTTTTTTCTAAAAACTGACAGCCCAGGACTCCTGGGTGGCTCAGTTGGGTAAGCATCCGACTTTTGATTTCTGCTCAGGTCGTGATCTCCTGGTTCCCAAGACCAAGCCCCACATGGGGCTCTGCGCTGGCGGTGGGGAGCCTGCTTGGGATCCTCTTTCTCCCCTTTCACTGCCCCTCCCCCTGCTAACATGAGCCCTCTCTCTCTCTCTCTATCTAAACATAAATAAACTTTAAAAACAGAAAAATCAGTGACAACCTAGAGAGACTTAAGTCAGTCATAGCAATCCAACCTAGGAATGAGAGCTAGGGGGTGCCTGGCTGGCTCAGCCCCAGGAGCATGCCCACTCTTGATCCCAGAGTTGTGGATTTGAGTCCCACACTGGGTGTCGAGATTACTTAAATAAATAAAACTCACAAAAAAAGAAATGGTGAACGCTAGGACTAAGAGAGTGGCCACGAGGACAGGGAGAATGGGACAGACGGGTATTTGGAAGGCAGAATGGTAAAACCGATAGATGAGGGCAGTGTGGGTGGGGGGAAATGCTCCCGTTTACTGGCTTGGGCAACAGGATGGTGCTATTCAGAGAAGGGGCGTGGGGAGACAGGGACTGACACCACAGGATGAAGCTGGAGAGGTAATTAAGAGTGGTTTTGAACGTGTTGAAATCGAGGTCTCTGTAACATCACAGGAGAGATGGCCAGTGGTCATCGGGATGTGCTAGTAGGAAGGTCCACAGAAAGAGCTGGGCAGAGCTACACAGATCCAGAATCCGCAGCAAGGTAAAATCGTGAATGTGAGGAATGTTACCAGAGGTTTCAAGTTAAAGGATTAGAAGAGGATGGACGATCGTCCGCCACCATTTTGGTCCTTAAGGGATTATGGAGCCAGGAGCCAATGAGCCTGGGTCCGTCAGGATTTCATGCAGCGGAACTGTCACTGTCACACCAGCCGTGAGCTCCCTGCCTCTGGATGACCTTTATTTTTGAGAGAGACAGAGACAGAGACAGAGCGAGCGCGGGGAGCGGGGCACGGGCAGAGAGAAAGGGAGACACAGAATCTGAAGCAGGCTCCCGGCTCCGAGCTGTCAGCACAGAGCCTGATGCGGGGCTCGAGCTCATGGACTGTGAGATCCTGACCTGACCCGAAGTCGGACGCCTGACCGACTGAGCCAGATTTTATTTTTTAGTAATCTCCACACCCAACGTGGGGCTCAAACTCACAGCCCAGAGATCAAGAGTTGCTCGCTCCACTGACTGAGCCAGCCAGGTGCCCCTCATACCGTCATACTTTTCCTACACCACTCCCTGACACAAAAATTTGGTCCCTTCGTGACTCACTGACACAAATAGACACACCTGCTTCATTTCTCACTCTTTGACTCACACCGTATGACCCCTTAAGATACATGCGCTGATCCCTCCCTCACACCCATGTCTTCAAATTGAACTATTCATACCCTCAGATGCACACACACACACATACTCACTCCCATAGATGCAAACACTGGCCCGAGACAAACCTTGTGACCACACTTACGCGGACACCCTCACTCCCTTATTCGGACACGTTTGTTCTCTCTTACAATTTTAGAGAAAGTATGTTGACCAGTAATGTGCTGGTAAATGTTTAACGAGCCCCTCTCCCGGCTGGGAGGGAGGAGCTCTGATTTATGGCACTTGTCAATTTCCACGGTGCACCCTGGCCATGGCCAATTTCAAGCTAACAATGATTCTACAACCTGCTCACAAAATTCCTGACAACTTAACCACGGCTCCCAGAAGCGCTCAGCCCCAGTATACGCTGTGTGCAGCCCATCACATTTGCCATCCCTTGCTTTCAGTGACTCACTGGCCTTAGCCGGAGCACGGGACTTCAGTTCTCTACCTCACGGAGGCAGTGTAGTGCATGGTTAACAGCTATTACGTTCTTCTCTTAAAATGATGTCATGAGGCTTTAAGTGATGTTTGTAAGGTACCGAGCACAATGCCTGGCCCGTAATAAGAACACTGTACCAAGATTATTTTAAATCGCCCTTTCTGATTCGCTGACCCCCGGAGAACCCAAGACTCCAGAGACAGAGATCCAACTTCTCCCCAGGACAACCAGCTCTACCATAGAGAATCACTAAACTATATCCTCTGAGCAAAGGCATGCTCTGAATTGTGTGACACACATTCTCTCCGACCTCAAGGAGTTCAGGGGAGAGGAAATCTACAATATCGGAGTTGGAAGACAGTGCCTGGCAGCCCTCAGGCAAATTCAGTTCTCAAAAGCGTTTTGTTTGGTCAGCAGAAAGCGTGTCTCTTCCATTTTCACAGTCCCCATCCTTCCCATTGTCTTACAGCCTCCCCACTTTTCTCAATTATGCTACTGGCCCGGCCCTTCAGCCGATCCAGCTGGCCACTCCCTGATTTAAAACCAATACCCTTGTATTTCTAAATTGAGGTTTAGGTGGGTAAATGATAACAAAAGTTAACTTTTATTGACCATTTACTTTGTGCCGGGCATTATCTGAATTAATACCTCAACCCTAGGAGTTGGGTAGTTAGGAATCTTCTTTTTCACAGACGGGAAACAGGCCAAGAGTGAGGAACTAATGAACTTGCCAAGTCACGGACTGAGTAAGCGATTTGAATCTTTGAATCGAGGTGCGTTTGACTCTTGTCTCCTAAAATAGGACTAGATCGAGGGGAGAGAGGGCATTCCAGGTAAGATAACCCAAGTGAAAGGGGTGGGTAGACAGCCCTGTTTTCTGTGGACACCAGGCACTGGGGGGAAGGCGGTGGGCAGAGGGGGGAAGGGGGGCTTTGAACACTGGAAGAGAAAGGTACTGACGTTTGGACAAACGGAGTTGGCCCCTTTCCTTTCATTCCTACCACCATCATGCTAGGGTAAGCCTGGAATCCTGCAGTGGTCTTCCCTTCCGGCTTTCATCTCTATTCATCTCAGTATATAGTCCTCACTCATGATTGTTTGGGAACGCTTCTAGATCTTCCAACCTGCCCCTGCTCAGAATCCTTCAGGACCTTGCCCTTGGTCTGAGGATAAACTCCAAAAGCTTCAGTATGACCTTTAAGACCCTGCCTCTGCCTACCCAACCAGCATCTGTTCCTGCTAATCTCCCATGGCCTGTTTTGCTTTGTGAGAACACTGGGGCGATATTTATTAAGGCTCGCCTCATCCCTTGGCCATTTTATCCTTGCAAGTTCACTCCGCTTGGACGTCACGTTCTCAAAGAGGCCCTTCCGACCCCCCCCCCCCCACTCTATCTAGATGAGGCTGCTCCATTCTTTCTCATAGCACCCTACTCTTTCTTCACATGGCTTAGGATGTTAGGTGATTATTAATGTGTGTGTGTGTGTGTGTGCGCGCGCGCGCGCGTGTGTGTATGTGTGTTGAAGATTAAAGTCTGTCTCCATCCCGGGACTGCAAATTCCTCAAGGGCAAGGACTGTGCTCATTTCCTTGGCTGCCGTATTCCCAGTGGTGACCACAGTCCCTGCCAATGTTAGCTTTCCAATAAGTGTTTGTAGACTAAAGAGATGAATTATGGGTGCCGGTGGGAGCCATAGCTCCTTTGCATTGGGCGGCACACACACACAGAAGACCATTCCCTGGTAGCGCTCGATAGACGTTGGAATAAGTTTCGACCGTGGGCACAAGGATTCATTTCAGCTCAAACTTTATTGGTTTGGCTTCTCTCGGGGGCCCTGGGGTGCAGCTGAGGCCTGAGCAAGTGAAGGGCAGAGTCCGGACCTGAGCCGGGTTTGGTCTGAGTCACTGAAACCTGGGGAGAGTGGAAAGAGGAGGGGTAGTGGTTGGAGAGGGGGGTCATTATCCACTTAGAGTCGGCAAAGCAAATCCATCCTGGTGCTCAGCCATGGTTCAGCAGCTCCTACCTCCTAATTACCTTCTTAATTATAAGTCATCAAAGTAAGTCCAGAAAGCACCCACCTTCCTACGGAGAATTTCTCATACTCTTCTCCATTGTTCTGATCCCGCCCCCCTCCCCCTCTCCCTTCCTGCCCTCTACCGGAAGCCATCCCAGATTTGGTCCCCGGCTTGCCAGCATGGAAGCCTGAGATGTGTTTCGGTTTCCACGCCTCAGTGTTTGCGTCTTGAAATGAGTGTCCTTTAGGTAGGCGGATCTCTTCACGGCGGTGTTAGTCATCCCTTGCTTCTGGGACATAATAGATTAAAGGACTTCCTAGCTGGTGAGGTCGATTCAAGGACCACTGAGACCCACAAAGAGAGGAAACATGCCTCCAACTCTACCAGCGCCGTCACTGGGAAGGGGCCATGGGACAAGGGTACAGTGGGAAAGCCGAGAATAGGATGGGGTGGACGGGGAGGTGAGCGCAGCCTGTCACCTGGACGCAGTGGAGACAGAAGTTCAAGAAGGGATAATAGCCGCCAACATCACTGAACTCCTATTCCTCACAGGTTGCTCTCGGCTCTCTCCCTGGATTATCTCGCTTAAACCTGACAACAGTCCCATGGAGTGGTCTGAATAAGCCTTGATTTTCGTGAAAACACGGAGGTTCAGAGAGGCTTATGGGTTTGCTGGGGTGACGATCTGAACCCATGTGTGGCCCCGAAGCCCAAGCTTATGAGCGCTGTGTAGGATGCCCAAAGCCGCCGACCGCCGCCCCCACCTGAACCTGCAGATTTCCATCTGGTCCGCCATCCAAGCCAGCAGCTCTCGAATCAGTAAAACCTTTAGCAGATCTTCATCACTGGGGGTCTTGGGTAGGGAGCTGCCAAGAAGAAAGCCTTCGGCGGGCTTGGCCATTTTTTTTTTTTTAGCCTCGGCCCCACCCGGAGTGAGTAAATAGAGGGCCCGGGACTCCAAGGGGCAGCGGGGGTGGGGGGGAGGGAGTCAACACAGCTTCTCTCTCTCTCTCTCATCTCAGCTTTCAAAGCTCCACCCTGGTCTGCAGGCCAGGGGAATAGGGGGTCTTCAATACAGATGTCCCACCCACCCACCCAGAATGCCTTCCCCAAACCCGAGAGGTGATTTAGGGCACATTCACTCTCTAGAATGATCCGAAGCTTCCTCAGCTTTCTCGGAGAGGGGGCCACTGATGTCAAGGGACTGGCTTTGGAAGGGTCTCCATTCCTCAAACACGGCCTTCCTGAAGTTTGTCGGGGAGAAGCGGGGAAGCCAGATCCCTGAGGCCTCTGGCGCTGCCCCCTCTCCTTGCCTCTGTGACTCTGCATACTAGGTCATCAGGACTCTGGCCCCCAAACCCCTCCTTGGACCCCAGCCCCGATTTCTCCCAGGCTTCTCCCCTTAAGCTTGGGCTGGCCTCCGGGAACTCAGAGAAGACCCCTCTTTGAACTGAGAGTGGAAGGGGATGCTTATCTGGGGCCTTGCCCTGCTCCAGGGTCTGGGAGAGGGAACAATGAGGCCCTGCCCCCACTCCTTCCCTTGTGGGCTGACTCACCCCTGCTGCTCCCTCGCCGCCCCCTCCTTCCTGTTAGATTGATGGGCCAGCTCCAGGGCCCCGGCCTCCCTCTGGGTGATGTTGTGCTTCCAGCTGGTCAGGTAAAGATTAGGGGGTGGGTGGGGCTGGGGAGACTCCAGATGTCCCCCAGTCCCCAAGCGCTCCGACCTTTGGGGACCTTAACCCAAGTCGCAGAGGGGACTTCTTTGTTCAGCCGCCCCACTGCCTGTCTTCAGTTGCCAAAGAGCTTTTCGGCGTCTACCGTGCTGAGCAAACAGCGAGGGCAAGGGAGGGACTTGGCCAAGAGAAGAAGGACAAGGGCAGTGTATCCTATTTCCTAAGTCCGAAGTGACCCCCACCAAATCGTCATTGTCAGCAGCTCAGCGATCTCTGTCTTAGTCCCCAGCCCAGTGGAGATCCTCTGTGAGCCCCCCCCAACCCCCCCCCCCACCCCCTGCCCGCCATCTTCCCTGATCCTTCTCCTTAGAAGAAGACCGGAAAATTGCCTTAGTCCCATGCCAGACTGGGCTATCGCCTGAGCCCTGGTCAGGGCCACCATATTGTCCAGCTCCCCATCGGTGCCTAAGGGAAAGGCACAGCCTGGAGTTGAAGTACAGGCCCGCGTGGCACATGTGACGTCCGGTCTACACGAACGAAGGCACGGCCAGCCTGGGGCCAAGAGAGGGCTGGTGCATTGACTTACTCATTCTTCTTCCCCTTCTGGGCCAGCAGCCAGTTCACAAAGTCTTGTTGGCGGATCTTGTCCATAGCAATGCTGTAGTCACTGATGAAAGTCCCCTCGGCGTACCTGGGGCCTCGAGGTCGGGAGCCACTGACCCTAGTGTGGAGTCTGGGGGGGGCAGGGAGGGGAGACGAGAGAGAAAGCAGGACACCGTGGGAGGGGCAGGGGGCGAGGGGGACTCACGATGCGGGGACAAACGATCGATCGTCATTAATAGGAGGCTGATGTTTGAAAACAACCCTCCCCCCTTTCTTGGAAGTCAGTTTTTATGGAGACACCCTGTTGTCTAAGCATCAAGCCCCTGGGACTCTGTCCTCAGCCCAAGGGCCCACTGCATCCTTAGTGGGTGTGGCTGTCGCTTCTGGGCAGAGAGGGATCAGGGGTCCCCCTGATTTCAGGGGACTGATCTCAGGTCCCTCCTTTACTCCTCTTGCCTGGCCCAACCCCATTCAAGTCTTTGTTCTTGATCCATACCAACAGTAGTGAGCCCTCACGTAACGGCACTTACTGTGTTCCAGATCCTCTATAAGCCCTTTACTGCATAAACTCATGTGACCCTGATAACACCCCTACAAGGTAGACACCATATTTTTAAAAACATTTTTTTTTTTAACGCTTATTCATTTTTTTGAGAGACAGAGAGAGACAGAGCGTGAGTGAGGGAGGAGAAGAGACAGAGGGAGACACAGAATCCGAAGCAGGCTCCGGGCTCTGAGCTGTCAGCACAGAGCCCGACGCGGGGCTCGAACTCACGGACCGTGAGATCGTGACCTGAGCCGAAGTCGGACGCTCAACCGACTGAGCCACCCAGGTGCCCCCAGACACCATATTTTTTTGTGTATTTATTTATTTTGAGAGGGAGAGAGAGAGAGAGAGAGAGGAAGAGAGAATCCCAAGCAGGTGCCAAGTGTGGAGCCTGATGCGGGGCCTGAACCCACGAACCATGAGATCACGGCCTGAGCCGCAGTTGGACATTTAACCCCCTGAGCCACCCAGGCGCCCCAGGTAGACGCTCTTTCTATCCCTTTTTGGGAACGAGGAAACCGAGGTGCAGCGAGATTGATGTAGCACACACAGAGCAGGGGGCAGATCTAGGATCTACCCTCGGGCAGTCTGAGCCCAAGTTCCCAGCTTCTATGTGACGGCCCCTGTCCTCGTCCACATGTGACGTGGCTGATTTGTGGGGAAGACGGCTAGTCCTTGCCTCCGACAAGGCCCAGCTCTTTGCTCAGACAAGTCCCTCCTGGTCCTCTAGAGCACAGAGGCCCCGTGCTCCACGGGCTCAGAACATTCTGCCTTTCCTCGCGGTGCTCTCGGGACAGCCTGCAACTCGCCTAGGTGTTTCTTTGTCCCCCACCTTGGGCCTGTACGTTCCGCGAGGCATTTGTGGACCACTCGGCACGTTTATGTCCTGTGGGTGGCGCCCAGGAGGCCTTCTCTACAGTTTGACCGAAGAATGAACATACGCGAACGCTGAAGGCTTTCGCTAGGAAGGGAGGCGCCGTCCTCTAGTTCAGACACTGAGCCACTGAGGAAGTCCTTCCAGAGATCTAACCGCAGTCTCTCTTGTGGCAATGGGAGCTCGGAATAAATACCCTCTGGTTCTGTCCTCAGTTGGCGCACACACACTGCTGGCAGGTTGTCCCTCCAGTTCTTCCCTCTTGGCCTGGGATTCCTCCCTTTCTCATCCCCTCCGCCCCCTCAAAACCAGAACCCGGCCATCCTCTGCGACCTCCTCCCCTGCACCCCTACCTAGAGTGACCCTCCCCTTTCTCTGCCAGCACCGCGGCCAGGAGCAGGGACCCCAGCAGCAGATTGAAGATCTTCGTGGCTCCCATCTTCCAAGGGTTATTTCCTGAGCGAAGAGACAAAAGGGGATCGGGATGAGGGAAGCACCGTGCTCAGGGACAGCCGGTGTGGCCGGCCGCGTCCCACTGACGCCTCAGAGCGTTGTGCGGGTTCTGAAAGCTGGGGACACTGAGCTCTGGGGATCAGGGCTTTTCTGGGAGGCTGGAGCCACGCCTTGGGGAGCGGCAGGGGCTCTCAGATCGGCCGTCACCTAAACCATCACAGAACCTCTTGCCCCGAGTGAAAGCCACCAGCAGGACCGGACCGTCTCATCCTCTCCTTCTCGAGCTTCACTGTTTCTACCCAGGGTCCCCCTGCAGGAAGACGAGCCCAGACATCTCTAGGTCTGGCTTGGGTTTCTCGGGGCTTGGGAGGAAGGTTCATTACTGCTTTTCACCCCTTTTCAAGACGCCCCCCCACCCCCGGATGAAATGGGGTCAGTCCTCCTGCGCCCTCCTGCCTTGGCCACCTGGGTGTTACAGGAATCGTGAGAACCGCCGCCTTATTTCTCATGTAGAGGAAAAGAAAGAGAGGTGCAGGGGTGACGGTGCTGAGCATTAATGGGTGCCAAGATCCACTGCCCCTCCAGTATCCCGTCCGTTCCCTGTCCCAGCTGCTCTCTTACCTGGCTTCCTTTCCAGCTCTTCCTTAGATCGAGGACAGGGCAGGGATTTCTTCCTCCCACCTTCTGGACCTTTGGAGCCTCTCTCAAGAGAGTCGGCGGTAGCTCCTTTATATCCAGGCATCGCACACCTGCTGATTAGCCTAAAAGCATCTTATCTCAAAAAATTAAGTCCGCAGCTCCTGCCACATTAAGTCCATTTTACGCGTAATAAAGTTGCCCTTTCCACCTGAACTGTGCTAATCGATGATTAACATTTGGGTATCTCCAGCTGCCTCAGAAGGCAGGCTACCTTAAGGGTCCCCTTTCTTCTCCCCCCGCCCCCACTTCTGGGCAGGGGGCCCTGTATTCTTCCCGCCCCACTTCCTTTACAGGTGCTCTCAGAAAGGATGCCCTGGGTGAGGGCACACTTGAGTAGGGTGGCATTGCCTGGGGTAGGACCGCTCCCACAGGCCACAGGCCGCCCCTGGATCGGAGAGAGCGGGGCACAGTCCTTTGAACCCCAGCCCTGGATAGTGCCTCACAGCTTTGGCAGTGAAGCAATGTCCCCGCTGCGAAATCTAGGGGGATATCCCAGCTGGCTGGGGGAAAGGGCTGGAGAGTGAGACCGTTGAGGGAACACGAAGAATGGGGGGTTCCTGGGGTAGCTGGGAACCACAAACTTACAGCCAAGCTGCCTTCCTCCGTAGGGGCAGGGTAGAGGCGGGGGGGTGGGGGGGGGGAAAGAGGTACATTTACCCCTTGGGAACTCGAGGGAAGGCGGGCAGCTACAATTCTATCTGTAAAGATTTATTGGGGCGCCCGGGTGGCTCAGTTGGTTAAGCGTCCAACTCTCGATTTCGACTCAGGTCATGATTTCACGGTCCGCGAGTTGGAGCCCCTCACGGGGCTCTACGCTGACAGCGTGGAGCCTGCTTGGGATTCTCTCTCTCCCTCTCCCTCCCCACCCTGCCCCTCTCCCCCTGCTCACATACTCTTTCTCTCTAAAATATAAAATAAATCCTAAAAAAAAAAGTTATGAGACCCAAGCCTCTCTCCTCAAATGCCCTATACAAGAGAAGTCTGTGGTTCTGTCTCTGCCATCAGACTGGGGGATCTGAGGGTATGCTGTCCCTGTCAGGCTGGAGGGCTCACCAGGGCACGGCTTTGTCTCCCTGATTAGACTTGGGGGGGGGGGGGCTATCTGAGATCAGGAGTATGAACCAAAGGCTACCTGTTCCCCATCCCACAGAAGCTTCCGGAGTGAGGCTAAGGGTCATCCTGAAGGAGCTGCCTCTGACTCTCTCTAAGCACTAAGCACATGGCTCTGTCTTCAGGGCTCAGGCTCAAAGGGGCAGGGCAGACACTGCATTTGGGGCAGACCCCCAAGGCCTCCTTCCTAGGCCCTTCCTTCTCCGCTCGCCGTGGTACTTTGAACCCCAAACAACCAAGCTCATGCCCTGCCTATTAGCTCCAGGCTCGGCTGATAAAGGCCACTTTCCTTTCCAGGTAAACTGTGCAGCCGGGAAGCAGCTCCAGAGTGAAGTTAAGTGCTTGTGTGGGACGAGGGGGTAACTGGACTAGGGGAGCAACTCGTCTCTGCTCCCTAGAAACCTCGCCCACCCGCCGCCTATGTTTCACCGTCGAGAAGAACTTCTCTCCCGGCAAGCTCTACAAATTCCATCTCCCGGCTCTCAATGGGGAGAGATTAGGCATCATTTCAGATCTGGCCTCCAGAGGGGATGTGGGGGTGCTTGTGATCCTGTTTCCTGTTGAGCAACAGTTAATGGGCTGGCTCGGAAGGGTTTGTGTCAAAACCTGGGCACCCCTGCCTGGAGGCACAAGGTATCCAGGAAGGGTGAACATCATGCCCTGGGACCCCTAGGTCTAATGCCCAACAAGACTTGAGGAGGGTTCTGGGATGGGTCCTGGCAGCCCTAAGTCCCTGCCTGGTGCTCTGGGGATTTGTTTGGGGGCCAGGCTCCTCCGAAGGCCAGTTGTGCCTCAAACCCGCACGTCACCCCGTCTTGGAGGGGACCTCTCTGCAGTCCCCCAACCTGTTTCCCTTTGATCTTTGGCTCTCAGGCAGTGGACAGCCTAGAGAGAATGTGCCCTGGGCCCTGGGGGAGGAAGGAATGTAGGGAGGGCCAGAGGAGGAGATCAGAGAAGATGCCAGATGCCCAGGGAGACCCCCAGCCCCCAGCCCAGGGCATATTGGGAGGCTGGAGAACGGAAAAGATGGCCTTCCGCGTTTCCGGGGATCAGAGCCTGCTGATCTTGATCAAAATAGTTCAGTCAATCCTCTGCAACCCCACCAGCCCGTCCACGCACGATAAGTGCCCGAGGGTGCAGATTCCAGCACAGTGCAGCCGTGGGGACAGGGAGGGGGACCCTGGACGTGGCAGACCCTCAGTCCACTGGGGAAACTTTCCAGGATGTGGGGGGTCAGAGAGGTCACAGGGGACGGGAAGGCAGGAGGAAGCCCGGATACAAAGGCCAATGGCCCAGACAGGTGGAGAGCGGGTGTGTGTGTGTGTATTTTTTTTGGGGGGGGGGGTGTCCTAAGGACTCACAGAAGCCAGGGAATCAGCACAGGAAGGGATAATGGCAGTATTGTCGCAAGAGAACCCAGGGTCCTGCTCCCCAGAGCCTCCTGATTCTGGATTGAGGCCCCAGGATGAGAACCCGAGCAGCAGAGAGGCTTTGGGGGTTGCCGGCTCTTCCAGCAAGAAAAACTGGAAGGTGGTGACTCACCCCCGCCCCCCAACCCTCCAACCCCCCCACAGCCCAAGGGCCACAGCGGACATTCCAGGCCCAGCACCACAGCCAGGCCAGGGTGACTCAGAGGGCTGGTTGTAGCCTCCCTGCCAGGGACTCCGGCTCAGAGGTCGACTCGGGCTTCAAGCCCATCGGCTGACTCAGAAAGCAGATATCCCTCTCTGATCTCTCTTACACCAGGTGGCAGATTTATACTTCCTCTCCTGCAGAGGAGACAGAGACGCAAGCTTTGCTGAGCCATCTGCTCTGCGCCAGTTCCTAGAAGGATCACCCCCCAGCTTGCCTCCCCAGTCACATCTCGAGCGCGGTCGTGGGCCCAAACATTTCTGTGCACGCCAGCCCGGGTGCCACGCCGGTCAAGATAGGTCCTTTGCCGGAGGAATCTTCGAGAAAGAAGATACTTGGTCCAGGAGCTCGTAACACCCTGGCATGATGACAGATAGGTTAACCACCCTTACGGCGGTGAGCGTTTTTTAATGGATTATAATTGTCCAGTCACTATGCCATACACCCCAGACCAATATCTGAACTAGACTTTGATGAAAATAAATAAATAAAGGGGCGCCTGGGTGGCTCCGTCGGTCAGGCCTCTGACTTTCTTGACTTCGGCTCGGGTCGTGATCTCGGGGTGCGTGAGTTCAAGCCCCGCGTCCGGCTCCGCCCTGCCCTCGCGGAGCCTGCTTGGGATTCTCTTGTCTCCCTCTCTCTCCGCCCCTCCCCTGCTCATGCTCTCTCTCAAAATAGATAACT
Organism: Panthera onca; assembly: GCF_046562875.1. Lineage (NCBI taxonomy): Eukaryota > Metazoa > Chordata > Mammalia > Carnivora > Felidae > Panthera > Panthera onca. The sequence goes on along the minus strand of NC_138352.1, from coordinate 53,234,870 downwards.
AAACTTTAAATAAATAAAATAAAACTCTTCGTTAAAAACAGGGAGTGTACTACCCACCGCCTCTCTTGGCCAGCTGCTATAAGGAAACCGTTTGGAAGTCCCTCTCAATGCCGACCCCAATCCCTCTTGCTGTTTTCAAAGGCTCTCTTTTGTCTGCCTTGGTCAAGAAAAGGGCTCAGCCCTTAGTAGTCGCAGCCTAATCAGTGGGAGGAGAGCTGCGGCGGCGGCTGAAGAGGCAGAACTGGGGGTGGGGGGTGGGGGGGCACAAGGCTCTCATCCCCCCCCCCCCCCCCCCCGCCATTGCCCCCAGGAAGAGAGGGAAAAGCTGGAGGTGTTTTTAGGATGAAAAGCCAAAGGGCTGGGCCTCCCAGAGAAAGCTGCATTCCTGACCCTTTCTCTGCCCCAGGTGGGAGCACATTCCAGGGGGGAGGGAGGTGAGGGGGTGAGAAGAGAGGGCCTGCCCTTCGTTTTCCCTGCAGGGGGACAACTTCCAGGGTCCCTAGCGAGTTCCCCCCCTCCCCCCCCCCCCCCACACACCCATTCCTGGGCTAGGCGAGGGGCGAGCCCTCTATAACCTCAGCCACCAACCAATCACACCCTTCTTTAAGTAGATTAGGGAGTATCCTGTGGGGCGGAGAGGGGGCATTCCAGCCGCCCGCCCCTCCCCAGGTGAGGTCTGGCTTTGGGCAAAGCCCTTATCCGCGCTGAGCTTTCGTCTGCCCATCTTGGAACTGGAGATAAGACGGGAGAATCCAGGAGCGCCTGGCTGGTTCAGCAGGGTTGATCTCAGGGTGGTGAGTTCAAGCCCCACAGTGGGGCATAGAGCCTCCTTCAAAAGCACACGAACAGCCGCCGCCCCCCCCCCCCCCAAACAAAAACAGAATCGGTCCTCCCTACCCCGTGGGCAAGTGTGGCATTGATGTCTGGTTCGCCTGAAGGCATCCTGCCTTCAGTGTTGGCAGGTGGCATTCTCTGGAAAGATCTCCTCCACCTCACTCTAATGGCGAGAATTCAGTAAGACGGAATAACAAATCCAGGCCGACTCGGCCCTTCGCCTGGCGCAGGGAAGGTTCGTGACATCCGCCTGTTAGGGGTGAGGGCTGTGGAGACAGACCCGCCTAGGCTAGCAGCAGGGTGGTTTAGAGCAACTAAATCAAAGGTGCTTCGGATCAGCTTTCTGGAAAATGGGGAATGTCATGATTCCAGCCTCAGAGAATTGATTTGGGAAACATGTCTACTGAGCAGATACATTGTGTTACCTTGTATGCTGATACATCTTTTGCAGGGGAACAAATTACTCCAAACCTTAGCAGTTTATTTTTTATTTTTATTTATTTATGTATCTATGTATTTATTTTGAGAGAGAGAGAGAGAGACTGAGCACGGGTCCGGGAGGGGCCGAGAGAGAGGGAGACACAGAATCTGAAGCAGGCTCCAGGCTCTGAGCTGTCAGCCCGGAGCCCGATGTGGGGTTGGAACCCACGGACCGTGAGATCGTGACCAGCCGAAGTCGGACACTTGAACGACTGAGTCACCCAGGTGCCCCTAAAGATTTTATTTTTAAGCAGTCTCTACACCCAACGTGGGGCTCAAACTCAACAACCCTGAGATCAAGAGTCTCACGCTCCACCCACTCAGCCAGCCAGGCGCCCCCAAACTTTAACAGTTCAAAGCCACAGACCGTTGACCTCTCACCGTTTCTGAGGATCGGGACTCTGGCGGTGGCTTAGTTGGGTGGTTCTAGCTGAGGGTCTTTCATAAAGTTGAGGTCAGCTGTCAGTCGAGTCGCTGACACCCCCAGAACCCTGGGGCCGTAGATCACCTTCCAACACCTTCCAAGCTTGTTGCAGTGACTGTAGACGGAAGGCTTCAGCGCCTCCCCGTGTGGACCTCTCTGCGCTTCTTCCCCCAGAGCAAAGTCACGCACTTAAAATGACAGCCTAGGTGAAACTCACAAATGACATGCCATCCCACCAGCTTTATGCTATTGGTCACAGAGACCAACCAGATTCACGAAGCATTTCTTTTCATGGCCGTAAACTCTGGCCATTTCATATCTACTTATGCTCATCTCAGTCCCCTTCCCTCTGCAAGAGTGAGAACTGAGATGATTTTGCATCCTGAAGACAGACAAAGCAAGTAATTTCGCTGATATTCCACAAAGACCCAGCAGAGTACAGACATCAAAATGAGTTGGATTCCAAGCCTGTACTTGCTTTTTAGGCAGAAAATACTGCTTGGGACATACTTACACACACACACACACACACACACACACACACAAAAGTGGTTTCTTGTTGTTTTTAATTTTTTTAATGTTTATTTATTATTTATTTTTGAAAGAGAGCAAGCAGGGGAGGGGCAGAGAGAGGGAGACAGAATCCCAAGCAGCCTCCAGGCTCTGTGCTGTCAGCACAGAGCCCGATGCGGGGCTTGAACCGTGAGATCACGACCTGAGCCAAAACCAAGAGTGAGACGCTTGACCAACTGAGCCACCCGCGCACCCCACCTAAAATAAGTTTTTAAATTGTTGTTTATCTGAAATTCAGATTTGGGGAGCTTGAGTGGCTCATAGGGTTGAGCCTCCGACTCTTGATTTCAGCTCAGATCATGATCCCAGGGTCACGGGATTGAGTCCGATGTTGGGCTTTGCACTGAGCATGGAGACTAAGATTCTGTCTCTCCCTTTGCCCCTCTCCCCCACTTGTACTCTGTCTCTCTCTCTCTCTCTCAGATATATTTTCTACAAAATTTAACTGCACATCCTGCCCTGTTGTTTGCCAAATCTGGCACCCTGGCCTGGAAAGCTTTTTAAAACCCCAATACCTCGGGGTGCCTGGCTGGCTGAGTTCATAGGGTATGCGACTCTTGATCTCAGGGCTGTGAGTTCAAGCCCCATGTTGGGTGTGGTGCCTACTTAAAAAAAAAAAAAAAAACAAAAAATCCCAATGCCTCAGCGCCATTCCCAAAGACTCTGATGTAATGACCCTGGAGATTTTTTTTAAAGCTTTTATTTTGAAATAATTTAAAACCGGGGCTCAGTTAGTTGAGTGTCCCACTCTTGGTTTTGGCTCAGGTCACGGTCCCAGGGTTGTGGGATTGAGCCCCAGTCGGGCTCTGTGCTGGAAGTTGCAAAAATAATACAGACAACTCCAATATACCCACAGATTCATCCACTTTTAGCAATTTGCCACTTTTGTGGTATCATTCCATTATTTTTCTTCTGAACGTGTGAACATAGGTTATACATGTCATGTTCCTTTACCACTTAACAATTCCACATGTATTTCCTAAGAACAAGGATATTCGCACACATAACCGCAATAAGTAAATCATGAGATTCAACAAGTTTAACATTGGTTTAAAGCATATAGTCCGTATTGCAATTTTTTCAATTGTCCCAATAGTGTCTTCTGGGGTATTTTATTTTCCCTTCGTTGTCAGATTCACCCCGGGACCATGTATCGCATTTCATTGTCATGTCTCTTTATTTTCCTTCAATTTCTCAGCCTTTGTCTTTCATGATACTGACATTTCTGAGAGTACAAATTCGTTGTGTTATTGAACGTTTCTTAATTTGGCTTTGTCTGATCTCTCTTCCAGATGAAATTCGGGTTATGCATGGTGGCCAGCATACTATACAATTTAAAGTGTGTCCTTTTGGGGTGTCTGGGTGGCTCACTCAGTTAAGCAACCGACTCTTGGTGTCCGCTCAGGTCATGATCTCAACGATTTGTGAGTTCGAGCCCCGCATCAGGCTCTGTGGTGACAGTGTGGGATCCCTGCTTGGGATTCTCTCTCCCTCTCTCTCTCTGCCCCTTCCCCACTTGCTCTCATCTCTCTCTCTCAAAAACAAACAAACAAATGAACATAAAAAAATTTTAAAGCGTGTCCTTGCTAAGGGATTGCACTTAGAGGATCAAGATGTCTACCTGCCCATGAGTGATGGAGATTTTCACGCTGTATAGTTACGATTTTCCTCTTTTTTAAAAAAATTTTTTCTAATGTTTATTTTTGAGAGAGACAGAGAGAGAGACAGAGTGTGAGCAGGAGGGGGGCAGAGAAGAGACACAGAATCTGAAGCAGGTTCCAGGCTGTCAGCACAGAGCCTGACACGGGGCTCAAGCTCACAAGCCGTGAGATCATGACCTGAGCTGAAGTCAGGCATGTAACCGATTGAGCCACCCAGGCGCCCCTCTATTTTCCTCTTTATAACTAATAAGGAATCTAATACCTCCTTCCTCATTAGACTTCCCCCACCCTCAGATTTATTTAACAACCATTGATGATTCTTGCTTGAACCCATTCTCACGATGATGATGAAAAATGCTCATTTTCCAATTTGCCCCAGTGCTATCCAAGTATAACTGACACATAATTAACTGCATATATTTAATTTAAAGTGCACAGGGGCGCCTGGGTGGCTCAGTCGGTTGAGCGTCCGACTTCAGCCCAGGTCATGATCTCGCGGTCCGTGGGTTCGAGCCCCGCGTCGGGCTCTGTGCTGACAGCTCAGAACCCGGAGCCTGTTTCAGATTCTGTGTCTCCCTCTCTCTCTGACCCTTCCCTGTTCATGCTCTGTCTCTCTCTGTCTCAGAAATAAATAAACATTAAAAAAAATAAAAAAAAAAATAAAGTGCACAGTGTGAGGGGTGCCTGGCTGGCTTCGTCAGTGGAGCATGTGAGTCTTGATCTCGCAGTTGTGAGTTCAAGCCCCATGTTGAACGTATAGATTAATTAAAAATAAAAAATCTTGGAGTGCCTGGGTGGCTCGGTCAGGTAACCGCCCGACTCCTGATTTTAGCGAGGTCATGATCTCACGGTTTGTTCTAGATTGAGCCCGAGCTGGGCTCCTAAATATCAGCACAGAGCCTGCTTGGGATTCTCTCCCTTCCTCTCTGCCCCTCCCCTGCTCTCTCGCTCACGCTTGCACACACACTCTTGCTCTCTCTCTCAAAATGAACACGTAAACTTTAAGAAAGAAAAAGAGAAAATCTAGAAAAACCAAGGGGCACAATTTGACGTTTTGAAATACATCTTCTCCCGTTAAATCGTCACTACAGTTAAAGTAATAAACACCGGGGCGCCTGGCTGGCTCATTTGGAAGGGCATGCCACACTTGATCTCCGGGTTGTGAGTTTGAGCCCCACATTGGGTGTAGTGAACATACCTATCACCCCCCCCACCCCCCAATTTCCTTCAACTCTCTCTCTCGTGCTCCCCCCTCTTCCAACCGCTGATCCGCTTTCTGTCGCTATAGATTAGTTTGCATCTCCTAAAACTTTGTACCAATGGAATTATATAGTATGTATTCTTTTTTCATCTGGCTCCTTTCATTCAGCGTACTTATTTTGAGATGTAATTGAAGCACGATCAGTTGTCTGTTCTTTTTTTATCGCTGAGTAATATTCTTCCGTCATATGGATAGATCACAGTTTATCCATTCACCTGTTGATGGACATTTACGTTGTTTCAAGTTTTGGGCTATTACAAATAAAGCTGCTGTGAATATCTGTGGCCAAGTTGTTATGTGGATAGATGCTTTCTTTTTCTCTTCGGTGAATACCAAGGATTGGGGTTGTGTTGAACTTTTTAAGAATCTGCCTTCTCTGCTCCGCCCCTGCTCATGCTCTGTCTCTCTCTTTCTCAAAGATAAATAAACATTTAAAAAGAAAGGAAGAATGAAAGGAAGGAAGGAAGGAAGGAAGAAAGAGAAAGAAAGAAAGAAAGAAAGAAAGAAAGAAAGAAAGAAAGAGAAAGAAGAAAGAAAGAAAGAAAGAGAAGGAAAGAAACTGACAAACTGTTTTCCTGAAGTGATTGTAACATGTTTCATTGCCATCAGCTGTAAGAAAGCTCTGGTTTCTCTGCAGTCTTGCCAAAAGTAGATACAGTCAGGCTTTTTAATTTGAGCCATTCTCATCGGTACGTAGCGGTATCTCTGTGATTTTAACTTGCGCTGCTCTAATGATGTTGTCTTTTCATGGGCTTATCTGCCACCTGTAGCTCTTCTTTGGTGAAATGTCTGTTCAATTTTTTCTCCCATTCTGGGGGGAGAGGGTTGTTTGTGTTCTTGTTATTGCGTTTTGAGAGTTCTTTGTGTATTTTGGGTACAAGTCCTTTGTGAGATACATGATTTATAAATTTTTCCTCCCAGTCTGTGTCTGTTCTTTTCATTGCCTTAAGAGTTACCTTCTAGAGGGGCGGCTGGGGGGCTCAGTCGGTGAAGCATCCAACTTCGGCTCAGGTCGTGATCTCACAGTCTGTGAGTTCGAGCTCCGCGTCGGGCTCTGTGCTGACAGCTCGGAGCCTGGAGCCTGCTTCAGATTCTGGGTCTCCCTCTCTCTCTCTCTCTGCCCTCTCCCACTGTCTCTCTCTGTCTCTCAAAAATAAATAAACATTAAAAAAAAAAAAAAAGAGTTACCTTCTAGAGCCAAGAGGGTTTTTTTTTTTTCTTTCTTTCTTTTTGAAATTTTGATGAAGTCCAATTTATCGATTTGGCTTTTTATGAAGTTTGGTTTTGGTGGCATATCTAAGATATCTTCGCCTAACTCAAGGTCACAAAGGTTTTCTCCTAGAAGCCTTATAGCTTTTGGTTTTATAGTTGACCTACATGATTACATTTAAGTGTATGATTGAGTTAATTTCTGTATATAGGATGGGATGTGGAAGGAAGTTTTTCGGGGGGGGACATGTCGTGAGATCATCACCTGAGTCAAAGTCGGATGCTTAACTGACTGAGCCACCCAGGAGCCTCTATTTTATTTTTTTAATTAAGGAATGTTAGCGGGGTGCCTGGGTGGCTCAGTCGGTTAAACGCCCGACTTCGGCTCGGGTGATGATCTCACGGTTTGTGAGTTCGAGCCCCGCGTCGGGCTCTGTGCTGACAGCTCGGAGCCTGGAGCCTGCTTCCGATTCTGTGTTCCCCCCCCTCTCTCTCTCTGCCCCTCCCCTGCTCGTGTTTTGTCTCTCCAAAACAAATAAACATTAAAATTTTAAAATATATACACTAACAAACAAAAATGTTTAAACAATCAAAAATATTTTATTTTTAAGTCATCTTGACACCTCATGTGGGGCTCGAATTTACAACCCTGAGGTCAAGGGTTGCATGCTCCACAGACTGAGGCAGCCAGGCGCCCCATGCGCTAGCATTTTGAAACGCTGCACTGGTGTAGGAGCAAAGACTCGGGGGTCTAAGACACTGGGGTTGGAATCCTGTTTTTGCTGCCTGTCTGGGGCACAACTGACCTATAGAGTAAAAGCCATGAAGTTACCCACCTCGGGCGTTCCCCACGTTTTGCAATGTCCTCTCCCTGTTCTCGTCTCTTCTGCTCTTCTCCTGGAGCTGAAAGCTGGTCCTGAGGAATGTTTCTCTCTCGAAGCCCAGCCTCCCCAGATCCAGGATCTAAGAAGGAAGGAAGGAAAGGGTGATGGGCACAGTGGTATCCATAAACTATTTTCAGTCAGTTAGGGCATCTAAATCAGACATTCGCTCCCGGCAAGGCTGTATGGACAAAGTCCAGTTCCAAGTCCCTTTACTTTTGGTGGGAAGAGTGTAACTTCTCGCCACGTGTGTAGAAGTTCTGCTTAGCTGCTCAGTACGAGAACAATCTATTACCACCTGATCAATGGAATTTGTTGATGGGCAACATTTTTCAAAAGCATTGGGCTCATGGAAAACTAACAAAGGAGATCTTAGTTGGTGAAAATAATGGAAACCACTCACTTAGACAAAGGAAACAACATGGATCCTGCCCTGAGGTTTCCAGTGCGTCGAAGGACATGATCTCACAACGAGAAACTCCCAGACCGATGCGGAAGAATTGGGCTTCATCCTTCGAGGTGTCCGGTGAATGCACACGAAAACAAAAATATTCATGCCCGGGAGTTAAAAGGAGTGATGTGTCTGTAAGAACTGGGACGGACCGGGCAGGTGTGAATTGGGGTGCTTGTACCATCTCAGTTTATTAGGAATGCATGTATAATTAATCAGACCTTTAGCTAAAGTCAAGCCACATCCGCGATTGATCAGGGTGAGTGGCAGTTAACCCTCAACCTTGGTTACTAATGGAAGGAGAATTTCTGGCTGCATCAAACCTGGAAACAGCGGATGAACCCAAACTATCCCGTTTGGTTTGTAAAGGTATTTTGGGGTGATTCAGTTGAACATCCATTTGCCTTTTTTTTTTTAAGTTTGTTATAAAAATATAATAGCCTAGAAATCTTGAAAAATATAGCAGAGTCGAGAGAGAGAAACAGGGAGGGAGAAAGAGAGAGGGAGAGAGAAACAAAGACAGGAATAGAAAGAAATCTACTAATCTCAAAACCAGAGACTTACTATCGACACGGGTTTTCAGACTTTTTATTATTTCAATGGATTTTGGTTTCTTTCTTTCTTTCTTTCCTTTCTTTCTTTCCTTTCTTCTTCTCTTGCTTTTCTTGCTTTCTAGCTTTCTTCTCTCTCTCCCTTTCTTTTCTCTTTCTTTTCTTGCTTTCTAGCTTTCTCTCTCTCCCTTTCCTTCCTTCCTTCCTTCCTTCCTTTTTTTTTTTTTTTTTTTTTTCTTTTTTCACTGCAAAAACCTTTATTGTTTCCATTTGGTCCAAGGCTTGGGAGAGGGCTCCAGGGTGGTTTAAAAGCTGCCTGGTGATTGCAGGTCTCTTTCTTTTCTTTAAAGTTTAACCTCTTCTGGACTCATCCCTAAATAACACGTTGTTAGTTTTGCATAGTTTTGAACTTCTATAAATGGAGCCATGCTGTGCATATTCATCAGTCTCCAGGTTTTTGTTTTTGTTTGTTGGTTGGTCAGAATTGGGAAGTTCACCCCCGTTGCAGAAGTTCCTTCAATGTTATTGGCCCCAAATTCCATTGTTCGACTATACTGTTTTGCTTATCCATTCTCCTGTGGATGCACATTTGTAGGATTTCTAGGTTTTAGTATTATAAACAATGCTGCTATGAATATTCTGGTGCACATCTCTGTGTAGCCACGTGCAAGAGTTTCCGTAAGGTGATTTCTCGTCTTTTATGTTCATGTAGCTTTCATCATTGTTGTTAAGATGGTTCCAATCATACAGACTATATGAGAACAAATGCTAAATTGTGTGATACGCATTTTTTAAAATAACCTTCACCCAAGTTTTCTAAACCCCCTTTGGACACGATTTTTAATGGCTACATCATATTTTACCATCTGGCTAGGTTGGAAGGTGTTTGAAGATCTCCCTATTTGTAAGCATTTATATTGCTAACAGTTTTTTGTTTGTTTGTTTTTTCCTTGACAGTGGCAAATAACATATTTGTTCAGGGTTTTTTTTTTTTTTTTTTTTTTTTTTTTAATTTTGAAAAGGTTAAAATTTTTTGCCTTTAAAAGTCATAGTAAAATATACATAACAAAATTTATAACTTTAGCCAAGTTTAAATGTTTATTTATTTATTTTGAGAGGGAGGGAGAGAGAGAGAGAGAGAGAGAGAGAGAGAGAGAGAATCCCAAGCGGATCCGTGCTGAGCACAGAGCCCCACCCAGGGCTCAGTCCCATGAACTGTGAGATCTTGACCCCAGCCAACATCAAGAGGCAGATGCTTGACCGTCGGGAGCCCTACCCAGGTCCCCCTAATTAGCCATTTTTAAGTGTAAAATTCAGTAGCATTAAGCACATTTACATTGTTATACAACTATCACAGTATCCATCTCAAAAACTTTTTCAGCCTCTCAAGTTGAAACTCTGTACCCATTCAACATTAACTCCCCCTAACCCCTGGTAACCATAATCCTACTTTCTGCCTCTATGAACTTTACTATTTTAGGTATCTCCTAGAAGTAGAATAATATATTTGTCCTTTTTGCCTGGCTTATTTTACTTAGCATAATGTTTTCAAGGTTCATCTATGTGGTAGCTGGGATCAGAATCTCATTGTTTTTTAAGGATGAATAGAATGTTTCACGTACTGGCTTTTTGGTCGAAACATTTCTCAAAAGTGCAACTTCTCAGGGCGCCTGGGTGGCTCAGTCGGTTGGGCGTCCAACTTTTGGTTTTGGCTCAGGTCACGATCTCAGTGTGTGGGTTCAAGCCCCATATCAGGCTCTGTGATCTCAGCCTGTGGGTTCAAGCCCACATCAGGCATGGAGCCTGCTTAGGATTCTCTCTCTCCCTCTCTCTGACCTTCCCCAGCTCACATGTGCATGCACATTCTCTCTCTCTCTCTCTCAAAATAAATAAACTTTTAAAAAGTGCAACTTCTAAGTCAAACAATATGAAATGGCAAGGTTTTTGTTGCCTTAAAATTGTTGTCCCACACAGCCACATGGAATGTTTTAGTTCCCTACATTCTTGCTAGTAATGAGTATTACAAATTAAAAACAAAACAAAGTACTTTGCTATTTTCACGACCTGCTTAAATTTGATTTTAATTCAGCCTGTGATAAAAAATCGGTTTGCCTTCTTCTTGAGTGTTCATAGCTTTATTGATAGGTGGGTCTTCAGTCAACGTGTATTATGGCAGGTGGCTGTATATCAGACATCCTGGGAATCACTGAGATGGAAGGCTGTCTGGGGGTGACACTTGTGCTCTGGATGACATACAAAATAATAAATGTTCAGATGGTTGATGGGGTGCTAGGTACCTTCCTAGAAAGAAGATCCTGAGAGATCTGTCAGCAGGAGGTGCATGCGGACCATTCCTCGAGTTGTCATCTGGTCGGATGGCATCCAGGGTGATAAGGATAGCAGAGGGTTGTGCCAACTAATTCTGACGGTTGACACTGACCGCCTAAAGCTTTGAGTTGAGAAGAACTCCAAGGCTACTTACCAGACAGAACGGGAAGGTGATGCTCATCTGGAGGGAGACATGTGGCACAGGACGGTCGTGGGTACAAGACTAGGGAGTGACCGGCCGAGAGATACCCCTTGGTTGCTGTTTTTGATGTAGACCAATCAGCCTTTTGAGTGGTTTCATCTACCTGTATTCAATCTGATCATTGCAGAGTATTGTATTTACAAAAATTAAAAAAAAAAAAAAGAAAGAAAGAAAGAAGAAAGAAGAGAAAAGAAGAGAAAAGAAAAGACAAAAAGAAAAAGCCCTTACAGACAACACAGCATTTTATTTGATTGCACTGACCATGTCTTCATCGAGAGCATCAAAAGATACTTATTTAATATATATTTTTGGACACCTGTCAGCATTGTGTGGGACGCCTTGGGTGATATACAGGCTTTGCCCTCAGGATTTGATACATAAAATGCTAATAACAAAATCGTTTACAAGCAACATAAGGCAGAAAAATGATACAAAGAAGTAAAAGTGTCCAGTGAACTTTCAGACAAAAAATGCTGACAGAGCCCAGAGCTCTGTGGTCTGAATCACAAAGATGCTCACCTCAAAAATGTAACACGCTTTTCGGGGTGTCTTTTTGGTGTATGAGATAATCCAAGCATCGCTATAGCCTTTCACTTCACCAGAAGTAACAGTTTGAATGACAGCAGGTTAATGGTAGAGGGACAGGAAGAAGGAAAAGGGAAAGAGCGAAGAAAAGTATAGAAAGTTGGGATAGGTATATTGATTAAAAAGAGGAAAGAAATGGCTTGGGGGGCAGAGGAGCTGGAGAATAATAAAAAGGGGAAGAGAAGTAACAAAGAAAAAAGAAAAATTAAAAAGAAGGTACAGGGAAAGGGGGAGGAGGAAAGGAATGGACAGTGTCGGGAGTAGGAGGAAAAATGGAGGAACAAAAAGGGGGGGGAGAAAGGGGAGGGGCGGGGGGAGGGGCGGGGAGGAAGAGGAAGATGGGGAAGGACTTCATGAACCTCATTTCAAAGCAATTTAGAAATAACATTAATGTTTGTTTCCTACACAATTTGTAAACACATTTTAGAAATGAAAGGATCATCATAAACATTTTATTCAAGAATTTACCATGTAAATGCCTAACCAAGTACTTTTCAGGTTATTTTTTTTAAGAATGGAAGTTAAGTTGTGTTAATAGTAACTCTTAAAAATTTGGGAGTGTTTTCTGGAGAGGGGAGTGGACCCAGACTCTGTCTAGATTGTTAACCCATGACAATCAGAAATCATTTTAGTTTAATGAAACAACCAAAATAATATTCTATTAGTCTGGGTCCCTTTTCTTTGTAAAACTGATTTGTGTTACAAAGACAGATGAAGTGCTTTTGAGGAGTATTTTGGTGATGAGATTTTCGTGAAATAGTATATGCATAAAATTTTTAAACATAAATATAAAAAAATCATAGCAGGATCCCCTCTTAAGCACTTTGAAATATTTGAGAAAATATTTCTGGAAAAAAAAAAAAAAAAAAAAGAAAAAGAAAATCCTAACTAGAAACAAGAGTAAAAGCAATTAATCTTATCATCAGGAATAAAATTTTAAATAGGCAAACAAAAATAATTTGCTTTCTAGATAGAAAAATTCTTTTAGTCTTAAAAAGCTTAGATGTTATGTAGCTAAAATCGAATTAACACTGTGCAGCTTGATGTTGTAACTGATGCATTTTGAATTAAAATCATTTACATACTTCGAAGATGTGGATTTCAAGTACCAAGTTTTCTTATTATTACTTCCACTTTAAATAATATTTCCAATAATCTTTTGTTGCTTTTTATAATTTGTGAAAAATAACATTTCCTTGTCTTTTCTTGAATTATACAGTCTTCCTCCAAATAACCTGTGCTTCATTTTGCACTTTGTGCAAAATAGGGACTAAACAAAATTGTTCATTATCTTTTAACCAAATGATTTTAGAGTAAAAAAAAAAAAAATGCAAAAGGCAGTGTTAGTATTTAGTGTGATGAATGTTATTGACCATTTTTTGTACATGTGTCAATAGGGGCTAGTGTGGTATAGTTTAATTTACTCACAAACTGACTCTGGAAACATCCATTTTTAACAAGTTAATAAAATAAACGATTCCCTTCCTTATCTAAAGCTTTCTACATTGCAAACCTGAGCCAAAACAAAAAACTGAGCAGTTTAGTCACATAGGCTATGTGACCCATAGGAAAACAAATGATTGTTCTTAAAAGTTCTCTTTTCTGTTTGAGTCTTTTCTACCTCTGGAATAAACACATTTCTTTTTAAGGTCTTAAACATACAATACTTCTCTGTAATACTTTGAAGGAGGAAATTTTCCTTTTCTGCTTACAACTCCCTTACATTTTAGGAGTTATCTTAAACACATAATTATCCTTACTTATTTGACAGGAGAAAATGCTTCATGTGCTTTTAAATGGGGATTAATTTACACTTTTTCAAAGTTTATAGGCATTTAAAAGAACCACACCAAGACTTCAAGTTGTAGGAAGAAACAAAATATCCCAAGGCAATTAACAAGGACAAAAACAAGCAAACAGCAGCAAAATAAATAAAAACTAAGCAAAAAACCAAATTCCTCCAAAAACTGTTTAGTCTAAGTAGCCATGTGTCAATAAATGTGATTTTTTTTCTTTTTCTGTATTTCATAGAAACCATAATTCTATTTCAAAATTGATTAGGATTCATTTGAAAATAAAATACAGAAAAGTTCTAGTTTAATATATTTCCTTCCTAACTGCTTTCCAGGTTTTGTGTCCTCTCTTTTGTAAAATATGCTGAACTTTTAAAAAGAAAGTCATTGATAAATGTAAGATTAAAAATGCAGTATATATTCTGGGGATTTATTCAAGTGAGCTCATTTAAAAGAGGAAAAAGTTATATGCCCCCAAATATCTATTCACTACTTCTTACAAAAGTAAAAAAAAAAAAAAAAAAAAAAAAAAAAAAAAAATTGATGTAACTTATAAACCTAAAAATAATGATTAATGATTAACTTACATCTAGTGGACTGAATGTTACATGTTGGCAAAAAAATGATAGTTATGAAAACTTTGAGGCAGCTTGGGGAAATACTTCTGGTAAAATAGCAAATGAAAAATGAAGATATACACATAAGATGAGAAAATCTAAACCTATTAACAATGGACAAATATGGGGAAGATACATTTAAAAATAAAATTCATATTGTATGACCATGGAATTGTTGATTTTCTTACTTCAAAAAAAAAAAAAAAGGAAATCCATTTTTTAAAAAAAGTTATTTTATTGTCCTCAATGTTTTTCTCTCTCTGAATTTGTATGTTCACACTGAAGGAAAATGGATCAGAATCCCATCTTTAAAATGGAGTCAAGTTTCAGTGTTTCTGGATTCAGAGACTTGAATCTTACAAGTAGACCACATACTTCTTCAGGAAAAATGAAGAGGAAAAGAGGGAGAGAACAAGAGCAACAACAAAAAAAAGTGTAACAACAATAATAAATAAGTGGAATAAAATAATCAGAATAGTGTTATTAAAGAAATAATTTATCCTGCAGCCACATATATATATATATATATATTCCCCCCCCCCCCCCCCGCAGCTGTATTTTTAACTCTCACAAACTAAATTTAATTCTCCACTGAAGATTAAGCCTTCCCCAAAAAGCTGTGTAGGAAAAAATATGAAAGACAAATACAATGTTTATTAGTTGTCTCTAAGAACAAAAGAAAGCAAGAAGGAAAGAAAAGGAGAATGATAAATTATGGCATTGCAAGTTGGCCCATTCCTGTTCCTATCCTAGGAATGTGAGTCTTGACAAGAAATAACCCTTCTCTCAGGTTAATTTTAGTGCTGGGCTCACTCAGAGGGGAGACGAAGCACCAATCAGCATCATTCAGTACCCCCAACCCCAGCCTAAAATAGCCAGATCACTGAGGCAAAACTGATTTGGGGGCTAAAAAGGTCTGCATCTCACCCGGGCTGTCTCCTCTCTCTTGTGTTCTTGCAGCCTCTGACTATACACAGAATCCCTTGGTGGGGGCAGGGGCGGGGGGAGGATTAGAATTCACCCAGACGTCTGATTTTTAAAAGAACTAATCAGTTTCAATTTAGCAATAGTTGGTCAATGTTTATTTTCACAAATTTGTACCTTCTCCTCTACTGTCATTTTAAAACGTTGAAAAGAAACTAATTTCAACCCACATTTAGACTTCCATTGTATTTTTTAAATGGGGGAAAAAAAAACCCTACAAGTGAACTGAATTCCATGATTACGTTCATAATTTTTGTTTTCCTTTGAATCCAGGGTAGGACAAGGTGAGCTGCATTTTACAGGAGTTTAGAGGTCTGGATGGAAATTTTTGTGGGGTGTAACTTGCTTTTGTTTTGGGACTAAAGAGATAGAGTAGTGGGTTATGTTCCCCAGGGAGAAACCCTGAGAGGCGCTTCTATTAATTCTTAGAAATTTAAATTAAATGGAGGAAACAGTACTTAAAGTTTCTGGGAACTGCAATGCCCTGTCTAGGACCCTCTTCCTTATTCCCCAATGTAACAGCAAAGATTTCAGCAGATTGGGGCTCCTATTTAGGAAGAGGCCAAGAACACAACAGCCTTTCTGAGACCATCTTTTAGCCCTTTCAAAAGTCCACACACATCACCAAGAAAAGTCCCCGGGCAACAGACACACATTCTGGCAAGATTTTTTTTTTTTCCCCCCTGGACTCTCAATTTTCCTCTTTATTCTCTTTGCTCTGCAGTTTGCATTAGCTGGTCTTTCATTTTTTAAATGTTTATTGAATGCCTACTACGTGGCAGACACCGCTTCCAGCTCGTGGGTTTGTGTGAAAATTATGGTCAAGAGCTGACTGAATATTAAGAGTCAGAATCTGCGGGGAAGGGCGGGGGGGTGGGGGGCGAGGGTCGGAAGAGGTGGGGGGGGGGTAGGATACAGATGTCGCCCACCTTCCTGCGTAGAAAACAACATTCTTTTTCTACTCAGCAACTAACAGCTCATAGTATTTTAATTTCTGTTGCCCCAAGCAGAGGAAAAAAAAAAACAACAAAAACCAACAACCCGTCACAACCCCCCAAATCCGACAAACACGTGGCTGCCTAGAACAAAACGCGGATTTGGAGAGTGGGTTTTGAAGGTGGTGATGGAGAAAACCGAGTTGGAAGCCCTCCCCCCACGCCCAAGCCCCATTTCTTTGCAGCGCGCGGGGAAAACCGGGAGGGGGACAAAGGTGCGGCGTGTGGTCTTTTAACTCCCGACTTTTTGAACGGTATCAAATCGTCTGACAGAAGAGCGGTGTGCCCAAGTCGGGGAGTCAGCTCACTGACTCTGCAAACAAAAAATAATAACAAGGAAAAAAAAAAAAATCCAAGGCATTCATATCAGTGCAGCCAACACGTGTTGCGGAGCCGGCCCGGGCCGCAGGCGACTGAGACAATGGGGTCGGGGACGGGGAAAGGGAGAGTGACCCCCTTCCTCACCTGCCCTCGCAGCACGCGTGCCCCCGACAGAATTGTTTCTCCCTCCCGCAGAACCCGGAGCAAAACCCGAGCTTCCGCCCAGTGCAGGGAGAGTCTGGCATTACCGGGGGTCCAGTCCCTCCCCCCTTCTTTTCCCGACCCTCGGGCCTGGGGGGCTCCGAGGTCCCCGGGCCGCGCTCTCCGCCACCCGCCCCCCCCCCCGCCCGGCGCCGTCCCAGCCCCCTCCGCTGGAAACTCGTTGCCCTCGCCCGCCACTCGGCCCGGGATCCCGGTTGCGCGTGGACCGCGCGTCCCGCTCTCCGCCGCCTATCCGGGACTCCGAAACGCGCGGCGAACTGCCCCCTCCCCCACCGCCGAGACGGGGTGCGACCGCCCACGTGTCGCCCCTAGCCCAGTCGGGTCCGTCCCTCGGGCTCCCGGGGCCGGAGGATCCGGAGCGAGTTGGTCAAAGGCGAGGAAAGGGACCAGGGCGGATCCGCTTCCCCCTCCCCAGGAACGGGCGGGGGAGGGGCCACCGCCCCCTCCTCCAAGCTCCCGCCCCTCGCTTCCCCGAGCGCCGAGCGGAAATTACCCCCTCCCCCCGCGGGTCTGACCTGGGGACGTGGGCGGGGCTTCGCGCTCGGCCCCCCGCCCCCGGCCCCTCTCCCGCCTTCCCGCCCGGATCCCACCGCTGCACCCCAAACAAAGTTCCGAGCCCCTAACCCAGCGCTGGGAAAGCTGCGGTCGCCGGCCTGGGTGGGGCGGGCGGAGGGGACTCCACCTGTCTGCCCCCGCGACAGGGAGGGAAAGGGGAGCGTTCGGATCTCCACCCGGTCACTCCCTCCCTGAGACCTCCCCCTTCGGTTCGCTCGGGTCTGCTCACGCTACCACTCCTCTTCCTCCTCTCCACCCCTCCCTCTCCTGGGGTCAGCTTGGGCCGGAGCCGCGCGTTCCCCCAGGACCTTGAGACGGCCTCGTTCAGCAGCCGAACCCCGGGTGCGAGCCACCCTTCCCCCGTGGGAATCCCGAAACATGATTTCTTGCGGCTCCCTCGTTCCCAGCCGCGGTCCCCCCGCGGTCTCGGCTTCCCGGTCCCGCGCTCGCAGGGTCCCTCGGTCCCGGATCCCCGCAGGCGGGGGAGTCTCCCAGGGCTGGGGCCGGGAAGGCCGAGACCCCTCACGTAAAAATCTAGGGGAAAAGCGCCTTTCTTTTTAAAATCGCCGGCTCGCGCGACCCCCGCCTGAAGACCCCAGAGTCCTCGGCTTCTCTTTGTCTATCTCGGCCGTTCCCCGCCTGTCAGTCGCTAGCAGTTAACCGGGGTAGGGTGGGCAAACTCTCCCCCCAGCCTGCACACGAATAAAAAAATAACCGTACATTTTACCCATAAAGAGGTGGGAGATTCAGGGCCCGACCACCCTCCCCCAGCCGGGGCCGGGGTAGGGGGATGGGTGGGGGCGGGGCGCCTCCCTAGGGGCCAGATTCTTGCCAAGGGGGAGGGGGCAAGCCGAGCCTCGGGAACGCGGCCCCCGCCGCCCTGTTTTCCCCCCGGGGGTGAGTTGAGTGCCCCCTCCCCCCGCACCCCAGGCTAGGGATTGGTGGGCAGGGCCGGGCTGAAGGGCCGATGGGCCCAGAGGCGTCGGGGGTCTTCCCTAGCAGGGTGGGTGGGGGCTTTCACCACGTGGCTTCGCCTTTTTTTTTTTTTTTTTTTTCCGCTCCATTTTTTTTCAAGTCGATTTTATTTAGAGGCGGCGCCAGGGCGGCCGCGGAGAAACGTGACACACCAGCCCGCTCGGAGGGGTTTCGGACAGAAGGGAAGGAGCAGCGCCGAGTCGTCCGCCTCCCAGCGCGCCGCGGGCACTTCTCCCGGGCCTCGCCGAACTCTCCCGCGACCTCTGCGCGCCCTCAGGCCGCCCTCGCCGCCGCGGGCTCCGGACAACTTCAGGGGTGGGGTGCGAAGAAAGTTTGCGGCTGCTGCCGCCGGCCTCCCGCCTCTCGGCCTAGGAGGCTCGCCGCCCGCGCCCGCCCGCTCGGCCTTGCCAGGGACCGCGTCCCGCCCCGAGACCGCCACCATGAACAAGCTGTACATCGGCAACCTCAACGAGAGCGTGACCCCCGCGGACTTGGAGAAAGTGTTTGCGGAGCACAAGATCTCCTACAGCGGCCAGTTCTTGGTCAAGTCCGGCTATGCCTTCGTGGACTGCCCCGACGAGCACTGGGCGATGAAGGCCATCGAAACTTTCTCCGGTAAGAGTGCGCCCACCTCCCCGGAAAAACCACAACGAAATCCCCGAACAACGGAGACCTGCCCCTCTTCTCTCCTGGCCCGCCAACTCCTCTGTCCCTCCGGCCTGCGGGGCTTGGCCTGGGCACCCACCGTCCGCCCACCTCCTTCGACGCCCCCTGCATCCCCCCGACTCGCCCCTCGCGCGGAAATATCCCGGACCTCCTCACCCCTTCCTCCCAGCCCCAGAGCAGAAGCTGGAGGCTTTAGCAAGGCCGCCCCTGCCCCCCACCGACGGGGCGGGGGGCCCCATTGGCTGTGTGTGTGTGTTGGGGGGGGGTCCCCCCTCTGGCGGCCCCGGTCCGGGCATTATTTTCACGTCCGCCCCTCCCTATCCGAGGCTGGCCGCCCCCCACCCCACCCCACCCCCCTCGGCCCCCTGTGCGAACACCCCCTGCTCCCGTTCCTCCGCCCTAGGCCTTTCCAGGCGGGGAAAGGGGTCCCCGCTCCGTCTCCGATCTCCCGGGAGCCGGGTGGGGACTGCAGCCTTCGGGCAGGACCTGAGACGAGGGGGTCCCGCCTCCCGCCCAGGGCCTGGGCTTGAGCCATTTTGATTTGAAAGTGGGGCGTGAGCGGGGTGGCGCGGCGGCGGCGGCGCCGGGTCGCCATGCTGCTTCCCGAGACGCCCAGGCTGGGCCGAGAGGCGCGCGTCGCGGCCGCCGGGGACCCTCCCCGCGGGGCCCCGCACCGCTCCCCCAGGGCCTCTGCCCACCACCGGCCCCGACAGGTGAGCGCCCCGCCGCCCGGAGCCCCTCTCCGCGGCAGGACGGGAAACTAAAGTTTCATTCTGCACCCCTCCCCCGCCACACACTTTGGGAGCATCGGGGGGCCCTTTCTCTCCCGGCCCCTGCTCCCCACATCTGGGAGTCGAGCAGGCAGCCCGCCCACACGAACGCCCTCGTCGCCCCTTTCCCGGATCCGGCTCCCAGAGCGAGCCACTGCCCAGCCAGCCTCGGTGGGAGAACAGAACGAAACGAAAATTAACAAAACACAATAACGAATTTATAGGTCCCACCGTTCCCAGAGCGGCCGTTTCGCGTCCCGGCCGCGCAACCCACTGCCTGGATTCCTGGGCAGATCTCAAATCCCAGGAACTCCTGAGTGCCCCTTTTTCTCCGTCCCTTTCCCACCCCACGCTCCTGTTCCAGCTCTTACATTGTCTTTTTTTTTTTTTTTTTTTTTTTTTTCTTTAGGGAAAGTCGAATTGCAAGGAAAACGCCTAGAGATTGAACACTCGGTCCCCAAAAAACAAAGGTAGGAAAGGGCCCTTTGAGAAGGGAGGCAACCTGGGGGCGCTTAGAGGCTGTGTTAAGGGGTCCATAGTGTCTCCAGTGGAAGAAACCCATTACTGGCCTTCCCACCCCCAACTCCGGATGTTGGGGGCAGGGAGGGAAGATTGGCTAAGATCTTGTAATGGGTGGTTTACAGCTTGTAAAAAATAAGCCGGGTTTGGGGTGGGCTGGGAGAGATGGTATTTGGAGAAATAAAAGGGAAAAAAATCAAGAGGGGAGAAGCCTTGTGGAGTTTATTCAAGGTGTATGGGGCCATTTTTGTGGGGAAGCTAAAAATCGTTGAAGAGTTGGAACTCCTGGACATTGCTGCAACTTCAAGCAGGCCTCATTTTCTCTTTTTTCTCCACCCATCCCTTAGCATAATTCTTAAGTGGATTGGGGGGGGGGGTCCCTTCCAGTTCCCTAGGGGAAGTGGATTTGGAGTTCCTGTCCCCAAAAGAATTGCTTGTGCTTTATATGTATTTCTGCAACAGGCAAGGACCTTTTTTTTCTCAGACCCCTACTCTTAGTCCCTCACATCACACATCCTCCCCTCCCAACTGGATTTTGCAAAGAATATGCTTTGGCTGTGTGCTATCCTTTCTGAGCCCCCCCCCCCCCCCCTTCAGTCCATTGTTACAAGGGGACCATCTGGGGTGAGAGCTTTGTGTTCAGGCTGTGAGCTGGGGCTCTTTGGAGGGTCTAGAACTCCCTGGATGAATAGTGGAGAGAGAGAGAAAGAGAGTGTGTGTGTGTCTGTGTCCCAGTACCTTTCTGTTCTCACTGAAGCAAAAAGTGGGGTACCTCTATGATGTTCCCCCCCAAATGTGATTCATGGAGGGGGGGGTTCCAGATCTTTTCATTGAACTCTGGTTGGGAAATTATAAGAACAGAGTCGGCTCTCTCAAATCTGACTTTAAACATGTTGACAGTGCAGTTTTCCCTCCTGTGGCAGCTCCCAGGAAATTTTTGAGCCCGGTGTTACCCTCTCCCCTCCCTAGGTGTGTTCTCCCCCTCATTTCACTGGAAACTTGCTGCATTGAGAATAATCCCTGGCCTTTTTTCCTGGGTGGGAAGGTGTAGGTGGGTGGCTTTGGTTTTTTGTTTTTTTGTTTTGTTTTGTTTTGTTTTGTTTTTGAGCCTGTGAAGTTTAAGTCAGATAAAAATCTGTTCCGTGGTTTTTTGCTTTGAGATATTTTAAGTAACTTGGAGCTATTGTATCTATAGATGATCAATATGGCTTGTAACTATGTTTATAGAGTCTGTGATTTAACCTCACAGTGCTTCCAATACTCCTATTGGAAAGGCAATTAGAGTTAGGAGTAAAGAGGCAATAAAATCGGAAGGACGGGGGGCAAAAAAAAAAAGGCTTATTTATTATTTTGAAACATTTCCTGGAGATGGGAATGAGAGCAGCATACTGACACCAGTAGATTTATTGAGAAGATTGTGGCTAATTGAACTGAAAGCTGAGTGTTTGAAACATGTTGATGAGAGAGATCCAGAATAACTGGAATTCTGAAATATGTAGGATTTTTTTTTTCCCTTTGGCGCTTCAGGATGGTTTAAATTGTAAAGAGAATGCATCGAAGGCAAGAGAAATAGCAAAACGTGATGAAATGGGACCCAAAACATTTATACTTTAATTTCCATGGTGCTCTGTATTTATGGATCTTACCCCCTAAGCCATCTGTTTGCTTTCAAGCCATTTTTAGGCTCCTTCTTGTTCCCTCCAAAATGCATTACTTAGGGCCCTTTTGAGTTGGGAAGGGGTGGGGTTTGTGAGAAGAGTGGGTACAAAATCTTCCTTTCCCCATCCATATTAAATTCCATCTTTTGTGTGTTCTTCCCTTCCCTGAAATAATTTTTTGAGCACAAACACTGAGTCAGTTGTGTGTGTGTGTGTGTGTGTGTGTGTGTGTATGTGTGTGTGTGTGTGTTTGCGGGGTGGTGAGAAGGCACTTCATTTTTCTAAAATGAATCAATTTTTGAAGTTTTAGGATTTAAAAAAAGAGTTTGTTTGCATGAAGTCCGTTTGCTCTATCATTTTGAGTTCTTTGAAGGAAGCATTTTGTGGTATGTGTTTTTAGTTAGTCTGTCTGAAAACCAGTTCTTCAGTTGGTCTGGGACTGGCCTTTTCAAATCTCACGGATGTATAAAACAGGATCTAGTGAATTAACTATAACTGATATTTGAAGCAAGATGAACAACTGTGCATGTGTATTTTGTGTATATGTACTTCTTTTCACTGTTTAAAGAAATAGAAGTAACTATTTTTGGTGCGCTCAGTTCCAAATGAGATATGACTTGACACATTTCTGAGAGATTCAAGAAAGTCTAAACCCTATGTGTTCCTGTTTTTTGTTTGTTTGCTTGGTTTTTTTGGGGGGGGGCGGGGATCAAACAAATGATAGAAGGTTACAGCAGTTACCTTAGCATCCCTGACTCTGAAGTATGCATCTATTTTGTTCTAAGTTTGTATCTATTTGAATATAATTTGTACCTTTTTAAGAACCCAAGAGACCGAGCCCTATGTATTTACACTGAAAACATGTTTAATTTTAATTTTTAATCGGGTGACATTCGATTTCTTCCACCTTTCCAAACCCCTTCTTAGACAGTGTTGGAATTCTGGCTAACAGTTTTGGCTTTTTGCTGAGACTTTGTGTATTTTCACTGTCAAATGTTAGGACAACGGAGAAAAGCCAAGAGCATTTTTAAAACAGTTGTGGAAAGGGTTCATATATGTGTTTTATTTTGAGAGACATAAGAGTCCTTTAAGGTAAGGGGGGGGGTCCCATTTTAGACGTGTTTACCTTGGGAAATGACTTGCTTTTTTAAGGGAATTAAACTTTTATTTCATTTGCCACTGTGTGTGCCTTTTTCTGGAGGAATGTGACGTAAAGACAGCATACCTACTGTCAACTGCTGTCATCAAAATGAAAGGTGTTGGCTGTTAAGAGAAAAATGGAAGAGGTGCACCGCCTTTCTGCATGAAATGTGTTCAACTTAAAAGATTGATTTTCCTAGGCAGGTTAATGGTGGTTCTTTTCTCTAAGCTGACTTAACATGAGGCGGGCTAACCACTTTCCCTTTAATTTTCCAACTCTTACTATAAAAATGCCCAAACAGAAATTGGGTGTCAGAGCCACGGAAGCGTGGGAACCCTCCAAAAGGGCTTCAGCTTTATTCTGATTTTACAGTTGAACTTCCCAAAGTTAGCAGCTTTGGAAATCTGTGCGAAGGGGATGTCCTGTAAGTGGCAAAAATATTATTTTTAATTTTAAGTGATTTGCTCTGAAGTCATTGGATCACTAAGTGTTTTCAAAACAAGCAAAAAGATTTCGCCTTCAGAAATGGATTTGTCTTTAATAAACAGTGTTCTCAGGGGCTGAAAATGAATTATAAGGGGTTTAAGAAGCAAGGGAATGTCTTTAAAAAAACAACAAAGGAGTAAAAAGTACAGGGTGGGAGGATTTTCAGGCACTTTTACTTTAGTGGTCGCAGTTGAAAGATACATCTGACCTGTATTAAGCCAGTAAGTTTCACACTTTTAGTAAAAGGTTTTCTTGTGAGTATGTGGTTAGGGCTTTTTTTTTTTTTTTTTTTTTTTTTTTTTTTTTTTTGCCTTGATATAAATTTAAAAATGGTTGATTCTTAAATTTGTCTGCACTCTTTGGAGAGGGAAGGTGGAAATCAATTCACTCTCACTTAATTTCCACCTAGCATGTAAACCTTACACATTCGTGAGTTATGTTTTCTTCGCTGCCCAGAGAAACCCTTCACTTGTTGCCATTTAGTGCACAGCATTTCAAGATCCTTTCCCAAGGACAGTGGTGTTTGACTGTCCATTGGAAGAGTTGTGGGTTTCTAGAATCTTTTCTTTTCTGACCCAAAGTCAAAAGATGAAATTTTACCTCAGTGCTTTCCCCGATGGAGAACTTTGGAGGAAAGGAGGGGGAAGAGTTGTAATTCCCATCGCTAATTTATTCCAAGTATAGTCAACTCTTCCAAATGTACAATTTTAATGGCATAGCTTTTGGTGGAAAAAGAGCAAAACATTCTTGTAATTATGTTTCAGAGATGAAATACATGACATTAGCAGTTGGAAAAATCTTGATTCAAAGGTTCTGAGCTTCTAATCTTTTCAAATTACCTTAATATACATCATTTGAATCTATGTCATGTGTTTGGGTACTTTTAAGGCTTATTTTTTAAGAGTTTATTCTATACTTTAATGTGTAGCAGCCAGCTGACAAAGATTACCACTGAGATAGGCTAGGGAGGATACAATTATAAAATATTCTTAACAATTTCAGATCTGGTTTGGTTGAGTAAAAAGGGGGGGGGGTGGGGAGACCAGCAAATGCTGTGTGAGATTTGGGTGGGGGGGGGGGGAGTTGCTGAAAGACATATACGGGTTCTATCTCTTGGGTGGCAATGTTGTCATTAGAATGAAAGTGTGAACCAGAGGCGTTTGAAGAACAGACATTTTGCCAGCTGTTAGGATTTGAATCCAGTCTCGTTCTCTGTCCGCCCTCTATAAAGATTCCTAAAACGTGGCCGATGCCTTCCAGAAAGTGCAGTTTAGAATTTGGGATGGGAGTGTTGAGGGAGAGGGGAGAGGAGGGGAAGGGGGGAAAAAAAAAAAAAAAAAGCAGCAGCAGGGGAGACTGGAGAAATCAGACGAGTTAGTCCCGGGTTGGAAATTCCAGACGGGGGAAAAAAAGAGAAAGAGAGATGGGGGTTGGGGTGGAGTCCCCGCTTCCCTTTTTAAAGAGAGGCGGCCGGAGGCGCACAGCGCCCCACGGGACAGAGGGGGTCGCAGGCGGGCGCTTTCGAAGACGGGTGGGAGATCGGGGCGAAGGGCAAGGCGCTTTCTGCCGGCGGGGTTGCCCGCCTGCCCTTCCCCTTTTTGCAAAAAAGCCGAGAAAGTCGCGGCGGCGCCGGCTGCGCTTCCTGGAGGGCCCGCGCCGGCCCCGCTGCCCCACGCCTTCCCCGCCCGCAATCTCCGCCTGCTCCGTTCCTGGGGGGGGAGGGGGGCCGCCGGCGCGCCCGCAGGCCCGGGGATGGTGGGGGGGGGGGGCTCCCAGGAGGGCTTCCCTGCCCGAGACCCCCGGCCGCGGCCCGCGGCCAGACAGCCTCGCCTTGGACCTGAGAGCCCCCGGATCCCCAGCCTCGCCCACGTGGAGCGGTCCGTGGCTCTGGGCGCAGCCCTTTCCAGCGCCCGGGCTGTCCCTAGACCTTTCCACTCCAAGGCAGAAGCAGAAGGCCAAGGAGGATCGAAGAGGGCTGGGGAGGGAGGGTGGGGAAGGAGAAAAGGGCGAGAGAGGTGGAGAGAAAATGGAGGTGCATGTGGTTGTTGTGGTCCTCTCCCAGTAGCTGAGGCCCCTTGGCAATGGGGCGTATGACTGGAAGAGTCAACAGGGTCCAGGAATCTTTAGAAAATGGACTGGCTCCCCGTTCCAAAGGCTTTAGGAAACAACCACAAAAGGGAGTAATGGTAGTCACCCGGGCTTCTAGGACGGGTTTTGTTCCCCCCGGGGGTAAAAGGTGGACGACAGGTCCTCCAGTGGGCCACTGACTGGCCCTTGAAGAGTTTTCTCAGGGTCTCAGCCCGGGGTTTGACTTCATGTGAACGTAAAATTTGCACGCCATTTCCACCTGTGCGAAGCACATTTCCCCTCCTCGCCCACACCTTTTAAAACGCCTGTCAAAACAAAAGCAAGGAAAGGTCTCAGAAAACATGCACTGGAGAGAGTGCAGCCTTTTTTGGTTAACTGATAAAAAGTTTGATTTGGCTAGGAAGAGATCTTTCGGGGGAGCGTCTGTGCTAACATACCCTTGGAAGGAAGGCACGGCCAGCGGGAAGATATTCAGTCTCCAGTTGGCTAATTCCATTCCGGTAGAAAAACTTGGATGTCCCCTCAGATTTTGTTCAAAGGGGCCTACGTGCTTTTTTAGTGAGTGGGAGGGGTCATCCTGATACTGAACAAGCAGAGCCAGCTTTGTAAGGCCTTATGTTCGCAGCCAGTAGGTTTGCAATAAAGAGTCAAGGAATGAAAGGCACAGCAGGTTCAAACAAGTTTTCATCCTAAAGACAGGTCACCGAAATCAAATGTATGTTGATTACAGGTAAATCGCAGGAGAAAAGTAGGTCTGCACCTCATCATTGTGATACAGTCAGAGAAAACCTGATTGCAAGACACTGAAATGTAACCGTACGGAACAGACAGGGCCAGAAATGGAGTCGCATCGCAGAAGTCCAGTCCTCCAGGGTCTGGAGTCCTGTCGCAGAAGTCCAGTCTTCCAGTTGTATGGCAGAGAGCATAGAGCATGGCGACCCATCAGTAAACTGCTTTTGAGTGAAAGAGCAAACAGCTAGATGATGAGAAGAATTTTTGACTGGTATGTCCAGATATTTTCAAAGCCCCTAAGGACAAGTCTGATTATTAGACAAGTGGCATTTAGGTGGCTCGAGGCACCTAAGGGACCTGTCAGGATGGATGGGTGTGAATTTCGCTCCTAGCGTAGGGGAAGGGAATGGAGAAGTGTCCCTTTGAGAGGAGACAGGAGGGGACCTGTTTCCCACACCATGTCTGTTTCCTGGATTCTCGTCCGCCCTCTCAGTATTTCTGTAGAAGAGGGTTAAGGAAAACTTCAGTTTTTTTATTCATATAGCGTTAGTTTCAGTTGAAAAACTAGTCCTTCATCCAGATGTTTTGGCCACTCGCAATGGAAAATGTTAAGTCTGCGTGAAATTTGATTGGATAGTTCCGTTGATTGGATGTAGTTAGACTCTTTCAGAGGAGAAATCAGAATTCAGGAAAAAACTGTTTTGTGTAAAGGTTGTTTGTGGGGTCTGAGTTCTTTGGCAACAGGAACCTGGTGGACAGGAATCACTGTGAGCTCCTGAGGCTCAAGGAGAGAGGAAGCTCTATTAGGTCAGGGTCTCGTGACCTACCCTGGGTCCCTCCCTCCACCCTCTATTGGACTGTGGAGGAAAGGTCTCCCAGGAGAGCCCGGTGTTTAAAAAACAAGAGCTTTGGAGTCAGGCAATGACTATGAAACCGCAGAAGTTAATCTTCTTAAGCCTCAGTTTCTGGAACCGTAAACCGGTGTTACTACACATTAACTATTACTATTGCTGTTGTTACTTGTTTTAGATAGGGACCCCTCTGCCTTCTGTCTCTGGACTGGCAGCTTGGGGCATATACTCTAAGGCAGTAGGTCGGGTGTTGAAGCGTGCTTCTGTGAACGTGGCCTGTAGTTTACATGGGACAACGAGGGGCAGGCATATGGAAGGGGGTTTGTGTGTAGGGACCTCTGATAACCTGCATGTTGAAAGGAAAAGCCCCCTTTTGGGAGAGGGAGCTGAGGCTTACCAGGGCAGTCCCCCCAGACCCCCTGGGATGTGGACCCTGCTGCCAAGTCTCTTACCCCTCCTGTCAGACAAAAGGCTCGAAGAGAAGGTGCTAGCATGGTGGAGAATGCTGCTGCTGGTTATTCCTTAGGGGAGGGGGCCGCAGATTCTATTGTTGTTGATGCCATGAGCCCGGGCCAGGTGAAATTTCACACTTGAGGGCTACCATCAAAGGGGCATGTGGTGTAGGGATACTGGTGAGTGAGGAGCCACCTTCGTGCTGCCGATGAGGTAAGTGTTACAAGAATTCAGGATGGGAAGGGGACAGTGGGAGTCCTTGAGCGTCTGAGGAAGGAAGAAATGAGAGCAGCTTCCCCCACCTGGTGGGAGATGGGCGCGTTTTGCCTCAACGCTCCTCTCTCTCTCTCTCTCTCTCTGTCTCTGTAAGCTCACAAAACAGCCTTTCAGGAGTTGGGGATCCCTGGATGCCCGGGAAGTGACTGCATACACTGTTCCCCGTCCTGGGCCCTTGTAGACGGCAAAGCTCCAATGGCCTCGCTTTCCCTGGCCCCCTGGACTGGAAAGGGAGCACTCCCCACCCCCCGCCCCCCAACATCCACTTCCTCTCTCTGGTGCTCCCTGTTCAAAGGGTGCACAAACACGCGCTCGCGCGGACCTATTGCCCCTTTCGAAATCGCAGTGTAGGGACTGAGGATTGAACCTTCTCTTAGCGGGCTGGGGAGAGGAAGGGCTTCCAATCCGGATGTGGGTTTTGGCCATTTAACAGGCTTGTGACTTTAATCAGTTACCATAAAGGGTTTTTACAATTAGTTGACGTGGAATGATATGTGTTGCCTCTTTCCTGGAGTGGCGTCTGGGATTGCTTGGGGCTCCTCAGCTTCCCATGAGGTGCTCTGAAGATGAAGAGGAGAAAACGAGGGGAGACAGGAACTGGGCTGGGGGCTGTCGGGTGGAGTGAACTTGTTGAGGATGTGTGTTCGGAGCTAGAAATATTTATTCTACTTCCTCCTCCAGGTCTCTAAGTTGCTTGGGAGAAGTCCGTCTGTAACAGAGCATTTGCTTTGGCAGGATTTGGAGACAGAACCCTAAATTAAAGAGTAAAGATGATCCTCTGCAGACCAGGCTGTTGGTGGCTGCAGCCAGTATGTTCTGAGCAAGGACTAGACAGAGGATGTTGGCTTGGGAAGGAAGGCAGCAGGGTTCAGAAGAGTATTTTCTTTGAGTTCTTTGGTGGAGGGTCCCCCACACCAGCAACTTTTTACCGAACGTAAAAGAAGGGAAAAAATCTAGATAGCTGACTAGCTTTTTTACCGAGAGGGTTTTCCTGAATGTGGTCATTACCATTTTGAACCAAAGCGGCTGCCGCTGCTGCTGGCTTTTTTATTTATTTATTTATTTATTTTTTAAATGTTTTTACTTATTTCTGAGACAGAGACAGAGCATGAGCAGGGGAGGGGCAGAGAGAGAGAGAGAGAGAGGGAGACACAGAATCCGAAGCAGGCTCCAGGCTCTGAGCTGTCAGCACAGAGCCCCATGCGGGGCTCGAACTCACGGACTGTGAGATCATGACCTGAGCTCAACCGACTCAGCCACCCAGGTGCCCCGCTGCTGGCTTTTTAGAACAGGGTAGAGTGAGACCTGTCCAGAGTAAGCTGGGGGCAGGCAGGCAGTGGAATAAAATGATCTTCCCAAACATCCTAGGTCTTCATGAGATAATCTTTCACTTTCCTACCCTTGCTCCTCGCTGGGCTATCTTGAATGAGTAGTTGGCTGAATTTAAACTTTAAAAAAAAAAAAAATTTTTTTTTAATGTTTATTAATTCTTGAGACAGAGACAGAGCATGAACAGGGGAGGGGCAGAGAGAGAGAGAGGGAGACACAGAATCCGAAACAGGCTCCAGGCTCAGCTGTCGGCACAGAGCCCGACGCGGGGCTCGAACCCACGAACTGTGAGATCACGACCTGAGCCGAAGTCAGACGCTTAATTGACTAAGCCGCCCAGGCGACACACTAAATTTAAACTTCTAACTGGAGGAAGAGCCATGCCTGTCTAGGCCCAGGCTCCTTTGGTCTCTTCAGAACATCCCATGGTCAGCAACTTTAGCCTGGGCGTGTGTGTGTGTGGGGGGATGCTCTGGCATTCTGGCATTAGCCATTTTCTGCAGGGGGATGGAGAGACTTTAAAGATACGTGGTTACAACCAAATGCAGCATAAGAAAATCTTTAACAAGATGGTGCGGCTGGTGGGATAGCTTGCTTGCATTTTGCGGTGAAATTTGGTACCTCTGAAATATTTGTAATTTAAAATTTCAGTTTTTTACGTTAAAAAAGAATTTTAGATATTTTAATTTGGCTTTTTATTTTTAACCTTTTATTTACTTAATTCTAAGTGGGCTCTAGGCCCACAGTGGGGCTTGAACTCATGACCTGAAGATCAAGAGTCCCATGGTCCACTGACTGAGCCAGCCAGGCGCCTCTTAAATAATTATTTTAAAATAATTTAAGTCAGGGGCGCCTGGGTGGCTTGGTCGGTTAAGTGTCCGACTTCGGCTCAGGTCATGATCTCACGGTCCGTGAGTTCGAGCCCCGCGTCGGGGCTCCGGGCTGACCGCTCAGAACCTGCAGCCTGTTTCAGATTCTGTGTGTCCCTCTCTCTCTGCCCCTCCCCTGTTCATGCTCTGTCTCTCTCTGTCTCAAGAATAAATAAACGTTAAAAAAAATTAAAAAAAAATAATTTAAGTCAATTAAATATTTTTAAAGAATAATTTTATGTGGTGAAGCATACGTAACATGAAATTTAGCATCGTAAGCGTTATTTAAAAAAAAATTTTTTTAACGTTTATTTCGTTTTGAGAGAGCATGAGCAGGGAAGGGGCAGAGAAAGAGGGAGACACAGATTCTGAAGCAGGCTCCAGGCTGTGAGCTGTCGGCACAGAGCCCACTGTGGGACTCGAACCCATGAACAACGAGATGGTGACTTGAGCTGAAGTCAGATGCTTAACCAACTGAGCCACCAAGGCACTCGAGCAACGTAACCATTTTTAAGTGTGCAGTTCAGTGCCATTAAGAACATTCGCGGTGTTGTGCAGCCATCGTCTCCACAACTCTTTTCATCTTGCAGGACTGAAACTGTACCCAGTGAACAGAAACCACCTCCCCGCCCCTCTCTGGGGGATTTCAACTGTTGCCAGTTTTGCATTTTCCTACATGGTGGTCACCTCTTCATCCTATATAAAATGGGAGTCTTGGGGTGCCTGGGTGGCTCAGTCGGTTAAGCGTCCGACTTCGGCTCAGGTCACGATCTCACAGTCCGTGAGTTCGAGCCCCGCGTCGGGCTCTGGGCTGATGGCTCAGAGCCTGGAGCCTGCTTCCGATTCTGTGTCTCCCTCTCTCTCTGCCCCTCCCCCATTCATGCTCTGTCTCTCTCTGTCTCAAAAATGAATAAAAAAAAGAAAAAAAAAAGAAAATGGGAGTCTTTGCCCTGCTCCCCCCCCCCCCCCCCGCGCTGCATTAAATACTAATTATTGGGTTTTTATTTAGCACTATTGGGTCTTTTTCAGGGTGGGGGAGAAAAACAAGGGTCGAGAGGGTGCTGCACAAAAGAGGTACAAGATGAAGTCTCTGCCCTCCGGCATTTTCACTTCAGATCCAGGAAAAGCTGTGGGACAGCAGAGGCCAAGAGACTACGTATTAAAATGGGAGGCACACAACCTCAGGGACTAAAATAGAGGAGGGAGGCTTTGAGTGAGCTAAGCTGTGTTTTGGAGGATAGGCAGACAAAATAGCGGATTAAGGAGAGCATTATGGATTGACAGGGAGATAGATGTTGATGGGAAGACAGTTCATCTGGGAGAGAGGGGTAGGTAGCATTGTAGTGAGGAGGCCTCAGGCAGGGTAGGGCACATATCCCTGTTGCTTTCCTTCGCTGAGCATCTTCTTTGCTCCAGAGTTCTGTTCGAGGTGACTCGGGTCAAAAGACGAATTCCTTCGACAATTACAGGGAGCATTTATGGAGTATCTGTTCTATGGAGTATCTGTTCACATTTAACCGACGTCACTTTGCTGAATTCTCGTAAGAACCCTGTGCAGGTATCTTCATTCTCCAGAAGGAAGCTGAAGCTCTGAGTGGTTCAAGTAACTTAGCCGGTCAATACCTCGTCAGTACCTTGAATGGGGAGTAGCACTGGGATTCACACCCAAGCCTTTTTAGCTCTAAGGCTGAGCTTTCTAAGAAGGTGGGAACAGGTGATCTTTTAACAGTTCAAAGGAATTTATTTATTAATAGATTTTTTTTTTAATGTTTCTTTTTGAGAGAGAGAGAGAGAGAGAGAGAGAGCGAGCCTGGGTGGGGGAGAGGCAGAAAGAGAGGGAGACACAATCTGAAGCAGGCTCCAGGCTCCAGGCTCTGGGCTGTCAGCACAGAGCCCGACTCAGGCCCAAGCCCACGGATCCGTGAGATCATGACCTGAGCCGAGGTTGGATGCTGAACCGACTGAGCCACCCAGGCACCCTAGCGCTTCAAAGAAATTGAATCTTGGGGCGCCTGGGTGGCTTGGTCGGTGGTGTCCGACCCTTGATTTAGGCTCAGGTCATGATCCTGGGGTTGTGGGATCAAGCCCTGTGTCAGGCTCTGTGCTGTATAGAGCCCAGACAGCGTGCGAGCCTGCTTGGGATTCTCTCTCTCCCTCTCTTTCTGCCCCTCCTCCTTTTTCTGCTCCTCCCCCCAATAAATAAATAAATTAAATAAATAAATAAATAAATATTAAAAGAAATTGAATCTTACTTTGAGCTTTTTTGGGGGGGAAGAGCATAAGGTTAGCAAATGAAAACATGCCCAACGTTAATGCCTCCGTGAAACCCCATGAAATAAACTGTCGGTATTTTGAGTTACAATTTTGAGTTACAAGGGCCTCCATCGTGTGGCGTGCTGGTAGGCACCAGCCCAGGAGCCGGTGGCCTATCTCTCCCCCACCTTTGTTTGGGTTCAACTGGGAGAAAATGGGAGGCTGGGGGGAAGGGCAGGGATTGAGACGCTTCCCCTCTCACCCACCCCCCTCCTCCTAGCAGGAAGGGACAAAGAGTTGACCTTTGCGACGAACCTACAGAACCATAATTCATAGCTTACCTATGTTTTGAGGCAAGAGCCCAGGTACCTGCCCTTGGCTGACAAGCAGGAGTTAGGCTTCACGTACAGCGACCCTCGCTGGCTAGCGTCACCTGGAGTTAGTCACCTAACCTCTCTGGGCCCGTGTTTTTGAGCTGCAGAATGGAAATAAAACAGTCTTCTGTGGTGGTTCAGAGGCTCAAGTCAACCTCTTGTCGCTGTTCTGGGTTCCTAGGAGATGCGAGTGTAAAGGACTTTGTAAACTCTCAAGTACCGTGCAAATGTGAGTTATTAATAAGATCATCATGAATTGATGACACCCCAAGAGGGCAGACAAAGAAGGTCCTTCTCACCCCCAGACGAATGCCCTACGCTGCATGGGGGGTATGACTCTTCGATTGTAACTTTTCAGAGGAGGCTCCTGGGACGCCCCGGGAAGAGGGTCTTTTATTCTCCAGGCCCGGAAGGCCCCTTCGTTCCGTGCCCCCAGCCCAGCCCAGCCCAGCCCAGCCCACTCCCGGGCCTCAGTTCCTGCCTTCTCGGTGGGAGGCCTCCCTGGCCTGGTCCTGCCTCCTCCCGCAGCCCGGCCGAGGTCTCTAAGGAATGCCGCCTCCCGGGCCATTTTCTCCCCTCCAGCTTCTGCGGCCCCACTTCCAGCCCTCTCCCGGCCCCCTACCCCCAACCGGTTCCCACTTAAATGCTTGCAGGCCTGTTTGCAGGCGGGAAGCCCCCTCCCCCACAGGACCACCTCAGTCACAGCCCTGACCACAGGGAGGTCGGGTCTGGATTTACTAAAGGACCCCGGAGGGGGAGCCTGCCCCTCGCTGGCTGCCTGGCTCGCTCATGGGGTCGGGTTTCGGCCGGTGGCTCTGGAGAGAGAGACAAAGGGCAAAGTCCCGTCCCCACCCCCACCCGGCAGCCCGGGGGCGCTTGTCCCCTCCCCCTCTGGGCCCCGCCGGGGAGGCGAGGCCCCCACCCCACCCCCTACCCTGGGCCGGGCGGGACCCGCTCCCAGCGAGTCGGGGTACCGAGGGGGTTCTGGCGGCAGAACATTCTAGACCGCCGAGCCTGCGACGGGGGCGGAGGGGGAGGGTTGGGAAGGGGGGGACCGGGGGCATCGCCTGCCCCCTCCTTGAGCTCTGCCGACAGGGCCCACCCAGCGGCTGGGGTGGGAGGCCGCGCGCTCAGCTTTCCCTGGGCGAGGTGAGGGGCTGGGGGAAGGGGCCGCCCGCGTGGGGCGCAGGCCCGGCGACGCCAGCGCGGCCGCTCAGCTGCTCAGGCCTTCTCAATTGCCCGTTCATGAGGGCTCCCCTCCTCCCCCCCAGCTGCTGCCAGCCCTCCCCCACCCTCAGCTGCTGCCGCCCTTCCCAGGCACCTCTTTCTCCTCCTTTGCCCTGCCTGCCCCCGCTTTCCGCGGCCCTCCTCGGCCCTCCTCGCCGGAAGGCCCCGCTCGCCACCCTGGGGCTCCTGGCAGGCCTGCGACCTTGCCTGCTGCACCATCTTGGGACGCGCCGGTGCAACCCCACCCCACCCCGGCCGCGGTCCTTCTGCCCTGGGCTGGGGAAGGGTAGAGAGGCAGGATGGGTGTCCGGGTCCGAGGAGAGTTGTTCCGATGAACTGCTCACCCCAGAGGAAGAAACAAACACCAGCTTCCTGAAGTTTGCGACTACCAACAGCAGGTCTTGGCCGGCAGCCGGAGGGGAGACAGGAGTGAATCCCTTGAGGTGGTTACCCTCCTGCAGGAGGGACAGCCAGCGCCCCTTGCCACTAACAGGATGATCAATGTTCATTTTTAAAAATGTGTACTGGGAGGCATTTACATCCTTTCATAGGGAGCACTCGCGATTCCAAGAATTAATGCTAAGTCCCATAGGGTCTTTTCTTCCCTTCCGGGTGGAATGGAGTTGCTGCAGAGTGATTTCTCTTGAGGCTGGTCTAGTTTCCTCTTCCTTGCTTCTGAGAGCCCCCCCCCCCCCCCCCCCCCCCCCCGCAAAATCTTGTCTTGAACTGGGCTCTCCAGGTTTGCCATTCCCTGCTGAGGAGAGGCTCAGCCTCTCTCCATTCCCAAGGCATGCCCCATGATGCTTTCCACCGAGCCCCAGCTCCGTCCTCAGCCAGGTCTCTGGGTCCCAGAGTGCCAGATCTTCTGGCTCTTAAGCTTTCTGGAGAAATGCTGAGATTCCCCACCGGAGGGT
The DNA here is from genome assembly GCF_046562875.1 of Panthera onca. Taxonomy (NCBI): domain Eukaryota; kingdom Metazoa; phylum Chordata; class Mammalia; order Carnivora; family Felidae; genus Panthera; species Panthera onca. Next base: position 53,200,362 of record NC_138352.1, on the reverse strand, counting down.
GAGAGTTCAACCTGCACCCCTCGTGCGGTCGGGGCAGGAAATAGTCTTTCTAGCCCTCCAAGAGTATATTAGCCTACCCCACTGGTAATATGCTGGAAGATGCTGGAAAGGTCTCACTGCTAGCCTGAAGAAGGTGGTGAACAATGTCCGCAACAGTTCGTTTCTTTTCTTAAAAAAAAAATTTTTTTTTAACATCTATTCATTTTTGAGAGATCGAGAGACAAAGCGCGAGTTGGGGAGGGGCAGAGAGAGAGAGAGAGAGAGAGAGAGAAAGAGAGGGAGACACAGAATCCGAAGCAGGTTCCAGGCTCTGAGCTGTCAGCACAGAGCCCGACGCGGGGCTCGAACCCACAAACCATGAGACCGTGACCTGAGCCGAAGTCGGTCGCTCCACCGACTGAGCCACCCAGGCGCCCCCGCGACAGTTCATTTGTCATCCCACACCATCGCTACCTCCACTAGGAAGGCTGCGCTGCTCACCGGGGGTCACCTCGTTATCATTTGTCCCTGCACAGTAGATTTATTCCGAAGGCTGCTTCTGCCCACCTCCCCATCCCCAGATTCCCCTTCCTCACACTAACTAGCGTAGCTAGAGCTCACGCGGGCCCCCCCCCCCCCCTCTGCTCTAGGAACCACTCAGGTGAAAGACGACAGTTCTAGGCAGAGAGCAAGGTGGAGGGAGGGAGAGGCAGTTGGCCCCGGGCGGACTTGAAATTTGTCTGGAAAGAGCTCCACTGTCTCAGAGCTTCTGTTTTGGCTTCCTCTGGTGCTGCCCAGATGGGCAAGAAAAAAACGTGGGCTGTCTTGTCAAACCATGTATTTCCAAGATGAGTGAATTGAGCAAAGTATTCGTCTTTGAGGTTTGCTTGCTAACACAGCGAACGCGTCCCCTGCTCCGTGTCTCACCTTTGCTTCCTCGCCTGTCCCTAGAAGTACACGAAAATTCGCAAGGTTTTTTGGTGACTACCCTCTTACGCTGCTAACGTTTCTCTGACAGTCATCCAGCCGTATTATAGTATAGTTAGCTTTTCTGTGAGTTAAACCCTGTGCCCAAATTAGAGCCGCATGCAGTAAAAGCCAGTTGGCACGCACTTAGCCATACAGAATATGGGCATTTTTCCTGCTGCTGACATGGGGGCTATACAGGCTTCTGCTGTGTTAACACTTCTTGTCAGAGAGAAAGCAGCAAGGTTTGGTGAGATGAGCATACGCCAGCCTGGAAGGAGAGCTGAGTTCTAGTTCTACCTTAGAGCTGCCAAGGCGCTTTTCCTTTTTTCTGAGCCCCCGTTTCTCCAACTGTCAAATGAAGGTGACTGGTTGAGGACCCTCTCAGCCTCGAGGGGCTTACTCCTCTCCTGCTCAGTCTATGAATCTGATCTCCTTTAACGGGAACTTCCCAGTGCTGGCTTACGGGCTGTGTGTGTGTGTGTGTGTGTGTGTGTGTGTGCGTGCACATGCATGCATGCATGCATGTGTGTGTCCTTGGTGCCATAAGAAGCCTAGCGATCCCTCACCCCACCCTTCTTCTCTGGCCTCCAGGTAGGCCAGGAGCACGTTAAACACTGTACAGAGCCTTACGAAGGAGAAGGCTGTGTGGTTCATTTCAGAGTCTCTTCTGGAGATTTGCTTTTCCCTTCTGCTTGTTTCCGGCATTATTAGCACAGGAATCAGCACATGTGGGACAGTACATGTGTGCTACATCCATTTAAAACAACATTTCACACTGGGGCGCCTGGGTGGCTCAGTCGGTTAGGCGTCCGTCTCTGGGTTTCGGCTCAGGTCACGATCGCCGGGTTTGTGAGTTCGAGCCCCGCATCAGGCTCCGCGCTGACCATGCAGAGCTTGCTTGGGATTCTGTCTCCCTCTCTTGCTCTGCCCCTGCCCTGCTCGCTGTCTCTCTCTCTAAATAAATAAATAAACAAACATTAAAAGAGAAAAAAAAAAAGACCATGTTCACAGGACCACAGATACACCCAGTGGTGTCCCTGCCTTCCCGTACCCCCTCCTACACCCTGGCATTCACCTGGGTGGTGCATCTGCGCTGCCCGGTCTTGTACCTTTCAGTAGGTTAATATTTTCCTTTCCAGCCCCTACCCTGCCCATCAGCCCACCCGACAGCCTGCCTGTCTGGCTGCCCTGCCTCTGGATCAGCCTGGCATGGAGCCCTGGGCACGGTGCCAGCTCCTCCTCCCCCCCAACCCCGCCCCCTTTCTCAGCTACTGCCATGCCTGGAGCGTGCCAGGTCCGCCTCCTTCAGAGGCTTTCCTGGACCATTATTTTCTTCACCTCTCCACCCTACAGGGGTGCGGGGGCAGGGTGGAGAGGAAGGATGGGGTCAGTGGTGATCTTATGGAAAAGGCAGAGGTTGGCACTTTGGGACATCTTTTATGTGTGACTTCCAGCTGGCAGAAACTGGGAGGAGAGCCAGCTTTGGGAGGGTGCTTCTACTCCAGCACTAGTCACAGGGGACTCTCTTGTTAAGAGAAGTCCACAGCATCACCCACTTCTGAAGGGATCCAGTGGACAGCCGCCCTCTCCTCTCCAGTTAACCCTGTCTGTTCCCTCCTCCCATCCCCAACAAAATGGGGTCTCCTCCTGGACTGTCTTCTCCATGAGAGCAGAAGGCATGCCTGTCTTCCATCATGTTAGGTCTGCACTGTAGCACTTCTCAGCCTCCTGCAGTAGAAATGCAGTGAGAGCCACAAACGTAAGTAAATTTTCTTTTTTTTCCTTTCTTTCTCTTTCTTTCCTTTTCGCTTAGATTGTTTTTGATTTTTGGAATTTTCTAAGACCCATGTCAGAAAAGAGTGAAAATAATGAAAAGGATTAATCCTAATATTAAGTGAAAAGTTCGAAGTAGTATTATCGTTAACGTTTATTTATTTTTTGAGAGAGGGAATCCCAAGCTGGCTCTGCACTGCCAGCACAGAGCCCGACTCGGGCCTTGATCTTACGAACCATGAGATCATGACCTGAGCTGAAATCAAAGCGTTGGGACGCTTAACCGACTGAACCGCCCAGGTGCCCCTGGAAAATTCAAAGTATTATTCGTGCAACATGCCATCAATGTAATAATGAGGTCTTTATCTTGGGGGGTGGGGTACAAAGTGGTAAAGAATCTGGTGCATGTTTTTTTACGCTTAGAGCCTGTCCTGATTCAGTTGCTAGTAAGTTTTCATCGGAAACGTTTGATCTGTATTTAGACTTCCCAAACTTTACGGAGGAAAAGTTAAAGTTGTATGAACACAGAAGACAAGAGAATGATGATCCCGGTTGCGGTAGCCACAGTTCAGTTGCTCAAAAGCCACATGTGACTAGCGGCTACTGTGGTGTAGACAGCACGGGCCCAGTGCTTAGTAGGTGCCAGGAAAATCTATGGAATAAATGACTACAGCAGCTGGACTACAGAAACCTTGGGGCAAGTCACGGTAGCGAGTTTCTTGACTACTTATTAGGATTGAGCAAGCATGATGCGTCTGCCGGTGTGTAACATCTTTGCTCTTTTCCAACGTGCACGTGATAACTCGAGCCCCATCCCCAGCCAAGCTTATTTTCTAATTGCCTTGGGTTAGTTTCTTCCCAGCTTTTTGAGAAGATACCTGTAGGCTCGAATGAAGACTCAGACGTCATTGGGAAGAGTTAAATGCGTAGATGTGTGGGAGGATGTCTTAATTTGGGACATACGGATGGATTCCGAAGTTCTCATTAGCTCCTGAAATCTTGAAATGGTGTGCAAACTGTTGGCGTTTTTCTGGTGTAGAGCGTTCTTCCCTTTTCTCACATTCCTGATGGAAACCAAGTCTCAAAAAAGGCAGGGGGGCATCTTAAGAACCACTTACCCTAAGACCATCAGGGCCCAGAAAATTCCTCTGATTAAGAAAGCCTTTTCCTACAGGTGGACCGACTTGATCCCCGTCTGGGGAACACAAGACTCGGTAAAAGGCTAATCCGAATCCTTGTTTCCCAGATGTGAGAAACTGAGGTCCAGAGAGTTGAAGGTTTGACTTGCCCAAGGCCACATAGCCTGTTAGTCAGAAAATCACAGCCAGGGGGAGGCGTAGAGGTGCAGGATCTAATCTGGAAATCCCAGTTTAATCCTGGTTCTCTGCAGAGATGAAAGTCCAGGTTTGACTTTTGATAAGGGGCCCAGAGCTCGACACGATTTCCAAAACCTGTTGCTGCTTCCCTCCCCCCACCTTCCGCTGGTTGACCCCACCCTGGTTTAAAGGAACCCCTCCTAGAGAGGGGTGAGGTCATCTGCTTGACTGAAGACGGCACCTTCCCCTGTGGCTCTGGGGGCGGAAAGAAGAATCCAACACTCCCTGGGGCAGTTTTCAGCTTTTCTCCAGGAGACTTGGAGTTCTTCCTTATACCTAGGGTGCATTCTGCCCTGCAGGGAGCCCCCATTCCGTCCTCTGTCCTCCGCAGTCTCACCGCCAAGGCTCGCATTCTTGCTAATACAACTCCAACTGGAAAACCTCATTTGTTAGATGCATTCATTTAGAACCTGCTGTGATTTTAAAACTGGGTGAGCTATGGGGCGCCTGGGTGGCTCAGTCGGTTAAGTATCCGACTTTGGCTCAGGTCATGATCTCCTCGGCTCATGAGTTTGAGTCCCGCGTCGGGCTCTGTGCTGACAGCTTGGAGCCTGGAGCCTGCTTCAGATTCTGTGTCTCCCCCTCTCTCTACTCCTGCCCCGTTTGTGCTCTCTCTCTGTCTCAAAAATAAATAAACATTAAAAAACAAAGCCGGGTGAGCTAGAGTAATTTAAAAAACAATTTTAATGATGGGAAACAAATACAAAAAAGTAGAAAGGATAACGTAATAAATCTCCCGTGTACCCATCACCTTGCTTTAAAAATTACCAACCCAAGGGGTGCCTGGGTGGCTCAGTCGGTTAAGCGTCCGACTTCAGCTCAGGTCGTGATCTCAGAGTTCCGTGAGTTCAAGCCCGACGTTGGGCTCTGTGCTGACAGCTCAGAGCCTGGAGCCTGTTTCGGATTCTGTGTGTCCCTCTCTCTCTGACCCTCCCCTGCTCATGCTCTGTCTCTCTCTGTCTCAAAAATAAATAAAACATTAAAAAAAAAAAAATTACCAACCCGTGGGGCGCCTGGGGGGCTCAGTTGGTTAAGCGTCCGCCTCTTCAATTTCAGCTCAGGTCATGATCTCCTGGTTCGTGAGATTGAGCCCCGCATCAGGCCATGCGCTTGCAACAGAGAGCCTGCTTCTGATTCTCTCTCTTCCTGTCTCTAAGTAAATAAATAAACAAACAAAAAATTACCAACTCCTATCTAATCAGTGTTTTCTTCATCCCCTGATTATTTTGGAGCAAATTCTGGACACCTTGTTTTATCTGTAACGGTCTTTTTTTTAGATATGAGAACTTGAAGAATCATTAGTTCTTAATAGTGTAATCAAGTATCTAGTCAGTGTTCAATTATGCCATAGAATCACGTCACCCACTTACGGAAATACGCAGCTAGGGAAAGTTACTAAGCTCAAGAAATTACGGGCGGAATGTTCTGATATATTGGAGAACAGTACCCATTTCAGCCAGGCCCATTGTTCACCGTGTTGTATGAATTCCGAATATTTTTAATTTGTCCCGCGGCCTAACTTTGACTGTATTTTGGCAAAGGCTTTTTGTTCCTTTTCTTCCTTCAAGACAGCAGCTCAGGGGACAGTGCACCGAGCCGGGAATCAGACAGGTTTTGAGTTCAAAGCCTGACTCTGTGTGACTTGGCCAAGATACTCAATCAATCTCCCATTCTTGGGGCCCTGGTCTCTAAAAGGGAGCCATGGACCCCCAGGATCATGGGTCATGGGAGTCTTCTAGCAAGTGCAGAATCTCAGCTTGGAATCTTTCAAGTATTCCTCAAGTGTTAGGCCCTTCCCTAATTGACCTGTTTTCCTTCCCCGTGTATACTTCTCTGAAAAGGTGAAAAGGACGAGAGCTTCCTTCCCAGGGAGAAGTCCCAACCACATCCCTTTCCTGATACCCAGCTCCTGTACTTCCTGAAATTCTTGGTTTGCTGCTTAACTCCTACTCCTACTGTTGAATGGGTGCTCTCTCCCTCCGTTCTCTCCTGGAATCTTCCCAGGGCTAGAAAGAAATGGTCGCTTGGCTCTGTGGCCTTCCCCTCTCCCCCACCCCCATTAGAGAAATCAATCCCCTGTGGTTGCTCTGTACTAGGAGCTGCCCCAGGGCATGGTCAGGGCAAGCAATGCCTTCAGATCCGGGCAGGCAAAGAGGTCAGAAGCCACAGGGTGTTGGCACCCAGGGAAGTAATGAGGTTGGTGGAAACCATTGCCTTCGTTGCCAAGAGCTATCACTCAACAGGTTTCTCAGCTCCTTCGTGGACGGACGGGTGGTGGTTCTTGTACCTCTAGGCATTCTCTGGCCTTTTCTGAACAAGCCATGTTGGGGTTTAGGCCCTCCAGGCTCCGCTCAGACTCTAGAGCCCTGCTGCCTGTAGAGTAAAGGTACCGCGCAACCGTAGTGGGAGCTGATGCTCTAGAATGTGAGTGGGTCCCTCGGCCGAACTAGAACCCTTTAGTTGTCAAGGGAGGCGGGGGAGTGGGACTATAGGCCATGGTATTTCCCACGATTTCCTCAGCACGGCAACCTGAAGACTTAAAACGGTTACCATCACGTTGAGTGCTCATTGTCGGCCCTACCCGCCGGTCTCCTCCCATCCTTGTCTGGACCCCTGTAGGCTCCTGAGGACCTGGATAGGGATTGAGCACTCCCTCCGAGTCAGGTGCCCCAATTCACATGCCTTGTCTCTTTTAAGCCCTCACAAAAGCTTTTATCAGTTTCCACAGGAAGAAACCAAGGTACAGAGCAAAGAAGTACCCTATCAAATGCTCTTAGCTTCTTCCATGGACTCCCAAGCCCTCAGCGCACTGCCCCGGCCCAGCTTGCATCAGGCCTACATAGTTTGGGAGTTAAGCAGGGGTCCCGGGAAGGGGGTACTGGGTATAGTTCCCAACATTGCCCCATGTGCTCTGGGCCTGAAAGAAGTTAGGTAGCACCGTAAGTAATAGAAACCAGGCCAAGGGCTTAAAAGACAAAGGGCCTTCGTGGCTTCTGTTGTGCTTTTATCAGGGTTGGGGGCTTTGCTGAAAGGAGGTTTGGAGGCCTGAAGGAGCCTGGCATGGTTTCCCAGGATTGGGTGTGTGTGTCCTGGAGGGGTGGGTGAGTCCCTGCCTGTTGGGGGTGGGAGGGGGCTGCCAGGAGGTCTTTTCTTTCATTGGTCGTGTGGCCCTGCCCTCCTCCCCCTCCTTCTCCTGGAACATTCCAGACATTCCAGACTGCCATTGCTTTCAGGATATGGATTAAAATCCCAAACCGAGATTTGATTTCCTCACCTCATCCCCTCCCCAACTCTTCCCTACCCTGAAAAGAAAGCCCCTAAAACTGGGAGTTTGAAGGAGGAGGGGGGAGGGTACTTTTGACTTTTGACCTGAGATTACACTAAGGGACCCTCTCGAAAGAGCCATCTTCAAACTGAGCTCCTGTACAGGGGTTGCTTTAAGCCCTTGCAGGTTTGAACTCCCAGGCAGGCAGCCCCCACCTCTTCCATCCAGAAGAGTTTGTTAGGGCCTCCTCCCTCAGCTTGAGTGACTCCTGTCATTGGCATCGGGCTAGATCAGTGTCCTCAGTCTTTGAATGGTGTAACCTCAACCCTCCAAGAGTTGGACTTGCACTGTGAGGGTTCTTGAGTTTTCTCTGCCCATTTGGGCACAAAATGAGTGCTGTATGGGACATCCCTCGCGGGGGCAGAGACCGTGGGGCTCCCTCTTTTGCCTATGAATGAAATCAAAGAAGGCGGTCCGGTGTGCGATCTGAGGACCCACAGAACTGGACTTACTTCTTACGGTTACTCTTTTGTCCTGCATAGTTGTCTGACTTTAGGTCAGGTTCACGAACCAATCAACCGAGAAAGCCATACATTGATTCTCAACACCTGTCCTCCTTTGGCCTGAAGTTATTTCGTCCCCGGGAGAGGTTTCCTTAGTGTATTTCATCAACAAAGACTTTATGTGCTCAGAGCTGCATAGCTAGAAGGGATCTTAGAGACCCTTTGGTTTCCATTTTGCAGCTGAAGACACTTTGAGGTCACAGGGATGGAATCGTGAGTGAGCTGGCTCAGGACAGAGCCAAGAGGGAACCATTTCAGTTAGAGCTTAGCATCCTTTCTCTTGTTCCCATGTGTTTACACTCCTGCCCGCCCCCCCAGCCTGGCAAGAGCGGACATGGGCCTTGTTAGGAACACTGAGGCCTGAAACTTACTTGGCTTAGTCAGTTGAAGACCCAGTCAGGGTAATTTAAGGGCTAGAACTGGATTTTCTTGCTTCCCAGGCCAGTTTTCCCTCATGCCGTTAGAATTTCCTTGGACCTTGTCCCTGAACTAAGTTTGTGATCCAGGATATATGCAAAGACCAAATGACAGTTGACCGATGAAGATCAAGTCAATTGAAATGTTGTAAGCCCAGGGATTAGGGCATTGATTTGGGTGGTGAGCAGTTAATTGCCCTGGGAGTCAACTTTGAACCTAAAAGCCTTCCTGCAGGTGCCGGGGGCGGGGGGGGGGGGGGGGGCAGGGGTGGTGGGGATACTACATTTTTAAGAGGTATTTGAAAGCTGGGAAGGAGAGGGTGTAGTCATTTGGGAGGAGGAGTGGTCGTGATGATGTGTTGTGTGTTAACCGTTCTGGCCGGAGCATTCCAAGATGCCTCTGTTACAACACTTCTGAGTACTTGAAGCTCTTTGCTAAGCTCTAATATTACCTAACAGCACCTTAAACCCTGTGAATAGGGATTATTCCCCTTATACAAAGAAAGGAAAGTGAGCCTCAAGGAGGTCAAATTTTAAGAACAGTGCTGTTAAAAGTGGAATACAGATTTAAATCCATACCTGTATAAAAACCACTTGACGACCGCACTATTATCCTGCTGTAATTTGGCTGCACGTATGTCTCCCCTAATAAATGGTGAGCACCTTGAGGCCAGGGACTTTGTTTTGTTTATCGCCGGCTCCCCAGCATCTCGAGCAAAGTCCAGCGCAAAGTAGGCAGCAATTAAATAGGTAGCAGATCAGTGACTGATGTTTTCTGTAGCAGCTTTGCCTTCCAAGTGCCTGAGACGGAGTGGGAGGTAATAGACGCTTACTGGAGAAAAGAATCAGTAACACCTCAGTAGAGGGATAGACACAGCAGATGTGAGTTTTAGGGAATTCCGCGGCCCTGGTGCTTAGGGCATCTGGTTTCAGGTTTCCCATCTGTGGTAACACTGATAATTTACTCTCTGGAGTGAGGCACCCCTGCACCAATTCTGTATCCCCAAAGGTTATCATTCTTGGATTCTCAGACTTTGGTGTTGAACAGAAGGGAGGGAGCTAAAGACTGAGGCAGGGATTAAACACTGCGAGGTCAGAGGCTCCTGAAGCATCCGGAGCCGTCGCTAATCCTGTTCCTTCTAATTTCAGGAGTCGGAAAATCCAGATTCGAAATATCCCACCCCAGCTTCGTTGGGAAGTAAGTGATTGGGGGAGACTCAGTGGGTGGGCTAGCGGAGACTGGAAGGGAAGTCCTGGTCAGTCTGAGTTGGTAGAGACGACTGGGGAGGTTCCCTGGCAGCCTGGGGGTAGGCCAGGGCTGCTAGTGCTGAGGAAGGTTGCTTGGATCTCATCCTCAGCCTAGGACTACCAGTGTTAGCCCTTTGGGCTTGGCCCTGTGGTGAGAGGCATTATGGAGGTGGGTAGGATGTTCCTCGGGCCCCAAACTTAATGATGGCAGAAATTGACTCAGGGACCCTGGCGGCCCAAGTCCACTTCCAGAACGGCCCTTAAATGCTTTTTTGTGCTCAAGCACATTTCTGTAAAGATACCCCGAAAGGTCACTGCTAGTGTCGATACCCCAGAAAGGGTAAGCCGAACGGGTAGTATTCAGTCCCCATCTAAGGCTCGGCCTGTGCCACTGTGCTTTGGGGTGAGGGGTGTTCAGGGCTGGCTTTGTCTCAGTTCCTGGGATGCCCAGAGTAGCCTTCCTCCCTTTTCTGTGCTCCTAGGTGCTGGATAGCCTGCTGGCCCAATATGGTACAGTGGAGAATTGCGAGCAAGGTAAGAGTGCAGAGGGGGTGGGTGGCGGGGAAGGAGGGTGGGAGTTGGGGGGGATCTTCTTTGCTTCCTTTTCCGTGACCACATCTGCCTGGTGTACCGAAAGAAGATAGGCAGAATATGGCATGGAGGGAGATAGACCACACAGGGGCTGTGGGCATGTTCTCCTAGCTTGGACTGGGCCATTTATCTCTGGGACGGGTTTCTCCTGTGAGTGAGCAAGGTGGCTCATTTCCAGCATGGTGTCCCTAGGCCCCATAGGGATCAAGCACAGTAAAATGAGGTCCCGCTGTTTTAAAAGCCGTAGTTTAAGAATGGAAATTGCGTGCTCGGCCTGAGTATGTCTGCAGCCCTTTTACTTTAAAAGCTTCGTGATTCTTTGTGTTCGGCTGGACTCGTCCGTCAACTGGTGGTCTCTTTTTAGAAGCTCTGATTGTCAGGTGCATGTCTTGGGTCAATAATAATAATTAAAAAAAAAACAACAAAAAAGCCGAGGATTTATTACTTGGCACATAGTGATGGGGAGGCATAGTCTTTCAAGAGTGGGCCCACAGCAGAAATAATAAGAAAGCAGTCTAGGTCAGAGCACATTTGGCTACGATTTCTGAGGATTCTCCATTGTTTAAGATTATAAATAAGTTTCAGACGAAATGAGCTAAAATGTGGAGTGATTTTGGTTGGACATATAATGGTAGAGCTTGGCCAATAGAAAAGCTTATACTATTTGAGTTTGTAGTTCTTCAAGATATGTGCATCATCAGCTCGTGAAGATTTAAAATTTCCTCTCAAGTCTCTGTGGAAAGGTGCAAGCTAGAAATCACTCTAGATGGAAATATGTGCCTGTACCAAGGTCAAGGCCCATCAAACAGGATCTCCTGCTCTGATCCTGTAGCTTGCCCTTTTATCATAAATATTTGCCAGGACACGACCGGGCACACTGATAACCATTGTCCGGTACTGCTCATGCGTTAGACTAATGACGGAGTTATTCCTGGACAAACAGCAAGACGGAGCCCTGGCTTGGGAGCACATCGTGAGCCTCACCGGGCAGCCCGGCAGGAGCCCACATGAGTTTAAATCTGTGTGGGGCTCACCAGGGAGCGATGACCCGAGGAACTGTATCAGGAGGGGACGCCTGCTACCTGGAGGAGAGAAGAGAGTGGGAATGTTTGGTTTTGCTGGACAGCAGAGTCTTCGAGTGTCAATTTTCCTTTCTGTCCACCGCATTTAAGATCGTTACCCCTCACTACCGCTTCCTTTACCCTGATTTACATTTCTCCATGGCCTTGATCAATCTGTGATGCTCCCGTAGAATTTGCTTATTGTGCTTACTGATGTCTGTTCCAGCTGGAACGTAAGCTCTGGGAAGGCAGAACTTTCGTTGGTTTCGTTCATGACTGTGTGTCAGTTTAACTGGAAAGATGATTCTTGGAGAATCTCCCTCACCACTGTGGTGGGAGAGCTCTGTGGAGGAAGGCCAGAGGGGTTAAAGAGTGGTCTGCCCTAAGGATTTGTGGCCCACTGACTCATCCTCAGCATGGTTGGGAGAGAGGTGTGGTTTTTGTCAAGTGTCCTCCACCCCAGGGCTGAGCGGGCCCAGGAGACCCCAAATCAAAAGACAGTGGTGCACGAGACAGGTTAATTTTATTAATTTAAAATGAGAAGTATGTCCCCGGATCGCCTGGAATTCTAACGTCCAGCCCAGTCTCCCATAGGAAAGAGTATATGGTGATCAAATGAAGACCAAGGGGTTTCATGATGAGAGCCTAGGACGTTGATGGGATTAATGGCATGTGCCATGAAGTCATGATAGATTGCATGTGCGTTTCCCCTGTCAAGATCTTTGGAATGCCCCGTCAGGACATTGGCTTGCCAGTCTCTGTGTGTGTGGAGTTTTAACTAGTTTAACTTCCCGCGAATAAATTTGTATCCCAAGCCAGGTGTGTGTGTGTGTGCGTGTGTGTGTGCGTGTGTGTGCGCGCATGTGTGTGTGTGCGCGCGTGTGTGTGTGTGTGTGTGTGTGTGTGTCTGTGTGTCTGTGTTTTCCTGCCGCCTAACTGCTGATGTGTTGATCACGCCCTTTTATTGCCCAGATTCTGAGGGGCTGGGTAGGGACAATCAAAGGAAGACACAGAAAGGAAAATGCAAAAAAAGGTTAATTTCAGTTTTCCAGTTCTGGTGAGAGGGGCCTAAATTAGGGGAAGTATTTTGCCTTGTCATTCAGCTCTTTCCTTCTCATGACACATGTAACTTCTCATAACCTGGAAAGATGAGCTTTTAACACTTGGGGTTCATCGGTGGCATCTCCAGATCTCACGGCTCTAACCTTGGCCTCTGTTTTGCTCCCCCAGTGAACACCGAGAGTGAGACGGCAGTGGTGAATGTCACCTATTCCAACCGGGAACAGACCAGGCAGTGAGTGGGCCGGAAAGTGGGGCAGGGAGGGTCTTTTGTGGGGTATTGGGAGCCAGGTACCCCTGCTTCCACAGGGTTGGGGTCCTGGCAGGCGGGAGTTACTCCTTCGGTTCCGTTATGGTGATAGCCAATCCCAGACTCTTGTCTGTTGGTTCAGGGATCTCAGAGGTACAGAAATTCAGGGATCGATAGCAAACACATGGAAGGGAATGAACCCAAAGACCTCCCAGGAAAGGTATACCCAGGAACTGCAGAGGGCCTTTGCTGTGTTGATGGCTCCATCTAGTGGTAGTCGGGAGGAACTGCGAGCTCCACAAAAGGGATTTGTTCATCTTCTGATGTGGCGGGGGCAGACATTTTATTGCGGTGATGCCATGAGCCCAGTTTATGCCTTTTGCAGGATCCTTTTTGTCCCGTCACACCCACGATTTCTAGCTCCTTAAGCCCTTGGGCTGAGCAATTACACTTCTCACCCACGGGTGCTGACAGAGTTTGTACATTTTGTGCGTGTACTCATTTATATCCGACCCGTTACGGGCCTTCTGCCACATTTTGCTTTTGGTGGTTTTCTTCTTCCTGCGGCAGGCCACCTTTATCTTTTCGGTGCCCTCCAACCTAGTGTTAACGTCGTAAAATGCCACTACTTGCTCAAATAACCACTGTCTTTTCTTCTTTATTTATTTTTTATAAAAGTGTATTTATTTTTACGTAATCTCTACACCCAACGTGGGGCTTGCATTCACGACCCTGAGATCAAGAGTCGCATGCTTTTCCAGCTGAGCCAGCCAGGCGCTCCTAAATATTTTTCAAAGTAATCTCTCCTCCCAGCGAGGGGCTTGAACTCATGACCTCGAGATCAAGAGTTAGCATACTCTGGTGGCGACTGAGCCAGCCAGGCGTCCTGCCCCCATTTTCCTTTTGGCTGGCTCATCGGCTCAGACGGCTCAGAATTTTCTGGAAGTCCCTACTGCCCCTTGTGGCCAGTGTATGGTCCTTAGCCTGGCTTTGAACGTCACGGCAACACTCTCCTCTGGCTGTTGTTGCCTTGTTGAGATTTCTAACCTGCATCAGCCAGTGTGGGACTGGATGGAGCACGTCTTCCTGCACAGGGGTGAAGAACACCCCAGGTTTGCAGACATTTCCAGATACACTTAAACTCCTGCTTCCAAGTGGTAAGCAGGGCACTGTGGCTCTCTCTCTCTCTTTTTTTTTTTTTCGTACGGTTTCCTCAAACATGGGAGGTGCCAGACTCAGCAGGTGCAAAAACAAGCCTCTTGGGCCATCCTGTTTCTATCTGTTAACATTTATTCACCATCACGACCTGCGATTCTCACATGAGTCTTATGATTGAAATTATTATGTGGCTGAAATTCATAAGCCCGATGGGAACCGCCTACGTAGGTTTCCCTTCGATGTCATCAGCCATTTCGCCTGGAAAGTTCTCTGAGGTGGAGGTTGGAAGGGGGAGGGGGGGCACGTGGTCATCTCCCTGGCTTTTAGCAGGTTCCAGTTTGGAACCCAGCGTGCTTTACACGCTGGAGGGCATTTGCTGTGACTGGCATGGATTGGTGTGACCGGTAGATTCTCCCTCTGTCCCCAGAGCCATCATGAAGCTGAATGGCCACCAGCTGGAGAACCACGCCTTAAAGGTCTCCTACATTCCCGACGAGCAGATAGCACAGGGTCCTGAGAACGGGCGCCGAGGAGGCTTTGGCTCTCGGGGTCAGCCCCGCCAGGGCTCCCCTGTGGCGGCGGGGGCCCCGGCCAAGCAGCAGCAAGTGGACATACCCCTGCGGCTCCTGGTGCCCACCCAGTATGTGGGTGCCATCATTGGCAAGGAGGGGGCCACCATCCGAAACATCACGAAACAGACCCAGTCCAAGTGAGTCTTGGCTGCTGGGAGATGGAGGTCGGGTGCCTCCGGGAAGCACACCGAGGAGCGTCAGTATTGACCTCTTAGGAAATGTCGCCTGGAACGCGTTCCCTTTTCTCTGTGTTCGTTCGGGGGTCGCTGCTTCCAGTCACGGCCTCCTAGGAAGGCAGGGGCCGGTAGGGGTGGAGGAGGGGGTTGAAAAGGCCTGGGGCGGGCCATTTGGTGGCAGCGGCTGGGCCGCACAGACCTTAGAGGGGTTCTGTAATTTCTTGTAGGAAAGTCTCATCAAGCAAACCTAGTCTTTGTGAGTCAGCCCCTCCTTGGTGTTCTGTGGTTTCAGTACTGCCTGTTGGTGGCCGGAGGGCTGGGCAGCCTGGCCAAAGTCGGCCCTCAGTAACAGGTCATGATCCTGCACCATCACCCATCCACCACAGCTGCTCCTCTAATCCCTTTTTAAAAATTTTTTTTCCAGTCGCGTATAGTTGACCCTCTTCTCTAATCTTTATGGCTGATCAGCATACTCTGGAAAAGAATGGGTCACGTCGTGTCCTTAACGCGAAGGCATCCTTTATTATTTACTTTTAATTTGGGACAGTGCGCCTTCCTTTTATAGTTGTACGCGGGGCGGTGGAGGGGGGGGGAGATCCAGAATTTAAGGGAGAAGTGCAGCTTTAGAGCCGTGGGCTGACGTCCGCCAACCCCGTGTTCCCACCCCAGACGCCACCGTTGTCCCTCCCCACCTCCTGGTTGAGACACAATCCGGAGCAGCAGGCTGGCCGGGTTTCCCTGGCCCTTTCTCTGCCCCTCCCATTCTTCACTTGGACGTGTTCCAAGGGCCCCTTCTGTACCTTCGGTTGAGGAAAGGTGGCCAGGAGTGCGAAGACGACCCCGGGTTTCACCAGGGACGCCTAACCGTCTTTGACCTTGTGGTCCTCAGGATCGACGTGCACAGGAAGGAGAATGCAGGCGCTGCGGAGAAGGCCATCAGTGTCCACTCAACCCCCGAGGGCTGCTCCTCTGCGTGTAAGATGATCTTGGAGATTATGCATAAGGAAGCAAAGGACACCAAAACGTAAGGCTTTTGCCCGGCGTGTCTTGTAACGAGAGGATTGCCACTTCCCCGCCCCCAACTACGAACTGTTAGCAAGAATGGCGATAAATAAGACATAAACTGGGAAACGAGGTTCTCTTTCCCACAAGGAACACCCTGTACGTATCCTCTTAGCGATCCCGTGAACTCACGGGTGTTTGTACATCGACGTGCTGTGCACAGGTGTATGTGTGCACACGTACGTTGTAGCACAAATAGGGTCCTGATGAACATGTTCTACAGTTGGCTGTTGCACTTAATGTGGATCAGTAATCCTAGACCCACCTCATTCTTTTTATTTCTTTTTTAATTGCCTGGAATTCGGTAGTCCGCGATGACACGAGTATACGGTTGGATGAGTTTAACAGGCATACACCTGCGAAGCCATCGCCCCACTTCTGTAACGAGCGTAGCCATCGCTCTGGTTGTCCTTCTTCCCCTTGGCAGCCCAGCCCCACTCCCACATTTCCGTAGCCCTCAGCAGCCACCGCTGTGCTGGTTCTCGTCATCTTTTAAAATGTAACTCTGTCGCGTGCTTTGTCCTGGAAACCCCACGTCTTGTGGGGGCAGGATGATCGAGTCTGAGCGTGGCCTGCCATTTAAGGATCTCTTACCCCTCACTTCTTCCCAAGGGCCGACGAGGTTCCCCTGAAGATCCTGGCCCATAATAACTTTGTGGGGCGGCTTATTGGCAAGGAAGGGCGCAACCTGAAGAAAGTGGAGCAGGACACCGAGACGAAAATCACCATCTCTTCGTAAGGCTCTCATTTCCCTCTTTATTTATCAAAGGACTTTTAGAGCACGAGCAGGGGAGAGGGGCAGAGATTTTTGTTTGAAAATTTTTTTTTTTGAGAAAGACAGAGCATGGGCGGGGGAGGGGCAGAGAGAGAGAGACACACACACACACACACACACACACACACAGAATCTGAAGCAGGCTCCGGGCTCCGAGGCATCAGCACAGAGCCCGACGCGGGGCTCAAATCCACGAACCGCGAGTTCGTGACCTGAGGCGAAGCCTGACGCTTACCTGACTGAGTCACTCAGGCGCCCCGAGAGTATTTTTTGTAATGTTTATCTATTTTTGAAAGAGAGACCGAGCAGGTGAGGGGCAGAGAGAGAGAGAGAGAGAGAGAGAGAGAGAGAGAATCCCAAGCGGGCTCTGTGCTGTCAGCACAGAGGGCTCGAACTCACGAACCGTGAGATCATGGCCTGAGCCGAGATCAAGAGTCGGACACTTAAACCAACTGAGCTACGCAGGCGCCCTGAGGGAGAATCTTATGTGGCCTGATGTGGGGCTGAGCCCCAGTCACAGAGTCGGACGATCAACTGACCGAGCCTCCCAGGCGCCTCTTTATGAGTGGGATGCCCCAGGGGCTCCGGGTCAGCAGTATTTCATTATTGAGCCTCAGTACTTGGCCCCTCAAGTTGGATGCGGTTTCTGCCTACTGAAGGGTAGTCAGCGAAGTGGCAGAGAGCATTTCTCTCCGTGAGGGCTGGTGGTGTGGGAGTGCCTCCCTTCAGCCCTCCGGCCTGCGTCTCAGAGAGCCTGCGGCCAGGAACCAGGGCCTCGGGGTTTCAGGCCTACCTGCCAGGCTGAGAAGGGGCCCGACCTAGGTCCTATTCTGAACGGGGACGGAGCGCGTGCTCTCCCTGTGCAGCGGCCTTGCCTCTCCGGCAAGAAACAAGGCCAAGCAGCTCGATTAGGTGGGTCTTTGGTGAGCGCTGTGCCTTGTGGACTTGCTCTGCTCCAGAAGCACAGGAAGTGGGTTGCCTTGGACCACGGGGGAACGTTCCGGTCCTGAGCATCTTCCTTTCCTGGTTTTACCGGTGGTGAAAACCTGTCTGAGTGGACTCCTTGTAAACGGAGGGGTGTTTTCCTCTCCCTGGCACCGTGCCCCCGGCCTGGGTTCCAGACCGAACGCCAGAGACCAGGAGCTGCTTGCCAAAAGTGAAACAGCCTGCAGACACGGTTTCTGTGGCTAGTTACGAGCCGGGGCCCACTCCTGGCCCCGGCTGGTCAGTGTGGAAGGGTGACTCAGCTCTGCTCTCCCACCAGGCTGCAGGACCTCACCCTCTACAACCCCGAGAGGACCATCACCGTGAAGGGGGCCATTGAGAACTGCTGCAGGGCCGAGCAGGAGATCATGAAGAAAGTTCGGGAGGCCTACGAGAACGACGTGGCTGCCATGAGCGTGAGTGCCTCGTGCCCCTGCTGACCGCTCTCCGAGCCTGAGCCACGGCAGAAGGGGGTCTCCATGTGGGGTGGTGAGGCCATGTGCTTTTGGACCTCCATTCCTCAGAGTGTTTTAAGTGTAATTAATTGAGATTCTTTATCGGATTCCTGGGGCGGGTCCCCTCTTGGGCTTCAAGGTCCGTGATCTTCCTGTACAATTGGTGTCGGCGTGTAGTTCGGTGAGGAGAAGGGTCCGTTATTTTAATCTGATCAAAAAAAATTTTTTTGGTATTTATTTTTGAGAGAGAGAGGGAAACAGAGCGCGAGAGGGGGAGGAGGGGCAGCGAGAGAGAGGGAGTCACAGAATCCGAAGCAGGCTCCAGGCTCCGAGCTGTCGGCATAGCCCAGTGTGGGGTTCGAACCCACGGACTACAAGATCATGACCTGAGCCGAAGTCGGATGCTCAACCGACTGAGCCACCCAGGTGCCCCTAAATTTTTGTTTTAAGTTTATTTATTTTGAGAGAGACCGAGACCGTGTGAGTGGGAGAGGGATAGAGAGGGAGACAGAGAATCCCAAGTAGGCTCCATGCTGTTAGTGCAGAGCCCATCGTCTGATTTTTATCGTATTTTTAAATTTTATTTTATTTATGATGAACAGGCTGTAAATTTTGTTTTAACGTTTATGTATCTTTGAGAGACAGAGAGGGACAGAGCACCAGTGGGGGAGGGGCACAGAGAGAGGGAGACACAGCATCTGAAGTAGGCTCCAGGCTCTGGGCTTGAACCCACAAACTGTGAGATCTTGACCTGAGCCGAAGTCGGACACTTAACGGACTGAGCCACCCAGGCATCCCACCCCCCCCCACCCCCCCCCCCCCCCCCCCCCCGTCATCTGATTTTTAAAGGGGAGGGAGGATGGTGGGTACGGGAAGAAAGGTGAGTCCTGGAAGTTAATGGACATCTGTCCTCGCTGTGCCTTCTCATAGGAATGTTCCAGTGCAGGGTTCAGTGGGGTAAACCACCAGAGATGGGGGTGACGACATCTGAGGCTCTGTTGGACCCTTCTGGGGGTGGGGGGTGGTGGCCGGTTCTTAGTCCAGGGATAATGTGCCACGGCTCACAAATCCACGCTCTATGTGTACGTGAGCGTGTGTGAAAACCACAAGGACAGGCCGGTTTTGTGCAGGTACAGCACCCAGCGCTCCTGTGTTGGCCCCCCCACCCCGCCCGCCTCTGGGCTCAGCCAGGCCCCTGCAGGGTGAGCTGACCTCTTCCTCCTCACCTTCCTTCCCCAGCTGCAGTCGCACCTCATCCCCGGCCTGAACTTGGCGGCTGTGGGTCTTTTTCCAGCCTCGTCCAGCGCGGTCCCGCCACCGCCTAGCAGCGTCACTGGAGCGGCTCCGTACAGCTCCTTTATGGTAGGTGCAAGATCTCACCCCAGGGGTCCCCGGGCCCTTCTGTGGCCTCCCTTCGGGCCCAACCCCCCGTGGGGGCCCGATGCTTGGGGATGCATTTGCAGGGAGAGGGAAGGGAGGTCTGGGATGCCCCCCTCGTGCGCACTCCCGGCCGCTGGTGCCCCGCTGCATGGATGGCGCCTTCTCGGTCCTTACTGGGCAGAGGGAGAGCCAGGGAGGGCGTAGCCCCTGTTGGCCGCCCGCTGCCTGCGCCCTTCTGCCTCGAGGACGCGTGCCCGGGGTGCGGGAGGGCTGCACCCCTCGCCCGTGCTAACGGCACCCCCTGTCTTGGCAGCAGGCTCCGGAGCAGGAAATGGTGCAGGTGTTCATTCCCGCACAGGCCGTGGGTGCCATCATCGGGAAGAAGGGACAGCACATCAAACAGCTCTCCCGCTTCGCCAGCGCCTCCATCAAGGTGACCTGCTCTGCCTGCCTCCGGGTCCCGCGAGGAGGGGAGCTCTCGCTCGCTCGCTCGCTCCCGAGGCCCCGGGTGGCCAGCCCTGGGGCAGGGCCTCTTCCCCTGAGGGATCGCAGCCCCCCCTTTGCTTTTCCCCTTGCCAGGGTCTTCCTTGCTTCCGGGCTCTCAGACGAGGGAGGGGGCGGGTGTTGCAGCGTAGAAAGCGAACTTGGGTTCTGGCACGGACTGACGTGGGTTCAAGCCCCCGCCCGCCCCTAAGCCAAGGACCTCGGCCTCTGGTTTGCTCACGACTGCGGAAGCCGAGGCCCCGGGCTCAGGGCGCCTGGCACACAGTGCTTGCTTTGGTAAGCGTCAGGCTGGCTCTACACCTTGGTCGGCCAGGGTCCAGGGCAGAGAGCAGGGAGAATCTCTCCTAGTGAAACTAAACGGTTAAGTTTCACAAGCCTGAATCCATCTGTGGTCTTAGAGGAGCTGGTCAGACGCAGTGATCCTTCTCTGGTGAAGTGTGGGCGGTAGGGGGCGCCTCTTTGACCACCTCTGTTTGCTTTGTAGATTGCTCCTCCCGAAACTCCTGACTCCAAAGTTCGTATGGTCATCATCACTGGACCCCCGGAGGCCCAATTCAAGGTTCTCATCTTTGTTTTTCCAAGCTAGACCCGGGAGCTGAGGCCGGGTGGGAGTGCAGATCCGCACGCTTTTTAAAAACGGTTTTTATCCATTTCTTGGAGTAATCTTTTTTTAAACATTATTTTTCAAAACGTTTTTATTTATTTAGGGGAAAGAGAGAGACAGCGTGAGGGGGGAGGGGAGGAGAGAGAGAGGGAGACACAGAATCTGAAGCAGGCTCCAGGCTCCAAGCCTGACGTGGGGCTCGAACTCGATAACGGTGAGATGAAGTCGAACGCTTAACCGACTGAGCCACCCAGGCGCCCCGATTTCTTTTACGTAATCTTTATACCCGGCGCGGGGCTCGAACTCACGACCCCGAGATCAAGCGTCTCCCGCTCTACCGACTGAGGCAGCCAGGCGCCCCTGCAGGATAAAACATTGCAGTGCAGCTTCCAGTTGGGCATCACGCTTAATTTCTGTTGACTTCTGTTTCCTTCTTTACGTCTGAAGGTGAACAGGAATTCGGGACAGAAGGAAACCCTAGGGCTTGGCTTCTTCCTTGGGCTTTGCCTTAGTTACATCAAAGGTAGACCTTTGATGCCAAATTTCCTTCTCTCCTTTGTATCCATCGCTAAGTGCCTGCAATTCTGGTCACATAGCCCAAGAGCCGACAGTGAGCACATCCTGACCGAGGCAGGGATGGAGAATGGGGACAGGCTCTTTAGGCTGTGTGCAGCGGCCCACGGCCTGTTCTCTGCGGCCTCATTCGAGTCAATGGGGTCATCCCAGACCCTATAGGGATTTGTAGCTTATGAATTGTTCTGGGAGGTATGGGTTCAGTTACTCTGCCCCGGCTCTCCAGTGTTACAAGCAATCAGAAGGAACAGGTCAATGCCACGACAGTGGCATTTTCGGTCGCCTGGGTAGATGGTTGATCTACTCCTGGGTGGGGCCTGGGGGGGCAGCAGGGGAGGGGCTGGAGCTTGGGGACCGGACGTCTCTGTTTACCTCGCTTCCCTTTTTGTCGCGTGTATGGCCTGCTGATTAACAAGGATCTCCTCCTCTCAGGCTCAGGGAAGAATTTATGGAAAACTCAAGGAGGAGAACTTCTTTGGTCCCAAGGAGGAAGTAAAGCTGGAGACCCATATCCGGGTGCCAGCGTCAGCTGCCGGCAGGGTTATTGGCAAAGGTGGCAAAACGGTGAGCCTTCAGGGCCAGGCTGAAAGTTCTGGATCTTTGTCCTCAAACCCGACAGCTCTGCTCTGGCTTCCCTCTCCCCTACCCCGCACAACCTGAGGACTCCCGACGTGCTCCTTGACCTAATTCTCCTCCACAGCCCAGCTCTGGAGTCCTCTAGTTACCTGCTAGCAATTTGCCTCTTGTCCTTCCCTCCAACCCCACCCTTTCTTGATGGCGCCCTGAGCTTCTCTTCACCCCTGGCCACGCAGGTGAACGAGTTGCAGAATTTGACAGCAGCCGAGGTGGTGGTGCCCAGAGACCAGACCCCAGATGAGAACGACCAGGTCATCGTCAAGATCATCGGGCATTTCTATGCCAGCCAGGTACACGTGGCCCGCCCCCCCCCCCCCCCCCCCCCCCCCCCGCCGCCCTTTTGCGGGAGGGCGGCAGGAGCCTGGGGATCAGAGAGGGAAGACTCCAGATGTTGACCTCCATGGCCTGGATGAATCCGGTGGACTCTGCCTGCCTCCGGGCTGGCTCAGTTTCCTTTTAATTTGTTTTGAGAGAGAAAGAAGAGGGGCAGAGAGAGGGGAGAGAGAATCCCAAGCCATCTCTGTGCTGTCGCGTAAGCCTGAGGTGGGGCTCGAACTCACAGACTGTGAGACCGTGACCTGAGCCGAAATCAAGAGTCGGACACTTAACCCACCGAGCCACCCAGGCGCCCCTGGGTCATTCTTCTCTAAGTGTAGGAGTGTGACGTGTAGATGTCTTATTTCCTCTTGAGGCTGTAGGGAGAGCGGTCTGAGGATTACATGTATGATATATATCCTGTATAATAGCCAGTATGTATTCTATATTCTTGGTCATCAACTAAGAGTCTTTCCTGTTGTCTAACGTTAGTGCTTCGCTAATACCTTGTGCACAGGATGAGAAAGGAAATTGGTATCACCCCCTTCCCCCGCCAAGTCTTGTTTGTGAAATAATAATGCCGATAACAACATTCTGGACGGCCCTTCCCCAGTACAGTCCCTTAGCCTTTCTCACAGTGACTTTTCCATCCCTGCTTCCAGTCCTTCCACCGTCCCATTGCAGAACTCCCCACCCCCACCTCCAGGGAGCCGGTCGGCACTGCCCAGCATTGGGACTGACCCCAGAGCCTGCCAAGGAGAGTGGATGTCGGGGTCAAATGCTCCGTACTTTGAAAAGTCAGGCAAAGGATGACCGGAAGGGAGTGAGGTTTTCCTAACATCCTCCAGTGTCGGAACCGGAAGGGGTACGGAGGCCTTTGGACGTAACCCCTTCCTCTTAGAGGACAGACGTTTCACAGCAGGCTTGTGGCCCGACCGACACTGTCTAAGGCAGTACGGGAGCCGGGAATCCGGGCTCTTGGTTCCCAGTGTGGTGTGGCTGTGCAGCAGCAGGAACGTGGGTTCTGGAGGCAGAGGCCTTGGAACTCGAACCCCCCTTGTGTGGTCTTCTGCGCCGTATGGCTTTGGCTGACTTTTCTGGGACCGTCTTTTGAGAAGTATGAACGGTAGCGTCTGTGGCCGAGTCTGCTGCACCAAGCACCATTCTGTGTGGTTGACATATATTAACTCGCGTAAGCCCCACAATAGCCTCATTTTACGGATGGGGGTGTGAGCTTAAGAGGGTAAAGGACGTACGCAAGGATGCACAGGGCCAGGAGGTTTTCAGTACCGAAGCGGGGATGGTTTTCATCTGTTGGGATGAGGAGTAGAGAGAAAAGCTACGTAAGCCGTCCGCTCGGGGCTGACCGAGTAGGAAGTGATCTAAAAAAAGGGAGTCCACCGTCTTGCCTCAACCTAGACCACCTTTCTGTTTAACCAAGAAACCAAGCACGCCGTGGGTGGGAGGACGCGATTCTGGCGACCGGTTCCGGGCGTCGCATTGTGCTGTTGATTTCCGTCGTGGAACCGTGTTCTTGGGGAAGGCGCCTTTGAGAAGGGGAGGGGAGAGACACCGATCCATTTTGTACGGTGGGGCTTCGGTGTCACTGCTGGTTTCTAAATCCGTCTCTGGACGTTTCGTTCTCTCTCCTGGGAACGTCGACGTGTGTGGTGGGGCTGTGGTCAGTGGGGAGGAGGTCTCCGAAGTTTATGACCCTCCGAGGGAGCACACGCTCCTGGCGACTCCAGGAGGTTGATTCGGGGTTCCGCAGTACGCGTGGCAACTTTGTTAACCGGAGGCCCTCACTCTTGCCGCTCGTCTGTTTTTTCCTACAGATGGCCCAGCGGAAGATACGAGACATCCTGGCCCAAGTGAAACAGCTGCACCAAAAGGGACAGAGTAACCAGGCCCAGGCACGGAGGAAGTGACCAGCCCCTTCCCTTCGCGGCGACTCAAGGACAACGGGCTGAAGTCGAGAGCGCGTTCTCCCCAGCAGGCCTGAGAATGAGTGGGAATCAGGGACCCTTGGGCCGGGATGTAGACCAGGTTTGCCCGCTTGGCTTGAGGAAAGACGTTCCAGTGAGGAACCCTGATCCCTCGGCCCCACACGCCCAACCAATTGGCCCGACACTGCCCGCCCCTCAGGGTGTCACCATGGAAATTCTAGCTCAGGGTGCTTTTAAACGTGGATTGTTGAAGTAAGTTCTCCAGGTCCCACCAAGAGAGTGGGTCAGGCCCCAGTGGGAAGAGAAATAAAATTTCCTTCAGGTTTTTAAATCATGCAGAGGGGTGTTTTAATCAGCCTCAAAGGATGGTTTGCTTCTCAACCCGAAAATCCTTCCAGCCTTCTCCTACTTGGTTCGTTGATTAAAATACCTCTACTCTCGTGCCCTGACATAACCTCTTCCTATATAGCCTCTTCCTGAAGTCAACGCTAATTGTTTTATTTGTACTGCTACCAGAAAAGGTGGGAACCAGTGCATTGTTTTGCTTACGTTATTGACTCAGAGGAGAAGACACACCAGCATCTATAGTTTAAGTCCACTCCTTCCCTAACTAACCAGTAGGAACAGCAAGGAATAAAGAACGGGGGAGAAATGTGATTAAACTGTATAGTAATCCACGTTTAAAAGGAGTGCCCTTATGGCTGATCTAGTCCAGATCGCCATCTTGAAAAATTGGCGCGATGAAAATGTTCTCCACTCTGTCGGGACTTCCCCACTGAGATTCCCTGCCCCATTCACGTCCTTCTCCCCATCTAGGTGCACGTGGGCGGTAGTGAATGCTCGGCAGGGTAGGGGCTGACCACTGTACTGTCCCTGATTCCCACCATTCTCAGGCAGATTTTATATTTTTTTAAAGTCTATTTTAATGATTGGATATGAGCACTGGGAAGGGGACGTAACTCCCCTTGATAAAGTCTCAGTTCCACGGAGGACTTGAGTGGCCCCAAAGGCTGCCACTGTGCCCTCACTCCAGCCCATGTGCTCCTATAAGGGCTGGTTCCCAGAGGCAGGGGTTGTGGGGCACTCCCCCGCCACGGCACTGTTCCCTTGGTGGAGGTGGGATGTGGAACCCAACCCCGAGCTCCCGGTGAAGCTGAAGTCCACCGTCTGGCGTACGTTATGAATATCCAGTAAATGGGAGAGTATTTGCTTCTGTTGTTATCCCAGAGGCATGATTTAACCGATGGCTTCTGCCTCCGTGAATCACCGGCATGACAAAAGTTGTGCCTAAAAACAAAGTTCAAAATACCAGCAACCTTATGCACAAAGGGGTAAATAAGCTTAATTTATTAATTTCCCAGGCTCAGTAAGATCCCGTTGGAAGTTCAGCCCTTGTGGAAGACAGCAGCCATCAGTTGAATGAGGTTGGGCCTCCCCTCCTAATATACTGATTGTCAACGCATATCAGCCAGGTGGTGCACTTTAGTTAGCTACCTTGGACAATGCTATCAAGTGTGCTGGGAAGGGAGGAAGGCCTCTCTGCATGTGGAAAAGCCCATGCGTGGAGTCCCCTCCTTCCGACACTGCAACAACAACAGTAGTAACAACGAGACAACCATGACACGTGGGCGGAGTCAGTCAGGTAATGCTGTGCGCGAAGTAAACTACCTCAAGGTATGAAGTTACCTCAGCAATTACTTTCCTTTTTGTTCCCCCCACCTTTTTTTAACCTTTTTTTTTTTCTTTGCGGCTTGCTGATATTTTATATAAAAAAGAAAAGCAAAGCAAAAGAGAAGCTGATAGTCTTGAATATTTTATTTTTTTAATGAAAAGAAAAAAAAAACGAGAAAGTTATGTTTCATAATTTCTTACAACATGAGCCAGTGTAAGCCTTTAGGATCTCTCTATGGAGAACAGGCCCTATGGGAAGGGCAGCAGGGGCTGGCTCTTTGGGAGGAGGCTGGGGCTCAGCGGCCCAAGGTGGAGAGAGCCCGGGGTGAGGCCCTGATCTCTGACTCCCAGATTCCTAAGCCACTGGCCTCTCCTGGGAAATCCCGCCTGCTGGGGATTCAGAGACCTAGCAGAGCCGTGGGCCTCCGGTGGCCGAACAGCAGTCCCCAGCCACCTGCTCATGGCGTCTCCTCTCTCCCTTTTTGGTTAAAGGGCATCCCAGCCAGTTCTCCCCACCAGTGGTGCTGTTGAGATATTTTTAAATAATTGCCTCCGTTTTATCGAGGAGTGAAATAATATCTAAAAAGTATACCCACTTAAAAAAACAAAAACAAAAAACCCTCTATTTCTCTTTCTAGAAGTATGGGAGCCAAGATTCCGTTGGTGGAAGAGACACAGCTGCTCTCTTACCCTCAGAGAGGTCCACCTGGTTTGTCATTGCAGTCTTTTCTTTTTTTGGTGTTGTTTTCATTTCAGTCCCATCTTGCTGTTCCTTTGGGTCTGCGTCAACAGACCAAGGAGCAGACAGACACTCAGATGATTGCCCCTTCGTCTCCTGTCATCTTTAGATTGATCTGATTGGTTCTAACAGCGGACCCAAATCTAAAGGAATTCTTGATTTAGGGTGGTGCGTGCAAGAAGCAGTCGGGGGGTATGGGAATGTGACTGGGGGGCAGGTTCCTGCCTCGCTCGTGTCTTATCCTTGCGTCCCCATGACATTGCTTTACAACCTCCAGAACTGCCTACCCCGAAGAGAGGAAGAAGCAGGAGAGCATTTAGGGGTGATATCAGGCCTCTGTAATTGAGCTTCCCACCTGCCCTAACCACAAAAAAAGGGTCTCCCAACTTCCATCTCTGGCTCTATATGCTTTAGCCCAAAATGAAGCAGATAACGTTCAGACATCGGCCATTTGGTGATTTAAGGCGAATTTCCAGCAGCAAGCATGCTTTAATATCCGGTTCAAACTACCAGCAGAAAAACAAAAAACAAAAACCAACAAACAAAAAAACCACCCACAGTACCTGAAATGTGATTGTTGCAGTGTTCAGTTTCCTTGGGATCCTGCTCCCGTCACACCTTAAGCCCACGTCCTTTTCCTTTGGCTGGTTCAGCTCCCGGAAGAGACCAGGAAGTGTGGCGAGGGACTGTCAGACGTTAGTTGAATTAGGCACAGCTTCCACTCATCGCTGACATTTGCCCAGCAGGAAAGTTGTGAAAGTTACCCTATCAGAAGCAGAAGGAATATGGTTTGGTGGTTAAAGTTTAGCGGGATAAAGGGACCTGTCTTGGTGGGCCCGCCTTTGACCCTTAGGCTAGGTCTTGGGGCAGCGCCTTGCCCTCCTGCACATCACCTCCATTTCCCCGTCCTTGGCGAGATAAGTCAACGCGGAAAGCACTTGGGAGATTTGGATGATCAGAGAAAAGTGACTTTTAGAAAACCACTTCTATACTGAAGAGAGAGAGAGAGAGATATATATATGTGTGTGTGTGTGTGCGCTACATATATATTTTTAAGAAAGGACCATCTCTTTAGGATATATTTTTTATTCTGTGGAACACACAAAAAACCAAAATGGTTTGATTCACTTAACTTCAAAGCTGCATCTGACAGTTACACCCGGATGGCTTTAATCCCCTCTAGGGTCTGGTTGCCTTTTGCAGTTTGGGTTGTGGACTCGGCTCCTCAGAAGGGTCTGGGTAGGAGAGAGCCATACGTAGGGACAGAGTTTTATCTCCTGCTGCCCTTTCCTGCCCTCCCCTGGGTCCTTGTCAAGTCCTTATTCCTTTCCCGTGAGCTCTCCACCTCCGGGGGGGGGGGGGGTGGTTGGGAGCTATTCTTAGGTATGCCTCACTATTGGCAGGAAAGACCCCATGTAAAACCCAGAGAGCACTGCGGGGAACACTCCAGGTGGCTCTGTGTCCGTTTTCCTCTGTGCCAAAGACAGACAGACAGACGGGGGCTGAGAGAGGCCGTTTCTGAAGCCAAGCAGTAGCCATCTTTCAACGTATACTTGGGCCTTCTGAGAGGGGCTCCTGGAAACAGTGCGAGCTAAAGACCCGTCCCTTCCCTTCTGAGGCTCCTGGGGGACGTGGGGGCGGTGCTTAACTTGCCAAGGGGGTAGGGAGCTGAGAAAGGGGTCCATTGGCTCCTGGTTGCACTTTGGGGAAGGAGGGGAAGTTTGGGGCTCCTCCACGTGGGACTGCTCTCTGTCCCCTGCCCCCACCGCAGAGATAGCATGGCGAGTTCCCTTCAGGCCTGGCAGACTGGCAGCGAGGAGGGGCCTCAGTTAGCTCTCAAGGGTGCCTTCCCCTCCTCCCACCCCAGACATAACCCTCTGCCAAACTGGGAACGAGCAGTGCTATGTAACTACCTCACAGAGCCCCAGAGGGACCGCCCAGGCTTCCAGTTCACTCCGAAGCCAAAGCCGGCACCTCTAGTCACCCCTTTCCTCCCACCTCCCACCCGGGGAGGGGGGGGCGGGGAGGCGATCTGCTTTCATTCTCCTGAAGTGTTTTCCGGGGAGACCCTAGTTAGTGGCTTTGACATTCAAACCGCGCCACTGTTTTTTGCCTGTTTGTTGCAAACTGGTGGAAGGAAGACAGCACAGCCTGACCACGGTAATTGCAGGAAGATGGGAGACCTCCATGCCAGGGGACATAAAGCCATTTCCCTTCCAAACGCTCGATGCCGTAGACGCAGAAACGTCTCTCTGGTACCCAGACTTCGAGTAACGCCAGCTGGAAGCTTCGGTTTCTTTGGATACATAAGGCTTCTCTGTCGGGGTACAGGGCAGGGAGGAGGCCTCGTGACCGAAGGTGAAGGTAGAGGGCGAGGGCCAGATCCCAACCTTGACCCTTGGGCCCGTGCACCTCCTTGGGGCACAGCCTGATGTGGGCACCGTTAGCGTGGTGTCTTAGCGTGGTTGAATCCGGACTGACGAGACATTGGAAGAAGTTTTCGTTCTCTTAAACAGCAGGAAGCTCCTCGGGAGCGTGTGTTTTCGAATTACCACAGGTGATGGATGCTACGAGTAGAAATGGATTAACTACCTCAATCCTTACAATAAGATTGGAACCGAGGGCAGGGACTCGTGCATAAGGGTATGAATCCTAGCCAGGAGAAGTGAGTTGAGGCTTGTGCCACAAAAAAGGTTTGTTCTTGAGGAACAGGCAGGCCTGCCAGGACTTCCCCCCACCCCTGTCCAGGGGGCTGGGCGGTCTGGCAATTAGGTCCCCCCCTCCCCTTCCGCCTTCCTTGCCCGGGGGTCCAGCGTGTCACCCCTTTCCCTCCGGCTTGACCTCCGCTCACTTGCTCTAGCCTATCTCGTTGGACCAGAGAGGCTGGCTGGAGGTGAAATCCGGGGCTTTGGCCTGGAACCCATCACTCAGCCCTAGCGTCAGGAAGCCTGGGGAAGCCAGAGCTAAGACCTCTTCAACAGGGTTTCTTTGAGATGCTCCGCCTCTGCTGTGTCCTCAGTCTTCGCAGGGGGGGCGGGGGGGGGGGGGAGGGGGGAGGACAGTTGGCTCTAGAAGAGGTGGTGCGGGATCCTTTGCCCTGAGAGAGTCCAAGGCCCCCGGTCCTCTGGTCGCTCAGGCGTCTTTGTAGTCGGGGAGTCCACTGGGCGATCCCAGCCCCTCCCCACCCTCTAATGGACCTCCTCATAGAAGCCCCATTTCACTTTTGTTTTATCTACCTCTTAGCAAGACAATAGAGATAAATTAGGTAGTGGCAACTCCACTTGCTTAGGTTAGGGGGGGAAAAAGATTTCTTTTTCCAAAGGAAAAAAAAAAAAATATTACCTTAAAAATACTTTCCAAAAAATTAAAAAAAAAAACCAAAAAAAAAAAAAAAAAAAGAAAGAAAGAGGGAGACATTTTCCAGTGACCACTGGATTGTTTTAATTCCCCAGACTTTTCTCTTTTTTTCCCCCGTAAATAAGTTTCACTCTTTGGCGAGTTTCTCCACTTGTTTAAGATAATGTGCTGTCCTAACTGGGACGGCGATCACGGTCTGCCCCCCTGGCTTGTCCCACCCCTACACCCTGTTCCCACCAGTGAGTCTTACCTGCGCTCCTCCCCCTGACACCCTCCCTGCCAGGTGACTTCCGTCCCCCCAGCAAGAATAAAGACTGTGTGTGTGTGTGTGTGTGTGTGTGTGTGTGTGTGTGTTGGGGTGCTTAAGTCTTGACTCACCCTTTTCCCCCTGTGGGGGTTGGGAGGCCACTTGTAACACTTCCGTGTACATTTTATGTAACCCACTGCAATGTAAAGGTGTTCAAAATGAATTTCAGCAGATGATGAGTTAGCATAATGAATAAACCTCCTCTGTCGCCACTTGGATGCTCCCCTTTTGCTCCAGCATCTTCCTCCTGGTCCCGGAAACCAGAATAAGTCAAGGGAGCCCCCTCCCCAGCGCAAAGTGAATTCGCATCCAGTCCTGAGACCCCTCTTAACTCAGGAGAGTGGAAAGTGTGTTTTTCTGGAATGCGGATCCTGGTGGCGGCCGGAAGGGGCTTCTGCATGTGACTGTGCTATCCCATTTTGTAATTCGCGGCCACTTTGAAAATTGTACCTGGCTGGAAGTCTGCCAGCCATCGCCACGGTATTTTGATTGTACCCTTCCTCCCACCCTTTAATCTGTACTTTGCTTTGTCGGGGGAGGTGGGGCAGCTGACTCAGACTTTGCGAATTTGTTCTTTTGCTGGATGGGCGCTCCAGCTTTTCCCATGAAGGTTGTTTAAGCTACAGACCACTTCATTCTGCTGTTTCAATTTCAAAAATAAAAAGGAAACTTCTATCGAAAGCTGCGCGCGCGTGTGTCTGTGTCATCTCGGCCGGGGTGGGGGGGGTGCTGGTGGTGGTGGTCTTTGGGGTCTGGTAGCGGAGATGCTCAGACCTCCAACAGCCGACTTCAGTGTTGAGAGTCCTGGTTCCGGGGACGAGAGTCACTCAAATGCAGACGAGGCCTTTTGCTTAAATTCACCGACAGCCAACAAGGAGTGGCCTTTAGACGGTGCCTTGCTGTTAACGCCTTTTGCATGTTGGAATACGGCCTCCGCCGTATCGCAGAATCCGTGCATGTTGGAGAATCAGTGCAGAGCAGTCTCGGTGGCTCTGGAGGTCAGGAAGAGGTATTGCCCTTCCTGACCCCTGCCCCAAGAAAAATTACGCAAATGGCTTCTTCCTTCCGGGTTTCCGTCACCAGCTACCGTGACCCTGCCCTCGCCTAGTTTTCTTTCTGAATGTCAGCAAGGTGGAGGGACACAACCTAGACTCCCAAGCGTGGCTCCCCGGATTCTTGGTCCAGCCCTTTCTGCCCTGACATCTTTCAAAGATGACCTGATGGTACAGGGCGATACCATGCTTAAAGAAACGTTCTAGGCCATCTGTTCAGACCTAGGGCTGTTTGGACCCTGAATAGATGGGTCTAGCGCCAGTTAATGGTGTTGTGAAGTCTGATGTCAAGGGGACACGCTAAGAATGGAATGATCTGTCCCTCCTCCTTATGTCTGCCCTGGGTATTGGGCAGATCTGTGAAGATTTCACTTCCCCCCCCCCCCCACTCCGGGACGGTGGGGAACATTTGCTAAGAATGGTTATACCTGTCGTTTCTCCTAATCCTCTCTCTCCACATCTCTTCTTTTTTTCCCTACGTAACCCAATCTTTTTTTTTTTTTTTAGTTTATTTTGAGAGAGTGAGAGTGCGAGTGAGTGGGGGAGGGGCAGAGAGCAAGAGTGGGGGGAGGGGGGAACGCAAGCAGGCTCCATGCTGTCAGCGCGGAGCTCGAACTCACGAACCCCGTAAGGTCATGACCTGAGCCGAAACCAAGAGTGGGATGCGCGACCGACTGAGCCACCCTGGCTCCCCAAATCCAATCATGTTTGCAAAAGGTTTAATTAAGGTGGATCTGGATAAGTTAAAAGTCATTAGGCTGGGTTTAGTGTTGGCGGTTATTTGTGCCCTCCCACATAAGGAGGTCAATGTCGGGACATGATTTTCCAGTCTTGCTGGAAACTTCACGCAGGAGGTGAATATTTATTTGTTCCCTGCCCTGTTTCCGAAATCATTTAAGGTGGCTGAAACACGGGGATGAAGGCCTGTGGACACTTTGCTGATAATGGCCAACGTTTGTTGGAATCAACAGTGTGCTTACACCCATTTAAGGCACTCGGGGCCTTACGTGACGGCGTGTTTAACTCTCCCAACAATCCTGAAATGAATGTCACTCCCCTTTTATACACAGAACCGAAAATCAGACAGGTTATGTTACTCAAGCCACAAAGCGTTTGATTCTAGAACCCAGACCTTTGCCAGTACAGCTAACCACCCATCTCTACAAGAGGAACCTTCGCTGGTGTAGGCGAAACACAGAAGCTACTTCTGCTGACGGTTTGCGAGAACACCCTTCTTTTCACCATCTGTGTAAGTAATCAGTGGTAAATTCACAAAAGCGGCTTTTTGTATCGTTCCTGGTCGAATCGGTCAGAACTGGCTTTGGCCTTGCCTTCCCATGTGTGCACGAGCCTGACAACTTTGGTGCCCGGTGTGGGGCCCATGAAGGTACGGTGCCCTTAAAAGACTGGAGGCTGCATGGCAGGGTAGGGGGTGCTACACGTGCCCCAGGGTCTGGTAGCTTAGCCCTCACCTAAGTCGTGGGCGAGAGGGCAGGTGTCCTACCTATTCGGGAACTGCGTGGGTCAGGTTGGCGTATAGGACTTTCTGGAACCTCATGGTTAATACCACCTGTGGATAGACGTTTGGAGGTCAAGCGGCGAGAGGGAGGATCGGTGCTTTCAGGTGTTAAAGGTGAGTTTGAGGCTGAGTTGATGGCCACTTAAAACCGAAAGGAAGTGCGGGGCGCCTGGGTGGCTCAGTCGATCAAGCATCCGACTTCAGATCAGGTCATGATCTCACAGCTCATGAGTTCAAGCCCTGAGTCGGATTCTGCACTGATGGCCCGGGGCCTGGAGCCTGCTTCAAACTCTGTCTCTGTCTCTCCCTTCCCCTACCCCCACCCCCGCTCCAGTGCTCATGCGTGCTCTCTCTCTCTCAAATGTAAACAAACATTAACAAAACCCAAAAGGAAGCGCAAAGTTGTGCAAGTTGCTGCGTAATTCCCACAGTGTCTGTGTTAAAACTCCCTGGTTTGTGTTTCTGTTTTGTTTTGTTTTGTTTTTTTAAACACCTAATGGATTTGGGCCAAAAACTTGCAGGAAAGCGGTGGGAAGTAGGAGGGGTGGTGCCCGAGGTAAAGATAAAGTAACTTTGCAAGTGAAGGGTCCAGACCATTTACAGTATGAACTGTCATAACTGGGACTGAAATGTGTCACAGGCTGTACTGTGAATGTACACAAAGTGCTAGAAAATTCTTCGGGTGTCCAAAATTTTCAGTCTATGATGATATCTTTTTTTTTTTAATCTCTGCATAGGAAGGTTTTTATTTTTTCCATTGTACATTATATTGCTCTATTTGTCTATAATAAACATGTATAGTTATATAATATTTATTTACTTATTTATTCATTCTTTTTTATGTTTATTTTTGAGATAGAGAGACAGAGCATGAGCAGGGGAGGGGCAGAGAGCGAGGGAGACACAGAATCGGAAGCAGGCTCCAGGCTCCCAGCTGTCGGCACAGAGCCCGGCGCAGGGCTCGAACTCACGAACCCGAGAGATCGTGACCTGAGCCGAAGTCGAACGCTCAACCGACTGAGCCACCCAGGCGCCCCTAATTCATTCATTCTTGAGAGAGGGAGAGAGAGTACGCTCTTGCTTGCCCATGGTGGGGGAGGGGTAGAGAGCGAGGGAGAGAGAGAATCCCAAGCACGCTCAGCGCTGTCAGTGCATGGCCAGACCCGGGGCTCGAACCCACGAATTGTGAGATCGTGACCCGAGCCGAAATCAAGAGTTGGACGCTTCACTGAACTGAGCCACCCAGGTGCCCCTTTATTTTGTATTGAGGTCAAATTGGTATATAACGTTATGTTAGTTTCAGGCGTATGGCACAGCAGAGTGACATGTGTATACTCCCTGCAGAGTGATCGCCACAGTAAGACTAGTTGCCATTCCTTACCATACGGTTGACCCCCCCCCCCAAACCCTTTTCACCCACCCCCTCCCTCCTTTCCCTCTGATAAACACCACTGTATCCTCTGCGTCTCTGAGTTTTGTTTGTTCAGATCGCTTTTTAGATTCCACGTAGAAGTGAAATCATATGTGATTTATCTTTGACGTATTTCACTTGGCTTAATGTCCTCATGGTGCATCCATGTTGTCACCAATGGCGACAACATTCTTTTCTGTGGCCGAGTGGTATTCCGTTGCCGATACAGATCACATCCTCATCCATTCATCCACCAATGGACACTCAGGTTGCTTCCATATCTCGGCTGTTGGAAATCACGTTGCAATGAACGTAAGGATACGTGCATCTTTTCGAGTTAGCATCTTCCCTTTCTTTGGGTAAGTACCCAGAAGCAGACTTAGAATTGCTGGATCGTATGATCGATGTACTTTTAATTTTTCGAGGACCCTCCGTATTGTTTTCCTTAGTGGCTGCACCAATGTACATTCCCACCAGCAGCATCCGAGGGCTCCCTTTTCCCCCACATCCTCATCAACTCTTGTTATTTCTTGTCTTTATAATGATGCCTTGTTGTTTGGCGAGTTAGGGATCCCAGTCTTCATGGCTTTGGCTGCCTGCCAGGGGGAGCGACCACAACCAGTAATCCCAGCAACTCTCGAGGCCTGCCGGCCAGGGAGAGTGTCTTGAAACAGTGAGTTTCCCTGACAGTCCAGGGAAAGTGGCTGTTTTTTTACAAAGTAAAAAATTCCATGTTCCTAATTCAACATTTGTAACTCTCAGCAGAAGTTGGTCAAAGTTGGCCTATGTGTCTTGCTGTAAAGAGGCTCTATTAGGGGCGCCTGGGTGGCGCAGTCGGTTAAGCGGCCGACTTTGGCTCAGGTCACGATCTCGCGGTCCGCGAGTTCGAGCCCCGCGTCGGGCTCTGTGAGGACAGCTGGGAGCCTGGAGCCTGTTTCAGATTCTGTGTCTCCCTCTCTCTCTGACCCTCCCCCGTTCATGCTCTGTCTCTCTCTGTCTCAAAAATAAATAAGTGTTAAAAAAAAAAAAATTTAAAAAAAAAAATGAGGCTCTATTAGTTTCCTAGGGAGGCTGTTACAATTCCCTCGAAGCTGGTGGCTTAAAACGGTTCCAGAGGCCGGAGGTCTGAAATCAAGGTGTCAGTAGGTCAGTTCTGGAGACCCTTAGACCTACGCCTCTCTTCCAGCTTCCGGTGCTTGACAGCGGTCCTTGACCCTCCTTGGCCTGTAGACAAATCACTCCAGTCTCAGCCTTCGTCTTCACATGGTCTTCTCTGTGGCTCTGTCTCTGTCTCTCTGTCTCCTATGAAGACAGTCGTTATTGGACTTAACGGCCCACTCTCATCCAGGATGATGTAATCTTGAGATACTTACAGACATCTGCAAAAACCCTTATTTCAGATAAGGTCACATTCTTTTGTTGTTGTTGTTTTAACTTTCTTTTAATGTTTGTTTTTGAGAGAGAGAGAGAGAGAGAGAGAGAGAGAGAGAGAGAGAGAGAATGAGTGGGGGAGAGGAAGAGAGAGACGGAGACACAGAATCCGAAGCAAGGTCCAGGCTCTGAGCTGTCAGCATAGAGCCCGGTGCGGGGCTCCAACTCACAAGCAGTGAGATCATGACCTGAGCTGAACTCGGGCACCTAACTGACTGAGCCACCCAGGCTCCCCTTTTAAAAAAATTTTTTATGTTTATTTTTGAGAGAGAGGGAGCATAAGCAGGGGAGAGGCAGAGAGAGAGGGAGACACAGAATCCAAAGCAGGCTCCAGGCTCTGAGCTGTCAGCACAGAGCCCGACACGGGGCTCGAACCCACAAATGCGAGATCATGACCTAAGTCGAAGTCGGACGCTTAACCAACTGAGCCAGGTGCCCCCAGACAAGGTCACATTCTAAGGTTCACGGTGGCCATATCATTTAGGAGGATGCCATTGAACCCATACAGAGGCCATACTTCATGGGGCTTGGCCCACCTGCCCCTGACAAGTTGGTTATATTGGATTTTTAACACCTCTTCTTCTGGAAGTTGAGGAGATCGCAGTGTCCTTTTGGAAAGACATAGGTGAGACCCTGCAGCCCAATTCACCAGCTATGGGTTAGGATGTTTGGATGGTGGTGACTCTGGTTGCTGAAGCATTTGGTAACAAGGGGGACAGGTGGTACTTTACTGTGGCCCCAAGACCCCAATGTTTTGGGTTGGCTAGAGTTACAGATGAAGGGGAGGGGCTTCATAATTGTTCCTCCTCTTGCACAGGAGAGAAGAACTCCTTCCCTCCAACCTGTGGCTGTGACTGTAGGTCAAATACTCCCTGGTGGTCAAGGGCAGTCATTTATGCAGAGCTGTACTAGGGTCTGCTCTTAGAATGAGTGGGAAGGGAGGAACATTGGGGATGGTTTGGGGCAAAAGCTTGATTCTCTCTCTTTTTTTTTTTTGAGGGAGAGAGCGAGAGAGAGCATGAAAGCAGGGTGGGGGGGGGCGGGCAGAGGGAGAGAGAGAAAGAATCTTAAGCAGGTTCCACGCTCAGCACAGAGCCTGAGGCGCGGCTTGATCCCACGACCCTGGGATCATGACCCAAGCCGAACTCAAGAGTCGGACGCTCCACCGACTGAACCACCCAGGCGCCCCAAAAGCTGAATGTCTTGGTCACCCTGGGCTGGTGTAACAGAATACCACAGACGGTGTGGCTTATAAACCACGGAAATTTATTGTGCACAGTCCTGGTTCCCCGGGAGCCTGGGAAGTCCAAGGTCAAGTCATAGGCAGCTTGGGTGTCTGGCGAGAAGCAGCTTCCTGGTTTAGACAGCCGTCTTCCAGCTGTCCTCCCATGGTAGGGGGACGACGGAGCTCTCTTGGGTCTCCTACAAGGGCACCAATCTCAGTGGGTCTTTACCTCAACAAGGAAGCACTGGCCTGCCCGAGAGAAGCTTTCTGAGAGGTCCGCGTGGGCGACAGGAAGGGAAAGCTGTAACTTCCCTCCGAGTCACCGTGACCTCAGCCTGGATTTATAATGGAAAACGTAAGCACCCAGATGATGAGGTAGCCACTCGGGGGTCGGACTGACAGTTGGCACCAACTGTCAGGGACAATTAAATCCAGAAAACTTCAGCCCCTGGGCAACTAACTCCCCCCAAATG
The DNA here is from genome assembly GCF_046562875.1 of Panthera onca. Taxonomy (NCBI): domain Eukaryota; kingdom Metazoa; phylum Chordata; class Mammalia; order Carnivora; family Felidae; genus Panthera; species Panthera onca. The sequence continues at coordinate 53,163,487 of NC_138352.1, read as the reverse complement.
GCGGCCCAGACACGGGTTGAGGTAAATCCCCCTTCGGGCTGCAGGGGAGAAAACAAATCGAAGGTCCAGGCTGTAGGTCAGTTGCATGGGAAATGGGTGTCATATCACTCAGGGACTCTTAGATGGGCTGCGTCACGTTCTGGGGCTTCCTGAGCACAACCCTTGGTAGCAAAAAGTACCCAGCAGTGGGCAGCACCTGGGACATTCGCTGGACCTTTCAAGCTGGCATCATCCCCAGGCAGCAGGTGGCCCTGAAAGACGGATGGACTCCCGAAAAGGGAAAACCCAGAAATGATAACTAACCGGCCAGATGAGGGTCACCTCCCCGCAGAACAGATTTCAGACGGGTTCGGTCTCTGCATGTGGCAATTCCCTGGAAGGTACCTCCCACTGAAGTCAGTTATTCAAGGGGGCGCCTGGGTGGCTCAGTCGGTGAAGCGTCCGACTTCGGCTCGGGTCATGGTCCCGCGGTCCGTGAGTTCGAGCCCCTGGACGGGCTCTGTGCTGCCAGCCTGGAACCGGCTTTGGATTCTGTGTTTCCCTCTCTCTCTCTGCTGCTCCCCCCACTCGCGCTCCCCGCCCCCCTCCTCGAAAACCAATAAACATGAAAACAAAACAAATAAGTCATTCCATTGTGAGTTTGGGGAAGAGGGCCAGAATGTAGGAGACCCAAACCACATAAGTAGCCCTCTCGTTCTGCTTTTCCTCCCTGTAGCCAAGAACCATGTTTTAGGAAAAACCAACACCTGCCTAATTCTCCACCTGGACTCCTGGGGTCAAAATCAGCTCTACTTTCCTGGTCGGCTCAGCCTTGACCTCAGCTCCTCTGATCACAACCTTCTCCCTGCCAGGCACCAACCCGGGGTTTGCAATCACTCCCCACTCACCGCAGGCAGAGCGTGGGAGCCGTACAGACCTGACCTCAAATCCGGGAAAATGACTGTTCACTAATCTACAAGGTAAGGATATTAATACTACCCTCGTTAGCGCAAATAACGGCCTCTACGATGTGGATGTTATCAAAGGATCGCTTTGATAATTAAGAAAACAAACGCCCTACTGAATCAATGACATCGATTGCGAATAAGATGACATCGATTGTGAGGCGCAGCATTATTTCGTATATTATCAGGCCATCGTTGCTTCTTTTTGAGGTTTTTTGGTTTTTCCAGTAACGCTATTGAACTACAGGGGCGCCTGGGTGGCTCAGTCGGTTAAGCGTCCGACTTCGGCTCAGGTCACGATCTCGCGGTCCGCGAGTTCGAGCCCCGCGTCGGGCTCCGGGCTGATGGCTCAGAGCCTGGAGCCTGCTTCCGATTCTGTGTCTCCCTCTCTCTCTGCCCCTCCCCCGTTCATGCTCTGTCTCTCTCTGTCTCAAAAATAAATAAACGTTAAAAAAAAAATTTTTTTTTAAAAGAAATACAATTCCACTCAGCCATATCATCCCGAACCATAAAATTCACCCACTTGAAGTGTGTAATCCCTTGGGTTTTGCACAGTCAGAGTTCAGCATCTATTACCGCAGCCCCGTTTTAGGGCATTTTCATCCCTCCCCCACAAAGAAACCCCGTTAATGGTCGTTCCCCATTGCCCCCTTCCTCCAGCCCCCGGCAACCAATCTGTCTCCCTAGATTTGCCTGTGTGGACATTTCATAGACATAGAACCGAACAAGCTATGGCCTTTGGTGACTGGCTTCTTTCACCTATCTTTTCTTTCACCTTCTTTCACCAATGTTTTCAAGGTTTGTTCAGGTTGTAGACGAAACCAATACAAGCATACCTCGTTTTATTGCACTTTGTAGATGCCACGTTTTTTGTTTTTTTTTGTTTTTTTTTTACGTTTATTTATTTTTGAGACAGAGACAGACAGAGCATGAACGGGGGAGGGGCAGAGAGAGAGAGAGGGAGACACAGAATCTGAAACAGGCTCCAGGCTCCCAGCTGTCAGCCCAGAGCCCGACGCGGGGCTCGAACTCGCGGACCGCGAGATCGTGACCTGAGCCGAAGTCGGCCGCTTCACCGACTGAGCCACCGAGGGGCCCCGCTGCCACGTTTTTTGCAGTGAAAGCTTGTGGCAACCCTGGAGTGAGCAAGCCGATGGCGCCATTTTTTCCAACGGCGCTCGCTCGCTTTGTGTTTCCGTGTCACCTTTTTGTAATTCTTGCCACGCGTCAGACTTTTTTCGGTTATATATGTTTGTTATGATGACGTCTGCCCAGTGATCTTTGATGTCACTTACTGTGCCTGTTTTAAGGGCACCACCAACAGCACCCATGTAAGACAGTGAACTTAATCCGCAGGCATCCCTATTCCCTGAGACCCGGCAATAGGGAAGTCAGGCCCGTTAAAAACCCGACAGTGGCCTCTAAGGGTTCACGGGAAAGGGAGAGTTTCACATCCCTCCCTTTAAGTCAAAAGCTGGAAATGATTAAGCACAGCGAGAAAGGCATGCCGAGAGCCGAGATAGGCTGAAAGCCAGGCCTCTCGTGCCAAACAGTTAGCCAAGTCGTGGATGCCGAGGAAAAGCTCTGGAAGGAAATGAACAGTGGCAGCTGCGGTCAACACGGGAGTTAGGAAGTGGAACAGCCTTATTGCCGATAATGGAGAAAGTGTTAGCGGTCTGGAGAGAAGATCAAACCGGCCACAACATTCCCGTAAGCCACAACCTCATGCAGGGCAAGGGCCCCAAGGTTCTTCAGTTCTGTGCAGGGTGAGAGAGGTGAGGGAGCTGCGGAAGGAAAATACGAGGTGAGCAGAGGTTGGCTCGTGGGAAAGAAGTCCTCTCCATACCATTAAAGTCCAAGGTGAAGCAGCACGTGTTGATGTACAAGCTGTAGCGCGTGATTCTGGAGATCTAGCTAGGATAATTATTGATACCAGATTTTCAATACCAGATGTTCATGGGAGACAAACCAGCCTTCTTTGGAGGAAGAGGACTTTCATAGCTAGAGAGGAGAAGTCAATAACAGGCTTCAAAGCTTCAGAGGATAGGGTGACTCTCTTGTGAGGGACTAACGCAGCTGGTGACTTTCAGTTGAAGCCAATGCTCCCCTATCATTCTGAAAACCCTCGGGCCCTGAGGAGTTATGTTAAGGGACGCCTGGGCGACTCAGTCAGTTGAGCCTCCAACTCTTGATTTCGGCTCAGGTCATGATCTCAGGGTAGTGGGATCGAGCCCCGAGTCAGGCTCTGTGCTGACCATCGACTCGCACGGGATTCTCTCTCTCTCTCTCTTCCTCTGCTCCTGTGTGCTCTCTCTCTAAAACAAAACAAAACAGAAAAAACCAGAATGATGTTAGATTCACTCAGCCTGTGCTGTAGAAATGGAACGAAGCCTGGATGACAGCACATCTGTTTACAACATGGTTTCCCGGATATTTTAAGCCCACTTAAAGAACTGCTGCGTTGGAAAGGAAAAAGGTTCCTTTCCAAAAGATTACTGCCCCTTGACAATGCACCCTGGTCACCCAAGAGCTCCGGTGGAGATGTACAATGAGATTAATGATTTTTCATGTCTGCTAACACCACATCCATTGTGCAGCCCTTGGATAAAAGAGTCATTTTGACTTTCAAGTCTTGTTGTTTAAGAAATACGTTTTGTGAGGTTTCAGCTCTCCTAGATGGTGATTCCTTTGATGGATCTGAGCAAAGTAAATTGCAAACCTTCTGGAAAGGTTTCACCATTTAATTTTTTTTTTTTTAGAGAGAGAGAGCACGAGTTGGGGAGAGGAACAGAGGCAGAGAGAGAGAGAGAGAGAGACAGAATGTTAAGCAGACACCATGCTCAGCAAAAAGCCTGACATAGGGCTTGATCCCACAACCTTGAGATCATGACCTGAGCCAAAAATCAAGACTCGGACGCTCAACCGACTGAGCCACCCGGGTGTCCCAGGATTCACCGTTTAGATGCCACGAGGAACATTTGTGGTTTGCGGGAAGAGGTCAAAATATCAGCATTCACAGGAGTTGGAGGAACTTGATTCCAACCCTTGTGGATGGCTTTGAGGGGCTCAGGACTTCAGTGGAAGAAGTCCCTGCAGACGTGGTGGAAAAGCAAGAGAACTAGAAGCAGGAGGGGAGCCAGAAGATGGGAGTACATTGCTGCGATCTCGTGACTAAGTTGAACAGATGAGGGGGGGTGCTTCTGAGATGGACCCGACTCCCGGCGAAGATGGCGGGAAGACTGTCAAAACGGCAAACACCAGATCTGGAATATCACACGAACTTCATTGATAAAACAGGGCTTGAAAGCCACGACTCCACAATTTCGAAAGTTCTGTTGGGGATGGTGCTCTCACACAGCACGGCACGCTGCAGAGAAGTCACCCGTGAAAGGAAGCGTCGGTTGACACAGCCCGCTTCCTTGCTGTCTTATTTTAAGAAATTGCCACAGCCACCCCAGCCCTGAGCAGCTGCCACCCTCATCCGTCACCAGCTGTCCGGCTCAAAGCAAAACCCTCCACCAGCAAAAGATCACAACCCCGCTGAAAGCTTAATGATAGTTAGCATTTTTTTTTGCAATAAAGCACTTTAAAATTAAGATGTGTCCTTTTTTTTTTTTTTTAGACGTAATGCTATTGCACACAAAGCCACAATATCTCCGAGGTATGCCTGTGCTTTTTTTTTTTTTTTTTGAGATGTAATTGACATATAACGTTATGTTAGTTTCGAGTTTACAGCATAATGATTCGATATTTCTGTATCTTTTGAATACATCATTGTTTTTATTCCCAAACAATATTTCACTGTATGAATATGCCATACAGTGCATTTTGTTTATGCATTCATAAATTTAAAAAAAATGTTTTTTCTTAATGTTTATTTATTTTTGAGACAGAGCCAGAGTGTGAGCAAGGGAGGGGCAGAGAGAGAGGGAGACACAGAATCTGAAACAGGCTCCGGGCTCGGAGCCATCAGCACAGAGCCCAACATGGGGCTCGAACTCACGGACCGCGAGATCATGACCTGAGCCGAAGTCGGTCGCTTAACGGACTCAGCCACCCAGGCGCCCCTATTGTCTGTCTTTTTGATAATAGCCATGCTAGTGGGTGTCATAGCTCACTGTGATTTTGATTTGCATTTCTTTGATGGCTGATGATGTTAAGCATCATGTCATTGTTTCCTATTAGAAAATTTTTTTCTTGTAATGAGAACTTTAAGATTTACTTTCTTAGCAACTTCAAAATATGCAACACACTATTGTTAACTGTAATCACCATGCTGTACATTACATTCTCATGACTTATTAATTTTATAATTGGAAATTATTTAAAATTTAAAATGTATGTTTTGATCCCCTTCACCCGTTTTGCCCACCCCCCACTTCTGGCAAGCATCAGTCTGTCTCTTAAAAATTTTTCTAAGCTTGGGGTGCCTGGGTGGCTCAGTCGGTTGAGTGTCCGACTTCGGCTCAGGTCATGATCTCACCTTCTGTGGGTTCCAGCCCCGCGTCGGGCTCTGTGCTGACAGCTGGGAGCCTGGAGTCTGCTTCGGATGCTGTGTCTCCCTCTCTCTCTGCCCCTAACCCACTCGCATTCTGTCTCTGTCTCTCTCAAAAATAAATAAACATTAAAAAAAATTTTTTTTTAATATTTTCTAAGCTTATTTATTTTGCTTCTTTTTGTAAAAATTTTTCATGTTTATTTATTTTTGAGAAAGAGAGAGAGAGAGAGAGACAGAGTGCAAACAGGGGAGGGCAGAGAGAGAGAAGGAGACATAGACCCAAAGCAAGTTCCAGGCTCTGAGTTGTCAGCACAGAGCCTGATGTGGGGCTCGAACTCACAAACTGTGAGATCATGACCTGAGCTGAAGCCGGACGCTTAACCAACTGAGCCACCCAGGCGCCCCTATTTATTTATTTATTTATTTATTTCGAGAGCACAGTGGGGAAGGGCAGATATATATATATATGTGTGTGTGTGTGTGTGTGTGTGTGTGTGTGTGTATACACATATATATATAGAGAGAGAGAGAGAGAGAGAATGAGAGAGAGAATCCCAAGTAGGCTCCACACCACCAGTGCAGAGCATGATGCGGGTCCCAAACCATGAACTGTGAGATCATCACCTGAGCTGAAGCCGGACGCTTAACCGACTGAGCTACCCAGGCACCCCTATTTATTTATTTACTTATTTCGAGAGCACAGTGGGGAAAGGGCAGATATATATATATATATATATATATATATATATATATATATATATGTGTGTGTGTGTGTATACACACACATATATATATATATAGAGAGAGAGAGAGAATAAGAGAGAGAATCCCAAGTAGGCTCCACACCACCAGTGCAGAGCATGATGCGGGTCCCAAACCATGAACTGTGAGATCATGACCCGAGCTGAAGTCAGACTCTTAACCGACTGAGCTACCCAGGCAGCATTATTTACAACAGCCAAAGGTGGAAATGACCTAAGTGTCCACCAGTGGTTGAAAAGATAAAGAAAAAATGGAAACCAATTTGACAATAAACTTCATATATTGAAAAAAAAAAAAAGAAAAGATAAAGAAAACTGTGTAACTATATATGGTGAGAGATGTTAACTAGACTTAGCGTGGTGATTATTTCACTATATACTATAAAGATAGATAGATATCATTCTATTGTATACCTGAAACAAATATAATGTTGTCTATCAAATATACCTCAATAATAGTTTAAAAATACCGTGTGAACCAGGTATAAAGTTGTTAAGGAGTTCGCTCAGAGTGTAAAAAGAGAGCTCTAGGTTATCATGGAGTTAGAAATTGTCTGAAGTAGCTACAAACAAAAGGAAGAAATTTCTTCTATTAGTTCTTTTGTCTGCAGATTATTGGTTGCATTTTCCTTCTTTTCATGTCCAGTAATTTTTTATTGTATGTTGGACATTGTGGTACTATGTTGTAGAGGTTCTGAATTACTTTATCTACCCATAAAGAATATTACATTTTTCTCCCTCTCTCTGACCCTCCCCTGTTCATGCTCTGTCTCTCCCTGTCTCAAAAATAAATAAAACGTTAAAAAAAAAAAAAAAAAGCGGGGTGCCTGGGTGGCTCGGTCGGTTAAGCGTCCGACTTCAGCTCAGGTCATGATCTTGCGGTCCGTGAGTTCGAGCCCCGCGTCGGGCTCTGTGCTGACAGCTCAGAGCCTGGAGCCTGTTTCAGATTCTGTGTCTCCCTCTCTCTGACCCTCCCCTGTTCATGCTCTGTCTCACTCTGTCTCAAAAATAAATAAAACGTTAACAAAAAAATTAAAAAAAAAAAAAGAATATTACATTTTGTTCTGGCAGGAAGTTAAGTTACTGATAGATAACCCTGTCTTGCTGAGGCATGGTTTCAGGCTTTGTTACAATGGGTCTATTTCAGTTTTCAGTTTTATCCCTAGAGTGTATGTAGCATTACTGCTAGAAGAGTTCAGACTATTTGCCACGCTCTCTTCCTTCTGTACAGGGCACAATCCAGGCTGACCACAAAAATCCATATGTATGAAAATAAAATAAGATAAAATATAAAAACACTTCAGATTTTATGGGAAATTTGCTGCCCTCCGCTGGCCCTTCTAGAGAGAATTTTTTTTTATTATTAAATTTTTTTTTTTAATGTTTATTTTTATTTTTGAGAGAGAGAGAGAGACAGAGCATGAATCGGGGAGGGGCAGAGAGAGCGGGAGACACAGAATCGGAAGCAGGCTCCAGGCTCTGAGCCATCAGCCCAGAGCCCGACGCGGGGCTCGAACTCACGGACCGCGAGATCGTGACCTGAGCTGAAGTCGGACGCTTAACCGACTGAGCCACCCAGGCGCCCCGATTTTTTTTTAAATATGCCTCGCTTTTCATTTCTCAGGATGGGATTTTCTTCCGCAGACTTTGAACAAAAGTCTAGAAACTGGGCAGATAGAACAGAACAGGTGTAGTTTGGGGGGTTAAAGGTGTCAAAGATTCTAGAAGAGGGGCCAAGATTTAGTCTTTGGTGGAAGTTGTGAAGAGATTAAATTAAAAAAAGCAGAAGTGGGGCGCCTGGGTGGCGCAGTCGGTTAAGCGTCCGACTTCAGCCAGGTCACGATCTCGCGGTCCGTGAGTTCGAGCCCCGCGTCAGGCTCTGGGCTGATGGCTCGGAGCCTGGAGCCTGTTTCCGATTCTGTGTCTCCCTCTCTCTCTGCCCCTCCCCCGTTCATGCTCTGTCTCTCTCTGTCCCAAAAATAAATAAAATTTGTTAATAAAAAAAAAAAAAAAAAAAAGCAGAAGTTAGGAGAATGGAAGGAAGAAATGAAGCAAATGGAATTTGATAGAAAAACAAATGCTATCTCCCCCTTTAATAAAAAATTAGATCGGTCAGGGGCGCCTGGGTGGCTCAGTCGGTTAAGTCTGACTTTGGTTCGGGTCATGATCTCACCGTTTGTGAGTTCGAGCCCCGCGTCGGACTCTGTGCTGACAGCTCAGAGCCTGGAGCCTGCTTCACGTTCTCTGGCTCCGTCTCTCTCTGCCCCTTCCCCGCTCACACGCTGTGTGTCTCTGTCTCTCTCTCACAAGTAAATAAACATTAAAAAAAATAAAAAAAATTCGATTGGCCCGTAAGTTGCTATAAGCTAGGCATTAAGAATCATCTACCCATCTATGACTGTTTGCACTATCATCAGGGATGTTTATTTTAGCCAAGTCTCAATTATGCATGTTGTTAGGGGAGGCCTTGGATAATCAGAAATTTAAATGCTCACCCTAAGCAATAGATTTGCCTACCTTCTCTTTCTTTTAAATTCTTCACTAAGAACCACTCACACATAGGGAATACTATGATTTGCAAAATCATGATTTGGAAAGTTTCTCTCTCATTTTCTTCCTGTTTGGTGGTGGGGCTTCCGTGCGAAAGACGGGGATGGTTAATCCATAAGCGGAGAGCATCACGCCCTTGAATGCCTGAGAACCGGCTGCCTCCTTCGCTCTCAGGGGCTCAGTTTTCCATCTGGCCTCTCTGGGGGCTTCCAACAGGCCATCAAAGGATGGGTCCTGGTCGGAGGACGGGGGTCCTAGAACCCGCAGCCTCCTCCCCTTGGGAGGTGGTCACTTGAGTAGGTGCCTTCTGGTGCCCACGGGTGGTTGTCTGCTTCAGATCTCGCCGAGGGCGACAGAAGGACGTGCGGGAGCCGTCGAGGCAGCCGAGGCTTCCGGGGGTGTGCCCTCGGTTTGGACCCGGATGTGGAGGTGGAAGGACGTTCTGGCCTCACAGAGGCCTCCAGCTGCTAGAGCCATTCCTGGCCCCTTCCTTCCAGTGACCACGGGGGCCCCGCGGCAGCGCTGCCTGAACAATCCCACCGCCTCATCTCGCGCTCCCTCTGTCCCCTTAGACGCATCTGACCTTCGGGAAGGAGTTCACAGAAGCGGAAGAGGCCAAACAGGTGGCTCGGCAGGAAGGAGAAGCAGCAATTCCCAAGGTCAGATCGGAAGGACTCAGCAAAGTATACTCACATAGGATGGAATAATGACAAACGATACAATACAGCCGGAGATCGAAAGCCCAAGTAAATATCAAAGAAGTTCAAGACACCCAGGTCCTTTCTCAGTTGCCCAAAACATTCTTTTTTGGGGGGGATCACAAACCACCAAGATATCGGTGAGATACATAGGTCTTGCAGGAAAACAAGAGGACAGAAAAAAGCAAAGTTATGGACTGAATTGTGTCCTCTCTAAAAGGAAGCCCTAACCTCCAATGTGATGGTGTTTGGAGCCGGGGCTTTGGGGGGAAGTAGTTAGGTTTAGATGATGGCATGAGACAGGGGACCTTAAGATGGGATAAGTGCCCTAATGAGACGTGATGTGATCACGCAGTGAGAGAGTAGCTGTCTGCTAGCCAGGCCGAAAGCTCTCACAGGAACCTGACTATCCCCGTACCCTGATCTCACACTTCCAGGCTCCAGAACTGTGAGAAAAGAACTTTCTTTAGGACACCCGGTTGATGGCATTTTGTTATAATGGCCTTAGCCGATTAATCCATTAATATATGTTGTTCCAGAACAAAAACGTCCCTTATTCCGGGCAAACTAGCCCCGCCTCAAGTTGGGCGAGAATAACTCACCTAATTTCACTCATTTATCGAATGCTTATTATGTTCCAGCCTTTGCACTGGTACTGAGGACATAGGATAGTGCAAAATAAATGAGATCTCCACTCTCCTGATGCTTCCATTCTGCAGGAGGTGAGGAAGTAATAAACAAAGAAAGTGATTAAGACGTAAATATCTGGGGGGCACCTGGGTGGCTCTGTGGGTTGAGTGTCTGACTTCAGCTCAGGTCATGATCTCACAGTCTGTGAGTTTGAGCCCCGCATCGGGCTCTGTGTTGACAGCTCAGAGCCTGGAGCCTGCTTCGGATTGTGATTCTGTGTCTCCCTCTTTCTCTTTCCCCTCCCCTGCTCATGCTTTGTCTCTCTCTTCTCAAAAATATATAAAAACATTAAAAAGAAGAAGAAGAAGAAATAACTATCTGGTAGTGATAAGTGCTATCCAAAAATAAACAGGGTATGATTAGGGAAACACATTAATATCAAGAGTACCCGCACGTCCTGGGAGGTGACATTAAATTGAGGCCTGAGTGACCAGAAAGGGGCAGCCGTGTGACCTGGAAGAAGAATATTCCAGGCCGGGGAACAGCTGGTATAAAGGCTGCAGGGGGAAAGGAACTCGATGTGCTTGAAAAAATGAGATAAGGCCTGTGGGCCTGGAGTGGAGTAAGGGTGGTGGGAAAATAGAAGCTGAAGTCTGAGAAACAGCCAGAGATCAGATCACCCAGGCCATGGTAGGAAGCCTTATTCCGAGTCAGTGAGAGACACTGGACGGTTTTTAAGCAGGGGAGTCTCATCACCCGATTCACCCTGCGATGTGAAGAATGGCCTGGAAAGCAGGAGAAGACGCAAAGAGACCGGCTGGGACACTTGCGTAAACCAGACCGGAAACAAGCGATGGTGTTGTGGGCCAGAGTAGCACCTGTGACAATGAGGCGATGTGAACAGGTCTGTCATGTGGCTTGGGACTTGCTGCTAGGTCAGATACCAGGGAGTAGGGGGAGGAAAGAATAAAGGACGATCCCCAGATTTTTGTCTCGAGAACCTTGTTGAAAGAGCATGTCATTTCCTGAATCCAGGAAGACCGGGGGGGACGATCCAGTGTGGGGAAAATTCCGATTTGTTTTCAGTATGTGAAGCTTGCGATGCCTTCTAGACTCTCGAATGTCGGGTAGGCAATTAGCTGTGTCAAGTTGATAACTGTATGTGCAAGTGGTGTAGAATAAAGAATTTGGCTGGTCTTTGGCTGTGGTTCCGGGGAGGTATCCCCTAAGTCCTTGGGATTTCCCAAGTGACGGGATTTTCTTTGTGAGTCCTGGGCCATTTCTGAGTTAGTGTGAGACTGACGTGGAAAACGAAGGCATAAGAAATGCAGAAAAAAAAATGAAACTTGCAGCCCTTGACAAGTACTGGAGACAGGCAGGGTGACCTTCCCCCAGGAACTCAGCTGCCTGGGTGTTAATGCTTTGCTCCAGGCAAAAGGCGACCTCAACCTGACATTCGCCTCACCTCCAGGACCCTGTAAGTCTTCTTTAACGTATGAAAATCCCTTGGGGCGCCTGGGTGGCTCTGTGGGTTGAGCGTCTGACTTTGGCTCAGGTCATGATCTTGCGGCTTGTGGGTTCGAGCCCCGCGTCGGGCTCTGTGCTGACAGCTTGGAGCCTGGAGCCTGCTTCAGATTCTGCTTCAGATTCTGTGTCTCCCTCTCTCTCTGCCCCACCACCCCCACACTGTGTGTCTCTCTCCTTCAAAAGTAAACAGACATTAAAAAAATTAAAAAAAAAAATGAAAATCCCTTTGAAGGGGCGCCTGGCTGGCTCAGTCCGTTAAGCGTCGACTTGGCTCAGGTCATGATCTCGCGGTTTGTGAGTTCGAGCCCCGCGTCGGGCTCTGTGCTGACAGCGCATAAAATGTAAAAAAAAAAAAATTTTTTTTTAATAAAAAATTCTTTTTTTTTTTTTTGTTTATTTTTGAGAGAGAGACAGAGACAGAGCACTAGCGGGGGAGGGGCGGAGAGAGAGGGAGACACAGCATCCGAAGCAAGCTCCAGGCTCTGAGCTGTCAGCACAGAGCCCGACGCGGGGCTCGAACTCACAAACAGTGAGATCATGACCTGAGCCGAAGTCAGATGCTTAACCGACTGAGCCACCCAGGCGCCCCAAAAGAATTTTTCCTTAACTGTTCACTCCTGGACCCCAATATTTCACATCAAGATGACTCAGATGGGGACTGGCTAGAAAGAGCAAATGGGATTAGACGGTTGGAATTTTGAGCCTCACCTCCAGGCAGGGGAGGCCAAATCATGAATGCAACCACATGATTAATGTATCAATCCATCCTACCTATGTAATAAGACCTCAGTGAAAATTCTGCGTACCCAGGGCTCATTGAACTTTCTGGTTGGTCAACACATTAACATGCTGAGAGGGTAGTGTCCTGATTCCGTGGGGAGAGGTCGAAGAAATTCCGCACTTAAGACCTTTCCAAGCCCCTCACTGTATGTCTTTCCATTTGACTGGTTCTGATTTGCATCCTCTGTAACAAAACTGTGATAAGTATATAGAGTTTCCTGAATTTTGTGAGTCATTCTAGCAAATTATCAAATCTGAAAGAGGGGGGCAATGGTAACCCCTGAATGTGTACCCAGTTGGTCAGAGTGTGGGTGGTCTGGGTACCCCTGAATTTGGCTTGTGAAGCGAAGGTTTTGGCGACTGTGCTTTTAAACCTGTGGAATGTGTGTACTAACTCCGGGTGATTAGCGTCAGAACCGGATTGCAGAACACTGGGGAGTCTGGAGTGTAGGGAAATGGCCGAGATAGAGATTTATTTGATGGTCGCCGGCCCAGAGATCGTCTTCAATGCCATGGTGTCGGGTCCTGTATAGCTGGAGAGGGGAGGCTCAGGAATGACCTTGAAGGTGCTTTGAGCAGAAGAAGAGCCAGGAAAGGAGACTAGAAAGCACCTGGCAGGGATGTAGGAGGGAAATCTGAAGGATGTGGCTCAGTAGAAGCCCAAAGAGGACTAGATTCCTGGAAAGACGGAACGGTCAACGGTGTTAAAAGGTCCTAAGAAGACAAATACAAGGAGTGTAGCAAAGAACCTCAGTGGAGCGTTTACTACCTGAGCATCCTTCCTGTTAGATCCCCCTCAGTACTCACCAGGTCCTTCCTTTCTCGCCTTCCTCCTTGGTCACATTGCAAGAGGGCGTTGAAAATATGCCCTCTGTGTTGGTGGAGAAGCTTTCTTAAGCCGCCTTTCTGTCTGTAGAAAATTGGGGGCACAGAGGTCCTTTTGTATCTCCAGAACCTTTCAGTCCGAGTGGGGGACAGTCTGCCAACGTAGTTCTCTCAAAACTGGATAGTTTCTAGGTCTTTCATTTCAGACAACTTCATGGATCAAAAGCAATGCCCACAATTCTTCTTCTTTTTTTTTTTTTAAGTTTATTTATTTTGAGAGATCCAGACAACGTGAATCGGGGAGGGGCAGGGGGAGGGAGAGAGAGAGAGAATCCCAAGCAGGCTCTGTGCCGCCAGCAGGCAGAGCCGGACGCTGGGCTCAAACCCACAAACCAAAACCACAAGATCGTGTGTGATCTGAGCCGAAACCAAAACAAGAGTGGATCAGGACCTCAGCCAAAACCCTGAGTCCAATGCTTAACCTGCCTGAGCCACCCAGGCGCCCCACCCACAATTCTTTCCTGCATTTCTCTCTAGACTTAATTTCAGATACTTAAGAGCGGCTATCAGGCTTCTGTGGGTTTACGGTTAATCATTCTAGGAACTCTTTTGTCTAGCTGAATGGATCTACAGGCACCAGCTTAATCCTTTCAGCAGCCGAAAAAAGGGTGTGACAGCCATCCCCTGGGTTTAGTCTTTGTGCTAAAGCCTTGTGGTCGATTGCAGTAATGACCACAAATTCCATCAGTGGCTGTAGGCACGCCCCTTTGCATTGTGACTACCCTCCCTTCAAGAGATAGAGTCTATTTCTCTCCCTTCTCATCTGCTCTTAGCCAGGTGCCTTTCTCTATGCAATGGTACATCAGCAAAAGTGATGAAAGGAGAGACTTGAGAAGGGTTGGCCGGCTTTCGCTGAACTTAGGAACCCTCTGCCATACGGGAAGAAAACTGCTGGAAACTGACAGACCAGATGGAGCAGAGAAGAGCAGTTGCAGCCAAGGATTCCTTAGACCACTCAGCCTGCCAGTGATCAGGCATGCAGGTGAAGCTCTCTTAGCTCTCTTAGATCATCCAGCCCCAGTCCAGACCAGAAGAGCTGCCCTATCAACCCACAATATCATGAGAAATAGAAATGCTTACTGTTTGAAGCCATTACAATTTGGAGCTGTTTGTTATGCAGCAACAGCTAACTGATACAGGCTGTATCTTCATGGCAGCATCCTAGTTTTTTCCTGAGTCCTCACATAGTCATTAAATTAGTATGGATGGAAAAGTGGTCAGAGGTTAAGATACACGTGAGCTTCTGAATAATGAAGACTGGCTCTCTCAGCTGAATGGTCTTGGGCTCGGAAGGAGCGGAGTTGAAAGGCTGGAGAGAGGAGGTCTGGAGAAGTCACGTGTGCATGGATCCATGGGGGCAGGCATTAGTGTGCTTAGGTTTGTGTTTTCCATCAATAACCATCAGAGAGCATCCGCCCCAGAGGCGCTCAACAGCCGGGTGGATACACTAAGTCATTCAGTGGATGTCAGGCAGCCTCTGTCCTTCCATCCTCCCCCTCCCCACTGTAGTGCTCACCAGTGGGCCCATGAGCAGAATAGACATAATGGCAGGGATGCAGCTATGCAAGGGCTCCCATTACCAAGGCTGATCTGTCTTCTTTCTCTTTAAAAAAAAATTTTTTTTAAACGTTTACTTATTTTTGAGGGAGAGAGACAAGGCACAAGTGGGGGAGGGGCAGAGAGAGAGAGGGAGACACAGAATCCGAAACAGGCTCCAGGCTCCGAGCTGTCAGCACAGAGCCGGACGCGGGGCTTGAACTCACGGACTGTAATATCGTGACCTGAGCCGAAGTTAGATGCTTAACAGACTGAGCCACCCAGGCGCCCCTTTGCTATTCTTTTCTAATAGAATTCCCATCTGATGCCTTCTGGATTTTCTTCCTTAACCCTCATGCCGCTGAACCTACTTTGCAGTTTCTTTCAAGTTCTTTAACTCTCTATGCAGCATTTTCGGGAATTTCTTCAGGTCTGTCTTCAGTCTCCAGTTCATGGAATCTCTTTCCAGCTGAGTCCAAATTGTTTTTCTCTCTCCACTGGCTTTCATTTTGATGCCTTTTCCCACTTATGCTTTCTATTGGAATCGTTTCCAAATCTGCCTGTTGTTTTTTCCATGATGTTCTGGCTTTATCGTAAGGATTCAATGTCTTCTTTATCTTCTTTGAAAAATGCAAATATACTTATTTTAAAGTCTGTTCTAAATTGTCTTCCTATTTCTAGCGCTGCCTGGTTTGCTCAGTCAGTAGAGCATGTGACTCTTGATCTTAGGGTTGTTGAGTTCGAGCTCCACATTGGGTGTGGAACCTACTTTAAAAAAAAAATTTTTTTTTTTAATTAAAAAATTGTCTTCCTCTTTCTAGTTCACAACTGGTTGCATCTGCTGTCCCTCATGGTGCTGGGTTTCCTTTTATGCTTTATAGTATTTGGGGGCACCTGGGTGGCTGAGTCGGTTAAGCGTCTGACTTCAGCTCAGGTCATGATCTCACGGTTCGCGGGTTCGAGCCCCGTGTCAGGCTCTGTGCTGACAGCTCAGAGCCTGGAGCCTGCTTCGGATTCTGTGTCTCCCTCCCTCCTCTCTCTCTGTCAAATAAATAAAGACTAAAATAAAAAAATTTTTTTTAAGTTTATTTATTTATTTTTAGCAATGTCTACACTCAGTGTGGGGCTTGAATCACAACCCGGAGATCAAGAGTTGTATACTCTTCTGATTGAGCCAGCCAGGCGCCCCTAGGGTGTCTTCTTACAGTTGCCTCTTTTGCAGTTATTCAGGAACTACCTGTTTTGAACCCGTTTGTATATTAGTTTGTCAGTGAGGAGCTGTGACAGGTATGCGTTGCAAACTTAGTCTATTAATCAAGGAAATTTATATACTTGGCCTTATAGGAAAAGGGTGAGGTCAAAATTCAAGCCCTGCCTTGGGCAACAAGTAGGCATTTCCCATTGAGGAAATTAGTGTAGGTTCCTACCTCTTCCGTGTTTTGTGCACCCCAAGTCCAAGGGACAAAGTCATTTCTGGGTATGGCAGGGACTGCTGGGTGTCTTCCAATAGTCGTTCTCCTTTTCTTTTTTCATCATAGGCTCTTGATATATTCAGGGTGTCAGTGAGTTCAGCCAGAGGACCACATTTCCCAGCCTACCTTAAGGTAGGGGCGGTCATGTGACTTGATTCTGGCCAATGAGGTATCGACGAGCCTGGGTCCCTGGTGTAAAGCCACCAGCCCAGCTCTGGATGACCTTCCTCTGGGTTTCTTGTTATACAAGCTAAATACGATTTCTAAGCTGTTCCCGCCACACTTTTGAGAGTCTCTATTTCTTGGAGAAGATTTTTTTTTTGACTTTATTTTTATTAAAACTGTTTTTAATGTTTATTTTTTAAAATATATTTTGAGTGCTTATTTCTTTTTGCGAGAGAGAGATGGAGAGTGGGAGAGGGGCAGAGAAAGAGAGAAAGAGACGCAGAATCGGAAGCAGGCTCCAGGCTCTGAGCTGTCAGCACGGAGCCCAGGGCAGGGCTTGAACCCGCAAACCGTGAGGTCATGACCTGAGACGAAGTCGGACGCTCAACCGACTGAGCCACCCAGGCGCCCCTCTTGGGGAGGATTTCAATTCCTCACAGATACTCAGTGTATCTCCTCCCTGTCATCCGGTAGGTGGACAGATTGGCTGGGGTTCCAGCAGCTTCCTTGTAAGTGCCCGAATGCTGGAAGGAACTTGGGCTCCTGAGATCGTGTATATAAGCTAAGTGTCTCTACAACACTGAATAACGGGGCAGCTCAGACCCTTGTTTACTGAATCTATGCTAGATGAAGGAGCGTGGTCAGAAGCTCCCAGAACTTTACCTGTGCTTCAATCTGAAGGCCAAGGGTGAACTCCACTGAGGCTCACCACCTCTACTTAGTCCTGCTGCGTCCAGACCTGGGACTTATAACAGTGCCACCAAGCACCCGACTCAGCCCTACTGTATCAGGTACCCTGAGGTTTACACAGTGTCACCCGGTTGAATGAAACCCCTTTATAAAGTATAAAGGTCAAAAGTACGCTCACAGTGAACTGCAAACAAGTTCTAGACGCGGATTACCTGCCCACCTGGGTCTGCACGGAGCCTTCGAATTAGCTACTGGACTAACACAACTGGGTAGTATTCTCCGCGGAGTCAGATTACAGGCGGACAAGGCCATTAGGGTGTCCTTTGGAGGGGGAGGTCATTCTGGGCCTTGGCAGAGCAGAAGTTGGGAGCCGGTGGTGGCGGGGTGCGGGGGAGAAGGGGGGGTCCCCTGGGTACTGGGTGAAGGGTTCTAAACACAGACAAGACCCTCCTATGCCGCTTTGATGGTAATTGTGGCTGGTTCACTCAATACCACACTCCCGGTATTTGCTCTGCGTGGAGTTATTTCTAGAGAGTGCATGGTAATAAGGCCTGGGAAGGTGAACGGGGTAATTGCTGAAACGTCAGCGATGTTCTGGTCTCGGGGCCGTCGAACGCGATAGCCCTAGGAGGGCCAGAGCCCCGAGAGCCTCCCGGAGCCAGTTAGGGACCAGCCCCACCGTGATAGCCCAGCAGTCCTTGGAACCTCACATCTTCCCTGCATGCTTTCCCCGTAAACATCAGATGTGTGCTTGGTCTACGTCCGGAGGCTCTTAGTGTTTCCCTCCCATGCTTTCGCACTCTTTGATGTTTACACCCGGCGAACACGAAAGAAAGACCCGGTGCCGTTGGCTGCTGCGGCTGATTCGCTGGCCGAGACAGCCCTGCACGTCCGCTCCGTCCAAGCGTCGGAGAACTTTTCCTTCGGCTGCAAGCGGTGCCGGAACAGGGACCCTGCAGAATCGACTGGCTACCGGCTGCGAACCTCGGCTCTGAAGCCTAGAAACGGGAAAAGGACGGTCCTGCCCACGACGAGACGAGAAAAATACCCCCAGTCTTTCCTGTTCCAGTCAGGCGTGCAGAACCCCTCGTCTTCTTGTTTCTTTCACTTTTGTTTTCCTGTTCGCCTGTCACGGGAGTTTCACCATCCAAACAGAATGTACGCAAGGAACAACTCCATGTGCTTTTGCACTCGTCGGGTTGTAAGGTCCCAGACACAGATTGAACCCAACTGCTTTGCAGAATTTATCAGCAATGCCCGCTGAGGGGTCCCTTGAAATGGCTGATTTGGGAGGGCGCAGGGCGCTGCTTAAAAAAAAAAATGCTCTTGGCCCAATAAAGATCGCTCATTTACACACCCGGAACGCATGCCATATTGCTATTCACGTTTAACCAGAAAAACCTGATTAAAATCGTTGCCGGGACTGGAAAAAAAAAAAAAAAGAAAAGAGAAGAAAAAAGAAAAAAATTCTGTGCTCGTCTATCCGAGCCAACAGGCTTTAGGACCGGGAGACCCCTTTCTCTATCCTCTGGGCTTTTATCCATCACCAGCCTTCTTTTTTTAAAGCATTTTTTTTTTTTAATTTTAACGTTTATTTATTTTTGAGACAGAGAGAGACAGAGCATGAACGGGGGAGGGGCAGAGAGAGAGGGAGACACAGAATGGGAAGCAGGCTCCAGGCTCTGAGCCATCAGCCCAGAGCCCGACGTGGGGCTCGAACTCACGGACCATGAGATCGTGACCTGAGCTGAAGTCGGACGCTTAACCGACTGAGCCACCCAGGCGCCCCCATCACCAGCCTTCTTGAGGGCACCTCACGTCTTCTGTGCTCCTCCATCCCCTGGGTTATGAGAAATTCCCTCACATAACGTTGTTTCAATACGACTAATAATTCTCGCAGAGTCTCACAACGAATAGATGACATTCGGGCACCCTTGGAGAAAGTTAGTGTCTCTCCTGGATTGCTGAACTGGTTTGGAACCTGGGGACATTATCTTAGAGATGTCATCTTGTTGGTCAATATCACCTTTAGTGTGCGTGTTTCTCTTTATGTCCACTAATGTTTATGCCGCCTCCTGCCTGCCAGCCTTCCCATAAAATTATACCTTAAACCACTCCACCGACCCTTGGGTGGACTCTGACTGCCGTACCCCCAGCCCCGTCCCTTTATCAGCTTGAAGAAGCCAGATCGGTCATCGGCCCTGTTCCCTAAAGGCAGTTGGGGGCCGTGTTCCAGAGGGAGAAATAAATGGGGGAAGGCTTACCATTAGGCAGGGAGAGAGAGGGGACCTTCAGGGAGGCAGACTGTGGCTGCAAGCGGGAGGCTGAGAAAGAGGCAGCGAGTTTGGGGCAAAAGGAGGATGAAATACACATGTTCCAGACCTGCCTGAGCTGGGTGCCATGACAGTAGTCTCTCACAGTTAGATCTGTGCTGTAAAGGAGAAAGTAAATGGTCAGAAGTTCCTTATAGGCAGGTGTTCCTTGCTTTACAGGACCAGGCAGACTTATGTAAGAGTTGTAAGTTATGTGCCAACCTCCTGGCCCCTCAAAGTGGCCAAAAAAGGCAAGCGCTTACAGACCTGCCCCCTGAAGCCTCTTGTCAGGAAAAGCCACCTGTTAGACCCTCCTGCCCTCCATATCCAAGATTGCCAGGGATTAAAAAAAAAAACCTTTCCCCTAAAAGGAAGTCACATTCAACGTATTCATTGACTAAAATGCCTCATGGTACATTTGGCCCCATAAAGGTTTCGTTTTCCTTGAAAGATCTTAAACAAATAAAAAAGGACCCGAACAAATTTTCAGACAGCCCCGATCAATATGTATCAGCCCCGATCAATATGTATAGAAGTGTTCCAACACCTAACCTAGGTTGCTGGAGAAAACACAGGCCATCCCTGACGAAGGGGACTCTAAACTCTCTCGCCGTTTCTCCTAATACACTAAAATGTTGCTAAATGTAATTAAGACTGATGGAAATAAGGAAAATAACTGTATGTAGAAAAGCAGGAGATATATAAGGAAGATATAAGGAGTGGGAATGCATTTTTATTGAAAGTAAAGAAAGTAATTTTGTCCTAAATGAGATTGGTTCTTTTTTTAAACAATTTTTTTTTTTAACGTTTATTTATTTTTGAAACAGAGAGAGACAGAGCATGAACGGCGGAGGGTCAAAGAGAGGGAGACACAGAATCTGAAACAGGCTCCAGGCTCTGAGCAGTCAGTACGGAGCCTGATGCGGGGCCTGAACTCACGGACCGCAAGATCATGACCTGAGCCGAAGACGGACGCTTAACTGACTGAGCCACCCAGGCGCCCCGAGATTGGTTGTTTGGAGAAAAATGGCTTAGGTCAAAATCTATAGGCTCCAAGTTCCAAGCTGTCAGCACAGAGCCCAATGTGGGGCTCGAACCCCCAAACCGTGAGATATGACCCGAGCTGAAGTCGGAAGCTTAACCAGACTGAGCCACCCAAGTGCCCCGACACTGACAAATTTTGAGGCTTATGACTGTTTTGTGGAGAGGACACAGTGTATCAGGCTGCTATTGCTACAACAGTGCTGTGTAACAAACAGGCCCAAACTCAATGGCATAACACGGTGAGCATTAATTTTCACACTCATGCTCACAGGTCAGCGGGTCAGCTGGAGGAGCTCTGCTCACATAGCTCTCATATTTCTGGAACAAGGGCATCTTTTTCTCATGACAATGGTAGCAGCCCAACAATCTGCGTAGGAACATACAATGGGTCTGAAGTCCCGGGATCATTCATGCACAGCGAAACTTTTGCCCCTACCCCGCTGGCCAATCCCAACACAGCAGAGTGGGGAAGATACTCCACCTTTGTGAGAGGAGCTATAGTCACATCACTAAGGGCACCGAGACAAGGAAGGGTGAATAATTGAGAAGAATCCCGCGATCTACTATGTGTGGTCTGTTCATCACCAGTTAGGCTTATAGAGGTATATCTAGTCCCACTTTCTAGACCGAGGACACTGCTGAGAGCATGAGAAGGACAAAGACTTAAAGTGTAGCAACATGAAGGTCACTGGGGATCTTAGCAGAAGCAATTTCTGTGACACTTGTGACACTATGGGGTAGAATCCACACTGGAGATACTGAGGCAGGGGTGGCAGGTGGAGGGATTGGGGGCAGGGGAATGAGTGCAGACATCTCTTTAGGGAAATCTGACTGCAAAGGGAAGAAGGAGAAGGGTTTTTTTTAATTTATTTTTATTTATTTTAATTTTTTAATGTTTTTATTTATTTTTGAGACACAGAGAAAGAGAGACAGAGCATGAACGAGGGAGGGGCAGAGAGAGAGGGAGACACAGAACCGGAAGCAGGCCCCAGGCTCTGGGCCATCAGCCCAGAGCCCGACGTGGGGCTCGAACTCACGGACCGCGAGATCGTGACCTGAGCTGAAGTCGGACGCTTAACCGACTGAGCCACCCAAGCACCCCTGTTTTTATTTTTTAAGAAAAAACTGGGGAGAATTTCGTTTTCCTGTTTGTTTTTTTTTTAATTTCATATTTTAATTTACCTCCAAGTTAGTTAGCATCTGGTGCAACAATGATTTCAGGAGTAGATTCCTTAGTGCCCCTTATCCATTTAGCCCATCCCCCCTCCCACAACCTCTCCAGCAACCCTCAGTTTGTTCTCCATATTTATGAGTCTCTTCTGTTGTGTCCCCCTCCCTGTTTTTATATGATTTTTGTTTCCCTTCCCTTATGTTCCTCTGTTTTGTCTCTTAAAGTCCTCATATGAGTGAAGTCCTATGATTTTTGTCTTTCTCTGACGAATTTCACTTAGCATAATACCCTCCGGTTCCATCCACGTAGTTGCAAATGGCAAGATTTCGTTCTTCTTGATTGCCGAGTAATACTCCATTGTGTGTGTGTGTATATATATATATACATCTTCTTTATCCATTCATCCATCGATGGACATTTGGGATCTTTCCATACTTTGGCTATTGTCAATAGCGCGGCTATCAACATGGCGGGGGGCATGTGTCCCTTCGAAACAGCACACCTGTATCCCTTGGATAAATACCTAAAGAGAGAAGCATGGACGTGTTTAAATATTACCTGTAAGCGTCCAGTAGAGAGGGAGAAGGTCAAGGTACAGGGGTAGAGGAGGAGGATTGGTAGGGCAAGGTCCTGAGAAGGGGGGCAGGGAAGGACCCAGGGAACAAGTGGAGACTTTCCCCAAAGGTAGGAGGAAGGACCCCACCACGTCTCACCCTTGACTCCTGCTGGAGAGATGATACCAACTGCCCCATCTTGTTCACAGCCGGTGTGGTTAAGCTCTGAGCCCCTGAACGGAGCATCAGTGGTTTGGATCTGAGCGCATTTACCCTCTGGACACTTCCCCCTGCCGATCTCATCAGAACGGGCTCAGTCGTTACTAGATAGAGCCAGGTTTCCTCTGGTCTTCTTTCTGACACCTCGGGTATTGAGTCCACTTTTTACCTTTGAGTCACCTGCAAAAAGTTCATATGTATGTGAACGAAAATTCATTCTTTATCCTAACCCTGGCGTTGGTGGGAGGAGACAGTGGAGACTCTCAGGGTCTCAACATGCTGTCGGGAAGTTATGAGGCAAGAGGAGGGAGTAGAAGCTGAGACCCAAGGGGCGAAGTGACCTTCTCAAGGACACACACAGAAGGACACAGCGGGGGCCTCACTCAGGAGCGGGTCCCTTGCTTCTTGGCTTAGGGGCCTGCCCTCCCCGCTCTGCCGATGCCAATACCTCCAGCCGGCAACTGTGGACTTTCCTAAGTGCCTCTTTGTCCTTTACTCCAGGTCTAGGGTGTCACCTCGAAGCGTGAAGCCAAGCGTTGGGCAAACTCCAGGGTCGTAGCAAGATGAAGATATAAGGGTTTCTTCAGCCACAAGTAACGCCCGGCTCAAAGAATTTAAGCAGCGAGGCTTGAGGAAAGGTTACCGCTTTACCAGAAGCCGGGGCACCTGCTCCTTGGAGGTTTCAGTGGCTCACCAGTGTCACTGAGGATCCGAACTCACGCTGTTTTCCTCCTTCACTGTCCTTGCTACCGGCTCTCTTCACGGCAGAAAGACTAAGGCAGTGTGGCTCCTCTAATGGGGAGAGAGGGGCAGGTGCTACCTGTGTCACTTGCCTCCCTGTGTCATTTACCGGTGTCACTTCCTCCAAGCTCCTTCCCAGCCCCAGGCCAAGCTGTGGAGCAGAGTCTGGTGCGGAGAGAGGAGTACCCATGTTTTAAATCCGCTTCCTAAGCGTGGATGTTCCAAGCCAGGACTCTGTAATAGTCAAGGGCTCACCAGAAAAGCGGAAATAAACAAACAAAAAACAAAACGAAAAACCCCCCTAAAATATATATATATATATATCTGTAGATAGACTTATTTTTTTTAATGTTTATTTTTGAGAGAGAGAGGGAGGAGCAGGGAGATGGGGGCACAGAGGATCCGAAGCCGGGTTCTGTGCTGACAGCAGAGAGCCCGATGTGGGGCTCGAACCTACGAACAGTGAGATCATGACCTGAGCTGAAGTTGGATGCTTAACCGACTGAGCCATCCAAGTGCCCTCTCTGCAGATAGACTTATTATAAGGAGTTGTCTCATGTGATTATTTTTTTTAATGTTTACTTATTTTTGAGAGACAGCCAGAGACAGCACGAGCAGGGGAGGAGCAGACAGAGGGAGACCCAGAATCTGAAGCAGGCTCCAGGCTCTGAGCTGTCAGCACGGAGCCCGACGTGGGGCTCGAACCCACGGACTGCAAAGACTAGTCGGACGCTTAACCGACTGAGCCATCCACACGCCCCTTTCATGTGAACAATGATGCTGAGAAGTGTAAGATCTGTGCAGCCGGCAAGCTGGAGACCCAGGAGAGCTGAGGGGATAGTTCCAGTCCAAGTCTGAAGGCCTGAGAACCAGGGTAGAAGATGGCGGGAGTTCCTGTCTGAGTCCGAGTCTGAAGGCAGGAGAGGATTGATGGCCCAGCTTGCTGACAAAGAGAGAGAATTCCCTGTCAGCCCTCAACAGGCCAACATCTGCTCTCTTCAGCCTACAGGTTCAACTGTTGATCTCCTACCCACCCAGACACAAATGTCTGTGTCTGAACACCTCCTCGCGTTGAGACGTAAAAGTAAGTTGGTGCAGATTCCAAACAATTCTGGGCATTCTGAGCCCGGGTTAGAACCGGGTGCTTGCTCTCAAGGAAAAAAATGATGTTGAGGGAATTGTGGAATCCGTGCCCCCCCACCTGGGTCTTTCTTTGTTTCCGAGGAAGATCTCATTCCTTGTGTACTCTAGAAGGGAGTATCAGAGGGAAGTCTAGAATGATGTTCTTGAGATCAGGGCCGCTGAGCTCTTGTGCTCTCTTGCTTCAGCCACGGGTCTCATCTCCGCCCAAGGCCATGCTTTTTTCTGTGTGTCCTGTGATGCCGCACACCGCCCTGGAGGTACATTCAGGCACATTTACGCCTGGAGAGAGGGAGAATGTTCTCAGAAAGCTGCACGGGAAGCTTATCCCCTGACTACCTTAATTTGCTGCTCCTTAATACAATGAAACATGCAACTTCCATCCAAGCAGGGAGGAAATTAGATGAAATCTTTGGGGGTGAAAGCTACAAAGCGGGTGATAGACTCAGAGATATTGTAACAGTGTTGCGGGGTGACAGGTGCAGCACCCGAAACTGATGCAACATTGTGTATCAGCTACGCCTCAGTAAAAACAAAAGAAAAGAATTAGATGCAGTCTTGGTGAGAGTGAAGACTTCAGCATACTCAGTTTTTTTTTTTCTTATTTTCTTTTTTTGCTTATTTTTAAATTTTTTTCAGTATCGGCAAATTTAAAAAAAAATTTTTTTTTAACGTTTATTTATTTTTGAGACAGAAAGAGACAGAGCATGAACGGGGGAGGAGCAGAGAGAGAGGGAGACACAGAATCGGAAGCAGGCTCCAGGCTCCGAGCCATCAGCCCAGACCCCGAAGCGGGGCTCGAACTCACGGACCGTGAGATCGTGACCTGAGCTGAAGTTGGACACTCAACCGACTGAGCCACCCAGGCGCCCCAGTATCGGCAAGTTTCATGCAAGGAGTAGATAATGGTGTAGCGTGGACCTAAAGGGATAGGTCCTATGAGAATTCCCTAATTATAGGATACGGATTTACAAATCCCGGCTGGCTGAGTGTTTATTTAAATCAGGGAGCGGGCAAGTCTTGTATTCCGGTAAAGAATTTCCGGCTGATAAACAACTTAGCCCGCGGAGCCATGGTCACCCTAGTTATTTCTGAGTAGACTGAACTAGTTTTCTTAGTAACGAAGTTTATTTTAACGCCTGGCTAGTTGAGCTAAATACAGGGAGAATAAAATACATCAAACCTATTGTATCCGTACCGTATTTTGGGGCTCATGTTCAGGAATGATTTGTGTGTTAGTAAACAATCAGATCTTTGATTCCAGACTCGTGATGCTTAAGAGAAACGTATGAGACTGAACTGCATTTATAAAGTGTTGGGATGTTTTAAGAGAACTTGAGATCTACTCTATTTTATCGGTTTAATTGATGAGGTTTTCCTGGGGAGTTAAATTACTTGGAGAAGTTTGGCTTGTCTGAGCAGACAGATGAAGTAATGAAAAGAGAAAAAAAAAATGAATATAAATATGGTGCCTTTAAAAATGCAACTACAGGGGCACCTGGGTGGCTCAGTCGGTTAAACTCAGGTCCGACCTCAGCTCAGGTCATGATCTCGCGGTTGGTGGGTTCGAGCCCCGCGTCGGGCTCTGCGCTGACAGCTCGGAGCCCGGAGCCTGTTTCAGATTCTGTGTCTCCCTCTCTCTCTGTCCCTCCCCCTCTCACACTCTGTCTCTCTTTCTCAAGAATAAATAAACATTAAAAAAAATTTTTTTTAGGGGCGCCTGGGTGGCTCAGTCGGTGAAGCGGCCGACGTCGGCTCAGGTCATGATCTCGCCGTCAGTGAGTTCAAGCCCCGCGTCGGGCTCTGTGCTGACAGCTCAGAGCCTGGAGCCTGTTTCAGATTCTGTGTCTCCCTCTCTCTGACCCTCCCCCATTCATGCTCTGTCTCTCTCTGTCTCAAAAATAAAATAAACGTTAAAAAAAAAATTAAAAAAATTTTTTTTTTTAAAAAAAGAATGCAACTACAGACGGTCCCTGACTTAGATGGTTCGACTTACGGTTGTTTGCCTTTACAGTGGTGCAAAAGCGATATGCATTCAGTAGAAATCGTACTTCAGATTTTGAGTTTTGATCTTCGCCCAGGCCAGCAAATCTGCAGCACAACGCTCTCTTGCGATGCCCAGCAGCGGGGGATCCCAGTCGGCCATCTGATCTTGAGGGTAAACACAGCCAGTAACCCATAACCATTCTGTCCCCCTACAGCCATTCTGTCCTTCACCTTCAGCGTGGTATTCAATAAATTACAGGAGATATTCCACACTTTGTTATAAAATAGGCTTTGTGTTAGATGATTTTCCCCAACTGTAGGCTAACGTAAGTGTTCTGAGCACTTTTTAAAGTTTCTTTATTTACTCTG
Organism: Panthera onca; assembly: GCF_046562875.1. Taxonomy (NCBI): domain Eukaryota; kingdom Metazoa; phylum Chordata; class Mammalia; order Carnivora; family Felidae; genus Panthera; species Panthera onca. The sequence continues at coordinate 53,136,815 of NC_138352.1, read as the reverse complement.
AGAGAAAGCGCATGGGAGCATGAGCAGGGGAGGGGCAGAGAGAGGGGGAGAGAGAGAGAGACAGAGAGAGAGAGAGAATATCCCAAGCAGGCTCCACACTGCCAGCACAGAGCCCGACGTAGGGCTCGATCCCACGAACCATGAGATCACAACCTGAAACGATGTTGGATGCTTAACCGACTGAATCGCCCAGGTACCCCTTGTTTAAGGAAGTTTATTTTTATTTATTTATTATTATTATTTTTTTTTAAGTTAGCTAGTTTTGTATATTTGCAGTACACTCTATGACCGGGAGTCCAGTTAAATGATTGAGTTTCTTTGGACATTCCTTTCTTTCTTTATTTTTTAATTTAATTTAATTTAATTTAATTTAATTTAATTTAATTTATTTTAATTTTATCTTTTTAAAATATGAAATTTATTGTCAAATTGGTTTCCATACAACACCCAGTGCTCATCCCAACAGGTGCCCTCCTCAGTGCCCATCACCCACGTTCCCCTCCCTCCCGCCCCCCATCATCCCTCAGTTTATTCTCAGTTTTTAAGAGTCTCTTATGGTTTGGCTCCCTCCCTCTCCCCCCACCCCCCACCCCTTCCTCTCCCCCATGGTCTTCTGTTAAGTTTCTCAGGATCCACATAAGAGTGAAAACATATGGTATCTGTCTTTCTTTGTGAGAAGAAGTTTAAATATTAATCAATGTTTCCCTTGAAACTCAGGGCTAAAACTTACTGAATTTCCTTCTTTTAATTTTTTTTCATGTTTTTATTAATTTTTGAGACAGAGAGAGCCAGAGCATGAGCAGGGGAGGGGCAGAGAGAGAGGGAGACACAGAATCCGAAGCAGGCTCCAGGCTCTGAGCTGTCAGCACAGAGCCCGACGCGGGGCTCGAACTCACGGACTGTGAGATCATGACCTGAGCCGAAGTCGGACGCTTCACCGACTGAGCCACCCAGGCGCCCCCTTACTAGATTTCTTGATAGAAATATGTCTTAGTTGACTTTTGCTACAATAGTGTTGTATAACAGACCACCCCAACAAAGCTTACACAAGCATTTAGTCTCAGGCTCAGAGGTTCAAAGATTAACTGTGGTTCAGCAATCTAGGCTGGGCTCAGCTGGGGGACTCTGCTCTCGACTGCCGGCCAGCTGGGTTGGCTCCAGGCCACGGGTTCCGTCAGGTTCTGCTTCCTGGGTTTTCTTCCAGAGCCAAGGCTGAAGGGACAATAACTCACGTCCTTCTAACCGCAGATCCCTGGAACTCAGGAGATAAAGCCGATCCGCACAAACACATCTCAGCCTTTGCTAACAACCATTTGACTAAAGCAAATGTTGTGGCTGAGCCTAAGTGACGTAGAACTTCATTCCAGGGAAGTGAAGTCTTGGACCCAGTCATCATTCCATGGCAAATACAAAGATCTGTCCGTCGAGTATAGAGCTTGCCCTTGTGACTTGGCTAAACTGAATATTAATGTAAAACCTAGTAATCACAGAAAGACTTCTCAAAGTACAAAAGCTTCCCTTCCGATAATAATTCCTAACACTTACTCTGGAAGTATGACGTTCTTGGGGCACTGTTTGAAGGATTTCACATGTGCCAACTCACTTAATTCTGAAATCAGCCTCACGAGACGGGTGCCATCATCATCTACAATTTTTAGAGAGGGAGAAGGGGAGAGGACAGGAGCAGATGGAGAAAACACAGAGAGAGAACGTTAAGCAGGTTCCATGCTCAGCATATAGCACGATGCGGGACTCGATCCCCCAACCCTGGGATGGTGACCTGAGCCGAAATCAAGTCAGACGCTCAACCAAGGACTGAGTCACCCAGACGTCCCTGTCATCTACAGTTTTACAAGTGAGGGTACTGAGGCACAGAGAGGTTAAGCAGCATGTCCAAGGTCACACAGCAGGAGTCAGAGCCAGGCTCTGGAGTTCATCTTTTAACCAGTACGCTGTGCTGTCTCTTGAAGGTGTCCAGACGGTTCAGAGAACAACTGAGAAGAAATCCACGGCCTCTCGAGTCTGTGGGCCTTTTGCTCTGGTCCACGCCAGGGAAGCACGTTCTCGGCACCACGGTCAAGCTGAAGCCAACGGGACCCCATCCTTGACTTCTGTCCTTGTTCCACTGTCTGGTCCTTCCTGACTTCCTTTCTGCCTCTTCTGTGTCTCTTTCATTCTCACTAACCTGGGCTCTCCCTGACACCGGGCAGCGGGACAGAGGAAGGGCTACGCAGCCAGCAAATCTGGCTCCAGTCCCTCTGGGTCTGTCACACGGCCCTGAAGTTCACCTGTCTCATGTAAAAATGAGACCGACCAACACTGAAGGCCCGCCATTGTTCTGAGCTTTGAAGGGCATAATGAAACTCATTCATTCCTTTCTCCATCAGACGGGTTTTGAGTATCAATTGTGAGCCGACCCCTCGGTTAGTGCCCGCGGGCGACAAAACCGTCCCGCCACTCCAGGCGACCATTCACTCAGCCGGTCAATGAATCGTACCCACTCTGAGCGGCCCTGTGCGAAACTCGAGGAGTAGCAAAATGACCAGCATGCAGTCGCCTTCCTCGGGAGCTAATAGTGGCTGCTAGGCACCAGCACTCAGGTAGGGTGTCAGAAATCCTCTGACTCCCTTCTTCGCAGAGCCCCCCGCCTCTTGGCCAAAGGCACTGTTGTCATCGGACCAGGATGCAAAGCTGGCTTGATCGGTCTTCCAAAGAACATCTCTCAGAAGGCTCACCTATGACAACAGGATCCGCCAGAAGCACTTGCGTCCCCTGTGGGCCACTCGGAGCTCCTCCCACGGGGGACAAGTTGCCTGCTGGCCAAGGTGACAATGGAGGTGCGGGGAGTGGCTGGAGTCACCAAGCAGAGAGGTGATTCGATTACCTGAGAACCTGCCAACGGGCCCACAGCCAAGGAGAAGTGGAGGGCACGTCCCGGTGGCAAAAATTGTCATGATGAAACAGCCACCCACTGGGGGAGAAGAGACCTACCTTCAGGGGGACCCCAGACAGCACCCGGAGTGAGAGATGGGCACAGGCCCGGCCACCCATCAGCTCTCCAGGGTCATTTCTTGTCTGCCCCTCAGGGCAGCAACGAACATCCTGCTTGGCTCTGGGTCTAGACATCCGGGGACCACAGCCTGGCAATGCCAGGCAGAGCTCGTGTTAGAGCTTCTCTGGCTGATCAAGCTGAAAAACAGCAAACACTTCGTCGCTTCGCCAACACTTCCCTTCCGGCCAACGCTTCCCTTCCAGCATGGTCACAGGGGTTAAATTGAGAAGGGTGATGGATGTGACAGCCTTGTGTAAGCAGTGACTTTTTACTGCAGGCACATGGTAAGCACAATGCTTTACCGATGTGATTTGTCCGGGAAAGCAGAGGATCCCTTTTCTAGCCGTTTTCAGAAAGCCGTCATCTGTAATCGTAAATCCTCCAGGCATTTCTTTCTACCCTTTTTGGACTTACCTGGTTTGAGTGATCGGACTATAGCATTTTTCTTTTAGTCACACGGCCTGGTATGCATTTCTGTCTTAAGTCCTCTTGGGGACCCAGCAGGATATAATTACATACATACCGCATCAAAATAGAAACCTTGGTCATTTGGCAAGCGTTCTGCATGCTGTTGTTTTGTTTACTTAAAAAAAAAAATATTATAGGGGCGCCTGGGTGGCTCACTCGGTTGAGCAAGGGTCGGACTTTGACTCAGGTCATGATTTCACGGTTCCAAGTTCGAGCCCCACATGGGGCTCTGTGCTGACTGCTCAGAGCCTGGAGCCTGCTTCAGATTCTGTGTTTCCCTCTCTCTCTGCCCCTCCCCTGCTCATGCTCTGTCTCTCTCCGTCTCAAAAATAAATAAACGTTAAAAAAAATTAAAAAAAAAATGTTACCTTTGCAATGTAAGCTAGGTGCTGGTAAAATACAGGACAGTCACACTGGGGCTGAACCACAGAAGGCTGCCCAGCACTGCGCCTGGCCTATGAAAAGGGTCCTGCGATATTTTCATCTGAAATGCACTAGATTCTTCCAGGCACAGAGGTGGGCCCACAGGTCTCTTAGAGAGAGGGATTCAACCCACTCCAGCTTCCCTCCCCGCGTCTTTTGCCAGAACCGAGTGGGTGAGGCGGTGGGTGGAGGCGGGGCCAAGGCAGAACCTGCCCTTGCGGGTATGTGAGCTGTAGGCTGGCGGTTTGGCTCAGGCTCGCGTGCGCCCAGTTTTTCACGGGGAGGAAAATGGAGGGGCCGCGGTGACAGGGAGGCTAGAGGTGACCGCACGGATTTTGTTGTTCTTTAAGGGGATCATAGATGTCCTATTACCATCCGAGGACAAGGAAAAGAGGTCCCAGACAGAGGCTGGGAGACGGGCGAGAGAAGCGCGGGGGTGGGGTGGGGTGGGGTGGGGTGGAGCCAGACCGCAGCTCCCGGCAGGGTGCGCTCGGGGTTCCGAGCGCGCAGCGAGGACCGGCTCCGGCAGCCCGGGGAGGAGACAAGCGCAGGTGACACCGTGACCACCCGCGCTCCCGTCCAGCCTCTCGCAGCCCCTGGCCATTCGAAGGTCTGCGTCACGCGCTGAAGCCACGCGCTCCCGGGCACGGAGGGCCCCTCTGCCACCTCGGACCGCCGACGCGGTGGTGACTGGCGCGCTGGGGACGCCAAATGCGCCACTCGCCGGAGGGGCTTCCCAGTCCCTCAGACTCCGTTCCCACCCAGCTCCTCCACCTACTAGCCGATCGCCCCGTGGTGCCTCAGTGTCCCCGCCCTAAAAAAGTGGGGCAAAGCGCAAAGAAAACGTTTAGCGCCCGGCCGGTCCCTAGGAGGTATCGCGAGCAGGGGCTGCGGACTTTATCACCACCTTCTCGAGTTCTCCAGGGCGTGGGCCCGCGGCGGGTCTGTTGGTGCGAGGGTCAGTGGTCCCCAAACGACGGCACAGATGCTTGGGCGGACCCGGAGAGCCGCAGGTGGGCGGGGACTGCCCAGAGCTCTCCAGCCCCGTGCACCTGCCCGGATCCCAGAAATTTGCCTCTGGCAGTCGGCGCGGCGAGGGGGGAAGGGGAGCCCCCGTCCTGCTCGACGGCCGCCGGGTCCCTGCGAGGCGGCGGGATTCGAGATGACTTGGTGCAGGCGAGTGTTGCGGGCGGTGGGGCGCGCCGTCGGGGAGCCGGCAGGTGCGGGTGCGGCCGAGGACGCCAGGGAGGGGGCCGCGGTCTCCGGGTGGGGCCCGACCCGGGGGCCCGACCCGTCCCCGCCTAGGTGAGGAGGGCAGCTGGAACGGGGACGCGACGCTGTGGCCAGCCCCTGCTCTTTCTGGAACGCTGCGCCCCCCTCCCCGGGGAACCCTGGTTTCCCCAGCTGGAAAATGGGACGTGGACGTTGCGTCTTGGTCCCGGGGAAGGTGTCCCGTGGATGTCCCGAGCGTGGGATTTTGCCCCGGGGGACCGCGGGCTCTGCACGGACGGGAAGCCGAGGCCGCGCGCGTCCCCTCCGCGGCTCAGAAGCCAACCGGCGCTGTCGGGGGGGGCGGGGGGGGATTTTAGAAAGTCGGGTTTTCGGAGCGTCTGTTCTGTCGCCAGGGCGCAGTGGAGCCTGAGAACTGGTGCAATCAATGCGGAGAAGTGGGCTGGGAAGTCTAATTTCATTTTTGTAGCCCGCCCCCCCCCCCCCCCGGCCCCCAAGGATCAAAATCAAAACACATTCTGTGCCCTTTTACCCTCAACGTTTATTTTCTCCGAATTTTTCAATACTAGAACAATCCTTAACACTGACAAGGAAGGCATCTTGCGAAAATCTTGCAAAAGCGCGTCCGTGAGATGATTGATGTTTTCTAAGCATGAACGCGAAGCACGGGGTATCCAGAAGATGTGACGGAGGGAGGGGAATGTTCTGGCTCCGGCTTGGCTTTCGTTCCAGGCGTTCGGGCTCCTTCCGCGGCCCCCCCCCCCCACCCCATTCTTTAGTGTGTGACCCAGAAGTCCTGGCATCAGGCTAGGTGCCAACGAATTATAGCTGGCAAGGCCTCGGCAAATGTGACTTTCCCTTCACACAAAGACAGCTGGAATGCAGAAAAGGTCTTGGGTTTTAATGGATGGTGGTGTTTCCTCTCTTTTTTTTTTTTTTTTTTTTTTTTTAAATTTTTTTTTTTAATGTTTATTTATTTTTGAGACAGAGAGACAGAGCATGAGCGGGGGAGGGTCAGAGAGAGGGAGACACAGAATCCGAAACGGGCTCCAGGCTGTCAGCACAGAGCCCGACGCGGGGCTCGAACTCACGGACCATGAGATTGTGACTTGAGCCGAAGTCGGACGCCTAGCCGACTGAGCCACCCAGGCGCCCCTGGTGTTTCCTCTCTTTATAACCCTGGGACCTTAAGGCTGCTGGCCTTTGTGACCATGATGGAATTAATGTTTCTTTTTCAGAAGAAACTTTTTTTTTTTGAGAGAGAGAGAGAGAGAGAGAGAGAGAAGAGGGGCTCACCTTAAGCAGGGCTTGTGTTTTTTGTTTGTTTTTACCCAGTGAGGTGGCACCAGCTCGCCCAATGCGAGGGACTCAGAAACCTTGAGATTATGACCTGAGCTGAAGTTAGATGCTTAACCCGCTGAATCACCCAGGGGCTCAAGAAACTAATTCTTTAAAAAAAAATTTTTTTTAGTGTTTATTTATTTTTGAGAGAGACAGAGACAGAATGCGAGTGGGTTAGGGGCAGAGAGAGAGGGAGACACAGAATCGAAGCAGGCTCCAGGCTCCCAGCTGTCAGCACAGAGCCGGACGTGGGGCTGGAACTCATGAGCCGTGAGATCATGACCTGAGCTGAAGTCAGACACGTAACTGACTTGAGCCACCCAGGCGCCCCAAGAAACTAATCCTTTTAATCTTTTATTTGCTTTTTAGTTTCTTCCTTTCCTTTCCTTTCCTTTCCTTTCCTCTCCTCTTGTCTCCTCCTTTTTCTTTTTTCTTTTCTTTTCTTCCTTCTTTCTTTTCTTTTTTTTCTTTTCCTTCCTTCCTTCCTTCCTTCCTTCCTTCCTTCCTTCTTTCCATCCTTCTTTCCCTTTCTTTCTTTTGGAAATTTTCTTGTCTTTTTTATTAAGTAATCTCTACACCCAACTGGGGGCTGGAACTCACCACCCAGAGATCAAGTCACATGCTCCCCTGACTGAGCCAGCCAGGCACCCCTAGTTTCCTTTTTTCAATTAAAAAAAAAATGTCTGATTTTGACAGGAGTATTTCTGATTTTGTCCAAGACAGGGTAGTTCGCCCCAACACGGGAAATAATCATTATAGTGTCAGCCGCTAAGCTCCGTAAACTGGTGAGTTCATGTCATTTCATACACGAGGCTTATTTATGTGTGGACCCTGTTCGAGATTGACCCAGTACTGCTCACAGCGGCACCCTCCTCTTGTGCCCACTCTACAGTTGTGGAGACTGAGGAAAGAAGTTGCCCAAGGAATACACTGGAAGAGGCAGGTTGGGATTCAGCGCCATGTGAGGCTACAGCTGATGCTTTTTGATTGCGTGGGGCATTTTGGTCATAATATTTCACTCGACAAGTGTTTGATAACCTATTATGTGCTAGGCATCGTGGTAGGTCCTGGGCACACAACTGTCCTCACCTCTCGGAGAAGCGGTGACCCTAGCGTATTTGTCGTTCTCAGCTACTCATTTTTAAATCTTTAAAAAATGTGTATTTATTTTTGAGAGAGACACAGACCACGAGTGGGGGAGGGGCAGAGAGAGAGGGAGACCCAGAATCCGAAGCAGGCTCCGGGCTCCGAGCTGTCAGCACAGAGCCCCATGTGGGGCTCGAACTTGGAAACGTGAGATCATGGCCTGAGTCAAAGTCCGACGCTTAACCAACTGAGCCACCCAGGCGCCCCTCAGCTACTTATTTTTTTTAACACCCCCATCCTCTACAGGACAGAATCATTTTCAGCAAAAAGCGTGTAATAATAATGATTATTCTCTTGCTTTTCATTTTAAGATCATTAAGAAGACTGTCATTTCTAAAGATACCAAAATTGGGTAGAATATGTTACGTATGAATTAAAATTCGCACCCACCAAACAAAATACCACTCCTGGCAGTTTGTGCTGTGTTGCTGTTTTAAATTTTAAGCACTAATGGGGCTCCTGGTTAAACGTCCTCCCCTCTTGATCTCACAGTCTTTTGGGTTCAAGTCCCAAGCTGGGCTCTGTGCTGAGCGTGAAGCCTACTTAAAAGAAAGAAAGAAAGAAAGAGAAAAAGGAAGGAAGGAAAGGGAGAAAGGAAAGAAAGAAAAGAAAGCAAAGAAAGAAAGAAAAGAAAAGAAAGAAAGAAAGGAAGGAAGGAAGGGAGGAAAGGAAAGAAAGAAAGAGAAAGGAAGGGAGGAAAGGAAAGAAAGAAAGAAAGCAAAGAAAAAGAAAGAAAAAAGAAGGAAGGGAGGAAAGGAAAGAAAGAAAAGAAAAGAAAAGAAAGAAAGAAAAAGAAAAAGGAAGGAAAGAAGGGAGGAAAGGAAAGGAAAGAAAGAAAAGAAAGAAAGAAAGGAAGGAAGGAAAGAAAAGAAAGAAAGAAAGAAGAAGGAAGGAAGGGAGGAAAGGAAAGAAAAAAATAAAGCAAAGAAAGAAAAGAAAGAAAAAAGAAAGGAAGGAAGGGAGGAAAGGAAAGAAAGAAAGGAAGGGAGGAAAGGAAAGAAAGAAAAGGAAAGAAAGAAAGCAAAGAAAGAAAGAAAGAAAGCAAAGAAAGAAAGAAAAAAAAATTAAGCACTAATGAAAAGGTCCGCAGTCACACGGAAAGACAATTAAAGTGACTGAAGTTTGGTTTATTCATCTTTAAAATAGGTGATGGGGAGATAGGAGCTTGCTCGGGTCACTCCAAGCGTCGACCCGGTATTGTAGTACTTCCGGGAACGGTGCACCCTCTTGGGGATTAAAAAAAAAAAAAAAAAAAAGTGTGCTATTTGTGTTTATATCACATCCACTGCTTAAATGGAGGAGGAGTAGGTAATACCACCTGGGTTAGAGCCAAGCCACTCCCTGAGCCAGCCGGAACAATTCCCAGCGCTCTCCATTTACTCTGGTTCCAGGCTTACCTTTGAAAGGAACCTAGGGGGGTCCCCGAACAGCTCAGTCGGTTGTGTCTGTGCCATGATCTCGCTGTTCAGGAGTTCGGGCCCCGCATCAGGCTCACTGCTCTCAGCACAGAGCCCCCTTTGGATCCTCTCTCTGCCCGTCCCCTACTTTCTTTTTCAAAAATAAACATTAAAAAAAAAAAAAGGGAAAGGAATCTATGTAGCTGAGCGAGGTGTGTGTTGGGAGCTGGCTGTGTAACTGAGTTGTTCACGTCAAATTCCACGAAGAATATAATTTTTATAAAGGGTAGACAATAAATGGCGCTAATTTGAAGCTCGAATGGATTATTAAAACATCAAGGTAAGTGCAACGGTTGCTTGGAACTTAGACCAACGGTTCTCAATCTTTTTGGTCTCAGGATCCTTTACGTTCTTAGAAATTACGGAGGACCCCTCCCTCCCCCCCCCAGGGAGCTTTTGTTTATGCGAGTTGTATCATTCCCATTACCACATGAGACATTAAAGCTGAGGAAGTTTAAAAGATGTATTTGTGAAGTTATTAAAAACATGGGACGCCTGGGGGGCCCAGTGGGTAAAGTATCCAACTTTGGCTCAGGTCATGATCTCATGGGTTGTGAGTTCGAGCCCCGCGTCGGGCTCTGTGCTGACACCTCGGAGCCTGGAACCTGCTTCGGATCCTGTTTCCCTCTCTCTCTGCCCCTCCTCCACTCATGTTCTGTCTCTCTCTCTCTCTCTCTCTCAAAAAGAAAATAAACATGAAAGAATTAAAAAAAAAACAAAAAACCAATCATCAACCTACCAGATGTTAACATAATGCATTTTATTTTTTTTTCTTAAAAAAATTTTTTTTTTTAATGTTTATTTGTTTTTGAGACAGAGAGAGACAGAGCATGAACAGGGGAGGGTCAGAGAGAGAGGGAGACACAGAATCTGAAACAGGCTCCAGGCTCTGAGCCGTCAGCACAGAGCCCGACGTGGGGCTCGAACTCACGGACTGTGAGATCGTGACCTGAGCCGAAGTCGGCCGCTTAACCGACTGAGCCACTCAGGCGCCCCAACATAATGCATTTTAATGAAAAATTAATCATTTGAAGGCTTGACCGGGACTGACACCCTTCCTAGGTGACTCATGGGATTATTGGCCGGAGGCTTTGCTGTGTCTCTACATGGCACTTCATGGGCAACTCACAACACGACAGCGAGCTTCCCTAGAGCTAATTACTTGAGAGGAAACGCGTCACCAAGGCGAAGACCACAGTGGTGTTTACTATCTAATCTCAGAAGTGACTGATTTTTCTTTCTGATCGTGTCTTTCTCAGGTTTTCATAAAACGGTTATGTTGTTTCACAAAATAAGTTGGGGAGTATTCCCTCTCTTCCTATTCTCTGGTCTTCCAAAGAATAGAATTTTCTATGCTTACAGAAAATGAAATAAAAATGAAAATGTGGCATTAAAATTATAATTATACCATTTGGATTATTCAGAATTTTCTCTTTTTGCCCGTGTCCGCTTTTCTAAGTTGTATTTTTTCTCGTTCCTCCGTGCTTTCAAATTTATTGGTACAAATTGTTAATTTATATTCTCTTACTGCTTCTTTAATGGCTGTAAGATTCTAGCGATGCCCTCAATGTTCCTGCCATTGGCGATTTGTGCCTACTCTTGTTTTTTTCTTGATCCCGCCAATGGGTTTATTAATTTTATTGGCTTTTAAAAATAAAACAACTTTGGCTTTGATGATCCTTTGTAGTGTATATTCCTATCTCATTAATTTATGCCCTCACATTTAATACTTCCTCCTTTCTATTTTATTTGATCCTAATCTGCTAACTCTTTTTTCTAAACTCTGAGATAGATGTTTGGTTTCCCAACTCAGATTTTCATCTTTCCTAATGTAGGTGTTCAAGCCCCATAAATGTCTCCTTTTTTTCCTTCCCACTCCCCAGTGATGTCCAGTGCTAACAATCTGATGATATATTTGCTTTTATTTTTACACAAATAGGATCCTACCATATATGCTATTCTGGAACCTACTTTGTTTTTCTTTAAGACATATTTTATTTTTATTATTTTTTCAAGTTTATTTCTTTTGAGACAGAGAGAGAGAGACAGAGAGAGCACAAGCAGGGGAGGGTTGTCGGCACAGAGCCTGACGTGGGGCTCGAACCCGTGAACTGTGAGCTCATGACCTGAGCTGAAGTCGGACGCTTCACTGACTGAGCCACCCAGGGGCCCCTCGCCGGAGCCTTTTGTCATGGGTGCAGAGGCCTGCATGACTGAACAGCCTTCCACCCTTACGCCATCAAACAAACTGAACCATTTGCGAGTTCGACAAAGAAGAGAGGAGGCGCTCCCCCAGGTTGGTTGAAAACACAGGCAAAGAAATGAATAGCTTCTAAAAACAATTGTTTAAAACTGTGCGGTAGCCAGGCCCTCTCAATGTGGAACCTCTTCCTCTGCGACCTCTTCGTCAGGCTTCAATGCTTCATCCCTAGGATGAAGCCAGACTTACTTTGAATGGTCACGTTCACCATCATCATATATGATATATTTTTTAATTTTTTTAAAGTTTATTTATTAAAAAAAATTTTTTTTAATGTTTATTTTTGAGACAGAGAGAGACAGAGCGCGAGCAGGGGAGGGGCAGAGAGAGAGAGAGGGAGACACAGGATCCGAAGCAGGCTCCAGGCTCCGAGCTGTCAGCGCAGAGCCGGACGCGCGGCTCGAACTCCCGAACCGCGAGTTGATGACCTGAGCCGAAGTTGGACGCTTCACTGACTGAGCCACCCAGGCACCCCAAAAGTGTATTTATTTTGAGGGAGAGAGAGAGAGTGCATGTGTACGAGCTGGGGAGGGGCAGAGCGAAAGGGAGGGAGAGAGAGAATCCCAAGCAAGGCTCCATGCTGTCAGCGCCCCATGACTGTGAGATCGTGACACGAGCCAAAACCAAGAGTCAGACGTGTAACCCACGGAGCCACCCAGGCGCCCCTGCCACTTTTCCACGTAACAAGTTTAAGAGCCTCTTGTAATGTGCAGGGCGCTGTGACACAGGCATCGGGAAACAAAAGCGAATCAGGCCCCCTCTGCACCATCCAACCCCCTCTGTCCACACCAGCGCTTTTTAGCCTCTTTTGCAGCCACGGACCCCCCTTGAGAACCTGATGAAGACTGTGGCGGTAGGAACAGGTGCCCGTGCGACGTCCTGCAGTGAGGAACGCGGTCATCCCTTACTGTACTCTTCTCATTCATCCTGGAGGAGAAGGCACCCTCCCGGTGCCTCTCAACACCCTCACCTCGGTTTTTGACGGATGAGATAATGTGCTCAGAGAGATGATGTCACAAGCGCGCTCAGCTGGAAGCTGGAAGAACGCTGACCAGAATCCGGGCCCACGACTTGTGCTGTTTTGCCCCAAACGGCGTGGGTGACCGGTGTGATATGCCGCGAGCAAGGCGTACCCACGATCCTAGGCTCCTCCGTCCGGAGATGAAACGTCCTGACCCGTGATCAGGAAGGATGACCTTTGTATTTGGACATTTTTACATTTGGGAAAGGATTTCCCTCCGGTCTCTCCCTCTCCCCTTCTCCCCCTCCTTCTGTTCCCCTTCTTTCTCACCTAGAACCCTTGTGTTTATACGACTAGTCTCCGCCCCCATCAAGTGATGGATTCCTGGAGGAAAGAGACAAGAGTTGGTTTGTTTCCGTTTTCCCCCTGCTGCCTCCAGCGGGGGCGCCCGGGCTGGTCGGCACCTGCTGTGGCCTGCGGGCAAGTTCATCCTCTGCAGGAAGAGATTGGAGGCGGAAGCTTTTAGTAAATGTGTTGGCCTTCAGCTCACGCTCTGCCTTCAGAGATGATCTCTGTTACTCACATGCCTGGCCTCCTGACATTCACCTTAGCCTTGGGGGGCGGTGCTGACCCACAATGGCAGGTGGTGGGGGCCGGACTTCGAAAAAGGGGCTTAGGGAGGGTTATCACGTCGCGCTGAAATGCCCGTTTTATGAAGGCTCAATATGTTTTTAAGGAAATGGTTGGCGAGACAGAGGGTTACGGCCGGCAGGTCATTGGGGACTTTATGGAAAATGCGTAATAGTACGCTTCTAAGTACTGCTCTCCAGCCGCCTCCCAGGGCCTCTGCCAGGTGCTATTTTCGTCTTCCTTTAGGTCACGCCATTGTCCAGTTTCCATTGTGGTTTCTTCTTGGGCCCGCGGTTACTTAGAAGCGTATTTGTGAATTTCCCAAGTCAGGGATTTTTCTAGTTATGTTTTTGTCGTTCGCCGCTAGCTGCACGGCGTGGGGACCAGAAAATATGCGCTATGTATGTTCTTTGAAATTTTGGACGCTTGTTTTCTGACCCAGCATTTGTAATGTTCTGTGTGTGTTTATTTTTTTTTTTAATGTTTATTTATTTTTGAGAGAGACAGACAGAATGTGAGCAGGGGAGGGGCAGAGAGAGAGGGAGACGCAGAATCCGAAGCAGGCTCCAGGCTCTGAGCCATCAGCACAGAGCCCGACGCGGGCCTGGAACCCACGACCCGCAAGATCATGACCTGAGCCCAAGTCGGACGCTTCGCCGACTGAGCCACCCAAGCGCCCCATGTAATGTTCTGTGTACGTTTCAAGGAATGTGTATTCTGCCGTTGTTACATGTACTATGCTGTATGTTCTTTATATCAAGTTTGCTGATTGCCTGGTTCAAGTAATCTGAACGCTTGCTAATTTTTTTATTTGCTTGCTCCTTGGTTAGGGAGGGAAGTGAGTTAAAAATCCCTCACCATGGTTCCAGATTTGTCTGTTTCTCCTTGTCATGCTTTCACTCTTTTGCGTTTCGTATTTTGAGGCGTTATGAGAAAAAGGAGTTGTTACCTCTTCTTGTGAACTGAATATTTTACAACTTTGAGGTATCAGTGTTTGGCTTTTTGTCTTTAAAATCTGCTTCCTCTGATGTTAATCTAGCGAGATCAACTTTATCTTGGTTACTTGGTATATTTATCTTCCTTATTATTCTCAGCATTTCCATATCCGTGTGTGTTTTTGACGTTTCTCTTGCAAAACCGCATGTGACTGGGCTTCTTTTTTCCATGTGGCCTGACTATTCCTTGCATTTTAACTGGAGCATTTAATTGATTTGCATTTATGTAATTACTGGGGTGGTTGGTTTAAATCCAGCATCTCACGGAGAGCTTTCTATTTGTTTTACCTGATCTCTGTTCTTTCCTTTCTTGCCCCTTTTTGATATCGATTCTTTTTTTATTATCCCCTTTGCCTGACTCTGACCTTGAAACTTACTCACTATTTATACTATTTCCATAGTATTTATGCTGTAGATCATAACATACTTTTGACCTATGAAAGTCTAGAATTACTCGGTATTTTTAATCCTCTTGGGCAATGCAAAGACCTTATCACACTTCTAGTCTACTTACTGCCTTTCCTGAGTTCCTTTCCTTTCCTTTTTTTTCCCTATGATATACAAAACAGTATTATTGCTTTATGCAGTCAGTAGTGACCTAGATTTACCCACTTATCTGCCATTTTGATTTCTCTTCATTCTTTCCTTACGACCTTCCCTTCCATCTGGGATAATGTGCCTGCGGGAGCTCCTTTAGTGGGAGTATGCTAGTGACAGATTCCCTCAAACCTTGTTCATCTGAAAATGTCTTTGTCGCGCCTTTATCCTTGAATGTTTTTTTCTGGTATAGAAGATATATATTTCTTAACATTTATTTATTTTTGAGAGACAGAGCATGAGCAGGGGAGGGGCAGAGAGAGGGAGACACAGAATTGGGACCAGGCTCCAGGCTCTGAGCTGTCAGCACAGAGCCCGACGCGGGGCTCGAACTCACGGACCGCAAGATCATGACCTGAGCCGAAGTCGGCCGCTTAACCGACGGAGCCACCCAGGCGCCCCTGAAAAAAATTTTTTTAACGTTTATTCATTTTTGAGAGACACGGAGAGAGCAACTCACTATCTTGGTAGCCACCCCGAGTCCTTCACGCAGATGTGTTCATTTTCCTTCCGTTTTTCTAGTTCTCATCGGTGGGCTGAACCAGGAGAGCAGGTGGAATCCGCAGGCATCGGGTGCCGGTGCCGACGCTAAGAGTGGGGTGTGGCTAACTTTAATTGAGCTCAAGAAAATAGGGTGGCTCAGTCGGTTGAGCGTCCGACTTCAGCTCAGGTCACGATCTCCCGGTCCGTGAGTTCGAGCCCCGCGTCGGGCTCTGGGCTGATGGCTCAGAGCCTGGAGCCTGCTTCCGGTTCCATGTCTCCCTCTCTCTCTGCCCCTCCCCCGTTCATGTTCTGTCTCTCTCTGTCTCAAAAATAAATAAACATTAAAAAATTTTTTTTAAAAAATAAAAAAAGAAAATAAAGGAGGTATTACTGGTGCTCAATATTGTGAAGCGATTCATAGTTATTATTATATAACGGCAGGTGATCCTCGGAGAAAAATGGGGGTTACGGGCACTGACCTCCCCCTTTCACCTCCTGTGTAGTCGAAAATCCATGTATCACTTTTGACTCCCCCCCCCCCCCCCACAACTTAACAGTTTACTGTTGACTGGAAGTCTTACCGATAGCATAAACGGTTTGACACATACTTTATATGTATGCGTGTTAGGCAATGTGTTCCTTTTTTGGTTGGGGAGAGAGAGAGAGCAGGCAAGAGTGAGGGCGAGCAGGGGAGGGGAGTGGGGGTGCATGGGGAGAGAGAGAGAGAGAGAGAGAGAGGATCTCAAGCAGGCTCAATGCTCAGCATGGAGTCCCATTTGGGGTTCAAGCTCACGACGCTGGGCTCATGACCTGAGCCGAGATCAAGAGTTGGGACACTCAAGTGACTCAGTCACCCACGCACCCCCAAAGTTATTATATTAATTTCAATTTTTTTTTTACCTCTCCAATGAAACAAATATATATATTTAAAGTTTTTATTTATTTATTTTGAGAGAGAGAACAAGCAGAGGAGAGGCAGAGACAAGGGGAGGGATTCGTGTGATAAAGCAAACAGAAATTATGAGATTACTTTCTCACTCGGTAGGCAAATCCTGACTAACCGGCTTCCATTGTCTGCTGAGACGTGGGGCCATCTGGACCAGCCCTGCTAGGGTACAAGAGCCCCTGAGGGCACCATCTTCTGGTGCCACCATCTTCTGACTCGGGACCCAGGAGGTTCCTCCAGTTTCTTCCTGGTCCCAAAGTTCTGTACCTGGAATATGAGAACTGCTCGGCAGGGGTAAATAGCTTTATGGGACTTGAAGGGACAGGTTGCCATCAGCCGACACGGGTGACCGACTCATTGTTCCTCAAATATGGTCCCACCAGAATAGCAGCCTCATACAATTACAATTTGAACCGGTCCCCACGTAAGAACGTGAAGAGTGCAATTTTAACATCGTAGGACATTTGTAGTTATCTGATAAAAATTTGGCTGCTTAATATTTGATTGGTAATCTCTCACCAACCAGTTCTGCTTCATGACTGAATCGCAAATGCTGTCCTTAGCTGGAACCAAGGTTTGGTAAAATCAGAACTCCAAAGCTGAGACGGGGGTGATCACATGGTCGAACTTGAGTAAGGGTTAAGTAAAGGTGTATTTTCTGCCGGTGTTTCTAGAATGTGATTAGTTTAAACATGTCTGTCTTTGTCTGAATGTCATTTTATTGTTATTTTTAAAATTATTTTGGAGAGAGAGAGAGAGAGCGTGAGCGAAGGAGGGGCAGAGAGAGAGGGAGACACAGAACCCGAAGCAGGCTTCCAGGCTCCGAGCCGTCAGCACAGAGCCTGACGCGGGGCTCGAACTCGCGAACCGCGAGATCATGACCTGAGCCCAAGTCAGACACTTAGCTGACTGAACCAGCCAGGTGCCCCTGAATGTCATTTTTAGAAGATGCAGGTGTTACAGAAATCTGTAACAACAGAGTGAAAATTCCACGTGAACCTTTTACATATATACTCAAGTATTTCTGGGCTTTGGTTTATTCCATTCACCTATTTGCTTATTCTGGAATCAGTATTATGCTTTTAATAACTGTAGCTTTCTAATAGTTTTATGCTTTAGTAGTACAGCCATCCCTCTTATTTATATTTTCGCTGCTATTCTCGTGTGTTACTTCCCGTTAGAGTCATTTTGACAAACAAATCCTGTTGTGGATTCGTTGACGTGTCATTATGCTGAACTTACAGGTTGATACAGAGTGAAGTTACATCTCTGAACTGTGGAGTTATTCTAGTTAAAAATAAGAAACTGGGGCGCCTGGGTGGCTCCGTCGGTTAAGCATCCGACTTCGGCTCAGGTCACGATCTCGTGGTCCGTGAGTTCGAGCCCCGCGTCGGGCTCTGGGCTGACAGCTCGGAGCCTGGAGCCTGCTTCGGATTCTGTGTCTCCCTCTCTCTCTGCCCCTCTCCTGCTTGTGCTCTGTCTCTCTCTCTCTCTCTCTCTCTCTCTCAAAAATGATATAATATTTTAAAAAATTTTAAAAAGGAATATGTTGACTGAAAAATTCCTCACTGTAATCTGATTCTTAGCATTGACTATAATTAATAACTTGTCACTTCAGATATTTTTTCTGTGACTCTATGCTTTAAATATGCATGTAGTGTTGTATTCAGTCCAATAAGGTCTTAGTGTTTTAAAGGATTTATACTATGTCTATTCAGTCGTCTGCTTTTTAAAAAAGTTTTTTTAATGTTTATTTATTTTTGAGAGAGAGAGAGAGGCAGACTGCGAGCAAGGGAGGGGCAGAGAGAGGGAGACACCGAACCGGAAGCAGGCCCCAGGCCCTGAGCTGTCAGCCCAGAGCCCGACGCGGGACTCGAACTCGTGAACTGTGAGATCATGACCTGAGCTGAAGTCGGACGCTGAACCCACCGAGCCACCCAGCCGCCCCTCAGGGATTTGCTTTTCAAAATAAATGGCATTTCAGTATTTATTCAGCTGTTTAAAGTCTCACACTAGGGCTTTACAAGCTGTTGGACATTTGACAAATTATTTCTCCCGAAGAACCGTAATGCACATTCCCAGACAGTATAAATATATAATGGAACTAGTATTAATGTATATCATTATTTATAAACGGATTATCAAGTACTAAAAAATTATCGTAATAAAACCAATGATCAAGTATCCAAAAATTAGGTCACACAGCTCAAAAGACATACACATACATTCTCTCCCTTTTGAAAGTTCCTATTACACCACTCGGTTTTTACGAAGCTATATTGGTACTTAAACTTTTGTTAACCAAAGGAAACACAAAGAGGATTTTTGCTTTTTTTAAATTTTTTTTTAACGTTTATTTATTTTTGAGACAGAGAGAGACAGAGCATGAACGGGGGAGGGTCAGAGAGAGGGAGACACAGAATCCGAAACAGGCTCCAGGCTCTGAGCTGTCAGCACAGAGCCCGACACGGGGCTCGAACTCACGGACAGTGAGATCGTGACCTGAGCTGAAGTTGGACGCTTAACCGACTGAGCCACCCAGGTGCCCCGGATTTTTGCTTTTACGGAAAAAGGCGGAAGGGAAAAATAGCGCTGCTGGGTTTGTTTTGCAAGCCCGGGGTACAGAGGCGGCTCGCACCCTGAGCAGCCCCAGGGGCGCCCCCAAGCACCTTGCCCGGGGAACTCAGCATCTCAACATCAAGCAACCCTGTGTCTGCGAGCAAATTGCTTTACCTCCGTTCATTTTGTGCATCCGTTAGCAAGATGTTCCTAAGGTATCAGAAAAGCCTACATGTAGTTAGTTTGGGGGTCTGGGAACACTAAAGAATTTTCCATAGAAATTCATGCTAATTCAACGGTCTCGTAGGATTGTTTTCCTTTCAGAGGGTGGGAGGAACCTGTAATACGTTAGATAGCGGCTCAGTTCATTGCCAGAAATTCACTTCCTTTTTTTTTTTTTTCTTGTTAAAGGAGAGGCTGGGAAGAGGGGAAAAAATTCACACTTCAAACAAAAATAGTAGTGGTAAACAACTTCTGATAGGTCTGTAAAAGGAGATGTTCAGAAATTTTATGATTAAACTTCGTTTTAGTTTCACTAACAAAGCCTCACTGGCCTTTCAGAAATAGTTACTAAGTTAAAGGATATATTCTACATGTTTTGCACAAGACAAAAGGCAACCTTTTATTAAAAGTAGGAATAACGCCTGGGGCGCCTGGATGGCTCAATTAAGCATCTCGACTCTTGATTTCAGCTCAGATTTCAGATTTGATCTCACAGTTCGTGAGTTCGAGCCCTGCATCGGGCTCCGTGCTGATGGTGGGGAACCTGCTTGGGATTCTCTCTCTGCCTCTCTCTCTCTCTCTCAAATAAATAAACTTTAAAAAATTAATAAAATAGGAAGTCTTCTCATTCTTCTTTTTTTGAAGTTTATTTTTCATTTATTTTTTTGAGAGAGAGAGAGAGTGCAAGTGAAGGGCCGAGAAGGAGAGAGAGAATCCCGAGCAGGCTCTGTGCTGACAGCATGAAGTCACAGGGACTCAAGTTCCTGAACCGTGAGATCATGTCCTGAGCTGACATCGGGAGTTGGACGCTTAACCGACTGAGCCACCCAGGCTCTAATTTTCTCACTAATTTTCAGGCTTTCCCTGTTAAGTTGCACACCAGGTGCAAACATTCCATGAACCGTAAGGCTTTTGCCTGAAGACTTTACAGGGCGTGCTGCTGTCCAATGTAGAGTTTCCAAGTGGAGGTTTTCTATTACAGCACAACATGAGACTTACAGAAAGACAAATCATCACGGTAAGAACTTGGTTGACATCCAGCAGAAATCAGCGATTGTAGAAACCCGATGTACTTTGGTACAAATTCGGCAGAAGTGAACATAGAGTAAGCAGGCGAATCGCCATACGAGCTTCCACTGGCAATGTTTGAAATTCCTGAAGGCATATACCACATCCAATGAGAGTGTTCATGGCGCCTGGGACTTTCATCCATGTGATACTGAAAATATACACATATTGGGCTGGGTATTTTGGTACTTCGCATCTCTAAATTTTCTTGGCTGTTGATAAGATCTTGGGATGAGAACAGATTTTTTTTAAAAAAGTTTATTTATTTATTTTTGAGAGACAGCGTGCAAGTGAGCTCAAGCAGGGGAGGAGCAGAGGAAAAGGGGGGAGAGAGGATCCCAAACAGGCTCCGTGCTGTCGGCACGGAGCCCAATGTGGGGCTCGAACCCACAGACCGTGAGATCGAGACCTGCGCCGAAGTCAACAGCCAGACGCTTAACTGACTGAGCCACCCGGGTGCTGCTGGGATGGGAATAGATTTAAAAAAAATTTTTTTTAAACCTTTATTTACTACTGAGAGAGACACAGAGCGTGAGCAGGAGAGGGGTAGAGAAAGGAGGAGACACAGAATCTGAAGCAGGCTCCAAGCTCCGAGCTGTCAGCACAGAGCCCGACGCGGGGCTTGAACCACGAACCGTGAGATCGTGACCTGAGCCGATGTCGGACGCTTAACCGACTGAGCCACCCAGGCGCCCCTTAAAAAAAAAAAAAATTAATGTTTATTTATTTTTGAGAGGGAGCGCAAGTGGGGGAGGGGCAGAGAGAGAATCTGAAGCAGGCTCCAGGCTCCGAGCTGTCAGCCCAGAGCCCGATGCGGGGCTCGGACCCACGAACCGGGAGATCATGACCTAAGCCAAAGTCAGACCTGAGCTTAACCTGAAGACTGAGCCACCCAGGCTCCCTTCAAAGTTTTATTTTTTAAAACTGTCAAACTGAAGAAAACTTAGAACAGTGTCACCATGAATACCACGAATACACCTTCCACCTGGAGATAACAATTACTATTATTTTATCACATTTGCCTGATGTCTCTTTTTGTCTTTCAAATGGCTGAGCCATCTGAAAGGACGTTCGAGACACGTGGACACGTCACCTCTAAAGATTTCATCAGACTTCTCAGAATGACCCCATTCCTCTATATAATCACAAGAGTACCAGCTCACCTAAAAAAAAATGAACAATTCCCTAAGATAATCTAACCTTCAGCCCATGTTCAAATATTCACGATTGTCCTGAAAACGTCATTTAAAATTGTTTTTTGGAACAACGATCCCAACAAAGTCCACACGTTCTGTCTGGTTGCCAGATTTCTTTGATTTCTTCAGTATCGAAAGCTTTCCCCCTCCCTCCACTGTTTTTCCTTTTGGTAATACTGTCTTTTTCAAGAGTCTAAGCCAGGGGCGCCTGGGTGGCTCAGTCAGTTAAGCGTCCCGCTCTTGATTTCAGCTCAGGTCACGATCTCGTGGTTCTTGAGATCGAGTCCCACGTTGGGGTCTGTGCCGACAGCGTGGAGTCTGTTTGGGATTCTCTCTCTCACCCTCTCTCTGCCCCTCCCCCCATGCACCTTCTGTCTCTGTCTCAAAATAAATAAACAAAACCATTTTTTTTAACGTTTATTTTATTTTTGAGAGAGGGAGGGAGAGAGATTGACAGAGCATGAACAGCGGAAGGGCAGAGAGAGGGGGAGGCACGGAATCGGAAGCAGGTTCCAGGCTCTGAGCCGTCAGCACAGACCCCGACGTGGGGCTCGAACCTATGAACCGGGAGATCATGACCTGAGCCGAAGTCGGACGCTCAACCGACTGAGCCACCCAGGCGCCCCTCAAGAAAAGAGATTCTAACACAACTTGTTCTTTCGTGTGCCTACAGGTGTGAATTTCTACGGCTCCTCAAGATTTCAGTGTTTCTCTTAGGCCTTGGCACCATTGGGTTTCTGTGCGTAAGAGTGGGGCTCAGTAGGCTCACACCAGAGCTCCCTCCTTCTGCTGTGGCTGACCAGCCGCCGAAGCTTCTACCTGAGGAACGTCTCCGGAACCTCTTTACCTACGATGGAATCTGGTGAGGTTCAAGTTAGTCCACGTTGTTCTGATGTCTACCTTGCTCCCCCTACGGTTTACTGTGCCTCCTGGTGCCCCTTGTACAGCCCCTTCCCCGCCTTCCCGAGCCTGCGCCCGTCGCCAAAGTGAACCAAACCGGGGGACCAGGAAGGGGTTCGGGCTGCAAGGTGCACAGCACCTACCAAAGTCCCTTACAACTACGGAGGGCCTGTCCGGCCAACAGTGTGAGAA
Organism: Panthera onca; assembly: GCF_046562875.1. Classification (NCBI taxonomy): domain Eukaryota; kingdom Metazoa; phylum Chordata; class Mammalia; order Carnivora; family Felidae; genus Panthera; species Panthera onca. Next base: position 53,114,689 of record NC_138352.1, on the reverse strand, counting down.
AGGGGCAGCCTTTTCCACCCGCTGGCCTCCTCCTCTGGTGGGGCCAAGATGCCCCTGGCTTCCATGTGACTCGAGTTTAAAGAAAGTGGGTGCGGGGGATAATTCCAGAGAGGGGACCTTCTCCCCCTTCTCCGTCCCCTCCCCTCCCTGCGTCTCTGGGAGGTGTTGCTGCTGGGATCCCAAGTAAGACCTGGGCGGGTGTGGGAAGGAGATGCCCAGGGTGGACGGTGAACCGCACACCGGGTTTTAGATGGCGGGTTCTCCCCCCTCCCACCCCCTGTGCACAGCCCTTTTCTGGTTTTAGGATGTTCCCGAAAAACCAGTGCAAATGTGAAGCCCCCAAAGGGCAGGGAGGCTATAACTTCCAGGATGCCTATGGCCAGAGTGAACTCCCTGCGGTGAAAGCGAGGAGGCGGGCTGAATTTGAACACTTCCAGAGGAGGTAATGCAGACCGGGGCGGGGGGTGGGGGGTGGGGGGCGGGGGGCTCCTGGGTCTCTCCTGTGTCCTGAGGGTGTGGGTCCCAAGAAAACAGGGAGGATCTCCTCTCTTGCAGGGGCCCCTGGGGGTGTGGGGGAACCGTTAGGAACAAAGCAAGGAGTGAGAACCGAGGAAGATAGAAAATGGTCCGTCCATGAAGACGTATCAAACTTTGCATGTCTAGGGCATTTCCTCGTAAGAGTCGAGCAGAGGAGTGAAGATAGTCTGAGGCGTCCCTTCTTTCCTTCCTCCCGTCCTTTCCTTTTTTCCAGCAATCATTTATGAATCATAGTGGAAGGCATGCTATAATAAAAAATAAAAAGAACAGAACGACGCTTAGGGACTTGAACTCTGGAACAAGCTGGATGCCAAGTTACCTGACCCCCCCCAGTACTTAAGTATCTTTATATGAAAAATGGCGATAGAGATACTTCTTTCGGAGGTTTGTGAAGGCTCGTAATGAACATTGTGTTAACACAGCTAGTATCCCGTAAAGGGTCTGACGGACCGAAGCATTGCAAAAATATCACCTACTACTATTATTGTGGTTTACTATTCATATTACTCTTCTTATGGTTCTTACAGGAGATACATGATTCATTAAGAGATACATAAGTCACCTAAATATTAGATGGCACCTATGGAGGTGCCAGTTAAATTTGTGTGGCAGAATGCTACTAAACGCCTAAGATTTAATGGGATGGTGAAGCAAAGTGACCTTGGACTCTGATTGGTATATGAAGCAGGAGTCCCCAGCGTCTCCTGTAAGGGAGCATCTCAGAAGGAAGAGTTAAGGCAGGGCCCAAAGCCCGGGCAGGTGGTGGAGGCGGGGGGTGGATTTTGTGATGGCTGAATGACAAGAAAGCAGGCGACGGCTGTTGGAACCTAGTAAGTCAAGGGAGGGCTGATGGTGCATGAACTCAGAGAGGCCAGGAGGCCAGGAGGCCAGGAGGAAGGGTGCGCATTTTGCTTTCTGAGTAATGCAAGGAATTAGACAGGGTTTTTGTTTTTTTTTTTTAATGTTCATTTATTTATTTTGAGAGAAAGAGAGAGAGAGAGGAGAGGGAGAAAGAGAGGGAGCATCCCAAGCAGGCTCCAAGCTGTCAGCACAGAGCCCCACGCGGGGCTCGATCTCACGAACCATGAGATCACGACCTGAGCCCAGATGGAGAGTCAGACGTTTAACCGGCTGAGCCACCCACGCGCGCCAGAACCGAACGGTTTTTAAAAGTGGCCCGTTCTTACCTGAGATGCTTTTGTAAAACGGGGCTCTGGCTTTTCGGTGCAGAGTACATAGTAGGGAAGGCGGGGCGACCTGTTGAGGAGGCAGCTGGAAGGTACATGTTCCTTCTACTCCTGGGACAGCGGTGTCTCTGGGATGAACGGTCCCCGGGTGCTCAGTTGACTGAGCCTGAGTCATGAGTCAAGGAAGGGGAAGGGTGAGCAGGGCCCCTCCGGGTTTGCTTGTGGGAATCAACCACTACCCGCCCCCCCCTCAAACTACATACAAATAGAAGACTCCAGAAAAAGAGATGGGGCAGCGGCAGGAGGCAGCGTTGCAAGTCGAAGAGCCAGGGGAACCCAACAGATGATTCTGGCATGGCTTTGAAGCCTGGCCCCACCTAGCTGCGTGAGGAGCATTCGGGCTCCGCGGTTAACAGTGCGTCTTCCGTGTCCCAGCCGGATGACCTTGGGCGAGCTGCTTACCCTCTTCTGTATAACGGGGACAATAACAGTACCCGGGGTTGTTGGGACCTGTAATGAACTGATCCACGAAAGGGCTCAAAACGGTGCCGAGGTTGTAGCCTCAATGAACTGACAGGACAGCAGAGGTCAGAAAAGCGTATAAACAACCATAACTTGATGTGATAAAGCTGTCACGCCAAGCGGGACCTGTGCCTGGCTCTGCGCCCCGTGGCAGCCTCTGCTTGCCTCCTGCCAGTATTGTGGTTCCCACTGGCTCTCCTGGTCTCCCTTTGCCACTGCCTGTGAGGTCTCTGTAGTCGGGGACTTGAGGTGGCCTCGGCGAGATGCCCGCTCTGGGCGAGGCGCCGAGTTAGGTACCGAGACAGGACTGATCTGAATGCCGCTCCCGGGACGCTCCCAGAGGAACAGAGAGGACACAGTCCGCGTCCACCTCGCCGTCCCTGCCGCTGCTGTAAGGACCACCGAGCCCCAGCCCGGTGCGGGGTGACTGTGGGCGGGCTGTGGCCCACGGAAGGTGGTCAGCGACCCGCGCGGAGCTCAGAAGTTCAGTCCCAAGCTCAGTGTTTACAGGACCAGTCAGAGGGAGGGCCGGGGAGGGGGGCGATGCCTGAGGAGGGAGAACGGCTTCCCATTCTGGGAATTCCAAAAGGGATGGTTCCAGAAGGCGGCCTTCAGAGCTGGCCTCATTTCTGTGACTGAACAGGTGACCTAGGATTCCGGTTATGGGTGCCTTGGTCCTCCAGGAGTGGGACCTTCTCGTCTCCTTGCCTCCCCTGTAACACAGGGGGGCAACGCGATCACATAGAATAAATAACCCAGAATCTTCGGCCCCTGGTGAATGTCACCTAAGCTGTGCAACTCTCTGGGGGTCATAGAATGGAGACGATTCATACCTTACATGCTTTCTGCCATGTGAGGGAATTCAGCCAACCCCCATTTGGAGATCACATTATCCTCGGCCAGAGAGCACGTCTGACGTGGGAAGGCATGACAGGGGATCCCCCCCCGGGATTCCCAAGATCTCTGTGTGCTCTGTCTGTGCCGCGTAATTGTCTGTATCCTTGAAACTATTATCATGATTTTATTTATTTTGAGAGAGAGGGCGCATGAGAGCAGGGGAGGGGCAGAGAGAGAGGGAGAGGGAGAATCCCCAAGTAGGCTCTGTGCTGTCAGCCGGGAGCCCTGCCCGGGGGCTTGATCTCACCAACCGTGAGATCATGACATGAGCTGAAATCCAGAGTCTGTCACTTAACCGACTGAGCCACCCAGGCGTCCCTGTATCCTTGAAATTATTGGTGGAGCTTAATATTGGCTAAGATCTCGGGTTCATTTGAGTCTGGTTAGCGCCGTGTTATACTTCAATTAGAAAATGGTGCATGGGGGGGCACTTGGGTGGCTCAGGGGGTTAAGTGTTGGACTCTTGATTTTGGCCCGGGTCACGAGCTCGTGGTTTGCGAGTTTGAGCCCTGCATCAGGCTCTGCGCTGACAGCCCCCATTGTGGGGCCCGAACCCATGAGCCCTGAATTCATGACCTGAGCGGAAGCTGGACGCTCAACCGACTGAGCCACCCAGGCGTCCCAGCACCCCTGGTTTTTTTTGTTTTAAGTAATCGGTACTCCCACCGCGGGGCTCGAACTCACAACCCTGAGATCAAGAGCTGCATACTCTGCTGAGTGAGCCGGCCAGGGGCCCCTATGTCATTGTTTTAGAAGCTGCATTTCCCCGATTAATTTTGAAGCAGAGCACGTTTCATATATGTATTCGCCATTTGTAGTGTCTCTTCTGCTAGTTGCCTATTTATATCATTTTCCATTTTAAAATTTTCTCTCTTTTGTATCGTCATAAATACTCGCTACAGTCGTCTGATCTTTCTTCCAGGTGATCTAAGTGATACGCTTGGCCACACTGGATCCCTAAAAGGCTGCGTTTCAACCAGATTCCCTTAGTGCCTCAAAGACTCAATCTCACTGGATTCTTCCGCGCTTGCCCTTGACTGAGGTTGTTGCAACAACAAAACCATATGAAAACTGTCACTGTGTTTGCTCTGAAAATATCAAGGCAACGAATCACGTTTCTTACGATATATCTTCTTTGTGAGTTCAGTGCCAGGAAGAAGTGTATTCACCTCGGGAGTTGTTTGCTTTTGTCTTTTTGATAATAAGACCAGAGTCCTGACTGGCCACCCGTTTGTACCCTGGCTACCAGGAAGTGACCCTGGCATTGGGCTACCGCAGCTGGGTTGGCCCATATGCTCTGATTATTTTGTTTCTTCTTTTTCGCTGGTTATGATTTGGATTTCGCATGTGCCTTGTTGTAAACTGCCTCGATTCCTTTGTGGGATTCAAGGCTGGAGGGAAGGGCAGGAATAAAGGAGGGAGGGGACGGAGGGGTGCACAGGGCAATCCGCTTTCTCCCCCTGGCAGCACAAAGCTCTGGACACAGGTACCACTTTAAGAACTGACCAGGGTGGGGTAGGCGGGCGCCTGGGTGGCGCAGTCGGTTAAGCGTCTGATTTCGGCTCAGGTCATGATCTCGCGGTCCGTGAGTTCAAGCCCCGCGTCAGGCTCTGTGCTGATCGCTCAGAGCCTGGAGCCTGTTTCGGATTCTGTGTCTCCCTCTCTCTCTGACCCTCCCCTGTTCGTGCTCCATCTCTCTTTGTCTCAAAAATAAATAAACGTTAAAAAAAAAAAAAAAAAAAAGAACCGACCGGGGAGACACGTCAGAGCGGCTGCTAACGGTTCCGGTTCTGTCCCCTGCAGAGAAGGGTTGCCCTGTTCACCGCCGCTGCTGGCTCAGCCCAACCTCCCCTTTGGGTACCCGGTCCATGGGGTAGAGGTGATGCCCCTGCACACGGTTCCCCTCCCAGGTAGGTACGTCTCCGTCTGGAGAGGAGCCAGGCAACTTTCTTAACCCTTCTGAAGCAAAATTGGGGAGTGGAAGGGGACAGTCGTGTATTGAGTGCCTGCTGTGTGCTCAGCACAACGCAGGAAGCTTGGCGTGATTTCGCTGAATGTCGGTCTCACTGCTTCCGCCCCTGGGAATCACCCTCAGTGGTGGTGACCTCCCAGGGGACCCGAGATGACACAGAAGAGGACAGAAATCTGTGTGCCTCAAGGGCTCTTAGGACATCGTTGGCTTTTTGGCGTCCCGTCAATCATGGGAACAGGCCAAGATGAGCCCACCTCCTGGGACAGCATATTGAAAAGAATATTTATGTTGGTTAAAACGCCCCTCCAACGAGGGATTTCTAGACACGTCTCTAGTTCAGGACCACATCCCTGTGAGGTAGATGTTACTTTGCCAATTTCACGGATGATTCCTTTTTTTTTATTGTAAAATGTGCATATCCTAAAATTTACCGTATTCATCATTTTGAAGCACGCGGGGTTGTGGCATTACATTCTCATCGTTCGGCAACCGGCACCGTCATCCGTCTCCGGAACTTGTTAATCTTCCCCCACTGAAACTCTGTACCCAATTTAATTTTAAGTCCCTTCCCCCCACTGCCCGTGGCAGCCACCATTCAGTAGAATGTCTTGTCTCTGCGAATTTGACTGTTCTAGAAACCTCACATATAGTATGATCCGTTGCGGCCTTCCCTTCAGTAACAGAGATGCCTGGAAAGTGCTGGATTAATTCACAGTCCCCGTCCAGTGCTGAGGGTGGGCATCAGAGGTTTTAGAACCACTGGAATTTGAGGACGGGGGACACCCCCTAACACAACCCCCAGGGAGAGAGGAGTGTTCGGCAGATGCCCTGGATAGGAGGGGACACTGAAGGGGTTCTGGAAGGATGTATAGGATCCACCGGGAGGGTAGGAGCGTCAGGGAACATTTGACACCCTCTCAACTGGTGTTTTTTTTTGTCCTCCTTTCATCTGTGTCTTCCAGGCCTTCAGTTTGAAGGACCAGATGCCCCCTTCTATAAGGCAAGTCCCCTTCCCAGCCCCGTTTTGCACTTGGCCTCCTGTCCACACCCTGCTTCCCCAGTGGTGGCTGGTCTCAGATTTTGACAGAGTCTTTATCCAGATTGAATATCTGACATGAGTCCCAGGTGGGGAGAGGAGAAAGGGTGCCTCCAGAAGGCATGATTTTCATGAACTCCAGCGGCCGGAGCTCCGAGGAGGACTTCTAAAGACCTGGGCCATCACAGATGCTGCTGCTTCCACCTCAAGAGGAAGTGGCGACCACAGCCGCGGCCACGGCCACGGCCACGGCCATGGCTTCTGTGCATGTTGCCTCTGTCAGGGTGAGTTCTGGCAAGACCGATGCTCCGTGCCCTTAGCCTTCCGTGGCCTGCTTAACACGGCTCCAAATCCAGCTCTCCTGCCCGTAGAGCTGATGGGTTGGAGGCAAAAGACATCCAGAGCCCTAATTTGAAAAGGAGTCTGGGAAATGTAGTTTGAGTTTTCCCACCCTGCATGCCAGAGGTTGGAATGGGTGATGAGTGAGCAAATCTGCAAAACTACTCAGTGCCCGATGGCCTGCCCCCCTCCCAGCAAAGTGCTCCCCCCCACCCCCATGCCCCGCCACTTTCCCAGTACTCTCATATCTTCTTCAGGGTGCCTTTCTGTACCTGAGTTATTTTATATGCATCGTGATAGACTGGTGGCCGACCTCCCCCACCAGAATAGAAGCTTCTGGAAGGTGCGGAGTTGGTTTTATTCACTGCTCTTCTCTCAGTGCCTCTAGTTGGGATCTCAGAAAACACCTGCCTGCTGACCAAAGCGTTCTCAGCAGACGTGACATAACCCAGTGTACCTTTCACAAAAGACGTCTGGATGCACAGAGGACGAGGAGGCAGGAGAGGAGAGGGGCTTTAGGGATTAGCAATGGGATGGAAAGAAGGGGACCCGTCCTAGCTACGTGTTGAAGGTAGACCCGGCAGGACTCACTCAGAATAGCAGTGACCTCCATCAGGGACGTCACCGGTTGAATGGATGAAGGCACCATTCACGAGGCTGGGAGAAGCAGGGAGAGAGTGGAAAACAGGTTGATAGAGAAACATCAATAGTTTGGTCGCGAAGACTTAACTTTGAGTTAGTCGCCTGGGGAATTTCCTAGCAGAGCAAACAGCCGGGCAGTTAGGGCTCAGAGAGATGGGAGCTGGAGGCATCCATTAAAAAAAATTTTTTTTTTTTTAATTTTTTTAAATTTATTTTTGTGACAGAGAGAGACAGAGCATGAGCAGGGGAGGGGCAGAGAGAGAGGGAGACACAGAATCCAAAGCAGGCTCCAGGCTCTGAGCTGTCAGCACAGAGCCTGACGCGGGGCTCGAACCCACAGACTGTGAGATCATGACCTAGGCCGAAGTCAGACCCTCAACTGACTGAGCCACCCAGGAGCCCCTGGAGACATACATTTTTAAGCCATCAGCCTATGAATGGTATTTAAAGATGCCACCTCTAGGGGCGCCTGGGTGGCTCAGCTGGTTCAGCGTATGACTCTCGGTTTTGGTTCAGGTCATGATCTCGGGGTCTGTGGGATCAAGCCCCGTGGCTGACCGGTGTGGAGCCTGCTTGGGATTCTCTCTCTCCCTCTTTCTCTGCCCCTCCCTCGCTCAGGCACATGCTCTCTCTCTCCCTCTCAAAATAAATAAACTTTCAAACATATATACATAAAGCCGCCTCCTCTAGAAGGTGTTGAGTAGGAAGAGAAAAGGGGACAGAACCGAACCCTGAAAAACTCCATTTGGAGGTCAGACGGAGGAAGAGGCAGCCAAAGTCAAAAGAAGCAGCCCGCGGCAGTAGGCAGAAATCTAGAAGAATGGTATAGCCAAGGGATGAGAGAGCAGTGGCCCTGGAACACTCCAGGCCCCAGGACTTGATTCTACTTTGCTGAGAGTAAAGTTACAACTGCCTGCGGTGCCAGACCCCAGCTTTCAGGAGCACCCCGGAGCGCCTCCTCTTTCCTGCCTGTGCCCTGCCCCTGCTGGCCATCCCGGGTGGCCATCCCCATGCCTTTCCTCGCATTCAGCGTCCTTCTACCTCACCCACCCTAGGTCACCCTGACAGCGTCTCTGGGGACACTGAACACCCTTGCTGACACCCCGGACAGTGTGGTGCAGGGCAGAGGCCAGAAGCAGCTGACCGTTTCGACCAGTAACCGGAAGCTTTTGAATTTCGTTCTCCAGCGCCTGACATACACCAGCACAGTGTACCAGCACCCCAGGGTGGATGTGGGTGAGAGCCTGTGCTTGGAGGGCAAAATGCGAAGGGAGCGGGAAAGCAGCCACGGGACCCTCTCAAAGTCCTCCTCCTCCAGGAAGCCCGCCTGCATTTAGCACGCTTGCCTTGCTCCTGTTTCTAACCCTGGATGTCTCACCTTCCCAAGTACTGTATTCCATATTATCCCCATGTTGCCACTGACCCCACAGCATGACTGGAAGGAAAGAACACGTACCTCTCTGTGAGGACGGATCATTTGTGCTGTGTACCTGGAAGCCATCGGGCCCTGTTGCCCGTTATCTGTAGCTCTCAGCTGCGGGAGGGGAGGGAAGCAGTCTGCGCATCGGTATCTCGTCCTGGGCACTGACAGGAAAGAGGGATGTGGGGGAACTCCCAGTCCCAAGGGCAGTGGTTTTGTCTCCCACCCCCCACCCCCCACCCCAGGGATTCCCTGGGAGAACAATCCTTGCCCCCCTGATGGCAGCCCCAGGTTCTTTCCGGATGAATTCAAGTCGCTGTTTTCCCTTTGGGGGCGCCTGGGTGGCTCAGTCGATAAAGCATGCCACTCTTGTTCTCGGCCTCGTGGGTCGTGAGTTCGAGCCCCGTGTGAGGCATAGAACTTAATTGAAAAAAAAAAGGGGGGGCAGTCAGCAGGTTGCCCCAGGGACGCAGAGCAAGTCAGGTGCCAGAATGCTGTCAACGTTATGGGGTCCTCAGTCTCATCCCAGGCGGGACATTCTCTACCGGGCCTTCACCTGGCTTCAAATCGGCTTCCTTGGGGCAGCGTGGAAAGTGACCCAGACGCGGTGCTGCCCACCTTGCCCTTCTGTCTCCCTCCAGTGAGTCTGGAGTCCAAGTCCTCAGTCGCCAGATTTCCAGTGACCATCCGCCATTCTGTCATCCCCAGGTTGTATGACCCTGGACCAGGTGAGGCCCTTGCCCCCGGGGGTTCAGGGTGGGATCCTGTGGAGCTTTTGGTGACATTCGGAAGGGATCCCCCCCCCCCACCATCCCCTGAGAGGTGGAGGAGGAGATTCAATGAAAATAACAGCTCTGATTGGATTCCTGACAAACAAGCTTTGCTTGGTGGGGGTGGGGGTGGGGTGGGGGGCGGATTCGAGGACACACGCTCCTAATATCGCTTAATCATATTTAACTTATTATATGGTTGGGCTTATTTTGAAAAAAACAAAATGAATGACAACGTCTTAATAAGTAATAGTAACAAGAACAGAATGGTACTAGAACGTGGCTAGATGTGTCAATGGAGTCCAACTGGAAATCCAGAAACGACCATGTTAGAATTCTACCATGTAACGAAGGCAGCTTTTCAAATTAAAGGGCAAAAAAAGATGGATTAGCCAAGAAATCCCATGGGACAGCTGTGGAGCTACGTGGAAGATAGAAAGTTGAATCTGTCTTACAGCTCATACCAAGAGAGATTCCAAAGTGATCAAATATCGCATATTTTTAAGTGCCAGAGCAAAAAAAAAAAAAAAAAAAAAAAATCCATGGAGTGAAAAAAAAGCAATCCTAGAGTATAAGACCTTTCTATACGTCACAAAACACAAAGGCCAGAAAGGAAAGACTACCCACGTAAAATACCCAAAATTGTTCAATGTTTTTATGGCAGAAACCCACCAAAGGCAAAGGCAAATGACAAAGAACAAATTGGGAAAAAAAATATATCTTCAGCACGCATTAAAGTCAAAGGTGTGCTTTTATTTGCAAGCGCCTGTGAATCAATAAAAACGCCTAATAAGCCAGGGCACCCGGCTGGCTCAGTCGGTGGAGGGTGTGTCTCTTACTCTGGGGGTTGGGAGTTCGAGCCCCAGGCTGGGTGCAGAGATTACTTAAATAAATAAATGTTTGAAAAAAACACCTACTTGGGAATGCAAGCTGGTGCAGCCACTCTGGAAAACAGTATGGAGGTTCCTCAAAAAAGCTAAAAAGAGAATTACCCGAAGACCCAGCAATTGCACTACTAGGCATTTATTCAAGGGATACAGGTGCTGTTTCGAAGGGACACATGACCCCCCATGTTTATAGCAGCACCATCCACAATAGCCAAAGTATGGAGAGAGCCCAAATGTCCATCGATGGATGAATGGATAAAGAAGATGTGGTATATATATGCAATGGAGTATTACTTGTCAACCATAAAGAATGAAATCTTGCCATGTGCAACTACGTGGATGGAACCGGAGGGTATTATGCTAAGTGAAATTAGTCAGAGAAAGACAAAAATCATATGACTTCACTCATATGAGGACTTTAAGAGACAAAACAGAGGAACATAAGGGAAGGGAAACAAAAATCATATAAAAACAGGGAGGGGGACAAAACAGAAGAGACTCATAAATATGGAGAACAAACTGAGGGTTCCTGGAGGGGGTGTGGGAGGGGGGATGGGCTAAATGGGTAAGGGGCACTAAGGAATCTACTCCTGATATTATTGTTGCACTATATGCTATTTGGATATAAATTTCGATGTAAATTTTAAAAAAGAAAAAAAAAAAATTGGGGCGCCTGGGTGGCGCAGTCGGTTAAGCGTCCGACTTCAGCCAGGTCACGATCTCGCGGTCCGTGAGTTCGAGCCCCGCGTCAGGCTCTGGGCTGATGGCTCGGAGCCTGGAGCCTGTTTCCGATTCTGTGTCTCCCTCTCTCTCTGCCCCTCCCCCGTTCATGCTCTGTCTCGCTATGTCCCAAAAATAAATAAAAAACGTTGAAAAAAAAATTAAAAAAATAAAATAAAATAAAAAAGAAAAAAAAGTTGAAAAAATAAGAAAAAAATGCCTACTAAGCCGATGGAAAAATACACAGCTTGCTACAGATTAAATCCAACAATACTTTCAGCCATTAAAATATGTACTCAGTCCCACGCTTAAAAAAAAAGCACAAATGTGAAATACATTCATATCAGAAAGGATTGGAGGAGGAGTGGGGGGAAGGCACTCTTTGAAAAAATTTTTTAATCTTTATTTATTTTTGAGAGAGAGAGAGAGAGAAACAGAGTATGAGCGGGGGAGGGGCAGAGAGAGAGGGAGACACAGAATCCGAAGCAGGCTCCAGTCTCTGAGGTGTCAGCACAGAGCCCGATGCGGGGCTCGAACTCACGAACTGCGAGATCATGACCTGAGCCGAAGTCAGACACTTAAAGGACTGCGCCATCCAGGTGCCCCAGGGAGCAGGCATTCTTATGAACCCCCGTGGGACGTGTAAATTGGCATAGCCTTTCTGGAGGTAGTTTGGCAATATCTATCAACATTTGGGATGTGTACTCCCTTCGGGCCAGCAATGACACTTCTAGAAGTTATCATGCTATACTTATATCTGTGTGAAATGACGTTTGTTTGAGGTTCTTTATTGCAGCAAAAACCTGAGTAGTGGGATGCATTGGTTAGATCAAGTGGGGTCCATCCATATAATGAAATTCCACGCAGTGGCATTCTGAAGGAGGGAAGGGGGAAAACAGGAGGAGATTTTTTTTTTTTTTAATGCTGGTACAAAATGATTTCCGAGTTATAGGCGGGTACAGAAGAGAGGGAAGGGTAAGCTACCATGTCTGTAAAAAGGAAGAGAGGAAAAAAAATGCATCTACATTCATTGCTGGATTAAGGAAAAACGAACAAGACGTTGGTAACATTGGTTGCCTCCTGGTTTCCTCATTGGGGGACAGAGATGGGAAGAAATTGTTTCATGGTATAACGTTCGATATATTCAGAATTTTGAACCGCTTGGCATTTTTTGAATATATTATGTATGTATTCAAAGTCTACTCTATCCAAATAGAGTCTATTCAAAATACAAACTGAATTACTATTTACGGGTAATAGCATGAAATATCCAGGGAGAAGGATTTAAAATATTTGCCTAACACAACTATCTCAAAAATAAGAGAATTAAGTACAAGAAAGTCACATAATTTGTTTTCTTTTTTGGCTTCAGGTTTGCTTTAAAGACAAGGTGTTATTTTTAGGTAGAAACTTCCACAATCTTATCCCCCTCCCTTCTGTTAACAAATGATCACATACATCTTTCTTTTCCTGGTTTTTGTACATTTCATATGTAAATTTCTATTCCCACCCGCATGTGTGTGCGCGCGCACACGCATAGAGCATTGAGCGTGGTTTTGAGCTGTTCATAAAAGTTATCGTACCTTATGGTATGAAGTTCTAGATTCTGACCTTTTGTCAACCTGCGGCTTGTCTTTTGATTTTGTTTCTGGCGTCGTTTGTTATGTGAAAGTTGTATCCTTTAATGTAGTAGAAGTGATTTTTTTTTCTAGCTTTTGCTTTTTGTGCTTTGCTCAAGAAACTCTTCCCTACCTTGAAGCCATAACGATATTCTCCTGTATTTTTTTTTTTTCAAAGTTGTAGGTTTGGCTTTTCACATGTAGATATTTAATCCCCGCGCAAATTATTTTTATGTGTGACATGTGCTGGGGATCTGATTTTTTTGTATATGAATAGCATATCGTCCCCACACCATATATTAATGAGCCTATCTATCCTCCTCCTCCATGGCTTGTGTGACCAGTCTGTCACATACCAAGTTTCATATATGCAGGGGTCTGAATCTTGGCTTTGTTGGGTTGCATTGGTCTGTTTCTCCTTGGGCCAATCCCATAAGACTTCAGTAAGCTGTATAATAAGTTTTACATCTAGTGGGGATAAAATCTATACTTCAGGGGGCGCCTGGGTGGCTTAGTCAGTTAAGCATCCGACTTTGGCTCAGGCCAGTGATCTCGCAGTTTGTGAGTTCGAGCCCCGCGTCCGGCTCTGTAGTGACAGCTCAGAGCCTGGAGCCTGTTTCCGATTCTGTGTCTCCCTCTCTCTCTGACCCGCCCCCTCTCTGTCTCTCTCTGTCTCAAAAATAAATAAACATTAAAAAAAATTTTTTTTAAATCTATACTTCAGGATGACTGTACTTCGTTTGCACCATTTTCTTAACTCTTCTTGGTGTTTGACTTTTCCATTAGAATTTCAGGATCCTCTCATCAAGCTCCTCCAAAATCCCTTGAGATTTTGATTAGCATATCATAGAATTTATAGATGATTTAGAGATGAGTTGGCAACTTGGTAAAGTTGAATATTCTCAGTCATGAATCTGGTGTACCTTTCCATCTTATGGTTTCTGCGATAGTCTCTTCATAAGCTCTTCAATAATTAATTTATTTTGTAATTTTATTCGTAAAGAAATTGCACACATTTTGTTGGATTTAGTCTTAGGTGCTCTATGTTTTTTATTGTTACTGTGAATTGAATCTTTTTCTTCTTTAAAAAATTTTTTTTAATGTTTATTTATTTTTGAGAGAGAGAGAGAGAGAGAGTATGAGTGAGGGAGGGGCAGAGAGAGAGGGAGACACAGAATCTGAAGCAGGCTCCAGGCTCCGAGCTGTCAGCACAGAGCCCGACGCCGGGCTTGAACCCACGAACCGCGAGATCATGACCTGAGCCTAAGTTGGACGCTTAACCCACTGAGCCACCTGGGCTGTCCCTGGATCTTTTTCTTCTACCTCTTGATTCGTTGTTGCTAGTATACAGGACAGCAGTGTTTTTTTTTTTTTTTTTTTTTTTTTTTGAGAGACAGAGAGAGAGAGCACGCAAGCGGGGAAGATGGGCAGAGGGAGGGAGAGAGAGAACCTTAAGCAGGCCCCATGCTCAGCAGAAACTGTGACATGGGGCTCGATCCCGTGACCGTGAGATCACGACCTGAGCCAAAATCAAGAGTTGGACGTTTAACTGACTGAGCCCCAGGACATCAGTGACTTTCGAACGTTGGACTCATAAAAAGCATCTTTGCTGCCCTCTTATTGATGATGTGTTTAAACACAGAGTCTCTTAGATAAGTACTGATTTTTTTTTGTCCCTTCCTTTGCTTTTAATTCTTATACTTTTTTTTTTTCTTGTCTTACTCCATTTGGCAAAAACTTCCGGTATAGGGTTGAATAGTGGCAGTGAGTCCTAGAGGGTGATTTGACTTGTTCCTGAGCAATCTAGTGCTACACTATTAATGTTTGCTGTGTGGGAGTGGTAAATGTATCAGGCTAAGAAAGTTATTTCCTTCTATTTCTATTGCCAAGGCTTTTCCTGTTTCTACCTTCTATTTTCTGTTTTCTTACTAAGAGTTTTTATTATGGATGAGTGTTGGATTTTAATCAGATAATTTATCTGCATCCGTTGAAATAATTTTTCTCCTTTAATTGGGTTCATGTAGTGATTTACATTGGGTGATTTTCTTTTTTTCTTTTTCTTTCTTTCTTTCTTTCTCTTTCTTTCTTTCTTTCTTTCTCTTTCTTTCTTTCTTTCTTTCTTTTTTTTTTCTTTCTTTCTCTTTCTTTCTTTCTTTTTTTCTTTCTTTCTTTCTTTCTTTCTTTCTCTGAGGGAGAGAGAGCACGTGAGTGGGGGAGAGGGGGAGCTGGAGAGGGAGAGAGAGAATATTAAGCAGGCTCCACACCCAGCATGGAGTCCAACGTGGGGCTCGATCTCACGGTTGTGAGATCATGACCTGAGCTGAAATCAAGAGTTGGACCCGTAACTGACTGAGCGACCCAGGAGTCCCTGATTAATTTCCTGCAGCGGAATATCCTCACGTTTCTGGAACAAACCCATTTTTTTTTAAACTGCTTTATTCTATTTATTTATTTCAAGTAATCTTGATGCCCAATGTGGGACTCTTGATCTTGGGCCAAGAATCACATGCTCTACAGATTGAGCCAGCCAGGCGCCTCTGCAACAAACCCACTTTTTTTTTTTTAAATATAATTTATTTTCAAGTTAGCTAACATACACTGTGCTCTTGGCTTTGGGAGTAGATTCTCATGATTTATCGCTTCCATACAACAGCCAGTGCTCATCCCAACAAGTGCCCTCCTCAGTGCCCATCACCCGTTTTCCCCTCTCCCCCACCCCCATCAACCCTCAGTTTGTTCTCTGTATTTAAGAGTCTCTTATGGCTTGCCTCCCTCCCTCTCTGTTTGAAACGACTTTTTCCCTTTCCCTTCCCCCACGGTCTTCCGTTAAGTTTCCCAAATTCCACATATGGGTGCAAACATGTGACATCTGTCTTTCTCTGACTTCACTCAGCCGAATACCCTCCAGTTCCATCCACGGCAACAAACCCATTTGGATGGCAGTGTGTCATTTGACCAAATGCTGAATTAAATTTGCTACTATTTTGTTTAGGATTCTTGCGCCTGTGTTCAAAACTGAGACTATCTTTTCTGGTAATGTCCTTGCCCGGTTTTGTTATCTATATTATACAGTCTCATAAAATGAGTTGAGTAGCTCTCCTTTTTTTTTTTTTTTAAACTAATTTTCTGAAATGAATTGTAACAATACAGGAATTACAGGTCCCTTGAAGTTTTTTTCTTTTAGCTTGTCTGGTCCTTGTGTCTTTTTTCTTTTCTTTCTTTCTTTTTCTTTCTTTCTTTTTTTCTTTTTGTCTTTGGTCTAAGTTTGCGGGGGAGGTGTTTGGGGGTTAAGGGAAGGAATGTGAGTGGGAAGAAGCGAGAGAAAAAGGAGAAATTTTAAAATATCAACACCCTGTGTCTTTAGTGCTTATTGATCTGTATGTACATTGAGTCCGTTTTTAAGTGTTTCTATAGGATTATCCATTTGATATAAAATCACCAATTTGGGGTCATAAAAGTTGTTCATAGCATTCTCTTTTGCTTTTAAAAATATTCTAATACATGTGAAGTCACGTCCCTCTTTTGGTTCTTACCATTTATTTTCTATAATTTTGAGTTGTTTTCATATCCAAATATTTTTATTTCACTTATGCCTGATTTATTTCATATTTTCTTTTTCATACGTGTGAGTCTGTTATTTCTTGCTTCAAAGATTAAAAAAAAAAAAATGGGGCACCTGGGTGGCTCAGTCGGTGAAGCGTCCGACTTCGGCTCAGGTCATGATCTCACAGTCCATGAGTTCAAGCCCCGCATCGGACTCTGTGCTGATAGCTCGGAGCCTGGAGCCTGCTTCAGATTCTGTGTCTCCCTCTCTCTCTGCCCCTCCCCCACTCATGCTCTGTGTCTCCCTGTCTCAAAAATAAATAAACATTAAAAAAAAGAACAAAATATTAAAGATTAAAAAAAATTTTAACGTTCATTTTTGGGAGAGAGAGAAAGAGAGAGAGAGAGAGAGCGAGCATGAATGGGGGAGGGGCAGATCGAGACGGAGACACAGACTATGAAACAGACTCCAGGCTCTGAGCTGTCAGCACAGGGCCCGATTTGGGGCTCGAACCCATGAACCGCGAGATCATGACCGAGCCAAAGCTGGACGCTTAACTGACTGAGCTACCCAGGTGCCCCATATTGCTTCAAAATTTTAAGCATTCTCATTTTAAATCGTTTTTGGATTCCTCTGTTATTGCCAGTCTGTCCGGAATGGGTTCGTCTCTATGTGGTCGATCCGTGGTGGACTCATTGGCTGTTGTTCATCCTAATTTTTCTTTGGGTGTTTTGTAACTTTTGTGGGTGAGCTCATCCTGAGTAGGAGATTTTGCTTGCTTGTTTTGTTTTCTGTCTCCCTTCCCTCTCCGGACTCTGCCTCATGGTGATATCGGGGTTATGGAAGAGCCAGTTTCTGGGCCCGACGGTGGCGTGGCACAGGTCATGGCTGGGGGGGGGTGGCGTCATTTCTGTTTGGGCCCAGACGTGTGTGCAGGGCTGATAGCCGTCCTGGGGTTCCTTGCCTGGCAGGGAGTAGGTGGCGAGGGATGGAGGGTGTGCAACTTAGCTCCATTCTGTGGCTTCTAGCAACAAGCCCGGCCCTGGGGGCGTCTGGGTGGCTCAGTCGCTCAAGCGTCTGACTCTCGATTTGAGGTCGTGATCTCAGCGTTTGTGGGATGGAGTGCACCACTGGGCTCTGTGCTGACATCGCGGAGCCTACTTATGACTCTTTCCCTCCCCATCTCTCTGTGCCCCTCCCCCCAACACGCACAAAATAAATAAATAAACACTAAAAAAAAAAAAAAAAAAGCCCGGCTCTGGACCCACACGTCCCATGAGACACCTTAATTCGGTCATCCCTCAGAATCAGCCTCCGCCGCTGCTTCTGGTTCCAGAATGCAGCAGGCCCCAGCTCCAGCCCTGCTCAACTGCTTTTTATTTCTGTTCCTTGGGAACTAACGTGTGCTTTGGAGCATGGCTATATCTTTGTATCTTTATGATGGCTCTATATCGGGAAAACTAAGGAATCTCGAACAGAAAGCTACGCCACCAACTTAGCCAGGAGTCCCCTACCTTGACCACATCCTACAGTAATTCGTGCCCCGGGTTCTCTCTTTCCCATAGAACAAAAGAACCAGAGGTGTCTTGTGGGCCAAGGAAAGGGAGGAAATGATTCATTTGACAGGCCCTTGAACACGATTTACTTGACCCTTTCCACCGATCACTTTTCTCTCACTCCCTCAGACCCGAGGGGAGCTGACGTAATGGTGCAACAGGTGTTTACAAAAGGGGTTTCTGGAATGATGACGTCTGTCATTCCGAGAAGGAGCACTGCAGTAGGGATCTGGAGCTGTCGCCCACAAGCCATGGGCGGGGTGATGGCTTTCAGCATGTTTTTATAATATTTTTGCTTCCCTTCCCTTATGTTCATCTGGGTTTTTTTTTTTTTTTTAATCTTAAGTTCCTCAAATGAGTGAAGTCATATGATGTTTGTCTTTCTCTGACTAATTTCGCTTAGCGTGATACCCTCCGGTTCCATCCACGTGGCTGCAAATGGCAAGATTTCATTCTTTTGATTGCCCAGTAATACTCCATTGTATATATATATATATATACCACATCTTCTTTATCCATCCATCCATCGATGGACATTTGGGCTCTTTCCATACTTTGGCTATTGTCGATAGTGCTGCTATAAACATGGGGGGGCACGTGTCCCTTCGAAACAGCACCTGTATCCCTTGGATAAATGCCTAGTAGTGCAATTGCTGGGTCGTAGGGCGGTTCTATTTTTAACTTCTTGAGGAGCCTCCATACTGTTTTCCAGAGTGGCCGCACCAGTTTGCATTCCCACCAGCGGTGCGAAAGAGATTCCCTCTCTCCGCATCCTCACCAACAACTGTTGTTGCCTGAGTCGTTCATGTGAGCCATTCTGACAGGTGTCAGGTGGTATCTCATGGTGGTTTCGATTTGTATTTCCCTGAGGATGAGTGAAGTTGAGCATTTTTTCATGTGTCGGTTGGCCATCTGGATGTCTTCTGTGGAGAAGTGTCTGTTCATGACATCCACCCTTTCTTGGCCAGAGAGGAAGCTCAGAGACCTGGTGACCATCGCCACCAAAACTTTCCTCCGTCCCCACAAGCTCATGACCATGCTCCGGAGCATTCGGGAGTTCTACCCAGACTTGACCGTGATCGTGGCCGATGACAGCAAGGAGCCCCTGAAGATTAAGGACGACCATGTGGAGTATTACACCATGCCCTTTGGGAAGGTGTGTCCCCGGCAGATGGGGAGGCATCTGGGTCCTGGGACCCAGAGTCAGTTCTTCCCTGGAGGGGGCTGCCTGAGTGGCCTTCCCAAGGAAGCCCGATTCTGGGGGGGAGGGGGTGGGGCTCTTCTCTGAGCCCCGTTGTTGACTCCACCTTCACAGAGAAATCGGGTCACTCTTACTTTTCTGCACTAACGAGGTGATCAGTCCGTCTTTCCTCACGCTTGGTGTGGACATTAGTCTTTCTAAGTGACTTGAGGTGTCGGACATCCTAAGGATTCCTGACCTGCAGATTCAAGAGCAGAGAACCTCGTGATCCCTATGATTCCACCCAAGCTAGAGGCACTCTCCCTCTCTCCCTTTCTCTCTCCTTCACATACCCTTTCCTGCAAGGACACACAGAAAGAAAAGGGGATGATATATGCCATAGCGTCCTACCCTCCAACACTTTCCAGGCACCAGGAGGGGAAGTGGAAAGAGAGTCACAGAGTCAGGCGAGAAAGGACTCCGGTCACCCCACATTGGCCCTGGGACCAACGAAGGGCTTCCTGGCCTTTTCTTTCTTTCTTTTTTTTTTAACGTTTATTTATTTTTTGAGACAGAGAGAGACAGAGCATGAACGGGGGAGGGTCAGAGAGAGAGAGGGAGACACAGAATCGGAAGCAGGCTCCAGGCTCCGAGCTGCCAGCCCAGAGCCCGACGCGGGGCTCGAACCCGCGGACCGCGAGGTCACGCCCTGAGCCGAAGTCGGACGCTCCACCGACTGAGCCGCCCAGGCGCCCCTCCTGGCCTTTTCTTCATAACAACCTCTGATTCAGGGAGTCCCTGTCCTTCCTCCCGTTTGGGGTGCAGCCTGGCTGTTGGGAATTTAGCAAGCTCCCGGGGGATTCTAACACGCGCCCGGGGCCGGCAACCTCTGCTCTCCCCTCATTCCACCCGCAGGGCTGGTTCGCCGGTAGGAACCTGGCCATCTCTCAGGTCACCACCAAATACGTTCTCTGGGTGGATGATGATTTTCTCTTCAATGACAAGACCAAGATTGAGGTGCTGGTGGATGTCCTAGAGAAAACGGAACTGGACGTGGTAAGGCTGAGATGCCGCTTTTTACCCGCCCCCCCCCCCCCACTGCAATCTGTAGAGACAGCCAAGAGAGGGAAGGGGAAGGGGAGGGAAGAGAGGTAGGGGCAGGGGAGGGAGGGCTCCCGGGAGGGCGAGGGGCTCATGCAGGAGATGGGTAAGCCAGCACAGCTCGGGTTGAGAGCGCCACACCGGGGATCAGGAGGTGTGCGGCCTCCGTCTCTGCCTCCATATTTACTTTTCTTTGAGTACATGACCCCCCCGCCCCACCCCTGCTCCGCTCCTAACCCTTGTTCTATCTTTAAAACGGTGTGTTTATGGGATCACTTCTAACTTCCTCCCCGGACCGGTGTGAGGGGAAACAGAGCAGTGCTCTCTGTTGCTGTCACACGCCATTGATTTGTTTTATTGTATTATTATTATTATTATTTGTAAACACTTTTATTGTTTGTTTATTTTTGAGAGGGTCCGAGCTTGAGCGGAGGAGGGGCAAAGAGAGGGGGGAGACACAGAATCGGAAGCAGGCTCCAGGCTCCGAGCTGTCCGCACAGAGCCCGACACGGGGCTCGAACTCACGGACCTGAGATCCGTGATCTCACGGATCTCACGGATCTCACGGTCGTGAGATCACGACCTGAGCCGAAGTCGGCCGCTTCACCGACTGAGCCCCCCCAGGTGCCCTTCTGTCACACATGATTAAAAAAAAAATGTGAAGGGTACAACGTTTTTAAAAGCGTACGTAGCCTTATTGAGGTTAAAAAAAAGAGGAAGAAGAAGGAGAAAGAAGGGACGCCTGGGTGGCTTAGTCAGTTAAGCATCCGACTCTCGATTTGGCTTAGGTCACGATCCCAGGGTTGTGAGATCGAGCCGTGCGTCAGGCGCTGCTCTGAGCGTGGAGTCTGCTTGGGATTCTCTCTTTCCCTCTGCCCCTCTCCCCTGCTCTCTCTGGCTGTATTGTAATTTAGTCCACTTAAAGCTCAGAGGGTCTATTTGCTGAAGGAAGAAGGAAAGAGGTGGTGATTCTTCTCTCCTTTCAGGGTGGGGGTGGGTGGGTGGGGGGGCCAGGAGCAGAGCAGGGGAAGGGAGGCAGCTCGAGACCCAAGGCCCCTTGCAAGAGGGCCGGCAGTGGTGACTCCACAAAGGGGCCCTTGTGCACGCAGGCTGCTGCGGGCCTGCACCCAAGCGCTGCTCCGCCTCGCGGGAGGGAATGACTTACCTTCTGGAAAGAGCGAGCTTGCTGTAGGGTAAGCGGAGCAGACTTGTCTGCCCTTTGGACATGGTGCTTTCTGCTCCCACCAGCGAGATTTCCTGGGGTGAGCAGGGGTGAAAAGGTCAGGGGCGCCTGGGTGGCTCGCTTGGCTAAGCGTCCGACTTCAGCTCAGGTCGTGATCTCCTGCTTTGTGAGTTCGAGCCCCACATCAGGCTCATCTGCTGTCAGCCTGGAGCCTGCTTCGGATCCTGTGTCTCCCTCTCTCTCTCTCTCTCTCCTCCCCTGCTCACTCTCTCTCTCTCTCCCTGAAATAAACATTTTTTAAGAAGGAAGGAATGAAAAGATCAACGGACCTTGCTGGTGTGTGGAAAGGCATGTTGCGACAGCAAAAAGAGTGAATCCAAGGGATAGTATGAAGGGTAGATACGGAACAGGTGTGATCCTTGTTTCTATTTTTATCTTTTTACATTTCTAAAAATGTTTATTTATTTTTGAGAGAGAGAGAGAGAGAGAGAGAGAGAGAGAGCGCAAGCAGGGGAGGGGCAGAGAGACGGGGAGACACAGGATCTGAAACAGGCTCCAGGCTCGGAGCTGTCAGCCCAGAGCCCGACGCGGGGCTCAAACGCGGTAACGGTGAGATCATGACCTGAGCGGAAGTCAGATGCTTAAGCCAGGCGCCCCAGGCGTGATTCTGGTAACTGATGTGGTTTGGAGTGTTGGGGTTTGGAGCCGATGGGCCAAGAAAGAATTCTTGAGACACCTTCGGTGCAAAAATGTGTTTTTATTATAGCACAAGGAGGGGACCCTTAGGCGTTATAAGTGTGTGAGAAGCGACTGGTTATATGAGAGTTTCTGTCCTCTGGAGAGGAGGGTGACATGGAGGGTCCCAGGAAATCGACTCTATATGTTTCTGAGATTACTTTTTTCTTGTAAATCAACAGAGTTGCAAACTGAGGGGGACTCAGGTCCCGCAGGACCGTGATCTCTATCGGTTAGCCATTTGTTTTCGCCTCTCCTTTGTTCTTGGGCAGGAGTGCCTGAGGAACCTCGCGCACATCCCACCGTGGCTGTGGGGGTGGGGGGTGGGGTGGAGGGTGTCAGCTTCTGCTTTGCCCTCAGCCTGCCTTTTGCTCCCTCATCAGTGACTGAGGTTCAGTCCAGGAAGGCTTCCTGGCAGAGGCAACCTGAATATCAAGTCTGTGTTCTCTGACGCGCGTCTCTCTGCCCACGGGTCAGGTAGGTGGCAGTGTGCTCGGGAACGTGTTCCAGTTTAAGCTGTTGCTGGAGCGGAGTCAGAATGGGGACTGTCTTCACCGGAGGCCAGGCTCTTTTGGACCCCTGGATGGCTTCCCCCGCTGTGTGGTGACCAGCGGCGTGGTCAACTTCTTCCTGGCCCACACAGAGCGACTGCAGAGAGTTGGCTTCGACCCCCGCCTGCGGCGAGTGGCTCACTCAGGTGGGGAAGAGCTGGAAGGGTGAGGAAGGTTCTGGCCTCTGGACTTGACCTCAGGAGTCTGTTCTTTCCAAGGGACATGCACCACCGATCGTGGTCCTTGCCTGCCACGCTGGGCCTCTCTCCCTTTTCCCCCAGACAAGGTCTCTCTTGCCTCCCTTCTCCCCCCTCGTTTTGCCTCTTATCCCCCAACGGCTGCTCCCATGTGAGACGCCCTCCCCCTATAGGCCGGTCCCCTCCCTCGTTCCCCTCTTGCTCCCTCAGTTCGGACGTTCATAGTTCTGTCCAGCCAGAAAGCTGATCTGTGTCTCTCTATGTCTCTCTGTGTCTCTGGCCACATCCCTGAGAAACGTGCTTATGAATTCCTTCGCACTCTTCAGCCTGGCAGGTGGCTTTGCATGGGCTCCACCTCCTGAGGGGTATAAACTGTGCCCCGCCCCCCTGCCCGGACCCTGGGATATGGCCCTGGGGTCTCTCTAGCTGATGTTCTCCCTCTCTTCACAGAGTTCTTTATTGATGGGCTCGGGAGCTTGCTTGTGGGGTCGTGCCCAGAAGTGATCATAGGTCACCAGGCCCGTTCTCCAGCGGCGGACCTGAAGATGTACAGCACGTTCCGGACCAACACCCACAACCAGATCCGGTTCAAGCTGGCTCTCCATTACTTCAAGAACCATCTCCAGTGCTCCACATAAAGGTGCCCGGGCATCAGGAATGCTCTAGACGTACCCGTCGTGGGACCCAGAACAGCGGGACTGGTGCTGGGGATACCCAAGTATAGACTCCTGAGAAGACAGATGTTGGAAAGAATAAGCCAGCGGGTGAGGCAGATGGGTCAGGCTCAGGGACGAGAAATGCCCGTCAGAGCCTAAGGGTCGTTAGAAAGGGACCAACCCCCGACAAGGGCAATAGAGGCACATCAACAACAGTCATTATTTGTTTGTAGGACGCGTTACCAGTTAGGGACACACAGCATCTCGCATCGTCTCATTTGACCTCACGCAAAAGAGTCCATTGTGGGTTGTATCCTTGGTTGAAAGGGTGACTGCTGGGGTTTTGAGGGTTATTCGGTAGAAGTTATATCATGGTCAATGGCACCACTTCCGGCATCCACAAATGTTTATTTGTTGTCACCCTGGGGGCTCCGATAATGTGAATGACGCAGGGTCCTTGCCTTCAGGAGGCTGCAGCCTGGTCCAGTCGAGTCCGCTAAGCGGAATCGTGCAGCCAGGTTTGGAGAAGCGGAGGAGGAAGGGTGACCAGTGCCCGGGCAGCTGAGGAAGGTTCTGTGAAGTGAGCTTGTCGGGAGGCTGGAAGCCGAGGGGATTCAGGCAGCGGGGGGGGGGGGGGGGGGGGCGGGGGACAGCGCTGGAGTCCACCGTCCGCCAGAACAAAGGTTTCCCTGGCATCAGACTCACCACCGCAAGGACACATTTCCAGAACGCCAGGGATTGAACTCCCACCCCGTGCTAAGCAAGGTGCCGTGGTAAACAGAGTAAGTGTGATGGCATTTCCGGGCACTGGACACCAACTGCTGACCACTCAAGTCCCTCGTCGTCTGCAGAGAGGAGCCATCACATGTTGTTGAGGAAGGCTTTTTCTGTTATCTCAGGAGTCAGCAGATTCCCCAAGTGCCCTGCCGTTAGGGTTTCCACTCTTTCCTGCGGAAGATCGTCTAGGGTGGTTCAGGATTTCTGAAAACGGGGCTGTGGGCTGGGAATAAAACGTCATGAAAAAGGTTTTGGTGGTCCGATGATTTTGAAAAATACTGCAAGACGTAGCTCCCTCTTGGAAAGTTGCGATCCACATTAGCACACGTGAATTAGCGTGTCAGTTCGCTAATTCACGTTAGCGTAGGCTCTGAGAAGTCCTGCAATAAAGAAAGGCAGGTTAATTTTGTTTAATTCGGGCTTGCCTGGGTATGGATATACGCTGGCAATCTTTTTTTTTTTTTTTTTAATTCTCCCAAACCCAGAATTGAACGCATACCTCGTCCCGTTGTGTAGGTCATAAAGATTCTACTGCAAAAGCTGTGACAGCTTTAACTAACAGGGACAGTCATTCGGTGCTGGTCCATGCACTTGACCTCCAATAACATAGCTATATAGGAAGACCATGTTGGATTGTCCCATCCAGCCCTGCCTTTAAAACCAGGCAAGAAAAGGGGCGCCTGGGTGGCTCAGTCGGTTAAGCGTCCGACTTCAGCCAGGTCACGATCTCGCGGTCCGTGAGTTCGAGCCCCGCGTCGGGCTCTGGGCTGATGGCCCAGAGCCTGGAGCCTGTTTCCGATTCTGTGTCTCCCTCTCTCTGCCCCTCCCCCGTTCATGCTCTGTCTGTCTCTCTCTGTCCCAAAAAAAAAAAAAAAAAAAAAAAAAAAAACCGTTGAAAAAAAAATTAAAAAAAAAAAAACCAGGCAAGAAAAGCCACTATCTGGAACCTTTAGAGAATCCTGTATATCACATGTGTTTGCTGACGAACATCTGGGCATCTCTGTCACTGGGACCAAGTGCTCTGTTACTCTCGATATTCACTCCTGGGACTAACAGCATTCAGGCCCCGGGGAAATGCTTCTCCACACCTTATGTCTTCAAAAGACGGCTGCATCCGGGGCCCAGTGAAAGCCTGAGGCCGTTCTTTGGATGCAGGTAAGACTTGAGCTGCAAAATGCTTAGGTAAAAGAAAAAGACGAATGGTTTAATTTGTTAAATTCTTCCTCTCAGATCCCACACAGAGCAGGAGAGTCGTGGTTCTAAAAACGCTAAAAAAATCAGCGTAGTTTTCACAACTGCACATAGTGTCTTCTGGGACATTTAAAAAGAGTAAACCATTTGTACTCTTTAGTTTTTAAAAAAAATTTTTTTTAAATGTTTATTTATTTTGAGAGAGAGAGAGAGAGAGAGAGAGCGCGCGAGCAGGGGAGGAGCAGAGAGAGAGGGAGACACAGAATCCGAAGCAGACTCCAGGCTCTGAGCTGTCAGCACGGAGCCTGATGCGGGGCTTGAACCTCGGACTGCGAGATCATGACCTGAGCCGAAGTCAGACGCTTAACCGACTGAGCTACCCAGGCACCCTCTCTTTAATTCTTTTATTTTTTTTTTAACGTTTATTTATTTGTGAGACAGAGAGAGACAGAGCATGAACGGGGGAGGGTCAGAGAGAGGGAGACACAGAATCTGAAACAGGCTCCAGGCTCTGAGCTGTCAACACAGAGCCCGACGCGGGGCTCGAACTCACGGACCGCGAGATCATGACCTGAGCTGAAGTCGGCCGCTTAACCGACTGAGCCACCCAGGCGCCCCTAAATTGGGTTTTTAAATGAGCTTTTGCCCATCATCATTTTGATTTTGCCTTTTAATCTTAATAGATCATTTTGAGCATTTACAATTTTTTTTTAAGATCTCTTTTTTTTTAAAAGCAATCTCCACACCCAGGGCCCAAACCCACAACCCTGGGATCGAGTCAACATGCTCCAGCAACTGAGCAAGCCAGATGCTCCAATTTTGAGTATTTCAGAAGAAAACTCATTTTCAAAACATGAAAAATAATTTTAATTTAAAAATTGTTAACATTGGCTTCAGTTTACCCTTAGGGTAAATTTCTTGCAGTTTGAACACAATCATCTTTTATTTTTTCAATTCCTTGGATTATTGCGACTCAGTGTGCACGTCTGTAGATTCCTAAAGAGCATGTGTCAAAATGTAGTCAACACACCGCGTCCTTTGTTGAGAAAGTCTTGCCACGGAAAGCATCAGCTCATCTAAAGCAACGGGCCGAAGGATCTAGATGGTTTTAATTCTGATGCAACCTCCTTATCTCAAGGCAGAGAGGTAGCAAAGAGCTCGCAGACCAGACCTCAGGGCATACTTTGGATTAAGGGTTGACAAAATTTTTGCAAAGGACAAGATGATAATTATTTTAGATTTTGTGAGCCACTTAAGGTCTCTATCACATATTCTTTTTTTTTTTTTCCATAACCCTTTAAAATATAAAAACAATTCTGAGCCTGTGGGGCCAAAACTAAACCATATAGGCTGTCTTCTGTCCATTGGATATAGTTTGTTGACAGTTTAGCACTGTCATTGGCAAAAAAACAAACCAAGACAAAAAACCGAGGTGCCTGCGTGGCTCGGTCAGTTACGTGTCCAGCTTTGGCTCAGGTCATGATCTCGCAGTTCGTGAGTTCAAGACCCGCATCGGACTCTGTGCTGACGGCTCAGAGCCTGGAGCCTGCTTCCGATTCTGTGTCTCCCTCTCTCTCTGCCCCTCCCCTGCTCGTGCTCTGTCTCTGTCTCTCTCGAACATAAACATTAAAAAAATTAAAACAAACAAACAAAAAGCCCAAAGTGCCATTGGCTACAAATTACGTGAAAAATGTCGATTATAAAAACATAATTAGTGAATTTCCACAAATTCCAATAATTTGTGGAAACAAAAGCAAGAAAGTTACATTATGTGGCATAAATATATATGATAAATTATGAATTATATTCACTATCTATCTACTTTTTCTTTTTTTTTTTTTTTAATTTTTTTTTTTTTTTCAACGTTTTATTATTTATTTTTGGGACAGAGAGAGACAGAGCATGAACGGGGGAGGGGCAGAGAGAGAGGGAGACACAGAATCGGAAACAGGCTCCAGGCTCTGAGCCATCAGCCCAGAGCCTGACGCGGGGCTCGAACTCACGGACCGCGAGATCATGACCTGGCTGAAGTCGGACGCTTAACCGACTGCGCCACCCAGGCGCCCCTACTTTTTCTTTTTTTAATGCTTATTTATTTTTTGAGTATGTTTATTTATTTTTGAGAGAGAGAGAGTGAGACAGAGCATGAGCAGGGGATGGCCAGAGAGAGAGGGAGACACAGAATCGGAGGCAGGCTCCAGGCTCCGAGCTGTCAGCACAGAGCCCGACGTGGGGCTCAGCCCCACCAACCGTGAGCGCATGACCTGAGCCGAAACTAAGGGTCGGATGCTTAACCGACTGAGCCACCCGGGGAGCCCCTACAATATTTAAATATTGAGACAGCTATTTAATTTGTCCCAGGCCTGCTTCCAGAAAAATGTCTGCCTTCCTAAGTAAATATTGCATTCAGGCTATAGGAAAACACAGTTGTGTGCTTTCACGGAAATGAGAGCGTTCTGCAACGTCCTTCAGCGGGGACTATTCTGACATGCTGTCCTTGTCGTGGGTATGTTCCAGCCGGGCACATTTTTTCCGCCCCCGTCCCAAGATCTGGAACCGTTCACTCCAGCAGGGAAGAGTAGTTCAAACGGAGCTCTTGTAGGGTATTTGCCTAAACTGCAAGCCAACTTTCCAGGCGGATCAACTACCCGGAGAGTGTGGGACTCCACAGCCTGGTCAAAGCGTATCAGACCAAGACCGTCAGGCTCCTGCACCCACGGCCGGTCAGGCTGCGTCTCTCGGAATTTGAATCGGTCCCGCAAAGCAAGGCCCTCCGGGTGGCCGGACGTCAGATGTCACGCACGCAGGAGCTGCGGACGTGCCCCTTCCGCCGCGTGGACTGAGGGGCTGAGAAGGCCGGCCTGCAGCTAGAAAAAAAAAAAAAAAAAAAAAAAATGCAACGTGTGCTCAAGGAGAAGCTGAAATGAGAGACGCCTGCCAGCCTTCTGGTTCTTTCCTGAGGTCTGGCTACAGTCCTGCCCTGGGATTTTGTAATTCTTCCTTTTTGCTTAACCTAATTTGAGTTGGCTCCTGTTACTTATAACCACAGTGTCCTGAATCATACAACCATCCTGTTCTCAAACCAGAAAAGCATAAACGAAAAGTCTTCTCCTTGGGTGGTTTGGAAGCAGAAATCGGGTCACAGACACTAACGGGCACACAGGCCTCCCTCGAGCCTTGAATTTCAGACACGAGCAAGCAACCCGGACCAAAGCAATGACACAAGTCTCCTTCCAGGGCAGTGAAAGAAAGTGAAGTGTCCTTTACAATGAAGTGATGGTGAAGGAGGGCAAAGGTAGTGAAGGAATCCTTCCGGATACTTCTGCGAGACACCAAATGGCAGGGCAAGCCGGTGCAAATAATCGTGTCGGCCTGTAGGGGGAGCTCGAGCCTGCTCTCTCCGTCTCCCCTCTATCCACTGATTCCCAGCGCCTTGCTCAGGAAAATTGCTACAGTAATGACTTTCAGAAAAGAGGAATTTGTTGGCAACCGTGGTACTTGCTTGTTTGTGAGGGTGTGTCCATTTCACGTGGGTAAACGACATGGGGCTGGGAGCTCTCTCCTCCACCCTTAGGAAGGTCCCTCCCCAACTGATTTTGATTTTTAATAGACCAAAACCATATATAAGCCACTACGAAAAGGTTCTCTAAGAGGGCCACCTGGGTGGCTCAGTTGGTCAGGCATCTGACTCTTGATATCAGCTCACGTCTTGTTCTCAGGGTTGAGAGTTCAAGCCCCGTGTTGGGCCCCATTCAGGCCTCTCGTTGGGCCCCATGCTAGGAGTGGATCCTACTTAAAAACAACAACAACAACAAAAAAACCGGATTATCTATTAGAATGCTTTTACCGACAAGCACCAGAAACTTGACCCAAGTTGAAACTTGTCTTGAACGGTCTCATATACAGCTTGAAGCCTAGAGATGGGGCAGACCACAGGTGTCCTATGATCGGGAGGGAGATCAGGGAGTCTGAACCCTGGCTGTTCAGACCATCTGGCAACTCCAAGTTCTTCCCTCTCGTAGGAGTCCCCTTTTCCATTATCTTCCATATCCCCGTCTGAGGTCCTTGGGCAGGGTGACCCTTCTGTGGCCTGTCAAAGCTTTAACTGCCCACTCCCTGTTAGGCAGGTGTGCGCCTGCCTGGGACTGGCCCCAGGAGGTAAAACTCATTAGCAGTTATCAGTCAGATTTTTAAGGAAACGGAAATTGCCAGTGAAACCTTGTTAGCTACTCCGTAAAACATAAGAGGTTTTCTGTCATTTCTAGTGGATTCCAGACATCTTGTCTAGATGTAGTCTTTGAGACGGGGAAACTCGTTCTGGTAACCACAGGTCTCTATGCTTCGTTTATCCTCTGGCACTCAGTTAAATGGCTTCTGCCTTGAGGCTATTCAAAATCTTCTGTCTAAGGTACAGAGAGACTATAATCTGCTCTTTGCCCCCAGCTGTTTCCTCTTTGTGAGCAGAAAATATTTATTTTTTAAAATTTTTTTATTTAAAAAAATTTTTTTAATGTTTATTTTATTTTTGAGACAGGGAGAGACAGCATGAACAGGGGAGGGTCAGAGAGAGAGGGAGACACAGAATCTGAAACAGGCTCCAGGCTCTGAGCTGTCAGCACAGAGCCTGACACGGGGCGTGAACTCACGGACCACGAGATCATGACCTGAGCCGAAGTCGGATGCTTAACCGACTGAGCCACCCAGGCGCCCCATGTGAGCAGAAAATATTTCAAACATCACAATGTACTAGGCTGGTCTTTTGCTCAAACGGGTCTCCTGCGAAGTCTCTGGTCTCTGTTGGTGCTTTCTCTCGGGGTCGAGAATTTAGCTTTCCCCCGCCCTGCAAGGCTCCAAATTATAGGATTGCCAGTAAGCTTGGATGGTATGCCACCCTTAAAAGAAACATGTTACACCTGCTTGAAAACAGGGCGCCTTCAGCCTGAAACTTGTCTTCCTTTACAGGGCCATCCTAAAAGCTACCGCATGAAGTCACTAACGGATACTGACATCCTGATTTTTCCTGCCAGTTCCCATTCTCAACACTCTTGATAAGCACATAGTCTGTGCTGAGGACACCAGCAAGTTTCAGGCACACCAGTCTTCCAGAGGTCACCGTCTCTACCCCTTCTCTTCCGCTCTTCAGTTAAGGTTTGTGCCTTTTACTTTATGTAAATAATATCTCAATAAAATATCATTAAAAAAATTAGACATATATACTATTATGGAACAATCCTCAAGATGTGGTGCTAAATGAGTAAAACAGAGTACAGAACAGCATTTCCACTTCTCAAAAGAAAAGGAGGGGCGCCTGGGTGGCTCAGTCGGTTGAGCATCCGACTTCGGCTCAGGTCATGATCTCACAGCTTGTGAGTTCGAGCCCCGCGTCAGGCTCTGTGCTGATGGCTCAGAGCCTGGAGCCTCTTCAGATTCTGTGTCTTTCTGTCTCTCTCTGCCCCTCTCCTGCTCACATTCTGTCTCTCTCTCTCAAAAATAAACATTAAAAATTTTAAAAAAAGAAAAGAAAAGGAGTATGGGGTGTCTGGCTGGCTCAGTCAGTAGAGTTTATGACTTGATCTCAGAGACATGAGTTCATGCCCCACGTTGGACACAGAACTTACTTAAAAAAAAGGAAAGAAGTATGCATATTCACGTATATTTGTATAAGAATAAAATATCTCTAGGGGCACCTGGGTGGCTCAGTCGGTTAAGCGTCAGACTTTGGCTCAGGTCATGATCTCATGGTTTGTGAGTTCAAGCCCCACGTCGGGCTCTGCGCTGACCGCTTGGAGCCTGGAGCCCGCTGCGGATTCTGTGTCTCCCTCTCTCAATGCCCCTCCCCACTTGTGCTCTGTCTCCCAAAAATAAATAAAAGTGAAAATAAATAAATAAATAAAATGTCTCCAGAAGAATATCAGAAGTTGCCTCTGAGAGCAGAAAATTATAGTGAAGAAGTTTTATCTGTGCATTTACTTTTGAATTTTATATTGTGCTTGTGTATTACCCATGTAAATATTTTAAGCTTTTGAAGGAAAGAAGAAACAAGGTTTTTAGGTAACCTGTCATTATTATGTTAAGTGCAAAAGCGGAACATGAAATTGTACAGTGAAGATTATGTAGAAATGCATTTTAAAAAAGGAAATGAAAAAAAATCCAATGTCAAAGGTGCTTGTCGGCTCAGCTGGAAGAGTGTGGGGGCTCTTGATCTCGGGGTTATGGGTTTGAGCCCCACATTGGATGGAGAGATTACTAAAGAAAATAAATAAAAAACAAACAAACAAATAAATAAAAGGGCTTGTTGGAATTGTAATTATTTTCAAATCTTTCGCCGTCCTTATCAAAATAACAACCGCAATCTTCACAGAGTCTAGAACAAACAATCCTAAAATGTGTATGGAACCAGAAAAGACCCCGAATAGCCAAAGCAATCATAAAAAAGAAAACCAAAGCCGGAGGCATCACAATTCCGGACTTCAAGCTGTATTACAAAGCTGTAATCATTAAGACAGTATGGTACTGACACAAAAACAGATACTCAGATCAATGGAACAAGAATAGAGAACCCAGAAATGGACTCACAAATGTATGGTCAACTAATCTTTGACAAAGCGGGAAAGAGTATCCACTGGAAAAAAGACAGTCTCTTCAACAGATGGTGTTGGGGAAACTGGACGGCGACATGCAGAAGAACGAAGCCGGACCACTTTCTTGTAACACACACAAAAATAAACTCAAAATGGTTGAAAGACCTACAGGGGAGGCAGGAAGCCATCAAAATCCTTGAGGAGAAAACGGGCCACAACCTCTTTGACCGTGGCCGCAGCAACTTCTTACTTGGCATGTCTCCAGAGGCAAGGAAAATAAAAGCAAAAATGTACTATTGGGACCTCATCAAGATAAAAAGCTTCTGCACGGCGAAGGAAACAATCAGCAAAACGAAAAGGCAACCGGCAGAATGGGAGAAGATATTGGCAATTGACATATCAGATCAAGGGTTAGTATCCAAGATCTATAAAGAATTTATCAAACTCAACACTCAAAAAGCAAATAATCCAGTGGAGAGATGGGCAAAAGACATGAATAGACACTTTCCCAAAGAAGACATCCAGATGACTAACAGACACATGAAAAGATGCTCAACATCACTCATCATCAGGGAAAATACAAATCAAAACCACAATGAGATACCACCTCGCACCTGTCAGAATGGCTCACGTTAACAACTCAGGCAACGACAGATGTTGGCGAGGATGCGGAGAAAGAGGATCTCTTTTGCATTGTTGGTGGGAGTGCAAGCTGGGGCAGCCGCTCTGGAAAACAGTATGGAGCCTCCTCAAAAAGTCAACAATAGAACTACCCTATGACTCAGCAATCGCACTGCGAGGTATTTATCCGAAGGATACAGGAGTGCTGATTCGAAGGGACACATGCACCCCCATGTTTATAGCAGCGCTATCGACAATGGCCAAAGTATGGAAAGAGCCCAGATGTTCACTGATGGATGAATGGATAAAGAAGATGTAAAAAAAAAAAAAAGAAAAAAAAAAAGAAAATGTGGTGTATATATACAATGGAATATTATTCGGCCATAAAAAGAATGAAATCTTGCCATTTGCAACAATGTGGATGGAACTAGAGGGTGCTGAAATCGTTATTACTCTGTATGTTAACTAACTTGGATTTAAATTTAAATAAATAAATAAATAAATAAATAAATAAATAAATAAATAAATATCTTTCTACTTGGGGCGCCTGGGTGGCTCAGGTGGTTAAGCATCGAACTTTTTTTAAATTTTTTTTTTTTAACGTTTATTTATTTTTGAGACAGAGCATGAACGGGGGAGGGTCATAGAGAGGGAGACACAGAATCTGAAACAGGCTCCGGGCTCTGTGCTGACAGCTGACAGCACAGAGCCCGACGCGGGGCTCGAACTCATGGACCGCGAGATCATGACCTGAGCTGAAGTCGGCCGCTCAACCCACCGAGCCACCCAGGCGCCCCAAGCATCAAACTTTTGATTCCGCCTCAGGTCAGGATTTCACAGTTCTTGCGATCCAGCCCCGCGTTGGGCTCTGCGCTGACAGCACGGATCTTGCTTGGGATTCTCGCTCTCCCTCTCTGCCCCTACCCCGCTCGCATCCGTGTGCCTTCTCTCTCTCAAAATAAATACATAAACATTTAAAAATCTTTCCACTTTAACTGCCTTTTCTACAGTTTCCATTAGAAATGCTTTACCTTTTTTAAAATTAAAAGAATTGTTTTTAAATGTTTATTTTTGAGAGAGAGAGAGAGAGAGAGAGAGAGAACGTTGAGAGAGGGAGACACAGATCCGAAGCAGGCTCCAGGCTCCAAGATGTCGGCACAGAGCCCGACGCGGGACTCGAACCCACAAGCCATGCGACGATGACCTGAGCCAAAGTCGGACACTTAACTGACTGAGCCACCCAGGCGCCCCTACCTTTTCTTTTTTTAAGTTTCTTTCTTTATTTTGACAGAGACAGAGACTGCGTGAGTGGGGGAGGGGCAGAGAGAGAAGGAGAGAGGGAAAATCCCAAGCAGGCTCCGCGCTGTCAGCCCAGAGTCCAACATGGGGGTCGAACTCACGAAAGCATGAGATCATGACCTGAGCCAAAACCAAGAGTCAGACGATTAAGTGACGGAGCCACCCAGGCGCCCCATAGAAATGCTTTACCTTTAACATCTGAAATGATAAGGTAATTATTTTAAAAAGAGAAAGTGAAAACATTCGAGAAAAGGATAAAATGTGGATGCTGCTTTGTTCACAGAAAGTAAGCAGCCAGATTGCCCCATCAGAGCCTCAGGAACGCGAGGCCCAGAGCAGGGGGCTGGGCAGGAGGCTCAGAGACTCAGGGCATCACGGGTCACCTTGCACGAGGTGGCACTTAAACGGCTTGTCTGACATAGCTGGGGCTCCCAAGGCAAAGTAGGGGATTCGTGGCAGATGTCACCTATCCTGGGCGCAAGGACACAGAGAGTCTATTCTCCAAGCCTTCACGAGATGCCGTGTTTGGGGGGTCACGCATGATGCATTTACGTTAAAAGAAACTAGTTATGCTGGGGCAGGGAGATTACATATCGTCTCTGTTTTCTCTGGTGTCTCAAAAAGAACAAATGTGATGTTAAAGGAAATGTAGCTTCTTCCTCCCCAGTTCTCCTGGGCCCTCCCGAGGGGGTTCTGTGAACGTGTTTGGTATGGCACTAGCCACATTTAAAAACCAGCAAGTCCTGGACCCTGCCCCCCAAAGAGTTCACAGTCCAACCCAGGGGAAGGGGGTGGGGGGGGAGGGAACATGGGAGAGACTGAGCCAAAGAACACAAGTACCTATCATCCCAGCAAGTAATGACACAAGCTGTAAGGGAGATGATGCTTTTCTGCCACTTGACGAATTCACGAGTGGGGATTTCAGCGAGGGTGTCTGGCTGGTAAAAGTTTTCAAGCTGAGGAGGTGGAGGGAAGCGGAAAAGAAGTAGGGAATAGGAGGAGGGTGAAGTCCTCCCGCCGGACAGAAGGAACCATCTCCTGTCCACTTCCAAAGGGTATAATCGCAACTCTTTAGGGTTTCTATAGTAGCTTTTGAAAAATTAATTCCAGTACACGTTCACCGGTACAGAAGGAAATAGATGGGAAACCAGAGATGCCAAAGTCCTTTGATATTTAGTCAATTCGATATTGTCGCTCCAGCCTAATAAAGAGACACCCTTATCTCACCATAGAAACTCAACGGGAGTTTGGTTCGTTCCTCAAAATGGAAGATCTTTAATGTTTCTTCTGACAATATACAAGAGTTATATTTGTTCAAGGAATACAGAAAATCGTAAACTAGGAGAAAAGAGCCTCATCAATTTATTCCCCAGGGCTCTCTGTCAACAGCAGACCTTTTTGGATCTGGGCTCAGCAGATTTTTGACCCAATGCAACAGAAAAGGATTCTGGGTAACTTACACAGGAAAGGTACTTTGCTGGAAGGAAGTCAGATAGCTCTTAGCATCAGAGAAGCAAACTCAGGAAAATGGACAAGAACCAAGGGGAACTAGGCAACCAGGAACGGCCCCAAGGTCAGGACCCTGGGCTGTCTGTCTCGGGCGCCACTTCTGGGGCCAGTGGGCATGGCTGCTACCACTGACCCCGAGGCACTGGGTGTCACAGCAACTGCCAGCTGCAGGCCAAGTTCTAAAACGTCCCCGTTTCTGGGCATCCGTCCCTTTGGATTCTAAGTCCAGCAGAGCAAGCTAAGTACACACTCACTGTCACTCTGGAGAGCAAGTGTATCTGTCTTGGAGCACAGCCGTGCTATCAGCCAGACCCACACAAGGCTGGATCCCTCAAGACAGGCAGTCAGATGACACAGGGCAAATCAATCAGTGGCAAATGTCTGTCACACACACACACGGACACAGCTTTTCTGCTTCTATGTAAGTGGGCATTCTACACACGAATTAGTAAATAGATTTTTGTTTGGGTTGGGTTTGTTGAGGCCTGTCGCTCTTTTCATGTCAATACAACAAATCAAAATAATGCAACAAACCAAAACGATGTCAATGCAATAAAAACGCATCCCCCCAATACCTGCACAGCATTCATCGTACAGAAGCTGTCAATATCTACTAAACCGATTTTCAACTGACGGACATTTCTCTTCTGCTCTTTCCCATGATGAACATCACCGCCGAGAACACCCCCGAACACTCCGCCGCACCGGTCTTAAAGTAGTCCTTTAAGGATAAAGTTAACAGAAGTGAAACCGCTGAGCCAAAGGTTCTAAAAGGCTATTCAAAAGTTGACGCGAAAAAGCCCAGGAGCCAGTCTGCCTCCCGCGGACCCCAGATCCACAGGGGGAAAGGAACCACCGCCGCCCCCACGGGGGTCCCGCCGAGCAGGACGCGGAAGCGCCTGATCCCGGGTTCCGCCGTCGCCCCCGAGTTCCGGTAGGAACCCCGGGCTCGCGTGCGCGCCCGGGCTTTGAACCGCCGTCCCGCCCCGTGCCGGGCCGCTTCCCTCCCCGCTTGGCCACCGTGGCCCGGGCAGAGGGCGCCCCGTGGAAATAAATAAATAAACAAGCCCGCAGCCCAGGCAGCGTGCGCCAGGCTTTCCGCTCGGGGCAGGGGCCGAAGCCGCCCCGCTCCGCCTTCTCCGCCCCCCAGCCCGCCGTTCTTCCGGCTTCCCGGGGGCGCACGTCAGGACCCCCGGAGGAGAGCCGAGGAGCAGGAAGAGCGGCGGCAAGAGATGACACCGCGGGACTCGCAACGTCGGGGGCCGCGGAAGCCCTTGCTGGTCCGCTTCCGCCCGCCCGAGCGGTCTCGGGCCCGGAGCCCAGCGCCCAGGCCGGGAGAAGCGGGCGTCCGCCGTCCCTCCCGGCAGGCAGCTCCGCGCGCCACGTGGCTTGAGAAGCCTCCCGGCCGCCTAAAGCAGCCAGCAGGTCCCATGGTGTAATGGTTAGCACTCTGGACTTTGAATCCAGCGATCCGAGTTCAAATCTCGGTGGGACCTCACCAAACCTTTTGGTTTTGCAATTTGTGTTTTGAGGACTGCTGGCGGCGGCGGCCACCTCGGGCGGGGTCGCTACCCCCGTGACCTAGGGGATCGCGGTTTAGGGTCCCTCCCCCTCTCGTTTCACTGCCGGCCTGAGGGTCGCAGTGCGCATGCGTCAGAGTCTGGGCGGAAAAGTGGTGGTGGTTGACCGAATGTGCCTTTACCCTGGAGGGGACGGCGGGGAAACCCGAGGGACCCTGGGAGCCTGCTTCGGGCGGCAACCTGTGGGTCTAGAGGGACACCCCACCCCCACCCCCCCAGCCAAAGCTGCTGGGAATCCTTCTTCCTATCGGCTAATGTGCAGTGTGCGCTCAATTACTGCTTTGTAAACCTGGAATGAAATGCCGGGCGGTGGCGAGGGACGCGGGAAGCAGTAACGGGCTGGGAAGTAGGGTGTGTGTTTGGGGCCAGTCCGCCTGGGAGTCGGTCACAGAGTGAAGCGGGTCTGATTGGTTGTCTGTTACTCAGGCAGTGAAGTTGTCCGTGTTTGCTCATCAGGCCGTGCCAGCGGGTCAGAGGATCTCCGCCGGCGGTTTCTCCCCATATGGATGGGGTGTTTCGCCCTCAGACGGTTAGAACCTCAACCAACAGGACTGAGCACGTCTATTGGCGAATCTGTCCGGGATCGGTATTTTGGGCGCCGGCCAGACGCGCGGGATTTGCAGCAAAGGGTGTGCCTCCGGGATGGAAGGGAAGAGACGCGCCTGGAGTGTTGTCTGCTTCGAATTGTATCTGGGTTTTGAGAGCTGCGTGGCCCTCTGGGATGAGAGACGACGGAGCCCAATGACGCATTTGTGATCTCCCTACAGGGTGATTGGCACTGTGGCTGTCCGCGGCCGCCCCTTGGGAGGGTGCCATGGAAACAGAGGATCCTTGCCCTGCTCGCGGCCCTGAGCACCTCTCCTCCCCACCCCTCCCGCACACTGCATAAACGTTTGAATGGATTTGTGTGTATGAGCGATCCCGGCCTCAAAAATATCTAGGTATGAGAGGTGGGAGGGCTTACTCTACCAGATATTAAAACTTACTATCATCAACTATAAACTAGGAATTCAGATAGCGTGGTACAGGTGCAGGAGAGACAAGCATCCCAGTGGAACAGAATAAAGGGCCCAGATACAGCCCCACACGTACTTGGACAAGTGATTCAAGACAAAGGTAGGACAACAGAGCAGCAGGGAAAAGAATCTACGTTTCAATAAATGATTCCGGGGGAATTGGGCGTCCACATGGAAAAATAATGAAATCAAATTCCTCCCAACTTACACTAGACACATCAATACATTCCAGGTGACTCATAGACCTTAACGGGAGAGGAAAAGCAGTAAAGCTTTTGGAAGAGAACAAAGACTATCTTCATAACCTTAGGGTAGGGAAAGTCCTCTTAAGACACAAATATTTCTAAAAGCTTAATATATGTCACCATATTAATATGATGCTCTATGTTCTCCCTATCAAAAGACCCCAATAAGAAATTGAAAAGGTAAAGCACAGGATAAGAAGAGATCTTGTAGGACCCCCTCATGTATGACTCTTTGTGATGCATAACTGGCAAGGAAATTGTATCTAAATTATTTAAAGAACTTGTCATAATAAGGCCATAAAATTAAAATTTAAAAAAATCGGTAAGAAGAAACACAAACAACCTAATAGAAAAACAGCAAAATACTTGAACTGGCACATCACAAAAAAAGGAAAGCCAGGGGCACCTGGGTGGCTCAGTTGGTAAAGTGTCCGACTTCGGCTCAGATCGTGGTCTCACGGTTCGTGGGTTCGAGCCCCGCGTCGGGCTCTGTGCTGACAGCTCAGAGCCTGGAGCCTGCTTCAGATTCTGTGTCTCCCTCTCTCTCTGCTCCTCCCCCGCTCATGCCCTGTCTCTCTGTCTCTCTCTCTCTCTCCTTCAAAAATAAATAAAAACAAAAAAAAAAAGGAAAGCCAAAATAACTGTTATAGGGCCTCCTGGCTGGCTCAGTCGGTAAAGCATGTAACTCTTGACCTTGGGGTTGTGAGCTGGAGCCCCAAGTTGGGTGTAGAGATTACTTAAAAATAAAATCTTAAAAAAAGCAACAACATACTAATATATATATATATATATATATATATATACACATATATATATGAAAAATATATGAAAAAAATTTCACTAATATATATATGAAAAAATTTTCATATAAAATTTCCAAAAAAATTTCACTAATATATATATGAAAAATATATGAAAAAATAACAAAATACTAATATATATATATGAAAAGCTGCAAAGCATCATTAATCATCAGGAAAATGCAGATTAAAAGCTCCACGAGATACCATTACGCACTCACCCGAATGACAATGCTGAATATTAGTAAGGATAGGGAATGTGAACCCTCAGAGAAATGTAAACTGGTAGAAACTAACTTGGCATTAGCTACTGACACTGAAGATACTCCAATATCCTGTGATCAAGCAATTTCAGTCTGGGACATACCTCCACCGAAATGGGCGCATTTGTATACTTGGAAACGTGTATAAGAGCATTTGGGCAACATGATAGCCAAAAATTGGAAAGAACGCAAATGTCCGGCAGTAGAATGGGTAAGTAATTGACAGGCCGTACAATGGAATATTATCCAGCAACAAAACGGATGAGTCTTAAAAAAAAAAAAAAAGTATGGAGCGAAAGAAGGCCGATCTAAAAGAATAAGTCATGTAGGACTCCATTAAAAAAAGGTGCTAAACAGGTAAAACACAACTACCATATATCGTTTAGAGTTGCAAACTTAGATGGGAAAACGATTAAGCAAAGCAAAAATTCCCCCGTAAGTGAGGATACCCCTGGGGAAGAGAGAGGGCCATGATTGAAAAGGGGCCAGCAACAGTCTTCTGGGGCTATTGGTATTATTATTATTATTTTATTATTTTAAGTAATCTCTATGCCCGGTGTGGGGCTTGAACTTATGATCCCAAGATTAAGAGTCACATGCTCTACCAGCTGAGTCAGCCAGGTGCCCTGGTACTGGTATTATTCTATTTCTTGTCCTGGGCGGAGGTTACACAGCCTGTTCGCTACAAAAATCTGTTAAAATGCACAATAAGTTATTCATCATTCTGAATGTGTATTGTATTTTGACATTTAAAAAGTAAAAAAAAAAAAAAAGGGGGTACCTGGGTGGCTCAGTAGGTTAAAGTGTCTGACTCTTGATTTCGGCTCAGGTTATGAGTTCATGGTTCGCGAGCTCAAACCCCGCGTAGGGATCTGGGCTCACAGCATGGCACCTGCTTGGGATTCTCTCCCTCTCTCTCTGCTCCTCCCCTGCTAACTTTCACTCTCACACACACTAAATAAACAAACTTAAAAAAAAAAAAAGTCAAAAAAGTACTTATCTAGAGACGTGTTTCTGCCCTGGTCACGGATGAGGAATCTGAGATCAAGAGTTTGCCCACAGGGGCGCCTGGGTGGCTCAGTCCGTTAAGCGTCAGACTTCGGCTTGGGTCATGATCTCTCGGTTTGTGGATTCGAGCCCCGCATCGGGCTCTGGGCCGGCTGACAGCTCAGAGCCTGGAGCCTGCTTCCGATTCCGTCTCCTCCTCTCTCTGCCCCCACCCCCCACCCCATGCTCATGCTCTGTCTCTCTGTCTCTCAATAATAAATAAACGTTAAAAAAATTGAAAATAAATAAAAATACCAAAGTCTGTCCACAGACTGGGAGCTTGGGGAGTCACGAGAGCGATCCTTCCCACTGAGCCAGCCCAAGGGCATTCAGAGGATCAGGTTCAATTCTAGGCATTGCATGAAGACATTGATGAATTTCCCCCTGCCACTAACTGGCTGAGTGCATTTGCGTAAGCATTTCAAATCCTCTGAAGTTGTAACTCTGTGAGGTGATGGATGTGTTAATGAAGCTTACTGAGGTAGCCATCTCACAATCCATAATGATAACAAATCATGATGTTGTACACCTTAAACGGACACAATCATAGATGTCGATTACGTGTCAATTATCTGGGAAAAAAATTCGGAGCCTCACTTGTAAAGGAAAAGGGACGACGGTGCCTTTTGCATAGCAGTGTGGCAAGAACTAGTAAAATAGTAAGCAAAAGCCCTTTTCTCTGCTTCTGAGCCAAGACAGGCTCTATAATAGTAACTGCTAGAAAGACTATCAGAATAGTGAGGATTCCGGAAGCTCAGATCCTTGAGCAAAGAACACAGGCTTGTATGGGGAGGAAAACAAAACTTGGAGGGTAGCAATAGAGGCGGAGAACGAGAACGTGTGGGTGGAAGTTAGAGGGACAAGAGGAAGAAGTTTCTAACAATTTGAGCTGTTCATCCACGGAACAGGCTTGAGAAATTCTGAGCTTCTCATGCGTGGTAGTCTCCCGGGCGCGTTCGAAGGTCTTTGTCACCTGGAGGTGTGGGAAGGTTTCTAAAAGTGGGTCTTGATTTCACAACTCACTAATGGCTCTTAACCTACGCTTAGTAAAACATTAGCTCCCCAGCCCCGCCCCAGCCCCCTCTGTCCTTCCAGATTTTCTGAGAGCCTCTCCCCATTTCCTTCTCGGAGCCTCTCTCTCGAGAGCTCCGACAGTCTGAGGAGCCCTTTGCAAGGATTTTATTCCCACGAAGGGCCCCCAGAGGCAGCGTTTTTCAGAAGGTAGTGACTGTAGTATGTTGTCCTTGACCAGAGGGACCAGGAGCGGGCAGAGACCAGGGCCACCAGGGAAGCCAGGCCTGTGCCTAGCCTGGCCTCCCCCTTGTGCTAGATTCCCAGGGCGATCGGTTTATTACTGTCTTTGGCTATTGGTTTACACGTGGCATGATGTGTCTCCAACGCTTCTCACAATGCCTGGCCCCTAGAAAGTCTATAAATGCCGGGACACACACGGTCATTTAACACCCATTGTTGTGTGCCTGCGATGTTCAGGGTGCCGGGAATACAAAAGGCAAAGACTTGACTTCTGCCCTCAGGGTGCTTGAAAGCTGAGAGGAGACACTGAGGACGAGAGTGTGACATGAAAAGGAACAGGCCGGGGAGTAAATGTGGACACAAAGGTCAGT
The DNA here is from genome assembly GCF_046562875.1 of Panthera onca. Lineage (NCBI taxonomy): Eukaryota > Metazoa > Chordata > Mammalia > Carnivora > Felidae > Panthera > Panthera onca. The sequence continues at coordinate 53,072,884 of NC_138352.1, read as the reverse complement.
GAAATCCAACCAGGGAATAGGAAAGCCAGAGGGGCCCAGGGGATATTGAGAAACGACTTCAGAGTCGCCTCCCCTCCCCCAGCTTCTAACCTCAGAGATGGTGGAGGAGGAGGAGGGCAGGGAGGAGGACGGTGAGGGTGCTATTTTGAACCCTATGTTAAACTCTGCTCCCCACCCCACCCCCCCTGCTTCTAAGGCCTGGGGATCCCACCCTGGGAGTCTCTGGTGAACGTGGACTATGGAAGGAAGAAGACAGAGAATTTAAGAATTCTTCAGCTTGACATTCGATGAGCAGGAAATCAGGAGTCCGAGTCCCTCTCTGCCTCCCTTTTCTTGACTTGGTGTCATTTTACTGCTCAGGGTCATCAGAACTTCAGTGGCCCGCTCTGTGCTTGGCCTCCTCGCACCTTGGCCTTCCCTTCTTGGTCCTTTTCATGGCCCTTCCTCCTCCTGAGTCGCTGATGTTCTCCAAGCTCCATCGTTGGCCTCTTCCCATCCTGCCCCACGCAGCCATCCTGCACGGACTCACCTCCTCTTTCCATAGAATCAGCCGCCACCTCCCAGTGGTTCTCAACAGGGTACGAGGGGAGGGAGGAGAAGCCGAGGGGAATCACCTAGAATCATTTGGTGAGAAGGGCGTTCCCACTGGTGACCCCACCATTCGCTCGCTCAGTCATCCCAGAAAGAAACTTGACGTCAGCCGTGAAAGTTACCTTGCCGTCCTGCTGGGAGTCGAGCGACCTCCAAGCCCTGAAAACGTTACCTCCCGAGTGTCATTCCAATTCATCACCTCCTCTCCGTTCTTACTCCGATCCCCCAATTCAGGTCCTGAGCAGGTCTGCGTACCTGGATCCCCGTGGTTCCCCTTTCTCTGGGAACCGCCCTTCTCAGAGTGGCCCAAAAATCAGCAGGGAAAGGAAACTCCTTCCTCTCTGATTCCTGGGGAGCAATCAAGGTTCTGGTCCGATGATCAAGGTCTTAGAGCCCAATGGAGGGACTGAAGACAACGGTATCTGGGGAGGGCCGTGTAGTTGGTCCACTTAGACTGAGTTCAAGTGGCATGAGATTTACCAGAAGGCCGCCCCTGCAGAAGAGGCTCTTTATAACCCCACAGACGGGGGGACCCCTGGGCCGACGGGGGCTCATGAAACAAAGCAGCCAGAGAGGCAGGAATAGAGGCTGTGTTGCACGTGCCGTGGCTCTGGAAGATGCTAACATCAGGCGAAGCTGGGGGAGGGGGACACGGGAACCTTCTGTACCACCTGTGCAAGTGTTCTGTAAATCTCAGGCAAGGGGCGAATGCTCTCAGGATTTGCTGATCTCACCGTGTGTCCGTCTGTCCGTCCTCTGGACCCTGCCGGCTTTATAAAGCGAAGGAGGGGCCCGGCGAAGCCCGGGCTTGGTGCCAGCTGGGAGACACTTGGCAAAGACGAGGGGCCGTCACAAGACGGCTTCTTGCGCTCTGAAGTGAACCAGTCACGACGCACGGGGCTTTTCTCTCATGGGTGTGAACCCCCCGGATCTACGGGACTGAGGCGGGGACGGGGGGGCTTAGATGACACCCAGGCCTCCCCCCCCCCAGCTCATCATCATGCTCATCGCTGACCTCGTGAAGGTTTGGGCATGCGGGGAAGGAATGTGGCCACCAGGGCACCAACTAATAATTCCTTTGAGGCTGATAACTCCTCGGCCCTTTGAGGCCCCTTCTGGCACCGGGAAAACAGACAGAAGGGGGGCTCGGAGCGGATGGCTTAGGGATCTTCTGGTTGCCCCCACACCTCGGGGTGGACGGGACGGGCGTGGGAGGAGCCAAGAGTACCCCCGGGGCACCTGGGCAGTGTGCCCTGAGAGCAGGTGCGCAGGAGAAGCTGCTACTTTGTGCAGAGCCCCGTCTGGGGTTCAGACGCCCCAGGAATAACGGTTAGAGTCACTCCCTCGACCGAAGACGCCAATCAGTGAGATTCCGCCTGGCGGTAGCAGAGCAAGGACCAGGCGGGTGGAAGAAGGAAGCCACAGCCACGGGGCCTGTGGCCCTATTGCCGTAGCCCCCACCTGCTTTTCCTTTCCTACCGCTAGAACCTTCTGGAGTGTTCACCCTCCCCCCCGCCTTAAAAAAAGAAGAGTTCTTGGGGCTCCTGGGTGGCTCAGCCGGTTAAGCATCTGACTCTTGTTTCGACTCAAGTCGTGCTCTCACGGTTGTTTGGGTTCAAGGTGTGGGTTCAGGCCCCACATCAGGCGCCGCGCTGACGGTGCAGAGTCTGTTTGGGATTCTCTACCCACCCCCCTCCCCGGCCCCTCCCCCCGCCTCATGCTCGAGCTTTCTCTCTCCCTCTCAAAACAAGTAAACATTTTTAAAAAATTAAAAAAAAAACCACCAAGAATTCTCGTATTTACGTCTTTGCCCTTTCTCGTCCCTCTTTTCCTTCTCCCAGGCCGGGTATGTTGCGAGTGGCTCAATTTATTCGAGGCTGAATCGCAGAATGGCGAGGTGGGGTCGGGAGGGAATTTTCAGGATGGCCTGGGGAAAGCAGTGGACCCTTCCCAGGAGGTCCCGGATTCTGACCAGCGGCCATGACCTCACCAGCAGGCCCTGGGTGCTAAGAGAGCGGGCAGCCCCAGCGGGATCACTGTGTCACGCTGGGTTTGTTTTCCCGTGGGTGACCGTTCGGTCATATCTGGTCGTCTCCCAAGCCAGGAACTCGTCCTCCTCGACAGCTCCCTCTCCCTCGGCCACCACTCAGCGAGGTGTCAGGACCTGAAAACCTTATTTTACCCAAAGAACTCCTCACCCCCATCTGCCCGCTCTAGACCTACGACGGCCAACGCCCCAGATCCAGTGATCATCTCCTTCATTGTCTCTCTGTCTCCGTGCTTTCCCGCCTTCAATCTTGCCAAACACGTTTTCTTCTAACTGCAAACACCCGCCAACCCGCTCCCGGCAGACGAAGGTGGGTTACACCAAGACCCCTCTGCTCACCTCCAAGCCCACATCTCTAGCTGTGAACTCCAAAGCTCTAGGCCCCTCTCTTGTTCCCCCCTGGACCCTGCTTCGGATTCTGTGTCTCTGTCTCTGTCTCTGTCTCTCTCTCTCTCTCTCTCTGCCCCTCTCTTGCTTGTTCTCTCTCTCCAAAATAAATAAATAGACATAAAAAAAAAAAGAATATGAAATAAACCATGACATCATGAGGCTATCACCTCCTTCTAGAGGCCTTTCCTTGTTTTCCCTCCCAGGATGCAACTCACTCATTCAGCTGGATTAGGCTGTCCTCCTCTGGGTCCCCTCATCCATCCCCCCCCCGCTGCCCCCACACGTTGCACTGAGCGCCCTGTATCACGTGAGTCCGCCTGTGGCTCCCTAAGACCGTAATCTCCTTGCTAACAAGGCCCAGGAATCAGCATCCTCCTTCGTGGGGTCCAGCCTCCCTTCTGCGAGTCAGTTTCTGTCCCTTGGCTGCTTAATGCCTTCGCAGGCCTTCTGCTGCAATGAGAGTGAAGAACAAAGTTCTTGACTGCGCTCGCAGAAGGTTCTTGAAGGCTTGACCCCCTTCTCCCTCTTGGGCCTCTGTCTGCCCGGTTCCACCCCGCTGCCCACCGGCCCGCAACAGTTCACGCTGACCTTGCCCACAGGCCTGAGTGTCTGCGCTGTGCTCCTCCCTACACCGCCCTTGACCCCTTGACGTCCCCTCCCGCTCAGGTGCACCTAATTGCACACCTTCTCCGCTAAACTCCGTGAAAATAGGAGCCACGTGAGCGTCGTCATTCTTCCCCCCTCGTGCCCAGCACGGAAGAGACACTCAAGAATCTCAACTACAGGGGCGCCTGGGTGGCGCAGTCGGTTAAGCGTCCGACTTCAGCCAGGTCACGATCTCACGGTCCATGAGTTCGAGCCCCGCGTCAGGCTCTGGGCTGATGGCTCAGAGCCTGGAGCCTGTTTCTGATTCTGTGTCTCCCTCTCTCTCTGCCCCTCCCCCGTTCATGCTATGTCTCTCTCTGTCCCAAAAATAAATAAAAAACGTTGAAAAAAAAATTAAAAAAAAAAAAAAGAATCTCAACTACAGGGGCGCCTGGGTGGCTCAAGTCGGTTAAGTGTTCGACTTTGCGCTCCGGCCGTGATCTCACAGGTTCGTGAGTTCGAGCCCCGCATCAGGCTCTGGGCTGACAGCTCGGGGCCTGGATCCTGCTTCGGATTCTGGGTCTCTGTCTCTGTCTCTCTGCCCCTCCCTTGCTTGTTCTCTCTCTCTCCAAAATAAATAAATAAGTAAACATAAAAAAAGGAATATGAAAGAAATCATGACATCATGAGTTGCCAAGCTCTTTTTGTCCTCAGGCCCCTCTGGGGCGATCTAAAGTGACTAGGGGGAGGACCAAGGGATCGGACACACGACGCAGAAGAAGGACCCCCCCCCTCCCACCCCCTACTCCGGCCCTCAACCCAAACTACTCTGAATAGGAATGCCGGTTTGCGGAAGACAGTGGAGGGGAAGACAGGACGGCCCTGTGGAGGAGTAAATGTCTCTAAGGATTCCCGTCTCGGGTCTCAGGGTGTCGCATGCTCTTCAGACCCCCACCGCACAAGGTGCCAGCTGCTGAGCCAAGGAGGCTCTCCTCAGAGGGTGACCTCAGCAGTGACCCAGCAGGTGGAGGAGGAGAGAGTCGAAGGGGTTGGGGAACGGACCCCCAAGTGCACGGCCAGGTGTCTTTACTCATGCTGTGGCCCAGAGACGGTGAAAACTGCCTGGCTCCCTGGGCGTCCGGGGACACTCGCGTCCTGGTGGAGAGTGGGGCTGAGGAGGGACGGACGTTCAGGGCAAGGGGGCCCCAGGGCCGTCAGCTTATCACACAACCCCCTTTCTCCTTGAAGGGATTCTTGTCCTCGGGGACGCCTTTGAGAAGAGGGTCATTTCCTGCTTCAGCCTCCACAAAATCCTTGATTTCCTTTCCCGTCTTGGAAATCTGTGAGGAAACAAAGTGTGGCCCTAGAGCCCTTGTTTGTCTGTCGGGATCCATGATTCGCTCGGTCCAAGAAAACAGGTCCTGGGAAGGGTGGGGACAGAGGCTGCAGAGGAAAAAGACCAAAGGGACAGGCAGGGGCTGGGGGGGGTGAGTTCTTGCCTCCGAGGGGCCCTGGCCGGAGCTGGGGAGGCCCGCCAGGCCGCGGGCCTCGCTCCTGGCCACCCCCATGGGGCTGACCCCCAGCCTCCCTCTGTGTCCTACCTCTCCTGCACCATCCACCCCACCGTCTGTCCCTTCTTCCTGGGGTCCCGGCTCCGAAAGGACCGGGCTGTGGTGGAGAAGAGAAGAGGGGCAGGGGAGGGAAGACGAGGCTTACCGGAACTCTTGTGTTCTTCACTTCCTTCTTGAGCTGTTCAACGTTCATCTTCAACAGGTCCTTCTCGCTGAGCTCCTGGGCCATCCTGCCCCCCGGGACACCTGGGTCCTGGAAAGGATTTCGCAGCTGGGATCGCAGTCCCCGTGAGCCCTCTTCCCTGCCCTGCCCTGCCCCTCACCTCAGGCCCTGTGTATTCACACCCTAGACTCCCTCCCACCCCCTCCCCATCTGCAAAATGGGTATAATGATGGTACCCCCCCCTCCTTGTATGATTTTTGCGCGTCCTAGGAAAATAAACGCATCTCAAATATTTTTAACACTCTGGCTGGCGCATAATGAATCGTAAAAGCATTTATTATGATGACGATAGTTGCTACAATCAGCACCATCACGACAGGGTCATCGGGAAGGCCTGCCACGTGCCTCACTTGAATAATTCTAAGACTAAAGCCCAGCCCAGCGCAACCTCAGCCCCTCTCACCTGCCCGGAAAGAATGTGCACTTCAAGTCCCTGACTCAGACAAGACGGTGTTTGAGCTTCCCCCGCTTATCAGCTGGAAGTCTTCAGATAAAGCAGATGGTCTGGAAGCCAAAACCTCTGATGCCTAAGCTGATCAGGGGCTCAGGGTTCTAAGCCCATCCACTGGCCTGAGCCTCCAAGCCCTCACTGCCCCTGGAGCAGATACCCTGCCCCGTGCACCGACCCTGGTCCCTTAGTGACCCTCCTGGCTTACAGCCAGTCCTCACCCTCCGGCCCAACACACTCCCCTCCCCGTGTCTTCTCTCCCAAGCCCTCCCCTCCCCTCCCTCTGAGCCTCCTCTGAGCCTTTTCCTCTCGGTGAAGCAAGTCCTAGACCAGCTCCTAATGTCCCTCACCCAAGAAATGGTGGTGTCTCCCCCTGGAGCCCTGCGATGACACCTCACAAGTTCCTTGCAGCTCGTCCAGTCCTTCATTTGCTTACTGCAAACAACAGACTCCTCACTTAGGAGGCTGTGCCTGCCAGCACTTGGGGCCACGGCCACCTCTAACGTCCGGGTCCGTGCTTCTTGGCCTTCACGTGTCCCTCTGAGCCCTGAGTGCGGGTCTCCCTCTCCAATCGCTGAGCACGGGGCCCACATCCTGATATTTCTCTCGGCCTCCTTCCTGAACCACCTAAGGGCTATGCTGTTTCGTAGATCCTGAGCTCCGGCTCAGGCCGACACCTGTCCCACGACAAAGGGACCCTGTCGAGAAGCAGATGCCGGAGACACCAATATGGCCAGTAAGGGATCCTCTTCTTCTCCTCCCTCTGGGTTGACACAAGGGACACTGGAAGGGGCTGGGAGGAGGCTGGAGTCCACCCTGACTCCCCCCCCACCGGCTCCAGACGCCGAGCCCCACCCCCAGCTGCGAGTGCTAAGAATTTAAGGGCAGGCCAGGGCCCTGCAGGCCTCCAGTCCAACCACCCTGTCCACGCAGGATGGAAAGCACGCACCTCTTGAGACCAGCTCGCTGCTCTGTCCGCCGATGCTTCCTGAAATCCACTGGCTAATCTGGATCTTACACCTGGTGCTTCTCAAAGCCAACTCCTTCCTGTTGTCTAATCGGAGTCCCTCCCGTGTCATCTCGTCTTACCTCCATCAGGCACAGGGCATGGGCCCCAGGTCTCCTTCACACATAAGCCTTCAGAGGCTTGGGAACGGTGCTCAGGGGGCCTCTGGCTGTGTCTTCCCCGTGTCTGAGCCAACTCCTCTTGTGCTGGCTGTGTTCCACTGTTGCTCAACACCCTACGGCCCCCAGCACGACTGGTCTCCATAGCCTCACCACCCTCCACTCCCCAGGCCCTTGGTGACTCATCCCTGAGCTTCCCAAGGAAACCCCCACCCTCTGCCCTTTCCTCCCCTTCCATGAGTGGAAAATCCACCTCCACTCCCCAATCCCCCCAGAGCAGGCCAGCCCCCTTCCTCCTCCGTCTCCCACCCCACCCCCACCCCCCACCCGCCTAGCAGTTTCCTCTCCAGGCCCAGGGAGCAATCACAGCGCCCCGACCTTGGCTTCCTCTGCTGGGAGGGATTGGGGGGCTGGGCTCCCAGAGGGGCCCCTGGCTTCCCCCTTCCTCTGGGCAGGGGGCAGAGAGTCTCAGGCCCAGGGAACAGGGACTCACTTCCTCTTGTCCCGGAATGAGCCCGCCTGCCCTTTGCAAGCAGGTTTGGGTCTCTCACGCAGAGGAAACCAAAAGCGGTGGGGGGGGGGGGGGAAGGGAGAGCGACCAATCAAGCACAGGGTGAGGCGCAAAACCGGCCGGCTCCCAGGGGAGCCAGCCAGAGGCTGGGGGGCCATGGCCGAGCTACAGCAACTGCAGGAACTTGAGATCCCCACAGGCCGGGAGGCCCTGCGGGGCAACCACAGCGCCCTGCTGCGTGTCGCCGATTACTGCGTGGACAACTACGTGCAGGTAGGCAGACGGGGCACAGGCCCCGAGGGGCCCGGAGCCCAACTCCAAGGCAGGACCACGGGAGCCATTCTGACAGGTGCTGGCGCGTCCTGGGCCCCGGCTGGGAAATACTCCACCCCAGGCCCCGGCTTCTTTCCAGGCCCCCGAAACTTCAGCCCTGGTGCTGTGCTACCCAGCCCGTGCCCACCCCCCCCCCCCAGGTCCCTCCTCTCTCCGGGAGCCTCAGAGACGCCCCGGGACAGGCCACTCGTCTCCTTCCTGGGTCCCGCTCGCACCCAGAGGCCCAAAGCCGCGTCCACATGCAAATGCTGCCGTCATCCTTCCTTTCGCAGGCTGTCTCCAGGTGAGACCTCAGAACTCTCCAAACAGTGAACTTAAGAGAGACCGGGGAGAGAAGCCTCTCCCTGGTATCTGAGTGAGAGGAGACAGACCTCAAGACCAGGCTGGGTTAAAGAGACGGGGTCTGACGCAGAGGCAGGGGAAGGACAACGTGATGGCTGGGAGCCGTCTCCCGGCAAAAGACGACCATCGTGGCGTTTTAGAACAGTTCCCTACATTGTATAGTTGTTCCGAGACCCTCAACGTAGATTCGTGGACCGAGGGAAGAGGGCCGAGGGAAACTTGGCAATGACTGAGCACCTCTGTGTTTTCATTAATGCTCGTAGGCACCTTATGAGACAAGTAGTGTCATTCCTCTTTCGTAGGTGAAGAGCCAGCAGCTCAGGGAGGCAAGGTGATTTGTCCAGGGTCACACAGCTCGGATGTGACAGAGCTCGGCCTCGGCCTCCCGACTTCTGAAACCGGGCTCTCTCCTTTCCCCCTTTCCCCTTCCCTGACATGCCCTATGAGGCAAAGCCAGCTCATTCGCACTGGAAGGCCCAGGGACCTCCCGGCGGGGTCGAAGTGTTGGAAAAAAAAAAAAATAATGAAAGTAGCAAGTGCTTAGGGGAAAATGGCAGATTAAAGAGGGTCGATGATAATAGCAGTTAAAACGCTCTGCACCCTTCCTTTGCACAGGCATGTGGCCCGCATGGCCTCTGTGGGTCCTCACCCCCCCGTCCTGAGAGGGGAGAGGGGCTCTCACTTTACAGCCAGGAGGCTGAGCCTCAGAAAGCCGAGCTCGTTTTCCCGAGGTCCCCAAGCCGGTGGCCGAATCCGGATGCGAACCCAGAACTCTGACTCCAGAGCCCATCCCCAAACCTCTAGGTGAATGTGCGACCCTGAGAAATAATCGGTTTGCAGAGATGTTGAGTGACCCGTTTGTGGAGGACACGGACCGTGTGGCTCGGAAGGCAGCCGGGTTCTCGTGGTGCTGGAGGGCATTCTCTTCTGGACGAGGGCAGAAGGAGTTCTGTCTGTAGCCTCTGTGCACCCCCAGGCCCTTTCAGATGGGTTCTCGCTTCTATTCACCACACGCACAGGGGATTTAGGGGTCACCGAGACCCGAGTCCCAATTTTTTTCTTTTCTTTTTTTAGTGTTTATTCATTTTTGAGAGACAGAGAGACACAGGGCATGAGTGGGGGGAGGGGCAGAGAGCGAGGGAGACACAGAATCCGAAGCAGGCTCCAGGCTCTGAGCCGTCAGCACAGAGCCCGATGCGGGGCTCGAACTCACCAACCTCGAGATCATGCCCTGAGCTGAAGTTGGGCGCTCAACCGCCTGAGCCACCCAGGCGCCCCGACCTGAGTCCGGTTTCTAACTCCGCCGCCTACCAGCGGCAGGACCCGTGGCAAGATACCCTCTGATTCTCACTCCTTTCTTCGGGAAGGTCACACGGGTTCAGTTGTGATCATGGTCAAAGCAGGTAGCCCGGCACCTGGCCCTTAGTGGGGGCGGGGGGTGATAAATGGAAACGATTACCATTGCTGCCATCATCATCATTCATCGGAACGATGAAAGGCACAGGCAGATAATGAAAGTCAATTCCAGCGAGGTGAAGCGGCCCTTGTAAAAATACCGAGGGCATCGAGAGCCCTGACCCAGGTCAGAGACCCCGGACCCCTGCTTCCTTCACTAACTAGTTGACCTCGGTTACCTTACCCGGCCTCTTTGAGCATCTCCGTCTGGGGAGCAAATGCCTATGAGGGGCTTGGGCAACTTCTCAGAACTGCTCTTTTTTTTTTTTTTTTAACATTTATTTATTTTTGAGACAGAGAGAGACAGAGCATGAACGGGGGAGGGGCCGAGAGAGAGGGAGACACAGAATCGGAAGCAGGCTCCAGGCTCCGAGCCATCAGCCCAGAGCCCGACGCGGGGCTCGAACTCACGGACTGTGAGATCGTGACCTGAGCTGGAGTCGGACGCTCAACCGACTGAGCCACCCAGGCGCCCCTCAGAAGTGCTCTTAAACCAGGCCTGGTTCCCATGCCCTTGGGCCTCCCTCAGCCCCAAGGCCCCAACCAGGTGTCAGGAAACCCGTGGGGAATGGGGGAGGGCAGGCTGGGGTCAACTGCAGAGTTCTCGGTCAGAGTCCACTGAGTTTACAGACAAGGTAATTTGCATCATGAATAAGCAGCGGGCCATGAAGGTGGATCTCACACCTGCGTACCTCCAGGCCCGACTGTGGGCCAAGCCCAAACCAGGGGTCAGCAGGTATCCAGGCCCCAGCCTCCCAGAGCTGGGCCCAAGCAGACACTGTGCTATCTGGGCTAACCGTTCCACACATCGGTCCTAGCAGGGGACCTGGGGGGAGGAATCTGGGTGGGGACCAAGGAGGAGTCGTCATTGCCCCATTCTGGGCCTTTGTGTCCTCACCTGTTAAAGAAAGGTCTTGAACTAGAAACTAGACCTGCTATCCTTTCTGGTTTAAACACCCCAGGTTGATTTCAGGTTGATTTCTTCGCCTTTTCAAGGCTCTTGGTTACATACGCTGATGAGGTATAAACTCTGGGCAAATGAGTATCTAGCTGCTGGAACAGAAAGGCAGGGAAGGGCCGCCCACAAGGATCTGGGCCTGCCCTTTGACTCCAGCCTGGCTCAGGCCACCCTGGAGGCATCCTGCTCTAATGGGTTCTACGCCTTCTCTCCGCCGTCGGGCCCTGAGGAGCACGCAAGGGCCTTTAGCAAGGGGGCAGCATGGTGCGTCCTTGTCCGTCAGTGCTCGGGCCTGGCCCAGACTTGCCCTGGACTCACCCCTACCCCCTAGAGAGGGGGACAGGCTAAATCACAGCAGTGTCATGATCTGACCTGAGATGAGGAAGCTGCGTGGGGAACCAAGTAACCAGAGAAGTTTTGCTCCAGTGCCCGTGGTCTGACTGGGCACTGAAAACAAAACAAAACAAGCAAGACAAAACAAACAAACAAACAAGCAAAACCCTCTTCTGTCTTCGGCCATTCCCTGCCCACCGTTCCACGGCTGACTGGCAGTATGACTCCGGCCAGCACCTGGCACAGCGCCTGCCATGCACTAAGGAGATGCCCAGAAAGTGTTTGGGGTCACAATTCATTACTTAACTCACAAACGCGTATTTATTAAATCTCGTCTGTGCGTTGGGCACTATTCCGGGGTAGGGTACAGAATAAAACAGACAGGCTCTCTGCCTTCACCGTGCTTACGTGTTAGTGTATGGGAGGGCGGATGGGAGGGGGAGCCAGGTAATAAAGTAAATAGATCAATCATTTCTGACAGTGCTAGGTGCTATGAGGAAAAGGCTACAGGGGAAACAGGGAAGAGAGCCAATACAGAAATAGGCTAGGAGAATCTTAAGGTGGTAACAAAATATGTCTCTAAGGAGCTGAGACTTAACAACAAGGGTCCTGGAAATAAGTACAGTAAGTGCAAAGGCCCTGAGGTAGAAACAATCTTAGCTTGATCAGGAACAGGAACCTAATGGCCAATGTGCATGGAGGGGGGCGGTGCGTGAGAGGGGGTGGCAAGGGATGAGGGGGGACAGAAAAGCAGAGCCCACCCTGTGGGGCCCTATATAGGCCATGGTTGGAAGTCTAGATTTACCGGATTATCAGTGTATTGTTCCCAATACTCTGAGGGAATGAATGAATGAAGTCACTCGTCTCTGGGCCTCAGTTTCCTTGTCTATAAAATGGACTAGGTCACTGGTTCCCAAACACCACCCCGCGGACTGGAGAAAAACAAGAAACCCGAGAGTCACCTGGGGAGCTTTTAAAGGCACAGACTCATTGACCGCATTTCCAGGGCTTCTGGTTAGAACGGCTGGGATTGGGGCACCCGGGTGGCTCAGTCGGTTAAGTTTCCCACTTCAGCTCAGGTCATGATCTCACGGTTTGTGGGTTCGAGCCCCGCGTCGGGCTCTGGGCTGACAGCTCGGAGCCTGGAGCCTGCTTCGGATTCTGTGTCTCCCTCTCTCTCTGCCCCTCCCTGTCTCTCACATTCTGTCTCTCTCTCTCTTTCAAAAAGAAAGAAAGGAAGGTCTGGGGTGGGGCCTGATGTCAGTTGGTTGCTTCTTAAGTTTGAGACCGTCTCTTCCAGCCAGTACTAGCCTCCCCTTTCCTTTCTCCATTTCCCCCTTTATCCCCAAAGGTCCTCAGGAGGTGGTGGGGTCCATCTTCAGCCCGTCTCTTCCAGGAGGGATATCTTTCCCTCCCCTTGCACCCATTCCTCAGGGCTGCACGTTCGCTCCCCTAATGTCCCCGAGCCCCTCTTCCTACACCATCATTCTTACGGAAACCACGGCAAACCTCCAGCGTTCCCGCTTTCTCCCAGTTCAGCCCCCACATTCCCTCCACCCTCTCCCACCCTACCCGCCCAGCCAAGGATCCAGCGGAATCCTTGGGCTGGCCTCAGACCGGGGCCGTGTGTGTTTCAGGCCACAGACAAGCGGAGGGCGCTGGAGGAGACCATGGCCTTCACCACCCAGGCTCTGGCCAGTGTGGCCTATCAAGTAGGCAACCTGGCCGGACACACTCTGCGGATGCTGGACCTACAGGCGGCCTCCCTGCGGCAGGTCGAAGCCCGTGTGAACACGCTGGGCCAGGTAAGGGGCGTTTCGGAGGGCCTCTTGCACCGGCCCCCCATTCTTCAGCGCCCCCTGCTCGGCCACTTCCTCTGGCGAATACTTTTTCTCGCCTTCCTCCAAATGCCTTCCTCCACCACAGAAGCCTGGCGCTTCCCAAGCATTTTGAGCCTCCTCCTCTCTGGTTATGTCTCCGTGCTGGGCCTTGCCGCCCTCCCAGACTAGGAACTCCTTGAAGGCAGAGCCTTTTCCTGCTCTGAATTCTCGCCGGCGCCGTAGGCAGCAGGCCTGACCAACCCCGGTTGGCCGTACAGGACAAGAAAGAGGAAGAGGGGCCTTGTTTGCATCTCGACCCCGGGGTGGTAACGGGCTAAGTTGTCCTAGACCCGAAGTGTTTGCTGGGCAAGGCCGTCTTCAGCCCTGAAGACAATGCCACCACGAGACAGTGGCCCCCCGCCCATCTAGCACACTCACCCTCCTCCTTCCTTCCTGGATCCCTGGCGGAGGAATTGCCCCATCAACAACACGCTCAGATCCACTGGCACATCAGCCTGGCTTGCCCATCACCCACGTGTTCGCGGCGGGGTGTGTCTTTTCCTCTCCCCCTCCCCCCCCCGCTCCGCGGACCGGAGTTCCCACCCTCTGGATGCTGTGAGTTGCCCCACAGAACATTCCAAGAGGAAGCGAATTCACTTATCCGTCCCCCCAAGAGAGTCAGCTGATACAGCCTCGATTCTCCGCCCCCTCCACGTGGGCCACACCGTCCACCTCCGCTACCGAGCCAACCCGGGGCTCCGGTCTCCTCCCAGCATCTGCAGGGATGCCGGGTTTTCTCTTTTCCGCTGGATCCTGCTCCAGCTAATAATAACCCTCATGCTCTTCCAGCAGGAAGTCTCTCCAAAGTGGCTCCTTCCTCCCCTGGCAACTCTTTTCCCAAATGCTGCGTGGCCTGGGGGGGGAGAAAATGTACTCTTTCTCTGGATCTCTCGGCCTCCCATGGTCCCCACCCCCACCCCAAGTCTCTAGCCTCCTCCTCCCTTCAGAGGAAGGGCACTGGGGCGGAGGCCACCTCCCCCCTCTGTCCCCTCAACCCCTGTCGTGGCAGATGGTGAGTATGCATATGGAGAAGGTGGCCCGAAGGGAGATCGGCACCTTAGCCACTGTCCAGCGGCTGCCCCCTGGCCAGAAAGTCATCGCCCCCGACAGCCTCCCTCCCCTCACGCCTTACTACCGGAGACCTCTCAACTTTGGCTGCCTGGATGACATTGGCCATGGGATCAAGGTAGAGAGAGGGCCCCTCCTCTTCCCCACAACCCACCCTCTCCTGTTCCGTGTCTCCCTTCTCCCCGGGCCCCCAGTTCTCTTCCACGACCATGTTCTTGTCCCAACCCGCAGCCCTTTTTTTCCCCTCACTCTCTGCAGCCATCACCTTAGATGGACCCCTACTCTCCGAGCCCCCTCCCCCTCCTTCCCGGCCCCTCCCTCCATGGCCGCCTTTAACCCTGTCCCCAGATGGTCTGCTGAGGGTGGGGTCCGAGCAACCCCCTTCCGTGGGGGCTGGGTGGGTGTGAAGGGGAAGAGGGGAAGGGAGGATGTCAGGGGCGTGCATGAGAATCGTTCCCCAGCCACACACAGAGAACAGCAACTTCCTCTGTCTGGAGGTTTGAGGTCACCGTGCAGAGCACTCACCCCGGGGGCTGCTGTGGGGGTGGGAAGGGGCAGGGATGTGGCCACTCAGAGGGGACCTGCGAAGCCAGGGGAGCACGGCCACTGACATTTTCTGCTTAGCTCATCTCCTGAGAGGGGGGAGAACACACACGGTCCATTTCGTCAACATGCCAGGCCAGCTTAAGGCTCCCCTGGATCTAAAGGACCTCTTAACACCCTTAACGGCCCGTCTCCCCCAAAAGGGGTCTCGAGAGGGCACTCCCTCCTCCAGCCACCAGGCCTCCCCACCAGTGAGCTCTCCTCATTGTCCAGCTCCGATTCTTTCTTTGCGCCTCAGCTCGGGTCCTTTTTGTCTCGTGCCTCGCGGAGTACAGCAGAGGGCAGCGTTCCCCAGGTCCGCGGACTTGGCGACACCCCACCAGTAACGTGTGGGCTCGCCCTTGCCCTGTGTGCACTTTAAACGCCCTGCCCCTCTCTGTCCTGAGCTGCCCAAAGCCAGCTCTGCAGGCCCACCAAATGACGGGTGGGACATTGCTAAGTGTGATGGTCCCCTCCGCCCCCACCCCACCTCCTGAGCCCCGAGCGCGCGCCTGCCGGGTTAGGATCTATCAGAATTAGAGACCACCAAGCTGGCCACGGAGATGCTTTGGGGAGCGAGGTGCGAGGTGCGGATGCTAGGCTGGGTGGAGGAAGTGGCCGTCAGACCGCGTCTGCTCAGGCTTCCGTCGGGCCTGCGGCCCCGGACTAGAGGCCTGGGGCCCAGGCAACAGCGAGCCGGGCGTGGGGGGCGGGGGTGGGGGGGGTGGGAGAGGGGGCTGGGAAGTGGAAGTGGGAACTTGCTGTGAATGCGCTCTCCCTCCCAGTTCTCGGTGCCTCTCCCTCATTTCCTTTCTGGGACCAGGGAGGGTACTGGGGAGGGGTTCCCATAGACGTCAGCCCTGTCCCCTGCTTCCTCCTCCCCTCCTCCCCCCCCCACCCCCCCGCAGGATCTGAGCACGCAGCTGTCACGGACGGGGACCCTCTCTCGAAAGAGCATCAAGGCGCCTGCGACGCCCGCCTCCGCCACCCTGGGGTGAGGCCTCGCCATCCTCAAACTTCCTCCTCCGCCAGCTGCCCCCCTCCTCCTCCCGGTACCCGACCCCCGCTCGCCCCGGAAGCCTTCCCGGCTCCCCTGACGGCACCCCTCCCCTCCGCCGCCAGGAGGCCACCGCGGATCCCGGAGCCGGTGCAGCTCCCTGTGGTGCCCGACGGCAAGCTCTCCGCCGCCTCGTCTGCCTCTTCCCTGGCCTCTGCAGGGTGAGCCCCACAAGTCCCAGTGAGGGGGTTGAGGGGGCCCCCTACCGGTTGTCAGGGGGACTACTAGGGTCCAGAGGACTCTCATCACAGGCCCCGGGGCTAACGACTGGAGGGGCGGGGCCAGCTGGGGGATGCTGTTAGGGGAGGTGTCCCCCAACCTAGCCGAGCCCCGCTTTCTCTGGACTTCAGCAGCGCCGAAGGTGTGGGTGGGGTGTCCGCGACCAAGGGGCAGGCAGCACCCCCACCTCTCCCCAGCCCCGTGGCTCCGCCTCCTCCACCGGCCACCACGGAAGTCTTCCTGCCGCCCCCTCCGCTGGAGGAAGTGTCCCTGCCCCTGCTGGGTAAGGAGCCCCGCTCTCTCCTGGCTCCACTGTCGGGGGCGGGGTGGGGGGGGGTCTCTTCTCACCTCCTAACACCCCACCCCACCCCACCCCTATCCCTCTGCCTGGAATTGGCTCGCCTCAACTCAGCGCCTGCTTTCTACCGGGCTCTGTGTTCAAGCTCCCCCTCCATTTTCTCGCTTGACCTTAACAGCCCTACGAGGGTGTTCACACTCTGACTTAACAGGTGCAGTCGGGGCTGACAGGTTAAATTAAGTCGCTTGCCCCAGGGTCACCCAGCTCAGTGGCAGAGCTACACTGCTCAGTATTTTTGTGTTTGCTGAGCGCCGACTGCATTCTAGAGATCCGGTGGGGGGGACCGTGGTGGTGGAAGGCTGCAGAAAGATGACCTCCGATGGGTAGATCCTGGAGCCTTGCTTCCGAACAGTGAAGTTTTCTGGGGCCAGTGGAGGGGGTTCCCGGTGCATATTTGCAGGCTTTCTGCTTTCCCCTCCCAGCACCAGAGCTGCCCCTGGACCTGCCCCCTCCTCCACCCCTGGACGTCCATGAGCTGGGACTGCCACATCTGCCCCCACCAGGCTTCGGGCCAGAGGAGCCTAGCTGGGTCCCTGCCGCATACCTGGAGAAAGGTACCTGACTCCCGGGACTAGGGATCCCCCCACCCCTAATACTCTAGAATCTTCAAGGGTGTGAGCCTGCTACACACACACACACACACACACACACACACACACACACCCTATTTTCTGATGAGCTGACCGAACGTTCACCCAGGAGTGGTGAACCAAGCTGGACAGACAGGCAGCTGGCCCGGCACTGAATAGTAATCCGGCTGGGGAGGGGTCCCAAGAGTTTTGGAGAAGACACTCCCCCCCCCCCGCCCCCATCCCACTCCCTGCAGCCGCCTCCCCTAGACGTTGCCTGGAATCCCGTCCAGGGGCCCCTGCACCCCCCCATGGTAAGGCAAGAGGCGCGTCTCACGGCACCCTCTCCTCCCGCCCTGCAGTGGTGACGCTGTACCCATACACCCGCCAGAAGGACAACGAACTCTCCTTCTCTAAGGGCACCGTCATCTGCATCACACGCCGCTACTCCGATGGCTGGTGTGAGGGCGTCAGCTCGGAGGGGACTGGATTCTTCCCAGGGAACTACGTGGAGCCCAGCTGCTGACAGCCTGGGGCTTTCTGAGCTCCCGCCCGGAGCACTGCGCTGCGAGCCTCTTGAGCTCCAGTGCAAAGTCAGCTCCAGAGTCAAGGCGGGACCCGGCCTGCCCACCTGTGAGCTGTGCCCGCCCCTTCCCCCTCCTTTCGGTGGTGGGAAGGGGTCCTGGGGAGAGAAGGGATGTATCCGAAGGCCTGCCGCAGACAGGAAAGAACCGGAAGCCAAGGACTTTGGTGATCTTGTCCACAGAAGACCCACCCCTCCATGCAGCACTGAGTGCCAACTTTGAATAAAACTCTGATGACCTCCTGGTGATTGCCCCGCAGGGCTGGGGGCCCAGAGAGGAGGGAGTTAAAGGCTCCTGCTCATTACTGAGCCCCCACTCTGCTGCCGCTGGCAGCAGTCTGTCCCCGTCTCTTCCGTCCTCGTGAGGTGGCCCCTACGCCAGCCCCCTGGTGCCCCCTCTGCATTGACTGAATCTCCTTTTTTGGCCCGTTGCTCGCTGTGTTACTGTTCGGGTTGGGCTGCCCGAGCCGGGCGCTCTTCCCAGAGTGGGGACCAATTCCCCCGCTGACGTGGGGCTCTCTGGGAGCAGGGGTCGCCTCACCCTCACCCTCCGGACACCGGCGCGAGAGACCTCAGTCAGCTCTTTGCCCTTCACCTCCTTTATAGCGGTAGAACACCAAAGAGGGAGGAGGGGCTTGGCTTTCGCTGGCTCTGCTTGAAAACATCATGGCTTTCTGTTCCATACGGGAGGAGGGGGGCGCAGAGGGCTCAGCCCGCGGGGCGACTTTGGTAAAGTCCCTGGTCTTTTGCTGCATAGACGAGGCTGGGGTGAGAGGAGGAGACACCGTCGCGCGCGGCGAGGTCCCTGGCTGGAAGGACCCGAGCCGGACTGTGCGCTACCTCGTTCCACCACCAGGAGGCGACTGTTCCCTCCGGCTTTTTTTTTTTTTTTTTTTTTTTCCTTCCCCCTTTGGGGAGGCTGGCAGGGCGGGCGCGGGAAGGGGGGCAAAAAGGAAAAAGGGTGTAGTGTGGGGACGCAATAGGTGAAGCGAGATTTAGGCCTGAGGCCCTCGGCAGAGGGCTTCCTCTCTCCCCGCCGGGACTGCGGCGCGGCCGGGAGGATTTCGGGACCGGGGTCCCCTTGAGAGAAGACTGGGGGAGAGGGAAGGTTTCGCGGCCCAAGGCAGCAGTGAAAGCAGTGGGAGATGTTCCTTTCCCCCACCCCGCCAGGGAACCCCTGCCTCTCCGTTCGGAGGGCGAGGTCTTTTTGGAAAACACGGCTGCCTTCCAGGCATGCGCACCACCCCGGTGGGGGGCCCGACTCCAGAATTTAACATTGCAGTGGAACTGGGTCGGGGCGGGGGGCGGCCGAGCCGGGTTAACTGCATAGATAGGGACGGCTCCGAACTCTCTCCCCCGGCCCCCAGGTGGACGAGCCCGGAGTTCCCGAAATTCCCGGAGGGACATACCAAGGCGAAAGGGAAAAGGGAGTAGGAAAACTAGGTTTTGTACTTCCCGATCTCCCCGCCCCCACCCCGCCCCCTTCTCCGCCCGGGCGCCCCCTGCAGGCCGCGGTCCTCAGCACGTCTTCAGCACCTGTTGGAGGTGGAGGCGCACGTCGGTGGCCGTCTCCCAGGGCACCACGCCGGCGCGGAAGGCGCTGGGCTCGGCCTTCTGCGCCTCTTGGATCAGGCGGTGCATGGGGTAGCCGCGGCGCGGGAAGGCCACGTCGCCGCCCGCCAGCAGCCCCATGGGGCAGAAGTCGTTGGCGCCGTCGCCCACGTAGAAGAGGCGCTCGAAGTGCACGCCGTCGTGGGCCCGCTCGCGCAGGTAGTCGCTGAGCACCTTGTGCTTGCACATGTTGGCGGGGCAGCGCGCGCAGCTGTGCGTGTGGAAGGGCCGCAGCGCCAGCAGCCCCCGCGCGTCGGGCCCCGACGGGTTGCTGAGGATGCGGCGGAACAGGCCGTGGTGGCCGGCGGCGCGCAGCGCGCTCTCCACGCCGAAGGTGTTGGCATCCGAGATGAGAATGACCTCGAAGCAGGAGCCCTGCTTGGCCACAAATTGCAGCAGGTCGCTCATGCCGGGCGACAGGGGCAGGGCCTCGTAGATGGCGCGCAGGTCCCGCGGCCGCACGCCCTGCTCGCCCAGGTACTGGAAGACGCGCTGCATGTATTCGTTGTAGAAACCCTCGCGGTAGGTGGCCCGCAGGCTCTCGGGCAGCCGCTGGCCCGGCGCGGCGCGCACGATCGAGTCGTCGCTGTTTTCGTCCACGATCGTCTCGTCGAAGTCGAAGGTCAGGAGGAAGCGCGGCGCGCCCTGCGCCGCCATCCCGCCGTCCTGGGAGCAGGGGGGAGAGGAGCAGGAGGAGGAGGAGGAGGGAGCAAGCGAGAGGGGGCGCGGCGCGAGCCGGCCGGGGAGAGGCTGGTTAGCGGGCCACGGCCAGAGGCGCTGGCACATCCAAGACCTGAGGAGGACCCAAGGCTGGTTAAGCTGGGCGGAGTCCCCAACGCCGCCGCCCTCTCCCCAGCCTTCCCTGCCCACCCCGTCGGCACCTCTCTGCGAACTGTGCCGGGCGTCTGGCCTCAGAAGACCATCCTCCTCCGGACCCCAGGAGGGCGTCCTTGGCACCTGTCTCTGCTACTCTCATCTGGGGCCACTGAGACTTAACGGGGTCAGCTTAAAAGAGGGGAAGAGCAGCTTCCAACGGGTCACTCCTTTGGGGAGGTTTCTGGACGAGGCCGTTCTGGAGGCTCCCAGGGACCCCGGTTGGTGGTGTGGAGTCCTCTCCGCACCCTTCTTCCCTGACAAACACAGGCAAGGGAGGCTGGGCGCTCATCCCACTGAAGCAGCCTCCTCCTTCCCTTTTTGGGCCGTGTCCCCTCGATGGGACTGTGGACAATAAGGAGCCAGGCGCCAGGGAACACTGTTGGTATCATCCAAGGCATGTGGATTGCGAATGCCAGGTCCTTGAGCCTCCATAGGAGCTAAGGGCTGCCAGAGAACTGAAGTTTAGCTCTTGGAATAACCAGGCCGGCGAGGTGACCCAGGACGGCTCTCTGGGCGCTGTGGCTAGCGGGGGTCCAAGGATGGGACACTGCTTCTCCAGGGAGTTTCTAGGGCCCTGTGCTGACAGCTCATTGTCACTAATCACTTGCCAATTCCCTGGGAGGAACACGTCAGCGGGTGGGGTTTCTGCCAGAGTCCGAAGGAAGTGGGCACCAAGAGAAGCAGTGGGGCCTGGGGAGGTAGGAGCTTCCCGAGCCAGGCTGAGACATACCTGGGAGACAGGTGAGGGAGAGGAAAGAGAGCAGCGTGGCTGAAAAGGCAGAGGGGAAGGGGAAGGGGGCGGGCGCCTGGCAGGGAAGGAGAAGGCTAGGAGGAGGTCGTGCCAGGGGAGCCTAGAGGCGGACCGGACAGGGAGACAGAGTGGGGATGGGGGCTCCAGGAAGTGGGGGCCTCGGGCCAGCGCCCCCCACCTCCAGAGGACATGGGAGAGGATAGGGGACAACAGGGCATGTGTGAGGCACAAAGAAAGGCAAGCAGATGGAGACCGCAGAAGTCCTCAGAGGCCTGTCCCCGCCACCTTGCCTGCCCGCCGCGGTACATGACCGGGTGGCAGAGAGCAAATCGCGTGCAGCTTCAGAATATCCCCCACGCTGCCTTTCTCCCGCCTGGCCTCCCACCCCAGTTAGTCCAGACGGGCCCACTCTTCCTTCTGGTTTCTTCCTAAGTCGCTCTCTGATATTCCTGTGATGCTTCTGGCCCGGCCCGCCTTGTGAAACAGAAGTCCAAGGTCTCAGTTTCGGAGCTGGGATGTGAACCTAGCTCTCTGCCTCCCTAATAGAACTGTCCCTTTGAACTCGTCCCTGGGGTCACCCTCTGGTCTCACTGACTTCCATCTGGGAGTCTCAGGGGCCCCGGATCCCTGGAGTTGACGATGTAAATAAAGCCTCAGGCCCCCACACCTGGGATGGAAATTTCCAGGGATTAGTGGAGGCCCAGGAGAGACGAGGATAGGCCAGAAAGGGGCTGGATAGGGCTGCTTCCACCGCAGCAGGGGAAGGGGGCTGAGGCCTCATCCTGAGAAATCCCCAGAGGGACCCACTTACCCTAGACAGGCATCGGAGGCCAGCAACTGGAAAACACCCACTCATCGTTGGTACATCACCCTGGGCACCGCCTGCAGGGACTCTGTGGGGCCTCCAGCCGTCGTCCAGAGCTCCTGACAACCACACAAGGTCTGTTGGAGGGTGCCCGCAGCTAGCTTTGTTTCCACCATGAATGATGGCCTGCTTCCGTCTCCTCTGCTGAGGATGAACCACCCCCAGGGGCTCCGTAAAAACCCCTCAAATAGACACAGTTCTCCCAGGCGGCCAAGCCCTTGCGAGACATCGTCTTCACAACCCCCCCCCCCCCCCCCCCCGGCAACATTCGAGAGGTTAAAGGTGACATTATCGGAGACCCAGAGAGAGGTTAACCGACATAAAGGTCACTCACTGTAAGTGGCAAAGACAGATCGCGAAACGAGAACTTGGCGTCTGAGGTGAACGTGCCCCAGGCTGTGCTGTTTCCACGGGGAGCCTGGTTCACGAACTGCTGGCCACAGCCTTGCGTGCTCTCTGCCCTTAAAGGGGGAGGGGCAGGTGACCAGGCTCATTGTACCACAGGTGGCCGGGGGTGGGGCAACAGGACCCCTGGGCATCACAGGTGATCAGAGACTGGCCTCCCTGGTGCCTTCAGAGCTTGGCCATCGGCCGGGAGTCAGTTTGGAATTTCTGCGGGGCTTTGCTGTGTGGCTCTGGGGACACGGTTTAGCTTTGTGGGGGTTTCACCAACTCGGCTACAGAGGATGCCACCTACAGCTCCCACTGCCTCCCCATGCCCCATCCCTCCGCTCTGCCCCTGGGGTTGAATGAGCGACTAGAAGAAGCTGGGCCAGATCTGGAAAAATATTGAGAACCCACGACTAGCCGCGCAAAAGAACAAGTGTCTGGCTGGTTGCTGCCCTCTGGTGGTGACAGCGGATGACACTGGAAACCCCTGACTTTGTCAAGGTGACACTCACCCCAGATCATCCCAGAACATCAGGGAGAACCTCTTGCCCCCAAGACAGAGACTGGGACATCCCAGCAACAGGACACAGGTCAGAGGGACAGGCCGTATCACCTCGAGCCACCCCAATCCCACCCCCCCATTCCTGAACCATACGTGCACTGAGCCCTTATGACAGGGATGGATGTGGGTCTCAGCCTTTCCCTTAAGAACTTTTAATCTAGGAATTGGGAAAGGCAGCCGAAGCCGGATGGGGCAGGGGGCAAAAAAGGGAAGCAGTTGGGGGGAAGGGATCAAGAAGATGGGGGGGGGGAAGGGGAGGGAGGCATGGGGACGTTGGAATGGCATGTTTTGGAGGATGGGAGGGGTGTCCCCAGGCCCTATCTGGAGGGAGTTCCAACCTTCCAGAAGCCTGCCTGATATCCCGTGTCCGTCCCCAGGCCTAGTGCATTGGTGGAGAAAGGTCAAGGGATACCCCTCCCGTGGTAGAAACAAGCAGGGTCAGACACAGACACGTGCCGCGCTGGGCACGGGGAGACAAGTGAGCGGGAAATACAAAGATACAAAAAGAACACAGGCCGCTCAAGCAGAGAGCAACTTTCATCCCATAGAAAAGGGTCTCCTTGTGTCGGTTGCCCCTTGTTTCTCTTTCTTCAAAAAAAAAAAATTTTTTTTGGTAGAATATTCTACCGATTTTCAGTTGTGTACAAAACTTATGCATCAGAGCAAACGATACATTTCATCTATTCAGGGAAAATGAGTTGAATATTTACTGTTTGGTGAACTGCCTCTGTTTCTTTTCGTTCCCCAGAGCAGAAAGCCAGGCATCCTGGGTTTCTTCCCCCGGAAGCTGAGCAGGGCCAGGCAGCCACCCCCCAACCCCCAACCCTTACCCCCACAGCAAGCAGAGGGTCCCAGGCCCTCCTGGGATCTCATTCTCATGACGTTCAAAAAGCGAACTCACCTCTGGCAGCTTTGTCCTAAGTGACCAAATTCTTTCGTGGTCACCAAAAAGAGTCCCTCAGAGAAAAGGGAGATGGGGTCTCTGAGCTTCTCCAGATGGCTAGAGCAGAGAGAGGAGAGAGGGGGTTTTGTTAAGGGTGGCAGGGGGTCCACATTCTAGTCCCCTCGAAAAGCGGTGCCTGCCTACCCGATTCCGTATCAGATCGCCGGATTCCTCCTTGCTCCCTCCTGCCTTTTACAACAAATGCTTATAGATGACATTTGTGGGAATGGGGTGGCAGATGGGGCAGGGAAACAGGCCCCTCTTTGGCATGGGCCCTAAGTTTGAAAGTCCCCTCTTAATGAATGGGTGGAGCTCACAGGACAGGCTTTGGGGACAGTTTCCCCCAGGAAATGTGCCGGAGAGGGATGGGGGTGGGGAGTGAGGACCCTGGAGATATCATAGTGACAAGCCCCCTGCCCAAGACCGAACCTTCTGGTATCAATCACTAGGAATTGGATGTCACAACTAAGCTGAGGTTTTCTCCCTTTCCCGGGCAGTATTCCCAACGTCACCATGGTCTCTTCCTTCTCGCTACCACCAGCAGCAAATAGGAAAAAACCCGAGGCCCAGAGAGGTCAAGCTAACATCCTGGAGGTCGCACAGCGTCAGATTCAGGATTAGAACTTAGGAGTCCCTGGTGGCTCTTGGGACAGCGGCAGCCAGAGAGCGTCCCCTATCGCCCCGGAGACCCCCTTGAGCTGTGAGCTTACTGTTCTGACTAGCTGGCGTGATGACCTGTAGCCCCGGTGTCGGTGCAGAAGCTGAGACCAGGAGCCTCCTCTGGGCTCACCCTGCTTGGGTGGACAAGCTGGAAGGGGATCCTCAGTGGACAGGGAGGTGGCAGCTGCCGGTGGAGTGGGGGGAGAGATATTTTTAGAGGTGGCTGGAAAGCAGGCACTCTGGCACACCCCCAGCTGGCGGGTGCTTCGCTCCAATGCGGGGCGGGGGGGGGGTGCGCAGCTCGGGGAGCCCAGGGGGGCTCGTGGGTGGCGGGGAGCAAGGGGGGGGGCACAGATTCCTTCGCTTTGCCCGAGTAGGGGACAGAGGGCTACCCGGGCACGAGGTTCCCGGGGTAGCAGGAAGAAGGAGGACTCATTTCTCCGCTCCAGGGGCTCCCCCCACTGACACGCGTGAAGGAGCGCCCTCAAACTCCACACAGCCCCCACCCCGCACTGGGACCCCAGCCCTCCCCTATACCTCCGGGAGCGCAGGACTCACGCGGGGAGCGGCGGCGGCAGAGGTCTGTCCCGGCTTAGTTTGGAGTGCAAAGAGTGGGGGAGAGGGGCTAGCTGAGGTATCTGGGCGCAGGATGGGCTAAGGGGTGCTTACGGGAATTGGAGGGGACGCGGTGTCTTGTCCACCCCCGGATTTCTGGGCTCCGGCTCACGAGTCCCTCCAGTCCCGAGGGGCCGTGGATGATGTGCGTCTGGGCCGTCCCCTCCACCTGCCCCCCATCTCCCCCCCCCACCCCCCACGGGCTGCCGCCGCGTCCCCTTTAAATGCCCGGGAGCCGGAGCCCGAGCCGCGGCTGGCGCTGCGGCTGCCGCAGCACCCGGGCCCACCGCAGTCCCCTCACGTCACAAGCGACTGTCCAATCACAGAGGTGCCGGCGCACATCAAAGGGGCGGGCCGCCCGCGGGCCACGCCTCCCGGCTGCCCGGGAGGCTCCCGGAGCCGGAGCGAAGGTGGGATTGCGCGCAGGGCGGGGAGAGGGCAGGGGAGAGGGCAGGGGAGGCGGGACGGAGCGCGTCCCTCCCGAGGAGCGTGGGTGGGGGACACCCTCGCTGGAGCGGCTGCGGGGGTCTACGTGCAGCCCCGCCCGTACACCCAGAAGTGTCAGGGCTGTGCCTCCAGGGCGCTGAGCCCTGAGCTTTGCAGAAATGCACCCCCACGCCCAGCCCTCGTTCCCTTCTTCTCTCCGAAGCCTGGCGGTAGGTACGGCTTGACCCAGCCCGGGGAAAGCAGTTCCTCTCCCACGTGCGCGTCGCTCTGTCCTCCGCGCGCGGAGTCCCAGCACCTCGCCTCTTGGGACCCTTCCCCCGTTACAGGTTACGGGGGATGGCCGGGAGAGAGACTCTTCCACTCCCCCTACCCCATAAACCCTGATTTAAGGACCCAACTGTTTGCCCTTTGCAAGTGATGTTGTAAATAAAAAAACCCGCTTTCGAGAGTCCGTGCCTAGCCACGCTCCCCTGCTCCCCTACCCCCGACTGCCCTGCAGCCGGATGGTTGAAGAGAAGATTCTGTTTTGAGAGCAGAGAGCTGAAACTTGTATATACTGAGAACGTGCTCTGAACCAGACGCTGTACTAGGTCGCTGCACTTACGGTTGAATAGTCACAACAGGGGAAATTATTTGCCCCGGTTCAGACCCAGGCACACCTGGCTCATGGGGTCACAAAGGAAATGTGTGGATGCAGAGATTAGGCGCTGCCTGGGTCTAACCGCCCCCCCTCCCCCACCCCCACCCCGCCCCTGCTCCACTCCTCCAAGAGAGCCAGCAGATGCAAAGGCCCTGTGTGATGTGGCATCCGATGGCGCTGGAAACCAGAGAGGGAATGCGGGTCAGCAAGGAATTACCCTGTGTCGGGGGGGGGGGGGGGGGGGGGGAGCTGGGGGTACATGAAAGAAGCGGACAGATGTGTGCCATGTTTCCACATACACAAAGGAGAACGAATGCTTTACAGCTGCTTAAAACCCTCGACAGTGACTTCTAGTGTCCCAACTCTGTCCCTGGCTTGCTGCTCATGCCTCTGTCCTCACTGCCCACCCTTTCTTCCAGCACTCTGGCACACCTGATCTTTCCTGGGGACCTCTGTCCTCAAGTACGCTCCTGCCCCATTTGCTGGGCAAGTCCAGCCTCTCCTGGAGCTCCTTCTGGAGCTCCTTCTTTTTTTTTTTTTTTAATGTTTGTTTATTTTTGAGAGTGAGAGAAAGCGTGGCGGGGGGGGGGGTGGGCAGAGAGAGAGAGGGAGACAGAGAATGACGGGAAGCAGGCTCTGTGCGGACAGCAGACAGCCTGATGCGGGGCTCGAACTCACGAACTGTAAGATCACGACCTGCACCCATGTCAGGCGCTCAAATGACTGAGCCACCCAGGCGCCCCCTGAAGCTCCTCCTGAAACTGACTTGTGTGCTTCCAGAACTTGTGGTTAATGCCGTCAGTATGTTTCCATGTGTCAGTTCGTGTGATCCTCACCACTCTGTGAAACCGCTCCTTTCGCTGTAGGGAGATCAAGGCAGGAAGAGTGGAGCTGACCCAGCCGGGGAACGCTGGAGGTGGTCTTCCAGCCTGGTTGTCTCAACCATTACCCCACACCTTCTGGCCTGTAAGCAACAGGAAGGCGGAGACCACATTTGTATTATTGGTTCTACCTAGTGCCTCGTTTGTGTCTGCTCCGTTGTTGAATCTCCTCGCTACCAAGTCCCTCCAGTATCATCCCCATTTCACAACGGGGAAATTGACACTCAGAGAGGTCAAATGGCTTGCCCAGGGTCACATGCCCCAAGGAGGTACCGATTCAAACCCTGATCCTGATGTAATTAACAGCCCTCTCAGCTATTTCCAGATTCACTGCTGGGGCTGGGGCTGGGGCTGGGGGTGGGGTGGGCGGGTAACTTTTCTGGTGCTTACAGTAAGCGAGTTCTTACTGCCCACCTCTGCCTGCCAGCCACGGGAGCACCAAAACTCACAGGAGCCACGTGCAAGGCGCCTTTGTGGAATAAATCTAGAAACTCCCAGTTCCCCCTACACGGAACTTTTTCGGACACAATCCTGCCTCTCTTAAACTTTCCCCCCTCGTTGTGCCAATGAACACCGTTGGGCGATTGGACAAGCCTCCTCCCGTGGGATTCACCTTAGAACTCTCCGGTCAGTCAATCTGGCAGAGAGAGCTTGTGGGGACAGGGGACTCTGGTGAACCCTGATTCAGGTGTCCAGGTACGGGGCTTTCCAGGTGGCCTTCACAAAGAGGGTGTGACTCTTTTTTTTTTTTTTTTTTTCTTAATTCAAACTCTTGTGTCTTTCAAACTCTCGTGTCTGACTTGCAATAGGTCTCTTCCAGGGAGCTGAAGAGGGCGTGACTCTCGCCTCAGGTTTTGGTGTCACAGCCAGAGAGGCCAGGAATCCAGGACCAGGGACTCCAGCTCTGCAATAGACCTGGTGGGGGGAGGGGCCAGGGCTAGAGGGAGGGGCCGATCCTACACTCCACCTGCGGGAAGGAGGATTTTGTGCTGGGCACGTAATCAATCCCCACAACAACCCTGGCAAGATGGGTTTTTAATATTCTCCGTAATACAAGTGAAAAAGCAGAAGCTTGGGGACATTAAGAAAGCGCCTTGCCCAAGGACGCTGTGTGGCAAGTGGCGGTCAGCCCAGATGTTCAGGTCTGCACTTCTCTGTAGAAGGCGGAGGGCCTTCAGTGACCTGGCACCGGACGCAGGTGGGCTTAGCGCAAGAGGCCCCCGGGAGCGCCCCCTTCAGGCAGTTCTGCGAGTTCTGTTGTGGGTCCCTTGGGTCTAAGGCGTTGTGCTGGGGGGGGGGGGGGGGGGGCTTAGGGACCAGAGCCGAATACATCCTCTTTCAGGTCTCTTGTCTTCTTCCTAGCCAGCAATCACTAGCATTGATGGAGCGCTCGCTGTGCGCCAAGCGGTGTTCTAGAAGCCTCAGGTCTCTTCCTGCTCGCATCAACCTAGGACCTGTTAGCCCGGCCATTTTACAGACGGAGACAAATGAGGCACAGAGTGGTATGTAATTTGTCGAAGGTCACAGAGCTAGGCAGTGGCGAAAGCAGGATTTGAGCTCAGGCAGTCAGCTGCAGGGTTCCTTTTTTTTTTTTTTTAAGTTAGTTAATTAATTAATTTGTTTGTTTGTTTAGAGAGGGGAGGGCAAGGCAGAGAGAGAGAGAGTGAGAACGGGGCTCCGTCTCATGAACAGTGAGATCACGACCTAAACAAATTGAGTCCAATGCTCAACCGACTGAGCCACCCAGGCGCTCCCCGTGGGTGCTTGCATTCATTCCGCGAGTATTAACTGTACCAGGCACTGGGAGATCAGACACTGAGGAGACGTGGACCCTGCCCTCAAGGAGCTTACAGTCGAGAGAGGAGACGGAGACCAGCCAACAGGCCTTCCCGAAAGAGTGGCGGAGAACATATCTGTTCTACCTGTGACCACCAGGGCGATTCTGTCACGGACTTCAGCAGCTGGGACCTGAGGTGCCTCCGGGAGAAGGAGGAGACTCATAATCCAGGGCTCAGTTCCCCCAGGGGTGCCCCCTTCTGACCACTCTCCTTCCCTGTCCCACCCCAACTCCTGCCCTTGCTGTGGCTGCTGGCTTCCCCTCCTGTCTTTCCCCACGTCCCCCTCCCCAAGCAGCCTGGAGACACTCCAGGGCAACCTTCTCCCCACCCCAGGCAGTCCCTCTCCCACAACAGACTCACCCCTACAGGGCTGTTCGCTGTCCCCGCTCAGTAAGCAGCGAGGATAGGGCATCAGGAGACAGTGAGAGTGCAAACACCCATTCTGCTACCTGGGACACACACACAGCAGGTGGAGTGAGAGAGTAACCCCCCAGGGTCCCCTCTGGGCCAGGAAGTCCTTGCAGTCTGACTCAAATCCCACCTGCTAGGGCACTTCCTCTCATTTGGCCTCTAAGACACCTTCCCTCGGGGTAACGGCTATCGGAGACTTGAAATACGCCACTCCAATTCCTTCATTTTTGCAAATGTCACATTAAAGTGAACAAGGTGATTTCGCCTCTGCCTGCTTCACGTCCTTGGTTGCTTCTTGCATCCTTGTCCCCCTCCCTCTGTGTAATAACCTTCTTTTGGACTTACAAATGTGCTACCGCAGGCCCTTTGCACTTGCTGTAGCCTCTTTCCAGAGGACTTCCTAGCCCATTGATGGGCTCCCACTGAGTTCAGGGCTCAGCTCATCTGTCACTTCTTTTTTTTTTTTTTATTTAATTTTTTTTTTAACGTTTATTTATTTTTGAGACAGAGAGAGACAGAGCATGAACGGGGGAGGGGCAGAGAGAGAGGGAGACACAGAATCGGAAGCAGGCTTCAGGCTCTGAGCCATCAGCCCAGAGCCCGACGCGGGGCTCGAACTCACGGATGGCGAGATCGTGACCTGAGCTGAAGTCGGATGCTTAACCGACTGAGCCACCCAGGCGCCCCTCATCTGTCACTTCTAAAAGGAAACTGGGCCTCCCCAGACACCCTCCCTCTCCTCCGGAGATAAGGACCTCTGATCACACACCTCCACAGCACCCTGGCCTCTCCTGGCTGGTTAATATCTGCTTCCATTAGACTGTCAGCTCCACGGGGACAGGCACCATAATGGGTTTGCTCCCATGGTGGTTAGGTGCTGGGGAGCACCCCGTGCACGCCTTGATCTGGAGTAGCTGCTCAAAAAAATATATTTGTGGCCTGAATGACTGCAGGATTCCCAATCCAGGCCTGGAATGACCCAAGGCTGGGTCGTCTGACTGGGAGGGGCGGGGGATGTGCTCACAAAAGGAAGGACCAGCAGCTAAGGGCTCCAGGGAGGAATCTGTCCACCCTCAAGGCAGGTCTGTGCTGGAGAAGAGGCACCGTCCAGAATCAGGTCCAGCCAAAACGAGAGCCCCTTGTTTTACCAGCAAGCTGTGTAACTTACAACACACTCTCTGCAATTCACATTATTCTCCTGATGCCGGAAATGGGTCCGGGAGAGGTTAGGTGAGTCCAAGGTGGCGAAGGCAACACCCGAATGCAGGTCTTTTGAACCCAGCCAGCTTTGCCGAGGCCAAGTGTACAAGGGGAGAGGATGCGTTGCCAGCCAGCAAAGATTCCAAGATTCTGGCCTTCGGGCCATTATTTGACTCCTTCTGGGGTTTTTTATTCGTTCACGTAGGCGTGCATTCATTCATCGGTTCGGGAGACACGTGCTCCAGTCGACCACTGCCTTCGAGAAGGCCATAGTCCAGTGCTGGCCTTGGGAATCTGGGGTCCATCTGTGATTGGCCTGAGCTTATCATGGATAATTTTTGTGTGTTTACGTATAACTGTCCATTTTTCACGTAAACTTTCAAAAAGCTTCCACGACTCCAGCCGTCCTTCCCTCCCCGCTCTGCAAAACGTTTAAGAATCACCGGCTAACTCGGTATAAAAGGACAGCAGCCCCTGTGCTCGTCAGTCCGTCCCGCCTGTTTGGGTGACGAAGGCCCCAACACATGACCACGTCTGGTCCAAGTGATAAACCTGCTGTCTGGCCCGCATGACTCACCCAAGGCGCTGCCGACCTGGGACAGCTGCTCTCAGCCAGCGCTCTGGGAAGAGAACCGTATAGAAACACACACACACACACACACACACATGCGCGCGTGCGCCACCCCCAGCTCTAAAACGGCTCCTGACTCCAGGAAGATACTTTGGTTTTTCCCTCCCGTATGAGCAACAGCTGCCCACGATGGTGACATATACTGAGGGCGTGTGTGTGTCAAACACTGTGATGCCTAGCGCCTCGTCTTTTTACATCCCCACGGCAGGCCTCCGCGTCTAGGAACTTGCCCAAGGTCACACGTCAGGGGAGAGGTGGGGGTGGGGGTGCGGGGGCCGAGGAGAGCAGCAGGTGTTCATGATCCTTCGGGGCTGAGCCCACACCCTGGTGTCCACGCCGTCATGCCCGCGCCTCCCACGCTGTACCAGAGTCGGTCTGAGTGACCAGTGGCGCTGGGCAGAAGCCAAGGCCCGGCTCAGCCGGTGCGGGTCAGGACAGACGATGCTTCATCTTAGGCGCTCTCTCTCACTCTCTTGCTCTCCCCTCTTTCTGGATCGTCGCTCGGCCGCCAGGCTTCCCTACGGGGGACGCTCCCAAGGCAAGGAACTGAATTCAGCCTCGGGCCAGCAGCCAGGGCAGACCCGGCGACAACCCCATGAGTGAGTTTGGGCGTAGCCCTTCCAGCCCCAGTCAGGCTTCGAGGTGACTCGGCCATCTCGTCGGGGCACTTGGAGAACTAAACGCTGGTTTTCAGCTGCTGACTTTTTGGGGTGATCCGTGACTCAGCAATAGAGAACCAGAAATACACCTGTAAACACAATTGCTATGGTTCTCACATTCTATTAAAGGAGGCAGACCGTGGAAGGAAGGAAGGAAGGGCGGGGGGAGAGAGGGAAAGAACCCAGTATGTCAGATAGCAGGAAGTGCTATGGAAAAAAATAAAGCAGGGAAATGGTGGCGGGGGGGGGGGGGGGGGAGCTTCGATTTAAGTAGGGGGCCTAAGAAAAGTCTGACGGAGAAGGGGTCAGTTAAGCAAAGACCCGAGAGAGTGAGCGCTATAGAAATCTGAGGGGAAAAGAGAATCAGGCAGCACGAACAGCACGTGCAAAGGCCCTGGGGTGGGAGCATGTCTAGATCACGTGACCCGCCCAGGGCACCAACTTCGTATATTTTGCCACTGGATTGATTGTCCTCACCAGGCCTGTCTTGGGCCATCTCATCCTGCGGCCTCCAGGAGTGGGGAGGTGGCCTGCTGAGCCCCCACTGCTCTCTTCTTCTCTCCCTTGACCTTGGCTTCATGGCGGTGGTCCTGGGAGTGGGTCTCAGGTTCTCAGGACGTGGAAGTGGCCGCACAGGCAGATCTTCCCAGCCTCCAGGCAGGGCGGGTGACCCGGGGCAAATCCAAGCGAGACGGCAGGACAAGAGAAATGACGGAGGAAATGCGATTTGGACACACAGATACTCAAATTTCAGAGGCCCTCCACTAATTTATGGGGCTGACTGGTAGAAAAATCTAACTCCAATCCTACTGCTATAGTTGTAGGTTATTCTTTGCCATTTTCCTTTTTTGAAGCAAGCAAAATACAAAGCGTCTCCGTGTCATAGCAGAAAGTGCCCCAAACCGCCCATTTGATATGCACACTCGCCCTCCTTCTCAGTGACAGATGTTGCTTGTAAGTGACCCATGGCCTGAGGACTCCCTCTTTCTGTGCCCTCCTCCTCCTCAACCCAGGGATGCCTGCCATGTCCTTTCTGCGTCCTCAGAATCCCTCAGGGCTCCCCACAAGCAGGCCCATGGCCATAGCCACCGTATTTTCCAGATCAGGATGGACAGATCAGTGCAGGAAGCCTGAAGTTACACACAGAGGGTGAAGGGACAGAGCCTGAAGACGGGGTTTCCTGGGACAATCAAGGGCACAAAGTAGCAAGTCTTTCTCCAAGAGACCCACTCATCCCAGGGGACAGAGGAATTGTTTATTTACTTACTCATGTATTCTTTCAACAAATTTTTCATGAACCAGGACTGGCCTTGGTTCTGGAGGAACAATATAAGCAAGACAGAGTTCCTGCCCTGGGAGTGCTTACAGTCTGCTAGGGAGACAGACAAGGCGCATCAGCAGGGGCCTAGTGATTCTGGTGAACATGGGAGGGACATCCAACCCAGTTCAAGGGGGAGGACCAGAGGCGTGTATACGTGTGGTGATGTCAGGGGAAGATTCCATGAGAAGTGCTTTCTAAGCCAAGACCTGCAGGATGCATAGGAGTTGGATAAAGAGGAAAACTTTAAAGAGGGAGAGCTCGTGCAAAGGTCCTGAGGTCTGAGAGGTGGTAGAAAGGGCAGAAGACAGAGGGTCTTGTGAGCTTCTTCCCTAAGGGCCATGGGGAACCGCTGCAGGTTTGGAGCGAGGGGCTGACACAATCACATCTGTGTTTTAGGAAGATCACTTGTGTTGCTGTTACTGGCTGCCCCTCCTTCTTTTCATGGCCCTGTGGCTGAGCAGGGTGGCCTTTGGGGAGACCACAGCCCAGGCCAGCCCAGTTCTCAGAGTGTCGGGAGGATGATGGCAGGCTCTTCTCTTTCCTGTCCCCCTACCCCGCCCCGGCCGACTTCAGGGTCAGGTTCTGAGATCTGCTATATTGGGCTCCCGTGGGTGAGGCTTCCATCCCGCCTCTGGCCACATCAGGCCAGCTTCCCCCAGGATTGAGGGGTTATTTGTATCTTCAGGGTGGCAGGGCCTCCTCCCCAGAGGCAAGGAACCCAAGATAACAGGGCAGCCTGGGAGCTGTTTATGAAAAGGCAGCGTCGTAGGGGGTGGGCAGGGCCCGCGGGCACAGTGACTGCTGCCATAGATATAGCAACTGGGGCGGGGAAGGCCGTCTAAATTACAGCTCCCAGAATAGAGGGGCCCAGAGGGAGTGGTGGGGCATCCTACCAAGGGAGCTGGCGTCCTGCCAGCCATGTCCAGGCTCTGGGCCCTGCCGCAGGCAGAGGTGGGGTGGCCACGGGCCCGGTGGCCGCGAGGTGGAGCCAGGCGGTGGCGCGGAGGCTCCTGGGGGTTGGGAGAGAACCAGCCTGGGATGACCTTCTGGAATAGTGAGGGTGGTGAGGGGAGGGGGGAGGCGGGGAGGCGCCCGCTTGCCTGCCCCTGGAAGAGACTCACCGTCACACCCCTCCGTGGATATTTCACCCAAGTGTGCGATACGGCGAAATTAACGAGAACGGCGGGCATCCTCATAGCCGCTATGGGCCAGGAACCGCTCTAAGCAATAATGCGCGTCAGTTCCCCCTCCCGGCTCCCTGTGACGTAGGTATCATTGGCCCCATTTTATAGATGAGGACACTGAGGCCCACTGAGGCCCAGTATGTGCCAAGTGGAGCTAGGGAGTGAAAAACGAAGGTGTGTGAGCCCAGGTTTGTCTGACTTCAAAGACCAGGCTTCTGAGCCAGGGAATCCGTTCGAAACCTTCGCCTCCCGGAGTCGGTTTTCTCACCTATGACGTGCATCACGGCCTCTTGCTCCGGGTCAGCCTCCCAGAGCTGTAGGGATCACATGGGGACAGTGTGGTGCGCTGGGAAGAGCTTCAAGGCGGGAGGCTTGGCTGGAGTCTGTGCCATGCCCACTGTAGGCCTCTGTTTCCTCCTCTGGAAAATGGGGATCATCATAGGTAACCCACAGGGTCTTCTGAGACTCTAATGGGAATATATATGTGTGAAAGTACTCACATCTTTGAGGGCAGATTGTAAATTAGAAAGTGCCACATTTCAGGGGCGCCTGGGCGGCTCGGTCGGTTGAGCGTCCGACTTCGGCTCAGGTCACGATCTCGCGGTCCGTGGGTTCGAGCCCCGCGTCGGGCTCTGGGCTGACCGCTCGGAGCCTGGAGCCCGCTTTGGATTCTGTCTCTCCCTCTTTCTCTGCCCCTCCCCTGCTCGTGCTCTGTCTCTCTCAGTCTCTCCAAAAATAAATAAATGTTAAAAAAAATTTTTTTAATTAAAAAAATAAAATAAAATGAGGAAGCATCCCTTTGACCATACTTGGTAGATATTCAGTTTTCCTGTAAAGTTAAAGCAAAACACATCTACATTCTTTTTTTTTTTTTTTTTTTTTGGTGAGGATTTGCTGCCTTGAAACTGTATTTCTTCAACTGCTGTACCTAAGGTGCTGATTTTCAGCTGAGACTGAGGACCACCCCCTGCCCCATCCCCACGTCCCCAACACCAGCTGTTTCCTGGGCTGGGGGGGGGGGGGCCTTGGTACAGAGACATAGGTTTGGACAGGATGACTCTTGTGCCGCTGGCTATCTGAGCCTCCTGCCTTCCTAGGTGTGTTACTTAATGTTGTTCAAGATCCTCTGGCCCGCCCCGGCGGGGAGGGGGGGGGGAAGTGCTGCAATGAACCTCAGAGACCGGAACTTGCTGACTCATCAGGGGAGCCAAGGGCAGGTTAAGGGCATTGAGTCCTGGGAAAGGAGGCGACACCCATCAGGCAGCCTCACCATCACTCTCCTCCTGCCTGACTGCCTCCTCTCTCTCTCTCTCTCTCTCTCTCTCTCTCTGTGTGTGTGTGTGTGTCTGGGGTGACCAGGCAGCGTGCAGGCAGCAGGGAGCAGGGAACCACGCCTTGCACTCGCTCATCCCCAGCCTTTCCAGGGCCGGTCTTCCCCTCCCCCCCAGGGAGCCTCACCGTCCACGTGAGGAGCTGGTTCAACGTGGCACCTGTACCTCCTGGTGGGATGTGTGACCGAGCTGGTTACCGCTGCTCACGACACGGTGAAATCCCACCGGGATGTAGCTGCCTCCCGCCGCCGTCCGCGAAACCCAAGCTCTTGGCCAACAGGAGCACCCGCTCTATCCTAGGGAGGATTCTCTGGAGATTCACTAAGACAGACCGTTCATGCACTCATTCATTCAACGTTTGCTTGCTGCTTACCTACTGCGTATCTGGGACTGTTGTAGCTCACATCTGATGGGAGAGGCAGCCGACAAGTAAACATATTGAGTGCCAGATGATGGTAGGTGTTATGGGCAACGTAGAGCAGGGAAGTGTACTGAGCGGGAGGGAGGGGTGATACTTAATCAAGGGCAGTTGGAAGCCTTACTGATGAGGTGTGGGGCCCAGTGAGGGATTCAGCTGTGCGGATATCTGGAGAAGAGCCTTCCAGTAGCGGGAAGCCAGTGTGGGCTTGGAGGTGAGTGAGGCAGGTGGAAGGATGGAGGTAGGTATTCCCTAGGGAGAAGGTATTCTCCCTCTGGGGAGGGAGGGAGGGGGGGGGGTCTCTAGGTTTGAAGGAGGGACGTTTAGTGCTGTAAAGATTTTCCTAAACTCTAACTCAAGCCCCTCAAGCCAGTGGGTTTAATGAAGCTGGCTTAGGCGTTCAGGGCCTGATTTGCTGCTCCTAAGACTCTGACCTCCTGTCGAATCTCCAGGGAGCGTGGCCGCGCTTCCTTGGAAGGCAGTGCCTCCTGAATTCCTTCCCTGATCCGCTCTTCCTTCTGTCTCTCCATCCCCGCCCTGTCCCGCTCCCTGGCATCCAAGGATGGCCTACCTGCCTGCCCACCTGCCTTGACCCCTCACCCAGCACACGCCTGCCTTATGTCCTTACCGCTTCTTCTGTGTCTCTTCTCTCCAGCTATACCGAGAGCACGGGTGGGCGGGACTAGTGTTAAACTGCTTGGAGCTTCTTGCGTCGGGCACCTCAGAGGTCTCCATAAATACGCTCGAACTGATCAGGACGCGGATGTTCAAAGGGGACACAAGGGCTCCAAGCAGACTTCTGTGCACAGCAGACTTCCCACGGACTTGAGGGATGGGGGCGGGGGCGGCTGGAGTTTACCAAGCACTGGGGGTATCCGGGGCCCCCACTGGGAGAGTTGAGCTGGAACGCCTTCTCCCACCTTGAACTTGACCATCGGGATGCTAAATTCTTGTCGCCACTAGGATGTTCCACCCCCCCCCCCCCCCGCCCCCGAAGATGAGTTGAGACTGTGGTCTTTTTTTTTTTTTTTTTTTAATTAACGTTTATTTATTTTTGAGACAGAGAGACAAAGCATGAACGGGGGAGGGTCAGAGAGAGGGAGACACAGAATCTGAAACAGGCTCCAGGCTCTGAGCCGTCAGCACAGAGCCTGACGCGGGGCTCGAACCCACGGACCGCGAGATCATGACCTGAGCCAAAGTCGGCCGCCCAACCGACTGAGCCACCCAGGCGCCCCAGAGACTGTGGTCTTTCAACCCCTGGGTTCCAAGGAGGCAGCCACTGGGGCTGCCAAAAGGCGGGGGGGGGGGGGTTCAGTAAATTCCCTCTGCCCCCCTCCCATGCTGCAGCAGGGGAGGGGCTTTGCTTTTATTTATTTTACACGTATGTTTCCAGGGATGGTTTCGTTTCAAAAGGGGATTTCCTTCTAGGAAGGACATGTAAGAAGCTAGTAAGGGTGGTTACCTCCTGGGAGGAGAGCTGGGAGGCCTGAAGGCAGGGGAGGCACGGAGACGTACCCACCACTGTATTCTCGGTTGTACCTTGTGAATTTCGTAGCGCACGCGTAGGTAGCCGAACCGCATACCCCCGTAAATAAACGTCGGTTTATTTGAAAAAGACATTATAAACGTTTAAAGCACCACTCAAGCACGAGGTAAAAAATAAAAAAGTAACACGCCAAATATAACCCTTGCCTTGTTCCCACCGCGGACTGAAGCTGAAACCGCAGGGAAAGCCAGCAGACTTGTTCCCAAGGCCTTTGGGGTGACAGAGTGACCCAGAGACCTTGAGAGAAGGGGGACGGGGGGAGTCACCCAGCCAAGCTCTCCCTCGGGTGTGGCACCCGAAGTGAGCGAGGCGTGGCAAGCCCTGAGCTGTGCGTGTTTCCCTTGAGGGAGCTGCTAATGATGGCAGGGGTGTTGAAACAACAGAACAGGGGCGCTTGGTGGCTCAGCCAGCCGACGTGACTGCCTCTTGATTTCGGCTCAGGTCACGATCTCACGGTTGTGAGATCGAGCCCCGCGTGGGGCTCAGTGCTGGGCATAGAGCCTGCTTGGGACTCTCTCCCTCTCTCTCTCTCTCAAAATAAATGCACTTAAAACACACACACACACACACACACACACACCAAAATAAACCCAGTACACCCGGCGGGGAGGCGGTGCTCGTGCCGCACGGCTGTCTGCTTTATAAAAACTGCCTTGAGGTGTCGTGCGAATCGGTGGCCTGGGCTGTTCTCTAGCTCCAGTCTCAATTCCTCCAAGGCAAAGACCGCGTCTCGTTCATCCTGTGTGTCCTGGGCCCACGCCCGGATGCACGTGGCTGAGAAAGCTCCCCGTCGCCCCACACCGGGAAATCAGGGCACCGTTGCTGCCACAGGACCTGCCACCCGGCAGCTGACAGCTTAACAGCCTCTTCTGTTCCAGCTGGGTTTCCCAGAATCCTGTAGGGCAGGCGTTACTATTATCTCCATCCAAAAAAAGAGGAAACGGTCTTGTGCCCACCCTCTCGTGTTTTGTGGCGCGTTCTGGGCTGAGTCCCTTCACTCCTTTGGTTTGGTCATCTGTAAAAACGGGAGCCACGGTTTCTGACTTATCCGCGGGCCCGGGAACACCTCAGGATGCAGGGGCTCCAAGAGGCGATGTGGCCCAAAGCAGTAAGCGAGGGGAGAAGATCGAATTCACACCGGCTTCTGAACCAAAGTATTACTGCTGACCCATCAGCCTCGGGAGGTGGCCGCGTCTGTTCCTTGTCCCACGAGGGGATGCGGAGATTCCTCGGAAGGGCAGTTAAGCACAGCTATTTTCTCTCGTTGCCTTTGGTCATCGTCAGGCATTGTTAGGAGACAGGGACAGGCAAAGGCAGACCTTTATACTTATTCAATCGCCTTTGCGGAACACCCTTACCTGCACAGGCACTGGGAAGGCAACTGTAATTAAGATACAGAGAAAAGGAAGGAAGTTTCATTCCTCACGGCGGGCTGGTGCCTGCAGCGAAAGTATCCAAGTATCCTGGAATATGAGGGCTGGAAGGCTTCTTAGGGGGTAACATAGCCTCTCTTATATAGGTGGGAAAACTGAGGCCCAAAATGGGCTAGGGGCTTGCCTAAGTTCCACAGGTTAGAACACTCGAGTGGTCTTTAATCGGATTTATGAATGAGAAAGTTGGAGAGTTGGTTCTCAGCCTCCAGTCCTGATGGACTGAAGCTGGTAAAAGGTGGAGCCTGGAAGACAGATAGGAGGGGGAGGGTGGTGTCATCCCACAAAAGGAAGGCCGGGAGCCCAACACAGGATGGGAGCCCTCAGTCTTCCCTCCCTCGGGGCTTGGAAATCCTTGCTGATGGCCAGTTCCTTACCAGAGGTCGCAGACAGACAAAGAGGGAGATTTCTGAGCCCAGGACCTCACCCCGGGGGGAGGGGGGGACGGCAGTGAGGGATGGGAGTTCTCTCATTTCCGTTACTTGTATCTTGAGATATGCCTTTGGCCGAGTCGCTTCTCCCCTCAGTTTTGCCCTCCGTAAAATGGGGTCACCGACCCTGCCCCACCGTGCGCGCGGCCAGGATGCCCTAAGGGGATCAAAAGAGGGGAGCACGGAGGCAAGGTTGTGTGCCTGGCTGCTGGCAATCAGCATTCCTCCCCGCTCCCCCCGGACCTGCCCCAAAGAGGCGTCTGGAAGTTGCACAGAGCCAGCCAGTCTGGGCGCGAGACAATCAGCAGCCCCGACGCCGCCGACACAGAACAGCTACTGAGACCGCGGCGGGGGGCGGTGACCCGGCCCAGACGCGCGAAGTGGAGACGGCCGGCGCGTGTCACCGCGCGTGTCACCGCGCCCCCTCCCCGCGGTCTACACCCGCAGACGCCCCTCCTCCCGGGGCTCCGCATGCACGCTACCCGCCGCCGCGTCGGCCCCGGGCGTCCTCCCCCCCCCCCCCCCCCCCCCCCCCGCTTCCTATTTGTGGCCAGGAGCCCGGAGCGTGTCACGTCCAGGAAGGACGAGCCCGGCCGCGGCGGGGACCCGGCGTCCGGCGGGCAGCGGCCCCCGCCCAGCCCCGGGCACGCCTCTGCGGGCGCCACGTCCCGGCGCGGGTGCGGTCCCACGGCGGACGGGGAGCAGGGGTGGGGGGAGAGGAGCCCAGCGCCCGCAGCGGCCCCGCCCCGCGAGAGAGGGGGCGCCTCCCGGAGCCTCCTTTACAGCCCCCGCCGCTTGGTCATCGGAGAGCTGGCAACTCGGGCGCCCGAAAGCAGAGCCAACGGGGAAGAAGGGGGCGCCAACCGCCTGAGCTGGGTCCCCTCCTCCGCTCCTGCACTCGGTTCCGCTGCCCCTGCCCCTGATCTAGGACCAGAGCCAGCCCTAGAGCTATAGGATGACATCCTATGGCAGAGGAAGGTGGGGACCGAGCCTACGTACGGGTCAACCCTGTGGTTTGA
The DNA here is from genome assembly GCF_046562875.1 of Panthera onca. NCBI lineage: Eukaryota > Metazoa > Chordata > Mammalia > Carnivora > Felidae > Panthera > Panthera onca. Next base: position 53,032,993 of record NC_138352.1, on the reverse strand, counting down.
CGGATGCGAAAACCCAGGCCCAGAGTGGGGCCCCCCCGACGTGTTCAAGGCCCCCCACTGTAAGTCAGCGCCTAGCCCACGTTTTTGTTGCCCAGCCCAGGGCCCTTTCTCCAACACCCCGTACCCTACTTCAAATGAAATCAAATCCACCCTTGGGCTAAGGACAGCCAGACTTTTTGCCAAAGTGTGGTTTGGCTAAATTAGTCAAATGCCAGGAAAACAGAATGGAAGGTTTCTAATAAAATCTGTCTCCACCGGCGGGGCAGGAGTGTTATAGGGGCTCACCCTCTGGTTCCACAAATCACCTGCACAACCTTGTTTGACATTTGTAGCCTGGCAGCAACAGGCACACCGCACCCCCTCCTTTCTTGAGCCCCCCCCCCCCCCCCCCCCCCCCCCCCCCCCCCCCCCCCGCCACACACACACAATGGCATTTTCTTCTCTGGTACCTGGAAAGGGCAGAAATGCGCAGTGACCTGGTTTGCCCGGTGTTGCCCGTGTTTTTTTTCTCTACCTTTAAAAACTGGCCAGGGGGGCGCCTGGGTGGCTCGGTCGGTTAAGCAGCCGACTTCGGCTCAGGTCATGATCTCTCGGTTGGTGATTTCGAGCCCCGCGTCGGGCTCTGGGCTGACAGCTCGGAGCCCGGAGCCTGTTTCAGATTCTGTGTCTCCCTCTCTCTGCCCCTCCCCCGTTCATGCTCTGTCTCTGTCTCAAAAATAAATAAACATTAAAAAAAAAAAATTAAAAAAAAAAAACAACTGGCCAGGGCTGGGAAAGTGGGGATAGGAAATGGATTTGAATCTCCTACTATCTTATACCTCAGCTTAGGGCTCTTGCATTCTACCCACGGCGAATCTCAAACTGTGTCCCATGATTATATTTAGACCTCCCTTCTTTCCCCGTCTTCATAGAGGGCTAATTTAGCTATTGTCCAAGCACAGCCAGAAGGCACAGTTTCAAACCACACCAAGGATGACCCTCTACTTAAAAGGCCCACATCAAAACTAGCGCCTCCCAGATCCCCGCCCTGCCCCCTGACAGTGCAGTGAGGAAATGGACAGCTGCCCGTGTCAAGACTTCCTTGGTCAACCCCGATCAAGGGTCAACCCCACAGGGGGAACTGCGAATGCTGCTCAAAATCTAGATCACCCTCGGGGCGCCTGAGTGGCTCATTTGGTTAAGCGTCCGACTTCGGCTCAGGTCATGATCTTGCGGTTGGTGAGTTCGAGCCCCGCGTCGGGCTCTGGGCTGACAGCTCGGAGCCTGGAGCCTGCTTCGGATTCTGTGTCTCCCTCTGCCCCTCCGCTGCTTGCACTCTGTCTCTCGCGTTGTCTCAAAAATAAATAAACATTTAAAAAAAAAAAAAAAACTAGATCACCCTCAACGTGCATGTGGTTGAGGAAATCACTCGACCCTTCTAAGACATTCTTTGCCTTCATCCCCACGGTCTCGGAGAACCACTCCGTCTTCTCACCTGTTAGAGAAACGCCATCTCGTCTCAGAGTGTGATGACTGACCTCAAAAATGCTTTCAGATGACCGATCTATACTCGCGGAAGGAAGAGAGGCATGCCTGAACCCCCAAATCCTTGTCATACCTGTGTGTATAATGTATAAATCTAGTTCTGCGCCCCAGAGACCAGCTTGAGGGTTTACGAATCCTGGGTCTCTCACCTAATGCCTCTCAGCCATTAGGGCCCAGTCTTGGGAGTAAGACTGTGGTCGTCGCAGACTCTTAAATGGGGAAGCCACCTTCAAGATCCCATCCTTCTCATCCTGAAGCAATTTCGTCGTAATTACTTTGCATATCGAATACCTGCCATGGGTTACAGCTAGAGAGTGTTCTCTTCACTCAGCCTTGCAGTCAGACTAGGAGACAAACAGGTCAGACGCTAATTATAAATAATGTGAGAAGTGTGACAGTCGTGGGCAGAGCGTAGGAGGGACGAGCTTGGGGAAGACCCCCATACGCAGAGGGGGAGATACTTGAGCTGGGTTTTGAGGGATGAATGGTTGGCCCAGGCAGGCGGGTTGGGATAGAGGCTGAGTTAGGAAAGGCAGTTTCCATTTCTTTCTCCCCTCGTAGGCACCGGAAGTATAGCCTGGCGAACCCGAGCATTGGGGTCTTGATTATCTGTGTGTGGCTTCTCCACTGGTGGAGAAATTGGTGCCCAGACTCCCCGGTCCCTGCCATCTGGCATGGGGTGCTCGGAGGAGGCAAATGCCTTAATACAAGGCAACTTGCTGTGTTAAACATGCAACTGAGGAATAACTTTCCGACAAAAATGAGGTGGGCACTTACTGCTTTTTTGGGGTCCGTCTGTATATTGCTTCCCTTCCTTTAAAATATGCAGAAATTCGGATTTTTGTATTATTTTTAAAGACTGGAATAAGAGAAACACTACTATGCGAGCAAAGGGACGAGAAAGGGGTGCCAGACGGAGGTCCTGGGACTGACTTCCTGAGGGAAGGAGCCGCAGCGAGGCCGTGATCTTGGGATTCGCCAGAGTGGGTTCCCCCAGGTCCGTGGGGGTTTCAGATTCTCCATCCACTGTCTCCTGAGCCCAAGTCCCCAGCTCCCTCCCTGACCTGTCCCTAGGGTCTAAAATCCTGGATCAGAAAGAAGTGGAAAAACCCAAATCCTTTGAAAAGGGTCCTGTTCTTTCATTCAAGACAGTGGGTGTGAGTCCCGATAGAGCCAACCCAAACATGTCACATCATCCCCAAATACATAATGGCATTCATTCTCCTTGTGGTAGGGATCTGGGCAGCAAGATGGGGCTCCCCACGGCGAGGGAGGTATATAAAGGAGTCTTAATTTGTAACTAGCTAATGTTTGACGTTCTAATTTTGTAGATTTCCAGGCTGAGCATTATTTTGTGGTCTAAGATTGTCTGGGATATTATTTGCTAACTCAAGCCACCATCATTCACCTCAGCTGGCCTACATGCCTGTTCTTTATAAAAGTTCTGCTGCCCCGGGGCCTGCCTCGGGCGGGCATTTTCCCCGATGAGGTCACTAGACTTTCGTCCACCACCGCGCTGGCCTCCAGCAACGCATATCCTCCCACCCGGGGCCCGGCGGGTGACCAAGCACGAACCCAGCCGTGAAATCAGCGCACAGGTCAAAGCCGCTCAGTGCCTTCCTAAACTGATTTTCACAAAGCCACAACCGGAGAGCAAGAAAAGTGATTTCCACATGCTGAATACCCACTGTTTCCATTTCTCGGTTCAATATTCCTGACCCCGGGGACTCTGACTGGTCAGTCTATCACTCCTCTGCTTCTGACCCCCTTGGTGTGGTCACTTCACACACGAGGGGCTGCTGGGGACTGTTCTCCTGCAGTCATCCCCTGGGGACCCCTGACCCCCCCCCCCCCACCCCCAGCGTCAACACCTGCCCGTTTCCCCAGGGGCTGGGGGAACTGCCCAGCAAAAGTCTTCTTTGGCTTGATCTGTGCCCACCCACTCAGGTCGGCCACACTCCGTGGTTACCGTTCCTGTTATCCACTGACGACACTACGAAATGTGACTTTACCATCATTTGTGGTGATTAACCCTGCGCATCAGCACAGAATGCTAGGCTGCGGAGTTGTGGCCCTGAATAGTTTCCTTCTTGCCTGGTCTCAGCTGCGACGTCAAGTTCATGTTAACGGACGGCACACAACAGGTGCTTGGGACAGGTTAGCTGTGCTCTTAAGTTGGGTTCCCCGGAAACTGGTGATTTGGGACGAGGCTTACTGCCCACTCCATGACTCCTTTTTGTTTGTTTTTCGTTTTTCTTTTTTTTGGTTTGTTTTTTTAAATAAACCCTCAGGGAGTGGGGCGCCTGGGCGGCTCAGTCGGTTAAGCCTCCGACTTGATTTCAGCTGAGGTCATGATCTCACGGTTTGTGAGTTCGAGCCCCACATCAGCTTCTGCGCTGACGGCCCGGAACCTGCTTGGGATTCTGTCTCCCTCTCTCTCTGTCCCTCCCCTGTTTGCTCTCTCTCGGTCTCAAAAATTAAGTAAAAATAAGACTTAAAAAAAAAAAACAACCCTCAGAGAGTGATGTTGGCACAGGCCCTGTATCATTCAGGGCTCTACCAGAGAAACTCACCAGGAGGAGAAACTCTAGGAAAGGCAAACCCAAACTCGGAATATGTGTTGATTCCAGTCAGGATGAACTGTTGCTTCGTCCAGAGTGGAAGGGATCCAATCTAATCACCTTGATCTTTTTGAGGTGGTGCCGTATTAGGGGCATGGCACCGGTCTCTTACTGGCAGACTGGTTGGTAGCCGCTACATGAATCTTGGTGAGTGGATGCTCGTGCTATTTGACCCAGTTAATAGCTTTCGTGAGTTACTCCCATGGATCTCCACTCGCGCATCCATTGAGCGAGCACTGGGCTGACCAATGGCAGAGGCTGGTTAATGTCAAGCGGCCCCGTTTTTCAGTCTACATCGTTGCCTAAGGGCATCTTCCATGGCGGATGCCCTCTGGGGGGCATTAATGTGTAATTCATCTCACATCTTATGCCCATTGCCACAGGCCCGTCCCCGTGTCTCTTCACCATGCCTCCTTGTCCCTGACCTTCCAAACTTTATTTCTCAACCCCCTGGCCAACGAGTCAAGCCATTCACTGCTGTCCATGTCTCTGGTATATTCTTACCTTGGGCCACTTTTCTTTCCACACGTAGCGAATGTCCAGGGACACTGCCAGAACTCTGCCCACTGGGGGGGTTTTCCCTCACGGCTGTTTTTCGGGACCCCCCCTGCCCCAGAGTAGGACTGTAGTGCAGCCAAAGTCTGTTCCCAGCTGGCATCCAGCAAGACGATCCATCTGTGAACCAAGCTCTGCGTTTTTCCCCTCTGCCTTCAGATGATCGTAAAGGACCCTCCACCAGCGCCCCCCACCCCTGCTCCCTCGTGGCCACCATACACGCAAGCCAGAGGAGAGGCACCAGGGTAAGAGTGGTGAATCGCACGGAGAGGGGGCCGGGCCACATGTTTGGGCAGCTTCCTCGTATGTCTTACTTGTGCCCCCTTTCTTTTGCTCAAGTGCACTCCTGGGTGTATTCTTTGCATCTCAGAGTGCTGCTTAGGCCCACGGGACATGACACACGGAGCTCACGAGGGAAAGTTCTGGCTGCGTGAATCTTGATGGCCATGGTCAGGTGTTCTGTGCCTACCAGGATCCAGCATTCCAGAAGCTGTTTTGCAAGTGGTTTATGATGATCTTACACAGATAGCATGGGCCACGGCCTGCATCATTCTCCCGATGCGGCCTGCCATGACCTCCACACGGTTTCTTCATCGAAACTTCTAATGTCATCGTTGTCTGGCCCTTACCTGCCTGTACCATGGCCTAGACCTGCTGAAGAACGCTTTCCTGTTCGGCACCCCACCCAAGGTTGGCGGCCTTCGGTGCCATCAGTTACGTGAGTCGGAGCAGCATTCCTAAAGCGAGGAAAGATGCCTTCGGAATCCAGAAAGGCCTGCCGGGCACTGGACTTCTCTCCTTGGGGTGGGAAGTGCAGGATGAAACAACGCGTCCTTTATTTCGGAGGCCCGGGATCACGGGACCTCTACGCGTTTCACGGTGGGTCGTGGCAGGTGCTTGAATCTTCTCAACGGTTATTTCCAACCACCCCCCCTTAAGTACATGTGTCTCAGCAAAGCCTCCAAATACTTGCCACTTGTCGCCCACGCCGTCTGACGAACGGGATGTCACTATTGTCGTGGAACACGGTGATACTCTTCGGGATGTCACAAAGGTCCCTTTGGGGGGGGGGAGGCGACACAGGAGGAGGTGGGGGGAATTAGAGCACGACGTATATACTTGTACCCCTCTAAACGGATGTGGATTTTTCCTGATTCGCCTGGCAGGGAGGGAAAAGGAAGCATTCGCCAGATCGGTGGCCGTGTCATTCAGCGTTCGCCCAGATGCCACAGCTGCATGGCACTTTCAGTGGACCTACGACTTGTTGAGTTTGTAGTGGTCCAGTCGGGTCTCCGAGGCTCTGTCTGGTTTTCGCAGGGGCCAGACTGGGGAATTTAACGGGGCTGTAATGGAGATCACCGCTCCTGGCATGTTGTGCTAATCAGTCACCTGCACAGCTCTGCCATCCCACCCCCCACCCCCCACCCCCCACCTCCGGCCCCAAATCTGACGCGGCCACTCATTATGATAACTGAACTCACTTGCTGCTGATGTTTACTACCATCTGGCCTCTATTATGCAAGGATCCCGTCATCCCCATCGCTGTTCGGGAGTTGCCTCCAACCCCATGGGACCCCACATCCCTCAATCCAAGCCCCATCACCCCGTCCCGGCTCCTATCAGTACATGTTGGCCGGGTCTATGCAACTTCAGGATACAGAGCCCACACCAGGCGGGGTCCAATCAGGAGACGGAAGCCACACAGTGATTTGAACAGGGCACGTTTAATATGCAAATAAGGACGTATGACAGGGAACTGGAGTAACGAAGGGTTGGCCGGTAAAACACAACGAGAACTCAGAGGTGTATGGGACTAGCAGATGTAAGGACCAGCCGCCACCCCTAATGCCGAGACAGGGCCCTCAAGAGGCTTCCCTGCGGCAGGGACCTAGATCTCATTAAGAGGACGCAGTCATGGCTCATCGGATGGCAGGAAAGTCGTTGGGCTGGGCAATGGGTCTCACTGGAAATTTGTCCGGCAGAACTCGCCAAAATCTGCCCTCTCGGGTGCCTGGGAAATCCGTGCACGAGGAGGTATGTCACAGGAGGTGGTCCACTCTAAAAGTGCCTCGGGGGGAGTGCTGGGGAAGGCTGCTGGCCTCCGGGGGCTGCTGACGGCAGGGTCCTAGGACCAGACAATGGACCAGCTGCCCACGCCCCAGAAGCCAGAGCTGGAGAAGCTGCAGGAACCTGCCAGAAGTTCCACCGTAGAACTGGGAAGGAGAACCCCTCTTCCCCTGCAAAGTTTCTCCACGGCCCTCTAGTGACAAAGCTTGACCTTGCGCCAACCAGCAAAGGTGAGCTGTGTAAAGGGTTCAGATCCATTTTTACAGAGCGGGGAATGAACTGCAGATTTGGCGCTAAGAGGTCACAAGGTGACAACGGGCATCGTCCTTTTCTTCCGTTAGCAAGGCCGGCACTTCCTTAGCTAGGCTGTGACCGGCCTGGTGGCCAGGAGAAGGGGTGGGGTAGACCCAGAGAGGGGTGAGGCAGAGGCCTCCGCATCTTCTTTAAGCAAGAGGGGAGCACTGGCCTCTTACTGGGAGGCAGGGGGCACTTCTGCAGTCCCAGGGGGTTAAAGGGGATCTGGAACTTATAGGACCCCGATGTCTCCATTACAAACCTCAGGGGTCCCACCCCTTCCCAACCAGGCCCCTGATGAGGATGGTCTCAGTGGATAAGAATTCAACTTTATCTGGAGCCCTTTTCTTAAAGTTTATTTATTATTTATTTTAAGACAGGCGGGGAGGAGCAGAGAGAGAGAGAGAGAGAGAGAGAGAGAGGGAGAAAGAGAATCCCAAGCTGTCAGCTCAGAGCCCACCGCGGGGCTCGAACTCACAAACTGTGCGATCGTGACCCGAGCCAAAGTCTGACGCTTAACCGACTGAGCCACCCAGGTGGCCCTGGAGCTCTGCTACTTTTAGACTTAAGTCTTGGGCCTGATCTTCAGGTTTTCTGCTTTCAGGCTGCAGGAGATGAGAGTTGGTCCTTATGTTGTTGCCAAGGCAGTTCGTGCCCGACTGCTGACACCACAAGCAGCTGCTTAAAACACCACCCACTTATTAACACTCGCTTCCGTAGGTTAGGAGTCTGGACAGGGCTGGACTGGGGTCTTCTCAGGGTCAACTGTGCCAGGGAACATAACATGATCATGGGAGCAGAAATTCCTCATACTAACGGTTTCAGGGATCAGGGTGTAGAATCGGGGGCAGGGGGCTGTTTTAGAATTCTGCCTACCCACGGTCTGCAGATTCACAGCTCTCCCAAAGGCAAAATACATTCACCCCCTTCCAGGTTTCCAAGAGTCTCGTCCTATCGTAGCATCAGTTCAAAGTCCAAAATGCCATGTAAGTATCATCGGCTCCAAAGTCCAAACCTGCATCATCGAAATGAAATACACATGGATTCTCCGAGTACAACTCATTCAGGACAGCTTCTGGGCGCCATTCCTCTCTGCCTACGGACCCGTGAACCTAAGGAATTTAGGTTACGTGCCCCCAACGCTCCCAGCATACGTGGCGAGACAGGCAAAAAAAAGACCGTTCTGTTCTGGTTCGAAACGGGGAAATGTCGCCGGTCCAACGGAATTTTAAAATCAAGTCGAGCAAACTCTTACAGGTTTTAAGGCCATGGGATTAACCCTTCCAAGGCTCTGGACTCTGCCTCTGGGCTCTCTGAGTCACTCTGATGTCCCCTCTGAGTCACTCTGCCTTTCTCGTGAAAGATAGCACAAGTTTGCAGCTGAGAAGTGCTATCAACCTGCTTCCTGTCAGTAACACCTGGGGAACCCAAAAGCTTCTTTCATTTTCTACCGTCTCTTTCAATCCATCCTCGTGAGGTTTCTCCAGACACAAAGTTTTCAAGAACTTGTGGGCTTTGCACGGCATGCACGGGGATCCACTCCATTAGCCAAAAGGCTCTCCCACGGGTCTTTCGGGGACAGTCCCTTCTCTATATCTGCCTTCTGCTGGGATGGGTAAGGAACAGTACACAACCTAAGCTTCCTAGAGCCCCCCTGGTTTGACTGCGGCTATGAAGAATACCCCTGATATAGACTGAATTGTGTCCTCCCACCCCTGAAATTCACATGTTGAAATCCTGCCTCCCGGCCCCCCAGAATGTGACTTTATTTGGAAACGGGGTTGCTGCAGAAGTGATTAGTTAAGATGAGGTCAACCTGGCGTAGGGTGGACTGCTAATCCAACATGCCAGGTGTCCTCACAAAAGCGGGAAAGCTGGACCCAAACCCACACAGGGGAGCACCGTGTGGACACAGAGGTGGGTGATGCTTCTACAAGCCAAGGAATGCCAAAGACTGCCGGCAACCCACCCGAAGCCAGAAGAGAGGCTCGGAACAGATGCTTGGCTTCAATCTCACTGACACTTTGATCTCGGTTTAGTAGCCAAGATGGTACATTTTTACCGTATAAGCCATCCAGTTTGCAACACTTTGTGATGGAAACCCTAGCCAGCTGGTACAACCCTTGATCTCCTGTGACTCTGGATCTTTCTCAAGTCTCAGCAAAAACATTGCAGAGACATATACCGAACTTTTTTCTGCCCTGCCTCCAGTGCCAATCGTGTGTCCCTCACTTCCTTCTGAGTCCTGACCAGCAGTGTCTTCAAGTCCAGGCTTCAGGGTGCAGCCCAGGAAACATCGTGAACGGTATTCCGAGAGCCTTGCATGGGGACTGGTGGTAGCTATACTCTAGAGACCTACCCTTGGACTCTGGCACCCCGATCTTGAAACCATCCCCTATAAAAGCACAAATGAGGAACAGATATTTATTGCGGCACTGTTTTATTTTATTTTTTGTTGTTTAACTATTTCGAGAGAGACAGAGAGAGGGCGAGCAGGGGAGGGGCAGAGAGAGGGAGAATCCCAAGCAGGCTCCGCACTGTCAGTGCAGAGCCTGACATGGGGCTTGAACTCACGAACTCAAGGAGACCATGACCTGAGATCACGAGATCGTGAGGTCATGACCCATGAAATCAAGAGTCAGATGCTTAACCGACTGAGCCACCCAGGCGCCCCGGGTCGGATCTTTAACATACCTCCGAACCAACCAGTCCCTGGATGTGGGCTGCGCTTGGGGAAGGGGAGGACGAATGACTTTTGGGGAGGTGGCTCTCTTCAGTTGAGAACAGTTCCTGGGGAGGCCTTCAGATGAGAACTGTTGGCACAAACACTCTCGAGCCTCAACCCTGAAAGGGGGGAGCATCTGGGTGGCAGACCACAGCATCCACTTCAGTTCTTACCTTCCGTATCTCCTCATAGCTAACATGTGTGCTTTGTATTGTCTATTGCTGCATAATAAACGACTCCCAAACTTCGTAACGTAAAGCAGCAATTTGTCAGCCCGTAGTCTCTGTGGGTCACGAAACTGAGCTCGGCTTAGATGAGCATCTCTGGCTCAGGGGCTGTCATGAGGTCATCAGGCTGCTGGCTTGGGCTACGGTCACCTGGAGATTGCTGTGGCTGGCAAGCCCACTTCTAAGCTCACTCGTGTGGCTGTTGGCAGGCCCCAGAAGACCACTTCCAAGTTCATTCACATGGTTGCTAGTAAGCTTCCCGTTCCTGGCCACGTCCTCCATAGGCTGCCTGTGTTTTCACGACGTAGCAGCTGGTGGTTGGAGAGAGGCCACGCCCAGTCTTTTTGTAACTAATCTTGGAAGTGACCTCATATCCCCGTGCTCATCTTCTACTCTGTAGAAGTAAGTCACCAAATCCAGCCCCACCAAAGGGGAGAGGACTACACTGGGCGTGAATACCTGGAGGTGGGGGTCACTGGGGCCACCTCGGAGCTGCCAAGCACTGAGCTGAGCCTTCTACCTGCACCGCTTTATTGAATCTCACCATCACCTTAAGGGAGATGTTACGAATGTCCTCATTCGCAGACGTGGAACCGGGCTCAGAGTGGTTAAATAACTTGCTCACGGCCACACGGATCACTGCGTGGGCGAGAAAAGATTGAGCCCAGGGTCTCCTGTGAACAAGCCTGTGTGGCCCTTTTACTACAAGGTCTCCCTCAGTAACATCTCCAGAAGGATCCAAGTTGTTGCAGGGACCGAGGCTGAGATGTACCAGTCAGGGCTCTAAAGCCGAGCGTTCCCTCACTCGGGGAGTTCAAGAATGAAGCTGGGAACACAGACCAGCAGCAGGCCAGAAGACCGGCCGGAGGGGAATTCTGAAATGTTGGTGAAATCAGTTGTGGACATGAGGAAACCCTCCTTCCTTCCCGGTTCGTAGCTGCTAAGTATGGACTGGAAATAGAGACAGCAGGAATCGAAAAACAAATGAGCTAAAACCATTATTCAGCCATGGCCAAAAAAGGTTAAGCTTCTTGCATAAGGGACTAGGCAAAGCAACAAGCTCTTAGTAACTGCTTGACCTAAATCTGAGGGCTGTTCCAAGTTATCGACTGCTCTGTAACCAACCACCCCAAATCTTAGTGGCTGATTGTAACAGTAATTCACTTCTAGCGATGCTTTGGGTTGGCTGGGCAGTTACCCTACTCCTAAGCGTGCATTTCACTTTCACTAGAAGGGCAGCTGAGTTGAAGGGTCTGCGATGTCCCCGCCCGCGGGTCTGGAGCCTTGGCAGGGCGGGCTGGGACCTCTGTCTCCACACAGCCACCACTGGGTGGTACAACCCAAGCTTCCTCATGGGGGTGGTCGGGTTCCAAGAAAATAAAGGCAGACGCCGCAAGACTTCTCGAAGCATAGGCTCCGGGACTCGCACACCTTTTTTGCCATTCTACCGGTCGAAGCAGTGACAAGCCCAGACTGGAGAGTGGTGGGAATGGCCACGCCACTTACTGGGAGCTTACTGGGAGGAAGGTCGGGGGACGCACGGGCGTGAGACGCATCCGGGGTCGTTATTATTCACAGTGACAACGGAGGTCTTGAAAGGGAGTTTATGTTTAAATTGCGGGGAGGTACAGTTGACCCTCGAACGTGGGTTTGAACTGCGGGTGTCCACTCATAATGTGGGTGTTTTTGAAACAGCACAGGACTGTCCATGTATTTTCCTCTTCCTTATGATTTTCCTAATCAATTTTTTCCTCTAGCTTACTTCATTGTAAGAATACAGTAAAAAATACACAGAACATACAAAATACGTGTTAATCGGCTGTTTCTGTTATTGGTAAGGCTTCCAGTAAAACACAAGGCTGTTAGTAGCTAAGTTTGGGGGGAGTCCAGAGTTACACCTGGATTTTCGACTGCACAGGGGGGTCAGCACCCATAAACCCCACGTTGTTTGAGGGTCATCTGTTTGAGGGTTCTAGTTGCCCTGGTCCTTGCAGTGGGTTACAGGTCCCATGAGAAAGGACCGCAATGTGCCTGTGATGTGAACTATCTCCACCGCAGGGCACTGGAACGAGTAATCTGTGTAGGGAGCATCAGAGTTGGGACCTAGTCAGAAATAGAAACACGTTAGACTTAAAATGCTGGAACTTCCAGTGACCACAACCTGATTCTACATGAAAGTGAATTCAGGCTGTTGGAATAAAAGAATATACATATACGCTGCTTTAGAACAAGATCCTTTGGACTACAGGTAGGACTCATTCATGGGTCTTAAAGTTAATTAAGCTGTTTATGACTGGCATTTAAAAAATAGAAAACATCAAAGTACAGCACATACAAAGATATTTTTCTTGAATTTTTAATTTCCTTCTGTTGGATTAGCTAGGTAATGAGAACATACATTTTTTATTAAGGGTCCCAAAGGGTGAAAGCTGCTGAGTTAGTATATATTGAGGCAGGGGAGTAGCTACTCTATATCCATGAAAAAAATGTGTGTTAACCTCAGTCTCTCGTCAGAGTTACATGCTAGAAAGCAAGTATGGTAATTCTATGATTTGGACAGTTTTGTTCCATTCTGAGAGGTATTAAATAGAGGGGACTTGAACAAGGAGATTTAAAAAAAAAATTTTTTTTTTAGTCTTATTTTTGAGAGAGAGAGAGCGCGTGTGAGCAGGGGAGGAGCAGAGAGAGAGGGAGACACAGAATCCGAAGCAGGCTCCAGCCTCCGAGCCGTCAGCACAGAGCCAGACGCGGGGCTTGAACTCACGAACTGTGAGATCATGACCTGAGCTGAAGTCGGACGCTTAACCGACTGAGCCACCCAGGCGCCCCAGAACAAGGGGATTTCTTTTCTACCTCCTTAGCTCCCTCGCTGCAGTCCTTGAAAGGAACCAAACCGGGTGGACCCTGAGCTGGAAAGGAATGTGACAGAAAACAGGTGATCTTCCAGCTGACAGTGGAAAACAGTTCTGAGGACCAGCCTCACCCAGCATCTCACCGCCTGACATGGTCTTCGATAATTACTGGTCTCTTGAGTGTCCTCCACTTGGGACAGGGTCCATGAGAGCAGGGACCCGGTCCTGCTCACTGCTTGAATTCCCAGTGGCTAGATTAGCGCCCAGCACAGACTAGGCACTCAATAAACATCTGCGGGATAAACAAATGGGTGAATGAATGAATGAATGAATGAAGGGGAGGGGCCTGAAGAGGGCCCTCATCCCGAGCGCCATATTTTAAATCCTTGCTTTTCCCTGAAGGTACTTCGTAAGCTGTTTCCATCCGGGCTTGGTTTTCCCCAGACTGGTTCAGATCTTGGCCACGATTCTTTCCTCAAATAACTGCGTTCGAGGATACGATCAGATTATTGTTCAGCTGGACAGAGTAAGTGTTACTGAAACCGATCAGCAAGGAGTCGGGGCGGTGGGGGAGGGGCTGGCAGACGAGGATGAGAATGAATCACTTTAACTCTGGCCATGGGCCTTGAAAACGCATCATCCCTCATGGGGGGGGGGGGGGCGGCAGTTGTAGAGTTTGTGAGCTGGGCGGGACTGACCACTGATGACAGCAGGTCAGGGCTGTTCATTTCACAGAAAAAAAAAAAAAAAAAAAGAATTCACTGGACAAGGAGACCTCAGGATGTTGCTGACTGAGGAGGAGGAAGGAATGAAAGACACACAACGGATGTGGCTACTTTTTTTTTTTTTTTTTTTTTTTTTTTACTTTGAACATTAGCATTAAGTTTGTTACCGTACACATCCAAAGGCCCAGCATGTCGGAAATATCATGAAGTGGCACACCTTATACCAGAGTCTCGCAAAGAATAAAATAGACAATGCTACATCGAGTGGTTAAAAATACACACGCAAAAAGTAGTTTTAACAGTCTATAAATTTTTTATACTTAAAATCATGATTGAGTGGAAATTAAAAAGTGCATTTCAATTGCTAAAAAAATAATATTGGTAGAGTTCACACAAGGCGGGGGGAGGGGGTGTGGGAGATCAGTACATTGAGGGATGTGACAGGATGCCGGAAAGGAGACGACTCAGGGAAGCTGGGCTAGCTTGGAGGTTCAGGGCCCGGGGAGTTGGGTTCCGCCTCGCTGCAGCACCCCGGGGCCAAGAGCCCTCCTCTCTGCAGGCTCTTTCCCATCTGAAGGGATCCTGTCCCACCGACCTGTCACCACCCCGACTGAAAGACTTCTCTAAACTTCTTTGCAGCAAGAGAGGTACCTGCCCTACGTGAGTCCAACTTGACCTTCAATTGCGTCTTCGCAGAGGTAGGAGAGGGCCACTGCCCCCTTCTGAACTTGACACAAGTACCCCAGCCGCGTGGCCTTGAGCCTCGGGAGCTGGCGGGCGGAACAGGGACCAAGCAGCTTCTGTTTTGTCAAACTCCTTTGGACAAATGTTCAACATTCAACTTTGTAAACCTAATGCTAAACAACTCCTGGCAAGCAAACTGGATTTTCTTTTAAGAAACGAGGAAAAGTGCAAGTGATTTCAGTACTGGCGGGGCGGGGCGGGGGTGGGGGGTAACAAAAATAAAACCCAACAAGTTACTTCTGGCCACCTGTTACCTACACCAATCAATCACAGCTCCAGTTTCGCCTTTTGTCAAGTGTAGGAGTGGGTCAGCCTGGGCCGGGGTTCGGGGCAGGATCCAGGCAGAGATCTGGTCAGAAGGGAAGGCGGCTCTAGGCGCAGGTGCCCCCAGCTCTACGGGGTAAACAGTGCCGTGCGGGGCTTTGCCCTGGGCTGTCACTGACGCGCCCACGGTGGGGCAGATGCCGCCATGAGTACGAAACTCCTGGTCAGAGAGCGGAAGGGGGTCAGCAGCCCTGGGACAAGTCACTGACAGAGGGAACACGGACTGAATCCTAACCTGGAGAGGGACCTCCCAGGGGTCAGGATGCAGGGTCCAAGGCCGAGGACTTGCTCGCTGGTGTAACAGACATCCACTGGAGCCCAGCAGAGAAGCATTTCCTCGTTCGTACTCCGGAGTCTCCCCCTACCCCCACCCCGCTGCTCTTGTGCCTCTCAGAGATGTGATGGCCCTGTGCTGGTGGTGGCATTTGTAAGGAAGAAGTGAGGAGGGCTGCCTTCCTGCTCTGCACAACCGGGCCCCCATGGGATGGTCCTAGCTTTCAATCTCCGGGCACCATTGTTTGAAGCGGCTAATTAAGCTGCCTGACCCCACTCTTCAATCTTGGTTTGCATCCTGAAGGCGTAACTACTGGACTTTGTAATAAGGGAAAATGTCTTAAAAACAAAGATCTATAAATAAGCACTGAGCCAAGAGAGGACATTCTGCAAGAGACTTAAAAGCACGCTCTTTCTTCCGAAGGTGAATAAAGACGCCGAAGTACTTTGTTGCTCCCTTGTGGACAGAGCCGGTACTGCTCTCATGGGGTAGAATCACACAGCCCTTGCCGAGGCATGAATACAATGCATATTTGAACTTATGGGAGATTGAGAAGAATCCGTCGGATTTTCAGAGGCTGCAGACCTATCCTTTGGGATACAACATTAGAAGGAAACACCAAAATTATGCTACACAGTCTCTTTCTTTCCCACTTTTGGAAAGACCTAGTGAGTTGGCTAACCAAGGACAGAAAGGCTATTTCTAAGACTGTTAAGAGATTCTGAAAGGATCAGCTATTTCCCACCGACTTTCAAATGCAATTACACACAGCCTCGAGTCCTACGCAGGCTGTGATGTGACGTCTCTGTCTCTGCCTTTCTGAGCACACGGTCCCTTTTCACCTGGAAAAAGACAGGCAGGGAGGAAGCTGCGTTCGTTCAGCGGAGCTGGATATTCAGAAACCACCTGATTCTTTGGCACATCCCCGTCAGAGAGAGGCTCCCTGGCTGGTCAAAACCAACAAATGCAAGTACTCCATTTCCTTCCGACGTGAAGCGAAATTCACCGCCCCTACCCCTTCTTGCCACGTCCCCACTTTCCACTTGTACCCCAGGGTGCTTTCAAGTAACTTGTAACATCCCTGATTTCACCAGAGAAGCTCAAATAGCGTGAAAGGAAAACCTGCGACCAGAAGGTGGAGGGGACGCTTCTCAGGGACAAGGGCCCTTCGATAACTTGCGCCAAACGTCTCCTAACACTGAAGACATGACCGAGCCGGCGGTCCGTCTCAGGGATGTGGCTGCTCCGCGTGGGAACCCGCCGCGGCTCTCCCCAACCTGTGGTATGTGTGGCCTGTGACTCCCAAGGGAAGCCACGCATGTCGAAGTGGTTACTTTAGGGAGCCAGTTACAATACAAGAGGCCAACTTCTAGGTCAATCGTGGGGACCATCGAGGAAAACGTTAAGCGAAAAGCCCTTGAAACGAGAAAACCCTTGATACTTAATTCCACAGAAATCTACTTTTTGCATTCTGTGAGCTGGCCTTCCAATTCCAAACGGCCTGGGAGGCCTTCAGAGGTCTTGAATTTCTTCATTTTCAAACGCAACCAATCCCCACAAGTTTGCACCGTCTCACCAACGACATACGGTCGCCAGACAAAAAAGGGTGAGGAGTTTATTAACAGCTGCCTTCACAGACTCCCACTTTGTGTGGCTCTTAGTCTTGAAAACCTGAGTTATTAGTATGATTAGCTTTCAGGAAAGGGCCATGGCAACTTAGGTCAGAGAGGAAAAGTTTTGACTAAGACCAAAATAACTCCACTTAGCAGATTTCGTTCCCTTACAAAAAGAGAAAAGAAAATGCAACCGAGTTTCCTCGTCGTAAAGAGTTCTATTTGTTTTCGGTGTGGGAGGAGAACTGAACAGGGAACGAGAGACCCGCACGACACCGTGCACGTCAGCTTTGACTGGGAAAGATCGGCCCGTTGTTAACAACGGTTTATCGATAAGGTGCTCGGATCACACGGAGAACGTACTGCAACCCGCTTTTTATTCCATCCTTCATATGTTATGCATCAGTCATACTTTAGGAGTTAATTAGATGAGAGCCAGTGGAAAAGAAAGGAACTGGACGTTTCTGAGGGACAGGCGGATGAGACAGGCATCCATGAAGGGCCGCTGATAAACCCAGAGAGCAAGTTTAAAGTAATTGGACTACACTAAAATGATGGGTACGATCTTCCGGAATGTTCCTGGAAGACAGAGAGGGCAACACAGGAGCAGGACGCAGCAACAGCAGCGCTCGGGGTCCCTTAATCAGAAAGGGGGGGGGGGAGGGTGCCATTTGGCAAGACCATGATGAGAAGGAGCTGTTCAAAAGAGGTGCTCGGTGACCTTTACTTCTAAAGGAACATCTAGTTTCCGGTGAGAGGAAAAGCGAATGAGGGGTAAGGGTAAAACCTTCCATCATTAGAGATGTTAATGCGTCAAGACGTAAGACAGAAGCGAAAGCGTGAAGTGGGATCTAAAAGCGACCTAGGGAAACAGAACAGGGAGAGGTTCAAAGTTCACATCCAAGGTTTCAGCTAGTTTGCAGGGCCAAACCAACTAGGGCAAGGGTGGCTTCCGACACTCAGCAGAAGGAGATATTCAGAGGTAGGATTCAGACCAGGAAAAGAATGTTCCAGGATGCTGGCTTTTTTGAAGGCACTCGGGAACGGAGTGAGTGAGAGAGCGTGAAGAAGCTTCAGAGAGACAATGGGGGATCCGGGAGAGGTGTGCACTCACTGATCTGTCACAAGGAAATAAAAACCACCGCAGGAACACTGTGACAATACGTATTCCATCGAGTCACACACAGAGTAACAAGGTAGTAGAGATCCACTTTGTTAAGTAGTTTCTTACAACAAGATAGCTTCTACACAAGGAGTCAGAGAGAGAAGTCTGTTTTCTGGAGCTGCCTCTCGGCCGAACAGTTTTGACCGAGATCAAGAATTCGGTAAGTGGTACGCGATCTGGTTCTTTAAACGAGTTCCCTGAAGCTAAGGCTTCAAAGCTGGGACGACCGAGGAGTTTGCTTTTCCTTTGAATCTTGCAAAACCGATCCTCTGGGACAAAAAGGTCCGGTCACAAAGTCTATAAAAGGTCGGGAGAGTATAAAAGTACAGTGTTATGAAAGTGGACATACTGATGGCAACTTTTATGGCTTCCATAGAAAGTGGAGAGAGGATCTCTGGTTTGCTTTATCGAGGTAGCGTCCAGGGCTGGAAGGCCATCATCATTTAGTACAAATGCTACAGATGACCGAAGCAGGGTGGTAATGTTCCTATTGCATAAGAATGCCACTAACTCCAGTGGCTAATGACCTTTCATTCCTGAAAAAAAATGATCTTTTGGGGGGAATTTCCTATCCGGACTTAGGCAACGGGCAATTAAAACCCGGTATTTACTTGTTCAATCGTATAGTCTGAGGAATTCCAAGCGAGCTGGGTTTTGTCGTGGTACAACAGCTGATACACTTCTTAAATGGAACGTATCCCCTTTTCCACTAAGTACTTCCCACAGTCTAGAACAGCATGGAAATGTGCATCGTGTGGATCGGCGATGTAGTACGAGTTGTCTCTTCTAGGCAGTAGCTCACACAGAAGTTTCTCTAACTTTTTAATCCTTTTTTTTTTTTTTTTTGGTACAATAAAATCCGACCCACCATTCTGCTTCACTGACTGAAATCCACAAGGTAGGGTAAATAAATATCATCGGCAACAGATTGTTATTTCTGCTCAATCTTCTCAAAATTTCAAACTTCCAGGGAGATAAAAAATTAAACGAAACGCACATATCCACGTAACAAACGTTAAGGACTGAAAAAAATGTCGAGAAGTAGAAAATTCGAAGTTGACAAGCATCTCTTTAGCGTGTTTCGCCTTCGGTCAGTACACTAGGGGCAGTCGAGGTACAGGGAGCATTCTGGCCACAATGAAAAGGTGCTTCCAGCAGATGTAGTTTTTTTAAAATTTTTATTTAAAAAAAAATCTTTTTAAAATGTTTGTCTATTTCTGAGACAGAGAGAGACAGAGCATGAGTGGGGAAGGGGCAGAGAGAGAGGGAGACACAGAACCGGAAGCAGGCTCCAGGCTCCGAGCCGTCAGCACAGAGCCCGATGCAAGGCTCGAACTCACAAACCGTGAGATCATGACCTGAGCTGAAGTCGGTCACTCAACCGACTGAGCCACCCAGGCGCCCCTCAGCAAATGTAGTTTTTAAAAAGACAACCATGGTAATGCCGTCCTCCGTCATTAATTTAGAACAATGAATGTAAGTGATAGACCGTGAAAAGACACGTGGCTGATTTGCGAAGATTTCTTTGAACTACGGTAAAGTCTTAGATGGAGACTCCCTGCTCGCTACAAATAAGAATCAAATCACAAATAGATGTGGAAATGAAGCCACGTGCCTTTAAACTGCTCCCCTTGTTTTCTTCAAATTAAAACGTCTAACTCAGTCTGAGTCTCCCTGACTCCATTTGAGAAAGCAGCAAGCAGCCTTTCATTAAGGCTAAGGAAGAGTTTATATCTGAATGATAAATCTATGAGATAAGAATGGGGGGGGGGGGGAAGGCAATGTCAACTCAAGAAAGTCCTTGGGAAGTTTCTTCAAGTAAGCCTTAACCCTACCAAAGAAAGAAACAAGCCTTTGAAGACAGTGAAATTAAGTAATGGGAAACAACCTCAATTGGGTATCGCTAGGACGCTGAAAGGTGGCCTTTGTTGTCTTAGCAGACTAAGGACGGGATGAGGGCTAAGGGCTCAAACTCCTCCGTGGTTCTTTTCTTCGTAAACAGATAACAAACGGGCATGAAGTTCTGAAGAAGTCACGGGGTGCTGTACTGTAGGCTGGAGGGAACACACAGGATGCAACTTTTACCTTAGTGAAGGACCCCAATCAAATTTCCAACCCTGAGTTGGAGTCTGAAGCATGTTAAACCTGACGCACATATATGTTTAAGGCTTAATCCTGCAGTTCTCATATTCAGAAGCGTTAACGTCGTGAATATTATTTAATGCATCTCATTGTTTATGTGTAATATGACACTGATAAGGAATCGTTATGTGCTGAGCAGTTTTCCTGAAGACTACAAATCCCGAGTCAAGGAAGGTATACCCATCTAGGGGGAAAAACAATCAGAAGTTTCCAGATTGTTCCACAATACATTTCACTATGAACGGTGTCGTGTGACAGTGCTGATTCAAAAGACAAAACAAAAACAAATCCTTTTTTGCTTCTGTTAAGGGTGGTGGTGATTATTTGCTTCATACTGGTTTTCCTATGTAAGTAGGTATTTTCTTATGGCTATATTCACTTGAATGAAAAATCAAATGTGACGACCTGAATTTTCCAGTGTCTCATTATAGTACACTTCATAAAATGGTTGATTTAATGGTCTCAAGTCTAGAATTCAGAATTGCTACCGAATGCCGTAAATTTGTTTAGAATAAAATAAGGTACTAGAACCAATTAAGCTGCGATTTACATCTTTTAAAAAACCATCTTAATATCATAGGCTTGGCCATTAAATAACGGTATGTCCACATAAAGGTGTAGATCCACCCAGAAACTTGTCATGGGAGGTAAAGGAGACTGTGGAGTAAGTAAGGGGACACAGCCACGAGAGAAATGACAATCACAAACAAGAAATTAATTTTCCTTAATGGTCTGGGTACCTGGGTGCCCGAAAAATGCACGCAAATATTTAAAATAACATTCTTTAGAAATTACATCCAAAAACAGGAAGAAAAGTAGGTCTTGAGATACTTTTCTGCCCCGTTCCAAAATCTTCCTATGCTCATTACAGAAGGCAAAAGGCAATAATCAGAAGGAAAAAAATGAGGAAATTTTAAACCAAAAAGCTACCAGAGAATGTGATATTTTAAAAAGAGGGACTTGACCTCCATCAAGAGTTCCAAATTTTCCTACCACAGAGCTAATCAGCCAGAAAAGTGCTTGAAGTATATCTGCACATTTAATATTAAAAGTTAAAAAATAAATAAAAGCCAGGGTTCTTATTTAGGCAATGATCTAAGAGCCCGAGGCAGTGGGGGGGGGGTGGGGGAGGAACTGAAGAAATGTCAAGATTAAAAAATAGAGGGAGAGAGAGAAAGAAAGCAGACCCAGCTTTGGAACTCAGTTCTCTGAGATAGATAGATATATATATATGTCTATATAGATATATATATATATCTATATAGACATATATATATATAAAAGTTTTAGCTGTACGGAGTCTGAAGAAATTTGATCAGTTAAGTATGAGCAGTATGTTAGCCCTTCTATTCAGACTTTCCTATATAAGTTCCTGAATGAACGTGCTCTTTCGAAACTTCCCAAACTCGAAAAAGTAACCCATCTTAAAGGTGGTGAGAGATGTTCCCCTCACCACCTGGGAACACCGCTGTCTGTCGCATAATTATCTGCAGAGAACAGGGCAGCAAAACATAGGCAGTTTTCTTTCCCTCGCTACGATTTAAACTGTGTTAGGACAGCTCAAAGTTGTGGCTGGATCCATAGCTGAACAGACATTTTAAAAACTCATAGTCAAATCTGTCCTCATCCAAACTTCTCAGCTACTGTCAGCAACATCATTCATGCTTGTGATTTTAGTGTACTATTTCGTATTTTCCTAACAATTCTATAGAAAAATACAGCAGCCTTGAAACGAGCAGTGTCTCGTGAGACTTCCATTTGGTTGTGCCATCGGCTGGACACAAACGAGCCCTGGGGAAAGTGAGACGCAGACGTGAGGGAGAATGATTCTCCATCACTTCCTCCTCCTGACGGTGAACAGCTGGACTCCGATTTCTCGAACACGCAAGCGTGAGGGGACGTCCCTGGAAAGGGTCCAGCTCCCTGCAAATCACCCCACTTAGCGCAGTGACCAAATGAAATCATCCCACTTCACGCGGCAACCAAACGAAACGAAACACGGAGGACAGGAGCGTGTCAACGAGCCCGACAGACGGATGCTTGAGGGTGAAGCAGAGACTTAAAAACTGCCAAGGACTTACGCCAAGTTCTGAAAGCAAGACCTCATTCTGCAGTGACCTGGTGTCTGGAGACCCTCCCGGATGCATCTAGTCTCTGAAGCACCTTTGAGTTGTACGGATGTAGGAATAACTTTGAACTATAGAAGTTATATGCGTCTTTAAGAATCACATTTTGATGATTATAAAAATTTTTTTTCTATTTTACAACATAGGCCCAGCTACACTGAAAAAATTACACCGCTTATTGAAATACATTTCATTTTAGAAACAGACTACTAAAGAAGTCTATACAAAAACTCTAAAATAATTTCTGTAGTAAAATAAAGAGTGCGTTAGGAGAGCTACACAAAGAAGAAAATTTCTGTCTTTCTCTATAATGCTTGATATACTGTGAAACGCGGCCGGCTCGATTCGGAGGCCAGCGCCAAAAGCTGAAAAGAATTGGTTACGATACACAGTGATACAATTAATGCTCTGGATTAATCTCACAGCCTTCCCGATTAGTACAAAGGAAGCCGGGCCTGTCCCCTCTTTGAGGAGAAGCCCGGGATAGAAAAGCAAGCATACCTCATCAGCTGATATGAAATTATAAAATTCCACAAGTCTGGGTATTCGAAATTTATAAAAGTCCACCAGAAAATGCAAGCGAATTGGGCTTTAGTTCGGTGGTTCCCCTGGTTTAGATGACAGTTCCCTCCGGGAGCGCAAGGCGGTCTTCTCGTTCATTCCCTTGGATGTGTCGATTCCCCAAGACAATGACACAGCTCTTGGTGGAGGCTGAGGAGAGTCTGGCAGCTACAGAAATGCCCACCAGCTCCCTTTCTGCAAACTCACACACGGGCACACAGCTCGTGGAGAACACACTTAAGGAGACGGATGTTAGTGATGCTGTGCTGAACTGTTCTTTTCTGCCAGGTGCCGCAGAAAGTTGTCCTCACCCTGGCCTCGGTGATTTAAAGGCTCGCTCTTAAAGAGAGCTGGGGGCGGCGGGAGGTGCGGGACCGGAGGGATAGGAAGGTGGTGCGGGTGGTGAGGGTGCGGGTGGATGTGGAGGTGTGAGAAGGGGTGCGGGATGGGCCGCGGGGGGAGAGTGCTCGCGGGGCTCATACTGATCGGGGGTGTGGGCGTTGTGGGGGTGTTCGCCACACAAGGAACTGGGGTGGCCGGGGAGGTCGTAAGTGGGATCTGGACAGCAGGCGGCACGTTCACGGGGCTGGTCACCCGAAAGCACTTCTCCTTGTGGGCCTTAAGCATGTTGGAGAAGCGGAACCGCTGGCCACACACATCACACGGATAGGGCTTCTCGCCTGTGTGCGTTCTGCGGTGCCTCTTCATGTTGGGGCGGCTGGTGAAGCTTTTGCCACAGATTTCACAGATAAAGGGTTTCTCTCCTGAGATGAACACAGACACAAGAAAATGATTAACATACTAGGCGGTAATTACGTGCTCACGCTAGTCCTCGTACTCAACGAGGAGATCACCACCACATCGCTCCCGTACGGCATGTTATTATAGCCTAAGAGGCGTTAAGAGGGTCTCCCAAAGTTGGGGCTTCACAAGTAAGAGCGGATAGGAGGAAAACTTACATGCAACCTACCATCTGGGCTTGGTTAAAAAAAACAAAAACGACAACAAATCCCCCCCCCCCCCCAAAAAAAAATCTACGGTAGTGATCCTTCACATCCGACGTGAAGAACCGTTTAAATCGTTTTCCTGTGCTCAAAGCAGCTAAGGCCGCGGACGCGTCTCTGCCTCTTACATTTAGGCAAGTTAATCTGTTAGCAATTTCTGAATTCCAACCAGAAGAAAGGCTGCTGACAACATCCTGGGGAGCGCAGAAGTCGCTTCGTGTCTACTCGCGCGGGATCCTTAGCATATGGCTTACTTTTTGGTATTGGACTTGGAAAATACTGGGTGGCTCGCCCCACCCTGGGGAACCCCCGCTGCCGTGGCTCCCGGGGGAGAGCTCCTGGCATTTTCGCAGACAACTTCTTCATCATGTGGGACCGCCTGGCCCACCCGAAGAGCCTACGGCGTTCCCGGTGCCAGCCCACTAAATGCTCCCAAGAGATTCTATGAAAACTGTCCCTACATCATTTCCAAATGTCCATGAGTGTGTGTGTGGGTGTGTGGGGGTGCTGAGAGGGGGTCCTGGCCCTGGATGAGAAGCATGGGGCCGATGAGTCAAAAAGGAAACAAAATTGGGGCACCTGGGTGGCTCAGTCGGTTGAGCTTCAACCGGGTTGACTTCAGCTCGGGTCATGATCTCACAGTCCGTGGGTTCGAGCCCCGCGTCGGGCTCTGCGCTGACAGCTCAGAGCGTGGAGCCTGCTTCGGATTCTGTGACTCCTTCTCTCTCTGCCCCTCCACCTCTCACACTCTGTCTCTCTCTCAAAAATAAATAAACATTTTTAAAAAAGGAAACAAAATTCCCTGTCAAGGCACTTAGGGGAGAAATAAGGGCTTGATTTTTAGGGTTCCTCACTTCCTCTGGATGACGACACAGTTCCATGCTGCCAGCCTACCCTTCTACCCAAGCCATAGGGGGAAACAGAACAGTTTTTGAACGCATACATCCATCAATCACTTCATGCGGACGCCGTGCTGAGTACCTGTGTGTGTGCCCTTCAGCGGACATATGCTTGTATTTACTAATTCCTTCACCAATTCTCAGAGTACAGAGCTTGTGCCTTTACTGTAACTCCTGCTACAAGAGTCTGTTCTCAGCTCAGGTCGGCTCCCTTTCGTTTCCAACAGCGTCCTCGCCCTACTCAATATAAACAATAGCTGTGGTGTACGGACCCTTCCTGTGTGCCTGATACCGTTCCCATCACTTCACGTCTGTGAACTTCGGTGATCCTCCCAGGGACAGACCTGGGTAGGAGGCAGCTATGTTATCGTCCCTGTTTTACTGATAAGGAAATTAAGAAAGCTGCCCGGGGTTCTACAGCTAGAGGAGAGCCAGGATTTAAAACCCTGCAGTCTGGTTCCAGGGTGTGCTTTCGACACATAAAACACAGCCCTTCATGTGACGGAGCTTTGGGCATCCCTGCACACACGGAGGAATGTTATTTTCCTACCATTTTCCGCTTGGGGACCCCTCCGTACACAAGGAGGGAACACCTCTGTACCCGTATCGGAGTCCTTATTTCTTTTTTTTTTTTAAAAGTGTTTTTTTAATATTTATTTATTTTTGAGAGAGAGCATGAGCGGGGTTGGGGCAGAGAGAGAGGGAGACACAGAACTCGAAGCAGGCTCCAGGCTCTGAGCTGTCAGCACAGAGCCCGACGTGGGGCTCGAACTCACCAACCGTGAGATCACGACCTGAGCCGAAGTCGGACACTCAACCGACTGAGCCACCCAGGCGCCCCTGTAGTCCTTATTTCTTATCTTTGCCTTTGAGAACTGACCTCTCCCATTACCCTCCTTCTGTGAAAGCCAGAACTCTCCTTGCTTCCTCAAGAGACCGGGCTGTGCAGTCAGGGGGGATCAGTTTTGTCTCTAATCACCAGCACTAGTTTCTGACGTCATACTCCTCTTATCTTTCAGCTTTTCGTTATCCAATGGCTGCCACTGCTAGGCTCTTCTCTGTGATCCACATTCAACTTTCTGGGTAAGTTCGGAGCCCAACTTGTTTTCTTTCATTTTAACCCATTTCCTCCGACTACCTTAAAGACTTCAAATTCTCTGTTAAATGGGGTTCATTACATCAATATGGCGCACCCATCTGAGTGGACAGCACCGTTAACAAATACTATAAAGCTGTAGAATTCAAATTCCTAACGTGAGAATCCACACTCTATTAAGTAAAACAATCAACTTAAATGAGAATGCACACACGGTATTACCCTCTTTTGGTGAAAAACATCTGTAGAAAAAATATGGAAAGAACCACAACAAATGTCGGTGATTACCCGGAGGCGATGGGCTGATGAGTGATGTTTTGTTTTTTATGCTTATGTGTACATTCTGTTTCTCTTAAATAAACGCCACTTACTTACATAATATAATGTTTTATTTTTTTTTCAACGTTTTTTATTTATTTTTGGGACAGAGAAAGACAGAGCATGAATGGGGGAGGGGCAGAGAGAGAGGGAGACACAGAATCGGAAACAGGCTCCAGGCTCCGAGCCATCAGCCCAGAGCCTGACGCGGGGCTCGAACTCACGGGCCGCGAGATCGTGACCTGGCTGAAGTCGGACGTTTAACCGACTGCGCCACCCAGGCGCCCCATAATATAATGTTTTAAAAGCACACCTGTTTGATAACCTTTCAACCCCCCTGGGCCCCTCCCTCCCTCCTGGACTCTCCAGAACTAGTCCTCGCTCCCAAAAGCTGGTTGGAAACAAAGCCAAAGGACTTACTCTTTGAATTATTAGTCTACTCTGAGCAAACGCTGTCCACCTGACTCATGGACCACATTTTAGGCACATTAGACCCTGCGCCACAAACAGCATATCCTCACTGTAAGCTTACTTTCTGTTGTGTGCTCCATTCCGGATCGAATCCTGGACCTCTCTAGCCATCTCTCACGTGTAGTCCTCTAGGCTGTAATGGTTTGCCATAGAAAGGGCCCACAACTCTTAGGACCCGCCTCCCACAAATCTATGGGATCACATTTCAACGGGTCCTTTTCATTGCTTAGTAATCTTCTATTCATTTCTTGAAGTCCTACCACATTTTCCACATTTGTTGTTCCAGACGTGAGTCTACAATTCCCCTTGCCTCTAACTCTCGTTACTCATCTGGCCCCAACTAACTGTGCTAATGAGTGATGGGAAGGTCTCCTGAAGACCTCGGGGTAAGATGAAAATGAGACTGAAATAAGGGAGAATCAAAATGTACTATGTGCACGCGGCCACCTGCACAACGTCCCACTTTGCAGAAGAGCTGGTAGATGGGTGACCGTAAGACACGCTAAAGCGAAGTCCAACACGGCAAACAGAAAAGTATCTCAACACAAATACATCTAGACAGAAGGCCTATTACATAAAAAGCTAAGCCCGACTGGAGGAAGCAGTGTTGTAATGGGTGTGAAGGAAGGGCGTTAGAAATGAAGGCAGAGAATCTACATGGAAGATAGGAAAGAACAAGAATTGGGCTGGCTAGCTGGTTGCCTTTTGCACTGTTCAAAGGGATAAGCGATCTGGTTTCCAGTCTGCTTAGTATGAATACCCTTGAGCAGCAGCAGAAACCCGCAGATCGATGTGTGTGGCCTAAAATCTCTCTCTTCAGCTTTAAACCCATTTTTTTACAGACTGCCTACTGGGTATTTCCACTTGCACGTCCCACGGAGGTCTCACAACTAACAGGTGCAAGGGATGCCTAGGTGGCTCAGTCGGTTAAGCGTCTGACTTCGGCTCGGGTCATAATCTCACGACTCGTGGGTTCGAGCCCCATGTTGGGCTCCGTGCTGCCAGCTCAGAGCCTGGAGCCTGCTTCAAGTTCTATTTCTCCCTCTGTTCCTCCCTCGCTCATGTGCTCTGTCTCTCTCAAAAATAAATAAAGGCTAAAAAAAAAAAAAAACAAAACAACCTAACAAGTGCAAAATTAAATTCATTATCTTGCCTAGCAAACGTGCCCCTCCATCCACCGTTCTCTATCTTGACAAATGGCATTCAAGACCCAAACCTGGGACTACCCCTTGATTCTTCCCTCGCACACCACCTTTATCCAATCAGTCACCAAGTTCACCTCCCTGGTGCATCACTTTCATTTCACCTACTGCCATTACCACAGTCCGTATCCTCACCCTCATTCCCCTAGATTATCTGCAATAGCCACCTGACTGGTTTCGCCATCCCTTTTCTCACTCCCCGCCCTCCAGCCCAATCTCCACAGGCGGCCAGAGAGAACTTTCAAGAGCTGTGTCACAATCTGCTCAAAGCCATTCAAGAACTTCCCACTGTCGTTAGAATAAAGTCCAAACGTTTTTACACGTCTTATGGGTGTGTGTTTGTGTGTGTGTGTGTGTGTGTGTGTGTGTGTGAGTGAGACCTGGCACCTGGTCTCCAATAACACGTCTCATCACACTCCACACCAGGCCGTGCCTGTCCCCCAAACTCTAGCCAACCTCATTTAGTTCCGCGTACTTGCTGTGCTCTCATCAGCGAACCAGTGTGGTGCCTCGTGTGTCTGCCCCCTAGACTCACTGCAAGCCCTGTGAACCCAGGGATGTTTCAGTCCTGTTCACTACAGGAGCCCAATTTGGTAGGTTCTTTTTTTTTTTTTTTAATTTTTATTTATTTCTTTTTAAGTAGGCTTCATGCCCAGCACAGAGCCCAACGCGGGGCTTGAACTCAGGACCTTGAGATCAAGACCTGAACTGAGATCAAGAGTTGGATACTTAACTGACTGGGCCACCCAGGTGCCCCCCCACAATTCGGTTGGTTCTTTTTTTTAATTTTTTGTATATTTATTTATTTTTGAGAGACAGAGAGAGGCAGAGCACAAGTGGGGGAGGGGCAGAGAGAGAATGAGATACAGAATCCAAAGCAGGCTCCAGGCTCCGAGCTGTCAGCACAGAGCCCGACGTGGGGCTCGAACTCACAGACCGTGAGATCATGACCTGAGCTGAAGTCGGACGCTTAACCGACTGAGCCCCCCAGGCGCCCCTGGTTGGTTCTTGACTGATGTTTATGAACAACTATGTGTTACTTTAAGACATTAAGACATGCGTGCCCTGGCATGTCAGCATCTCAGAAACGGACACACACCCGACAATCAACGGTGTGGCATTTTTACTTGGCAACATTTTCTTAGCAGTGTGCAAATGAAGTCTGTCTTACGAGGGATGGCTGCAATCAGGTTCAATGACATATGCTACTCACTATTAAGATCTTTCAATTACCTTCCTCTCCTATAATTCCCCATCCCTACCAATCTTCTGATAATTTAGCTTCCGATATAGATTTTTATTTAGGCAAAGAACATGACGGCCAAAGAAATAAGAGCTCTGAGCCACCTGCCGCTCAGCTTTTTCACTGTGAATTAATAAATCAGCGGTTTTGTTTATAGATCATTAACACTATTTAGCACCTATCAGTTCCTCTGATCCTGATCTGCTGGAGTACACGGGCACATTCTGGAAGCTGAGAACCAGACTCTGGGATGGTGCTGTCTGCCCTCACGAGGCCCTGCACACCCCCCCCATTTGATTACTTGCTACGTTAAATTATATCGGAACCGTTAAATATGTGGCTCTGGAGTCAGACTGCCTTGGACAAGTTATGTGATCTCCGAGCCTCAGTTTCCTCATCTGAAAACTGAAGGTAACAATAGTAGGTTACTGAGATAAGTTGGAAATACAAGGAAAGAGCTTAGAACAGTCTCCAGCACGTAGCAGATGCTCCACGCGTTTTAGTGCCACATTAGGACTGTTATTATTACTATTATATTGTTATTACGACTATTACTACTACACCACAATCATCAGCACTGTCCCTGGACTGGCAGTTCCTTGAGGGCACAAACCGGGTCTCAACTCATCCCTGTGTCGTCAGGCACTTAGTGCTGCGCCTGGTACGAGGAGAATCAGCAATTATTCCATGTTGAACTCACCCCATGTCCACACCACCCTAGGAAACCCTGCCTGAGGGCTGGCCAGCTTCCCTAGATAAGATCTGCCTCAAGTCTCTTTAACTGCAAAGAAACAGCCCAAGCAATGTCCGTGCCTGCAATGGCCTTAATCCCCGATAAAACACACTCTAAATGTGGTTTTGCCCAGCCTTAAAAGAGCTATCCCTTTTCTTCTTTTTTTTTTTTTTTTCAACGTTTTTTATTTATTTTTGGGACAGAGAGAGACAGAGCATGAACGGGGGAGGGGCAGAGAGAGAGGGAGACACAGAATCGGAAACAGGCTCCAGGCTCCGAGCCATCAGCCCAGAGCCCGACGCGGGGCTCGAACTCACGGACCGCGAGATCGTGACCTGGCTGAAGTCGGACGCTTAACCGACTACGCCACCCAGGCGCCCCTCCCTTTTCTTCTTGAGCGCTAACCCTTCTCCTTGTATTTTCCAGGTACTCCTGTCATCCTTACTTAATACCAAGGAAGCAGAGACCCACTGAGGTTGCATAATTCATGGAAGGCCCCACGGGAGTGAACGGCACAGCCAGGTTTGTCCCACCCCACCAACCAGCTACTCTCCCAGCTCAGGTATCACGAACAACATTAAAAGGCAGATGACAAACCAGGGAAGAGTATTTTAATATTAGTGTTAAACGAGGTCCAGTATATGTAAATATATATAAAGGGCTATTATAAACAATTAAAAAAAAAAGTCAAACTCTGCAATGGAAAGGTGAATACAGAAGAGGCACAAGCAATTCAGGAAAGAAAATAAACTGACTCTCAACAAGTGCATGAAAAAATGTCCACTCTTACTTAGCAATTAATTACACGCAAATTATTACAATAAGAAACCATTTTCCACCTATCAAATCAGTGATGATTTTATTTAGCGTTGGAAAGCGTTGGGGAAATGGGTGTTTTCAGGCGCAGCCAGTGACAGTGTATGTGGATGGCTATTTTCCAACACATACCACGTCTTAAGACCGTGCACGTCTCTTTGCCCTGATAATCCCATTTCCGGGAATTTACCCTAAGTGAATAATCATGGATGTGTTAACCACAAAGTTGTTTATCACCGTATTATTTAGAAGAGTAGAAAAGTTGGAAACAGAAATCATCTAAATGTCCAATAGGGAACTGGCTAAAAAAAACAGAAAACAACATCTTTTACTTTATGGGACTATTGTTAAAAGTTGTATTTATTGTATGAGGTAACGTATGTAAAGCACTTTAGACGGTGCCTGACATATATGTGCATAGCAAATGATGGCTATTATTACAGCAAATTTACCAGGAGGAATATTACACAACCATTAAAACGGTATGACTGGTAACGACATAACACAGTAAAAAGGCAAAGTAGGTTACAATAAAGACCCAACTTTTGTTTTATGACTATACACACGAACACATAAATACTTATGCGCAGGATCTATCTATACGTGTGTTAAGAAAGTAAAGAATTTTTTTAAATGTATGCCAAAATGTTAACAGTCATGGTCTTTCAGTGATGATCATTTTTGTTTTGTTTTCAACTTTCACATTTTCTAATACACTTTAAGAAGTATGTACTACTCTTTTAATGAGAGGGATAAAAATTTAAGTGAATTTAGGTGGCTGTATTTTTTTTTTTTTTTTTTTTAGAAGAAACAGGAAATGCTGAACTTGCCTATTTGGTCAAAGAACATTCAACACAAAATTTTATTCAACAAATAAGTTAATCACAAAATACACACTCTGTTTCGTGTTGCGGACATTTAAGGGCCTAGAGGAGGAAGGACGGAGGGGAAGGAAGAAAGAGGAAGAACCGCAGAAGGAGGAGTGAGTCCGGAACCGGGACAGAGGGGCCCAGAAGACACGAAGAGAAGAGCAGGGGCGCGAGGCAGAGGGCACTGGTGGCTCCAGGTTCCTTCCAATCGTGGGACATTTATGGGGCCCCCGCTATGTCCCAGGCATCGTGTGTGAATGTGACACAGCTTCTGCCTTCCCAAGAGCTTATTTTCCACGTAGTTCCACAGTTTCCTGCTTTCCAACAAAAAACTGAATCCTAAAACTGACTCAGTTACAACTAGGAGCCTATCTGAGAGCCACCAAATTAGAAGAGGAGAATTTGTTAACTACTCTGATATATCCTGCCACCCATTCGCTTGGGCTTCAAAGTTACTCTTTGGGATGTAACTTATTTCATGAAAATCCTCTCGTGACTCTTCATCTAGACTAATCCTTAAAATCGCAGGGTGCGTCGCTCTGAATGGGAAAGAAGCCAGGCAGGCGTTCTTCTCCGGTTTTTTTTTTTTTTTTTTTTTAATTTTTTTTTTTCAACGTTTTTTATTTATTTTTGGGACAGAGAGAGACAGAGCATGAATTGGGGAGGGGCAGAGAGAGAGGGAGACACAGAATCGGAAACAGGCTCCAGGCTCCGAGCCATCAGCCCAGAGCCTGACGCGGGGCTCGAACTCACAGACCGCGAGATCGTGACCTGGCTGAAGTCGGACACTTAACCGACTGCGCCACCCAGGCGCCCCTCTTCTCCGGACTTTGACAGAAAAATGCGCACTACAGTGATCCGGCCAGGACAGTTTCCTCACCACTGGCCGAGCCAAACGAGCAGGGCGCTAAGCAAGTTAATCCCGTGGTTCCTTCTAGCTCTGTCACTTTGTACTAACAGAACAGAGAAACCTGTGACTAGATTCTATTTAGAAACCCGGAAAGTGGTTCACACTGTTCAATCGGTGCAAAGACTGCTAACCCCAGAATACCCGGTCAAGGCTGAGATACACTGATGCCATGCGTCCCTGCGGGCTGGGTGGTCAAGTGCTTATAAGATTCACATCCGTGCTAGGAAGCATACACCCCTAGAAACACGGAATGGTTAAAGTAAGACTTAAGCTCATTTGACAGGAGAGGTTCCTGAAAAGCGGTCAGTTTCGGGAAATCCAATCCAATCAGACTTTAAGCGAGCTGAGAGAGTATTCGATCTAAAGCAGTCGGCGGCCTTCGTGTTTTAAGGGTCCGGAACCCTTTCCTTAAAAAAGCACAAACGCACGTACACAAAATAAGTGGCGTACAATTTCAGGAATCCTGTGCCCTAAGCGTCGATGCCTTGGAGGGACCCACGGGTAAAAGGCACTGGCAGACACTCCCTTTTTAAACGAACGGAGTTAACGAGAGCCCAGTCTCCCAGGACGACACGTCTGTGTTTCCACGTGCCGGGCTTATCTCAAGGAGGATCTGCACTCAGAACGCGAACGTGTGCTCTCGGGTTTTACGTGCACAGACGCCCAGGTGGTGACCAACCGGTCCCCGGGAACTCTTACCAGTGTGTGTTTTCATGTGCTCGTCAAAGTACTGCTTCATGTTGAAGTCCTTGCCGCACCACTGGCACATGAACTGCTTGTGCCCGATGTGGATGCTCATGTGCGAGCGCAGCTGGTACTTGTACTGGAACCTCTCGTCACAGTTCTGCAGCGGACACGGGGAGACGCGTGAGAGCCGCGCTCGCTGGCCTCGCTGGGGCCCAGCCCACGAGGTCGCTGAGGCTCCCTCTGCGGCGCTGCTATATGTCTGCAGCTCGGTTATTAGCAAGAGGGAGGGCTTCTGCAGAATGATCCCCGAAGCACACCCGACTTGTCGGGATGACTGAGGAAAGAGAAACAACTCGCTCTGTGTCAGTCCCGGGGCTGCCCTAGTCTGGGAGAGCTACGGGGGTGTCAGAAGCGGCACCTGGCGCCCGCGGCCCCCGCTCCCCTCCCTCACCGCGCCCCCCCCTCCCCCCCGCCCCCGCCCCGCCCCAGGGCCGGGGCCCAGCACAGCCCTTACCTCGCATCTGAAGGGCTTCTCTCCAGAATGCTGCAAGGAGTGCACCTTGAGGGACATGCTGCGTTTGAACGACTTTCCACAGGTTTCGCATGTAAACGGCATGTCTTTCGTGTGTGCTGGAACACAGAAGGCGCCGGACTCACGACGGGCTCGCCAAGCCGCTCAAAGTGGCCCAGGCCCCGCTCCTACTGCGAGGTAATCGTGCCATCTTAACCTTCCACGCTTTAATTAGTGAGGCCTTCGCAGCAACGTTCTCAAGAGAGGAAGAGGCCACGACGTTGGAAAGAAGCCCGGGTGCGGAAGGCTACCTACCCCGCGCACGCTGCGCCGCGGGGGCTCATGGGGGACACGGCGCGTTTAGTTTCAGCCAGTCAGAACCGATTTCGATTACGGCAAGGCCGTTCCTCAGATCCTGCCCAATCCGACGCGTCAAACACACCAAAGAACGAGGGAAAATGACCGGGGTGGCGAGAAAAGCAGCAGGAAGAACTTACCAACCATGTGTTTCCGCACGTGAGCCATGGTGTAGAATTTCTTCTCGCAAATTTCACAGGAAAACTTCTTTTCTGCATACCCATGGACGATCTTGATGTGTTCATGAAGGGACCAGAGTTTCTTGAAGGACTTGTTACAGGAAACACACTGAGCAGGATAAATAGAAATAATCTTTATTTACGGGGGCCTGCAGAAAGCCATAGCTGCCTACCGGCCCGCGAAACGGCCGTGCCTTAGACTCGGGGCACAGGGCCCGAGTCCAAACCGAAGCCAGTCCTCCGAGGAGTCCGGATGCCAACACCAACCTCTGTATGTCCTATTCTCCAAGACGCATCTTTTAGACACACGTCGGGAGTACAAAAACAATGGCAAAAAGGAAGACGGAAAGAAATGGGAAGTTCCACTCATACAGAAGACTCGACTGCTTTTAGCAAATTAGTACAGTACCAACGAGAAGAACCAAGTTTTTAAAAATAAATGAATTACGAAGAGCATCTGTCTCCTACACGTAAGTCAGCATGCAGGTAACAGGTGCTTCCCAGAGATTACAAACTAATTTTAAAGCAGCACAGATAAAAGCAAGATAAAACACACATTAAAGGTTATAGATCTGTGGAAGCGTAACAATGTTTCTGTACCTTAAAGAATGCATTTGGAGCCTCCCTTCACACAATTTATTGAGATTTTATTGTATCTTCCCATTATCTCATTTACTCTACTAAACGTTTCCCTCTGGCAGAATTTTCTGTAACTCCTAAACCTCCTTCCCCCTTAGGGCCAGCTCCAGATCTCTCGTACACGCATCTATAGGAAACACACACGCCGACAGTGCTCAGTTCCTCGTATTACGAATCATGGATAGTCTAGAATACCACGCATAAAGCGTATCAAAATAAAATATTTCTGGTTAAAGCAAAACAATCCTAGAATGTTCTAGGTAACCACCAGACTCTGGGATATTTAAGGGAACAAGTAGTTATTCACTGTAAATGAAGATCTTGAGCATCACGATCACTTCGGGAAACAAGGACTCTGAGTGTAAAAAATAAGCCTGTGCTTGGACCTGCTTGAGAAAAGGGCAGACCCCACCCCCACCCCCAAGCCATCATGCAGGGCAGGGTTTCGATTTTTACTTCTTCCTGGGTCGCCAGGATTATTAGGATCTACACGTATGAACGAAGCAGTGTCCTTCAGGAATGTGAATAGAACTCTTCCGGCGGATTCCAGAAAACCTGAACACAAGTTTAAATGCCTTATGGTCAGCAACAGCGAGGAAAGTCACAGAAGGAGGATGTACTAAATGCGTTCTTTCTGTAACTTCGTAGAGAAAATTTGAGTAGCAACAAAAAAACCACAACTGCATAAACATCAAGATACACCTTTCAGCAAGGGTCATCACAGAGCCGAAGTCCGACCCCTAGGGTGCAGCATCGCGTCGCGCTCCCTTTTGGTCTGAACCAGTTGACAACCCAGCAAGGGCAACGGCAACGGTAGCTACGGGAGGGCAGGGGCGCCACCACTCAGCCTTCTTTCATTACCAAGCGCAAGCGCGAAACAGGTGACATCACAGCCGACGAATCAAAAGCAGTGAATGTCTAGCAAATGTAACTTATATTTTAAAAACCTGTTGAGAGTAAAGCAATGATCTCAACTGTTGATCAAAAGCAAGCGGGAAAGTGAAGACGAAGGAGGGCTCCAGATCAAGCACGCTCCAAGAAACAAACCAAAACAGAACAATTTCACTTTTCAAAAGAAGTTTAGCTTGAATGCAGCACAGCACTTATGTGTATTTTACATATCTTGCGGAGACGTTAACAGACTTACCTTTTATGAATATTCATCGATATGCATTCACATGTACAAACCAATATACGGCTCAACATAATATAATCAGCATACCTCTTAACCTGTCACAATACCGTCCTTTCAGGACACCAGCCTGGTTTGGATACCACACTCTGTTACCTTAATGACACCGTACGGGAGCATTATGTAACCCTACGGCCAGGCGGGCGACACTTTCAACCAGCTCAGCCTCTGTTTAAAGTTTGCATATTCCCATGGGCTCAGCCTCTTGATAAATTTAATGTTGTCATCTCTCCACTGGTAAAAGCAAACTCACTCCTGGAGATCTTCCATTTTCACCGGTCTGAGTCATTACGGTTTTTGTCCCCATCAGCTGCACTAGAATCTGGCATCCTTTCAAACCCAGAAGGGGACCTCTCTCTATTCCTGACCTTGACTCAGTGTCTCCCACCTTGACCGAGAAGATGCCAGAACGAATGACACATTACGTATGTCTTACAACAGCGAATCTCAGTGCCAAGTCGGTGTTGACTCTACCTCCTGGGCAATCACCTACAACAGATCCCCCTTCCACGTACCTGGCTTCCCACTAGTCCAGCGTCAGTTAAATGCAATGCTTTTGAAAGAAAACGTTAAGCCTGGGTTTTGAAAAGACCAAAGCAGGAAGGAGCTTTTAAAAAGAGAAATCGGTGACAACTGTCCCTTCAGCCTCTACTGTATTTATTCTCTTGGGCAGATACCAGGTGAGTCTGAACAGCCAGGTTGTATCCTGAAAGGTTTGCCCTCTCGGTGATGAAACCTACCTGAATATTTTTTTCACAGTCTGTTTGCTGGTGAAGGGACAGCTCACTTTCCAGGACAAACTTCTTGCCACACTTATCACAGATCTGCATGCGCCTGTGAGTAACGTTCATGTGCTTCTCCAGGTACCAGCGAGTATTAAACACCCTGGGGCACTTCTCACAGGTCAGAGTCTCTTTCTCCTCGCACTTAGCTTTCTGGACTGGGGCTTTGGGCTCCCTCGCGGCCCGCTTCTTCCGCTTAGGTGGCTCTCCACTCTTCCTACGCCCTCTGGTAGTCCTGGGGGTCGGGGAAGCGGTAGCTGCGGCCACGGAGCCGGCCCTCCTGGTTCTCCTTTGTGTGACGCTGGCCTTCTCCACCGTCTTCTCCTTCTTCTTCTGCCTTCCGTTCTCTCCGTAGTCATTGCTGTCATCGGTGGCCTCCTCCTCGCTCTCTTCCTCTTCCTCCTCACTGCTTGTCTTCAGAACAGGAGTCTCTTTGGACTGGGAAGAGACACCCTTTTCCCCTTTAGACACATTTAATGTTTGATTATTAAGGTTTACCTCCACTATGATCTGCTCCCTTTTGTAAGAGACTTCCTCCTCCTCCTCCTCCTCGTCTGTGTCATCAGAATTCTCCCGGTCTTCTTTAACAGCATGCACGTCAGACACTGCCCTTGTCTCCCTGAAATACGGCTGTTCCTCTGTTTCGTGGAGATGTGGTTTGCTCATCTTGGTGTCCACTAACACAGAATAAGGACTTCCTGTTTCCCTTTTGTACACTTTGGTGGACAGGTCAAGTTCTTGGTTGGCACCGTGATAGAAGGTAGATGGCGCTTGACCACGACGGCTCTCTTCTTGTGCCATTCCTGCTACACGCGCAGCACAGTTTTCAGCCAGCTCCTGACCAGAACTGGCTGTGTGGCTCATGGGTACGTGGCCCGATTTATTACGCAGTTCAGACTAGAGAGAGAGAGAGCGCTCAAACAGGGTAACTGTTAAGCCTCAAATAATTTTCCATCCACGAAGAACCACTCAAATGGAAAAAGGGTATTCCTGGGACCCGTGTGCAATTCTTCCAGTGTCGCAGCACCAAAGCAGAAGTCGAAAGGTTTGGTATTATGGCAAGAGCAGAGCACTAGGGATTTTCTTCTGCAGACAGCTGCAAGTGACTTGGCGCATCTTATCTACAAAGAAAAGCAAAGAGGAAAAAAGGTCAGATACCACTATTTCCTTCTTACAGCATGAGCTTACATCATACCACAAACACAGCTGAAAAGGATTAGACTCTTTATATATACAATTCTTTACCCTGCTTAAGTGGTTCCGCGTGCGCCATTATTTTACTGGGCTACTGGTTTACTAAATCCGACACGTATTTTGTCAGAGTGGAAAGTCCACGACAGCGGGAGGCATCATCTGTCCGGTACACGGAGATATTTTTAGAGCTTCGCACAGGGCCCAGCGCTTAGTAGGTGTTGGGTATACGTTGGACGACGAACTGGGTGTCTACGCTTGCATGGCGTTCATTATGCTAGGTGCTACGGCACATAACGGTACGGCAGAACATACGGTCTCTGTCCACAGGGCGTTTAGTCTTGTTATAGAATACGTGTCATACGCGAAACACACAAGAGCTTTATGCTGGCTGGCTTTCTTTACAACCTCGGTCACCACCATCCACCACGGCGAGGGCTCAAAGAACAAAGCTGGCAGTGAGCTAGGAGGATAGAACAGCTAAGTGACATAACTCCAGAAGAGACAGAAAATGTCCTCAGCCTTCAATACGGTCTAATCTAGGCACAGACGTTACTGGATTCAGGTTTGCTGGAGCCATTTCCAAGTCGCTACGTATTTTTAAGTCTCCTCTAGGTGAACGGACTAGATGCGCTCAAGAGCTGGGTAATTTTTCATGTGTCAGTTGCACGGAGGTCTAAATTCTAAGAGACAGTAACCATCAGGTTGATATGGTTCCAAGAGAAATAAAACCGTCCATTAAAAAAAAAAAAAAAATTAGAAGGGCACAGAATTTGCTTTGTGACATACCTCACATTGCTGTTTAGTCAACCACCTAATCTCTGAATCATGAATATTACTGCAAACACATACCCTGTCCAGTCGACACAAGGAAGGAAACTAGCCTTTGCTGAACGCCTCCTCTGTGCGCCGGCAGGTAAAGGTGCTTGTTATTATTTCTATTTGAAAGCCACCACAAGACTTTGGGGCTGGTTTTGAAACTCGCTTTTAATTTTTTTTTTTTTTTAAATCAAATCACTAAAAAAGGAAAAGCACGCACAGCTGCCCAAGTCAAATGCACGGCAAGGTTTATGATGGAAAGAGCAGCCCTCTGCCTACTCTGTCCTCTCTGAAACCCATCCCCCACAGACGAAACCATTCAACTACTTTATTAGCCCCTCCCTCCCCCCAGGATGTGCTTCCGTATTTGTAAATATGACTGGATTTCTATTTCTTTGATTTTTTTCAGTTTGAGACATTACTATTTGTCTCTCACTATAGTTTTCTTACCTTATTGCTCCCAACCTTCCCTCCATCTTCCCAATAATAGTTGGATCACCGCTTGTTAAATCAGTATTTGTTCTTACGTTATTACGACTATAATATGCGGCTCATAACTACTACTGTCATTCTTCTGTGACTATCTTCTGTCTTCTTTGACCTTATGGATGTATTCTTTTAAAAAAAGTGATTTTACTTTCATTTCAGTGGAATTTCAGAAACGCCTGGCGATAAACACCACTAATGTTTTACTTGACATCTGAACAGATATATTTGTACGTTTTTATAGTTATAAATGAGGAAGTTATGCCTGTGAGAGGCTAAGTAATCTAAGATCACATACCCATTACATTAGAGAAGCAGTGTTTGACCCAGGCCTGCCTGACCCCACGGCTCATGGACAAATGACGCTCCAAAATAATTTCAACTCAGTTGTCCCTATAAAACCGCGTACCTTTTGCCCATTTCAAAATTTCATACCTCATAAGGTAAGCAGGAAGATCCCAGTAGCTTTTAATTCTACTTAGCTTTATTTTGCATGTGCCAAAACTTCTGACCCAGGGAAATAATGTAAGCTACTACAAATCACGTTAAACTTATGCTAATTATCTCAAATTTAGCAAGGGAGGAGAGACAGTAAAATTCAGTTAACCAGCAAACGCTAAGAATTGAACAATAACCGGGAAGACAAAGAACAATAATTGCAGGGAAATCCTCTGCGGTCATCGTTAAGGTGTTCTTCCCAAAGACCTGTGGGTCCTCAACCTTGGAGGCGTGTGGCAGGACCACGTGTTCTAACCGCCCCCCCCTCCTCTGTCGGTGGGTGCGGTACTGTGACTACTTCTGGACCGCACATCGTGAGCACAGGTGACATGCAGGATGGGGCATTTTCTGACCAATGAGACATCCCCCCCCCCCCACACACACACCCCTTTTCTCTCTGCCTCAGGGACCACCAACCTTCAAGATGGCAACTGCCATCACTGGTATCAACCTGGGACCCCAAGTGACTAGAATGACCTACAGGATAGGCGCGGCGCAGGGGATTTTACTTTCATTTTTCATTTACTTTTACACAGGGTGGGTTTTTTAAGACCTCTGAGATCTTGTGTTGTTTAGTACTATTGCACGCATCATCTGGCCTGGCCTAGCTGCTACAGACGGAATCCGCAAGCGGGGTACTGCCTCATCCATAAAAACGAACACGTAGGGCAAAGGCTCAGGAGCGGGTGAAAGGGGGCACGGGAGGTTATGGGAGGCGACAAGGACAGCAACTCTTATTACGCAGTGGTGAAATTACTGGTGAGGCTTATCACCGATTTGTCTCCGAAGAGAGAGCACTCACCGCTCCACCAGGAGAATGGGACTGTCCAGAGAGTGTGCTGCTTACTATCGGCTGTCCGTGACAAATCATGACATGAAAAGGATGAACGCAGAAAAGCATTGATCGGTTTGCAGTCAGGATTAAAGGAGTCCAGAAAGCCAGCGGTTTATAGGTTAGAAGAAGCAGATGCTTAATAAAAACAGGGAAAGTCTTCGAGCCACAGACGCTGATTAGAATTCAGTCTT
This sequence comes from Panthera onca, assembly GCF_046562875.1. NCBI lineage: Eukaryota > Metazoa > Chordata > Mammalia > Carnivora > Felidae > Panthera > Panthera onca. The sequence goes on along the minus strand of NC_138352.1, from coordinate 52,992,526 downwards.
GGGGCGCCTGGGTGGCGCAGTCGGTTAAGCGTCCGACTTCAGCCAGGTCACGATCTCGCGGTCCGTGAGTTCGAGCCCCGCGTCGGGCTCTGGGCTGATGGCTCGGAGCCTGGAGCCTGTTTCCGATTCTGTGTCTCCCTCTCTCTCTGCCCCTCCCCCGTTCATGCTCTGTCTCTCTCTGTCCCAAAAATAAATAAAAAACGTTGAAAAAAAAAATTAAAAAAAAAAAAAAAAAAAAAAGAATTCAGTCCTGAGGCGGGATCAAGAACTACTTACTGATAAAACCTCCCACTGGATTAAGGCGGGGCCCAGCAAAAAAAAAAAAGAGACTAATGAGGAAAGCAGTTTCTTAGGGTACGTAGCTACAAAGCCTAGTTCTCTAATGCGAATCAGTTGAAATGCTATTAGTAAATGGGGGAAATGATGTCAGTGTAACACCCAGGTTCTTCTGTTGGTTTCTATGAGATGTTCCCCTGCGAGTTCCTGTTTCAAGTGATCAAGAGAAAGCTTTCTCACAATTAAAGACAGAGCCTTAGCAACCTACGAAGACCTTAAGAAAAAAGCTGGGCATCCGACTTCCGTGCCTTCCTTGAATGCTAGGAGCGGCTGGTTCAGCTGCTTCATGAACCACCACACTTTCCACTTTATGTCTCGTCAAGTTGAGGCATGTGTTCCCCTCCCGGGTTACAAAATTTTTTTGGAGCGCCAAAGCCTACCCCATCTCATACACCAAAATTTTAATTGTAATGAAACTGGTCTCTACCGTAAGCGAATGTCTTCAAGACCCCAGTCTCCGGGGAAGAAACCACTACCCAGGGGATTAAGTCTTGTAGAGGTTCGACTGACTGATGCTGGATGCACATGCCTATGGCGATTTAGTATAGTTACATTTGGAACATATCTTTTAATATATTTATTATAATACATTTAATTATTGTTTTTATTGGTACACCGGTTACAGTGTTTCACAGATTTTGAGTGGTCTGCCCCGAACTGATTTCTCCCATAAGCCTCATTCATTTTAATGTATGATTCTGCAAAATCCAGGAAGACATATATGGCATTATAGCAGAAATACCTATCCTCAAAATTAAGTCCAGGAAGAAGTATGGGACCAATAAGACAGAGCTCTGTAGCAAATTTAAGTAGGATTAGAAAAGAACTGTGGATGTGGCTAAGGCCCACAGGGCTGACTAGAAATAAACTTTTTTAAAAAAGCCAATTAAGTTTTTAAGAGTTATACGGCCAAAAGAACCTCCAGACTGGATTAAAAGAGACCATGACTGTTCAAGACTTAAAATGCTCTCTGGGTCCTCAGGCGTCTATGGGAGGAGGCAGGCCAAGAAAGCTGATCATTCCCCTAAGGGGGCATCTTCTTCATGAGTCCACTCCACACACAATTAAGAAGACTACAGGAGGGGCGCCTGGGTGGCGCAGTCGGTTAAGCGTCCGACTTCAGCCAGGTCACGATCTCGCGGTCCGTGAGTTCGAGCCCCGCGTCAGGCTCTGGGCTGATGGCTCGGAGCCTGGAGCCTGTTTCCGCTTCTGTGTCTCCCTCTCTCTCTGCCCCTCCCCCGTTCATGCTCTGTCTCTCTCTGTCCCAAAAATAAATAAAAAACGTTGAAAAAAAAAAAATTAAAAAAAAAAAAAAAAAAAAAAAAAAAAAAAAAGAAGACTACAGGAAAAGAAGGGGCACCTGGGTGGCCCGGTCGATTAAGCATCCGACTTCAGCTCAGGTCATGATCTCAGGTTTGTGGGTTCGAGCCCTGCGTCAGGCTCTGTGCTAACAGCTCAGAGCCTGGAGCCAGCTTTGGATTCTGTGTCTCCTTCTCCCTCTCTCTCAAAGATAAACAAAATGTAAAAAAATAAAAATTAACAATTAAAAAAAAAAAAAAAAGAGGATGAAGCGAGGGAGCAAGGAGAAAACAGACCTTCGAGTTACTCCTAAGGAGCCAATCAGAGTCTATTCAAGAACATTCTCCCATCCGGAGGAGGCCCGCTCCATGACTGCTCCGAGATTTTAGAATCTGCTATAGTGCACTGACTGCTACAGTTCTATTCTTGCCCCCTTTCAAATGGGAGACCAGTAGATAGTCATGGCTGCACTTTGTATGTCGGGGCAGTGACCATCTGTCAGTTTCTTTCACACAAGTCTCTAGATCAAGAAAGGCAACATCTAGATCCAATGTAGAGACTACTGTGCGTCATCTCCTCACAAAGAGACCACCAATCATCATACCCTTGAGTCACTCTGAGGTCCTGGACTTGAAGCTTGATGCCCTTGACGAGGGGGCCAAAGGCAAGCTCAGGACAAAGCACAAGCTAACACCCTGCAGCCCTCCCTCCCCAAGTGCTCCCCCCCCCTTCTCCCCATGGGATACGTGTGACATTCCTCAGGCACTCCTGGCTGCCCCGGAACAAAGGAAAGGGAAAAACAAATGGTTAACTGATAGAGATCACAGTCATGCAGGACGTGAGTCTCCATCAGTTTACAAATGTCTCAGCAAATTGCAAGAAAAAGGCAATCTTATCAATAGCCTAGCCTCCAGAAACGCACAGACTCAATTTCCTGGAGCCCTAGAGTGTGGCACTCCCCTCCACAGTGATGCGGGGCACAACGGCAAGAAGAAAATGTAGATAAAATTAAAATTCTTTATAACCTGCAGCCCATTGACAAATACTTGAGGCAAATACAGAGAATAATAGTCCTCTAGGAAGCCCCTACCGTCTTAGTGTTAGTGCTTTGCTGGAGGGAAAAAGAACTTTAGCTCAACAATAGCAAGGCCTCCAGTATCTTATGAGTCCTCTTTGGCCAATAAAAGTCCTTTTGGAAATGTCCATTCTTCCTTACCCACCCACCCCCCAACTCCCTAGTATATAATCCACTCCTCACAACCCAGTGCAGCTTTTTCTGCCCGCGGGTCCTCTCCCCGCACTTTAACAAGTCAATCACCTTTTTTGCACAAGAATTCTTTCTTGGCCATTGGCCCCAGACCTCCCCCCCACCACTTCAAAACCACATCACCATGACTGGCTAGACCTTGGGGTTCCCTACCTTGCAGAGGAAGTGAGTGTATTTGCCTATGAGAGAGACCAGACAGTATCTGATGAGCAAAAGCATGGTGCTGTTTATGAAGTATTTTCAGCTGGCTCCCTGGCAGGGCTGAATTCCTGCCCCTACCATAGCCATGCGGGGACTACCTGACTAGTTGTGGGCATCGTGTGAAATAAGACCTGTGCATCACTTCTGAGCTACTGTAGTTCATTGCCAAGAAGAGGCCCTCCAGACCGCTTTTCCCTCTTAGGCATGGTGACCAGTAATGCACAAGAAGATGGTTGCTCCATCAATCTGCATCCCTGAGTGATGTGAGCGGAGCTTCCCTGCTCATTTACCATGGCCACGCAGCGAGAGCGAAGCCCTTCACTGATTTCAGCCAAGGGTGGGCAGTGATCTGTTATGGCAGCATAACCCAGCTAATGTAGTTCTTTATATGTATGCTTATACATATCACACGGATCAGCTATCTCAGTCCTCAGCTAGACAGCACAGACAGTAGAATTACTAAGTGAAAAGTTAAATCCGAAAGACAAAGGGCTTAATACACAGGGGAATTCTTTACTTAGTAGGTTAGAAAATGAGACTATTCTTTCTTAAAAAAAAAAAAAATTAGAGTTAGAGCGCTTTATTCTATTTTAAATGACACACGCATAAACGCCTTCCCACGTGAACCTGAGAGGGGCATCTCACCACTATTACGTAAAATCAGGGACACTCACAGAAACATCAACAAACCACACGGTCGCAACGGAAGATGCAGTCTAACTGTTCGCTTTGAAACACACACGGGCTCTCTGCCCGCATTTTACTTGCTTCATTTGATTTTGGCACCTTTACCCTTCACTCAATTTTGGTAATAATCTTCCTTTATTCTCTTTCCAGAAGACTTAAACTATCTCCTGAGAGCACAACTGAGTAACCTTTGCAAGACCAGAAGCACACGAGGGAAACGGAACATTCCATGTTTCGTTATCCAACTCTTACTGTGTATCCTCAGTTCTAACTCACTTATTACAAATCATCTTAGCTTCATTTTTTAGAAGGGTCTCGAGGTGAATACACGGAGCTCTAAGAACCTGAAAGTAGACAGAAACAGCAACGAAGAAGTAACTCTCATTGATATTTAAAGCCGTTTAAGTTCATCTCTCTTTGGTGTTACAACAACACAAGTTCTTAGACATCGTTTTCTACTGCTTCTTAGATTCCAAACTAAAGCAGGTCATTCCTTCGTGTCCTGCCATAATTAACGTACACAACTTGGGCAAAAATGTGGTACGTACGCTAAGGGGTAAACAAACTGAGAAGCAAGCAGTCCTGGCACTCTATGAGCTTGACCAGCCACTGGGAAGAAAACACAATTTTAAAAGAAAAACTAGAGAACGCGATAGCCTATTATAAACAGCAAAGTACAACTTCCAGAATGCACGCTTCTCAATGCCATGTTCCCCCCAAGTGGATTACAAAACACACTTACGTAGTCTTCGAGAGTGTTTATTTATATGTAGTTTTAAAAGAAAAACCACTTTGTCCCCTGAAAAGTTTTAATAGTTAATTTTTGACAAACCCAACAGGTTTTTTTTTTTTTTCCTATTAAAATACGCAACTATACATCCTCCTCGTGTACTTGGGGCGAGTCGCTGCAAGTTGAAAGGGCAACTTTGTAAAGCGTATCATTCTGCCACCCGTCCTGACTCCTCTTGCGGAACCGCTTCCTCCAGCCTGTTTCCAAGGCCAAACTACCTGGTGCCCAACCGTGGTCCCGCTGGATGGAGGTTTCCAGAACCTACACCGATTGAGGAGAAGGCCAAGACCACAACAACCAAGAAACGGAAAGGAACAAGGAGGGAAAGAGAAATGTGTATTGGCAAAATCCTTCCAAACAAACAAACAAACAAACAAATAAATAAATGTCCACCAGGAAGAAGGGACAGGATGACAACTGGGTCTGTGACAATAACTGTCTGATAGTTTATTCAAAGCCCTGTGGATTTTGCAGAAGGCCATTCACTTCTTTCTTATTAGGAAAGTATGTTAGTGATGCATTTGCCAAGTAACAACTAATCTCAAAGTCTCTGGACAGTCAAGTAATTATTTAACAACTACTATATACACTGGAGTTTAAAAAAAAAAAAGCAGAAATCTGAAAGTTTAGAAGAGAGAAAAATTTCTCCAAGTTGGAGAAATTGAAAAAGTCTGTGAAGGATAATATGTTTCGGAAAAGTTTGAATGGCAGGTATATATATGCATATTCTATTATATATTACATATAACAAAACAAACACACAGTTAAGCAAGATAAAGTAAGTTTTTAAAAAAGTTAAAAAGTTGAAGTAGAAAAAAATAAAAGTAGGAAAGATAATACCTGGAATTAGGATAAAATAAAAGCAAAAACCGCCTTATACTAATTATCAGTATTGACAAAAATAAAAATTTAAATATCTGAATTGCAATTCAAAATACTGTTTTACAAGAATGTGTTCCTTATGAAATAATTATTTAATCTCTCTACCTGGTAATTAAGTAGAGTTTAAAATTCATGTCCACACTAAAAGCTGATTTTTTTTTAATACAGTAGGTTCTACTCGTCTGAAATGAAAGAAATCTCACCAAGTCCTTGTCTTTTTCTTTCTTTTTAATGTTTATTTACTTTTTGAGAGAGAGAAGGGGGTGGGGTGGGCAGAGACAGAGAGGGAGAGAGGCCATCCCAAGCTGCCTCCACACTGTCAGCACAGAGCCTGACGTGAGGCTCGATCTCACAAACCGTGACATCGTGACCTGAGCCGAAATCAAGAGTCAGACACTTAACTGACTGAGCCAGCCAGGTGCTCCTGTCCTTGTTTTTTTCTTAAAAATAATCTCTAAGAGTAAGACAACTTTCAAGATACCTGTGGTGGACACTGGAAGTCTGACTACTTCAGATCCTAAATTGCCAAGTAATTTTAACAAGTGCGGTAAGAGTCATTGAGACCTCTCTGATCTTGTTCTTTTATACAAAACAAGCTATACTATTATGGCAAAGAATGCGTGACCCAACAGGGTTGATGATGGGACCAATAACTACAGTTCATTTTTAACCCAAGTTTTGATACTGTCTAAAACTTGATCAGTCTATGTACCTCAGTCTGTCGACCTGTAAAGTGGGAACCAAGAACAAGCTGCAAACCTGGAAAGCTCGGTAAGGTCTACTCCCTGATTTACAAAACGCATACGGGAGTGGTGATAATTTGCATTTATACGATGTTTTACAATGTGCACATAGCATATTTATCATACATTTGCTACACATTTATTAAGTGCCTACTATGTGTCAGGCGCTGCAGGCGTTGGAGCCATCAAGGTGTGCAAAGGTCTAACCAGGGAGACGGACGTGAAAACCAGTCATCGCAGTACAGCGTGATAAGGACAATTGCAAAAGACAGCACAGCCCAGTGGTTAAGAGCACATACTCCGAGGCATTAGAAATCTGGCCCTGACACATTCCAGAGCTAAGTGGCTTTGGTCAAATTACTTAACCTCTCTATGCCTCAGTTTTTGCATCTGCAGAATGAAGACAATTATTGTGTGTACCTCATGGTATGTTACTGGGATTAAATGAGTTAATAAATATAAACGCTTACGAGAGGACTTAGCCACAGTAAGCACTATTATAAGTGTTTCCTGAATAAACACACTCACCTATACCTATAATGTACAGAGGCAGTGCAGGAAAAGGAGGTGACTGACTGGTGTAAAGGCGGGGGGGGGGGGGGGTCACCTGTTAGGGGAAGTTTCAGAGATGAGATAAAGCTGGAGCTGGTTCTGAAGGACAAGCAGAAGTCAGAGAGATCGAGAAGGGAAGTAGGCAAAGTTACAGGCAAGAAACTCACATGAAAAAGACAGGAATGAAACCACACAGGGTTTTGTTTGTCTTAGTTAAGCAGCCTTGCCCTGCAGTGGCTTGGACTGCAAGTTCCTATTTCACAGCTGAGGCTCAGTTTGATAACTTTCCCATTATGGTTGCCGGATACGTGATGGAACAAGGGCTGGAATTCTGGTGTTCTAACTCCTAGTCCCGTTTACCAACGGCCTCTCGTTGCGCTATGACAATTATTCCAAATGATGTATTTAGGCCTTGAACAACAACAAAAATGTCTCTAATGAGACAAAGTAAAAGAAATAAAATGTTATTCAAGGGTCCAAGTGTGAACCTTCGCTAGTGAATGCCCACCTCCCTGCCCGAGGCCCCGAGTGTTGGGTCACTTCCCAGGGACACATCTCAGGTCTCAGCACGCCTCGCCTGCACTGGGTGTTCCACAGGGACCAATCTGACAAGGTAAAAATTTAATGTGGTTCAGTTCGTTCTCTCGCAACAATACTGTTAAGTTTTCAGCAGATGAAACCTTAAGAAATTTGTAGACTTTAAACTTGGGTGTGTAAAGTGGGAGTTACAGATACAAAACTGACAGTAAAAAACGTTCTGAGTCACGAGATCAGTAGCACGTTGTAAATGTCCTTCATTTCCAAGGGTAGGCACAGAACAAACCCGGGACGCACTAGAAAAGCTACCGACACAACATGTAAAAATCAGCTTTACAATAAGCAAAACCTCAAATGACATAGATTACTGGGCCATATTTTAGATCAATATTATAAAGTGTTCTCAGATGCCTGTATTTCATATAGGTGAAAAATACAACTAATTTAAAATTTTTTTACTGTTTATTTATTTTGAGAGAGAACACATGAGAGCAAACAGAGAAAGGGCAGAGACAGGCATGGAGAGAGAGAGAGAGAGAGAGAGACAGCGAATCCCAAGCAGGCTCCCCACTGTCAGAGCAGAGCCTGAGGTGGAGGTTTGAACTCACGAACCGTGAGACTATGACCTGAGCTGAAACCAAGGGTCGGACGCTTAACTGAGCCACCCAGGTGTCCCTACAACTAATTTTAATGTAATCTCACCTAATAAGATTTCATATGTCAATTCTTTTTTAAGCAGTCCGTCTAATCCGTTGTCCGTAAGAAACGGAATTGAGAAATGCTTGTCACCTTTAGTTGTAGACAAAGCTTTTGCAAAAAATAAAACTTCACTGAAGTTTTTTACACCTACATTTAAATGAGACTGCCACTGTGCTTCCTCAATAACACACAGCAGAAGCTAGGAAAAAGAGGACAAAGAGGAGGTACTCCTCCTAAGGGACTCCCTAATTACCTTCGAAACGTCCACAGTCTCCACATTTCCATTCAAGACAATAAAAACTGATGTGCATTACTCATCACGGTGGCTTAGGCAACCTTAACTTTTACCAATAACCCCTGAGGGCCAAAGGAGAAATCAAATACTAAGCAGGCTACGCTGCAGGGCCTGGATGATCACAGTTATATTCAAAACATCTTTCCATTATTCAACTCCCAAACATCATCTACAGACAGGAGAATATAATTTAAACAAAGGAGCTCTTTTTAAAAAAATTTTTAAAGTTTATTTATTTTTGAAGGAGAGAGAGACAGAGTGTGAGTGGGGGTCGGGGCGGGGGAGGGGCAGAGAGAGGGAGACACAGAATCTGAAACAGGCTCCAGGCTCCGAGCTGTCAGCACAGAGCCCGACGCAGGACTCAAACCCACAAACCACGAGATCATGACCTGAGCTGAAGTCGGACACTTAACCGACTGAGCCACCCAGGTGCCCCACGAAGGAGCTCTTTCAAAAAGAAGAGTAAGAGTTTTTGTATTCCTGCTATCTCTTCCGTTAAAACCCGACCAAGTCCCGGCTGCAGGAATACTCAAGTAAAATTCTGTGCCCTTAAAAACAACCAGAACGTATCCACGAGATACAGAATCTTGGAAAGTCTCAGGCTAGCCTTGACCCAAATTGCTTTATGGAATGAAGCTACTTAATGCACTGGTCCATTTTCAAAATGGCCATCTGTGTGAGGACCTGATCATTTTTTTAAAAGTTTATTTCTCTCATTTTTGAGGGGGTGGTGCAGAGAGAGAGGGGGAGAGAATCCTAAGCGGGTTCTGTGCTGTCATCCGAGAGCCCTACACGGGGCTCAATCTCATGAACTGTGAGATGATTACCTGAGCCAAAATCAACAGTTGGACGCTTAACTGACTGAATCACGCAGTTGCCCCGGTACACTGATCAATATAAAATTCAGAGACTTAGAAGGTCTTATAAATCTTTCTTGTTCTCACTGTGGCTGCCTGTAATGTAAGCCATTATGAGAGGCCTATACGTATGTCAACTGACTAGACCATTGTGAACTTGAATGAAAAACTCACTCAGAAAGTGAAAATAATGGAGAAAGGCCCTCATTACATTCCTATATTTCACAGAAATAAAAATCGCAGATATTCCAGACGTGTAAATAAGGAAATGCTGGAATTTACCAAAAGACAAATGACTCTTACTGTTTTCTCATTAACTGTTCACACTTCAAAAAGTTAACACTTGGAAAAAAAGTTGAACTGAAATAGTCTTAAACCAACAGGTATAAACAGTCTCACACAAAGATATCTGATGACAGATGGGAAGGTTTAACCCAACCCTAACATACCCAAAACATGGCCAATGGGAAGAGACAACTGCTCTCACACTGCCTGCTTTTTCCCTCCCATAAGGTCTGTATGTTGCTCTAGTTGGCACAGCAATTTTTACACTTCTGAGAATCTTTGGAAAATTAAAAATCTTCTCCCCGAGAAAAATGAACACACAAAATTTCACATGCCATTTCAAGGAGTTTGCCCATTTCCAGAAACCCATCCACAGAACCCTCAGAGGTCCAAAACCCCCAAGCAGAGACCTCGTATCATAAGCAGATTTTACTTTTCCTGATTTTGTAACATATATGTAGTGAGGTTTATAAATTAATGTTTTCTCCTCTTCCTACCCTTTCTCTCCATCTCTACAGTGTATCCACGATCAGAAGTGAATTAACAGCTGAACGAAAGAACACTGATGAGTGACATCATTAAGTATAGAATAAAAGATCTTGTATGAACACCGATATACTACTTAACCAGGCATGTGACTTTGGACGAGGCAACTGATGTCACTCAATCTCACTGCATCCCCCTGTAAGACTAGAATAAGAGCGCCCACACCTACATAATCTGGTAACACAGGCAAAGTTCCCAGTACATGGGGGGCTTTCAGTGCTGGCTCCTTTCTCCTTCTCAGTTGAGAAACTCTTTCTCAAAGAAGTTATAAACTATAGGTGACAGAGTAGAGATTTATGTAATTTTAGAGTTTGTTGCACACATTTTTCCATAGTGAACGTGAGGTAATGAAGATGAAAAAAAATGCAAAAGATAGGGAAGGGAAAGTAAGGTTCAAAAACGAAATGGGCTAATTATCAACAATAACCAAACTATGGATAGAGTTCAAATGTCCACCGACTGATGAATGGATAAAGAATGTGGTATATATATATAACATATATATATTATACACACACACACACACACACACACACAGACCCCCCCCCCACACACAATGGAATATTAGCTATCAAGAAAAATGAAACCTTACCATTTGCAATGATGTGGATGGAGCTAGAATGTATTATGCTAAGTGAAATAAGTCAATCAGAAAGAAAAATACTATAGGATTTCACTCATACGTGGAATTTAAGAAACAAAACAAATGAACATATGGAAGGGGGTGGGGAGAGAAGGGAAACAAACCACAAGAGACTCTTAATGACAGAGAACAAACTACGGGTTGATGGAGGGAGGTGGGCGGGGGATGGCCTAGATGGGTGATGCACCTGTTGTGATGAGCCCTGGGTTTTGAATGTAAGTGATGAACCACTGAATTCTACTCCTGAAACCAATATTGCGCTGTATGTTAACTGACTAAAATGTTATAAATAAATAAACTCAACAAAAACCAAAAAACGAAATGGGCTAAGCAGACCCATGAAAGAAAAGATACTCATCATCAGAAAAAGGCAAATCAAAACTACAATGAGCTCCCATCTCACACCTGTCAAAAGGACTAAAGTCAAAAACTATGATGTTTTGGTGTTAAATATAATAACAGAATACAATATAATATTTATGTGTAGCACTGTATAATTTTGAAAATGCAAAAAATTTACAAAGTGGCAAATTTAGAATAAAATCTGTAATCTTAAAAAACAAGCAAAAAGCAAACAAAAACAAACAAACAAAAAAACTAAAAACAAAAAACAAAACCAAAACCCACCGGCAGCAACAAGGGTCGGTGAGGGTGTGGAGTGAAAAGAACCCTCATGTGCTGTTGACGGGAATACAAAGTGCAGCAGCCACTTTGGAAAACAGTTGGACGGTTCCTCAGAAAGCTGAACACCAGAGTTACCGTATGACCCGGCAATTTCACTCTTAGGTATATGCTCGAGAGAACTGAAAATGAATGTTCATATAAAAACTTGCACATAAATGTTCACGGCATTACTCCGAGTAGCCCCAAAGCGCAAACCATCCGCAGATATATGAACTGATGAATGCACGAAGAAAATGCACATCCGCACGGTGGACTATTATCAAAGCAAGGAATGGAATACTGAGACACAGTGGAACATGGACGAATCCTGAAAAGGTTACGCTAAGCGAAAGACGCCTCACACAAAAGGGAATCACCATAGGATTCCGTTTACATGAAGTGGTCAGAGTAAGCAAATCCAGGGAGACGGAAAGTAAATGAGTGACTGACAGGAGCTTGGGAGTAGGGAGGAGCAGGGAGGACTGCGCACGGGTTCCAGGTTTCTTTTCGGGTGATGCAAATGTTCGGGAGTCCGATACTAGTGACGGCTGCACAACCTTGTGAATATACCGGAAACCACTGAGGCTGTACATGTTTAAACGGCGAGTTATACATGGTGGACGAATTATTATCTCCATAAAAATAAATAAAATGGAACAGGCTACCTGGACACGAATAGTCCAAAGGTGGTCTGAGAAAATAAGATTACCTGAAAATTATGACAGCTTACATAAAAATGACACTGCTGGATGAGTGGCTGGGCCATCAGCTAAGAGCCGGGCTCGGACAGCAGAGTGCAGTGAGACTGGGGAAATTAAGGCAGGGCTCTGCCGGGCTCTTCCGTACCGCTGGGCAGGCTACTCTGCCTTTCCAGCCCTCAGTTTCCTCAACCATGAAAATAAGGGATTCCCTTCCAACACTCACATTCACTCACATTGTGTTGATCACGTGTTTCCATTCTTTTGCCTAATTCCTCTGGTCGCCCACTGCCACGTCACTCCCAACCGTTTGAACACGAAGGGCTGTCGTACGCTCCTCTCTCCACCCCCAGTTCCCCAGCCACGTTCCCACAGAGCACTGCTTTTTAAATACTGTGTCTCAGAATCTGCATTTAGATCGTACTTTTTAAAAAATGTCTTAACAACCAAATATAAAAAAAGAGCCTATCATAATTTCTCGGTCGGACTGTCCAGCTTTACCGTAATTTCCATTTGAGTTTTGAACGTTAAAATTGGCTTACGAATCTCAGGTTGGGGACACCTGTTAAGGGAATATATTATCTATGGTCTTGAAATAAGTATGATACTAAATGAGATCAAGCCCACAAGCTGGCCTGTGGTATAGGTTAGGTTTTTCCAAAACTGGGTCCACCACGCTTTCTCAGTGTGGAGACAGTCACGACCACACTTAACACCCTTCCTTGGATTATTCTATTCAGTCCTCTGCCTTGGTAAGAAAGCATTTAAGGCAGTATGCCAAACAGGTTGTGGAAGGAATCCAGGAAGCCTCAGATACCTCAGAAATTCAGAAGCCTTTTTCCTTTATGTTAATGGTCCCTTTTGTTGGTATTTGTTTTTCTTTTTTTTAAATTTTTTTCTTTAATGTTTATTTATTTTTGAGACAGAGAGAGACACAGCATGAATGGGGGAGGGGCAGGGAGAGAGGGAAACACAGAATCGGAAGCAGGCTCCAGGCTCTGAGCCGTCAGCCCAGAGTCTGACGCGGGGCTCGAACTCACGAACCGTGAGATCGTGACCTGAGCTGAAGTCGGACCCTCAACCGACTGAGCCACCCAGGCGCCCCGGTGTTTGTTTTTCAACGTAAGTTGTAGGCTGAGTGAAACAAAACCAGATAACAATGCCACGACTATGTCAAAATTAAAGGCAAAAGGGCCCAACCACTCCAGAGGTAAAGGACAGTACAACTTGACTTGGTAGAGGTGTTTCTACATTGGAGGCTGGCACACTGACTCAAGAGATCTTCCCTCCCTCTGGGGAAGCACGGCTGAACACAGACAAGTGGATGACTAGGGTTCGATTCGGGTTTCTACCCTCGCCACACTGAGTTATGGTTTTGAATCTTCACAAGACAGCGTACCCAGCATATCACAGGCTTGGAAGAGATGGGACTCTGTTTACTACAACTGTTACTCAAACACAGGTTTATTTATAGGTGCCCAGATCTCCTTTTTTCCTCCAAAGAGAGAAATAGCTTTTTGATTTTTTTTCTGATTAAAAAGGTGACGTTTATAGTTCAAAAGGGTTTACACACTAAGCATTTTCTGTGCAATTCTCACTCTACTCTGTTTACAAGCTGTGACTATCATCTACATGCAAAGCGCGAAGAGCCTAATATAAGGTGAAGATATGTTTTTTACTCATTCCTTCAAATAATTACTGTGTTGGCCCTAACCATCACAAGCTTAAAATTTGTTTGAGAGCAAGAACTATACACAAAAAATAAGTCACAATTGCCAAAGAAAACAAATGGTATTTTCTTTTTTTTAGTTTATTTACTTTGAGATAGAGAGAGAGAACATGAGCATGGGGGGGGGGGGGGTAGGGAGAGAGGGAGACAAAGAGAATCCCAAGCAGGCTCCGAGCCGTCAGCACAGAACCCAGGGTGGAGCTCGAACCCACAAACCGTGAGATCATACCCTGAACCCAAATCAAGAGTCGGATGCTTAACTGACTGAGCCACCCAGGTGTCCCGATGGTATTTCTTTTAGAGGTGCCATACAATTATTTAAAAGGGCAAGAAAGATGTAGAATGCACGGGCTATGGAGGGCCCTGTGCAGACCATGAGATCTGAGCCAGGTCCTGACAAATGGGAGGGGCGTCAAAAGGCAGAGAGGAAATGAAAAGACAGGTGGAGGAGAGGGCTATGCAAGTGAAGCTGCCATCGGGAATAAGAACAGTATATTCCAGAGGCGATGAAGACACAGACCTAGCCAAAGGAGTCTTGCTGGGAACCAAGAGGCGATCGGGTTAATAAATACAGAGCAGGGACAGAACACGGAGGGTTCTGATTGCAGAGCTGGGAAATACATGCATGACCAAAGGTAGCAGAGAGGGCTGAAAAGGGAGAAATCAACAGAATATGCTGATCAGGCGTGATGGATAAAGAAAGAACACGATCAAAGATGATTCAGACAGTGTGAATGTCCATCCTTTACAGCTAACAGGAAAACACAGGTGGGAGAGGCAAAATAAAAAATGTAAGTAAGATCATCAGCCTCAAATTCAGAGAGGGCATCTCTCTCACACAGTAACTAGAGAAGTCGTTCGTGGCATATCGCTAAAATTCTTTTACGGTGACAACCACTGCCAAAAAATTACGTCCAAACTTCCCTCCAGATCAGACCCCTCACCTTACTGCGCGACTCTCACTTCCCTCCACGTCCCTCCACAAACCTATGCATCAGCTTCAGGGTCCAACGTTCCCTGAGCATCGCAGAATTTCTCCAGGCCAGGCATCAGTGTATCCTGCCGCCTCAGCCAAGAGCGCCTTATCTCCCTCCCTAACAACCGAATCTTGCGAATTTGTTAGTATTCGGTTCAGACACCACTTACTCTTCCTGAAATTCCCCAGCCCCATCACTTCCCCTGTATCTATACTCTACCACTACCACTTCTAACATACTTATTCATTCTATTTTGTCCAAAAATTGCTTATATGTCCACATTCCCATTGCCAGTGGCTGGTTTAGGGGCGGGCCCATGGCCAAGTTTTGGTTAGTGAGCTGTGAGTGAAGGGCCAGCTGGGCGGCTTCTGAGAAAGACTGCCAAGCTCTTAAAAAGCGAAAGTATTAACCACCCCTTGCTCGATGTTCTCTTGTCTGGATATGATGCCTGGAGCGGAGGTGCCCATCTTGCACCCATGGTGGGAGATGGATGAGGGACAAAGACATTTCCGAGATGGCAGAGCAGAAAGATGGAAAGAATGTGGGTCCTTGATGATGTCTCTGAACCACAGTCCTAAACCGATCCGAGGCTGAGGCATCTTGTTACTTGTAATGATGCATTTTCCCTATTTTAAAATCACTTTGAATTAGATTTTCTATCAGTTGAAACCCAAAGCACCCTACCTGACACAGTCATGTTTAAGATGCAAACGAGACAACTAAGGACACAAGTCAAGTGGCCACCTGGCCAAAAGAGTGTGGGGATGGGCGGCGGGGGGCGGGGTGGTGTCAGGCCTGGGGTTGAATATTTGGGAGACATCAGCACACAGAAAGAATTTAAATTTGGGGGCTGGGAAGACGGGATAAACAGAGAAAAGAAAACACCGCGGTACCTCAGGGCAGAGGAGAAAGAGCCAACCAAGAGGAGAGGAAAAACTCACGCGGAGGTGAAAGGAAACACTAAAAAGTGCAGAGCACCGAAGCCACGAGATAAACACATTTTCCTCAAGAAAGGACTGGTTAGCTGTATCAAGTGCGGCTAAAGCACGGAGTAGGAGAGAAAACTGACCACCGAATTTAGGGGCTGAAGTCATTCCCTAAGCCGAAGGGCCCCCTCTCCTTCCGCGAGCCTCCCCCCTCCTCCCTGGACAAACAGCAGTGTTGAGTTAATGAGTATACTGGCTCAGGGCTGAGGCTTGGGCTGGGTTCTGGAGCTCTCACCCCCTGGCCGTGGGGCCTCCTCAACCAGCTGGCTAAGGTGTGATGCGGGGGGCATGGGGGCTGAGGAACGGAAGCTGGGGGTGGGAGTCGGCCCGGGGAGAAGGCCTGAGTTGGGTTTTTAAGGGTGGGGGAGACCTGACTGTGTCCGAACGCCAGTGGGAAGGAACACCTCTCACCGCAAAGGATCCATTACAAGAAACCATCTTGCAATTCATTACAGTGGGAGGTTAGTTCCTTAAGCTTTCAAACATTAGACACAGGAGAAAAATAGGATAAAGCCTCGAGCGCTGAGCTCCGCCTCCCTTCAGAACGTGTCAACAAAAGAAAAAAGATGGCGCCTTATAAAAAGCAGTAAGAGTAAACAGCACATGAAAAGTGCTCAGTTCTCTTGGTTCCCGCCATAAAGACGGTCCGCACCCTGAAACCCAAACTCAAAATACTAAACCATGAAAGTCCAGACAGCTAAAAGCTAAGGACACCTGTAACAGAGCTACCAAAAACCCGTTTGGAATACCCACCTAAAACGCTGTCCGTCTGCCATCCTTTCTCAAATCCTAAGTATTTTTTTTTCTTTTGGTCTTACTGAAGAAATACGTCGTCTCGAGATAAGCTTTCTATAAGCTTGTGTACAACAACCACATAAGAAAATATTAAAACATTTTTATGTTCACTTCAGGAGATTTCGAAAATTTAAAACCACTCCAAGTTAAAATAGGACCACTTCAAAGAAGAAGGGATAATCTCAAAGTTAAGACCAAAACAGCTTTTGATACAAACCACTGCATGTTACAGAAACAGTAACCTAGTTTCATTTTGAGTGTAGCGTTTGCTGCCCTCAAGGGACCTGCAACTTTCGAGCAAGATTTTTTCATTAAATGCCAGATAAAAGGTAAAGTGTAGGGGGAATTTTTTCAACACATCTTCAGGCTTCAACACATCTCAACTCTTCAGGTTAAGGAAAGAAAGACCCAATCGTTATGCGCGCGCACACACACACACACACACACACACAATTGACAAACCTCTGTTAGTTACTGGTGACATAACACTAAGATTTTAACTCTAGGCTAAGCTATAGAACAGCTAGTAATTTAACAATCTACTTGGGGGGGGGGGGGGGGAGCCCTCAGCAACACACAAAATTGCTCTCAGCTCTTTGCTCCCTGGCCCAACAACTGGTCAGTAACAACCTGAGCAGGGAAAGCAGATGGGAGATGTTCAAATACAAAAGTTATTTTTCCACATGGAAGTCTTAATTACCTTTTCCCAGAATAGGATTCTCCACATTGAACTGGTAATGACTACACATGTTTCAGGAGGACAAAAATCCCAAATGTCCAAGTTTCTGAATGAACAGCCTATTTTAAGACACGATTTGCTCTGGAGCTCCAGAGAAGTTACTTTTAAGGTATAAAATAAATTAATTAGTAACAATACACACTTTCGAGATTTATATTTTAACTGCACTGGAATGTCTTAAAAACATGAGCCTATGAGCAAAGGCCCCGAGCTCAAGAGGAAGTGAACAGACTCCTGGCTTTGCAGACAAATGAGTAGGTGGAGGGAACATTCAAGTGATTTTTTTTTTATACAATGTTTCTTAACCTAAAGAAAACCGCAGCTCTTCACAACACGTGTACTATAAATAGATGTTAATAAAAAACTGAATAAATCTGTATTTGCCTGCTTCTTTGGTTTTTTTAAATAACTTTTGTCTTGAGTGGTCAAGATAACCAAGCCAACGGGACCGAGCAGGGTGCCCAGTCAGAGGCCTGAGGACACAGGACTGCATGTAATTCCCCTTCATCTGTTTATGTGGAAGGAAAAGATCTTAGTAACGTGGACTTTGACTGCACATAGACTTCCTTTACCACCATCAAAGAATTTTCACAGAAGTTCACATCAATGCAAATTTTCTGGCACTGCTTTTGGCAATATCTGTAAGACATGTGGCTAGAGAGACCCAAGATAGTTCTGATCACAGAAACGTTGTTCAAGTAATCACTCCCTCCTTCCTCAGCTCCTCCCCACTAAAAACCACATTTATCTAATCCTCGACAAAGTTCCTGTCAGATAATTACTCGTCTCTCATAAATGGAAAAAACTAAGGCCCAGTGGCTAAAAGGTGAGTCCGAGGGATTCTGAAAGAGCAAGAACTAGTTGAATATATAACTGCTAGGCTCTCTTCTCCCTTTAAAATCCAACCAGAAGCCAGATGACTTTTTTTTTTTTTTTTTTTTAAGAGGCGAGGGGTGGTGGTAAGCAGATTATCTAGATTTTCTGATATTTTTATAACGAACATGGATTAATTCTATAATAAACAAAACAACTAATTCCAAACTTAAAAAAAATAAATGAATTTGGGGCTCCTGGGGGGCTCAGTCTGTTGAGCGTCCGGCTTCGGTTCAGGTCATGAGCTCACGATTTGTGAGTTCGAGCTCCAAGACCGGCTCTGTGCAGACTGCTTGGAGCCTGGAGCCTGCTTCAGATTCTGTGTCTCCCCCGCTCTCGCTCTCTCTCAAAAATAAACAAACATTTAAAAAAAATTTTAACAAATAAATGAATGAATTCACCACACCCATTCAGATTCAACGTGTCAGATCATTCAGATGCAAGTGTTAATGAGAGAAAGTTGGGGAAAGGGCGCAATCATGATTTAACTAAGCCTAACAAACACTTAAAATCTACACCAACCCTCCAAATATGAGCAGGCTTTTACTAACAGTCAACAAATACTTACTGAGCGCCAACTACGTGTCAGGTGCCACAGACATAACTGTGAACATAACAGGTATGTTCCCTGATCTCAGGAGGCTTATGGATACTGTCAATTTGTTTATATTCTACTTCCCTGGGCAAAGCCCTGGTTTACTTGTTTCTCTCAAAGTAATTGTTAATAATGCCCCTCTCACACATCTCCCAGGCTGGCCAATAAATTATACGGTTGCCTATTTATGCAAAAACAAAACGATTCTTCCTACAGGGCAACAGGTCTGTAAAATGTAGATCATTTCAAGGTTTTCGCTTTCTTTTTAAATTCATTTCATTCCTTTTTAGTTCGGCTTTTCTTAAATGATAAAATGTAACTTGTTTTAGACATTCATCTCGCTTCGCTGTATGATTTCACTTGGTATACAATGAAATCCACAACTTGCTTTAATCAAGTAAGAAGAAATCAAAATCTGATTTTATCACCTCAAAAAATGTATGTAAGTAAGTAAAATGAAAAAAAAAAACAACTTTAAAGACTATAAACCCCTTGAGGGCAGGCAGTTCTTCTCGAAACACTACTTCAACATTCTAACCTGTGTTGAACTCAGTACTAAGAAGCCACTGTGGTTTTGAGGTATTTCCTACTAAAAGGAAAGAGGACAGGAAATGCATAAATCTGGAACTTCTTGTCATAATGAAAAGCAAGGAAACTATCAAAGGCTACCAGGGCTGGGTCAAAAGACTCAGGAGCCAGCCTGATAAGCACCTAATGGACAAAGACAGAGGCGATTCAGTATCAACGAGGATTGACAACATTAGTGGACTGACACACATCAAATATGCTTAAATCCATTTAAAGTCACATTTAGAGCTTGCTAAGAGAACCAACTCATTCTTTTGAAAACTGGTAGGTGAGGGGCGCCTGGGTGGCTCAGTCCGTTGGGTGTCCGACTTCAGCTAAGGTCGTGATCTCGCAGTCCGTGAGTTCAAGCCCCATGTTGGGCTCTGTGCTGACAGCTCAGAGCCTGGAGCCTGCTTCAGATTCTGTGTCTCCCTCTCTCTCTGCCCCTCCCCCGCTCACACTCCTTCTCTCTCTCCTTCAAAAGTAAATAAACATGAAAAAATGTCTTAATAAAAAAAGAAAAGGAAAAAGAAAGCTTGTAGATCTAAGAACAAATTTATAAAAGGTAAAAGGGACTGAGGAACATGTTAAATGACACCACATGGATGCAATCAGCAAAATCCAGACTATGAGAAACTACACAACAAATGATCCAGATCCTTCAACTAAAACTGCAAAGAAAAAAAAGAAAAAGAAAAAAAAGAAAAAAAAAAAAAAAAAAAAAAGAAAGGAAGGAAGGATCACACCTATAGATTAAAGAGACTTAACAGACATAATTAACTAATCACTCTTCTTTGGACCCTAATTCAACATTCTAGCCTATGTCTGTTGAAAAAACAAATTGGAAAAACAATTATGAGTTCATTGAAAAATATAAACGCCGATTGAATACTTAATGATGTTCAGGAAGTTTTTAAATGTAATAATGGTATTGCAGTTGTCTTTTTCAGAAAGAATTCTTAGATTTATAAATAATAAGATATGATGTCTAGAATTTTTTTAAAGTAATCTCCGTACCCAACATGGGGCTCGAACTCACAAACTAGAGATCAAGAGTTAGATGCTCTGCCAACTGAGTCAGCCAGATGCCCCTAGAGTTGCTTCAAAGGAACTGGAAAAGGGAGTATAGTGAGGGCAAATATATATATGCATGAAACAAAATTGGCCATGTAGAGATAACTGTTGAAGCTGGGAGATGGACATATTAGATTTATCACATTTCTCTCTTTTCTCTTTTTTATATTTGAGAGTTTCTTTTTTTTTTAAATTTTTTATTTATTTTTGAGAGACAGAGAGAGAGAGAGCGAGAGAGCAGGGGAGGGAGACACAGAATCCAAAGCAGACTCCAGGCTCTGAGCTGTCAGCACAGAGCCCGACGTGGGGCTCAAACCCACGAACTGTGAGATCATGACCTGAGCCGAAGTCGGACGCTCAACCGACTGAACCACTCAGGTGTCCCTATATTGGAGAATTTCTGGACCATAAAAAAGCTTTATTCAAAAGCAGCCTTACCTCCTTTTATTTATTTCTTTTTAATTTTTTTTTTTAACGTTTATTTATTTTTGAGACAGAGAGAGACAGAGCTTGAACGGGGGAGGGTCAGAGAGAGAGGGAGACACAGAATCCGAAACAGGCTCCAGGCTCCGAGCTGTCAGCACAGAGCCCGACGCGGGGCTCGAACTCACGGACAGCGAGATAATGACCTGAGCTGAAGTCGGCCGCCCAACCGACTGAGCCACCCAGGCGCCCCCTTACCTCCTTTTAAAGACCAAAAACCAGGATCATAACTTAGAAACATACAGAACCATAATCTGACAATGTAGAAAAAAATATAACAACAACTACAATTAAATCTAAATTGACATTCTGATCTATGGAATTAAAGAGAAAATAAAATATTGTGTGAAAATTCCTTCACATTAGGACCACTACTTCATTTTCTCTTTATCCAACTCAAAACTCGTTATCTCTAAAAACTATAATGTGGGCAATACGGTGTATTTCTGCCTTAATAAGACTATAATCCCGAATACGTTCACACACAATGATCAAAAATAAAGGAAAAATTAAACGTGATAGGAGTAAAACAACTGCCTGGGAAGGTCACCGCTCGGTCAAGACTGGAATCCAACCCTCTAGGCAGCAGCCGCTGCTGGGTTTTGCTTTTTAAGTTTTCAAGGACAGAACGGTAACACCACAACCTTCTTTTGCCTTTACGTGGAACTATGTACATCTGGCTGCAGGTAAGGTTTCAGACCTACACTGCTCAAGGCCACAGCCGAGGTTTCCGTAGGGACTGGCGTTCAAACGGTCTCCTGCGCATTCTCTGGCTGATACACGACATAGCAGGGTCTGTCACTTTGCATACACGGGTCCAACGGAAAGACCGTTGCGTAAAACTTGCTGTCCTGTGAGGGGACCAGGATTCTCTTCTTGTTCAGTCAACGTGGCGGTGGCGGGGTTACCGCGGGCACAACGGTCTGAAGCATTTCACTGCACAAAAGCCGGTCGGGAGCGAACCGCGGCTCTCAGCCATTACATAAAAACCTACCTCCTTCCATTCCTGGTGTGCTCCCTCCGTCCTAGGTCAGCAAATACCACGTGTCCTCAAGTCTACACGGCATGTTGTTTTCTGTTTCGAAAAGCACAACGCTACGTGTCTGACCCCGATTCCAGGACGCTATTGCCTCTCGGTTTTTATTTTACGGTCAAGTCCGCCGAAGGTCCCAGTGAATCAGCTGCAGCCTCTGACCGAGGCTCCAAACCTCGTGTTCCTTTTTGGCTCTTCCCTCCGCCTCACTCCTCTCTCTCATGAGCCGGCAAGTACTCGTTTAACCAAGTGCCTTGTCCTCTCTGTTCCGACTGCTAACACGACCTCCCGGTTCAGGCCCTAATCACCTCGTACACAGGTTGTAACGGTCTGTCTGACTCCCTCTTTCAAACCACATTACACACAGATCTTCTAAACCCCAGTTTCCTAAAGAATGTGGATCATGTAACTCCCCAGCTACAAAATCTTTATTGGTTTCTAAAGCCTTGGAATAAGCTACCACTCCTCAGCAGAGCATTCCAAAAGTTTTGAGCCAAACTGACGTTTTCAGTTTTAGCTCCCAAGGGCCTCCTCTCCCGTCTAACATCCTTGTGCCCTCTCTCAAACACACCTTGACTGTTTCTACCTCGAAATCTTTGACTATGCCATTTTTTCCATCTACCTAAAACATGGCTGCTCCCCCATCATTCAATTATAAAATCCTAGCCATCTCTTAAGACCTAGCTCAAATGCACCTTCTTCTTGAAGCTTTTCTGGATCACATTTTTGTTTCCTAGAATGCTTAAGAGGATTTTTTTTTCATTAAAAAAAAAAATGTGGCGTGTTGATGGAGGGAACACTCAAGGAGTCCCACTTATTCAGGAAGAAAAGTGATTTTTTTAAAATCCACATCTATTTTGGGGTGCCTGGGTGGCTCAGTCGGTTAAGCGACCGACTGCGGCTCAGGTCATGATCTCGTGGTTTGTGAGTTCAAGCCCCACGTCGGGCTCTGCGCTGACAGCTCAGAGCCTGGAGCTCACTTCAGATTCTGTCTCCCCCTCTCTCTGCCCCTCTCCTGCTCGCACTCTGTCTCTCTCTCTCAAAAATAAATACATATTAAAAAAATAAATAAATCCACATCTATTTTAATGTTCCCAATTCCTTCCTCCTCTCCCATAAACCAAACAGTTTCCAGGAGTGATTCAAATTAATATGAGTTTAGATGCCATGGTTTACCTCGGGAAGGATTCTCTGCATTAGAAAGCGTAGAGTCAAAGATACCCAAGTATAATGGTGTTATTTCTCAAGGCCAGCACCTGTTTCTCCCTCAAGAACCACCTAATACTTGGAGTGCCTGGGTGCCTCAGTCAGTTGAGCGTCCGACTTTGGCTCAGGTCATGATCTCACAGTCCTCGAGTTCGAGCCCTGCGTCGGGCTCTGTACTGACAGCTCAGAGCCTGGAGCCTGCTTCTGTGTCCGTGTCTCCCTCTCTCTCTGCCCCTACCCCACTCACATTCTGTCTCTGTCTCTCTAAAAAATAAATCAACATTAAAAAAAAAAACTTTTAAAGAACCACCTAATACTTAAAATTCTCTCAGAGCCAGTCATTACAGACGTTATAGGCAGAGTAGACTGGTGACCACTACCTGTGATTAAGAGACAAGTTAATTTCCCAGTAAACAAAAGATGGCTATTTTTCACGTGCTCCTGGAGACAGCAACTCGTAACTGTATGGGAAAGGGTACCCCTGTGCAAGTTACACTCATCCATGTTATAGATCGTATTTTTCTTACTTTTATTTTAAAAGTTTGAGAGAGAGAGAGAGAGAGACAGAGAGACAGAGAGACAGAGAGAGCATGAGTGGGGTAAGAGCAGAGAGGGAGAGAGAGAATCCCCAACAGGATCCACACCGTTAGTGCAAGCCCGAAGTGGGGCTCGAACTCACGAACCGCATGATCATGACCTGAGCCGAAATCAAGAGTCAGACGCTTAACCAACTGAGCCACCCAGACACCCCGTATTTCTATATGGAACACAGACGGGTAGAGAAAAAAATCTTCAAGTTTACCCTAAAATGGCCTTGGGCAAAACTGTCTGTAAATGTCAAAAGATAACTTTCAGAGATACTAGTGCTAAAGACGAGTTATATTTGTCTAAATACAGACCCAGACACATTACGTATGGTACATACAATGTATGACTAAAATTAATCTATGAACAGATATTCAAGTTCATTTAAGCACGGAGTTTAAAAGCCTGATTTAGGATGTTTCCAAATAGAGAAAGGATAGTTGTTGATGAACTAGTGAACTCTGGGTTAAATATGGAGTTGATAGTAATATACCAATGTTGTTTCCTTAGTTTATGTAAGACTTTAACAAGGTTATGTAAGAACTTAACAGTAAGGGGAACTGGATGAGGAGTAGACAAATACTCTTTCTACAATTTTTCTGAAAGCCTAAAATTATTCCAAAATTTAAAAATTATTTAAAAAAAATGTTTAACAGAACTTATTGGAATAACACAAATTGAGTTATTTATAATCACTTTAATTAAAAGATTCCCTTTGAATTAAAAAAGCAGGTTGCTTTATCAGTTAACTTTTCTCCAAAGTAATTTTTAAACTTTGTTTTTTAAGGCTTTGATGTTTTTACACATTCTCGGGTTTACTTGGCAAAGACTATCAATTAGCGAATGGGCTGGTTTTTTTCAGCAGGACCCATGTACAAACATGTGTACATATGTTTTATGGCTTTAATCCCAAACTGGCTAATGCCAAAATAGCCTGATGTATGACATTGCCTGGCACAGCAGATTATCTAAGTAGGGAGTAACCTTCCTTAGAGGGGTTCAGTGCTATTTTCCTAAGTGTGACGTGTGCATTCTTTTGGACCTAGCCATCAAGGAATTCACCAGGAGAAGATAATGCCACAAGCATAAAAAGATGTGTATACAAGGGCATTCACTGTAGCATTATTTATTATAACAAAAAACTTGAAACATAAATAATGGTACACACAGACACCAGCATACTACGTAGCCATCCAGATGTGATATGGATTTATATTATTTAACACTGAAGTATGTCCACATCAGAAAAAAAAAAAAAAAAAAAAAGACTAAAGAGCCAGCTCATGTCATCTCATTAATGTAAAAACCATGTCCTTACAAGTATGTCTTGTACAGTCATACCGAGAGATGTCTCAGGATAGAGTAAGGATGGGGAAGGAGATACTTCTTTTCTTTGTATTTTTCGGAAATCCTTACCTAGTTTTAAATAAGCATGTATAATTCTTTAGAAAAATAATAAAGCTATTTTTTTAATGCTATATTGAGGCAACTTGTCTGCTACTCAAAAAAAGTCATTAAGGACAAGTAGCTAAATACGTAATCTTTTTTAAAATGTGATCCTCTGGGCACCTGGGTGGCTCAGCTGGTTAAGTGCCTGACTCTTGATTTCAGCTCAAGTCATGATCTCATCTTCCTGGGATCGAGCCCCGAGTTGGGCTCTGCGCTGGGCATGGGGCCTGCTTAAGATTCTCTCCTTCCCTGCCTCTCTTCCTCTCCCTCTGCCCCAGCCCTGCTCACACTCACATGCTCTCTCAAAAAAAAAAAAAAAAAAGAAAAGAAAAGAAAAAGAAAATGGCAAAGTATTTGCTATTAAATTTCGCAAACTGTAACCCTAGAGAGCTAAGGAATAATTACAATATAAAAATATCCAACATTAGCCAAAAGATTATAGGCTGCCAACGTTAACTGTAACATTAGCTACATGACTGTTGCTTATAGATGTGACACACACCATCACAATGTCACGTTTAGCTCCAAACGACTAACTATAGTTATAAATATCAAGTAATTTCATATGGATTCTATTTATAAATATGTATACTGCTTACAGTGTTCTTACTTTAGCTCAGAAGACGGGTCAGTAGGCTTTTTCTGCACAAGCAAACACAAATCTGTCCTCTTGTCAAGGACTTCTCATTCCAAATCAATGGATTTGGGAACTGCAGGAGAACTTACAACACATTCGATATTCTTGGTTATAAGAGAGACAAGGAAACAGAGGCTCAGAAAAGTTAAATGGCTCCTTTAAAGGTCAACAGCTGGTTGACGGTAGAGCTGGGCCTACCACCCAGATTCTGGTCATAAGGCTCCAAATGATGACTAAAATCAAAAAAATGTTGACCATTATTAGGTGCTGACAGAGATGCAGAACTGGAACTCTCAGGTTTCTGGTGGGGATGCAAAGGAGCACGTTGACCCTGGAAAACACACCTGACATACACACTACATGACCCAGCAACCCTGTTCCTAGGTATGCACTCTAGAGAAATGAAAACTTACAGTCGCTCTGAAAGCCGTCCGTGAGCGTTTACAGAGGCTTTGCTTAGAATCACCAAAAACTGGAAACAATCCAAATGTCCTTCAACAGGTGAATGGAAAAACAGTGCGATCCATCCACAGAATAGGACAGAATATTACTTGGCAATAAAAAGGAGCAAAATGTTGATACCTACAAAAACTAGGACGAATCTCAAAGGTATTATGCTGAAAGCAGTCTCAAAGGGTTACACGCGGTATGATCCCATTTAGGTAACATTCTCCACAAGAGAAAACACTCATGATGAACAACGGATCAACGGCTGCCAGGTTCGGAGGGTGGGGGAGTGCACTGTGGCAGGAGTGTTTCCAGACAACGGAACCGTTCTGTCTCCTGACTGTGGCGGCGGTCACACGAGTCCGTAACATGTACTGATGTTCACAGAACTGCACACGTACCAAAGTGTCAATTTCACTGTACATTAACTTAAAAATTAAAACGAATGCCTTACGCAGTCTCTGGGTTCTGAAAGTCAGAAATATTTCTGGGCTTTTAAATTCGGTTTTTTTAAACTTCAGTTTTTAATTAGCAAAATAAAATGATTTAATGGGTCCTTTCTTATAAAATCTCATTGCCAAGAAAAGAACATATTTAACTTGGCAAGTTACATAACCTCACTTTGTC
Source organism: Panthera onca (assembly GCF_046562875.1). Classification (NCBI taxonomy): domain Eukaryota; kingdom Metazoa; phylum Chordata; class Mammalia; order Carnivora; family Felidae; genus Panthera; species Panthera onca. Next base: position 52,965,744 of record NC_138352.1, on the reverse strand, counting down.
TCAATTTCCCTGCTGGTAAAATGGGGTAATAATACACTACCTCAAAGGGTTATATGAGGATTAAATGGCAAGTGCTTTGTAAAGGTTGATAAGTAGCAAAAATACAGACACTATATATAACTTTGGGTACAGAAATGAAAGACAATGCCAACCATGTAACTTTTAAGTTTTTATCCTTCTGGAGAACGAGGTTCTGATAAGTGCTTTTCTGATAGGGCGGTCTCTGAAACACAGTTCCACCCTGGAGTCTGATTTTCACACAGAAGTAAACATTCACCACTGAGTCCTTGCTATACGTTTATTCTGTACCCATTCTACATAAGCAAATGATTGTCTAAACCAGGCTGTGTGTTAAAGAAAGTTATACTATACAGCTAAAAATATCTTTCTATATGGGGTGCCCGGAGGGGCTCAGTGGGTCAAGTGTCTGACTTCGGCTCAGGTCACGATCTCGCAGTTAGGGGATTCGAGCCCTGCGTCGGGCTCTGTGCAGACAGTTCGAGCCTGGAGCCTGCTTCCTCTGATTCTGTGTCTCCCCCTCTCTCTGCCCCTCCCCTGCTCATGCTCGGTCTGTCAATAATAAGTAAACATTAAAAAAAAAATGCTTTTTGTTAAGGACGATATAGGGAGGTGATTTTCAAACTGCCCGACCCAACCCAATTTTTTTAAATGAAATAGAATTAAAAAAAAACAAAACACAACAGAATGCTTCACAAATGGTAAGGGCAAGGTGAGCACTGTTTCATGAAGTCTTGCTTCAGCTGCGGGTAGGGGTACTCGATGTGAGAGAACACCCATGACCACACACGCGCTGCTTTTTACTGTGGGTCACGGTCAGAAAGTTTGAGAAAGAGCGCTATGGAGAACTCAATAAACAGTTTTAGACGGAGAACGGTCCCATTCTGCAACATCTGGCCTTTGTGGACAAATCTTTTTAGTGTTCACTAAAACCTGTTCACCACCTGACCTTAGAAGTCATCCTCAAAGAAAAAAATCTAACTTTCCACTGGAGCTGATGAAAAGGTCAGAGAGAGAATGGGAGGCAGAACAAACTACCTCTTGGACATCGTTACAATACCCGACAAGGTGGAACAGGGGCACGAGTGTATATGTCCTTTACCACGACCTGACAGGAAGAAACCAGCCACATGGAAGTAGAAAATTTTTATACTATGCATGTATTTTCCAAATTTAATTTGAACATTGTTGTCACTGAGCAACATTAAGTTTAACTTACAAGATTTAAATATATTTTATGTAGGGGCGCCTGGGTGGCCCAGTCTGTTAGGCGTCCGACTTCGGCTCAGGTCGTGATCTCGCGGTCTGTGAGTTCAAGCCCCGCGTCGGGCTCTGCGCTGACAGCTCAGAGCCTGGAGCCTGCTGTGGATTCTGGGTCTCCCTCTCTCACGCTCTCACTCTCTCTCCAAAATAAATAAACATTGAAAAAAAATTTTTTTTAAATACCTTATGTCAAACAAGCAAATACTTTCTTTTGGAGCAGAAGGAGATGCCCATTAGGATCAGAAAAGTTAAAATGTGTCTGCCTTGGGGGCGCCTGGGTGGTTCAATTGGTGACGCGTGGCACTCTTGGATTTCGGCTCAGGTCAATGATCTCAAGGCTCCTAAGTTCAAGCCCTGCACTGGACTCCAGGCTGACAGCTCGGAGCCTGCTTGGGATTTTCTCTCTGCCTCTCCCCTGCTCATGTGCGCGTGCACGGTCTCTCAAAATAATAAACTAAAAATAAATAAATAAATAAATAAATAAATAAATAATAAAACCTTATTACAGTTTAGAAAACTACCTAGCTTATTTCTTCTGTAGACTAAATAAACTAAATGTGACTTCAGTGTGCTAAATCCAACAAAGTCAATGCTACAATTGCTACCTGCCTCGTAGCATCAGCCCAGTGAGGTGCCTCATAGCAGTGTTTCTCAACTTCAGCGCGGCTGACGTGTTAGAGCAGAGAGATCATTCTTTGTTATGAGGGGCCGTCCTGGGCCCTGTAGCATGTTTAGCCACATCTCTGGCCGGTAGCCCCACCACACCCCCCTGCCCCTCCTGGCCCAGGGCCTCCTTGTGTCAAATCAGAGCTATCTCCAGACCTTGCCGACTATCTCCCGGAGGTAAAATCGCCCTTGGTTGAACTACTGCTTTATAAATTTGTATTTTAATCGCGATTTCCACGTTTGGGCAGTAAGAGGGAGAAAATGACAATACTGCAATTACAGCAAAAAAAAAAAAATGTGATCAAATGCAGTTTTCAATGGAAATGACGACGCCTCAGCAGTTATTATGGTTCGTGGGCACATACAATTACATTCCACCGACCAACCCGGCAGGGCGACCAAATTTCAAAATATTCAACACCAGGTTGACTGTGTTGCCGTAAATTTCTCCTGTTGCTATGTGTTTAAAACCCCGAGTTTCCAAAAAGTTTAATTATACCACGGTTATAAAAATATTAACTAAACACTTTTAATAACTAGCAATGCAAGAAGGATTATTATATGAATATTCTGAAATGAAGCAGTAAAAGAAATATTTAGCAGTTACAAAGACAAACCTTTCAAGAGATGTAACTATTTTTAAGACCTATTCTGTCACATTAAGCCCCTCTTTTGGGATGAAAATACATAGGGTTTGCTTGTAGATTGACTTCAGAATTCTCTTAATATGGTACAACTCCAAGCTAGGTTTGAAAATTTCAAACCATTTAAAAAATGGTTTGAAATCATTCCCACTAAATATTTCAAAATGTAATTTAAAATAGGGCATTATCATTTCCCTCCGGAGAGGTGAGGGACACTTTTCTAAATTAAAAAAAAAAAAATTATTATTAGGTATACATCCACATGGATCAAACATTTTAAGAAGAAAGTATAGCGGATAGAACACCACTACTCACGAAAGCCAAGACCAGAAATAACCCAAATGCCCATCAATGGGAGAATGGACAAATAAATTATTACAGCATATGCAACTGAATATTACGTGAGGCAAAATGAGTTATTACACGCGAAAGTAAGAGTGAATGTTATAAACATAATTTTGAGTGAAAGACACCACACACAAATCAAATGAGCAATCCTATACTCCACTTATACACCGCTTAGAGATTTTCCACAGCCATACGTGGCTTTCTCATTCTTTTTTACGGCTATAAAATTTATCCTGCTGCGTGAACATACCCTAGTTTATTTACCCAATTTCTATACAGATGGACATTTAGGTTTTTTCCAAACTTTTGTTGAGTTTATCTGGAGGACTCTGTCTGCTCTGGAGGCTACAAAGAAAACTGCCTGGCTCTCTAATAAGGATCTTTCAGGCAAGGGAACTTCAAATCCCCTCCTCTTAGGAGGAACTGGGTAAAAAAAAACACAGATTTATCCGTACAACTGAAACATCTCACACTCACACACACACACACACACTCCTCACCCCCTCCAAAAACCCAACACTTTATCATATGTGTCAATGTCCACAGGCCACTGATGTGACTTGAGACACGTTAAAATGGCACATTTGAAAGGACGAAAACAATTCATGAGGGCCTACTTATACTCATTTCGTAGGCCACACAGGGTAATTAAGAAGTTATATGCCACTGAATCCCCAAAACCGAATCAAAATTCCAAAGCTGAAAAAGTCTAAATGCCAAAGCTCTTCACGACTATATCCACGACTAGCATCCAAGACAAAAGGGAATCACCCAACACGGTTTACCCTTATGAAACAAATCCGGCCGAGAGTACTGACCCTCGGATGCCACATGCAGAGCAAGGCCCCGAAGTCAGGCAATGGAGCCGCACCCTGCCTCGTTTCTATTTCTGTTCCAACAATCCCTTCTCACCACACGGACTGGTTTACCAAGAAACGTTCAGAAGCACCTCGCTCTCCACTAGGCCCCGTGACGCCAGTACACCAGAAAAAATAACAGTTAAAAGAAAAACAGGCACGCCTGGGGTGGCTCAGTCGGTCGAGCGTCCGACTTCAGCTCAGGTCACGATCTCCCAGTTCACGAGTTCGAGCCCCGCGTCGGGCTCTGTGCTGACAGCTCAGGGCCTGGAGCCTGCTTCCGATTCTGTGTCTCCCTCTCTCTCTCTCTCTGCCCCTCCCCTGCTCATGAACTGTCCCTCTCTGTCTCTTAAAAAATCAAATAGAACATTTAAAACAACTAAAAAGAAAAAAAGAAAAATAGCACCCTCGTCCCCAGAGAAAGTTTACTTAGCAAAATGTAGTCTGGTTGAGAAAAAAACACGTAGCTCAATCATCCCAATTTTATTTGTTTAGTCAGTCTGGGCTCACCTGGCTCAAGTCCTCTTATTATGATACATCTGGCCAAGATTAAATTTTTTCAAGTGTTCTGCAAAACCTAAGTCAAATCTAAGGCCATTATTTGCCAATCCCTCTTTATCAGCAATCCAATACTAGTGACTGATTTCCATTGATGGGAAAGCCCCTAGGTGGCTCAATAATACAAGAAAACAGGGATTAACAGATTCCCTTGAGGTAAATCCTAATGCATTACTGATGTGTCTACCTTATCTGAAAAGTCTCTACGTAACTCTTGCGGGTTCGCTGGCTTATCACAACGATATCCGGCAAAAATGACAGAATATTTTAATTCTATGGAACCCAAGAAATTCTATTTTAAAAGCTCCATGCACTGAATAGAACCGTACACATGCCCTCGAATCTACTTTTCGAAGTAATCAATCTCTTACCCTATGTTTTAAAGAGGAAAAAAAATGTCATATTTTTACAAAACCACCTTTGGGCTAAAAACAAGGCTAGGGATACACACACATAATCTGTAGGTACAGGCCAAAAGTAGAGAGTTGATAAAATCTGACAGGTAAGGCGACTTGACTGTTCTTTCCTTCACCCACCGAAGCAAAAATGCCTAAGGCAGTCAGACTTATAACCCTAATGACAGTTTATGATCAAAACCTCAGATGAGCAGTGGGAATTCTTTAGGCGAGAATGTCCCTAAGTGTTTCTTAAAATCAAACCTAACTGCTCTATAAACAAACAGATTAACTAAAATAAGCGTCTGATGTCTTCACTGATTCTACCGAGCACTTTATGGCTTACGTTAGCCGTGACAATTTACACAAGGCTTTGCACATGATTCAGCTCTGGACACAGAACGCACCGAGATACGTTAACGTCCCGAAACACCCCTTTCACCACAGAAGCTCTGAACACGCTTAAAACAAGCACAGCCTGCGGGTAAGCGCTGTAGAAACTGGAGCTAAGTCTTACGGTCTCCACCACATTCAGCCAGCCATAGAGCAACAAATCAAAGTTCCAATAAGCACACTGCACCTGCAAGACTTCGGTGCGCTCCAAGTCAAATATTTGCAATTTTTTCCTCCCAAATCTGCACAAGTGAAACACCAGACCTCTTGCAAACCAGAATGATCTGCATTTTCCCTCATCAGCCATTCCTGCCATTTACTGCCTCCTTAACAGGTACATGTGCCAGGAACTGCCAGAAGCTTGCACACAGCATCTCTAATCTTCATAACAAATCCCATTCTCCTGGTGAGGTAACTGAGGCCAGAGAGATCAAGGTGATACGCCCGTTGCCATACAGCCAGTAACTGCTAAAACCCTGGAGTGAAGGGTGATTTTTTTTTTTTAAACCGTTCGCTTTCACAGTTTACTTCTTCGATAGGCTCCAGACAATTCAAAGGAAAATCCCATCAGTAGCGCTGCTGATCAACTTTTTTCTACAGACTTGAAAAGTATCGTCTTACCACACTACAAGATTACTTCCCATACTCAGAGCAGAAATGGAAACAGCTCTGGGCGTCGCGACTCGGATCTTGAGGCCACAGTTGCGGAAAGTAGGTGCTGTCTCCCTTGAGTAGGAGCTGCTGATCTGAAACGTCCTAAGGGAAGGGTGTCTGAAGAAGGGTGTTAAAGAAGCTAAAGCAAGCTGTTTGTATTAATGAGTGACCTGCTGGCGCTACTACTCCTTAAGTGTTCCACTGCTAGGCGACTGTTTTCCACCCTTCCAAGCTCTGAATCTGGCAGTCAGAACTCTGGTCTCACAGCCATAGGTGTTACAGGATCAGCTGCTCTGCGGTGTGTGGGTGTTTAACTAGGTAAGCGACTAGTTAGAAGCGGTGCAGCAATATTCAATCAAGGAAGCACACTGCCCCCCTGAGATTTTAACGATCTGGCACCACACTAGGCTGACAAAGAAAAGTAACATATTTGCAACTCTGAGATGGTCTGGGCTTAGGATAGGCAAATAATTTCCGACAGTAAAACTTCAGGCATGACATGAACAAAAAAATATAAAACAAGCCTGTAATACAAGCCACTTCAAGCATGTTTATGAGATAATAAAAAGTGCAATATTTGCAATCTCAGCATGCTTTCAAACTTCATAGGGTACACGGCATAATTATTAGAATAAATGCTATTCTTCAGGTGTGTGGAACAGGTTCTTTGCAAGATTCCAAGGCTCCCTTGCCTTCCAAAAAGCTGTTAATACCATGAATTCCTCGGCCTCTCAGAACCCCCCAAAAAAACGCAAAAAATATGAAGGTCTCAAAGGATTCTTTATGGAAAAAATATTGTTGGAAATGTAAGCTCCCAGAAAGCCAGGGCCTGTGTTTCTTTAATGTCACTGCCCATAACAGCACCATCACAAGCTGGAATAAATCTCTCTCTTGGTTGAAATATAATCAGAAGGCAAAAGCTGGATGCAGAGTGATTTAAACAAGAATAGCTGATATTTATCCCAGGATGGTGCAACGTTACTGTCCAGTTCTAAGTTCTAAACATGGAGACCGAATTCCCTAACTGCAGTTCAAATCTTTCCATTAAAACAAAACTTTAAAAGAAGATGATTCTGATGGCAGTGCCACCCTGAATGAAGACATGAAATCATATTTAATAAAGGTGGAAAAACTCTGCACGGAGAAGGTGTTCTATTATGGGAATGATAAAGCCTTCTTTTAAGAAACCAAATCAACCTCAATCAACACATAAACATTCCGGATAGTCATCATGAAACAGACCACCGACTTCGATGCTGAAATGTGCTGCATTTAGAATACGGTGCAAGGAGCATGCATCATCCATTGGTCAAATTGGGACAAATTGTTTTGAGTCCAGTTTTAACTTTTTCTGAAATTCGCACATCTCCTTCTTACAGGAAGACAGGGAATGATGCCTTACAAATATGTGACCCACTGTAATCAAGGAACAAAACACAAGGATACATATATAATCCACTTTGTTATCTGAGCTTGCTGCTCAGAACCAAAGTACTGTAATGCCAAACCTTGGGAAACAAAACACAGAACTCAAGTTCCTTTCACTTTTGCATAATATAGATCTTAACCTGAGGTCCCAGGACTAGCTTCAAGGGGACTGTAATTGCATACAAAATTGTGTGTGTCTCTTTCACTAAGAAGACAGCCCCTAAAGGCTTCGGTGACCCCACAGAAAGGTTAAGAACCGCTGAAGCAGACATTTCCAGAATCCCTACAACTCAGAGGTGCACATTTTAAACAAAAGTATACTAAAGGTAGTATCTATCTGAATACATGTGCACAGTCCTGATACAGACAACCAAGATGCCCTGCCAGTCCCGACCATCACGGTTCAGTTGACCACTCTCAAATCAGCCCGAGGCGGGAACATCACCTGCATTCAACACACACACACACACACACACACACACACACACACGCCAGCCCCTCATTCCTTACGCATACACATGTTGTCAACAAAGCATGTGCTAGTTGCCATTCCCAGAACAATACAGGCCTGGCCATCTCTGGAAAAAAATACACATTCTTCCCCAAATTATTACCCTATTTATTTACTGCACCTTGACGACTGATGTTAAACCTCATCACAAAATAAACGAAATACCCACACACCCTATGTATCTCATCAACTGAGGAAAAAAGCACCACTCAGTGATTACTGAGGGTACACAGGAGATGCCTATCAGCAAAACACTCTGATAACGACGCTTGAACATGGGGACAATCAGAGACAGACTCACGCAGGAACATCCTGAGGACATGGTTGTGGAAAGAATCCTTTTCCAAAGGCAAGAGCACATTCCTTTGATTGGCACAAGCCATTCCTGACAATGGATCCGCGATGACAGGGGCTGCTCTGGCAATCAGGAAGTGTGTGTGTGTGCGTGTGTGTGTGTGTGTGTGTGTGTGTGTTGTGGGGGAGGGATGTACTAGATGTGATCAAAGACTGGCCCTCTTCAAAGAACAGCATATGGGATCTCAAATCGTGAAGACAGACTTCGAGGGTGAGGCAGGGGCATTTATCATTTCTACAGGAGACATCCCTCGACAATGAACATGTTCGGCGCAGATGTAACGGGGGTGTCACTACCTTTACTGTCTCCCATCTAAGAATCTTAAGTAGAGCCTGATTGGAGGGGTGGAGGAGGTGGGGGAGGAGAAAGGTCTGCATTACCCTCTGGGGTGAGTGCTGGGCGGGTATACACTGGATGCATTTTATCTCAGGCGGCACAATACTCCGGGGGTTGGAGGTTTGGGCGCAGCCGCAGGGCCGGGGAGGCAGTGGGTGCAAGCCACCAGCTGCAGGGCAGGGGAAGGCTCGCAGGAGGACCGGTGCAAACCTCCCTCGGCCCGCTAACCCAGGCAACCCCAGCCTCCCCTCGGGCCTCGGGGCGAGCGGGCTCTCTGCAAAACTGGAGCCCGGCCCGGGTCCGGGAGCGAGGGGGCGAAGGAGCAGGAGCGGGCGCCCCCGGCCCGAGCTCGCGGCCGGAGGAGCGCAGCGCCCCGGGCCTCCCCGCCGGATGGGGGCTGCTCCGGCCTAGCGCACGCAGCTGCCTCGGCGAAGGGTTAACCCGGCGCCCGAGCCACGGCCGGCCCGGCGGGCGGCGGAGAGGAAGGGCTGCTGCAAGGGGCGCAGCCGCGACTGTGGCGTGTGCGTGGGGGGCAGGGGCCCCTACTCACCCTGGCCGGCCGCCTCCGCCTCCGCCGCCCCGACCGCCGCCTCGGCGGTCCATCCTGCGGCGGGGGGCCTGTAGCCGCGGCGCTCGAGTAACAACCGCCGGCCGGGCCGGCCCCTCCCCCCCGCCCAACGTCTGTCCTCAGGGCCGCTCCGCAGACCCGGCCTCGGCCGCCGCCGCCGCCGCCGCCGCCGCCGCCGCAGCGCTACGTGGCCGCCGCTCCGACGTCTCGCGACTCCCTTCCGAGCGCGCGAGGGCGAGCGGGGCCGGCGGGGCGGGCGGCGCGCGGGGAGGGAGGCAGGGGAGGGGGTGTGCGTGTGTGGTTGTGTGTGCGGAGCCGGGGGCAGGGAGGGAGGGCGAGCGGCGGCGAGAGCGCGCGCGCGCCCGCGGCCCCGTCCCTCGCCCGCCCCCCCGCCCAAAGGGGAGCCGACACCTCCCTCCGCCCGCCCCCCTGGCATCCCGGCCGCTGGGCGCGGCGGCGCGCATGCGCAGCCCCCTCGGGCCGGCCCCGGCGCACCTTTTCTCCCCGCTGCCACAATGTGAGCGCCCCGCCGCCCAGATAACCGCCGGCTCCCGCTCCACCCCCGCCCTCCCCCACTCCGCCCACTGCCGAGCGCCCAGGTAAAGGCGTGGACTGCGCGTGCGCGCCGCCCTCCCGGGGTCTGGGGGCGTGGTTGCTGAAAGGAAGCCAAGTCGCAGAGTGGGAGGGAGCTTGGGGCAGAGGGTGGGAGCCTCCCTGAAGTAGGGGCGGGCGAGGATTCAGGGGAAGGTAAAGTGAAGAAGGGGGACCAAAGTAGGAAAGCGGGCCCAAGGGAGACTCGGAAGTAAGAGAGCCCTTGGCTTATGAAATTAAAAAAAAAAAAAAAAAAATCTTGACTGCGGCCTCTGTTGCTGGAGGGTAGTGTGAGTGACAGAGGACAGAAATAAAGCAGGTAAAAATATAAGCAGTAGTGGTCGTTCACTAGATAGATGGGACAGCTAGTAAACACTGGAGAAATTTAGAGATTGCCGGAGTGGTCAGAAACACCAACTTAGAGCCACGTTTGTTCTGCGGCCAGGAATAGGGAAGGGGATGCACGTGTGCTTGAGGCATAGAACTGCTATAAGAAAGGAGCCCTCCATTGAAAGGATTACAGCATTATGACTAATTAGCTATTAATCATTAATATAATTAATGGTACTATTAGCTAACAAGGTAGCATTTATCCAAGTTCAGAGCCAAGAGCGGGTGATCATAATTACAAGTGCTTGGAGTACAGAGAGGGGGAGTAAAGCAGGTGAGGCGAAGGCCTAAGGAGGAGAGGACCCAAGAGGGCAGCTTGGAGGGGGAGGTTGACCTTTCCCCACCATAAACCAAACCCCCCTGACGTTTCCCAAATCTTACCTCCATTGGAACTCCTCCTCCTCCTTCCGTTATTAAAAGCACGCTTAACAAATGTCCTGGCATTAAGACCTACCTCTCTATACATTTTCAACATGGTGCAGCTACTTCGCGCCAAAATAGCCACCCGCGCCCCTCAAAACTAGTCCTACAGCAAGTGAAAGGACCCGAATCTGGCATAGGGTTAGGGAAGAGATTGAAACTTGATACACAAGGCCTAGCTCTGTCCTTGGGCCCTTCTGAAAACAGGTTTTTTTTATTACACTTGGACTCCACACTCCAGAGAGTGTAATTTGGCACCTTTGGGTCGTGTTCCTCAGTAGTGAGTGTCTTCAGTGGATAAACACGAAAAAATGATGTCCTAATTCAGCAGGTAGAGAGAAAATCTTCAGGGCAGAGCAGGAGGAAATAACCATGCGTTAGACTTAGGGGCACCTGGTTGGCTTAGTTGGTGGAGCGTGCGACTCTTGATCTCGGGTTGTCAGTTCAAGCCCCGTGCTGGGTGTGGAGATTACTTAAAAAAAGAAAACTTAAAAAAAAAAAAAAGGGAAGGGGCGCCTGTGTAGCTCAGTCGGTTGAGCAACTGACTTCAGCTCGGGTCATGATCTCGCGGTTTGTGAGTTCAAGCCCCACGTCGGGCTCTGTGCTGACAGCTCAGAGCCCGGAGCCTGCTTCTGATTCTGTGTCTCCCTCTCACTCTGCCCCTCCCCCACTCATGCACTGTCTCAGAAATAAATAAACATTAAACATTAAAAAAAAAAAAAAAAAGGGAAGACTCAGATTTAATGTAAAAAAGAACTTGGCATCCATGGGGGGTGGTGAGCCCAGAATATCTGACTAGGATGTCTAGTTTTGCCTTCTAGGACATTTGATCAATGCCCTACTCTGCCGATCAGGGCAATCCAGCTTGGAAGAGGGAAGTGCAGAGCAAAGGCTAGAGAGGTAACCTTCCAAGCTTCTATGACTCTCCACTCACAGGCCAACCCTCTGAAGGGCTCCTAGTAGTTAGAATAGTCATATTATTACTTTCTATTTGAGGAGTGCTTTATGGTTTCTGCAGAGAGGTTACGTCCATTATCTCATCAGATCTTCCAACAATCCTGTGAGGCAGGCAAGACAGGAATTATTCCCAGTGAAGGAAATTTGGGCCAAGGAATGTTTAATGGCTCAGTCAATCACTCACCCCAGAAAACAATGGAGGGTTTGACTCCGAAAAACTGCTACATGTTCCTGTGGAGTAAAAACAGGTAGCCTTGGCAAGTGAGAGAGAATAATTTTAATATTCATTTCTACATTTGCATCTCCTTTATTTCACGTTTCCTTCCCCCACCCCCCTTTTTTCAATCCAGGACCCTAGGACTCGTCCCCGTGTATTCGAGGCCTTGGTGACTGGTACTTTGGAAGGAGTTGGGTCTTGGGCTAGCAAGGAGATCCCGGTTTCTCTGCTGTCCCTTAACTTTTCCCTTTCATGCATCGACCCACAGAAGAGGGCTACCGGCCAGTGTCCTCGCTCAACATGTCACAAGAAGGAGCATTTGCTCTCAGCCAGACTCCCTCATTCCATGCCTCCCTTCTTCAGCTGCTGGCATTATAGCTCAGCAGGCATTACAGACAACATTTAGCACCTACATCTGGCCTTACTGGAAGATCAGGCTTCTTTCACCCTGGTTTCCTGGCCTTGGATAGTCCTTCACTAATTTCTTCATTAAGAGAGTGGACAAAGGCAAACCGTAAGAGACTCTTAAAAACTGAAAGTAAACTGAGGGCTGATGGGGGGTGAGAGGGAGGGGAAAGTGGGTGATGGGCCTTGAGGAGGGCACCTGTGCAGATGAGCACTGGGTGTTGTATGGAAACCAACGTGACAATAAATTTCATCTTAAACAAAAGAAGTATCGAATCAATCCTGTATACCTGAAACTAACATAACATTGTATACCAATTATACTTCCATAATAAAATAAATTAGGAATAAAAAAAAAAGAGAGAGTGGGAGAGTGGACAAAACCCAGTACAAGCCACTAAAAAAACAAAAACAAAAAAAAGTTTAGTACACACACACACACACACACACACACAGGAATATTAGCCATGAAAGCAGATGAGATCTTGCCACTTAGAATAAACAGGGATGGATCTGGAGGGCACTATGCTAAGTGAACTAAGAGAAAGACAAATACCATATGCTGTCACTTAGAAGTGGAATCTACAAAGCAAAACAATGAACTGACCAAGCAAAAGCAGAATCAGACCTACGAAGGCACAGAACACAGTGGTGGTGGCCAGAGCGGAAAAAAGTGTGGGGTTGGGCGAAAGGGAAGGAGGGGAGTGGGAGATGCAGGTTTCCTGTCCCGGGATGAATATATCGCAGGAATGAAAGGCGCAGCATAGAGAATCGTGTAGTTAATGATACGGTAATAGCATTATATGGTGGCGGGTGGTGACCACGCTGGAGGTGAGCCCAGCATACGGTAGAGGCTGAATCCCTGTCGTGGCATTGAAAGGAACGTGGCGTTGCATGTCGACTCTACTCCGACGATAAATAAACAATAAAAAGTTTTAGTATGAAGTTCTGCACACTTTGACGGTTCTACCAGACTTGGAACCGGGGGCCTGGTCATAGTCCCTTAGATTCTCATTCTCGTGGTGCCGCAACCCTCGCTCAATCCTTTCACCTATTAGACTTTGTAAAAGCCTACAAATAGGCTTTGTAACAGCCGGCGTTACCCGGTTCTTACGAGTCTTCCAGATGTGATGCCCGGAATTCTATTCGAGAAAGTTGACTTTGTTCGTTAATATCTTACAATGCCCTTCCTTTGCTAAGAAGCACTATCCAATTCCTATCTCGAAGCCCTCGGTACAAGAAGCTGCCCCCTTTGCAGAATGGATAAAGCTGGCCCGGGCTCTCCTTTTTTTACTCACTTTTTCTCGTATCTCCAAGTGACGGTGTTTAGAGACAAGTCAGAAAGCTGGGCTTTTGCGTTTCTGCCATAAGGCTTGCGTGTGTATGAGGTGTCGCGCACAGGTCTGTGTTTATGTCCAATCTTACAGGGATGTGAGCCAAGGGCACTTTCACTTGGTGCCCCCTCACCTCCCCCCACCCCTACTTGTTTTAAAAAGGTAAGCTAGGGGCACCTGGGGGGCTCAGTCGGTTAAGTGTCCGACTTCGGCTCAGGTCATGATCTCTCAGTTCGTGAGTTCGAGCCCCGCATCGGGCTCTGTGCTGACAGCTTAGAGCCTGGAGCCTGGTTCAAATTCTGTGTCTCCCTCTCTCTCTCTGCTCCTCCCCGGTTCATGCTCTGTCTCTCTCTCCTTCAAAAATAAATTTTAAAAAAATTATTAAAAAAAAAAAAGGTAAGCTAAATGCCAGGGTGTCCTAGAAGAAGAAGAGAGGATACCCTCAAAGGCCAGACCCACGAATACATTTGTTTTGCGTTGGGGGCAGAGATGAGGGAAGCTATGGGGATGGTCAGTGTCCCTTCGGTCAAAGCTTGGTTTCCGGCTGCAACATGGCCTTGGGTCATCATCTGGCTTACAGTCCCCCCACCCCCCGAAGCCATGGTCTCTGTACATGAAAATGCATTTTATAATTTTTTAAAAAATGTGACATGTGTTCATGTTCATGTTCATGTTCATGTGACAATTTCTACAAATCTGTAGTCTACATCACATCGTTTCATCCTTCCCTCGTCGTTGGCAGGTAGGAAGGGCAGAAAATGCAGTTTTCATTTTTTTTTTTTTTCCAACAGCAAATACAAACGAGGCCTGGATTTGAAGGGCCACACGGCCAGAGCTACAATGTGGGTCTCCAGGATTCAAGTCCGGGACTTCTCTGTGATACTGCGCTGCAGCCCTTTGCTGGATACCCTACAAAGCAAAATGGACAGATGTGGTCTCTGCTCTCTGGAAGTTTGGACTCAGGTGGACAATTCTGGCAAACATAAAAGGACAAAGTGATTACAGTCAACCCGCATCTGCCAATAAATAAATGAGTTAAATCGATAAGGAAAGCCATGTTTACCTGCTCTATTAATATTGGTGGGGGGCGCCTGGGTGGCTCAGTCGGTTAAGCGGGCGACTTCAGCTCAGGTCATGATCGCGCGGTCCGTGAGTTCGAGCCCCGCGTTGGGCTCTGTGCTGACAGCTCGGAGCCTGGAGCCTGCTTCAGATTCTGTGTCTCCCTCTCTCTGACCCACCCCTGTTCATGCTGTGTCTCTCCCTGTCTCAAAAATAAATAAACGTTAAAAAAAAAATATTGTTGGTTCCCCCCCTCCCCATTTATTGGTAGAGAAGGTAAAGAGGACATTCATTGTTAATGAGGCTAAGGTCTTAGCCAGTCCCCTCTTTGCCTACTTGCTTTGTATATGGAAAAATACTGTGGGTGTTTCCACACTGTTTCCCCTCTTTGTCGTCAACATTGTATCAACTTTCTGTGAACATCTACCAAGTGTCACCCAAGGTGGGAATCAAGAACCATCAGGAAATCACGTCTGCCCTTGAGCAACGTCTTCAACCATTTTCCTAAAGCTAACTGCTGTCCAAGCTTCGATGCACCCCGCCTCCACCATCTCTGCTGAGAGGAAAAGGACAGATCAACTCCGTGGCCGTCCTATTGTCACAGGGCCTGAGATTCATCCTTATCCACGCAAGACGGCCAGTTAGGACAGTGCAGCAGTGGGCTTGGAATTTGAGGGACATTGGTATCAGAGAAGCGAGGCCAGGCCCCACCTACAACAGCTCAGTTCCTGTGTATCCTGAGCAAAGGCAGAGGCGACCCTAGCGTTAGGGAACAACGTGGACAGCTTTGGGATCCAGCAGGGACAGGGCAGGGATCCAGCAGGAGAACGTCCTCCTATCTCCAACAGTTAGTAGCAGCCCGCTTCCTCCCCTGGGGGTTCTGCCTGGAGGACTATCTCCAGCAGAGTGATCTAAGGCAGTTAGGTCCAAATTGTGTTAGAGTCTTTAAAGAGGCTCACAGATTCTTTTAGGCAGCACGCTTAATTGTTGTCTGTAATTGATGTGACATATGCCTTGGAGGCACACACTGAGGTCCAACTGAAAGTGATGGGGGTTTTTTTTGTTTGTTTGTTTGTTTAAATTGGAATTAATTAATTAAAGAAGGCAGCTGTCCTGGGCTGTGAGTTAGTGCCAAACTCCGTAACCCTAAACCAGCCAACCCACCCAACCGGCCTCACCACCTGAGGAACAATCCTGAGGTTCTCACGGAGGTGGGTTGGGAGACCCAGGACTCAGTGCAGAAGCAGAAAGGGAGGGCTGCAACGGGGAAGTTGGGAGGGGGGGGTGGTCAGGGGACGCTCTCTTAACTTTCCTAACACCCCAGAATCTTGGCTCTTGAGAACTGTTGGGTACCATAGAAGTGTGTTGGGCGCTAGGAAATTGCAGGAAAGGGAAGGCAAGGTCCAAGGAGGTATGTGAGATTTGGGGGCGCGGCAGTCAAGGGGCAAGAGGATGCTTGGGGCTGGGGGGGGGGGGGATGTGAGGGGGAACTGTTGGCAGGAACCAAGCAAGACAGACCTGCTCAGGTAAGGACCACGGAGATTGGGGGTGGAGAGGACCCTGTGGGTGGAGCTCACAGGAGGTGGAGCCCGGATGTGGGGGCGGGAGCAGGGCGCCTGGGGCCTCTGGCATTCAGAGGAGGTATTAATTAAACCCCTGACCTGAGGTGGTGAGCAAAGCCAGGGCAGCTTTTCATAGGAGTCGAGCTAATAACAATAATAACAATAATAATAACAATTAACGGATAATGAGACCTTATCTGCAGCAAGTTGTTCCTAGAGCTTTGTAGGCATTAAGTCATTAATTCCCCCGGCCCCTCGGGCCACCTTTTTCTGGAAGTAACGCGGGTGCAAGAGGACGCAGACGATCCTCGGGCAGTTAGGCCCGCTGCTGGTGGCTGGGAGGGTTGGTTCATTTACGGAGGGAGAACACGCAAGGTTCTTTAAGGTTTCATAAACTGTTTTACGCTGTTGCATTTCTTTACAAGTGATGTTTAAACGGGATGAGTAGGGGAATGTAGAAATCGGTCACCACAGATGCCTGAACAACTTTGATGCGGAAGCTCCAGTCCCCCCCCCCCCCCACCAAAAGAGCACCAGGTTGAACAATGTGCTACAGTGGAGAGTGACCTGGGGGTGACCCGGAAGTGACTTGGAAGTGAACAGCGACCATCTGTGAAGCCCTAGCTAGTGGCAAGGCTGAGCGTCTGCTGCAAACGAGGTAAATCGAAGGACTTCAGACCGAGGAGGGGAATTTAGAGTGAAGACTCAAGGCAAGTAAGAGGAGGAGGATTATTCTACGTTGCGGAAATCACGTGGGATGGAGCCTGGGCGCCAAAAGCCTTGAGCAAACCTGAGTGCCATCCGTGACCAGCTTTGTAGATTTCAACTGTTGTTTCACGTTGTTTGTGTGTTTCCCATAACAGTGAGCACCACAGATTTTATGCACCCAATGCAATGACAAGCTTTCGATCGCATCCCATAAATGGTGAGAGTCCTCGTGGTTATCCTAGTCAAGATCAAAGATAAGGATATAGAGCATGCAATGTATGGCACATTAAAAAAAACTTTTTTTTTTGGGGCGCCTGGGTGGCGCAGTCGGTTAAGCGTCCGACTTCAGCCAGGTCACGATCTCGCGGTCCGTGAGTTCGAGCCCCGCGTCAGGCTCTGGGCTGATGGCTCGGAGCCTGGAGCCTGTTTCCGTTTCTGTGTCTCCCTCTCTCTCTGCCCCTCCCCCGTTCATGCTCTGTCTCTCTCTGTCCCAAAAATAAATAAAAAACGTTGAAAAAAAAATTAAAAAAAAAAAACAAAACACTTTTTTTAATGTTTATTTTTTAGGGAGAGACACACACAGTGCGAGCAGGGGAGGGGCAGAGAGAGAGAGGGAGACACAGAATCCAAAGCAGGCTCCAGGCTCTGAGCCATCAGCACAGACCCAACATGGGGCTCGAACTCACGTACCATGAGATCATGACTTAAGCTGAAGTCCGACGCTTAACCAACTGAGCCACCCAGGCGCCCCCACCTTTTTAAACAAAAAATTTAATGTTTATTTTTGAGAGAGAGAGACAGAGTGTGAGCAGGACACAGAAGCACGTTTTAAACACAAAAAATCTCAAGTTATTTAAGCAAGGTATCCTGGGGGTCCTTCCGTCATGGAGTGGTAGGATGATTCTCCCCACTAATTATTAATAAAGGCGACACATGAGATCCCGAGCAGGTGCTGAGCTTGTCTGAATCTCAGCATCGAGCGGCAGAAGAATTTGTGTCACAGTTCATGACAGTGAAATGAGAGGCACCAGACCTCACGATTCTGACCCTTGCCAGCCCTCCAGAACCACAGCCTTCCTTCCCTTCCCTGTGTCACTACAGAAAAAGTCACCGGTAAGAAGATACTAGAACTTTCAGGACTTAAATACCAATCCATCTTGTAGATTGTATCAAAGAACATACAGTAAAGTGTTCTGTGGTGACCTTGGGAACAGAATGTTCTGGTTAATAAGGTAATCTGGTTAACAGAGTAGTACTAAATATATAGTACTGAATACTAAAATTCTTCACTGTTTATCTGAAATTCAGATTAGCTGCTTGTCTTCTCTTTTGCCTGGCAACGCTACTTGTAGGTAAACTACTAGGAGATTCATATGCACTCTTCTGGAGTTCCTTAGAGAAGAAAACAAGGAGAGAGATACTTTGAGATCACTTCAGGTTTATTGGTACAAGGAAATGGGGACAGAGAAGATGGCCGAAGATGTGTTAAGGAATCATAGGGGATACTGAGGAACACACTCATCGTCATACTGGGTACATGGGTAAAATGTCACCAAGCCTTTGGCCCCACATCAAACTAACTGCCTATTTCAGGGATCTCAGAGAATCAAGCTTAACCTCCATCCCTCATTTCCTTTTTTTTTTTTTTTAAGTTTATTCATGTTGAGAGAGTGTGTGTGCATGGGAGGGGCAGAGAGAGGGAGAGGGGCAGAGAGAGAAGGAAAGAGAATCCCAAGCAGGCTCTGCGCTGTCAGTGCGAGGAGCCTGATGCGGGGCTTGAACTCATGAACCACGAGATCGTGACCTGAGCCACAATCAAGAGTCAGACGCTTAACTGACTGAGCCACCCAGGTGCCCCAATCCGTCATGTCTTTATGCCAACAGAGAGGAGGCAGGCAAATGCTTACGGAGCAACGTGCCATTCAGAGGCACATGCATGTTTCCTCTGGGCCAGAGAACCCCCTGGTGCTTGGATACCTCCTTCCCTATCATACTGATGGTCGTGGGGGAAATGGGTCTCCTGGGAAGCTAGGTTTTGTCCTTCATGGCATCAACTGTGACTGGCCTTTTCTTGACCAGGTTGCTATTTTTAGCAGTTACTAAGCACCAAGATGTTCCCAAGGTATTGAGTGCTTTCCACGGTCCTGAGTGTTCCGCTTCTACAATCCCATAAAGCCCTTCCAACTACCCTTTGGGGTGGCTAGTCCCATTGTACAGATGAGAAAACCAAGGCAGAGAGACTTGAAGTAGAAAATGGTGGACTCAGGGTTGAACCCAGGTAGCTAGACTCCTAAGCCTGCTGCTTTAACCAACACCTTAATTCGGTCACACCAACTTTCTACTCAGAATTCTTCCATGGTTTCTATGGTAAGCAGCACAATGCCCCCCCCCCCCCCCCCACCCACCCAGAGATGTTCATATTCTCAAGATGTCCACACCCTGATTCCTGGAGCCTGTGACTATATTGCCCTACCTGGCAAAGGGAACTCGGCAGATGGGATTAAGTTAAGGATCCTGAGATGCAGATTTTATCCTGGATTATCTGGTGGGACCAGTGTTATCACGAAGGTCCTTAGAAGAGAGACACAGGGGCTTTAGTGTCAGAGAGGGAGATGCGATGTGGAACAAGGGCCAGAATGATGTGAGCGCTAGCTCTGGAGATGGGAGAGAGACGGGAACCAAGGAGCGTGGGCAGCCTCCAGAAATGAGTAGGCAAAGAACTGATCTCCCTGAGAGCCTCCAGAAGGAACATACGTAACCTGCCAACCCTTTGATTTTTGGCCCAGCGAAACCCCTGACCTCCAGAACTGTAGGATAATAAATCCGGGTGGTTTTAAGCCACTCAACTGGTGGTAACTTGTTATGGAGGCAGTAAAAAAAAACCCCAAATTCAGCTCCCCTTTACTTAAAGGGAAAACTGAACTGCTCTGCAGGGCATTCGAGGGCTTGGGGGTATCTGCCCGGCGGCCCCCCCTGCCTGCCATGCTTTGCATACTGAACTTCTCCAGGATCCTCAATGGGCCGTGCCCTCTCTTACTCCCGTGCATTTGCACATGCTCTTTCTTCTCCCCGGAACACCGTCTCCTCACCTGTTTGCCTGGCAAAGTCCTCATCCTTTCCGTCTCAGCTCAAACAATACTTGGTCTGTGAAGCCTGACCTAGGGTTCCTTTCCTGCATCTCATGTGCGCTCCTGTTAAAGGACCTGTCTGTTCCCTCTCTGGACTATAAGCTGCTTGAGGGCGTGGGACGTCTCTTTGATCTCCCTGTGCCCCCAGCATAGTCCCTGACTCGACTCGTGAAATAAAGGTCTCCAGAGACTAGAGCTCTTGTCCTGACTTGTGCCCTGGATGTGATACAGCCCTTCTGGCCCCACCTCCCCTTCGATAACAAACACGGGGAAGGGAGGAATCATCTTTTCCCTTCCCTTCCCTTCCCTTCCCTTCCCTTCCCTAGTGAGAGACGAAGACAAAGGAAATCAGGCAGTGTTTCAAGTTCAAAGAAGAAAATGGTGGGGGCGCCCTGGGTGGCTCAGTCGGTCAAGCCAGCTGCTGACTTCAGATCAGGTCCTGATCTCACGGCTTGTGGGTTCGAGCCCCGCACGGGGCTCCACACTGATCCTACGGAGCCTGCTTGGGATTCTCTCTCTCTGCCCCTCCCCCACTCGTGCTTTCTCTCTCTCAAAATAAGCTTTTTAAAAAAAGGAGAAAAAGGCACAAATCAAAGTTTTGTAACAGTGCAGTTATGTCCACAGTGTACAATATTCTTTTTTTTTTTTTTTTACCGTTTATTCAGTTTTGAGAGAGAGAGAGAGTGCGAGCATGAGTTTTGAGAGAGAGAGAGAGAGAGTGCGAGCATGAGTGGGGGAGGGGCAGGGAGAGAGGAAAACACAGAATCCAAAGCGGGCTCCAGGCTCCGAGCTGTCAGCACAGAGCCCGACGCGGGGCTCGAACTCACAAACCATGAGATCACGACCTGAGCTGAAATTGGGCGCTTAACCGACTGAGCCACCCAGGCGCCCCTCCCTACAGTGTACAATATTCTTCAGGTCTTGGTTTCTTCAGCTGGGAAATGGGTCTAGAGACAAGCTACACAGAAACAGGAGCTGTGGTGGCTTCGAACCCCGTTATATCCCCTCATGCCTAGCAGCGCTCTTTCCTCTTAAGTGAATTCCTGGGTGTTAGTTGCCGAAGATCTTGGGGGAGACTTTCCCATAGTCTTCGGATTCATGTCTTCTAATAGGCACACCGATGCTAGGTATCGTCTTGAGCAAAGGTTTCCCCACAGTCGTTGCATTCATGTAACTGAGTTCCAGAATACTGAGTCAGATGTCAGCTGTGCCTTTGGAGACTCCAAACTCACCTGAGGGCTCTCCCATGGACACATCAGATACAGAGTTTCTTTCCAGTAGGAATTTTCTGATGTTGTAGAAGATGGTTACCCCACCCAAATAAAGGCTTATTCACATTCATTGCACATATGAATTTTGTCCCCTGTGTGAATTCTCTGATGTTTAATGAGAAGCGAAAGGCCACTGGAGCTCTCAGTAAAGGCTTATTACGTGCCCAGTACTCAGTGTTCGGAGGGAGCCCAAAATGTAAGGAACAGCCTCTGCCCTCTAGAAGTTTACAACCTGGTTACAGAGACAAGAGTCGTGGACGTGAAACGGTGGGGGAGCATGAGACGTTGTGTAATCACACCAAGCTGCATAGTTCAATGGCATTAAGTGAGAATTCAGAGAAAGAGGCATTCAACCAGAGATTAACTAGATGGGAAAGGTGACGGGAAGGCTGCCAGGCTTTGGCTCAACCTGAAAGGATGGTAGGGCTGAGGCCGGAAGACAGGAGAGGAAGGTGTTCAGGATGTGGCTGCAGAGGGATAAAGACGCCCTTGTAGAGGAACTCACTGGTTTAGATTCTGGAGAACCTGAAAGGATGGTAGGGCTGAGGCCGGAAGACAGGAGAGGAAGGTGTTCAGGATGTGGCTGCAGAGGGATAAAGACGCCCTTGTAGAGGAACTCACTGGTTTAGATTCTGGAGGAGAGAGGGGGAGTGGGGGAAGAAGGGAAGGAAGGAAGGAAGGAGGGAGGGAAGAAGGGAGGGAGGAAGGAAGGAGGGAAGGAAGGGAGGGAGGAGGGAAGGGAGGGAGGGAGGGAAGGAAGGAAGGAGGGAAGAAGGGAGGGAGGGAGGGAAGGGAGGAGGAGGAAGGAGAAGGAGGAGGAAGGAAGGAAAGGGAGGGAGGGAAGGAAGGAAGGGAGGAAGGGAGGGAGGGAGGAAGGAAGGAAGGAGGGAAGGAAGGAAGGAGGGAGGGAGGGAAGGAAGGGGAGGGAGGGGAAGGAAGGAAGGAAGGAAGGAGGAGGAGGAAGGAAGGAGGAGGGAGGGAAGGAAGGAAGGAGGAAGGAGGAGGGAGGGAAGGAGGGAGGGAGGAAGGAGAGGGAAGGAAGGAGGGAGGAAGGGAGGGAGGGAAGGAGGGAGGGAGGGAGGAAGGAAGGAAGGAGGAAGGGAGGAGAAGGAGGAGAGGAGGGAGGAAGGAAGGAAGGAAGGAGGAAGGAAGGAGAAGGAAGGAGGAAGGAAGGAAGGAGGGAAGGAAGGAAGGAGGGAGGGAAAGAAGAAGGGAAGGAAGGAAGGAGGAAGGAAGGAGGAAGAAGGAAGGAGGAAGAAGGAAGGAGGAAGGAAGGAAGGAAGGAAGGAAGAGAAAGGAAGGAAGGAGGAAGGAGGGAAGGAAGGAAGGAGGAAGGAAGGAGGAAGGAAGGAAGGAAGGGAGGAGGAAGAGAAGGAAGGAAGGAGGAGGAAGGAAGGAAGGAAGGAAGGAGGCAGGAAGGGAAGGAAGGAAGGAGGGAGGGAGGGAAGGAAGGAAGGAAGGAGGGAAGGAGGGAGGGAGGAAGGAAGGAAGGAAGGAAGCAAGGAAGGAGGAAGGGAGGGGAGGAAGGAAGGAAGGAGGGAGGGAGGGAGGAAGGAAGGAAAGAGGGAGGAGGGAGGGAGGAAGGAAGGAAGGAAGGGAGGGAGGAAGGAGGGAAGGAAGGAAGGAGGGAAGGAAGGAAGGAGGGAGGGAAAGAGGAAGGGAAGGAAGGAAGGAGGGAAGGAAGGAAGGGAAGGGAGGAAGGAAGGAGGGAAGGGAGGGGAAAGGAAGGGAGGAGGGAAGGAAGAAGGAAGGAAGGAAGGAAGGAAGGAAGGAAGGGAGGAAGGAGGGAAGGAAGGAAGGAGGGAGGGAGGGAGGGAGGGAAGGAAGGAAGGGAGGGAGGGAGGAAGGAGGAAGGAAGAAGGGAGGGAGGGAGGAAGGAGGGAAGGAAGGAAGGAGGCAGGGGGGAAGGAAGGAAGGAGGGAGGGAGGGAAGGAAGGAAGGAAGGAGGGAAGGAGGGAGGGAGGGAAGGAGGGAGGGAGGAGGAAGGAAGGAAGGAAGCAAGGAAGGAGGAAGGGAGGGAAGGAAGGAAGGAGGGAGGGAGGGAAGGAGTAAGGAAGGAAAGAGGGAGGGAGGGAGGAAGGAAGGAAGGAAGGAAGGAAGGGAGGAAGGAGGGAAGGAAGGAAGGAGGGAAGGAAGGAAGGAGGGAGGGAAAGAAGGAGGGAAGGAAGGAAGGAGGGAAGGAAGGAAAGGAGGGAGGAAGGAAGGAGGGAGGGAGGGAAAGAAGAAGGGAAGGAAGGAGGGAGGGAGGGAGGGAAGGAAGGAAGGAAAGAAGGAAGGAAGGAAGGAGGGAGGGAGGGGGAAGGAAGGAAGGAGGGAAGGAAGGAAGGAAGGAAGGAAGGAAGGAAGGAAGGAGGGAAGGAAGGAGGGAGGGAGGGAAAGAAGAAGGGAAGGAAGGAGGGAGGGAGGGAGGGAAGGAAGGAAGGAAAGAAGGAAGGAAGGAGGGAGGGAGGGGGAAGGAAGGAAGGAGGGAAGGAAGGAAGGAAGGAAGGAAGGAAGGAAGGAAGGAGGGAAGGAAGGAGGGAGGGAGGGAAAGAAGAAGGGAAGGAAGGAGGGAGGGAGGGAGGGAAGGAAGGAAGGAAAGAAGGAAGGAAGGAAGGAGGGAGGGAGCAAGAGAAGGAAGGAAGGGAAGGAAGGAAAGGGAAGGGAAGGAAACTCTTTCCAGTATAGTGAGTTGTTCCTCCATTTAGGAAACTCCCGCAGACTTAGCGCAGCAGCCTTTGAAAATTGTATTTCTCTAACGCTTTTCTTGTTTTAGAGCTCCGGACACTTTCACTTCCACCAGGCGCACCTAAGAAAGAATTCTCTACCACTGCAATTCACATTCACAGTCCCATCCCCCCCCCCCCCGCATTCTTGGGGTCCATTTCGGTTCCTTGACCATGCATGGTCACCCCGTGTGACAGAAGCGCCAACTGGGGAGAGAATGGCGCCTGGGAGAGCGCCCCCTGGCAAGCACCGACCCCCTCTCGGGCCGTCGATACCCTCTAAAACAATTCCTTCTGGGATATTCACACTTAGAGAGAAAGGGGGTCATCAGATCCAACGGCCCTTTACTTATGTCAGCTTTGCTGAAGTTTCTCGGGAGCATTCGGAGGAGGGAACACTCCGTAACTTCCTTGCCTTCTCCATTCCACAGAGGGCGGCCGCTGAGCACGAAGGGTGACATTTACAGCGTCTGTCTCATCTGGATTAGACAGTAGGAGGACGTTTCTACCAGTAACAGTGGTTAAACACTGACTCAACATCCAACAACTCGGTGAGGCGTCAGAGCCGTCATTCCCGGACAAGTTTCACAACAAGACACGACAGCACAACCTGTCACGGGCAATGCAGAGAATAGAGGCGAGTGGATCTCACACGCGGTGGGGCGGCTGCTTTCTGGAGGGATCTGACAGTTCCTGGCGCGGTGAAATCCTGAAGGGCCTTCTCAGTGCCGCTGCTCAATGAGTTTGTTTGCATGTGGAATTCTCAGGCTCTTGATTCTGTCCCTGCTTCCTGCATCACTTCCCTAGGAGACTGAATTCGGGAAGGGAGGGACCTCACCTCGGGGGGTGGGGGTGAAGAGTGGGGGACATCCTTTTGGAACATTCCCCGCCCCCCCCCTCCTTAGCAAGATACACTCTGCTCTGTGAAGGAACCGGGCAGGAAGTCAAGGAGATCGACGAAAGCCACAGTAGAAGTAGAGCCCAGACTCTCGGGACCCGGGTGGTCATCGGTGTCCGTCTTCCCTGCGAGTTCATGGGCTCCCCCCGGGCAGGAGGCACGTCTGTCCTAGTCGCCGCCAGAGCCGTCCCCAGTACCTGTCACCGTGCCTGGCACACAGCCGCCGCTTGATAAATGTTTGCGGAAAAAAACTCAACTGTAAACTTGGAGGCGATTCCCTTAAAGCGCTCCTCGCTCCGGTTCGGATGTAGAGTAACGTTACAAACCCTGGTGTGCTGGGGGACGGGAAGGGACACCGTTGGGTGACGATAAGAGCTAGAAGCACGTGGGCGCCCCCCGGAAAACAGCCCTAAAGTTCCAGTTGTATCTGGTGAACAACAGGGAAACCCACTGGGGGCTCTTCGGGTCACCGATAGGAGAAGGCAAGCGGTGGGAGGCTTACCAGGCCGCATTTGATCCGGAAGAGGGTAGGGGCACCAAAGAGCAGTGCGTCTTGGAGGGGCCTGGTCACCGTGGCAAACTCAAGGGATGACTCCTGTGGCTGAAGGCTGAACGGTTCCGACGGGTGGCTGTCAAAGATGGACGCTGCTCCTGGGCGAACTCAGAGAAGGTGTGGCGGTTGGAGCAGAGGCAGGGGCCAGTGCAGTCATGGCCAAAAATGGCCCCGGGGAGGAAGAAGACGCCTTGGGAATCTGGTGTTGTCTCGCGTGGAGTGGGAGGGAAGCCCCAAAGGCAAGATCTGACTTTCTCCAGAGAGAGCTTTCTGAGGACAGGGGGCTATGTCTTATGCATCTACAGCCAATCGAAGCAGAGTGCCTTGCCCATAGTAGCTGCTCAACTAACACTCCGTAAAGGAATGCTTGGCTGGTTGGCCGACTCTGGGAGGCACTGAGGATCTGAGAGCGTGTGGAGGCCACCAGAGCTCTGTTGACTGTCTTCTCGGCTCCAACTTCCCTGGTCTAACCTTCTGTGTCATATCACCTGTGCTTTAAGGCAGAAGATGTTCCCAAAGATTGCTACTCTGTAGGTGGACAGCCAATACTAAAGAGGGGGACTCTAGCACCTACGGGCTGCGTCTCGGCCTGCAGCCTTGTGGGCCGTGCCCTCCGTTCTCCCGGGGCTCCTGCTGCCAGACGGGGTCCACGCATTTTGGACGATCCCGCTCGGCCCCCCGCCCAAACATCAGATCGTCATTCGCATTTCCTTGCAGTCTTTCTCCCTTTGATCCTATCTTGGCAAGCAGGGACACGTCACCACGGGAGCCTGGTGTTAGCAAACACGCACACACACACACACACACACACACATACACACACCCCACTTTCCCTGTCTCTGAGCCATTGTCTGTCCCTCTGCCTCTAGGCCTGGCCCATCTGTATGACTCTTCCTCTCCCCGGATGCTGAATGTGGCCTCTGATGTGAGAGAGCTGGGCATTTTGCACATCTGTGAGCACTGGCCTCCCTCAGGGGACTGGGGAAGATCCACCCATATGGCAGGACCTTCCAGGGAGACGCGAAACCAACAGCCTGACCTCATGATGCCCGCAGCGTCTGGCAAGTAAGGTACCAGCTCTTCTGCCCTGGCCACAGTCCAGTTCTCTCTTCTAGAATCCACACTTTCCCTGGCTCCCCTCCAGGCTGACAAGATCTGCCCCAGTTGGGGAAGGATAAGCGTGGCCTAGGGAGTAGCGGATGGGGGGGGGGCAGGGGGGGGCGGGGAAGGGGTCTCAACTCTAGGATCCGGATCAAATCATTCCCCAGCTCTGTGCCTCAGTTTCTCCCTTGAGACATTCTGCCCATGCTTCTAGAGTGAGGAGGCCGCCCCGTGCTAAAACGTTCCCTGAGCTCATGGGGGAAGAACCCACAGTCTTGTGTTCCTTTGCCGCCAGGAGCCGCCCTCCCCGCCCTCCCCCAGAAGGCCTTGCTAGTTGGTGACGCCGGGCCGGCAAGGCAGGGTCCTGCAGGATGAAAGCTTGGAGAAGCCAGAGCAGGAATAATAATGATAATCATCAGCTGCGGGCGGCTTAACCATCCAGGAATGCAAGGCCCCACGCCCTGTGCGCCTCACACCCCAGGACACTCGAAGGGCTCCTCTCCCTTCGTTTTATTGCAGCGATCCCACACTCTCCCATTCCCAGCCCAACCCATTTGGGTTCCCAAGGAGCGCGGTCCAGCCACCGGCTCATCCACCACCCAGGTTCCATGGGAAGATTCCGCTTAACAAGACCCAAGCCAGCAGCCTGGTAGAACGCCCAGCTACTTGGAAACTCGGGCTCCGGGTTTCCCAGAGAAGCATCCTCCTCGCGCCTGGCCCGGAGCACTTTCCCACAGAGCCACCTGCGTCTGGTCACCGTGAGGTCCAGGAGCCTTGCCCGTGTCCATACAGCTCTGAATTCAAGGCCTGGCCGGCCCGCAGACTAACCCGCCAGAGGACCATGGGCAAGTTCTGTTTTGTTTTTGACTTCTTTGGGCTCCCGGCCTCACCTGCACCCCGAACTTCCCAAGACTCCCCGTGGCTCGCTGAAGCTAAGCTCTGGATCTCGTAGGGCCGGCATGGGGTTGTTTCAAATCTGGTCTGAATCCGCTTCTCCAACCCTACCTACTCTTTCCACCCTCTAGATGCCAGCCGGAAGTAACCACTAACAGTTGGTCATACATACGCCATGCTTTTCCATTTGGGGCCCCAGTCCCTCTTGGGGAATGTCATTTCCTTCACCGACACCCGGCCAGACCCTCCTAGCCTTCAAAGCCCAAGCCCGAGTTCATTGCCTCCATGAGCACACCCGACTCCCATCCCACCTTGGCACGCTGGTTCCTCTCCACGTGACGCTCTCAACTCCTGTGCCCGCCTCCTGGGTTGCTTGCGCGCATTTCTTAACTCACCCCGTGGATCATCACCATGCTGAGGTCTCATTCATCTCTGCGTCCCCGTGTGTCAGGCACAGCACCTTGCGCCCGGGGCACCTGCTCAGTAAGTAAGTGTCGGACATAAACTGTGGCCAGCGATCATCCCCCCAGCCCCCCGCCGATAACTTCCCCACGCATATGTGCTTTGCAAAAGTACAGATAATTATTTTAGCGTAAAAGTTGACGCCTGTGTGTTCCCGCCAGATTCTTCTCACGTGGGGTGCGGGTACCCCAAGTCTCCCGTGAAGGTGTGAGGTCCGTGGCTTCGAGGTTCGTTTTTAGCAAGGGTAGAAGGGTAAGTTCACGTTTCTTTTATGTATTTACTCGTTTTTTAGGAAGCTCCACGCCCAGCGTGGGGCTGGAAGTCACAACCCCGAGATCAAGAGTCATAGGCTCTACCGACAGGGCCAGCCAGGCGCCCCGGGTTAGCTCACGTTGCAAATAGTCACCTCGTGGGGCACCTGGCTGCCTCAGTCGGTGGAGCGGGTGACTCTTGATCTCTGGCTTGTGTGTTCGAGCCCCACAGCGGGCGTAGAGATTACTTAATAAAATCTTTAAAAATATATATTTGAAAGGGGCGCCTGGCTGGCTCAGTCGGTTAAGGGTCTGACTTCGGCTCAGGTCATGGTCTCAACGGCGCGTGAGTTCGAGCCCCACATCGGGCTCTCTGCTGTCAGCACAGAGCCGGCTTTGGATCTTCTGTCCCCCTCTCTCTCTGCCCCTCCCCGGCTCGTTCTCTCTCTCTCTCTCTCTCTCAAAATAAATAAACTTAATATATATGTATTTTTTTTTCCAAAAATAGTCACCTTGATAATTACAAATTACAAGTAAGTTCTGTGGCCCTCTTCATGTTAGACCTGATCCAGACTTGCCATTTCCACCTCGTGATGGGGCCTAACAAAGAGCTCATTTGAGAAGCCTCAGCTTTGTCATTTTCTTCTGTGCTGACTTAGGAAGATCTTTATCCTGAGGTTTCTTTGCAGGAATCTTTTTTAACCGCCCCCCCCACCCAGTTCATTTTGTGAAGGTTAATTTTTAAAAATTTTTTTAACATTTTATTTATTTTTGTGAGACAGAGAGAGACAGAGCGTGAGCAGGGGAGGGGCAGAGAGAGAAGGAGACACAGAATCCGAAGCAGGCTCCAGGCTCTGAACTGTCAGCACAGAGCCTGACTCGGGGCTCGAACTCACAAACCGTGAGATCATGACCTGAGCCGAGGTCAGACGCTTAACTGACTGAGCCGCCCAGGCGCCCCTTGTGAAGGTTAATTTAGTTTAAGTTAGATAACATGATCCCTAGTGTCATTTAACCAGGTAATGTAAACTGGGATACTCTGTAGTTTTTTGCTTGATTTTGTTTTGTTTGTTTTTGCAGAGAAGAGAGAGCACAGCAGGGGAGAAGGGGCAGAAGGAGGGAGGGGTGGAGAGAGAGAGAGAATATCTGAAGGAAACTGCACGTTCAGCACGGAGCCTGATGCGAGGCTTGATCCCACGACTGTGAGATCACGACCTGAGCCAAAATCAAGAGCCGGACGCTCAACCTACTGAATCACGCAGGCGTCCCTGCTCTGCAGGTGTTCAACCATGATCTGTAAACAGTGAGGGAGCCTTGTCCCCCTCTCTGACACACTCCCATGTTTCCCCCAGGAGACCCTGTACTGTTCTAGCATCCTTAAGTACATCAGCTCACTGAATGGCCCACGGCTCGGTGTCCAGCCCTATGTTAGAATGTCGGCGAGGCTTCCTTGACTCAGTCTGAAAGGGGTCTTCTGTGACCCCCACCTCATTTCTATCAGTACATGCGCCAGTTCTACGATCTCCGGTGCCCCCCCCCACCCCGGCTCTCTCAGCCGCCTCAAGGTCACCTCCAAAACCTTCTTTGTAAAGCCCATTTCTCTCCATTTATTCCCTAAGTCCATTAAGGGCCCCACTAAATGCTCAGTTGCACCACTAGAAACCACAAACCAGTCCAGTGTCTTTCTTTCTTTCCTTCTTTCCTTCTTTCCTTCTCTCCTCTTTCCTCCTTTCTTTCCTTCTGTCTTTCTTTCTTTCCTTCTTTCTTTCTTTCTTTCTTTTTCTTTCTTTCCTTCTTTCTTTATTTCTTCCTTCTTTCTTTCTCTCCTTTCTTTCTTTTTCTTTCTTTCCTCCTTTCTTTCTTTCTTTCTTTATTTCTTCCTCCTTTCTTTCTTTCCTTCTTTCTTTTTCTTTCTTTCTTCCTTTCTTTCTTTCCTTCTTTCTTTCTTTTTCTTTCTTTCCTTCTTTCTTTATTTCTTCCTTCTTTCTTTCTTTCTCTCCTTTCTTTCTTTTTCTTTCTTTCCTCCTTTCTTTCTTTCCTTCTTTCTTTTTCTTTCTTTCTTTCTTTCTTTCTTTCTTTCTTTTTCTTTCTTTCTTTTTCCTTCCTTCCTTCCTTCCTTCCTTCCTTCTTTCTTTCTCTCCTTCTCCTAAGTAGGCTCCCTGCTGGGCATGGAAACCCAATGCAGGGCTTGAACTCACAACCCCGAGATCAAGAGTCAGACGCTTAACCGACTGAGCCACCCACGTGCTCCAAACCAGTCCAGTTTCTAAGGGCCTTGACCATTGCTAACCAGTGGCCCTCCCTGCCACTGTGCTCTTCCCTTCCTCTGTGCCCTCCGCATTTCTGCCAGAGAATCTTCCCGACACACGTCTGATTTGGGCCTCCCCTCTTCCTAGCCTCTCCTTTTGCCTCCTGCCGATAGGACCAAGTATGAACTCCTGGCACACAGTCGCACGGCAGGCCCTGCTGACCTTTCCAAATTGGTCACCCCGCCAACCACCCGGGAGCTGCCATCTTGAATATCACGTTCCTTCTTACCATAGCTTTGCGCGTTCCCTCTTCTCGGCCTGCTGAACTGTATGACTTAACCTTCAAGGCCAGCACTCTGGGCACCTTCCAAACACTGAAGGCAGAGGGAATGCACTCCGTCTCTCTCTGCACCTTGGCACTTGGTGCGAAACTCTCTTATATTAACGCTGGAAGGTGATTGCTCGGCGGTTCGTATCCTCCCCATGATGGTGGATCCTGAACACCTGGACGCATATCTCATTTCTGTCTATACCCTCCTTTCCCTGCTCCCTCCCAGCCTGAGATGGTGGCAGTCTCTCTGGAAAGGGCTGTCCCATTGACCTGAGGTGTCAGGCACTTTTTTCCTATTGTCACCTGGACCGCCCCCTACCGCACCCCTAACACCCAACACTCAGAAAGCAAATTTCTAGGCGCCGGGTACTGTTCTAGCATCCTTAAGTACCTCAGCTCACTGAATTCTGACCTCAAGGCCATAAGGTTGGCCCTTCCGGCATCCCTGTTTCATAAATGAGGAAACCGAAACACGGGGAAGCCACGTGGCAGTCCAGGGTCACACGGCGAGTAAGGAGCAGAGCCAGGAGTCCACCTCTGCCTCCTGGGTCCAGAGCCCTGACTGTGACCTCTACGGCCTAGGGTCAGTGCTGTGGCACCTCACTCGACCTCGCTGTTCTCGCTTTTCCTCGACAAGAGTGGCTGCTGTTCCCAAGGCCAGCTGAACACCCTCCCACCCTGCGCAAGGCGGAGGGACAGGTGGCTCGGGTAGCTCTCTCCCCCCCCACCCCAGACAGACGACGGGCATGACTATCTCCCCGCCGTCCTTGGGGGAAGCCCTCTGCCGGTTCACTCCATTCCTGGACCAGGGCTCTTTGGGGAGATCTGAACACTGGTATCAGCGGGATGCCATCACTTCTCTGGGAGGGCCCACAGGAGCCATGCCCATGACCCCAACGCCTGCCCACCAGCCCCTCGGGCACCTGGAGGGGGTTCCCCACCTCTTCTACCTGATCAGCTTCCGGCCATTAATAACAGCTCATTCTCCTTCTCCGGGGCTCTTTGTCTACTCTGCCTGCCTCCCCACGCTTCCTTCCTGTTCTTTTTCTTGACAAGAGTGGGTATTTTTAACCTGAGGTTTTTGCTCACCTCTCACTGTCCCGTTGGGACCGGGCAGGGCTGCTGGCGAGCTGGAGGGCTGGGAGCGGTTTGCCCACCTTGGAGGCCGCAGTTGCGTCCCTCGCTGCTGGCTACGGGCTTAGCCCTCACCCTTCCCCACTTCTGTTAAGCTCTCCCTCCTCTGCTTCTGGAGGAAACACCGCGAACCGGCCACGGGTTGAAGCTTTGGAAACTGGACAGGACACACAGGGAGCTGAGCTCAGCCCCGAGGTGTTGTGGGGTGGGGGGGGAATGCCGTGAAGACCATATGCAGAGCCAGGTAAAGGTCAAGGAGGCCTAGAATGTCGCACGTCCCCGGAACAGCCACCAGGGTCATCTCTCAGTCCGCCTGTGTGACCCAAATTATTGATGCCCTTTGGAGGCCTGAGGGGACCTTCAAGGATTCTCTCAGCTTTGGAGTTGCAGCACAGAGAGCTCCCCACTCCCTCCCCGTCCTCGAAACTTCTCGAAGGTCTCTGCTACCAGGAAGCCCTTTGTGCTTCCAGTTCACCTTACCTCAGCCCTCAGCCTGGCGCACCGACCATCCTCCACTCTGTCCTCACCCGCTGGTGTCCAGCCCCCACCCCTCTCAACGTCTCAACGCTTCTCTGCACCCCAGGAGCGAAACAGAGAAACTTTTGTTTTGAAGCTTCAGTAACTGCAAAGGGGAGATAACTGGGCTTTCAGGGTTTTGTCGTAACTGCTGTTGGTTTTGAAGTTCAGTGTCTATACCCGGCTTTCTTTAAAAAAAAAAAAACCAAAAAACAGAACAGCTAAACAGCAACTAAACAAAATAATATCAGAGATTTTTTTTAATGTTTTATTTATTTTTGAGACAGAGAGAGACAGAGCATGAACGGGGGAGGGGCAGAGAGAGAGGGAGACACAGAATCCGAAGCAGGCTCCAGGCTCTGAGCTGTCAGCACAGAGCCCGACGTGGGGCTCGAACTCACGGACCGCGACATCATGACCTGAGCCGAACTCGGACGCCTAACCGACTGAGCCACCCAGGTGCCCCTGAGATTTTTTTTTTTTTTTAAAGCAACTGACAGTGACTCACTACAGGCTGCTGGGCCCACAGCTAATGTTCTCTAAAGTAAGCGATAGTCTTAATGATTGCCCGGGGCATCGCCACGTCCTACTGGGCTCTGAGTCACCGCCAAGGATCAAATCGCTTCAGCTTTGTTTTTCTGTGGACCGCCGTCTTGAAAATTCTAATTCTTTAAAAAAAAGAGCGCCCCTGTGTAACACACCTACTGATAGAAAGTCAAGGAACCAATTCTCCACGTGGCCTTGAGGCCTTGCTGATGACACAGAATACCTGTACCTCTCATCTCCAGCCTCTGCACCCTCGCCCGCCCCCCCCCCCCCCCCCCGCCAGGCCACACCTCTGCTTCACACTCTGTTGACTGTCCCCACCCCTCCCTCTGGTGGAGCCGGCCCAGGATCCCAAGTAGCGATGCCTTCTGGCCCCACTGAACTGTGGCTGCAAACTTGTTTTCCATCTCCTTTGTCCCTGGCACCTCTTTAGGATTTGGTCTCCCGTTCAGTCTATAAACAGTTCTTGGGCGTCACCCATGGGCAGAGAGAGACAGGCTGGGTGGGTACTGGGATAAGGCAAAAAAAAAAAAAAAAAAAAAAAAAAAAAAAAAAAAATATATATATATATATATATATATATATATATATATATATCAATGCTCCTTCCAGGGAGAAAACTCTCCCACCACAAACCTAGACAGCTGCTCACTACAGATTCAAGAGAACTTCATCTCAGAACAAAGGGGGTGAGGGGGGGGACCCAAACATGCTGGGATTTATCAGAACTTCCCGAAGGGGAGAGATCTCAGCCTAACTTTGACTGTCAATAAGGCTGTCCCAGCTGGGCACATAGGTGCACAGAGATGGTGAGCCCATCCTGGCAGTGGGACCCAGAATTCCCCGGCCACCTCTGCCAGGAAGCTGCCTTAGGAATCCTGAGCTGCCCCTTCCCCTCCGGGCTAACTGGGTGATAAGGACGGGGGACCAGCCCCGGCAAGGAGGAAGTGGACTGGCTTCCTGTTTGTTTGTGAATCTCAGAGCAGCCCCGTGCAGTCATGAACACCAGCTAAGCAGAGCACCCAGCTAAGCAGAGCAACCTTGGCCTGAGCCAAGAGCTCCAGGGAGCCCGTCCGCCGACCCAGCAAGCCCTCAGCCAGCTGGGAGATGCAGGGACTCTCTCCCAGGACAGCCACGCTCAGATGGCAAGCCCCGTTAGCAGTTAGGCCAGCTTGGCGGGGACAGGAGGTGGAGTAATGACTTCCCTAAAAAAAAAGCCAGAGTCACACATTCATAATAGGAGGCCTCTGAGCAGCTTGGGGGTGGGCGTGGGGGGCTCCAGCATCGTTATCCCTCGATCCACCCCCACCCCCACCACAAATTACTCCCAAGGACCCTGGGCACAACTCTGTTGCCCTCTGGGGAAGTCTTGTGCAGAGATCACCAATCACCACGTCCTTTAAAAAAAATCAGGCAGCACGCACCGCGGTTTTGTTTGCAACAGCAAAATACATGCAAAGCCCCACCTAGTCGTCCAAAAGCCAACTGATTGACAGCAAAACTTAGTAGATCCACGCCAGGGAAAACGCCGTAGCCATTCGAAAGAACGGACTGGATCGGTATATGCCACTGCGGGGAGAAGGGCAAGACATTTCCATGAATGAAAACAGCAAGGTGCAGAAAACTGTGTGATCCCTTTCGTGCAAATAATTAGAAGAGCAGAGGGCACGTCCCCACAGGCTGACAGATAGATATGCTGCTGAATGCACGATCTCCCTTCTGGAGAGAAATTTAAGCAACCCGCACCAGGGGCCATTTTGAGCGAGAGGAACTGGGAGGACAGTGGTGGGAAGGCTTCACTTTTTTCATTATTTATCTTTCGGTGCTGTTTCCGTTTTTCAGTAAGGTTTATATATTTCGAAAAGATTACCTCGGGCAGTGGAATTCGGGTCCGTTCCGTTTCCCTCTTTGCACACGTCTCTGTATCGTTTCGAATAAAAAGTGCTGGGGCGCCTGGGTGGCTCAGTCGGTCGAGGGTCCGACTCGATTTCTGCCCGCATCTTAATTGTGCGGGTTCACGGGTTCGAGCTCTGGGTCGGGCTGTGTGCTGACAGCGCGGAGCCTGCTCGAGGGTCTTTCTCATGTGTGTGTGCTCTCTCCTTCTCAAAATAAATACACTTTAACCAAATTAAATGAAATTACGTTTAAAAAATTGGGGCGCCTGGCTGGCTCTGTCGGGAGAGCATGCCAGTCTTGATCCCCGGGTCGTGAGTTCGAGCCCCATGTTGGGTGTAGAGATTACTAAAAAAATAAATAAATAAACTTTAAGAAAAAGTACTGAACCACTACAAAAATAAACAAATAAACTTAAAAAAAAAAAAGAAGTATTGAACCACTAAGTCTTATCTTTAAGGCAACTGAAAGAAACTGGCAGTGAGCATTTACGAGGTGAAACAGGTAGAGCCTGGAAGGCAGATTCTCCGGGAAAATTTATGGGAGAAGCGGGGGCGGGGTGGGGTGGGGGGGAAAACGCTCTGCTTTAAGATCCGTACCCATCAGTGACAGACAGTGTCGCCCGTTCTGCATTTCGCCGCGTGGATTCCTTGCGGCAAACGTCTGAGCTGTCTCGGGCTTCCTTCCAACCCCTCCCTCTCCCAGCTTCGTCCCCCATTTCGCGGCCTCCTCATTTAGCTGTTGACCCACGCCGAAAATAAGGAAGAGAACTCTGAAGGGAGAAGACAAACAATATAAGGCACTTTGACACACGTGACCTGATCGTCTGTCATCTGGACCGAGTGGCAGCAGCCTCTGTATAAAGGACCCGTATCTGACTCATCTTCTGATTCCAGGACTGCGCACAGTAGGTACTCAGTAATCACCGGGGGGGTGGGGGGGGGTGGGGGGTGGGGTGGGGGTGAACGAATGGAGCAGCTCATGTGTCAATTCGGAACTTGCTCTTTGCAGGTCTGTTTGCTCCGCCTCATGAATGTTTTGAGAAATTGAAAGGAAACCCCCGGAACCTGGGAAAGAGATCCTGTCTGAGGTCTCCCTTGTGTTTCATTAATTCAGCAACAACGGAGCGAGCTGCCCAAATTGACCTCAGGCTGCCAAGGCCTGAGGACCCAGTTCCCCGGGAGCCTCCCGGGTTTAAGAAAGAGGTAAAGCTGAGCTGGGTGGCTGTCTCCCACGTGGCCAAGAGGGGTAGCAGCCGTTTGGCTGGGGGTTGGGCCGGGACACGTGGTATGTTTACAGCCACAGATGCCCCCGGGGGTTCCGTATCAGGAAGCCGTCTGCAAAGGGTCACCTCGACCTGTGTACTTATCCTCGGACCTGCCGCTGTCGGCCTCCTAGTCCCTTCCCCGAGGTCTTTTCCTGAATGTCTTGTACTTGCCCACAAAGCGTGGGGTCTGCGGCTGCAGGCCGGTTGCTGCCATCTGGTGGACAAGAGAGGCCACGGCCTTCCCAGGCTGGCCTGAAACCGGGGAGCTGAAAGGAACCTTTGACCACGGCTTCCAGGACCGTGGGTGTCAAAGTTTTGCAGCCACGGAACCCTTCCTTCAAACGACGGCAAGGACCAAGGTGACAAATGCGCTGCTGTGGCCGTAGCAGGGGAAGGAGGGACTCGGAGCCCCACTGGACCTGCCGGACACTCCCCCAAGCTCAGCTGGTGAATTCACTTCCGCTGTCATTGTAAGGATGGGAGAGTGGAACCTTGAAGATAAGAAGCTACTCGTGCAGGGGCGCCTGGGTGGCTCCGTCGGTTGAGCATCCCAACTCTTGATTTCGGCTCAGGTCATGATCTCACCGTTCATGGGTTCAAGCCCCGAGCCGGGCTCTACACTGACAGCACGGAGCCTGCGTACAGTCTACTCTCTCCCTGGCTCTCTGCCCCTCCCCCATTCGTGCAGGCACTCTCTCTTTCTCGAAAATAAAGAAATAAACATTAGAGAAAAAAAAAAAAAGAAGCTTCTTGTGCAAACAGTGGCATAGCAGACTAAAACACAGAGCCCTTGTGCAAAACATGCTTTGGCATTTGCCCGGCCAAGCTGCACCGTCAACCTCAAACAAGGGCCCAACACGGCTTCCTGAGTCCTCAGCCAAGCCGCCTGTTCCAAGACATCTAGGCTCCTGGGGAGGAGAAGCCCAGAACCCAATTCCTCCTGCATCTTCTTGTTTGAATCAAATCGGGGTCAGACCCATGATGATCCCTGTGTCCCCTTCTCCATAGCCAGCATGGAATCAGGGCACAGAGATGCCCATTGCTGTCTCCGGATTCCAAAGAAGCTTCCTGGTCCCTGACATTGGGAGAGCCAGGGAGCCCCCTAGAACACAAATAGGAAAGGCAACAAGAATAGTTTGAGCATCTGTGCTCAGAGCCCTGTGCAAAGCATTTTCACGTCCGCCATTTCATTTACTCCTCAACAACACTGCAGTGTGGATATTCATTTCCTCAGGGTTTTTTTTTTTCATATTTTACTTATTTATATATTTAAGTAATGTCTACACCTAACACGGGGCTCCAACTCACGACCCTGAGATCAAGAGTCGCATGCTCTACCGACTGAGCCAGCCAGGTGTCCCCATTTCCTCAGGTTTTTAATAAGTGGGGGGGGGGGGGGAGGGGGGAAGGATGCTTGATGTATTTAGGTAAGCTACCCAAGGTCTCCCAAGCTAGTAAATGGCAGAGTCAGAATCCAGTCCCAAATCGTTCTAATTCTAGAACCCACGTTCTTTCCAGTAAATGGGAGTTGCTTCCTGGAGCAAGAGATCTAGGAAGTCGGGCCCAGCCCAGAGTTCCATTGTGTCAGTCAGGATCGCTGCAGTTCCCTGGCATGGAGAGCCTCACGAAAGAGAAGACATTGTCTCTGCCTCCCACCTGTGATAGTCTAGCTGGGGATAAAAGTAAGCTTGTGAAAGTGATGAAGATTTCACACGCACTCACCGACTTGTGAGTGCCAGGAAGGATTGACAGGACAAGGAGCCTCAGATCGAGAACATCTGGAAGCTAGAGATGGGATGGAAACCACAC
Organism: Panthera onca; assembly: GCF_046562875.1. Taxonomy (NCBI): domain Eukaryota; kingdom Metazoa; phylum Chordata; class Mammalia; order Carnivora; family Felidae; genus Panthera; species Panthera onca. The sequence continues at coordinate 52,928,099 of NC_138352.1, read as the reverse complement.
CAGACAGGGAGCCTGCAGACCTGGGTCCCACCCCTGGCTTTGCCACCAGCGTCCAGTGGGACGCTGGGCAAGTCCCCTCACGTTCCTCACCTAAATGAAGGGGCTGTCCCTGAGGATGTGAAAGCCTCCTGCTCAGTTCTACACTGTTGTGATTTCAGTGGGGACGGAGTTAGACAGGGAAGGGACTCTGAAGGAAGTGAGTGTGGGACAGGATCTTGAAGAGGGGAGGGCTAGGGACATGGGAGAGGGAAATGCTCACACTGAGAGGTTGGTAAAGTCAAGCAAGGACAGGAAGCAGTTGCTAGCTAGAGACGGCGAGCTCATCTGCTGTCGGACGCCTGGTAGAGATCAGGTTTGGCACAATCCACAATGAGTAGCATCTGCGGTTCTTTTGGGATCTCTGGTTATCCAGGATAGATGTGGCCTTAACCAAGAGACTTTCTCCACCCAGTGGCTGAAGCTCCCAGAGGCCCCATTTCTGGGAGTTATTGTGCACTGGGCTCCCTTTCTTGACTGTGGCCTCTCCTAGCTTTGGAAGGACTGTCCAGCAGCAAACCCCTCCTGGAGGGAAAGGAAGTACTTTTATCCCAGGCCTGGAGAGCCTCAGATCTCTAAGGAACCATCGGGTCCTCCTTTCTTCCTAATTCCCACCTGTGTGCTACGGCCATTCCTGTCTTCTGTCCTGTTCAGAAACATGTGCAAGCCAGGGAGAACGGCAGGCGTCATAAACGTGTGTGCCAGGGCCCCAGCAGAACTTTGCTCTCCGGGACACGATCGAGAACTCTGGTAGCAATTACACTGTGTCGGACTTAAAGCCCTCAGCCCCCTTGGTCCCTGAGACTTCCAAATCCCACGCTTCTTTTTTTTTTCTTCTCCGAGGCTATCCAATCCCCCGAGTCGGGGCTCAGCAAACTTGTCCCGTAAAGGGGCAAAGAGTAAATACTGTGGGTTTTGCAGGCCACGTGGGGTCTGTCGGAACTACTCAGCCCTGCCGTTGGAAGTGCAACGCGAATGTGTTCCGACACTCGCTGTGTTCCGACGAAACTTCGCTCCTGGACAACGAAGTCTGAATTTTACATCATTGCCATGTATCACCAAATTGTATTTTTCTTTTCATTTTTCCCAACCACGTAGAAGTGTAAACACCACTGTGAGCTGGTAAAAAACCCCCATGAGTCGGACTGCACTCAGCCTGCCGGCCGTGGTTTGCCCACCCCTCACCCAAGTGTTTGCAGCCGGTTCAGCCGAACTCAGACGGTCCAAGCCTTTGCGTGATCCTGGCCTTTCTGGCTCATCTGGATGGCTCCTCTTAGCCGGCAGGGATGACGACAGCTTTAAGCTCCCCCAAAGTGGCCTTGTCCTTTCGGTTTTTCTCTCTCTCTTCCAAAGTAGCTTGATTGGAGGGCGCTGGAAAGATACCCTCCTCTCTACCCACCCAGCGTTCCTTGCAAAGGCGTTCTCTTTCGGCTGTATTAAAGTGGTTTCCCCAGGCCAGCATTTTGCCACGTATTCTCTCTTCCAGCTCTGTGCACCGGGCCTGGCCAAAGCATCCGGGCCTCTACGGGCTCGGGCAGGCCTCACGGCTCTTTTGTTGTCGAATTCTCAATCCCCGTGTTGCAGGCGGTCTAGAGTCAGCATCCTTTTTATAAAGGGAGATCTTAGCCACTAGAAAAGCTGGGGCGCATCAGCCAGAGGCGCATTCCCGGAGCGGAGGCATTTTAAGTTGGGCTCAAGATATTGAGAAGGACGAGGATTGAAGGAGGGAGGGAGAGAGAGAGAGAAGTTCCAGACAGAAGCGGGAGAGACTGAGCTGAGGGCAGGCGGCGGCGAGGGGAGAATCCCACACGGAGGCTGTTTGAAGCAAGAGAGTGAAGGCACTGTGGGGGGGGGGGGGCGGCCGGGGCAGCCCAGCAGTGGAGGGGTCGGTCTGCTAGACCCTGAGGGCCTGATTCAGGGGAGCTTGGGGTAACAGCACGACGGCGTGGGAGTAGAACGCAAGGACCCGACTTCGGTCCACAGTCCTAACCTCGGTCCTATGCTGGCTGCTCCTTCATCGGTTCCTTCGACGGACACCCGGGCGCTCCCCCCAAGAGCCAGGCGTGCTTGACTTGGGGAAAAGACCAGGCAGTGGTTGGGGGAAAGAAGAGGAAGGAGGAATGTTGAGTCCTATGAAGATCCTGCCCTTTATAGAGTAGAAGAGTACACACACATACACACACACACACACACACACACACACACACACACACACTCCAGCTCAATGAGGAGATCGCTAAATGCCTCATGAGAGTGTGGATGAGGAAATTCAGGCAAGGGAGAAGTAATGACTAGAAGAGGGGATTTGCCGTTTTGTGGGAGAGAAAGCCTTTGAGGATGGGGCTCCCTGGGCCTGTGAAATGTAGGGAGAGGGCTCTCCAGGTTGAAGGGCTGCTGAGCAAAGGGGGTGCGGTGAACAGGTGGGGGGCGCAGAAAAGAGACGTCAGTCCGGTGTGCGTTTTCAACGCGGGGGTGGGGGGTGGGGGGGTGTTACTGGCATGACTTTGGGGGCGATTCTTCGTAGTAGGAGTCTGTCCCATACAAAGTAGATCTTGCAGCCTCACTGCCCTCTCCCCTCCCCCTCCCCCAGTGCCCACGATGGCATCGTCAAACAACGCTCCCCACCCCACGGGAGCCGCTAGGTTGGTCTGGGGAGGCAAGCAGTAAACTGTAATGTTGGACTAGAAAAGTAGCCAGCGGTAGCCAGACCATGGAGAGCCTCGTACTTCCTGGTATTTTTTTTCAACGTTTTTTTTTAATTTTTTATTTTTTTTGGGACAGAGAGAGACAGAGCATGAACGGGGGAGGGGCAGAGAGAGAGGGAGACACAGAATCGGAAACAGGCTCCAGGCTCCGAGCCATCAGCCCAGAGCCTGACGCGGGGCTCGAACTCGCGGACCGCGAGATCGTGACCTGGCTGAAGTCGGACGCTTAACCGACTGCGCCACCCAGGCGCCCCCCTGGTATTTTTTAACGTGAACGTAGTTTAACAGAAGTTTTCTCTCCGCTGCCTATCCAGGGTCCACTGCCTTCTTAGCAAGCGACCTCTCCAGGCCCGAACAAGGAAGCAATTCAGCCTGACCCAAGGAGAGAGGGAGGAAGGCACTCCCTACTCTGGCTCTTCCCTGGCCAGGACAGGACTTGGCTTTTTATTCAAGGCCCAGAGAATCCCAGAACTGATAAAGGCCCATTGTGGCAGCTTCTGAAGAAATCTGAAGCCCAGAGGCCGTCGGCGGGGGGCTCTGGGGCTAAGGAGCCGGTTAACAGCCCTTGAACATTTGTGGAAAGAATTAGTTGGCGGCAGTCAGGGCGGAACGAGGCCCCCGGGCTGTCACTGGCATCATCCACGGCAAGCAAGCCAAAGGCAAACCCGGTAGGAAGCTGGCCTGTCTGTGGCTAGAAGGGCTGGCCTGCGAAGCAGAGGGGACCCAAAACCCGTGGAGGGCTCCCCTGCAGACGCCTGGAGGATGAAACCCAATCTCCCGCCCAGTGCAAGAAACACAACTGCTCTTTTTAAAAAGGGCCTGGGGAGGAGGGAGTCTCCCGCCCCTGGCCCCTGCCGCCCCCCCCACCCCCCGCCCCCCATAAGGGTGTGCAAAGCAATAAACAGCAGGAAAGGAGGAAGGCGGCAGAGTAGAAGCCCTTCAGGAAGCTATCGAGAAGTTATGTTCTCTGCTCACGTCTCTGTCGCGCTGAGTCCAGGCACATGGTTCTCGGGCCTCACTGTTCTTACAGCAAAGAAATAGGAAGAGACACCCTGAGATAGAGGGTGCCGGGGCAGGGGCTAGGGAGCTGGGCTAGATGGGAGCTTCGCGGCTCTCACCAGGCTCTGGTGGGAGGTGGGAGGTGTAGCCCGGCCCATCACACTTGTCTGAGTGCTCTGGGGGAACGGGAAAGGACCAGACCCCCGCTGGGAGGCCCTGGGAGGAGGGGGAGCAGGTGCAGGGGCGGCGGGGGGGGGGGTGGGGTGGGTGGGAAGGGGGAGAGGAAATGCGGAATTCAGGTCAGAGACTGGCCTGCCGAGGTCTCTTGGGCGGCTCTCCTTGACCAGGTGGTGAGCCCAGGGATTAAACTGAGCGCAGAGGGTAAAGCACAGTGAACGGGAGTGCTCCCCACCACTGCTGTTTCTGCGTCTAGTTCCTAGAAGGATTTCGGATGGGTCACTGGCTCGTTTCTCAATGGTCGGTCGGCTTTCCCTCCCCACCATCCAAAATACATCCGGTTGGCCCCCTCAAAGGCCAAGTCCTTTCTGCATCAAAGCAAAACGGAGTAAGCAATACAAACTGACCTCAGAGCAACCTGGGGCCATCGGAACACAAAAACATAAAAAACCGAACTCGCGCGCAAGGAAGGCAACTGTCCGCGCGTAGCACGTGACGTCTGTCCGCTGCCAACAGGCTGGTGGGCAGGCCTATGGCTCCCATCAGAAATGGGGGGGGGGGGGTGGTACCAAAAGCCACGGGGGAAAAGTGAACTAATCTGCACCCACGTGGCCTCCGAAGAGCCCATCTCATGACCCCCCTCCCCTGGCACGACTTGAGATTCGTTTCATTTCAGGCGGGGGACGGATCTGGGACACAGCCCAAAGTGGTGCTTTCTGAAACCGAAGCATTTTCTGCCTCGCTGGAGAGTCTGTCCCAGCTGGCGACGCACACACGTGCACACGCCAACTCTAGAATGCTCTGTTCTGATCCCACGGCTCCCACAAACAGAACCACAAACCCTTTTAAGACCTGGGCTGGAAGGCCTGGGTGTCATTTATTGACGGCAGTTTACACACATTCGCTTTCTTCCCAAGGTCGCCTCCTTCAAAGCGCAGGCACAGAACCCTCGAGAAGGGCAGTCTCTGAACGACGGAGCCAGGAGCACAGGATGCACGTCTTTGGCAGGCACGTTCGGCCCCCGGCAGGATGCAATCCTTCAAGCTGCAATCCGTCGGGTGTCCTGAGACACCGAGGTGGGGGGTGGACAGGAAGTCTTCGGCCGGACTCACATCTCAGTCCAGGCCCGCTCGCTCGCCGTCCAAGCCCGTCGCAGTTGCAGGACCCTGGGGGGGGTGGAAGGGGGGGGGGCAGCGAATCAGGCCCACCCACCGTCACAGGGGCAGATTCTTCAAGCTGTTCACACCTGCTTCCGCTGGCCCCACAGTTCGAGAGCATCAGCCTTATGGCAAGAGACAGATTACTTCCTCTCTGACCCTCCCTGGCACCTCTTCAGCCGGGCCTGTGTCGGAACCGCCGGAAAACACGGAGACCCGTGCTGTGCACGACAGCCCTTTCTTCTGCCCCGGGCTGTGTAGGCACTTGGCAATCTGGGGGAAGGAGGTGGCTCAGAAAGTGGGTGGAAAATGGGAAGAATGAGAAAGCTTCGTCTGCTAGAGTAATTAGAGATCTGAAGTGATTCCACTTTATTTCCTTCACTTTAAGCCAATCATGAAATTTCACAGTGATTTCTGGGGCAGGGGCAGAAGGACAGCGGTGTTCAGAATCCTCGGGGCTGTGGCCCAGGCGGCCCGAGGCGGCACGGGCCGGGCAGGCCTCACTGGGGCAGCTGCAGGAGCACGGACTGCCCGGCCGGCAGGTAGGTGATGTTCCGGGAGCGCGAGAGCTGGTAGGCGATGTCCTCCGCGGCCTCCAGCTTGCGCAGCTCGATGAGGCCGTCACCCGCGGTGGCGAGCGAGTTGGCGATCAGCTCGGCTGCCTTGGAGTCGCCCTCGGCAGAGATGATGGCCGCCTTCTTCTGCTGCTCAGCCTAAGAGAGTGGAGGTTGGGGGGGGGGGGGGGGAGACCAGGATCACACTTGAGGGTGCTGAACGGTGGGCAGCGGCCTCAGAAGGACTCGGCGAGGCACCCTCACCGGCTCCTGAAGGAACTCTGGGAATCTCCCTCCTCCTCCTCCTCCTCCTCCCCCTCCAGGTGGGGTCAACAGGCACGTGCACCCAGTCCTCCGCTTTCCTGCAATGCAGCGCCACCTCTCATGGTTGCAGGGCTCTCTTTCTGTTGGCTGCGCAAGTTATCTGTCTTATTTCAAAATTCTCGTTAACGTCAACAGCCATCCAGTCCGGCCACCTTACTCTGGGCCAGGAGGATCCAAGCCGCGGAAGACGGGAGGGAGAAAAAAAAGGCAGAACCCACCCTCAGGCTCACCTTTCCCTCCAGCCCCAAGTCGAAGGGACTTTCATCAAACAAATGAGATCTGTTTGATGAAAACAGGGCAGCTGGGGAGGAGTAGCACGTATGCGTGACGGGCCCTAGAGTCGCCCCTGAGCTAAGCTGGATCCTGACCGGGAGCCCAGGCAACCAACTGAAAGAGATCTCCGAGGCTCTCCCCACCCGTTATTAGCAGGGTGACATCGATCAGCGGGGCACAACCGGTCCGAGGTCACGGGAGGCGGGTACCGTGTCAGCAAATGTTAAATGAGCACCTAATATTTCCAGGCATGGTCTAAGGCGTGTTCTAGGCTCTGGAGATTAGTGGGTGGGGGGCGGGCAACAAAGTTCCCGTCCACGTGGAGTTTACACTCTCTAAAATTAAACGCTGGCCACCAATACATCTCTCTACCTTGATTCAAAGGACGAAGGGTTCTTGGATTAGGACTAACCCGAGAAAAACCAGCAGCGGTGGGGGGAAGCAACAGCAAGAAATAAATACACGTCTGCAAAGACCAGAAGAGCAGGCTGCTAGGCAACTATCTCCTGTCCCACCACACTCTGCCACATCTGGATGGACTTAGGGCTGGAAAAAAACTTCAGTGACGATAGTGCATCTGGCCCAACATTTGATCCTTTTCGCTGTCAGCTTTCACTTGTGTAACCACGGTTAAAAACGACTTCTCAGTGAAGCTGAAAATATTCCAGGAGAAAACATTTTTATTGGTAGGAGGAGTGTTTTTGATCTTAGGGGAAGTGGAAGAAAAATTACCCTTCGGTGACTTCGGAACCTAAGTTCACATATCCCTGACTAGCCCCCAAAGACCCTGGAACCAATCGTAGGAGTGCGGTTCCTTCAATCCCCTTCCGAGGATCCCAGAAAAAGAGATGACAGATGATGAGTTTCCAGACCACCCAGCAAACGGGGAGGCAGAACACAGGAGAAAGGGGAGAGAGGCCCCTGCCATCTGGTTGAACACTCACCTTCTCCACCACAAATCTGGCCCTCTCCGCTTCCTGCTGGGCCACCTGTTTGGCCTCTACTGCTTCTGTGAACTCCTTCCCGAAGGTCAGATGCGTCTAAGGGGACAGAGGGAGCGTGAGATGAGGCGGTGGGATTGTTCAGGCAGCGCTGCCGCGGGGCCCCCGTGGCCGCTGGAAGGAAGGGGCCAGGAATGGCTCTAGCAGCTGGAGGCCTCTGTGAGGCCAGAACGTCCTTCCACCTCCACATCCGGGTCCAAACCGAGGGCACACCCTGGAAGCCTCGGCTGCCTCGACGGCTCCCGCACGTCCTTCTGTCGCCCTCGGTGAGATCTGAAGCAGACAACCACCCGTGGGCACCAGAAGGCACCTACTCAAGTGACCACCTCCCAAGGGGAGGAGGCTGCGGGTTCTAGGACCCCCGTCCTCCGACTAGGGCCCATCCTTTGATGGCCTGTTGGAAGCCCCCAGAGAGGCCAGATGGAAAACTGAGCCCGAGAGCGAAGGAGGCAGCCGGTTCTCAGGCATTCAAGGGCGTGACGCTCTCCGCTTATGGATTAACCATCCCCGTCTTTCGCACGGAAGCCCCACCACCAAACAGGAAGAGGGTGAAAAATGGTGGAACGCGAATCACAGTATTCCTCATGTGTGAGCGCTTCTGGTAAAGGGTTTAGGAGGGAAGGCAGGTAAAGCTATTGCTTAGGGTGAGGGCTTACAATGGACTACCCACAGACCTTCCCTAAGAACACGTACAACCGAGACTTGGCTGAGGCGACAGTCTGCAATGACGGCAGAAGACAGTGGGAACAGAGCTCAACTCTTAATGCCGAGACTAGAGCGACTTACTTATTATTTAACCCACGTTTTATTAAAAAGGAAGAAATAAAGGGAAGAATGGCGCTGGTTTTGCTACCAAATTCTATTTGCTTCATCCCCTCCCCCCACCCTCCCAACCTCTGCTTTTAAAAAAAGGAGGGGCGCCCGGGGGGCTCGGTCGGTTGAACGTCCGACTTCGGCTCCCGTCACGATCTCACGGTTTGTGAGTTCGAGCCCCGCGTCGGGCTCTGTGCCGACGGCTCGGAGCCTGGAGCCTGCTTCGGATTCTGTGTCTCCTTCTCTCTCTGCCCCTCCCCAACGTGTGCTCTCTCTATGTCTCAAAAAATAAATGTAAAAAAAAAAATTTTTTTTAATTAAAAAAAAAAAAAAAAAAAAGGAAAAGCAGGGGCGCCTGGGTGGCTGAGTCGGTTGAGTGTCCGACTTTGGCTCAGATCACGAACCTGTGGTTCGTGAGCTCGAGGCCCGCATCGGGCTCTGTGCTGGTGGCTCAGAGCCTGGAGCCTGCTTCGGATTCTGTGTCTCCCTCTCTCTGTTCCTCCCCGGCTCGCATTCTCTCTCTCTCTCAAAAATAAATAGAGATTAAAAAAAAAAAAAAAATGAGAAAAAAGGGAGAAACATAAGCAGCTCCACACTCCTCCTCGAGAGTAAATCCTAGTCCCGCTGCCTTCCACAACTTGTAACGCTCCTCACTCTTCCAAATGCAGCTGTTCTACTCTGCCTGTTCCATTTCTGGACTCGTGTTCAAAGCCCGGGGAAGAAAACGCGGTCCTGAGAAATTTAAAATGGAATGTGTAACTAAGGAATAAAGTTCCTTTCTAAAAGGGCCAGGTGAGGGCAGCAAATCCCCCCCGAAATCTAATTTTCTCCTCACACCTCTCAGATATGGTTTCTTGTGGTCAGCCCGCATTTCCCCCGAATGGAGTATGTGGTTAAAAGTCTAGCAGAACGCCAAGCTTCTCCTTAGGTTTTGACTTAGCACTGCCTCACAGGCGAGGCGTTTAGGTTAACAGTAGGTGGGAGTTGCTGGGGTTAGAGGGGAATGGCTGCAGCCTGGCATCCCGCCAGCAGAGGGAGCCCGCGACTGAAACAAGGGGGAGCGGGGCGCCCCGAGGTCAGCGCTGGGTGTCTGGAGAGCAGGGCTGTTTAAACAGCTGCACAGACGCCGAGAGGGAAACGGTGCCTTTCCCTAGCGACGCACAGGAGAACGAACAGGAAACCCTCTACCTCGCCACCCGCACAAATCACTCCCAGTGATTTTTCCCAGAGCATCTAGAAACACGACCCCTTCCCCATCACCCTCCTTGATCTGAAATGCTATCCTGCCTGTATTGCTTTCTGAGTCATGGCATTCGGTGTCATAGAAATACACGCACTCTACGGTCCCGAGAGGATAACTTACACCTCAGAGATGTCCCCTGTGCCCCATACCGGGCTTTGGGGAACAGAACCATTCATTCACGCTCTATCCCCTTTCACCGGGGGTTCCCAGAGCCCACCTCACTGAGCTTCAGACCCTAAATGTGAGGACATCCCAAGGGGTCAGGCTGGGAGGTGTGCACTAGGGAGGAAAACTGTGAGCCTTCTCTAGTCTCGCTAGGCAGCTTCTTCCGGCATCCAACGGGGTTAACAAGACACTACTTCTCAGGGAGCTCTGGGGAACACTCACAGTTTGGAGGAGGTGAAAAGTCTAGTGGTTAGGGACCCTACCATCGGGTAGGGCTAGAAGTCAAAAGAAAAATGTGTGTGGGGGCGCCTGGGTGGCTGAGCCGGGTGAATGTCCCAACTTTGGCTAAGGTCATGATCTCACGGTTCGTGGGTTCAAGCCCCTCATCGGGCTGTGCTGATGGTGTGGAGTCCACTTGGGATTTTCTATCTCCCTGTCTCTCTGTGCCTCCCCGGCATCATGCTCTCTCTTAAAAATAAATAGGAAAAGGAAAAGGAAAAGGAAAAGGAAAAGGAAAAGGAAGGAAAGGAAAGGCAAGAAAAGGCAAGAAAAGAAAGGAAAAGAAAAGAAAAGAAAAAAATAAAAGAAAAAAAAAAAGGAAAAGAAGTATGTGTGTGGCAGAGGGAAAGGAAAACAACTCTGAAAACAAACCCACGGAGACCGTCTCACAGTCGAGAAGTTTCCACATTTTCAAGTCGCCTGTCTGGGCATATGGAAGGCAGGACCTACTAACGTCCACCCGGAAATGGGGCCAAGCACCTGAACAAGAACCGCAGCCCCTCCCTCGCAGGCTCCCCCCCCCACCAAGCATCTTACCAAGGACACGTCATCCAGGATGAGCCCAAAGGTTGCTGCTCGCTCTGTGAGGTCATCGCTCACCTGCCTGGAGACCAACTCTCTCTGGGTGATCAGTTCCCCGGCATCGAAGCGAGCCTGGTTCCAAGGGAGGGCAGAGGGGGCCCGGTGAGGATGGCGATGAGGAAGCAGAGAGGGCAGGAGGGAAAAGGACGAGCCACATCCCAAGCCTCCCGCCACCGCGCTCTTCCTGGCACCTGTCTATCTCTGGGGGACCGCACTCTAGGCTGAGGCCCCGTCACTCACCACCACGGACTTGAGGATCTCCGTCGTGATGGACGGTAGCACCCGTTCATCGTAGTCCTCCCCGATGCTGGTGAAGATGCGGGGAAGCTGGCTGGCGACTGGCCGGAAAAGGATGCGCAGGGTGATGTTGACATTCTGTAAATCTTAGGGTAGGGGACAAAGGCCGGAGTTAGCGATCAAAACCACTTCTATGTGACCCCTCCTACCCCAAGAGTGCCACAATTGCTGCGTAAAGTTGCTGATTTTAAGACCTTAGAGGGCAGGGGCCACCACGCAGGGCTTCCTGGTTAGTGAACCCAGCAGAGCCCTGGAGTCAGGAATTCTTAAAGGCTCCTGGGGAGGACAGCTTCTCAGTCTGTCCTGAATGAACGTCCTCTGATATAAGCAATTCCGAGTACGTGCATGACAGGTACCGTGGGACAGTGGAACAGTGCGTGTTTTAATGAAACAGGCCAATGCCAAGAGTTTTAGCATGAAGCCTTTCCAAGGCCCCACTCAGGAGTCTGCCCTGGAGAGGTTATCGTGGGCCCAGCGGAGACAGTCCACTCTGGCTGGACCGGCAGTCAGTCCGAAGGCTTGGGCTGCAGTCCCGTCCTGTTTACTAACTGTGTGACCTCAGCCTTAGCCAATCTCAGCTTATCTCCTGGTCTGTAAGAACGGGGGGTGATTTCATCTGCCTTCCAGGAACGCTAGGGGAGAGCGAAGGAGAAATCAGACTGGACAGCGCTGGGTCAAATGCGAACAGATGGAAGGGGTTATCGGACTCATCTGGAACACGCTTCTCGTGACCTGATCCAGGCGAAGGGGGGGTGGGGAACAGGGGGCACAACATTAATTACAACGTCCCTTGACAGCTCAGGCCTGCCCGAGGCTAAAGCACGGTCAGCTTGCTTGCGGTCATCAATGACACGGACGCACGGGAAAGTTCTGAACCAGCCACCCAGGGGAGCGGGAGATGCACACACTCCTGATCTCTGGAAGTTCCTGTCAACAGTTCTGAAGACGCGTAAGTAACGCGTCCTTACAAACAGGTGCCGCACAACAGCGAGCGCAATCCCGAAGAGGTGGGAAGTTGAGAGCCACGCTTTTAAGTTAAAATTTTATGTTTCTCGATTAACCCCGCCCCACTTTGATCTCCCTTTTGTAGGACGCGAGCCAGACCCCGTAGCCGGGAGCTACAGGCCAGGTTGCGAAATGCCAACTGACCTGTCCCCTCCTCTGCCCGACACAGGTCTCTCGCTAAAGTCCCAGCTCAAGCTAAGGTCCTCCCGGGAGCCTGCGCAGCCCCCTGTGGGGGCGAGCTGTTTTCTTCTCCGCTCGCCTCCACCCCACGCCCTTGCCTCCAGGACAAGCCACGCTTACCGTAACTGTCCACACGTCTACGTCCCTAGCGACACTGAGCTCCCCAGGGGCCCCCACTTTAGTCACCTCTGAAATCTCCGAACCACCCCCACCCTGCGACCCAGCCTGACACCTGGCACGGTCACCGTAAGCACACATCGGCCAGGGAATGGCACCCAAGGCCTCGAGTGTTCCCCAGATAATAAACCCAGCAGCCACACGACCCTCACCTTTCGCCGTGCAGAAAGATCCCTGCTATTCTGTTTACTGCCTGGGCACCTCTGTGGGTAGGACGGCAGGAGAGCGGTGAGGGCAATTCGTTTGGGGCTCGCTGGGAACCCAGCGGCATCCCAGACACAAGGAGACCGCTCTCAGGGACCCGGCCCCAGCCCGTGTGAGGCCAGCACTGCTGGAGACAGAGGCCCTGGAGAACAAGGCCAAGGGGAAGCCGGCTGTGAAGGCACAGGGGATGGCTGGAGACCGGCTGACATCGTCACCCTGGGGAACGAGAACTGACCGGAAGGGGTGACTGACGGAGCAGAGGCACATCCGGCATATTCTTTAAGACTGGAGCGCTCCGTGACTCTCGAAGTCTATCTTTGTGGATCTCCCTAAATTTGTACAGCTGTCTGTGTGCTGTACATATTTCTCTGAATCCGTGTTAAAATCTCTCCAGGAGGAATTTACAAGGGAGTTCTTCGGGGAGGCCCGGCCTCTTCTGGATCCTACGGTAACCCTTCCACACGCTGCCTCATGGGACCCACGGGCAAGACTCACCTTTGCTACCAGTGATGACTGGCACGTTACGCGGTCGAGAGCGGCAATCAAAGATGATAGGTTTCTGTACCCAAGGGATGAGGAAGTGAGTCCCTTCTCCCACCACAATGTCCTGCACTCCACGGAACCGGTCAAAGATGACAGCTCTGTGCCCAGCGTCCACTAGGAGTGAAGGAGAACAAGCCAGAAAAAAAAAATCCCTTCGCCTCTTAACCAAAAAGGCTGCCTCTGAAAGCTCCTTGGCGCTTTCTTGTTATTTTTTTTTAAGTCTCCCCTCTCCCGGCTCCATCTTGCCACACTTCTGCCTCTAGAGGCTTCCACGCAGCTCCAGAACTCAGCCATCCCTTCCCACCCCACGGTCTTCCCAAGGACTCTGGTAACAGGATCGATTCCTCAGCATCCTGTCCCTGGAAACTGGCGGCCGCTGCTCCGATTAACCATCCCAGCCGCCAACACGTTTCCGGGAAATCACCTCCCCAAACTTCGTTCCCAAACTCGCCAAGCTCTTTACCGTCCATCCTGGTTCCAGTTTAAGCCAGTGCTCCCAGAAGCTGCACCCTAACCTAGCCACGGAACCCCTAACATTCGGAAGGTCCCACTCTTTCCAAGGGCACGGTTTCTCTCAGGCTTTAAGGATTTCTGGGTTCAGAGAGAAATCAGTGACGGTGATTACCCTCCAGTTGTGCTGCGGACATCAGAGCAGAAAGCGGCGCCGTTTAAACCAAGTTAAGCTTTTCTCGGCGGCGGCTCTGTGTCTCTGCCTCAGGAGACTTCAGAGTTGCTCCAAAGATCTTCGCTCTAGACTTATCCTCCTCTTGCTAGATACTCACGAACGAGGGAGGTCCATCTATCGCCGCTTTCCAATCACGAAAGCTAGAGACTACGGGAGTTGGAGGGAGTCTTAGACATAAACCAGTTTCGTCCTATTGCTTGACCAATGAAGAAGCTGAGGCCTGGGGCGGGAGGGGATGGTTCCCCTAAGGTCGCACAGGAAAGCAGACAAAAAGCCAGCGGGAGCCCCCGTCGCGCTGTTAAAGGCTGGGCGATGTGCCTCAAGATATTTTGTCTGGAACGACCCAACTGCAGCAGAGCCAAAGATCCGGCTCCAGACAAGGTCTAAAGCCCTCGCTGGGTTACTTCACACGCGGCCGAGGGATCAAATGAGCTCTCTCCACGGGGTCTCCCGTGAGACCCCGACACTCGGCCGCAGCGTCACTTCAAACCAACAAGAGTAGCTGGAAATGTCTGACCGCCACGTGGTCTGGGAGGCTCTTTGTGAACAAAGGCTCGCAGAGGACCTGCGGCCACGAGGGCAGAGGATCTAGGGACAAGGCAACCGTATGGTGTGGGATGGCGGGTGAGCCCCCCTGGGTCTCACACACGCCGCCACCACAAGTGTGACACGGGCCACGCAGGCCAATGGAAATCCGGCAAAAGGCAGTGCCCCACCACCACCCCTCGGAGCCTCACCATTATACAAGGCAGAGTTCACCACTCCTCCTGCCACGGCTAAGGCCAGGCCGAACTTGCCGATGGACTCAAACACTTTGGCAGCCATGTCACCTCCTGCTGGACCCCACTCACACCTACGGCGGGGGGCGGGGACAAAACAAAACAGCTTGATCCCGAAATCCGAAATCCATAAAAGAAAGCCCTCTCTGAGGCACCATATTCACTTCTCAGGCTGGCTCTTTATTTCTCCACTCTTGAGAGCTCAAAATCACGCACTGAAGGCCACCTAATAAATAACTCTACAGCTTGGAGAAGTGTACTATCAATTCTTCTGCTTTAAAATTTTTTCCATCTCTGGGGCGCCTGGGTGGCTCAGGCAGTTAGGCGTCCAACCGTTCAGCTCGGGTCATGATCTCACGGTCCGTGAGTTCGAGCCCCGCGTCGGGCTCTGTGCGGACAGCTCAGAGCCTGGAGCCTGCTTCGGATTCTGTGTCTCCCTCTCTCTCTGCCCCTCCCCTGCTCATGCTCTGTCTCTCTCTGTCTCAGAAATAAAAACATTAAAAAAAAAAATTTAAATTTTTTCCATTTCTTGGGAATGCAAGCTGGTGCAGCCACTGTGGAAAACAGTATGGAGGTTCCTCAAAAAAACTAAAAATAGAACTACCCTACGACCCAGCAATAGCACTACTAGGTATTTATCCAAGGGATACAGGTGTGCTGTTTCGAAGGGACACATGCACCCCCATGTTTATAGCAGCATTATCGACAATAGCCAAAGTATGGAAAGAACCCAAATGTCCATCGATGGATGAATGGATAAAGAAGATGTGGTATATATATACACAATGGAGTATATCGGCAATCAAAAAGAATGAAATCTTGCCATTTGCAACTATGTGGATGGAACTGGAGGGTATTATGCTAAGTGAAATTCGTCAGAGAAAGACAAAAATCATAGGACTTCACTCATGAGGACTTTAAGAGACAAAACAGAGGAACATAAGGGAAGGGAAGCAAAAATAATATAAAAACAGGGAGGGGGACAAAACAGAAGAGACTCAAAAATATGGAGAACAAACTGAGGGTTACGGGAGGGGGTGTGGGAGGTGGGATGGGCTAAATGGGTAAGGGGCACTAAGGGATCTACTCCTGAAATCATTGTGGCACTATATGCTAACTAATTTGGATGTAAATTTTAAAAAATTAAAAATAAAATTTAAAAAAAATTTTTTTTCCATTTGGGGACTGGGGCACTTGATTCAATAATGGGAATGAGACGTGGGCCTGACACCCACGGAGAACTCAGCACCACACTAAACCACCCTCCCATTTCCTGGGCAAGCAAGCCCCAAGACAAAGGCTTGCTTTGTGGTTGGTTCTGTGCAATTCTGGTTTGGAAAAGTAACTCCCAGAATGTGCTACATGGTGATTCCAACAGCAAAAGTAACAGTAACAGCTAGCTTTTATATCAGGAGGCAGTCTTCGAATGGCAATTATTTAATCCTCACACCGACCCCTATGAGGTAGGTTATTACAGATGAGGAAACTGAGGCACACAGCAAGGTTACAAGAGGAGACTAAGATCACACAGCTCTTTAGTGGTGGAACCAGGATTAGCACCTGGAGGTCTAATTCTGGCAGGCACAGCTTAACACTTCACTGTTAATAGGGAAGCGGGAGGTGGGCGACATTCTGGGACCAAGATACCAGAAGAACCAAAGGAGCAAAAACGCTCTCCATAGCTGCATTGCAAGGGAGAACCCGGGAAGAAGTGGGAGGGCGGGGCTGAGGCGGGGTGGGCGGGAGCCCGACTGACCTAACTGGAATCTACTCCCGCACTTAATTTTTTTCTTAATTTCTTTTTAATGTTTATTTATTTGAGGGGGAAGCAGAAAGAGAGGAAGGCACAGAATCAAGAGCAGGCTCCAGGCTCTGCGCTGATAGCACAGAGCCCATGAGGGGCTTGAACCCACGAACCCCAAGATCATGACCTGAGCTCAAGTCGGACAACCAACGCACTGAGCCACCCAGGCAGGGCCCTCCCCCACCCCGCACTTAACTTTTTAATGCCCCGCCCCAGCGTCGTCGTCCACTTCAGATTCAAATCCTCCCTCCCGCCCGGCAAGACCTCAACTCCCGAATCTTCCTTGATCACTCCCCGCGCATTTCTATTTTCCTTTCCCGAGGCCAAGACACCCAGTCCGGACCTTTCCATTTCTAATACAGCTTCTGGATTGTTCCTCACCCCGCCCCCATACACACCTTTCTCACTCGACGCAACCCCCGCTGGTCCCGGGGTCACACCCTCTCCCCTCCAACACGAGGCGGACCCATGCACGCACCCCACCCGCCCAAATTGTGAACGAGAACGCAGCGGGGAGCTGCAGAGACGCCCGGATCGTGGCCGGAGCCGCTCCCCTCCATTCTCACCTGCTTCCACTCCGACCTCCACATGAATTCCCCAGCCACACGTACCACGCATGCGCTGCTCAGCTCTTTCTCTTCCCCGCCCCCCTTCCAAGATCCGGGCCTCCGATTGGTGGGGGAGAGCGCTGTGCATTCTGGGAAGGGTGGCTTTCGGCCTGACCCCCGGTTCCCCGGCTCTTCCCAAATGAACTACGATTCCCAAAATGCCATTCGGTGTCTGGCCCGCGCTGAAAAGCCTTTCCTCTCTGGTGGTAAACACGGAGGGGTTGTCGCAAAGCCTTTTGGGGGCTGTAGTTTCTTGGGGCTACATGCACGTGCCTGTCTAGAACCGATGCTAGAACCTGCCAGGAGATGGGCCCTAGGGCCCCGGAAAGAGTGGCTGGGCGCGCGGTCGGTGGCAGGGATGGGCTGGGGCAAGTTTACAGCTCGTGAAGGAGGACGGGTGAGCATCTTGGAGAGAGTTGTGGTGAGATAACTGGCGGGCTGAGGGACCTGGAGGGAAGCAAATGGGGCCATCTTTCCAAAGTCCTTCCAGGAAATGCCCTGAGTCGTGGGACGTCAATTGCCAGAACCAGAAAGAACCTTAGAACCATCTGGACTAGAAAACGTGGACTAGAGACCGGAAGGGATACATTCAGGGTCATGCACTGATTTAGTCAAGGGGCCCGCTTTAGAGTCGGGGCCTCTTGGACACAATTAAACAAACAAACTTATATGGAAAAGTGGCAAGAATAATACGAAGAACACATAAGTCCTTTACTCAAATTCATCTATTGCTAACATTTTGCTCCATTTGTTTTTATTTGTTCTCTCCCTCTCTTCTCCCGTCTTCTCTCTGTATTTTCTAAGAATAGGAGCCTCCTCTTACATGATTTAAGTAAGTTTATCCTCTGCGTTCCAATTTTATCCATTGACCCGATAATGAACTTTGTAGCAATCTCCACACACACCCACCCCCATACAGGATGCAGTCTAATATTAGGTACGGTATTTATTTCTCATGTCTCTCGCATCTCTTTTCATCTGAAAAGTGTCCTCAGCCTTCCTTGTATTTTATTAGGTTAAAACAAACAAAAAGCGTATTTCTCATTTGGGGTTTGTCTGTTGTTTTTTTCATGATTAGACTCAGGTTTTGCATTTTTCAACTAGGGTCCTACCTAAGTACTGTAGGGACGCTTCACTTTAACAAAACTAGGCCTATTTCTGGAGTCTGGTAGGATTGGGTTCTTTCAACTTCTTTTTCCTGCATTTCCCTCCTCTTCTCTGTCCCCACTTGGCACCATCGAATGACCAGAGATACCCTCAACAGCACTCTTCAGGTGGGTGTGAGTTGGCCCTAACCAAGCACAGTTGTTTCCTCTGGCTGTCAGAATGCAGGCTCTATGATAGCTGTCTTCATTGTTCTATTCCCAGAAGGTACAACAGTGCTCGCGACCTGGAGAGTCACTACCTTAGAGTGAAACCCGCCACTGAATGAGCCTTCATGCACATGAAGCTTCTAACCAGCCCTTCAGTGCTTGAATTAGTTGGGATATTAGTTAGAGCAAAGTCTAAGTTACAGGACCAAAGAGATCCCCAAATACAGTGAGTGGACTAAAGAAAATAGAAGTTAATTTCTTTTGCTCCCTGGGCCATTCACAGGCCTCGTTTCCTTTCATCTCATTGGTTGGCCATCCCTGAAAAGACTGTCTTTACCTAACCATGGGCCATCTATGTTCCAGCTCGCAGGAGGGGAAAACAACAAAATTGCTAAGCAAAACGGGTCAGAAGCAGCACATGCAAATTCCACTCTACTTTATTGATGAAAAATTGAGTACATGACCTCATCTAGTCACCAAAGAGGTTGGGAAATGTATTCTTTAGCGGGGCACCCAAGTACCCAGGAAGAAGAGTTTTGTGGGCTAACCAGCAGCCTGCGATATCTCGTTCTCAAATAGAACAGTCAGAAAAGTGATGTAAGTCCATTTGAGAAAAGCCATAACGTGAAAGGGAAAATCAAAACAAAAACATCTAAGCAAAACAAAACAAAAACAAACAAAAGCAACACAAACAAAATACTTGGCCGAATCAGAGACACAGGGAGGATGGAAAATCTAAACGAACCATCCAACCCTATCATTGCTGTCCCCAGATAAAGGGAAATGTTCTACTGTCCACAAAAGCAGAACAAGATGGCTGTTGGGAAAGACAGGTAGAGAGGAAAGGATTAATGTTTTCCCCCAAAGTCAAGAATAAGGCAAAGATGCCCACTCTCATCACTTCTTTTTTTTTTTTAATTTTTTTTTCAACGTTTTTTATTTATTTTTGGGACAGAGAGAGACAGAGCATGAACGGGGGAGGGGCAGAGAGAGAGGGAGACACAGAATCGGAAACAGGCTCCAGGCTCCGAGCCATCAGCCCAGAGCCTGACACGGGGCTCAAACTCACAGACCGAGAGATCGTGACCTGGCTGAAGTCAGACGCTTAACCGACTGCGCCACCCAGGCGCCCCGCCCACTCTCATCACTTCTAATCAACACTAAGAGGTCTTAGCCTATACTAGGCAAGAAAAATAAATAGGGGCATTTTGACTGGGAAAGAAGTAAAACTCTTTATTTATTGTGTATGTAGAAAATCCTCAAACTGGTGCAGCCATTCTGGAGAACAGTATGGAGGTTCCTCAACAATTAAAAATAGAACTACCCCACGCCCCAGCAATTGCACTATTAGGTATTTACCCAAAGGATACAAAAATACAGATTCGAAGGGGCACATGCACCCCAATGTTTATAGCAGCATTATCAACAATAGCCAAACTATGGAGAGAGCCCAACTGTCCATTGACTGATGAATAGATAAAGACGATGTGGTATATATATATATATATATATATATATATATATATATATGCAAGGGAATATTAGTCAGCCATCAAAAAGAACGGAATCTCACCATTTGCATCGGTGTGGATGGAATTAGAGTGTATTATGCTAAGTGAAACAAGTCAGAGAAAGACAAATACCATTTGATTTCACTCGTATGTGGAATTTAAGAAACAAAACATGAACATATGGGAAGGAGGGAGGCGAGAGGAGACAGGAAAACAAACCGCAAGAGACTCTTAACAATAGAGAACAAACAGGGTTGACAGAGGGAGGTGGGTGGGGGGTGGGCTAGATGGGGGATGGGCACTAAGGAGGGCACTTGTGATGAGCACTGGGTGTTGTATGTAAGTGATGAATCACTGAATTCTATTCCTGAAACCAATATTTCACTGTATGTTAACTAACTAGAATCTAAATTTTAAAAAAGTCCTAAAAAAAGAAAATAACTATTAGAACCAATAAGTGAGCTTAGCAAGGATGTGAAACATAAAGTCAGTTTGTAAAATCAGCACTAAACATTTGGAAATTGAAGATTAAAAATGCTATTTACAATAGCATCAAAAATATGAAATACTTAGGGATAAATTTAAGAACATGTATACAGTAAAAACCACAAACATTGCTGAGAGAAATTAAAGAAGACCTAAATAAATGGAGAAATGTCCACCACATTCACGGAAAATTCAGTATTGGTAAAATGTCAATTCTCTCCACATGGATCTATAGATTCATAGCAATCTTAACCAAAATTCCAGCAAGTTTTTTGTGTGTGTGCAGTAGAAATTAACAAGCTAATTCTAAAATTTGTATGAAATTGCAGAGGACCCAGAATTGGCCAAACAATTTTGAAAAAGAGAACAAAGTTGAAAGGTTTACTGCGCTTGAAGCTGAGTGTCCATTTACCCATAAAACTATAGAATATGCGGTATTGGCTCTCAACAGAACAGAATAGAGAATCTAGAAATAAACCCACACATCTGTGTCAATTGATTTTTGACAAAGCTAACAGTGTTATTCGATGGAGATAGTCTTTTCAAAATCTGGCACTGGAGCACCTGAATACCTATATGGGGAAGCAAAAGCATTTGACCCTTGGGGCCCCCCGGGGTGGCTCAGTCGGTTGAGCATCCAAGTCCGGCTCAGGTCATGATCTCACGGTCTGTGAGTTCGAGCCCCGCGTCGGGCTCTGGGCTGACAGCTCGGAGCCTGGAGCCTGCTTCAGATTCTGTGTCTCCCTCTCTCTCTGCCCCTCCCCTGCTCATGCTCTGTCTCTCTCTGTCTCAAAAATAAATAAAAACATTAAAAAAAAAAGTATTTGACTCTTATCTTACGCAATACACAAACATTATCCTGAAAAGGATCATGGACCCAGATACAAAGGCTAAAACCATCAAACTGGGGCGCCTGGCTGGCTCAGTCTGTAGGGTGTGCAACTCTTGATCTAGGAGTTGCGAGCTCAAGCTCTACTACTACTGAAAAATAATCATAATAAAATAAAATAAAACCATCAAACTTCTAGAAGAAAAGCAAGAGAAAATCTGCATGACCATGTACAAATTTCTTACATAGAACAGAAAAACACAAGGCATAGACCAAAAAAATGTGATAAACTGAACTTCGTTAAAATGGAAACTTATGCTCTTTAAAACATATATATATTTTTAATGTTTTATTTAGTTTTGAGAGAGAGTACACAGCAGGGGAGGGGCAGAGCGAGAGTGGGACAGAGGATTCGAAGCAGGCTCCACGCTGACAGCAGTAAGCCGGATGTGGGACTCAAACTCACAAACCGTGAGATCATGATCTGAACCAGAGGCTGACGCTCAACCAACTGAGCCACGCAGGCACCCCAAAACACACTGTTATGAAAAGAAGCTTTTTTAAGGCCACAAACTGGGAGAAAATATCTCAAGGTATTTACGTGACAAAGTACTTGCATATAGTACATATAAAGAACTCTTACAACTCAATAACGATGAAGCCCAATTAAAAAAAAATTTAATGGACAAAAGATTTAACAAATATTTCATCGCAGCTAACAAACACATGAGAACACATTCAATATCGCTAGTCATCAGGGACACCTGGGTGGCGTGGTTAAGTGTCTGACTTCGGCTCAGGTCATGATCTCCCGTTTCGTGGGTTCAAGCCCCACATCGGGCTCTGTGCTGACAGCCCAGAGCCTGGAGCCTGCTTCAGATTCTGCGTCTCCCTGTTCTCTCTGTCCCTCCCCCACTTTGTGCTCTCTCTCTCTCTCTCTCTCTCTCTCGAAAATGAATAGGCATAAATTTTTTTTTTTTTTTAATATCACTAGTCATCAAGGAAATGTGGGTTAAAACCATAATGAGGAGAGCCTGGGTGGCTCATTTGGTTAAGCGACTGACCCTTGATTTTGACTCAGGTCATGGTCTCCCGGTTCATGGGATCGAGCCCCGTGTCAGGGAGCACGCGTGTGCACTCTCTCGCTCAAAATAAATACATAATATTTTTTTAAAAAGCCATAACGAGATACCACTGTACATCCACCAAAATGATTAAAACTACACAATTCAGCAACTTCATTCCTAGATATCTTCCCAAGAGAAGTAAAAACCTAGGTCCACCCAAAGACTTGTATACCTGTGTTCATATCTGCTTTCTTCCTAATAAACCCAAGTCGGTAGGAAGTCAAATGTCTGGCAAGAGGTGAATAGATAGAAGTGTGTGGTAGGCATTGGAATACCACTTAGAAATGAGAAGACATTACTCACACAAGCAACAGTATGAAGGAATCTCAAGACCCATCATTCTGAGTAAAAGAAGCCATGCGTAGGAGAGTGATAATGGAATCACTAAATGATTCCATTCATACAAAACGTGGGGCTCAAACTCACGAACCGCGAGATCATAACCTGAGCCAAAATCAAGAGCTGGCTGCTTACCTGACTGAACCACCCAGGCGCCCCAATAAGGATTTTATTTTGTTAAAGGAAATAGAATATAAGGTCTGGAGAGCAAAAGTTGTTTGTTTGTTTGTTTGTTTGTTTGTTTAAGGTTTGTTTATTTTTGAGAGAGAAAGAGAGCGAGAGAAAGAGAGTGAAAGCAGGGGAGGGGCAGAGAGACAGAGGGAGACACAGAATCCCAAACAGGCTCCAGGCTCTGAGCTGTCAGCACAGAGTCCCATGTGGGGCTCGAACCCACGAACCGTGAGATCGTAACCTGAGCTGAAGTTCGACTTAGCCACCCAGGTGCCCCGAGAGCAATAGCTTTTGTCTTTGTTCACGGCTATATCCCTATCACCTAGAACAGTGCCTGGCATATACCAAATTCTCCACAAGTATTTGTTGAAGGAATTATTGGAGACATACAAAAACTCTTGGAGATTAAAAAAAAATTTTTTGAGGTAAAAATAAAATAAAATAAATCAGTGGAGGGACTGGGAGACAAAACTGCTCCCGGAAAATAGAACAAAAAGATAAAGAGATGTATAGTAAGAGAGGAAAGATTAGAGAATCAATTCAGGCCTGACATCCTACTAAATAAGAACGGAGAAAACAGGATGATATAATCGAATAAATAATATCATGAACTTCAGGACATGAATTTCAGATTAAAAGATCCCTCCAGGGGCGCCTGGGTGGCTCAGTCGGTTGAGCGTCCGACTTCGGCTCAGGTCACGATTTCGCGGTCCGTGAGTTCGAGCCCCGCGTCAGGCTCTGGGCTGATGGCTCAGAGCCTGGAGCCTGCTTCCGATTCTGTGTCTCCCTCTCTCTCTGCCCCTCCCCCGTTCATGCTCTGTCTCTCTCTGTCTCAAAAATAAATAAATGTTAAAAAAAAAAAAAAGATCCCTCCAGGTAGAGCACAATGAATGAAAAAGACTGACCCCAAACTCACCACCGTGAACACTCAGAACAAGGAAGACAAAAAGATTCTAGATGCTCACAGAGAGGAAAGAACTAGAAACACATGGCATGGACATCTCACCAGCTCGGCTGGAACTCAGATACAAAGAAGCAATGCTTTCAAATTCTAAGGGAAACTGGTTTCCTACTTAGTATTCTGTACCCAACCAATTGATCAAGTGAGATGTTAAAATCAAGACATTTTCAGGATACAAGGTCCCTAAAACTTTACCTTTCATGCACTATTTCTCAGGAAGCTATGTAAGGATGGGTTGCAGGAGAAGAAAAAAAAAAAAAAAAAGAGACAGAGAGAGAGAGAGAAAATTAAAGATAAGACATAGGATTCAGCAAGTGGAGATCAGGTAGGAGGCAAAAGGGAGCTTAGAGAGGACCCCAGAAGGCATCCAGACCAGATGGGAACAGAAGGAAACAGGGTTCCGAGAAGGATGTGGCAAAGAAAAAAATTTCCGAGAAGGATGTGGCAAAGAAAAAAATTTTGAAAAATACTGAAAGATGACTTTATTTACTGTCAGACAATGTAGGGATTAATTAGCAGTTAATTAGCGCACAGAAAAGTAAGCACGTTAAAAAAGAGGCAAGTTTAATTCCAGGGGGAATGGAGCTAAGATAGGAAATAGTATCGTAGTATAGTACGCGGCTCAGCTGTGAGTAACATTTTCATAGTCATAATAAGATAAGCCCTTAATGATCTCATAAAATAGGAGGTGGCAGCTCTGGGAAGATGGGAGAAGGGAAAGATGATGTGTATGTGGGTGAGCTAAATCTCCCTCTTCCATACCAGGAAGACAGCAAGCAATATTTACAGCTGAAAAACGCAGCAAGCAGTTGTATACGCATGTGGACTTAGAAACACAAAGGGAAACACCAAGAGAAATAGATCAAAGAATTGCAAGGGTTGGCCTCGGGGAAGCAGGAATCTGGGGGGAAAGAGAAGGAATGGGGACTTCTGTTTGTCTTTTGCAGCCTTCTGGAACTCTTGAATTCTTTAGCTGTGTGCAAATGTATCTTTGATTCAAAAATACAATTTAAATAAAGAAGAACGGTAATACAAAGGAGGAAGCCTATACACAAGAACGTACGACAAAAGTTAGCCCCCTGAACTGTTACAAATAACCACAGACGATGAAGGTCATGATAATTAGGCGGTATAAGGACATCTATTCTTGGGCAGAAACACAACCGACTTTCAGCTGGAGGGAGACTTCTCTTCTTTTGTATACTATTTAATTTTTGAATGAAAAAAAAAACAACAACAACGGAATATGTGTTCACAGCAGAAAATAGAAGAGAAAAGCCTACAAAAGCAACTAGAAATTGCCTCTAACGTCAACATTCACTGAATAGTCACTGTTAGATTTTTTTGGTCTTTCCTTCATTTTTAACGTGTAAGTAGTTGGGGTCAGAGTAATTTGCACCATTGTGTCCTATCTTTTTTCACGTCGTATTCTCTTGCCGTCATGTTGTCATTAAGTCCTCCTTGTCAGCACGGAGGAGGAAAAATAGAACAGGAAGTGAGGAAGGGGAAACCGAGTGCGGCAACAAGGTTTTTGGAAAGGGGAGAAGAGAAATTCTTTGGGGTAGGGGCTGGAGGACGAGGTGGGAGAATAGGGTCTTCCTCCCCACGGGAGACCCTCCATCCTGTTTGCGGACCGACAGAAATGATCTGGTGGTGAGAATGAGGATTCGGAACGGGGTGGTTCACTGAGGGAGCAGAGTCTCTGGAAAGGTGAGGGGGGTGGGGTGTAAGTGCAAGGTGGCGCCATTGCAAGAGGAGAGGGAGAGGAAGGGACAGCGCACATGCACGAGGCTTAGGGTTTGGTGGCGGGAAATGGCAGCGCCAGGTCAGATGGCTTCTCAGTGAAGTATGTGGCGAGGGCATCAGTTGAGAGGAGGGCAGAGGAGGACGGGTGGGAGGCTGGAGGAGAGACGAGAGGGCATGGGATGTCCTGTGGAACAGACGCAGGACCACCAGAGAAACCGAGCAGGACTTCCAGGCGGAATCCAGCCCACGTGACGTTTGTGGACATTAAGTGCCAGCGACAGTGCTCAACCGGGTGGTTCTCTCCAGCAAGGGCCAGGCATGGAGAGTGTGCACGGCAGACTGCCTCCAGGGTGAGGGGGTTGCCAGGGGGGGTGGTTATGGCAACACCAGGAGGGGAAGGGGCGTGGCTAGAAGCATCTGGAACTTGAGAATGTAGGCTGGGCAAGAAGGGGGAAGTCAGGAAGAGCTGCTGGGTAGGGGGAAAGCGGTAACTGACCAGGAGTTCTCACAGAGCTTGCAGAAGCGTGGCTGCAGGGGGACCCAAGCGAGCCAGCTGGAAGGGCGGGAGGTGGTGGTTTGGGAAGTGGTTTTTGGAACTGGAGCTTTCCCGGGGGGTATTGTTTCTGGCGAGGACGAGGTTCAGGCAGGTAGGTCAAGGAACAGTTAGGGACAAGTGGGAAGAAGGTAAATGGATCACAGAGGCTTCAAAGGATCTGGGATTTTTTTTTTAAAGTTTTTTTTTAATGTTTATTTCTGAGACAGAGAGAGACAGAGCATGAGCAGGGGAGGCGCTGAGAGATGGAGAGACACAGAATCTGAAGCAGGCTCCAGGCTCCGAGCTGTCAGCACAGAGCCTGACACGGGGCTCGAACTCACAGACCGCGAGATTGTGACCTGAGCCGAAATCGGACGCTCAACCGACTGAGCCACCCGGGCGCCCCGGATCTGGGATTTTTAAAGGAGGGAAGGACGAGAAAGAAATGGGAATCAAGGAGGACTCTTCTTTTCCCTCCAAGCCCCATGGTATTCAGGTATGAGAGAAGACAAGGTTCCACTGAAAAGGCTGCCAGAGAGGCTGCCCGAGGGGTGGGGTGTTCCGGGCAGAGGTGGAGATAAAGGGGGGGGGGGGGGTTGCCAGTCATAGTCCAGAGCATAGCAGGCCCCGGGAGGGGGGAGGTTGGGAGGGCTGCAGGGGACGAGGGCTGGGGCTGGGGGGAGGTAGGTGGCAATGGAGGTGTGCAGGGCAGGAGCGACAACAGTCAGAGTGACATGGGGAGACTTCTGGTGGGATGGAGGCGAAGAGGGAAACGAGGCACCAGGAGACTGGCCCAGGGGCCTTTGGGATGGGCGGGGGCCCAATCTCTTCCTGTCCTGAGGCTTCCACACTTCCATCCCGCGGTGGCTTGGCCTTCCTTGGCAACAGCACCCAGATCCCACTGGTGGGGGCGCCCAGACTCTGTCCCCTGCTCCTTCTCTCCCTTTCACCTGACCTCTGTGCTGCTGGTCCCCAAATCCTGGAGTCTAGGACCACATTGCTTTGAGTCCCCTGTGCTTAGCCCATGCTGTGCTCAAGGCAGGTGCTCTCTAGGCGTATGCCTGACGGAATCGAATCCTTCAGGAGGGGAAAGGGGGAGGAAACACGTCGAATGAGTACCTTCCGTGTCCAGGCATACGTTAGACCACGCTAGTCACGTCTGCGGTTTCCCTAGGGGAGCGCTGGCACTCCGCGAATGTTAGGGGTTATTATTTACTCCTCCTGACACCTCACTGGATAGGCCTTATTACCTATCCTCTTCTACGTATTCATTTAACAAGGATGCTTATATGCCCGCTGTGTAGCCGACTCTGTTAGACTCCGGGAATACCACGTGCATATGAGCGTTAGCACACTCCAGCTTGGTTAAACCCCAAATCCCCAGACCCGTTCTCTGTCCCTCACCCCGGAGGCGAGGAGGCCAGTCTTTTGGGCCTGCGTCAACCCAACCCGTTTGCCAGCTACTTCCGGGTGGGTGAGGCCCCTGGGAGGCACTGGTGGAAGACGGGGAGAGAAATCGGAGTATTTCTTCATCGCTTCCTGCTTTGGACTGGGTTTCTGGCCGTGGCCCCACTGCAGCCGCTGGAGGTCCCTCCTGCTTGTGGTTCTAGCTCTCCAGGCACTTTGGCGACATTACTCTCCTGTCCCATCTCCCCGTGCCCCTGCCGCCCGACCCACACAGAATGGGGGAGACACTGTCCCGAGCATCCCAGGACCTCAAACTTGTGCTTAAGTCCCCAGCGGCCTCCTTGGCAGTGGCCCAGGTAGAGCAGTCATTGTGTGTCGCCCCCACCCCCTTCCTTCGGCACAGCTACTGTCCGGGGGACGGCGGGGGCTCCATGCATAGCCTGATGTTGGCACAGTGCTCTGAGACAGTGACAGGTGTGTGGTTCTTGCCTTCCAGGCTTTCCTGGACCTCAGGGTCTAATGCCTGACACATAGAGTGCAGAATATGTTGGCAGGAAGGGAGGGAGATTCTTGGGAATCAGAAGGCCCGGATTGGGTCCCCGCTCTGTCACTCTCACCAGTGCTGTGACCTTGAGCAAGGCTTCTGCAGCAGGTTTCTCCTCTGCTAGATGGCGGCGGGAGGGCACAGCTCTACTGGCCAAGGGGTGCACGAGAGGACCTCCGTGCCTCTGCAGATGTTACCTGCCGTTATAACCTCATCCGACCCCCATCCCCAGGCAGGACACCCTCCTCAGATGGGCCCCTTCTTGCTCCCTCAGAAATGCAGCCCCAGCTGGCCGCGATGAGAAGACTCCACCCTAACGGGATGCCATGCACAGCCAACCCTTCACATGAAAGAGCGAGGGAAAGGCATGCAATGGCACCGGCTCCCCAGCCCGAGGACTGGAATAGCAAAAATCTTCAGCTTCTAAAAGACCGTATGGAAAAAAGCGACAGATGGGCTCCCGGAAGTGCTGAGGAAGCTCTGGGTGGGGGGTGGGGGGTGGGAGGGTGGGGAGGGGGCTCAGACTCACCTCGGCCCTCCCAGGTGGGGTAGAGAGCCGGAGAAGGAAGGAGAAGAGCCTGGAGGGATGGGGGCCAGGTAGAGACCCCAACAGAAAGCTGGAGGCAGTTCTAGAAGCACTTTCCATTCTCCCCTGAAGCTTGGAGGGAGCTGGCACCAGCCAAGCTGGACCAGGGACCAGCTTCTTAAGAGGGAGAACTTGACGGTGAACTGAAGCTGAGAGGTTCAGAGGTGTAGACAGCCCCATTCTGGGAATGTGTGGATGGGGGCAGGGGGTGTTAACGTCCCAGGACGGCTGCGTGGGCGGTGGGCTTTAGTTCCAGCTGAAGTTTGTTGAGCACCTACTACACAGGAGGCTCTGTGTCCGACCCTAAGGAGAAGTAAGGATAGTTCCCGCCCTCGGGGGGCTCTTCGTCTGGCGAAAAGCACTTGGATAGGACGGGGTGGGATGTGTATCCCGCGCCTCCTCATAAGCGGTGGAAACACATCCGTCACGGCCAAGGAATCTGGCCTGGAGAAGACAGTGTCTTGCTGGGGTCAGGCCTCAAGAACGAATGTCTCCTACAGGGGCAGGCAGGAGTATCTGTCGGGGACTGGTAACCGGTGCTGGGCCCATTTTGGAGATTGGTCGGAGGGAATTGAGTCCCATGCTCCAGGGACTAGGACTCCAGGCTGACCTGGGACCAAGAACAGTGCTCCTTATGGCCGCTAGGAGGAGCCAGTGTCCTCAAGTGGACTGCAGGGTGGCGCTCTTCTAGGGATAGGGAAGGGAGGGCCTCAAAGGTCTCGGGGGCTCCCCCAAACACCTGTCCTTTGACCCTGGGCTACCTCCTTCTCTGTCACACACGTGGGTGTGCTGGGGGAGTGAGCCTCCAGGCTCTACGGAAATCGGCAGATTGTGCATAAATCAAAACCAAGCGACTATAATTTCCCAACCCAGAGCATGAAGCGACTTAGGGGGATGCAGTTTTAGCCAATGCATTCTACTCATCCGGGCTTCAGTTTCCCCATCTGTGAGATGATTTCTGAGGCCCCATGCTCCAGTGAAAGCAAGGATTCCGTCAGCATGGGGGTCCTGCAGTTCGCAGGTTCCCAGGACTCCCCTTTCCCCTCTAGCCTTGCCCTTCCCTGACTTCTGCAGGTGCACACCAGCCCTTCCCCCTGCAGAGCTCCCTGCCTCCTTTCCCCCCTCTCTGCTCCAACTTAGAGACATTCCTGTGTGTGTGTGTGTGTGTGTGTGTGCGGGGTTGGGGGGGGTGGGGTAAGAGGCAGAATCTCCAGGAGACTGGTGACCTCTGTCAAGATAGATGCTCTTGGCATCACCTGGGCCCCTCAATCCACAGTTCATTCCAAGTACAGATTGGGTTTCCCTGCTCTTAAGCAGGCTCTCTGCCCGCACACCTCTCAGGCACCTGCACACCTAACACACGCCCCGACTCCAGGCCGCTCTTCTGCTTGGACTGTGCATGTCAGGGGGGGGTCCCGGCCCCCTCCCAATCAGCCACGCCCGAGGTCTGGGTGTTCCCATCAATACCTGCCTTCTTGCCCTTCCCCCTTCCCTCCCACGTGACCAAAAGTCCAGCCACGCGTACACGAGGAGCGTGCCCACTTCTCGCCCTCTTGCTGCTCCTGCCCTAGTTTGGGCCTGCATCATTTCTTTCCGGAACCAGTTGGTCTCTCTGACTCCAGTCTGTCCTCTCTCCAATCTATCACCCATCTGTGCTGCTGCCAGAGAGCTTTTTCTAAAACACAAATCTGATTATGCACATCTCTGCTTCAAAATCTTGGCTGTGGCCTTGTGGCCGAGAAGATAAATCCAAAGTCCTAATGAGGTTTCCACGTGCATTCATGGCCTGACCCTTGCTTGCCAGTCCAAGCGCATCTCCCAGCACGGTCCTCGATCCACCCATCCCACCCTTTTCCCCAATCCCCCCCCACCCCCCACCCCCCACCCCCCGCCCCCGATCAGTGTGTGTTCTTTCAGGGTTATTGCCTTTGCAGACATCGTCCCCTCCGCCAAGAATTCTGACCCCGGTGTTCGCTTGGTGAACTTAGACTCCTCCCTGAAGACACAGCTCAAGGCGGGGGGAAGCCTTTCCCAAGTACCTCAGGCGGGGCTCCTGTCACACTTCTCTGTATCCCTCTATCTCCCCCCGCTGGACTCTAAGTCCCTGTGTAGCTCCCATCTCCACCTCTGATCGATGCTCGCCGGGCGGTAGGATACAACATATGAGTTTGAATGAGTGAATAAACATATGAATGGCCTGGGAAACTGTGCACTGGGTTGACATCTTCCCTCTTCCTCGGCTGGAGCCCAGGGAGCAAGGGAAAGGCCAGAGTGGCAGGTGATGAGGTGGGGGAAGGGGGAGAAGCCGGGGAGGCCAGACCAGCTGGGGCCTTGTGGACCCAAATAAGGAGTTTGGATTTTTTTTTTTTTTTCCTTTACTGGATCTCAGGTACCCCACGTTCATCCATGAGCTCAGACCCCTCAGAGTGATGGAGTGTCATCCTTCTCATGGTAGTCGCTACCGTCTGACCTTGTTCTGGGGCTCTCCCTTCGCACGGTGACGACCCCAAACGTTCACCTCGTGCGGTTCTTCCTTTCTGCCTACATCTACTTACAGGAGCGCTTGAGTTGCCGTCTCGACGCAATGAGAAGTCCTGGGAGGCTTTCACGCAAGGGCGTGACATAATGTGATTTTCATTTTCTAAACATCGCTGGGTCTGCTTTGCGGAGAATGCATCGTAGGGGGCAAAAAGTGGGGCGGGGAGGCCAGACAGAGGCGGCTGACGAGGCAAAAAATGACCAGACGGGGTGAGCTGGAGGGGTGGCAGCGGAGGGAAGGAAAGAGGGTGGTTTGGCATAGGTTTGGCAAGGAGAGCAGACCAGATTGGCTGGTGTATGAGATGTGAGAGGATCAAGAAAGGAAAAGACCTCCGTGGTGAAGATTCCAGAATTTCTAGATAGAAGGTCTTGGAAGGGGAGGGGAGCAGTCAGTTTACCGGAAGTAGGGTCGGGGAACTTCTATAAAAGCTGTACCCATAGCAAGCACACCATTTTTATTTAGACTGCATTTTTAAAAATTTTTTTTAAATGTTTTTTATTTGGAGATAGAGAGAGACAGAGTATGAGCAGGGGAGGGGCAGAGAGAGGGAGACACAGAATCCGAAGTAGGCTCCAGGCTCCGGGCTGTCAGCGCAGAGCCCAACGCGGGGCTCGAACTCACAGAGTGTGAGATCATGACCTGAGCCAAAGTCGGACGCTTAACCGACTGAGCCACCCAGGCGCCCCTAGACTGCATTTATATGAGACAGGCGAAGAGGGATGCTTCGGGCGATAATGGAGTGTGTGGGAGGGGGTGGGGGGGCTCCCCCTGGAAACCACTCTAACACTACCACGGGCCACAGGGCCTTTGCACGGAAGGCTCTTGCCCTGCCGGGGCCTTGCTGGGGCCTTGCAGGAGCCTCCAGGGAGCCTTGCCAAAGAGATGACTTCTGCTCCCTCCTCCCCCACCGTCACTCGCCACCATGTTCTTTCTTTGTTGCACTTGTCCAAGCGT
This sequence comes from Panthera onca, assembly GCF_046562875.1. Lineage (NCBI taxonomy): Eukaryota > Metazoa > Chordata > Mammalia > Carnivora > Felidae > Panthera > Panthera onca. Next base: position 52,896,461 of record NC_138352.1, on the reverse strand, counting down.
CGGCCTAGGTGTCTGGAGGGCAGCCCCCTTCTACAGCTTTTGGTGCATTTCGGAGGCTCCTCTCCACCTCTCCTGCTCCAGGGACCTTGGCAGGTTTTGATGGAGAGGGGAGCCAAGCACTGAGCCTTTGGGAGAGGGTGGTGCAGGGGCCCCACCCCAGGGAGGGAGAAACAGGAAGGCCTTAGACTTTCAAGCTGGAAGTAGTCTCGGCCCCAGAAGGTGGTAACTGTCCCTCTACCCCTAGTCTCACCCCCTCCCCCAGCTCAGCCAGCTGCTGGAGAGGGAAGCTGGGGAGGAAGGAGGCCGGGTGATAGGGTGATTAAGAGCTCCGGTTGTCAGGGCTGGGGCCAGGGGGCACGCCCCCCGGGTGACATTTTCTCGCATTGTGTCCTCAGAACAAAAACGAGTCTTATTTGAGGAGTCCGAGGGGGGCGGGGGCTGGGGGCCTAGGCGGCCGAGTGGAATCGTGGCTCCAGGGAACAGCCATTACTCATCAAAGGCCAGGGCAGCCCGCGTCTTTGTGTGCCCTCGCAGCCCGCCCGTGCCTGGCCACAGGCCCCTAGCCCTAGACTGCTCCCCGCCCCCCCCACACTGTCCCACCCTCCCCAAGAGCCGGGCTGGAGCGGAGGAGGGGCTGAAGATCGTGTGTGGGCAAAGGACTGCTACACACACAGTTGGCGGGGAAGGGGTGACCAGGGCGGGCTTCCTGGAGGAGGGGAAGCGGGAGGAGGGAATGGTCCCGAGCTAAGGGGGGTTAAATGGAGTGGGTGGGAAGACCAGGGGGTGAGCGCAGGGAAGGAGGAGGGGGCAGAACCTTTAAGGTGTCAATTCAACCCCCGGATGCAGAGTCCTGGAGGGGCTGTGGAAGGGGGGCTGCTTCCTGCTAGGACGGCTATTTTGGGGCCTGAATCAAATCAAATCCGCCGCAGCCCCCAGAGCCCCCAGCAGCTGCGCAGAACAGCTGTCCGGCCGAGGGCGCAGAGCGGCTGGAACCTCGCTTCCTGCCCCCCACTGATCTCTCAGGGGCTGCCCGGGGGGGGGGGGGGGGGGGGGGGGGGGGGGGCTGCAAGGGAAGGGGGAAGAGGAAGGGAAAGGGCTGTGGTGCCGAGTCAGAAACCTGGGCTAAAACCTTGTGCCAGGCCACCTCCCGAGCTGTGCTGCCTCGGGGCGGAGGCTGGCCTCTCTCTGTGCCAGTGTTGGAGGGGCTCCAGATAACGGGGAAGGAGATCACCCCAGAAGCTCTTCTCTGCACCCCCATCCTCCTCTGAGCCCCTGCAAGGTAGCTCCCTCACCTTTCCAGCCCAGCTCTACCCTCCCCTGCTCCAGGAAGCCTGCCTAGTCTTCTCTGGATGGGTTGGACCCTTTCCTGATCTGCCCCCTCCCCCTCAAAGGCTATTCACCAGGTTGCCTTGGTCTCTGTTTTGGGGAGAGGGTATGAGCTGGGGCAAACTCCCCCATCGGATGTACCCTTCCTTCAGTGAGGGGAGGGGAGCTTTCCCAGTGGGAGATTTAGCGAGGAGGGGAGCAGGGGCTGAGTCATTAGCTTAAGGCTTCCAGGGAGGCCGCGGACGCATCTCCTTCCATCTCCTTCCTCCAAACTCAGCTCCCTTCCGTCTCCCAACAGACCTGGCTGATTTTTTTTCCCTCTAGCTGAACCTCCCAGCTCTCCACTTGGGCTTGACCTGCCGGCGCTTGAGCGTGTGCACGCCGGGAGACAGGTCAGCTCCAGGTCCGGTGCCTGTTCAGGCTCCTGACGTCACGGAGGGGACCCCCCACCCCCACCCCGTGCATGCAAGCCAACCAGAACGCTAGAGGCCGGGGTGTGTCCGGGAGCTTGGGGAGAACACTGGTCCCCTCCTCCAGGAAGCCTTCCTGACACAGGCGGGAAGGAGACCCGCTCTTTCTCTTTGGTCTACTCTGGCTCCGGGCCAGGCAGTGTCCTCAAGTGTGACCAAGACTGGGGTGTACCCTAGGGCAGCGCTGTCGCTCAGGTCACAAGTCTATGACAGGGTCCCTCATGCCCATCTTGTGCAGAAAGAGCCCCATTGTCCTGGGGGGCATAGCTGAAGGGTGAGTTCAGAGCCCAGAGATGTCGGTTGACCACTGGGCTGGCCACTGGCCTTCTGACCGCAGCAGGAGGGAGACGGGGAAACTCCCTGGGCCGCTTGTTGGGGAAAGGCGCTGGCTCACACAACTGCACACACACAACCGTAAACCCACAAGCCCAAACAGACACGGCCATCCTCACAGAGGCGCATCCACTCCTAAGGCTCCCCAGCGTGCGCGGGCGCACACACACACGCACATACACACACACACACACACACACACCTGCCCTCAGGACAGCCCAACAGAATTAATACCAGCCCCTCCTCCGCTCGCTCTTTCCGCGTTCCTGCTGGCAGGTGCTCCATTCTTTCCTTCCCAGAGCTGGTGAGGCAGAATCTCCCCACCTTCCGGGGCTCCGGACGTAGCGCCGGCAAGGGGAAGCAGGGTTGTGGCACCTGTCCCTGGGGGCAGGGGCCGCCCCTGGAGCCCCACCCACACTGGGATGAGAGCCCAGGGTGCTTTGATCTCCTGTGCGGGCTGTGTTTGTGGTGGGGGCTGCCAAAGGTACGCAGAGATTGGCAAACCAGGTCTTTTGCCCGGGTCTTTTGCATTCCTAAAACTTGTTTCCAGATCTGGGCTGTCATCTTCCTCCCGAACCGCCCCCCTCAAAGAAATTCTCTCCCCTTCACTGAACACCTCGCCTTATGGAACCATCTGCCCTGTCTCACTGAATTCTCTGTCCTCACAGAGTGCCTCTCCACAACCAAACCCAGCTCTGAATCCCCCTCTCTGGGAGAGCAGCATTTTTTTTTTCCTTCTAATCTCTGGGGGTCCCAGAGGGTCTAGTCTACAGTAGGGATCCCCTAGGTGGTGCTGAGACAGGTTACATTGGTCTGCCTGTCCCCAACCCCCCCCCCCCCCCCACCAGCCTGGGGAGGCTCATCTGGGCTTTTGTAAGGTGGGGAGATTTGATCACCAGTATCTCAGCAGGTTGGGCCACCTGCTTCAACCAGATGAGGGACTAGAGAGAGAAGTGGATGGCCCCGGGGGCGGTTTAGTGACCGAACTCTTGACTTTGACTGATTTGGGCCCTGAAGGTGGATGATGCGGGGTCCTAGGATCCACCCGCAGGGACCATTCACACACAGGACTGTTTTCCCCCACAGGCTTCCTAAAGCGAGGGGCCCGCTCCCCATTCCCACCTTCTCCCACTCAGGGACGGCCCGCCCCTTCGGCGCGGCCAGGCCTTGGTCGTCAGGAAGTCACTGTATGTCTGATCTCAGCTCTTCCTGCGGTGGGGAGGCCCCACCCTCGGTGCAGCGAGGACCGTGGAGTGTGGAGTTCAGGGAGGGAGGGAGAATGAGACCCAAAGAGAAGCAGAGACAAAGACAGAAAGCCCCGAGACAGGGCCGGGCACGGCTCAAGATACAAATGTGTCCCACTGGGCGTCTGGTGCCTGACTGCTCTGAGGTCCTCCCGGGCTCACCTGGCCAAGGGTGTGGGCGCCCTCATCACCCGTCACCCCGACACAAGCCAGGAAGAGATGCCGTGAGCCCCACTCTGAAGGTGACTCTGGAAATCAAAAAAAAGAAAAAGAAGGCGAATCTGTCCCAGGGAGCCCAGGAGGCTCAGCCCTTCCCTTGCTGGGAACCCCCTCCTCCTACCAGGACCGCACCAACCACCAGGAGCCCAGGCCTGTTGGCAGGAACAGAGACAACCCCCCCCACCCCCCCCCACCCCCCCCCCCCCCCCCCCCCCCCCCGCTTCCGCTAGGCCACGCCAGTGACTATTTGCTGACTGTCTCTTTCATGTCGCTAATCGCCCGGCCCCATCTAATTGGTAATTAGCCTTGAGAGCCCAGCCTGTGCCAGCCTGTGCTTGGCTAATTGCTGTTTGTCTCACCCTCATCTCCGGCAGCGGAGCTGTGCCAACACCGCGCCGCCTGGGCTCTATCTGGGCAGCGGGCACCCATGCCAGCCTCCATGGAGGATTCTTCAGCCGCACCCTGCTCTCCTCCAGCCTCTCCCAGCAGCCATCTCTGCCCCAAGCGTGGTCCCCAGCGGTCCTCTGGGCAGCCGGGCACCGTGGCCCCCAGTTTTCCTCCATATCCCCACCCCGTTTACGGAAGGAGACCCCTCTGAGCAAGCCATGGTCCCTGCTCCGCAGTGGAGTCTGGGAGGGCTCCAGGGAGGAGGAGATGGTGGAACCGGGACCCGGAGCAGATCTAGGATTCAGCCATCAGGGAAAGGAGAAAAGACGTGCCAGGTGGAAGGGAAGACAGGGGGCTGCTTGTAAAAGAAGGCTCCGAGGCAGGGCCGTACAAAGGCTATGCCAGGTCCTAGAGGTGGTTGACCCAGTGTGATTGGAGGGTCTGGCACGTGGAAGAGGAGGCTGGAGAGGCAGGCTGGGATTGGGGAGCGGAGGACTGGATTTGGGTGCCAGGCTAAGGCGTTGGGTTTTACGCTCTGGACGAGGGGAGTCATGGAAGGCTTTTGAGCTGGAGAGAGGCATGATCTGTCTGCTCTGAGGGGTCGATACGGGGCCATAGGAGGGATGAAGTTTGGGGAGAGGAGGGACCAGGACAGGGAGAGCACTGAGGAGGTTACTGCTTTGGTGCTGCAGTGGAGACGTATTTGAGAAGGCTCCACAGGACTTTTTGACAGATTAGCAGCAGGAGTCATCGATGGGGACCATGGGCTACGATGACCCTTGGTGGGTCATCTCCTTCCTCAGTAGTTCTGTTGGAGAACAGGGCAAAGGACGTCTCCTATGTTTTCCATGACTCAAGAGTCGCTTGGGGACCTCTTTTTTTTTAATGAAATTTATTGTTGAATTGGTTTCCATACAACGCCCCGTGCTCATCCCAACAGGTGCCCTCCTCGATGCCCATCACCCACTGGGGGATCTCTTTTCGAGAACCACCCCTCCCGATCTCTTTAGGGGCCTCTTAAGGAGAATGTGCCATTGTCAGAAGAACAGGCACTGGCTGGGCCCGTATCCCGGACACCTACTTCTCAGAGCTGACCTTGCTTCATGCGTGGAAGCCATGATTATTTTCTTCATTTCTCAGATGACAAAACTGAGGCTGGGAGAGGTTAAGTCACTGGCCCAAGGCCACACAGCCAGTAAAGGACCAAGGCCGGATGCAGACCCAGGTCTAACTCCTCAGCCAGAACCTGAAAGCTGACCTGAGCGTACCTCCCACCCTCCTGGGACAACTATTCGGGGCTAGGGTTTGTTTTATTGATTTATCTTCATCCAAATCGCGCCAACCAGTTGGCCTCTTCCACCTGGAATCCTCTCCCTCTTCAACTCTCCCCAGCCTGCTCGTTCTTTTGAGCCTAGGGCAATGCCTGCCTCTTCTGGGAGGTCATCCTGGATTTTGTAAGCCTTCTCCGCACACTGGAGATAATCCGCTGAGTGTACTTGACGATGAACCTCAAGGCAATACTTCTTCCCCTCTGCCCCCCCCCCCCCTGGTTCCTAGAGTCCCCCATGTGGGGCAGGCCTGCCCTGCACAAGGCCCTACAATGTTTGTCCACGTTGCCCTGGACGGCCCGGGATGGGTCTTCTCTTCTTTTTTTCTTCTTCTTTTTCTAAGGTTTATTTCTTTTTGAGACAGAGACAGACAGAGCATGAGCATGAGCAGGGGAGGGGCAGAGAGAGAGGGAGACACAGAATCCGAAGCAGGCTCCAGGCTCCGAGCTGTCAGCACAGAGCCCGACGCGGGGCTCGAACTCCCGGACTGCGAGATCAGGACCTGAGCGGAAGTCGGACGCCCAACCGACTGAGCCACCCAGGCGCACCACCACCCCCCCCCCCCCCCCCCGCCCTCCCAGCCCAGGATGGGTCTTTTCCTTCTCACAGAATGGTGTCTTGGATCCCTTGGGCATCTTTGGGCCGCGCCCGCTACCACCCCAGCCTGGCACCACGCCCCAGGTAAGTACCCGCTCGGTGGCTGTGTCCTGAGCCAAGTGGCTCCTGGCTGCCCCCCAAACTCAAGTTCATCCCTCCCAGCAGGAGGCTTTCCCTTCACCCGGGACAGCCGGAGGCCTGAGGGGCTGGCTCCAAACAGAGTCCACCCCCACCCCCACCCCGATGGTGGGGGGCGGGGCTGCTAGGAAGATCGCTCTGCAAAGGACCACACGTGGGTGCTCCCTCCAGCAGTGCTGGCTTTGTGCCCCCGGAAAAACAATCCACTAGTGCTCCCCACCCTGCCCCCCCAACTCCGCCCAGCCTGGAGGGACCTCTGGTAGAAGCCAGTGGAGCTGCAGTAAAGGGAGAAGAGCCCACTGTCCTTTGCCCCGAGGGGGCCCCAGACGAAAGCAACCTAAAAGCCTTGGGTTGGAGACCACACCCGGATCCAGGGAAAAGATTTCGAACAATGTTTTCAGCTGCGATCAGGAGACCTGTGGGGCCCTTGGAGGCGCCGAGGGGGTAAATGGGCGTCAACTCCCTTAGTCTCCCCGTAAATTTCTTCCATTCCTGGCTCTCGTAGTCATTGCCCACACGGGCTCTCCAACTAAGCTGCCTGGGTTCGGCAGCCTCTGCCCCTTACTGCCTGTGTAGCCCCGGGCGGGTGACCTAACCTCTCACCTGCAACGGCATGATGACAGTAATCACATCTACTTCACTGCTGGGCTGGGACCGTGATAAAACCCGTAGCATCCGGTGCCTGGCTCTCCATCGGACTTTATAAAATTAGCTTGTATTATTTTAACCATCTGCTTGTTTTCGTGTTTTTGAAAATTCTCTCTGGCCTATCTGCCAGGCTGAGGGAACAGCTTGATACAAGGCAGGCAAATGCAGAGGATGTCCCCGAATCGGTCCTGCTTCCTGGGAGGCCTTCTTTCCGGCCAGCCATGGCTCTGGGCACAGAGGCAGAGAGCCAGGTGTCCCATGGCCTAGTGCTTCCGGGAGACCCCTCGGCCTTCCCACCTCTGAGAACATTAGGCCTTTGAGACATGGCCCCAGCCTGCCCCCCAGCCCCCCAGCCTGACAATGGGGGCTTCAGAGGGGACGGGTGGCAGGACACAGCCCCCTCTGTGAACTGGAGCTGAGCGCCAGGCTCAGGACGAATTCCTCAAGGGGCAGGGAAGGACGAAGGGAGGGGGCTGCGCGTACCAGTCCCTCGGCCTGGCCCTGACCCGAGGAGTGGTTGCTGCTGGGGGCTTGGACAAAGGTCCCCTCTTCCCGCTCTCTGTCCTCTTGGCGCCCACCAGGGAATGGTGCCATCAAGGGTCTGTCCCAGGGCCAAGGAGGAAGACACGAGGCTGGGACGCGGTAGGGGTCACCTCCAGGTTGGAGCACAGCACCCACGGCGCCGTGGCAGGGAGGTGGAGACGGGGCGCGCAGCCGTCCAGGGGACGGTCTGCCAGAGCTCTCGTCGCGGCCCCACAGGCCCGGACGCCCTGGCCTCCTTCCCTGCGTTCTCAACCCTCAGCCTCTGGACCATCTCTTGGACACCTTCTCCGTCTTTCCCAGAGTTCTCGTCTTTCTCAGAGTTCTTGTCTCCCGCTCGGGTCTTCCTGGAGTGACCGAGGGGTTGCCTGCCCTAGGCTCGATTCAGTTTTCGCAAAGAAATTCCGTAAGGCGGGAAAACTCTCTCCCCTCATCAAGATCAGTGCCCAGGGAGCCACATCCCTTACCCTCCAGCAGGGTGAAGAGAAATCAGAGCCAGGAAGTTCACTTGCCCTAATACCACTGGCTCCCCCAGGGGGCCCCCCGGCTCACTAGCTAACATCTACTGAGCCTTTACTGTTGTAGCCTTTTTTTAATATTTGTATTTATTTTTGAGACCGAGAGAGACAGAGCACGAGCAGCAGAGGGGCAGAGAGAGAGGGAGACAGAATCCCAAGCAGCCTCCAGGGTCCGAGCTGTCAGCACAGAGCCCGACGCGGGGCTCGAACTCACAGAGTGTGAGATCATGACCTGAGCCGAAGTCGGCCTCTCAGAAGACTGAGCCACCCAGGCGCCCCGACTATTGTGCCGGGTCTTAACGTGCATTTCCTCATTTCATCCTCTAATGGTCCCAGGAGAGAGGTGCCGTGATGATCCCCAACATAGAAGACCGAAGCTTGAAGAGAGTAAGCAACCTGCTCAAGGTCATAGAAATAGGAAGGGGCAGAGCTGGGATCCGGACCCAAGCAGTACTGCTCCCCGCCGCCCGAGATTCATTCATCCGAAGCAGAACCCCGGGAATGATTTCCTCATCTCTGCAAGAGGCCATGTGGGCCGGGACCAATGGTTGCTTGGCTCCTAGAAGGGATTCTAGCTGATAAAGGTAACAGAGACAGTAGAAAGATGAGATTGATACCAAAGAAAAAGGATGTGTCGATGAAGAGGTGATTCTAGGGAATTTCTTCCTAGGAGTCATTAAGTTGCTCATTCATTAATTCCATGCTTCCATCTAATGAGCTCAGTAGAGTACAGTGGTAAAGAACCCGAGCTCTGGAGCTCTGAGTCCAAACCCCGGCTCTGCCGTGATTCGCCGTGTGATCCTGAGGAAGTGGATTCACTTCTCTGAGCCTCAGACCCTTAATCAATAAAACACCCTCCCAACACACACACGCGCACACACACACGTACACATATGTTCACATACATCCTTGCTTCCTCTGCAACATAGTATAGCAGCCAAAATTTAGGTTCTGGAGGTAGGCAGGCTTCAGCTGAAACTTGGCGACCTTGAGTTGAATTAAATAGTCTCTTAGTAAATCCAGACTATCAACAGCATTTACCTTATAGGGTTGTTGGAGTATTATCGGACACATTGTACTAGTCAGGATTCTCCAGAGAAACAGAACTGTGTGTGTGTGTGTGTGTGTGTGTGTGTGTGTGTGTGGCAGAGAAGGAGAAAGGTTGAGATTTATGTCAAGGAAGTGGTAAATCGGAAATCTGCAGGGTAAGCTGGCTGGCTGGAGACCCAGGGAGGCCTTGCCGTTCGAGTCCAGAAGGCACTTTGTTGGCAGGATTCCTTTTTGCTCAGGGAAGGTCAGTCTTTGTTCCATTAAGGTCTTCAACTAATTAGGTGAGGCCCACCCACATTATGGAGGATAACCTGCTTTACCTAAAGTCTACTGATTTTTTATTTTTTTAATGTATGTGTTTATTGACAGAGAGAGAGAGAGAGAGAGAGAATGAGTGGGGGAGGGCAGAGAGAGAGAGAGAGAGAGAGAGAGACAATCCCAAGCAGTCATGGATGGCCCTGGGACCATGACCAGAGCCAAAATGAAGAGTCAGATGCTTAACCCACTGAGAGCCACCCAGGCGCCCCTAAAGTCTACTGATTTAAATGTTAAATCGCATCTAAAAAATACCTTCAACAAAACATCCGGAATACAATAAACGTTGTTTATCGCTATTCCTTCTCTCCCTTGCCGGGTGCTTGGCTCCTGTACCAAAGTTATAAAGATCTAATGGGCTGCCTCTTCCTCACAGTAGAAGAAGTAGACAGGACACACACGATGTAATTGACACACACAATGTAATTGACACACACAATGTAATTGACACACACAATGTAATAGACACACACCATGTAATAGACACGGGGGAGGGGCCTGTACAAACAGCTTCCGATACATTTACTGCGCCTGGAGGAGTAAGGAGGGTTTCCTGGAGGAGGTGACCTTATCTGGGACTTGAAAGCTAAATAGGAGCCGGTAAGGGAGACGGGCAAAGAAAAGATAAAAAGCCATCCCAGCGAGGGAACAGCAGATGTAAACTGCTCTAGCGTAGAGGAAGCAACATCAAGGAAGCGGTGTGTGTTTTTGTAGCGGGAAGGTGCTGGGTCTGGTGTTAGTGTTAGATGGGGGGTAGCGAGAGCAGGAGACGAGGCTTTACACAGGGGCAGAGCCTCTGAGATCCTGCTGGACCTTGATGCCCCTCCAAGGACCCGGCATTTTCTCTTATGGACAGAGGGAAACCGGCGAAGAGCTTTAAGTAAAGGCAAGGACTGAATTATACATAAGATGCTCTCAGCGAAGTGAATCCTAAGAATTTAGGTTGGACGTGAGAAAGAATTTCTGATGACGGGGGACCCTGGGGATTTCTCACAGCGGAAATCGGGGAGACGGTTGTTGATGCTGAAGGAGCCAGTGGACACAGCTCCTTTGGTGGAAATGAGAGCTGAGCACTGAGAGTTGTTCCTGATGGGAACAGTTTGGCCATAGGACTTGGGACACATTCCGGGACACTGATCCTGCCGACCTCGGACTGCGATCCGGGACGTGTGTGTGCGCATGTACGAGGGTGAGGACAGGTGGGGCGGTGAAGGGAGGAGGCGTACCCGGCCATCCCTCCACAGGAAATGAATCTCAAGAAGCCAAAATCCTCTCCTAAGAATAAAGCAGAGACAGGGTTGGTGAGCACCAGAACCTCTTGCTTTTGGAACCTGAGGGAATCTTTTGCTACCCAAACAGCTTGGAAGTACCGACCTGGAGTCTTGTCCGCCGCGGACAAGACCTGCACCGATCCTCATGTGCAATCAGGCCGAGAAAGAAAAACTACTCCAGAATATGCTCATTCAGGCTGGGGCAGGGGGTTCAGAGCTCCCTTCCCAGCGGATAATCCAGAAATAGCATGCGAGCCACACAAAGTCTTAGCCCATGGTCCCGTGAACAGCTTTCCTAGTAACCCCAGAAGGGCAAGTGAGGGGTATCCATTTCAGGAAGGGGAAGGGGCAGGAAGGGCAGCCCCCTCTCAACTCTGTCCCCGCCAGCCCCTTGGAAAGTGGCTTTGTCCAGTGTTTGAGGCACAGGGCTAAATATAGCCCGGGCTGGGGGCTGAATTCAGGCTATTGAGGGAACAGGCCTCTCTGTTGCCCTGCCCCAGGCCCAGGCTGCGAAAAGCTGGAGAAGAGGAGGCTGGGAAAGGAGGGAGTAGAGGTGGGGAGACAGAGTGGGGGCCTTCCCAGAGGGCGGCGATGGGTGGGAGATAGTCGGCCTGTGGAGTTGAAAGGGGAAAATGAGGGGTGCCTGGGGGGGCTCCGTCAGCTACGCATCTGACTTTGGTTCAGGTCATGATCTCATGGTTCGTGAGTTCAAGCCCCGCGTCAGGCTCTGTGCTGACGGCTCAGAGCCTGGAGCCTGTTTCGGATTCTGTGTCTCCCTCTCTCTCTCTGCCGAGGGTGCGATATGGAGAAAATGGGGGGGGTTTCCTTACCTGGTGCTATGGGCTGAACGGCAACACTCCCACCCCCATTCGTATGTTGAAGCCTTAATCCCTAATGTGACTATACTTGGAAATATCTCTACTTAGCCTATAAGGAGATAATCGAGGTAGAATGAGGTCATAAGGGTGGGGCCCCGATCCCAGAGGATTAGTGCCCTTGTAAAAAGAGACACCAGGGGGGCGCCTGGGTGGCTCAGTCGGTTAAGCGTCCGACTTCGGCTCAGGTCACGATCTCGCGGTCCGCGAGTTCGAGCCCCGCGTCGGGCTCTGGGCTGATGGCTCAGAGCCTGGAGCCTGCTTCCGATTCTGTGTTTCCCTCTCTCTCTGCCCCTGCCCCGTTCACGTTGTGTCTCAAAAATAAATAAACGTTAAAAAAAAAAATTTAAAAAAAAAAAAAAAAGAGACACCAGGGGCGCCTGGGTGGCTCAGTTGGCTGAGCATCCGACTCTTGGTTTCAGCCCAGGTCATGATCTCATGGTTCGTGGGTTCGAGCCCCATGTCGGGCTGGGTACTGATGGTGCAGAGCCTGCTTGGGATTCTCTCTCTCTCTGCCCCTGCCTCGCTCATGCTCTTTCTCTCTCTCTCCCTCTCAAAATTAATATTAAAAAAAAGACAGAGACCCCAAATAACTCCCTCTTGCAGTCCATCTGCAAGCCAGAAAGAGCACGCTCACCAGACACTGAAATGCCTAGACCCTTGCTCTTGAACTTCTGGCCCCCAAAACTGCAAGAAAATAGATTTCTACAGTTTAAGCCGCCCAGTCTGTGGCATTTTGTTATGGCGGCCAGAGCAGAGGTATCTTAGAAGCATAACCTGCTTGCCCGTCCCCCTTACCACCCTTCAGCCATCTCCCCCAGAGCCAGCTTCCCTTCCAGAAACTTCTTTAAAGGGGAATCTTTCACTTCCTTAAAGGATGGTCACTGTGGTGACCACTCAACACTCATAAGGAAGTTCTTCTTGCGGTCTAGCCACCAACTCTACAGCCGCGACTAGGTGTATCTAAAGGCAGGACTTCCCAACCCCTAAAAACACAGTTCTTTCCTTTTTTTTCTAAAATTTTCATTTCCTCATTTTGAGAGAGAGAGAGAGAGAGGGGGAGAGGGAGGGAGGGAGAGGGAGAATCCCAAGCAGGCTCCACACTGACAACACAGAGCCCAACGTGGGGCTCGAACTCACAAACCACTAGATCATGACCTGAGAGCTGAAACCAAGAGTCTGGACGCTTAACTGACTGAGCCACCCAGGCGCCCCCCCAAACACCTTCCTTTGTTGAAATGCCTACCAGAGACTTTGGGTAGGCACAGAGGTGCGGGTAGGGGTGGGGGACACAGCTGTCCACCCCATGGAGGGGGGGCAGACCCAGCCCTGGCCTCTCGCCCAGCCACTCCTCTTACACACAGCCACTCAGGCGGCCGGGCACCCCTGCAGCACACGCAGCATCCTGGGTACTCAGCTTGGTACCAAACCCCACCCTGCGGAGTGTGGGCTCTGTGGCTCGTCCCCACCGGCCTGGAGTGTTTAAGTGGTGAATTTGCACAGCAGCGAGGCCAGAGGCACATTAAGGATTAACTTCCTGGCTGCAGCCAGCCTGGCTCAGCCTTCCTGTTAGACTATTCTGTGGGCAGCCTCTGCCCAGAGACACGGTTCTGCAAAACCGCAGCCCCCTCCCAGGCCTGGGCCGCCCCTCCCCCCCCTCCCCTTTCAGCCACCGGAGCCCCCTCTGGCGCCCAGGCAGGAGCTGTTCCTATGCCTCTCGCCAAGGCCCTTCCGGGTGTCTTCGAGCAGCTGGCCAGAGCCTGGAGGGGTCTCGGGTAGGGGCGAGGTGTGCGCGCTGCCCCTGCTCTGCTGTCTCAGCTCCCGGGACTCATGCTTCCCAGTCTAAAGGGCTAATTGGTCTGATTACCTTCTGGACGGCCCACCCGGCAGCATGCAGTTCCCAGACTGGATTCAGGGGGTTGGGGAGGACTTGAGATCTCAGGACTTCGAGTTCCCTGCCCTGGAGGAGACAGTCCCTAACCGCTCAGGGGGCCCCAGGCTGGCGGGGGAGACGCGGCCCCTGCGCTCAGGGCTCCCACCCTGACCAGGGATGTGGGCATCCTCAAGACGGGTGAAATGAAGGCGGGGACATCAGGGTTGGGGGAGGCAAAGAAGGGATGGTTCTGCTGGGCTGGGGCAGAAGCGGCGGGGGAAGGGGGGTGGCTGAGAGGGCCCCGTGGCGGGGTCTAAGGGGCTTTCACTGCAGACTTCTTTTAGAAGTCACCAGGAGGGCCCCAAAGGTAGGATCTGTGCTGTCCATTGGGGGGGGGGGGGGGAGCAGGAGGATGGGGTGGGGAGGGCTCTGCCTGGTCCAGGGCTGCTCCTGGCCTTGTCCCCCTCAACTGACAGACGGCCTTGGGGGGGCCCCCTTAGGGCCCAGACTTGCCCGGACTGGTTCAGCCTGTCTCCCAGTAGCCGGCCTGCTGGGCCCTGGGTGCTTTCTTCCATCCCCCCAGCTCTGCTCCCCTCGCAATGCCTGTCTCACAGCCCCAAGTAAGCCAGAAAAGTCGCCCCTGTGGGGGGTGGGGGTGGGTAGTCAGTGTGTGGAGGGGAGGGGGAGCCATTAGGGAGCTGAGTTGCTGCAGGACTAGAGGATTCTAATCGATGGGCTCATGTTATATTTATCAGCCACAGTACTTAGGCGCTGCCCTGAGCAGGACTAATGGTCTCCCCATTGGAGACGCCATTACAGGAAGTGTAGGGGGAGGGGCCGGGGTGCTGAGAGGAGATGGGGACCCGGCAAGGTTTACTTCTCCGGGTGGCCGCCCCCAGCCCCTACCACGGGGGCAGCTGTCCTGCAGGCTGCCGTCATGGAGGGGGCTCCAGGCTTTTCCTCTCCTCCACTGACTGGGAGCAACTACCCAGAATCCTCAGCCAGAGGTCACCCCAGTCACCCCCCTGCGTCCCCTTCAGTGCAGTCTCTGCCTTGACCCTTTCCGGTTTCCTTGAATGAAGCCACGCCCCCTCCACCCTCCACCGTTTGAATGGTGATCACGTGGGCCAACCAAGTGGCTCCGCCTTTCCTGGGGCGGAGCCAGCAGTGGTTGCCATGGCGGTCTTTGGGGTGGTGGGTGGAGGGGGGGGCGCGGATACTTCCTGTAACAGCCTTAATTGCTCATTTATTTAGGGCAATTAGTCCCTGGTGACCCTCCCTTCCTTGACCCCAGCGATGACTATTCTCAGCTCACACAACATTCCACCAAGATGGGGTGGGGCCTGGTCCAGAATGAATCGGGTGAGGGGGTGGGGGGACAGGGAGACAGGGCGCTCCCAAAGTCTGAGAAGCTCCCAAGTCGGAGAAGCCATATTTAGAGGCTGACCTGGTCAGACCATTCCATGCCCTGTCACTGGCCCCTGCTCCCGGCATGCTTTTGGCCCTCTCTGGCCACTCATTCAGCTCTGAGGGTGAACCCACCCGTCTACACTCCCAACGCTGGTGGCCTCTGGATGCCGCACTCTCCACCAATGGCACCACTGTCTTCCTGGCCTGCCCCCAGTCGGGGTTGGCTCCTACGGGGCTTTGCGCCCTCCCTCTCCACAGGCAACTGCTCCAATAGCTGAAGCTCTGGGGTGGGGGGGGGGGGTCCTTTTCCTGTGCGACCACCATGCACTGTGTCTCATCAGTGACTGCAAAGGCCCCCTCCTTCTGCGCCTCAGATCTACATTAACGTAGCCTGCTTCCTAGAACTTCTTAGGACTGCTAGGACATTGGCTCCAGAAGGCTCTTATTGCCCCGATGGGGGACACTGAGGCCCGGAGAAAAGAAAATAAGCCCAGGCTTCCTGGGTGAGTTAGAGGCAGAGCCAGGACTAGAACCCAGTGCCATTAATTCTCAGCCTCGTGCTTAGCGACGCTGTGATGACCTCTCCTTCAAACTCCACTTAGACCACCCCTTCCTCCAGCGGGCCCCTCCTGTCTACCTTCATCGCATCCCGACAACAGAGCCCCCCCCCCGAAGGCTTCCTATCTGGGCTCCTGGGAAACTCTCTGGTTCACACTCCAGCTCTGTTGCTTTTCCAGGCCATCAACACTTTTCCCTGCCTTCGGCACCCCTAGGTTTTCCTCCGTCGTCTGGGCCCCAGACTCCTCCTCTGTGGAGGGGCTGCTGGGGCAGCGCCTGTGGGGACTTCCCGCTCAGCCCCTTTTCCCAAAGGCTTGTTGGTCACAAGTTGAAGCAAGCCACTGGGGCCTCTAGACCCAGACTCCTTAGTTTTTCCTTTTGGGTTTGGAGCCATCTTTGTAGGCCAAGCCACATGAGAGTCTGGAGACCTTTGTGAGGCAGGGTCCCCCTGTAAGCTGGGGACTTTTTCTCGGCCCCCTTCTCTGGGTGTACCCATCCCGAAACTTCTCCACCTCTACCAGTGCCCGCCACACCAGCCTCCCTCCTTGTCTGAGGGACAAGGGGAAGTCCTTCTTTGGTGTGGAGGTGCCCAAAGCCTTAGGGATAGGGGGTTGGGACAGGGCCTGGACTCAGCCTCGGTGTCTCCTTGGCTGCGGGACAAAGAGAGCCATGTTGGGGGTGACCTCACTCTTTGGGCATCCTCCTGCTGGACAAAGGGCTCAGTTGTTCCCCAGCCTGGAGGCAGGAGGTAGAAGGATGACACTTCAATCCTTGGACCCTCTTTAGAGACCTCGCACTCTCGGCTCGGCGTGGGGGGCGGTGGGCCAGTGCAGGGAGGCAGGAGGAGGGCCCGATCTGGATGGCAAGAGAAATGTTTGGAGTATCTGTTAAGCCCTTCCTAGAATCTCACCTCAACCTCAAGACGCCAGAGTCCACTGCTCTGAAGTTAGAGGCAAACACTCTCTGCTTTCCTTTTTTCCCAGGAATGACCTCTCTTTGGGGGGGCAGGAAAGGGGGGCTTTTCTTCTCTTCCCCAGGAGAACAGTGGTTTTCAATTTTTTTTTTTTTTTTCCCCAATAGTATCAGGACCCTTCACATGAAATCTTCCTAGAAGTCTGATCGGGAAAGCAGATGAAAGTAGAAACTTCTTTGGCTGAGGGGGTGGGAGGGGTGGGGCAGGAGGCAGAGGCCTCCCATCCCTCATCCCGTCCACCCCGCCTATGGCAGCATCTAAGTGGGGTGGGGGTGGGGGGAGGCCACAAAGCCTTGTTTGAACACCACCGCTTTAACCACTTGTGTTCCTTCCTGCTCCCCAAGCATCCAGGGGCCAGGCTCCTGGAGGCGCTTGAAATCTGATTGTTAAAGAAATAAACGAATGGATGTCTCTGTCCCCTCACTTATGTGCTGTGAGGTTTTGTGCTCAGTTCTCATCCGGGCCTGGGCTGGGGCAAGACTCTCCCGTGTGTCTGCTCTAGGTGTGCCTAGAGCTCCTGGAGCTGTCCAATGTCCCCAGGTGGGAAGGGCCAGAGCCAAAGACATCAGCAGGGGCTGCGGAAGTAGCAAGAGAAGTGGGGACGCGTGTGCAGAGATGGGCCCGGTCAGCGCACACAATCTGCCTGTAACAGCCCGGACCCCGATGAATCGCGAAGGCAGAGCCTGAAGCGTCACAAAGCACCGGAGGCACGCTCCACCCATCCCCCTTCCTCCTCCGCGAAGCAGGGGCCCCGGATTCTAGCCCCGGCTCTACCATTTACTGCCACGGACCCTTGGGCAAGTCACTTCCCTTCTCTGGGCCTTAGTTTCCTCCCTGGTAAAAGTGAGCGAGCAGGACTAATGGAACGCCCCAGGCCCCAGGGTGCTGAGCCGTGCTCCCACGGCGGGACAGGAACTGGGGACAAGGCCCAGAGTTGGTTGGCAGGGTGGAAGGGGAGGCTACAGAGAAAGGGCGAGACATAATCCTTGCCCCGGAAAAGGTTCATCAGGAAGTTATAGAAGAGAAGGATGGTGACAGAGAGCCTGGCCCATCCTGCAGGGTCCCCTCTTGTGCCCTTGGTTGCACAGCTGGGCTCTTGGTTTAGCTTTTCTCCCGGGGCTAGGCAAAACGTCAACTCCCTTTGTCCCCATGCTCATCATCCTTTGTCACCTTGCCCATAGGGCCTGTGGTCCTACCTCTCCCTGAGAATGAACTTCCCCCCACCACACGCATTCTTTTCTCGTCCAGATCTCCCTGCACTTTCGTAATCCTCCTCCTCCTGGAAGTCCTCCCTGATCTCTACTTCCATGTCACTCCCCGCTGGCCTGGGTGCAAAGTCCCCTGAGCTGACGGCTGTCAAGCTGCCATCATCCTTTCAGTTGGAAACGTTTTTGAGGACAGGGACCCCGTCTTTTTGTCCTGGAATGTCCACTCCCTGGCTCACAGCAGGGCCCTGTGGAAGGAAGGACCCAGAGGGGAGCACTCAGCTTGGGGCTGGGGGCGAGTGGCCTTGTGTGCGCTCGGCCAAGCAAACGCTCCAGACCGTCAAACTTGCCCGCAAGCACACACGCATCCAGACAGCCCGGCGCGGACACACGCACCCGCGAGCCAGCGCCCTCTCTCACGCTGCAAACCCCCACATGAGGTAGGGGGTGGGATGTGGGGGAGGAGGCGGAGGGGGCTGCCCTCCAGATGTTGTTGGAAATCCAACACGTCCCCTCCCCCCCTCCCTCTCCCACTTCCCGTTCCATTTCCCCTAAATATTTACTGATTTTTATTTACATTCTTTGCCCGAGGTGCCCGGCTCCTGTCAGGTCCCATTTGCTGGGCCTGCTTCCCTCCTGCCAGCTCCCCCCCTCCTCCCTCAAATCCGGAGCTGGGAGTTGTGTGTGGTTGGTAACAGCCTCCTCCTGGCCCGTGGGTGTTGGGGGGCGGTGAAGGCAGGGGGCTGGCAGCTCTGGGCAGAGCTGTGGGGGGGAGGAGGGGGCTTGGGGACAGGAGCAGCTCACCCACACATTCTTGCCTGCCCCCAGTCTGGGATTGTTTTAGCCCCCCCCCCCTTTTTTTCACAGGGACTTCTGGAAAGGACTGATGGATGCCAGATGCCAGGAGCACTGGCACCGAGGGAGGACTCTGAAGAGAGAGGAGGGAGCGCTGGGTCAGACGTCACAGGGCGTGGGGCAGGCGTGCTGGGCGACTACTCCCGAGCTGACCAACCACTCTGGGCCGCCTTACCGCCAGCCAGTGGATCAAGGAGCTTGAAGAAGTGATTTCCCGCTCTGTTCTCTGGCTCCCCGCCCCCCTGGACCCTGCCCTCCTCTTAGCCATTTCATCCATCAGTATGGGGCACCTACTAAGTGCCAGGCACTGTCCCAGGTGCTGATGAGACAGCAGCAGACTGTCGTCCCTTATTCTTGCCCTGTGGAGTCCACTTTCTCGGGAGAGAATGAGTGGGCTGTAAGTGTCCCGGGGAGGAAGAAGCAAGGTAAAGGGAATGGAGAGTGCACTGGGGTGGGGGGAGGGCTGTGATTTTAAATAACACCCTCAGGGGAGGCTTCCTGGAGAAGGTGACACTTGAGCAAAGCCTTGCTGGGGGGGGGGGTGGGCGGCCAGGAGGAGGGAGCCGCCTGAGAGCATGGTGAAGTGTTGGAAGTCTGGCGAGGAGCGGTGGGAGTCAGCGTGGGTGGAGACAGGGGATGAAGGCAGGGAGCAGGGTCTCTGGTTTTTGTCCGATGACATGGGGGCCTCTGGAGGGTTCTGAGAGGACAGTGATGTGACCAGACAGATCAAGGTGGAGGGGTGATTCCTACCCCCCTTGTATCTTCCCTTACAGTCTGGTCACCCCACTTCTCCTTGCCGGCTGCCTTCTGCTTCTCAGCTACTCTGCCAGGCTGCCTGTGGCTTCCAGAAAATTCCTCTGCTCCAGAAAGCTCTCCAGGATTTCTCAGGGGAGGCTGCCAGGCTCTGTCTGGGCAGTAGATGGCCTTTTCTTCATTTCTTCCCTTCCCATGAGAGAGATGCCAAAGAGAGAGATTGTGATCCCGCCCCCCCCCCTCCCCGGGGCAACCCAAGGACCAGAGTGGGTGAGTCGCTTTCCCAAGGTGTCTCCTCAAAAGGCCAATATCCTGCCTCCCATGAGCCCTGCTCCTGTCACCCCAGGTTTTTCACGGATGCTTTGTCTTCTCTTTTCTTCCTTTGCTTCCTTCTCCTTCCCACTGGGTCTGTGCCCTTTCGGCAAGGGACTGAAGTCCCCCCCCTCCTCTGCTTTGGCATGGGCCTGGGGAGCACCCTTTCAAGGGTAAAGGTGTAGCCAGCACTGGGCTCCCAAGGCTGAGGGCCAGGCCACTGAGGGGGAGCAGCCGCAGCGGGGACTGTGGTAGGATTCATTACTCTAGCTGGCACCCTCCTCTGTACCCAGTCCCTGGACACTGCCTGCCGTGTAGCAAACTCTGCTGGCGGAGCAGAGCGATGGAGAAGAAGGCGTGGCTTCCCCAGCTAGACCCTGGGAGTTAGCCCCAGGGCTCCCAGTCCCTGGTCCTAGCTTGACTACCGCCTACCAGGTGGCTTTCCACCAGGTACTTCCCTCATCTGGGCCTCACTCGTTCAAACGGCAACTGTTTATTGAGAGCCTGCTATGTGTCAGCCACTACATTAGCCTGAGGATACAGAGGGAGCAAAGACAACCTGGCTCTTGCCCACACGGAACCCGCAATCTTGTGGGGAGCAGACCTCAGTTAAATGGCCACGCCGATGCAGTCAGAAGGACAATGGTCATCAGTGCACAGGAAAGGGAGAACGTAATGCCCTGAGAGCATATAGGGAGCATTTGAGCAGCCAGGGAAGCTGAGGGGCTTGCCCCAGGGAGGTGATGTCCCAGCTGAAACCTGAGGGAATAGAAGAATAGCCCAGGCAGAGAAAAGAGGAAAGACGTGGCTCTACCTTCTCCTGGCAATGAGTGAATTCGTGGAGGCAAAACTTCTCCTCCTCGGGAAGGCACTGGAGTGAACTATACGAACAGCGTAAGAATACTCCCCTCGACCAGAGAGTTCTCCCCTGGGTCTACCCCGGGGTCCTTCAGGCTACCCATCCCCCTGCACAACCCTGCACAACCCTGCACGAAACTGCAGTGAGAATGATTTCGATTAGACTGCTCACTGCCAGCAGGGCTAGAGCAATAACGTGGGTAAGAACCAGAGGCAGGGGATGAAAGAGAAGGCAGGGTCCAGGCAGAGGGCCATGTGCCAGGAGCGCGGGAGACAGGCTGTAAACACCTGCGGAACAGTCAGGATCCGGTAGAGTTGAAGGTCTCTGAAGCTGGTGCTGGCCTGGGACCTGGGGGAGCTCAGGTGCAGGAAGCTTCGAAGGACGTCGGTACTCTGTGCCTGCAGAAGGGGCGCTCTCCAGAAACCTGCACAGTCTCATCGGCCCCCTCCCGGAGCCCCCCCCCCCCATGAGATGGAGGGGATAGAGCATGCTCAGGACACGGGAGGGTGTAGATACAGGAGCTGGGCAGACATACAGGGAACACTCTGGTGTCGTGCAGATGATCTGAGGGGTCTTTCTGGAGGAGGGGGAGGAGGAGGGGGAAGGGGGAAGGAAGGGGGAGGAGGAGGAGGAGGAGGTACTCAGAAGGGGTTTGGGGACTGGATTCGTCAGCCCCGTCTGGCCCAGCTGGGAAATGCTCATTTAAGCTGATGGGAGTTGGGTGTTTGGTGCCCTTATCCCCCCTCCCATGCAGCTCCTCCGTGCAGAATCCCATCTTGCCTTCAGCTCCCAGCCCCCCCGCCCCGCTCCCCGTGAAATGATGATGGGCTCATCACTCTGCCCCCTCACTACTCTTTCTTCCTCTCCTACTCTAGTTGTTAGCCTCCTTGGCTTTGGAAGATCCGCTTGGCTCCCTGCTCCTCCCCTCAGCCCCAGGGGGGCCCATAGTGAACACCTGCTTGGTTGCTGGTGCAGGTCTGCCGCGCCTTCGGTTCATATACTGGCATTTGGGGAGAGGCTGCGTTGTTCCGGTCTTCCCTGAGCACTGGTCCACTCAAAAGAGCCCCCGCGAGGGACCAGCCTTGGCCTGCAAGGTACAGAAGTTCAAGTGCAGGAAGGATTTCCTGGGCCGTGAAGGGGGACAGCTGAGCGGCTGGAATTCGGGGAATCAGTTCATGTGCACCCTGCTGTGTGACAGGTCCATGGCTGAGGGCCTGGCGAGGGAGAGTCAGGGTCTCAGAGAGGACGAAGGAACACAGTGACAGGCCGGCAAACAAAGGCTGTCCGCTCCATGCAGCTGGCCTGGACGTTTGCACCGCACCGTGAACACAGCATCTGGCCCAGAGGAGGCCTTCAGTGAATTCCTGCCGAGAGAAGAGAATCTTAGTTCCCGGCTCAGGTTCCCATTTGCTTTTCCTGAACCTGTAGTTCCCTATCTACAAGATGGAGTAGTAACCCCAGCACTTTCTGTCTCGTCACATTGTCACGGGGAACAAATGGAACAACGATGGCAAAAGCATTCTGTGAACACGATACACAGGCCGCAGCCCAGCACCGTGGCGGGCCTGCGGTGGTGGTGGCTCGGTATTGAATAAATGAGTAAATGACTCGATCTCCACCAGATGTGAGCTCCACGTAGGCAGAGACCTGGCTTCTTTTTCCTTGGCATTATTTCCCCAGTGCGTGGCACACTGTAGGTGCCCAATAAATATTTGGATCGAATGAATGAATGAATGATACGACTTAACCCTACCCTGGGAAACTTCTAGAACTTTGGAGGTGATGAGACAAACCACAGGGCCATGAACCCAAATGGCTTTGGAGGCATCAAGATCTCGGTCTGAACGCTGACTTCACCAACAAGGTTGAAAGCAGCTGTTATTTCCCCATTTTATGCAGGAGGAAACAGGCTCAGAGAGATTGTGTGACTTACCCAAGGCCCCACAGCTCCCAGTAAGTGAGGGGATCAGGATGGGGGCCCAGGATTCTTCCTCCAAAGCCTGTGCTTTTTCCTACCATAGAAGGTTCTTGCTGTAGCTGATCTGTTGGGACAATGGCCTCTATGACTGTCTACTTGACAAGCTGGAATATTCTGTTGGGGGGAGCTCTCATAATCGCATACCATCTCAGAGACCCCCCCCCCCCAGTTGGGGACTGCTGGGACCAATGAGAGGCCGAGATCTATTCAGGGTGTACCAGGTCCAGAAATGCACACACTTTGCCCATGACATCCGTGTTCAGATGCGGAGACAACATAGGGAGGGGAGCTGTTGGAGGGCTCTCCTGGCCCAGGGTCTCTGTCATACCCCCTCAAAGCCACACCTCCTCTCTGGCACCCTGGGCCAGTGCTGCTCCCTGAATGCTCCCTGAGTGCTTCCATAGGCAGGGCCAGGTCGTGTCACAGCTGCCCTTCCCCTCCCTGAATGGACTTGGGGCTTTACCATTCAGTTCCCTGCTTCCCCAGGTATGTTTCATTGAACTGTATTTTGGCTGTTGATAGGTATTTCTTGCAAAAAAGATGGTGTGTGACGGCGTAAGTTTGGGAAGCTGTAAACAAGCTGGAACCTTGCAGGACTTCTCAGGGCCTTTATTGTGCTTATGTTGGACTGTGAATCTCCGAGGGGTGGGGAGTTCCAACAAAGAGCATTTTCCCAAGCGTGCTAGCCCCCACACTCTTTCTTCAGGAGCATCTCGTGGGATTGGTGTGCTCCCGGGCACACTTTGGGGATTATTGCCGTGGCTGTGAAGAGTCCTTGAAGGCATTTAGGCAGAGTTAGAGGATCCGATTGGTGTTTCTCGGAAGACCACTGGGTGGACCGCGGGAGCCAAGACGGGCTGAGGAAGCCCTTAGGAGGCTGAACTGACAGTCTTCGAAAGAGGAGCCTTGTCCGTGTCCGCCTGCTGTGCCAAACTTAGGTCTCTGTCCCCAGTGAGCTTGCAGTCGGGGTGATGTGGGAGAGGCCAAGGTCCTACCAGGAATTCTCCTCCGGGGCAGAAGATGCTAAGTGCTGTAAGCACCTCCTATCCAAGAAGACTTCCTGGTGACTTCCTCAATTGGCAGCCCAGAGCTCTGGCCGCGCGCCTCTCCTGTCTCTTTTCAAGAATCAGTGAATTATTTGAGATGAGCTCAGGGGGTCCTTTGCTGTTTTTTCACCTTTATTGGGGGAGGGGGCGTTGATGGTCTCCGCCTTCATCCCCCAAAGTACCATGGAGTCATGCTACCTCCTCACTGGGACACAGAGACCCAAGTCATGAGACTCAGGTCTACGGCGTAAGTGGCAACGCCTAGTTTATTTTTAGTCTATCCTGCTGACAAAGGTCCCGTCTCTTGGCACCGAGGCCAGCTTAGATGAGGCCAGGCTGGGGCGCAGGGCGCAGTACCACCAGCCTCCTCCCCTCTCCCCACCTCTGCTCTATCTGACTCCTGCTCTGCAGCTCTAGTTCATGGGGAAATGGGCTAATGCCACACCCACTCCGGCTCCCCAGGCAGCTACCAAGTCCCCAGAAAAACTGGACAAAAGCCTAGACTCCCTTCGCCATCCCTCCCAAGAGCCAGCATAGGGGACTGGGAGTTCCGCCTAAATCTCAGATCCAGCCTGGGTATTTGTCCAGCTGTTGTGGCGGTTGGGGTTCCCTGGACCTCATGTAGACAAGGGGTACGTGGGTCTTGTCCTCCGATCTGCTGAAATCCTCGAGCCCCCTCCTCCTTGAAGGTCTTCTGTGGGTTCACAGCGGGAAGCATTAGAAACTCCTTTTCCACTCTGTGCCTACAGGCTGAATTTGAATGGAATCCCTCCCCCAAGCTCTCCTCTCTCCTTGGCACTAACCCAGAAAAACAGGTCTGTTTTCCAACGCAAAATCTGATTGGGTCACTCCCTTCTTCAACAACCTTCAGTGGCTCCCTATTGGCTTCAGGATAAAATTATCCTTAGAATGACATAAAAAGCCCTTGGTCATTCAGCTCCTGCTTACTCTTGAGGCGTCTCTCCTCCTTCTCAGCCACTTTAAGCTTCAGATATTTGGATTGAGTGAATGAGTGAATTGTTTACCCAGCAAATTCCTATCTGGCCTTCAGTTCTAGGCTCAAGTTCTAACTCCTCTGTGAAGCCCTTTCCTGTTCTCTGAGAATTTCCTATGTATGTGCCAGGCCCCTGTGCCAAGCATTCTCTGTGCACCACGATTTAATTTTTCTTGTGCTTCCGTGTCTGTCGTCCCACCGAACTGTCAGCTTCTCAAAGGCAGGGGACAGAGGTGGGCAGTTAATGCTGGGGGAGGAAGGATGGAAGAACTTGAGGGGGGGGGGGGCTCCGCAGGGTTCCCCACACGAGCCACCCCAACCCTGTGTAGTTAGTAATTCATTAGCAATTAGTTACCGATTGCTGCCGTAACTCATTACCACGGATCTCGTGGCTTAGAAAACAGACACAGGTCAGAGGTCAGAAATCTGAAATGGGTCAGCAGGACTGGCTCCTTCTGAAGGGGAGAATCGTTTCCTTGCCATTTCCAGTGACTAGAGGTTGCCTGCACGCCTCGGCTCCCGGGTCCTCGCTCACACCCCTCTGATAGCTGCTCTCATCGCCACATCTCTGTGACTCTCCTGCCTCCCTCTTTCCCTTATAAGGACTCTCGTGATTATGCTGAGCTCCGATATGATCATCCTGGATCATCCCCAAAACAAAATCCTTAATTTTTTTTTTATTAAAAAAATTTTTTTAATGTTAATTTATTCTTGAGAGAGAGGCAGACAGAGACAGAGTGTGAGTGGGGGAGGGTCAGAGAGAGAGGGAGACACAGCATCGGAAGCAGGCTCCAGGCTCTGAGCTGTCAGCACAGAGCCCGACGCGGGGCTTGAACTCATAAACTGTGAGATCGTGACCTGAGCCGAAGTCGGACGCTTAACCGACTGAGGCACCCAGGTGACCCAGCAAAATCCTTCATTTGATCCCATCTGGAAAGTCCTTTTTGCCATGTAAAGAAATGCATTTACAGGTTCCAGGGATTAGAACATGGACATCTTTGGGCAGGGGGTGGGGGTGAGGGGGCGGTGCCATGATTCTGCCTGCTACGTGCTGGAAACTGAGAACGGGTCAATTTGGGAAGAAGGAAAGTGTTTGGAGTCTCAAATGACACCCCTGTCTGGCCTGAGTTTCCTCGTTTGTAATCAAAGGAATGGTGCCACAGGGTCCCCGATGTACTCTTGGGGACATTTTATGAGCCCAAGATTCTACCTCTGCGGCAGGAGAGGATGAGGTGGGAACACTTCCTCCTGCACAGGTGACATCTGCCCATCCAACTTTGACTCTGACTATCCTCAAAACCCTCCCCCGCCCCCCACCTGCCTGCTCCTTCCCCGGTGCCCTTGCCTTCTTTTCCTGGGACGGGATGGAGGGCTCTGTCTGGGTGCTCTGTGTACCCACGGAGCCCCGACCCATGGCTCAAATGGGGGCGCAGGTGCCCCCCCCTACCCAGGTCAGTCAGGTGCCCTCAGCAGGCAAAGCCATAGGGTTAAAAATGGCACTGCTTCTCACAGCTTTTTCAGGGAGAGGTTAGAGAAATTTAACTGGGAGACGAAATATTTGCATATAGAACGCCACGGGTGCCTTACGGTGTAGAATACAAAATTGGCTAGAATTTTGGAAACAAAACTGGAGAACTCATCGCGGGACAGCCACTGGAGGAAAAGCTGGAGGAAGCAAGGCAGAGGTCCCTACTGGGGGGGCCCTGGAGAGGCTGCGCGGAGGAGTTGAGAGAGAAAACAGGTGTATGTTGCGGGACAACCGGGAGTGAGCGAATAGAGGAGATTAAGGGCGAATCTGTGCTGCGTGGGGCCTGGGGGGAGGCAGGGGACGAGGAAGATGCCCCTCCCACTCTCCCCATCTGTTGCCCCTGCTTCGGCCTTGGCCTCCCCCGGCCCTTCCTCCAGAGACTTCACCGGGACCTTGTGCAAGAGAGGCAGATGTTTCCAGATGAGGCCAGATGCTGAGACTCGGGGAGCGGGTTGGCCCCTGTGGGCTTGGAAGGGTGGGGGGGAATGAAGGAGGTACAGGAAATGAGCGAGGAGGGAGTGTGATCTCTAGCCAGGGGTCTCCGCTAATCCTCACCACAACTGGGGAGGCAGGTGTCAGGTCTGTTTTTACAGATGAGTCAACTGAGACTCCGCACGACCCACTTTCCAGCCCCACCCCTTACCACTGAGTCCGCACTTCAGACGGATCAAGCACCCAGGGCCCTCCTGTAAGGCCCCTGTCCCTCTCCTAGTCTCACCATAGACCCTTCCTCTTTACCTTTGGCCCTGCTGCTCTGTCCTCACCTTGCCTCCTCCTCCAGGAAGCCCACCTGAGGCCTCCACTCAGCTCTGTCCCGCTGGACTGTCTGTCCCTTCAATCTGTCAGCCTAGATGTGTGTCCCACCTGCGCCCTCCCCATCAGACTGGGAGCCCATTATGAACTCCAACTGCCCCTCCCATCGGATCACCTAACTCCTCTGAGGTTGAGGGAGGCTCACTTACAGTCCCCGTTGGAGGTGGGGGGCAGGCCGGTCACCATGGCGCAAGAGGAGAAGTACAAAGGCAGCCGCCTGGGGCCCCAGATGAGGTGAGAGCCTTGGCTGTGTCCCAGCCCCATAAAGAAGGATGTTAACGGCCTCTTAGGGAGCAGGCGAGGGTCGATCAAAGGGGTGTGCGGGGGTAGGGGGTGGTGGGCTCACTGCTGAGGGAACGAGGGAACGGCTCCTTCCAGGTTGGGGGGTCAACCCTGGCACCTCCTTTCTGCCCCAGCAAATGGAGTATCTCATCCTAGGAGGCTACTGATTGAAGGAGAATGATTTCTTCCAGTCTCCGATTCCTCCTTCCTGCCGGAGTCTTCATGATCTCGACTACCCCCACCGGGGTCCACCTCTTTCCCCCCCCCCCACCCCGGGGACACCCAGCAGTGGGTCCTGAGGAGCGAGAGAGGGCTCGGGTGGTATCAGCTGGGAGAGGAGGAGGGGAAAGCATAGGAGGTGGGGCCGGCTTACCACAACCTGTGCCCCCACCAGCCTGACTATGAAAATCAAAAGCAGTCGGCCGTCCCGCTGGCTGACTGACTCAGAACCGGGATCTGGGAGCGGCTGGAAGGCCTGCTTGAAAGTAGGAAGTAGGAAAACAAACGGTGATTTGGGGAGGAGCCCAGGAGAGCCAGTGTAGACACCCGGGCAGAGGCTCAGATGTGGCAGACAGGTGGGGTGCGGGGGGGCTGAGGCTGCCAAGGCCTTGGTGGGACCACGGGATGAGCCCATGCCAGGCCCATGGTCCTCTGAGCCTGTCAAGAGCAACCTATTGTTTTGCACATGAGGAAAGAGACGCTCAAAGACAAACAGGGTCTTGTTCAAGGTCACACACCCCTGAGTCAGCGGCAAAGCCAGGACCAGACCCCAGGTTAGGATTTGAGGTTGGTGGGGTGGGAGGCCTTGCCTCCAGAACCATGTGTCCGCTTGAAGGCGCAGCAATGAAATTTTCTTTAGTTTGCTTATGAGGTCTATGTTCATTGCCCTCCCGCCCTCCCCCCCATGAAAGGAGACGCAGAAGGCTGCTGGGCCGCACTCTATTCATTCCTGGGGACTCTCCATGCCCCAGGTCTTTTCCTGTCCCCTGCCTCTGGCCAGACCATTGATTTCCACAATTAACCAAATCACAAGACCCAGAGCCCTCCTCTCAGTGTGTGCCCGCCCTCCTCTCAGTGTGTGCCCGTCGGGCCTTCTCTCCAACTCCCCTTCTCCCAGGAGCCACCTCCTGGGACAGTTGCTTGTCTACTCTGGGCAGCCCACCCCCAAGGTACAGCTTTTGCTTCTCATCTACCTACCACCTTTCCAGGGTCCTCCGCAGGCCATGGGATCATGAAGCGATACATTTACACAGCCTCAGAGCTGGAGGAGAGAGAGAACCCCAAGCAGGCTCCACGCTGTCAGCACGGGGCCCGACAGGAGGCTCGAATCCACAAACCGTGAGATCGTGACCTGAGCTGAAACCAAGAGCCGGGCGCTCAGCCCGCTGAGCCACCCAGGCGCCCCTGGAAGGGGTTTTAGAAATGTCATCTGTCTCTGCCCATACCCTCACTTAACATAAGGACCCGGAGGCACGCAGAAGAGAAATGACCTGTCAAGGTCACGAACTTCAGTTCCGAATCTGGACTGCCTGACTCCAGTCTGTGTTTTCTGGTCCCTGTGGTTCTCCAGATTGGGTACTTGCAGTGACAGGGGTCACACAGACCTTGGCCAACTCCCAGGACCGCCTGCCTTCCACAGGACTCCTTTAACTGGATGGTTTTTCAGCTTGGGAGCCAGGCCAGAAAAACAGGAAGTTGGAGAATAGAGAAAGAGGAGCGAGAGGGCAGTCCACCCATCTATCAAACCTTTATTGACCGTCTCTGATGTACCAGACCCTATTGGGGAAGCAGAGCTGAACAAGCCACGGCCTCTGCCTCTCAGACAAGGAGGGGCAGACCCCCACTAACTGTGGTGCTGGTGTGGAATCGCCAGGCTAGCAGTTTGAGCAAAGTGCTGTGGGAGCACAGAGGAGGGAGCACAGCACATCCTCCTGGGGCAGGGCAGGGGAGGCTTCTCGGAGGACACGTACCTGACCTTGGAAGGGGGAGCACAAGCGTGCCAGGTGGAGATGGGGGGCATTCCTGACAGAGGGACAGCAGGAGCGAAGGCCAAGAGGAGTGAAAACCTGGGGACGTCCTGGGGACGTGAGCCACCCCACGTGGCCACCAGCTCACTGGCTGTTGAGAAGGAAGTGTGTTTACCCAGAGGTGGGTTTAGAAAGGTATGCTGGGCCTGCTGGTAGAGGCCTTGTGATGCTCTATCTTGAAAGCAATGAGGAGCTAACCTGTTTAAGGTAGGAAATGGCGATTAGTGTGTATTTGAGGAAACACACTCTGGCAGCAATATGGAAGCAGGAATTGACTGGGACGCCCGCTGGAAGAGTTCTGGAACTGTCCAGTGGAGAGAGGCCCAGGGCCCGAGCCACACAAGTGTCAGACAGCTGGGAAGTGAGGGCCCAGAGGGGGCCCATTTCATGCAGAACGGATTCTACACTCACCGACCTGGTCACATATGGAGGACGAAGGGGAGAAAGGGGGCAATGTCTCCACGTTGCTGGCTCAGGCAACCAGTGGCTGAAGGCACCTTTTACAGGAGAGTGGGCTGGGCTGGGAGGGAGGGACGGATAATGAGCTTTGAGTTCGACACATTGAGTTAGAGGGCCCTGTGGCACAGCTGGTTGGCGACAGCAACTAGGCAGCCGTCCAAATGAGGCTACGTTCGGGACAGAATCAGAGTCGGGTGGCTCAGAGGCCGTATCTGCTCACACGCTGAAGTCAGCCAGACGGGGGTTCAAATCCCGTTCCCGTGTTCTTGTTCTGGGACCGTGGACAAGTCTCTGAACCTCTCCAAACCTTAGTAGTCTCATCTGTAAAAGAGAGAGAGGAGTAGTGAAGATCAGATGAGGTCCGGTCGTTGGCCCGCACTTGTCACGTGGCACGCAAAGTTCTGGATGTTTCCCCCTCCGCCTGCTCCGTCTCCCCCGCCGCAACTTCCAGTTCTCCAACCGTGATGCCGAGTGTCCCCATAGAGGGCCCACCCTTCCTCCTCTGCTGCTGCCCAGCCTGGACTCCAGGCCAACCATCGCCAGAGTTCAGCTTTGGGGCTTCAATTCAGCCTGCTGGGCTCCCAAGAGCCCAGGGAGGCAGCTCTAGGCCCTGGCAAGGCTGACAGGGTGTGCGGTCCACTGCCAGGCTGAGTTGGGTCCCTGATAAGACCCTTATCTTCTGTGGGCTTCCTCTTCCTCCTCTGTCACGGGAGGGGCGGGTTTGGGTGATGGGGGCTGACCTGGGTCATCCCTGAAGCTGGGTCCGGGGCAGACAACCCCGGATGCAGCCCTCTGTCCCCGGAGGATGGAAGAGAGGGGTCGGGCTCTGGGGTCACCAAGTCTTTTCTCAGGTCTGACCAGGTGGGCTAGAGGGGTGGAGGGGGCGCGTCTGGGAGCGTCCAATGCCCTCGTGCCACGCAAATGCCATGCAAATGTCATGCAAATGCCATGCAAATAACCGGCGTGCCCCGCTGCCTTCCCCCCTCCTCCCCCCCCCCCCCCCCCCCCCGCCGCGGCTTCCACGACGTGAGGGTCTTAGCGGTTCTAAGACAGAGGGTCTCTGGGGAGGAGGAGGCCCGTCCGGAGGGAGGAAGGACCCCCGCCCTCCCGGCCAGGACCCCACTTGGGTGGGTGGGGGGAGGGGTGAGCCGGTCCGACTAATGGGCTCATGATTCATCGCTGGGCTCTTGTCTGCGCTAATTGGCTCTGCCGGCCGCCTGATTCATGGCAGGGAGCCGGGCTCTAGGGGACCCCGGTGTCCCTCCCCCGCCTCCCGCGCAGGATGGCTGCGTGAGGCTTTTAGACCCAGGATCCGTTCCAAGGGACTGCTGCCCGGCCATCCATCACCGCTGACAGACTGGGGCTCCAAGGTGGGGGGCGGGGACGCCGGCACCGAGCTGCCATCTGATGTTTCCGACCCCCTCCCCACCCACCTCCCAGCCACCGAGGGGCATCGGAGGGCAGCAGGCCCTTGGCCTTGGGTCTTAGGGAGCCACGCGGGGTATTCAGGCAGGTGTGAGCGGTGAGGGGGGGGGGTTGTTTCTAGAGGAGGGGAGAGAGGATGCGGTGGGAGGTGGGAAGGACTTTGGGGGCAGGAGAAAAGGCGCGGAGGCAGGTGAGGGAGGGCCGGGCTCCAAGAGCAGAGACTCGCGACACAGGAGTCTGGTGACTGCGAGCAAAGATCTGTGGCAACAGTACTGACTCCGAAGCTTCCTCTGAGGCTGCCCGGAAGAAGACTAAAGATACCTGAGGGTTTGAGACCTTCTGGACGACCTATGGCAAGTCGCTTAACCAGTCTGAGCCTCCATGTCTTAGGACCTTTAGAAGAGAATCATGCCCAGGCGTGGGCACTCATGGGAAGCAACCTCTGGCAGGGTCTTCGTCTAGGCGTCCAAGATCCCCAGGAGTAGTGTCTTTCATTCATTAGAACCTCGATGACAAAAAGTACACATTGGTCCCTGCCCTCCCAGGTACAGGGATTGGTGGGGGCTGTGCTCCCTGAACAGGGACATCTCCCCCCACCCCCCGCCCCCACCCTACGATCTCCGCCAGAGCGTGTCACTGCACGGAGTTTTTTCAAGCTCTCTAAGGCCCCCCATGTCTACTCGGCATCTGGGCTGAGGCAGTAGAAAAGGCCACACCCACCAGGCTGAGGGGGAAGCAGCTGTCAGCCCTGACTGTCAGAAAAGGGGGCGGGGGTAGTTCAGGGTCAGGGACTGGGGGCTGGAAGGAGCCTAGCCGAAGCTGAAGGAATACCTCCTGCGGGAATGAATCCATGAATGAACAACCATCCCGCAGCCTCCGCAGAGGGAGGCCTGGCCTTGCAGCAGGAGATGAATGGAAAACGGTCCGCAGCGAGGCGCCACCAGCCTCGTGTCTCCACTCCTCCTTTTGACCCGCAGCCACATCCAGGTGTCGGCAGGGCCTGTTGGCTCTACTTCTCAGCCAAACCCCGATGGGGCTCTTCTGTCTGTCCGGGCTGTGGGCGGGACGCTGCCGCCAGCGGTGGGTCCCGTCTCCCCTCCCAGCCTCCGTGCTGGCACCTGTAATCCATTCTCCATTCAGCAGCCGGATCTTGTAAAGACATAAATCAGATCTCATCGCTCCCCTACGCAAAACTCTCTCGTGGTTTTCTCTCACATTCAGCAGAAAATTCAGCCTCCTTGCTTTACCTCACGAGGCCCTACGTGATCTGGCCCCCGGCTACTTCTCTGACCACACTCGTTCTGGCCTGCTTGCTCTGGCTCAAAACCATTCCCATTTCAGCACCGTGGCACTGGGGTTCCTTCCGCCCAGAAGGCTTTCCCCCCACCCCCACCCCCAGTTCTGCACGTGGCTGACTCCTTCTTGGCCTTCAGATGTCAGCAAAAATGCCACCGCCTCAAAGAGGCCCTCCCTGACCATCCCATCTGTCGCAGCCCCCAGGAACTCCCTACTTATCACGACAATCCATTTGTCTTCGAACCCTTAAAACTACCTGATGAATTCTCATTTATCTGCTTGAAAATCTGTCCTCCCCGGGGTGCCGGGGTGGCGCAGGTCATGATTAGTGAGTTCGAGCCCCGCATCGGGCTCGCAGCTGTGGGATCCTCTGTCCCCTCTTTGCCCTTCCCCCGCTTACGGGCTCTCTGTCTCAAAAATAAATAAACATTAAAAAAAAAAAATCTGTCCTCCCCCAGAGAGTCCTGTCTCCTGAGGCTTCCCTGCTCTGGCTGCTGTGTCTCCGGGATGTCCGGGTCTCTCCCAGCATTCCAAGGGTTGAAGGAAGGACTCACAGGGCAGGCCTTGCCACCAGCTTTTCCTAATGGAATATTTTTCTTTTTCTGTGTGGAAATATTGTCTGCCCGATGTCCTCCCCCGGTAGTTGGACGGCTGCCCCTCTCCACCATCCTGCTCACGGCCACCTTCTCCCTCCCCACTCATCTCACCCCACTGCCTCCCCTTGGCAGGAA
Organism: Panthera onca; assembly: GCF_046562875.1. Lineage (NCBI taxonomy): Eukaryota > Metazoa > Chordata > Mammalia > Carnivora > Felidae > Panthera > Panthera onca. The sequence continues at coordinate 52,863,825 of NC_138352.1, read as the reverse complement.
GTCTGGGGTCAGAGCTGCGGTGGGGGGGGGGGGGGGAGGGGAGGGGCGATCGCGGGAGGGTGGGGTTGCCCCTCCCCCTGCCCCGAAGGGCTCCGTGGCTTTGTAATGGCACAGGTGGCTTGTGGGTTTGTGAAGGTAGTGAGGAGAGATATCCCAGCAGCGTCTGGGAGTCTAGCACCTTCCACCACACCACAGCCTCCCCTGCCCCCAGGGAGGAGGAACAAAAAGAGGCTATGTCTCCCGAGAGAGAGGATCCCCATCGCAGCCTGGGGGCTGGGGGGGTGGCTATGCCCAGCAGGGTCACTGCTGCTAGGCCAGGAAGTCCCTCTAACCTAGTATCCATCCACTTTGCAATTTGAGCTCTGGAGTGACCCTCTACTCCTCACGTAGGATTTATTACCCTCCCCCCCGACCCCCGCTGCAGAGGAAACTGGAGGTCAGGGGTCAGGAGAGAGGAGACCAAGTTCATGTCCTCAGTGCTTAGAAGCCGGTGTCCACGGGGAAAAGCTCTGATTTACAATTAGCAGTGGGGCCAGACCGGAAAAACACAGCCCCATTTTCCAGAGGGAAAAACTGAGGCCTGGAGTGTTTCACTCTACCTGTCTAAAGCCAGGGCGCCAGTTTCCTCCTGCTGCCCCTCCCTCCCCCTTCCTCTGGGGACTCCACCTTCTTCAGGCTTCCACCACAGACCCCGCTGGGGACCCCGCCCTGACAAGGGGAGCCCCTGAGATTTCTGTGCTCCCTCTTCCCTTCCTCCTCCCTCTCTCCTCCTTCCTGAAGGAGTGTGGTGACTCTTAACCCCGATGATGGCCACTGCTGCCTCTGCCTAGTGCTGGCACCTAGGGAGGGCTCCTTGCCTCTGTAGCTGACTCCGTGGCACCCCGAGGCGAGTGTTGTTCCTTCTCTGAGCCTCAGTTTCTCCATTGCGCAGTGAGTCCAGGGGTCCTTTCTAGTTCTGTGAGTTTGCCTTTTGTGAAGTCCGTGTGACTGCGGTTTGGGAGAGGGAGGTCGATGCGCTTGACGAGGGGGTGGGGAGTAGTCATAAAGGGGAGCGGGGTGGAGACTGTCCTACTGTTCTGAGACCTGTCACCGTGGCCACTCTCTGCCCTACCTTGCTGCATTTCTTCACTGACCCCCCTCCTCTCCAGGCCCTCCCTGCTAAGCGGGAGAAGATACCAGGCAGAGGGCTTATGGAGGAAAGCGGCAGAAGGACCCTAAATCACCCCCCATCTTGCTCTAGCTGCCAGCCAGTGACCTTCTCTCCCTCACCACCGACAGTTGGAGTGGAGGAAGGAGGCGCGGCCCCATACTGGGGGCTTCCACTTATTGGGACGCCTGGTCCCTGTCCCTTTGCTTTGGGATCCATAGGCACAACCCCTGCCCTCGGGTCCTTTTGAAATGAGAGGTGTCCCCGATCTCAGACAGCTCTTGCCCAAAGTCTACGGATATCAAGACATGAAGGCTGATGTTGCCCCAACATCAGGAGGGACTTGGCACCCGCCCCGGCTCCCGGGGGCGGGGGCTCAGAGAGGGTGAGTCAGGGGTCTGAGACCACCCTGCGAGTGAGCCACTAAGGCTGTGGAGGGTAGGATAAGCCCACTCTCGGGGGGCACCAGGAAAGGGGCAAGAAACCCAACAGGTTGAATTTCCGAAAAACGCACCAGGATCACGCGTATTTTCCCCAGCCATCCTAAGTGTGGTTTTAAATGGAAAACACAGCCCATCAGGGCAGAAGCATGTTTAGATGAAGCGAGCCCTCTCCCTCCCCCACCCGGCTGGAAGCTTTATTTCTGCTGAGGCAAACATGTGATAATATTTATTTCACAGGCCTGGGAGGCCTGACTGTCACCCCTCCCCTCCACCCAGCTGGGGGCATGAAGATTTAGGTTTCCCGGTCCGTGGTTTCTTCTTCAGGAGCTTGAGGGTGGTAGAAAGTTGCTGGGGGGGAGGGGGGGAAGGGTATCAGGGGTCAAGCTTCCTCGCTTCTCGGCCTTTTGGCTAAGATCAAGTGTAGGGGTCAAGCCTCTGCTCTGGGTGAGCCTCGTGTTTCTCCATCCGTGAAATGGGGGTGATCAGCTCTCCTGTGGCAGCCAGCCTCCAGTGTGGTCCCCATGAACCTCTCCTCCTGGTTTTCGTGTTCGGAGTCCCCTCCCACATTGAATAGGGCCGAGGGATGTAACCAATGGAATATCCTAGAAATGGCAGAGTGTGATTTCATGTAACTTCCTCCTTATTCTCTCCTAGATCACTTAGTTGGGGGCGGGGGGGGGGGGGGGGCATTCGCTGCCATGTTGGGAGAACACTCCAGCAGCCCAAAGGAGAGGCCCAGGTGTCGAGCGGCTGAGGCCTCCAGCCAACAGCCGGCGTCAGGTGAGTGCGCCATCTTGGAAGAGGGTCCTTCAGCGCCAGTCACGCCTTGGGATGACTGCCGCTACCAGAGGACATCTGACTGGGACCTTTGAAGAGACCTTGAGCCAGAACTACCCAGCTAAACGTCTCCCAACTTCCTGACCCGCAGAAACGATGCGAAATAATACGTGGCTGGACTTGTTTTAGGCCTCTAAGTTGTGGGGTACTTTGTGACGCAGCAATAGATAACTAACGTAACCTGACAGTCCCTTTTCCTTCTGGTTTGGGCCGCCCCAGCAGCTGCCTTCCTCATCTGTAAGCCTTGGGTGCCCCTCTCCCAGTCTTGCCACTGGGAGGCGTGGATCTCCCAGCGTTAGAACCGGCCTTCTTTTGGCTTTCGTCCCCTGTTAGTGTTTCCCGAACTTGCGTGAGCTTAACAATCAGCTGGGACCCTTGTTATTTTTTTTTTAATTTTTTTTAACGTTTATTTATTCTTGAGAGACAGAGAGAGACAGAGCGTGAGCAGGGGAGGGGCAGAGAGAGAGGGAGACAATCCGAAGCAGGCTCCAGGCTCCGAGCCATCAGCACGGAGCCCGACGCGGGGCTCGAACGCGCGAACCGCGAGATCGTGACAGGAGCCAAAGTCGGACCCTAATCGACTGAGCCACCCAGGCGCGTCCCTGGGACCCTTGTTAAAAACATTTTGCCCCCCTAGTGGATCTGGGTCACCCCCAGAGAGTCCTCAGGACCCAGCAACTCTGGAAAACTCTAAGCTGTGTAGAAGCTTCTTATACAGCTCCTAGCCTGTAGCAGTGGTTCAATAAGTATCTTCTCAAAAGTTCTGTTTCTACTGTTCACATGTTCTCCATCGTGAACACACGTGCCGGGGGGACACGCTACGTGTTAACCTGCTTACTTCTCACTCCTCTGAGGTGGGGGAGGGTGGGGGGGGCCAGAGAGCTGGGAACCCAGCTCCTTCCCTCTCTGAAGCCGACCCTAACCACTCTCCCTGGTGAAGCCCAAAGTGTCTGGTGTCCCTCAGGAGTGCCGGCGGACCCTTCCCTTGCTGTCATACCAGGTCACCCCACTCCGGCTCCGTTCCAGCCAATAGGCAGCGCGGCCACCACCCCTGTGCCGGGTGAGCTCAGCCTGTCGGCCAGCGACTGCCCCCGCTATTTCCCACCGGTACTCCCTGCCTCCACCCCTCCTCTGCATCCCAACCAAACTCGTGGCTCCCTCCGCCAGGAAGTCTGCCTGGGCTGCCCCTGCCTTCTTGCCCACTGCTTCTCTGTTGCTGCCACGCCCACCTGGTGCCTCAGTCTGGATGCCCCACCCCATCCCTGTCTTTCACAGGGGCCAGGGACTCCTCACTGGGCTTACTCAGTTCAGACGCAGTCGGCTAATCTGACCCCTAGCAGCAGATGAACTCGGGGTCAATCGCTTGACTTCTCCGAGCTTCCGGTTCCCCGTTTCGTATACTGGACATCTTGCCCCCCTGCCCCCCCCTGCTTGGGGTGAAGGTTTGATGAGATTGTGACTTTGGAGAGCACCCTGCAGATTATAAAGTGCTGTGTAAACGCGAAGGGTTGGTAAGTATGAGCTTTTTCCAACACCTCCTCTGCCCACCCCACCCTGCACACGTTATCACAGCCTTTGCTATAGTCCAGGGGTTACATTGGTCCCACCCCCACCCCCACCCCCAAATCTGTGCTTGTGTTGCTTTGTTGCCTGGAAGGTTCTGGAAGGCTCTTCCCCCTTTCTCTCTGCCCGGCTTGCTCATAGTCACCCTTCGCAGCCCAGCTCAAGTGTTTCCGCCTCCATGAAGCCCTCTGCTTCTCTCCCTGGTGGAATTAACGCCTTCCATCCACGGCATTCGTGGGTGCCTTTACTGTCCTTGTCACCATGCTTATGTCTGCTTGTATGTCTGCCTCCCCCACTGGACCATCTCATTCACCTTGGTATATATGCATGCCGCAGGCGCTCAATAAGTGCACGTTAGCTTTGCATTCCCTGCTCTCTGTTCCAGTCCTACTTAAGAGCAGTTTGCTGTCCTTCCTAGCTCTCCACAGACACTTCCTCTTCCAGATGAGTCTTTACCATTCACTCCCTGCCTCCCCCGCCCTCCAAAATCTTGATCAATTACCTGCCCTCGGCGAAAAGAACCAAAATGAGGCATGACTGTGGTCTGGCACTGAGCCTCTCTCCTAGGGCCTGGGACAGACAAGAAAGGCATGGGGAGGGGTGCGGGTGGGTAGGAGGCTCCAGCACCCCACCCCCCACTCATGGGGAATTGGCTTTGGCTCCGCTGCTGTGGGGAGGGGGGTGGGGGTGGGGTCAGGGTTTGGTTTTCTGGCATTTCATTTATGCCTTGGAAGTTGGTTTGGGCTGTCAGGGGATCTGGGGAGGGGAGCCAGGCTGGTGGCAGGGGGTGGCTCCATGAGCGGTCTCTGCCATCTCATTGGCTTCTTCCCTGCACTGAAGGCAAGATCAAACATCAAACGCAGCCGGCTGGTGCCTGGCCTAATGGAGGGAGCTGGGCAAGCATCTTCCAGATGTGTGCAGCTGTTTTCTCCCACTCCCCGTCCGGGTCTTGGATTGGAGACCCGTGTCAGCTGCTCCGTGGGTCCCGGGGCCCCGGGTTTGGGGCTGAGGGGGCTGGCCTCCTCCTCTCCCACCCATGACCACAGTTTTCCACTGACGGAGTCTCTCTCACCTTCCTCCGCTCCTCTCCTTCTTTCTAAGGAGTCTTTTCATGCCCTACCCACCCGGAAGTCCTTCTTGCTGTATAGCCCCCATCTTTCCTGCTCTCAGGGACTATCTTCTGGGACTGGACAAAGGTGGGGGGGGGGAACTCTCTCAAGCAGAGAGGAAGGAAAGAGAGATGCTCCAGATGATTCGACAGGGGGAAATGTGGGGAGATAATGAAATATGTGAAGCCCAAGTTAATTTGAAAATGGGAGCACTCCACTCCCAGGCACTCAAGCAGTCAGGGAGGATATCAGCCTCTTAGCCGCCCGAGTCCCTCTTCCCAAATGCTATAAGCTTCTAATAAGGATGTAATACAATTGAATCTATTACAAACTGAATTGTTTACAGAAATTTACCCAGCTGCAGACATGGTCAGGGAAGACTGGCCCAGTGGGAAGGCAGGAGGGCTGGAGAAACAGATGAGGAGCAGGGAAAGGAACGGCGGACGATGATGGAGAGATGGGAAGGGAAGGGGTAGAGAAGAACAGAGGAGAGGGATGCAAGGAGGAGAAGGAAGGAGGGACGGTGTCTGGAGGCGGAGTGAGGCAGGCCTCATCACTCCGGGCGGCCCCGGGGCCATGTTGGTGAGAGAGAGCTGTGTGCAAGATGGGCCAATGAGCCTCAGAGGGACAGGCTGCAGTGACACCTCGCACAGGTCCAGGTAGTGGCCGGTGGGGGGGCGTGGGGACACCATGGGCGGGGCTTGCGGCAGGGCAGAGTTTCAGACAGGGATGCCTGTGGTTCGACTGTGTGGAATGCTTCTGCAGGAAGGCTCATGGGACTGAGCGGGGCAGTGGGCTGGCTTTTCTGGATCTAGGACTCCCCAGGTCCCTCTGCTCTACATACTGTTGTACCTTTCCTTGGCTGCCTGCTGCCTCAACGCTGGTAAACACCGGAGAGATAAGCACTCGCTTATTCATTCAAAACGAATGCAAGCAAGAAGCAGGTGTCGGGCGCTGCCCTAGGTGCTGGGGATTCACCAGCATGGCGCCCATCGTCAAAGAGCTCACGGTTTAAGAGGCAGAGGTAGGGACAGCTGTAGACATAGCCCAGGACATTAGGACGGTAGGAAGAACCACAGAGCCCCGTATGTAATAGGTGGCCACGGAATATGAGCATACCTCCAGGAGCGGAGGGGAGAAGGGGACTCACTGTCTGTGGAAGCTGGCCATAGCACAGAGGGGCAGCATTTGGAAGATCTCAGGTGACTCTGAGCCCCTTGAAGGCAGGGGGCTGTGCCTCAGTCCCCCCCTGCCCCTTGGATTCCACCACCCAGCTCCTGGCACAGAGCAGGAGCGCAGTGACAAATTAATGGTGCGTTAGTCAGGAGCTCTTGGGTTGTAAGTGACAGAAAGTCATCGCAAACTTTTTAAGGGAAAAAAAAAAAAAGGGAGAGAGAATATCGTTCAACATCATGGAAATTTCCCGGAGGAGGCAAAGTCCGGCAAAGCCAGGCGCAGGTGCTACCTGTTGTCACTGAGCACCTCTTGCCTCTGTCTTCTTCTTGCGTGAGCTTCTCTCAGACCATCTCAGTCAGGCTTTCGTTCTTAGTCAGGGTCTCCCCAAGGGACGGTAAGAAGGCTTATAATAGTCTAGGTCAACATCCCCAGCACAAAGAAAGCACTTCTTTCCCTGTAGTCCCAGAGGAAGCCCAGGACTGGCTGTCACTGGGTGGATTCAGTGATATGCTCACCCTTGAGCCAATCGCATGACAGGGGCATTGTATACACTAATTTACCAGGTTCGGGTCATAGGACCCCTCCCAGAGTGGCCAAGGGGGTAAAAGCAGAACGAAAGTAACCCTCTCCCTACAAGAGAGTTGGGGAGAGGAGGTTTCCCATAAGCTAAAAAGAGCAAAGTGGTGCTAGGCAACAGGTGTCCGTGACGAATGAATACATGAATGACTGGATAAATGAGTTGGGCCTTGAAGGGTGAATAGGAGTTCACCAAGCAGTGAGAAGACAGAGGGTCACCTTATATGTGTGTGTATACGCACAGAGCCTGCTTTAACATTCTCTTTTATTTTTGTTCCTGGCTGCCCATCCATGTCTGTTCCCATCTGTGTGTTTGGAACATTCTGGAAGCCCCAGAGGGCAGGCATGATGTCCGCCACACTCCATCTGGGCACTGCTCAGGCCTGTCCGTTGAGACACTCAATCAGGGCTGTTTAGGCTCTGTGGCCACCCTCCCCTGCTCTCCTCCCCCTCCAGCAGATATGGGCTAGGCCAGGCCACCACCCAGTCCTGGACGAGCAGGTGGGAACAGTGAGGAACCAGAGACACAAGACGGGGAATGATGGGGAACCCCCTGCCCACAATCTCTCCTGTGCATCTGGGGGTTTCTCCCTGTCCCTGACGGCATCGGAAAGTCCTTAAACAGCCATCTGTGAATTGTAAACACGAGAATCTGACATGAAAGGAGGATTCTTAAAAAAAGGAAAAAACACACAATACAATTGCTCCCTTCTGGCCCTTGGGCGCGTGGCATATTGGGTCGCATGAGTCGCAATTCTGCTTTTTCCCACTTACCCCTCTCCCTGGGCTGCCCCCTGCTTGCCAATCACGGCGTTTGACAGTCGCTTGAAGTTCATAGCGGGGCGTGTCTTTGACCTCCCCGGCCCACTGCTAGCTGGCGTTTAGGCTGTCAGTACGTCTGCTCCTTCCTTCCTTCATTCCTTTGTGTGTGCATTCGTGCATCGGCAGTGATCGCATACTTGTTACCCGGGCCAGGAGGACACCAGATGGATAACAGACACAATCACCGCCGTCCCCAAGGGGCTCAGCGCCCAGATGGAGGGACAAGGCAATCCCCAACCCCCCCTCCGCGGCACATTGTGCTGGTGGCCAGGAGGGAAGCAGGGTGCCTGGGGTCCACGCAGGGCTCACTCAGACTGGAATAAAAGGGAGGGCTTCCCAGAAGAGGTGATTTCCTGTGCTGGCGAGTAGGAGAGAGGGAGATAGTTCTGGAAGGGGACGTGGTGGGGTGATGAGGCTGGAGAAATACCCAGGGGTGATGAACTGAACGTCATTGGCGGCAGGTTTTTTCTTTGGCTGAGTTCTTTCCCCTCCCCTGCTGCCCCGTCTCGGTTCATTTGTTAGCTTGACCATTCATGCCGCTTACGTATTCCTGCCTGCCTCCCTCAGTGCCAGGCACAGGGCTTAGGCTGCAGCAACCCCTTCACCCTGGCCAGGACTCTGGGGTGTATCCCGCAAGAGGGGGAGGGAAGGACAGGGGGCCCAAGCAGAAGGAAGGGGTGAGAAGGGAGTTATTTTTTTTTTAAGTTTATTTATTTATTTTGAGAGAGACAGAGCATGCACACGAGTGGGGGAGGGGCAGAGAGAGAGAGAGAGGGAGACGGAGAGTCCCAAGCAGGCTCTGCGAGAGCAGGTGTGCAGCTGGCCCCGGGGCTCGAACCCACGCACCATGAGATCATGGCCTGAGCTGAAACCGAAAGTCAGACGCGCAACCGACTGAGCCATCCAGGCACCCCCAGGGTTATTTTTGAAATTGATTTCTTATGATTTTATTTTAATGTTTTTAAGTTTGTTTATTTACTTTGAGAGCGAGCGAGCGGGGGAGGGGCAGAGAGGGAGCGCAAGCGGGCCCTGCCCTGTCAGCGCGGAGCCCCATGTGGGGCTCGAACCCACCGACACAAGAACGTAACCTGAGCCGAAACCAAGAGTGAGACGCCTAACAGACCGAGCCACCCAGGCACCCCCTGCCCCCCCTCCTCCAGAGTTATTTTTTATTTCGTTAGAAAGGCAGCATTCTGCTCCTTCAGGGTCCGGAGCTGGGCTGAGATTGAAGGTCACATCGTAATCCCCTCCCCATAGTGCTTTGGTGACTCTGTGCTCCCAATGCCTGTCCACTAGAGGAGAGGTCTCCAGAGAAGACTGGGGTGGCGGGGGCACCTGGGTGGCTCAGTCGGTTGAGCGTCCGACTTCGGCTCAGGTCATGATCTCGCCGTCTGTGAGTTCGAGCCCTGCGTCGGGCTCTGTGCCGATCGCTCAGAGCCAGGAGCCTGATTCTGCTTCGGATTCTGTGTGTGTGTCTCTCTCTCTGCCCCTCCCCACCTCATGCGCTCTCTCTCTCTCTCTCTCTCTCTCTCTCTCTCTGTCATAAATAAACATTAAAAAAAATTAAAAAAAAAAAAAGAAGACTGGGGTGGTAGAGGGACCTCAAAAGGCAGAGGCAGGAGAGAAAAGCCGCCGGGAAATTACACGTTTCCGAAGCCTCCGGGGCTGCACTAATGAGAACCAGAGAAGGGTCTAATGGAGATCAGATTGCCCAGGGGCTGGCTCCCAGCAGCCCCCTCCCCAGCCTGCGGAAAGGAGAGGCCCGGGGACAGGATGTAGGTGGGAAAGGGGCCACTCTCCCCACCTGGTCCCTCCCTTAATCTCCCTCCCTTAATCTCAGCTGGAGTGGAGGGGGTCGAAGCTGGAGGAGTAGGACCAGGTGGGGAGAGCGGCCGCATCCGACGGGGGAGGCCACGGCGGTGGGGAAAGAGGCCGGCCAAAGGCAACCCCCCTAGGGCCTGGGGTTCCGTGGTTTCCCCAGGCCACTCGGTCAACCACCTGCCCCACACATGGAGCCCTCTGGCTGGGAAGGACCAGGGCAGGGCACTCAGAGGGAGAAGAAAGCCCGGGCTGCCCCCCCCCCCCCCCGGAGGCATTCCCAGTCTGAGGGAAGAGACACAGTCCAGCAAAGCCCCTGGCCTGGGGGGCGGGCCACAGCCCTGCTCTCTGGACCCCAGTCTGGTGGCTGGGCCAAAGCTCCACTGCGGGGGGGAAGGGGGAGAGAAGACTATGCGTCCATGGGGGGGGGGGGCGGCGCTCATAACCAGGGGCCAGACAAGGAAGGGGACATCAGCCCTACTGCAGGACCCCTCTCTCCTCGTACCACTAGGAGTAATGACATAGCCTAATGAGGGTAGTAACAGCAGCCATCTTGAGGTGAGCACTCCTTTCCCGCCAGGCCCCTGGGTGAGAGTTTCGTGCATATTAAAATTTTTTTAACGTTTATTTATTTTTGAGAGAGAGAGGGACAGAGCACGAGCAGGGGAGAGGCGGGGGGGGGGAGGGGCAGAGAGAGAGGGGGAGACACAGAATCCGAAGCAGGTTCCAGGCTCCGAGCTGTCAGCACAGAGCCCGACGCGGGGCTCGAACTCACGAACCGTGAGATCATGACCTGAGCCGAAGTCCGGCGCCCAACCGACGGAGCCACCCAGGTGCCCTGAGTTTCATGCATATTTACTCTCATTCAATCTTCACAACCACCTTGTGGGGAGGAAAGGGCTGACCTTAAGGCCATTTTGCGGGGAGGGAAGCCGGAGCTCAAGAGGAGCGAAATCCAGTGCTCCCAGCCAGCCCTGGCCTCCCAGGCCTCAGCACCCCCTCTCCTTCCACCTCTGTCCCTCTCTCTGTCTGTCTCTCAGTCCTGCTTTTTACTCCTTCCTCTTGTCTCTTCACTGACTTAGTGCCTCTTTCCCCTTCCCTCTCTGAGTCCCTCCTCCTCTGACTCTGTTCTGTCCCCTGCCCCCCCGCCCCCGCCCCCCGCCCTGTCCAGCGGGGCATTTGGTCCTGGAAGGTCATGCGCAGCCTGCCCCTTCCCCTACAGCAGGGAGCCAGGCTGCTGGGGGGCTGCTGGGGGACCTGGGTGGGGCACACAGACCACAAAGGTCACCGACACCCAGGGAGAAGAGGCGCAGAGGATCTTGACAGGAGGCAGCTGGACACAAGGCTGGAGCAGGTCGGTGGGTCTCCGGCGAGGGTCTCTTGCAAGGTGGTGATGAAAATGCCTCTCCCCCCACCCCGCCCCGCCCCCACCTTCTCCTCCCTGACACTTCCCCTAGACTTGCATTTTCTCTCTTTCTCTCTCTCTCTCCCCCCTTCCCCACCCCTCCTCCTCTATCGATCAGTCTCCCCGGCCCTAGCCAACATGGAGGCCTTGGATGGTGCTCATGGTCTTGCTTTAAATTTATTGCCCAGTAAAGGAGGCAGCAGGTTGGAAGCCTCCATCACCCGGCCCCCACCCTCTGCGTCTCCTCATCCCAACAAAAGCCAATCGAGACGCGAACGTCGTCCATCAAATGCACCAATATGGGGTTATTTATAGGCTACCCCCTTCCAAGAAAGCAGAGTGTTTTTCCTCCTCTCTTTTCTCTTTGAGCTTTCACGGCTCAGGAGCGAGGGGACGGTTGGGTTCGTTATTTGAAAAGCTGCACAATGAGATTCCCATGCCTCGGATTCTAGGGTAGGGGGGCCTAGAAGTGTCTTGATTGGAAATGAATTAATTAGAAGCGAGGCTCTTCAAGTCTCTGAGTTGGGTTATTTATAGTGTTCGGTTAATTTTGATAATTAACACCGGGGAGGAAAAGCGAGTTCCGGGCAAAGCGGGGCCCGCCAACAGAGACACGCTTCCCGCCCCGTCTGCTCCCCTCCCCACGCTGCTCCATTTGGGCTCTGTCTAAATAGGCTACTCCCTGCCGTGGAGTCCCTGGGTTTTCTAAAAGTAGAAGGAAGGAGACAAAGCCCAAAGCTGGGGGGCTGCTTGGGTGAATAGCTCTCTCTGAGAAGTGGGGGACTCAGGCTGTTGGGGATCCAGGCGTCCCGTCCACCCGGCAGCGGGCCAGCACCGCCCCCCCCCCATCCTCTCCCGACCACGTGTCCTTCCTGGAGGAGCAGGTGCCAGGCTGAGGGTCTGGGTGGCATTCGGCAGGGTAGCCCGTGGAACTGAGAGAGCGGGGAGGGCTGTGCCCAAGAGCTGGGCAAAGACGCCCATTCTACCAAAGCAGGCAGGGAGGGAGAAGCCGGGGGGACAAGGGCGAAACAGAGACAGCCATTCCCCAGCCGCCTGGTTTGGAAGGAGAGAAAGGGTGGATTAGGAAGATTTTTGGAGAAGCAGGAGGTTTGGACTATGATCCTGCCAACTGCCACCCCCCCCCCGCCCCCCGCCAGGAGCAGGACGGGCATTTCAACAAGGAAGGGTGATCTATCACTAACAACGGAAATGGGACTTCTGAGTGCCCCCAACCGGTGTGGCCAGCTCCATCCGGGCCCATTTGCTCCCCCATCCCTCGCACAACCCCCACACTGATCGCTCCCTGTCACCCCCCTATACCCCCTGTTCAGAATGTCCTCCCCTCCCTGCCCTGGGAAGGTCCTTTCCTTGGGCATGGTTCATGGTGCACGGGACCTCCCCGGGGCACCTTCGCCGAGTTGGTGGTTCTCGCTGCGCCTGCTCCCCTGACTTCGTCAGGTGCATCCTCAGTGGTGGCAGGGGGCTGGGGCCAAAAGACGGGGGCGGGGGGGGGGGCGACTCTGAAGCGCCCAGCTGGGACCCTCTCACCAGAGCTGAGCAGCGGGTTGAGGGTTCTGGGCTGCCCCCAGACACCCAGGGGGTTCACCAGGAAGAGAGCGCTTTTCTTCCCCGGGATGAGGACCAAGGGCTGTCCCCTGAGTGGAGGGCAGGTGGGACCACCCAGCACAGGTACCGGAAGCGGTGGGAGGCCTTCCTCCCCGGGCCTGGCGGCTACTTCGGCAGCCTGGCCTCTTTAGCGCAGAGGCGGTCTGGAACACAAGAGGAACTTCAAGGCAACCTTCCTCTCAGAGGGGAGCTCTGCTCCAGGGCTTGCCAGGGGCTGGGGCCAGACCGGAAATGGGATCGGTGACCGAGGGCTGTGGGCTCCTGTTGTTCCCGAAGCCTGTGCCAGCTCCCCCCGCCCCCACCCGCCTTCCTCCTCCCCTGCGGATGTTCTCAGGTGTCTCTACCAAATCCCTTCCTCTGCCACTCCTTCCCTTCTCTCCAGCTCCTGATCCCTGATAGGAGGGAGAGAGAGAGAGAGAGAGAAGGGTTGAGTTCTTCTGCTGGCTTCTCCCTGCTCTCTATCTCCCCATCTTCTTAACAAAATGCACCGTGTCCTGGTCTGGCTCCCCTTCCCGAAGCCTTCCCAGCCTTCCCACCACTGTAGGCTCCCCTCCCACGCGAGCACCCCGTTCTTCTTTTCCCTATGCTGGGCCCCTGCTGCGTTTGCCTCTGGGTTGTTTGGAAGCTACTAACCCGTCTCTCTCTCTCTTTTCTTTTTTTTATTAAAAAAATTTTTTTAATGTTTATTTTCGAGAGAGACAGAATGAGAGTGGGGTAGAGGCAGAGAGAGAGGGAGACACAGAAGCAGCCGCAGGCTCCAGGCTCTGAGCTGTCGGCACAGAGCCCGACGGGAGGCTCGAACTGACAAGCTGTGAGATCATGACCTGAGCCGAAGTCGGACGCTCAACCGACTGAGCCACCCAGGTGCCCCTAACCCATTTCTTATTTTCTATCCTGTGTTCTCTGGGTCAGGCTCTACCCCTTCTTGAAGGCATGTTCCCACCCCAGACCAGGACGGCGGGGGGTGGGGGGGGGCAATCGTGAGGGTTTGTGGGAATGGAGTCCCTTCTGCTTCCCAGCCCATCCCCACCCTAGATATGGGGAGCTCAGCTCCCCTGCTTGTTCACCCACCTGCCTGTGTCCCTGCTCTGTTCCTGGGCCTAGGGGACTCCAGGCCCCCTCTGTCCTCTGCGGGCAGGGCCTGTGGGCGGGTGGTGGCTGTGCAGGCCAGGCCCCTGACCCCAGGCCACCGCAGGCCAACCTTCAGACATCTCTTGAGTGTTTTTCCCTCAGTTTTTCAGCCCAGGGGCCTTCGGGGAGCTGCTGTTCTGTCTCCAGCTTCCTCTGAACAGAGAGCCCATTTTTAATTAAAGTGGAAAAAGAGCTGAAAATCTGTTCGCATTTAATCATCTTGACGACCTTTTTGCTTAAGAGTTTCCAGCTGAGGGGGGACGTTGGGGGGTGGGCAAAGGCTTTCCTGGAGACTGGGCCTGGGTCAGAAAGGAGGCGGGAGAGCCTCTTACACGGATGAATAATGGAACAGGAGCGGAGGTGGCTGAGGCTCTGAGTGCCGACTCAGCACTTTCCTCCGCCCGCTGGCTCCTCCAGGAGATCCCCCCTCCTCGTCCCCCCTGCACCTCCCGCACCTGCCTCCCCTCCTCCGGGCACCGTGGGCTGGACAAGGCTGGGGCTGGACAGGAACCTGGCTTCAGACTCCCTAGAGAGGGGGAGCAGGGGTGGTCTGGGAAGGACCACTTTCCTCTCATGGCAGGTGGGGAACAGGAGAGGCCCTGGGAGTGGTCTCAGGTCACGGAAGTAGGGGCAAGCTGAGGGGACAACCCTCACCTCCTGCCTCCTTCAGCTGAAACTGCCAAAACGGGTTCGTAATCCCCTTCTTTGCAATGGACCCACTGAGCCACTTGGAATACATCGTGCGCTTCTCGGGGCCTCAGTTTCCCCAATTGTAGACGGCCGGGGGGTGGGGGCGGTGGTGGCTTCCACTCCTGAGATCCGAGTCCTGGCCTAGAGTGTGTAACTAGGAGCGCTCTTGTGCTCCTGCCCCAGGTGTGAATCACTGTTTGACTGGGAGCCCCTTAGACTGGGAGATCCCTAAGGCCATGAGTTGCCCCTGCCCGCCGCACCCCTGTCCAAGCCCAGCATAGGAGTGGAAGGTGGCGTTGAAGTTCCTCTCCATGTTCCAGACCCGCCTCTCCGCTCCCTTGGGCCAGCAGATTGCAGCCTAGAGACCACGTCTCTCTCTCTCTCTCTTTAGAGCAGGGGGACTTCCAGGGCGAGGGCTCGAGGGCTTGGTCTCCTGCCTCAGCAGGAGCTGTCCCCAGGGCAGGGTGGTCTCTTCTCTTTCCTCCGAGGGAGGGGGCGCTCATGGCCAGTGGATATGATAGGACCGAGAGAGCAGGCGGGTGTAGGGAGAGCTGGCTGCCCGGGGCCCTCTGTTCTTACACGTTCAGCCTCGTCTCAGGCCCCCCCCCCCCCCCAGCCTTGGAAGGGTGGGACAGAGAAGGGATACTCCTGCTTCAGCTCCTTCCCCTTCCTGGGCCCTCTTGGGGGTCTTCCCTTGACTGAGAGACTTGCCAGACTGTGCATTCCTCCCCTTTACCCTCCCCTGCTAGGAACCAACCCAGACAATTGCACTTGACCCTACTTCCCAGACGCGCCAGGGAGAAGATAAGCTCGAGCCTGGGATAGCTCCTCCCCGCAGTGATTCCCGTGGGAATTGTGCAGAGCCCAAGGCCCTGTCACAGGTCTGGCTCTTATCTGCAGCAGGAAGGCCCCGGAGCCTGGGTCTCCAGTGCTGACATGTCATCTCACCCCTCATCCGGTCCCCAGCCTGCAGGCCAGAAGCCATCAGCAGCAGCAGCAGCAGCAGCAGCAAATAGAACGAGAGTAATTGACATCTCACAAGCCCCCTTGACTTTCGGGGCACCCTCACTCAATACTGCTTTGACTCCTTGCAGCAGCTCTGGGAGACTGGGATCTCACACCCATTTTTACAGATGAGGAAACTGAGGCTGAGGGGAGGGGGTGTGGGAGGGGACTGGGCCCAGGGCACTGGCAAATAATGGTAGACTGGTACCTGGGTCTTCTGATGCCCCATCCTCTTACCTTCCCACCTGCTGGCTTTGCCCGGCTCCAGCCATGGTGTAAGCCTGCTTAGTTTTTCTTTAAAATGTCTTGACTGTCTTTGGATGCAGAATAAAAAGTGAGACGGACGACTGAGTCCTTCAGAACTGCGGGACAGCGCTGCGATCCTTGAGGGCTGGCAAGGAGGAACTTTCTGGAGGATAGCCACCCACAGAGACGAGGGCAGAGGCTCGAACAAAAGGCCAGGGAGGGTTGGGCCCTGGAGTTAGCAAAAAAGACCGCCTCCCTGGGGCTTGGGGTACCTGAATCTCTCCCCCACACCCTTACCACAAGGCCTGGAACACTCCACCAAGCCCTCAGGTAGAGCATTGCCCTCTCGGGGCACCCCTTCTCCCAGTCCCAAAGTCTGGGGGAATTAAGTCCCTACTGCGGATGATGTCTGATGAATGGATCGGATCTGTGATTCCTTGATGAGAGATATGGATGCGAAACAGGGCACAGGAGAGAGGGTGGTTTCTGAAGGAAAAGACTACAGATGGGAAGGTAGAAGCCTTGACCAATTTCACTGTTATGTCAAAGGAAGAGAGAAGACCATTCTGAAGGAAGCGGAACCCAGGCAAGGGCTTGCGGTGGGGGGTGGGGGGGAGGCTGATGAATGTGGGTCAGGCGGGGCCCTTGCTGGGGGCGAGTGGAGGCCTCTGAGGCTGGGGCAGGAGGTGAGGGAGGGCGCTGTGAACTGGCCCGCTTTGACACTCCAGTTAACCCAACTGGACTCGGAAACTGGCTAATTTCTCCCACCCCCTCACATTTACTGACACTGCTCCAGAATCAAACTGCACTGACCCAAACCAGTTCCAGGGCGCCCACCCTCCCCCTTTGTGGGTCAGGGTCCCCCTTGCAGCCCAGAAGGAGTCAGCTCAGAGGTAATCACTGCATCACGCTTCAAAGCCACCACTGAGCCAGCTCCTAATGGGGGGCAGCGGGTTTCACTTACCTTGCCTGGCCGCCTGCCCAGGGCAGATGGGCTGCAGCTGGGGGAGGGGTGGGGGGGAGGCCCCGCACCTCCTCTCCCCTCCCCTCCCCCGCAGAAATTGTTGTCTTCTTGCCCATCTCCCTTCACCCCTTCTCTGGCTGGATTTTGGAACCGGGGGTGGTGGTGGTGGGGGTGCGGGTAGGGGAGGCGATTCCCCCAAAGCAGGAAAAGTGAGCGCTCACTGAGAGAGCTTGAACATCATGCCTTGGAGCAAAAGACAAAGATCGTCCCCGGGGTTACCTCCATTCCTCCCACCTGGGCCCCCAAGCCCAGATTCCATGAACGGGTGTCAGGAGGGGGCCCCTGAGTGGTAGCATGGAAGGACAGAGTACAGTCTCTCTGACATGGCAGGTTCTATCCCCCCAACTCAGGGTGAGGGCTGGAGGGGCAGGGATGGAGGGAAAGAGTGACAGGGAGAAGTGTGGCTGTGGGGGCCTTGTGTATTACACTGGCCACTTACCCACTGCTTCCTGCCTGGGGTGGGGGCAGGGGTGGTTCCTTGGGCCAGTGGCTTACCCTCTTCGAGCCTCAATCTCTTATCTGTAGAATGTCAATCCCAGCACCTCCTTCAGGGGGACCCAGTGAGGATTCGAGGAGGTAATGTGTGGATCTCCCTGCCCATAGGACGTCTCCACAGATGCGAGTTCTCATGGTCTGGCTGGGGCTTCAGGCTGGTTCCCCAGGGACTGCTGGGGACGGGCACAGGGAGCTGTGAGTGGTGTCTTTCAGGGGGCCTGAGGTGAGGGGTCCCCGCGGGACGGGAGGACAGGGGGTGTGTATTAGGAGCTTGCCTCCCGGTGGGGGAGGGCGGGTGATGGAGGGGTGGCCAGGTGCATGCGGGGGGGGGGGGGGGCCACACATGTTGACTTCTGAAGATGTCGCTTGACCCCCGATGCTACTCCCATTGACATCCTCACCTTCTCACCTCAGGGTCACTATCAGGTCCGGGAAGCCTTGGAGAGTGTGTGGTGGGGGTGGGGGCGCAGAAGCAGGAAGGCGGTTGGCCCAGCAGTCATGGCGATGATGGTGACGGTGGTGGCGATTGTCCCACTGTCATGGTAGTGATGGGGGTGATTGTGGGTGTGGCCGCGATGGCCGTGCTGGTTCTGGTAGTGGTGCTGGTGTCACGGGGATGGTGGTCATAGTACGGGGATGGTTTTGGCACAGGAGGCCGTGATGGTGACAGTCGCGGTGACGGTAATGGTCCCGGCGAAGGAACGTCCCGATCACAGCCACGCTATCTACAGGATGGTCGAGTCAAGGTGCCACCTCATAGAATAGTACTTCACATCAAATACCTAGAACCTGGAAGCCTCCACGAGGGCAGCTGCTATTCACCGCTGTGTCCCCAGGGCCTCCAACAAGCGTGTGGCACGTAGTAGGTGCTCAATAAATATGTGCTGAGTGAGTAAAATGAGATCAAGTCTTTCCTTGTGGTGGACACTGTATTACCTCATTTATTCTTCACCAAGCCCATTTCAGACTTTTTTAAGTGTTTATTCATTTTGAGAGAGAGAGAGAGAGAGAGAGAGAGAGAGAGAACCTGAGCAGAGCAGGAGCAGAGAGAGATGGAGAGAGAGCATCCCAAGCAGGCTCTGTGCCTTCAGCTCAGAGCCCCATGCAGGGCTCGATCTCATGAGCCACACACAAGATCATGACCTGAGGCGAAATCAAGAGTCAGATGCTTAACTGACTGAGCCACCCCAGCCCCCTCACCCACGGAGCTTTTTATTTTTTTATTTTTACTAAAAAAAAATTTTTTTTAATGTTTATTTATTTTTGAGAGAGAGAGAGAGCGAGTGGGGAAGGGGCAGAGAGAGAGGGAGACACAGAATCCGAAGCGGGCTCCAGGCTCTGAGCTGTCAACACAGAGCCCAAGGCGGGGCTCGAACTCACCTACCTCGAGATCATGACCTGAGCCCAAGTCCCACGCTCAACAGACTGAACCACCCAGGCGCCCCCCACGGAGCTTTTAAAAAAATTCCCACTTGAGGGGTGCCTGGGTGCCTCAGTCGGTTAAGCATCCGACTCTTGAGCTCCGCTCAGTTCTTGAACTCAAGGTCATGAGTTCAAGCCCCGCATTGGGTTCCGCACTGGGCATGAAGCCTACTTACAAAAAAAAAAAAAAAAAGAAAAAAAAAATCCCACTTGATAGGTGAGGAAACTGGGGCCGAGAGAGATGACATAACCCACCTAAGACAACCGGGAGTGCGTGGTGGGGATGGGGTGCGTAGACGCGTACAGCCAGGCCTACCTGACTCTCAGTTCAGTGGTCTTCCATCTACATACTTTGCGGCCCCTCCCCCCGCGGGTTCTCAGCACTACATTGTGGTCTTGCGCTCAGGCTTAATCATAGAAATGCCGCTAATAATAGTAACAATTGCTGTGTGTAATTGTCGAAGTAAGGCTTAAATGATCAAGACCATGGAAATTATTAATAAGCCAGGGCCCAGCCATGGTAGTGTGGGTCATATTAAATCGTGTTGAGACGGATAACCTTAGCAATAATAGTAACCGGGATCATAAATTAATAACAGGAGTATTTAAATTAATGCCACATTGTCGATACCCTTGGTAGTAAGCAGCTCAGATGCCCCTTCCTGCATCGAGGCCCCTTCCTGCCTTCCATGAACTCGGAAAGGAGAGGCAGGGCTGTGAAAAGCTGCCAGAGGAGGAGACAGTTTGGAGGTGGTCCCTGCTGGGGAGGAGGGATTCCTCAGGGATCTCTGGAGATGGGCTAACTGCCTGGCCTCTCCTGCCCAGCCATGGAGGTGGTGGCTTATCACACTCGTGCTCAAGGACCCAGGGATGCCCACCTGTTCTTTCTGAGGCTGTCCCCTGGACTTTGTTGGATACACGGGAAAGATGTCCCAGGGCAGATGCCCCCCCCCCTCAGCCCCCCAATGAAGAAATTAGCTTCAGCTGATCTAGGGAGTCACCTACCAACTGCTGAGATACTCTCTTCCCAAGTGTACTTGATCTTCCCCCCTCTTCCTGTCATGTGGGAGGGCAGTAGTATTTTTTTTTTTTTTTTCTGAGTCAAAACTGAGGTCGACACATGGCCAAGATCAGGGTGTGGGGATGGGCTTTGTAGATTTGCTCCTTACAGGCTCTCTGTTCGGTGGCCTCCTTGTCTGGGAATCAGGAATGTGTGGGGACAAGCAAGGAGTAGGCATTGAGGTGGGGTGCTTCCCCTCAAAAGACTGGTGGCACCCTCCCTGGGTTGCTGGGGGGGGGGGGGCTGCGATTGGGACCCGCTATGGTTTGTAGGGCACGGTGAGTGTGGTCCTGGGGTTGCTTACGTAGTCCGTGGTATGTAGATGTGAGCGTATCCAACCCCCTTTCCTCGTAAACCCTTCTACAGACCTTTCCTGAACCAGGCATTCAGATAAGAAATCGAAGTCCCCGCCGGCAGGCAGCTCATAAGCTAATGGAAACACTCGCAGTCTAGTGAGGATACACGTGTGCTTGCGTATGGGTGTGCATGTGTGTTCATGAATGTGTGAGCACCCAGCCGGAAGACTGCACCTGCGAGGGCTTGTGTGGTGACTTGCATGGAAGTGTGAGTGTGCAGGTGAGTATGTGTGTTTGCACGTTATGACCACAAGTGCAATGAGTGTGCACCGCGCACGAGTGTGTAGGTGCACATGCATGTGTAGAATGCAGAGGTTTACACGAGTGCAGGAGGGTGGTGTGGACACGTGCGTAAGCACATGTATACGTGAGCTTGAGGGTGTGTGTATTCCTGTGATCTTGTGTGCACACCTGATACCCGCCCCCCCCCTCCAAACCCATCTTTTGCGAATTCAGAAACATCAGGATGGACTCCACCTTGAATGCCCCTGCTGCACGCTGTTGGGCTCAGACCACCTTGCTACCCCTCCCCTCCCCTTCCCCTACGCCTTTGCCCGGGGAAGGGGCAGAGGTAGGGATCGGGTGTGGACCAGGAGGTGAAGGGCCGGGCGGGCCTTCCTGCTGAGAACCGCTGAGAAGGGAGCAGAGCCCCGGGGAAAGAAGCCGAAGCCGGAGGCAGAGGAAGACGGGTTAGAGAGTGAACCCGGCGGGGTCTGCAGCCCAGAGGGAATGGGAGCCGCGGTGGGGACGCCCTGGTCCCAGAGCCCACAGCATCCGGGAGCGACACGCCGTAGCGCGGACCCGGCACTGGGTACCGGGGCGGAGTCGGGAGAGGTTCCGAGGGCCCGGGCGCGGAAAAGCGGCCGCGGGGCGCGCGGGCGCGCAGCTCCCCGCAAGCCCTCCCTTCCCCTCCTCTCCCCTCCCGGAGGCGGCGGGGCGGGCGGGCGCGGTTCCGGGGGTGGGCGGGCTGGGCGGGGAGGAGGCGGGGCCGCCGCACTGGCTTCTCCCGGCCCCTCCCGCCCGCAGCCAGAGCGAGCGGAGCCGCGGCCAGCTCTGGGGGGCGGGCGCTGGAGCGCAGCGCCGCGCAGCCCTATCCGTCCGCGGAGCGGACTCAACTGGAAGCCGAGCGCTGCCGCGGGAGGCGGGCGATGGGGGCAGGTGCCGCGGGCTGCGCCATGGACGGGCCGCGCCCGCTGCTGCTGCTGTTGCCGCTGCTCCTGGGGGTGAGTGCTAGCCGGAGGGGAGCCCGCGCTCTCTCCCCGGACGGGAACCCCAATGGGCTCAGGTTCCGCCAAGGGAAAACAGAACAGAGCGAGGGGGTCCCAGATGCTGGGGGTGGATGGCGGGCGGGGAGTTCCGATGCCAGGATCCACGGAGGAGCGTCTAGGGTTCTCAGAGCGCAGAGGCGACCCTGAGACCGAGGATAGAGATGCGCGAGACAGGGGCGCGGGGATGCGGGTCCTCGGGTACCGCGGAGGGTGTGTACGGCAGAGCCGAGAGGGGCTCTCTCGGATGCCTGGGTTCTTCTGAAGAGGACGCTTGGATGCCGGGATCTCGAGGCGACTTTCCCCCTGAGCATCTTGATCTCTGGAGGGTCGTGGGACGGAAGGAAGAGGAATGGGACGGGGATTGGAGATATGAGGGACAAGCGGGGCTGGGGCGGGGAACCGGAGACGAGGAGATAGAACAATGGGGGAGGAGGTTGGAGGGACTGGAGGCAGAGGGGACCGGGCATCGGACAATGAGGGCCAGGCAGACAATGGGGGGGAGGGGCGTGGGAGGGAGAGCTTCGGGGAACGGGGGGTCGGTTGCAGAGAGAGAAGTGGGTTAGGGAGGGCAGAAAAAGGACGACGGCGAGGGAGATAGATGCAAGCAAAATGAAAGAGGACGGAGAAGGGAGAGCGGACCCTGAAGTGGTCAGGGCCCCGCCTTCTCGCCGAGGGACAGTGGGACAGACAGAGCGGAGGGACGGACGTTTCCCGCGCCTGTCGCGTGCTCTTTCTCGCGGCCTCGCCCAGTCTGGGAAATGAGCCTGGGGATCCGAGGCTGGGAAGGGAGCGCCCACTTCGCCGGGGCGAACCCGTTCCCTGCTTCCCCCGCGACCCGCGGGCTCCTCCGACGCGCTGATGTTCGCGGTTTGAAGCAGCGCCTAGGACCGACAGGGATGGAGCAGACACCGCGCGACCCGGTCTGGCCACAGCCAAGTCTCAGGGCGCAGAGCGCTGGGACTCGCAAAGCGGGGAAGGTCCCGGCGGCGCGCAGCCCCGGGTCGCGCTGGCCGAGGTGGCCGGCAGGGGGCGCTGAGATGCGACGGCTGTGCCACCCGCAGCTTCGGGCGCGCCTAGGGCTGCGCGCCGCGCCCGCATTCCGACCCCGTCAAGTTAAGCAACCCGAGCGCCGCGCCCGCGGTTCGCTGGGCTCCAGCGCCCAAGCGGGTCTGGATACCGCCCGTGCCCCGCCCAGCTTTCGGTGGAAGACGCCGGGCACCGAACCAGACGGAGGCGCTCAGGTGCCTCGGATCCTGCCTCCGCCTAGGACTGCGGGTCCTCTTGAGCATCTAAGTCCGTCCGGTAGTCCCAAGATACTCAGGAGATGTGACCTGTGCGGGCCCCTGAACGGCACCGAAGAGGTGTCATCACTCTCCCTGCCATTTTCATCTCTCATCTGAGCATTGCATCCCCAACCCCCATCTTACAGGAAGGGAGACTGAGAGGCTCTGGGAGTGTAAACGACTTGGCCAAGATCTCGCAAGCAAGTTAACTCCCCAGTGCTTGCTAGGCCGTCCCTCACCTGATTCCCAGCTCGGTACTCCCCATACCTCGGAAGGAGGCAGCACGGCGTCCCAGCTCGTTTCTCCGCGGGGGCGGGCTTGAGGCCATCCCCAGAGTGGGCGGGCGGTGGAATGTGGGGGCCAGGGTGGGCAGAGACCCTCTCCGGGCACTGGCCCCATCCCCGAAGCTCAGCCCCTTGGAGCTGTCAGCACCTGTGGCTTCGCCGGAGATCTGGGAGTGACCGTGGGCATGGTTGCTGACTAACGCGGCGGCTCAGAGAGGCATCTTGACTTGGGGGGGTGGGACTGGGGTGGCCAGGAGTGCAGAGCTCAGAGGGGCGAGGGCGTGGGCTCCAGACCAAGGCTGGAGAGAGTCCTCCCCCCACCACCCCAGTAGAGAAGGGGCGAGGAAGGAGGGGAGCTGGGCGCGGAGCGCCTGGGAGCTCGGGAAGGTGGACCCCGCGCAGAACGCGGCCCCCAAGCGCCTGCGGCTCTGGCCTCCGCCTCGCCGCGGGACTGCTGTCTACGCGCTCGCTCTGCGCGCCGCGGCGGTCCGAGGTTCTTCCTGGGCCGCGGCGAGAGAGTGCTGAAACCAGAGCGCGTCCCGGCGGCTCGGCTGGCCGGCCGCGCCGGTAATGGAGGCACTTTGTCATTCAGACGTCTGTAACCGGAGCCGCCGGGCTGGCTAATGCGCCTAATAGGGATGCAACGAGCGCAGCAAATGAGAGGACAGGGCGGGGGAGGCGGCTCGGGGATGGAAGGGGTCCCCGCTCCCCTGTACCCGCCGGGGTCCATTCACACGCCTACATTCTGCCCTGGGGGTGGGGGTGGGGGGTGGGGAGGTGGGAATAATAAAATCGGGCGAGTGCCTACTATGTGCCACGCACTGCCCTGGTTAATTTCTACTGTGTCATTTAATCCTTATAAGATCCCCGCAGAGTAAATCTAGTTATTCCCCTCATACAGTTGAGGGAGTTGAACCTCCCAGACTTTCAGGCGTGAAACCAGGCTCCCCCAGTTCGGAAGGGGTGGAGCCCCTGTTGGAACCCGGGATGCTTGGCTTCGAGTTTATTCTGTCCTCCGAGTGCCATCACCACCCCACTCCCCGCCCCCCCCCCCCCCCGCCCCCGCCAGCCTTCTAGATCACGGAGGGACACGAGGTCCTTGACCATCACTAGCCCTCAATATTAGATCTATGTCCTATGTCCTTGGCGCCACAAATTTGGAACTGAGCCCCTGCCCCCCACCCATGGTCTCCCCCCGCCCCGCCCCCTCCCATAGCCTCCATGCAGCAGCATCCTCAGTAATTAGCTCTTGTCTCCTACCCTAAATTCAATCTCTCTCTAAAGGAGTGGCACGCATGTGGCAGTGTCTCTCCTGGGTTTGCATCGACCTCAAAAGACCCTCCAGGTACTTGAAAACTCTCCAGCCCCCTGGCGGTGGTTAATGGCTCCATTCACCTAAGGACCCCTTTGCGGAGACTGTTGTGAATGGTTAGGGCTCATCCCACTGAAGCAGTCATATAGTTTCAAATTCTTTCACCTATTTAGTGTGTTTTCTAGTTTGTCCAATTAAAAAAAAAAAAACGTTTTAAAAAGTCCGTTCATCAGAGGATGGGTCCACCTTAGTTTTTTAAAAGCCCTGAGATGGCGACAAGATTGCAAAACATTCTCAAAAAATGGGATGAAATCACTCCATTAAGTTGGAAGTGAATAAGTGTAATAGATGTACATTTCAGGCCAATGTGGCTATCATTTTGGTAAATTGATCATTTTGGAGCAAGAAGCCTGAATCCTGGTCATCCCTCCTTGCTTCCCGATATTGCCCCACTTTGGACCGAGCAAAGGTGTGACACAGGCCATGAGTCAAGCCACTTGGCAGAACGGCCTCTGTGAGCCTCAGTTTCCCCATCTGTCAGAGAGGAGATGAAGGCAGTCCCTCAAGTCTTTCCCCTTCAGCATCTTGGCTTCTGATGTCACTGTTTGGAGTGGTATTTTCTCTCCCTCAAGGGACTGTGACTTCCCCCAGGGGTCAGTGACCATGTCGCATTGGAAACTCTTAGTTCAGCGCTCAGTAAATAGTTGTTGACTAGCGAATAGTTGTTAATTAATCAGTTATCTGTAAGGAGAACAATTCCCATCCTCCTTTGGTCCCTGTGCCCTCTTCAGACTCTTCCTGGTGGGTAAGTCTATCTTCGTGCCTATCCCGCCCCCTCCTCTTAGGTAGTTTCCTCTCTCTGGGGCTGACTACAACTCTCCCCTCCCACTTGGGCTCAGCAGCTCAGCCTCAGACAAGACACTTCTCTGACGACCAACATCTATTGAACTCCTTCTACACACCGGACGGACTCGCATAAATTATTTCCTGTAATTTTCATGGCGACCCTGAGCCGTAAATATTACGAAGCCAGACTCTTAGGTGGGAAAATGGAGGGCTCAGAGAGACTGCGACTTGTTCCCAGAGTAGCATACTGTTAAGTAGCAGATCTGGGGTGTTTTGAAATAGGACACATAACACAAGCACAGGAAACGCCTGGGTACTAATTATGTGGCCTGGTGTCCAAATGCAAGACTTGGGAGAAGAGAGAGGATCGCAGGGAGGGCAGGCCTCGAGGAAGAGGGGGCTTGTACGGGATGCACAAGTGCCATCGACAGACCCCCTCAGCGGGCCCAGCTCTCTGCTGACCTCAACCAACTGGAACCCAGCCAAAAGCCACAAAAGCAGCAGGAAAGACCTTGGGGGGGTGGGGGGGTGGGGGTGGGGAAGAGGGATCTTGAAGTGTATAAACACCTTCTTCGCTTAATGCCTACAGCAATGTTCTGAGACAGGTATTGTCACCATCACCTAAAGATGAAGAAACTGAGGCCCAGAGACACTTCAGCCTGGCCCAGGTCACCCAGCTCTAAGTGATGAGCCAGGATTCAGAGCAATGGAGACCCCTGAGGAGGAAGGCAGTGTAGCTTGCCCCTTTTCCCCGGAGAATGGCCCCCTCCTGGTTCAGATCCTACCTACACTCCGGGTTTTATCCCTCCCTACCCAGGCTAGTTACATGCTTTCTACAGATTCACTTAGGTCTCATAAGTTAGGGTGGTGGGGGAGGGGCTGCTCAGGTCACACTCTGGTAGCAGCGAAATTGACAACTGATATCTTGACAGGAAGGAGGGAGGCAGAAACACTTTAAAAAAAAAAAAAGGGCTGACAGAAGAACTCAGACACAAGAGTGTGATAGTTTGGGGTAAAGACACAAGGGCTTCACTGCACGGCAGCCCAGAATAATCACTGGGGTTCAGCACTGAGTCCCTGAGTCCTGGGGAAACTGGGCAGGTATGTTCTGGAGTCAGAAGGGCACAACCATGATGCTTTACAACGAAAAGCATTAGAGCGGCAAATCGTCTAGTTCATATTGTACTTTCATGTTCTTAAATTCCATAAACATACATGTTTTGAGTCCCTACTATGTACCAGGTGCAGGGGCAACCACAGCGCTGCCCCTGGGTAGCTGACGGTCCAGTAGGGGACTCTGCGGACAAGAGCAGTGACCAGGGAGAACTGTAACAGGGCACCTCCACCTGATCTGAGAGAGGTGGGGGCCACAGGACCACTTCCTTGAAGAAGTGACATTTAAGCGGAGCCCTAGAGGATGAAAAGAAATCCAAACAGACCTTTCTGGAATCTCGCTCTCCTCCTGGGGGAAAGCCTACATCTGGGACACCACCCACTCCCACCCCTCATGGCTTCCGGTCTGCAGATGTTCCCAGGTCGGTGTTCCTACCACCTGGGAGGGGATGGTGGCAATACCCAAGGCCCCCCTCCTGTGCTGCCTGCACCCTCCCTGCTGGTCACTTGAGGACCACGAGCCCCCTCCTAGACTGATCCCACCTGTCCATCCCCCTCCATCCACCAAACCCTAGGGAGACCTCAGAGTATTTTATTTATTTATGTTTGAGAGAGAGCGAGTGGGGTGGGGCCGAGAGAAGGGGAGACAGAATTCAGGCACTGTCAGCACCGAGCCCGATGAAGGACTCGAACTCACGAACCGGGAGATCATGACCTGAGCGGAAATCAAGAGTTGGCCGCTCAGCCGCCCGAGCCACCCAGGCACCCCTAAACCTCAGAATATTTTAAAGGACTGGAGGGAAAGGGAGTATTCTTGGCTCTGATCTGGCCAGTGTGGAAGCAGAGGGATATCCAAAATGACCTTTAACACTCCCCTCTGGTCCCATGACCCCAGAGCCCATACTTCCTCTTGGCATCAAAGGAGGGCTGCATGGTCTGAAGCCAGGGAAACAGGCTTTGGAGTTTTATTAGACATGAAGATTTTTTTTTTTTTGGTAAGGAATAGAAACATAAAGCAAGCGGCCAGCACTCCCCCCCTCCCCCCACCCCAGGGAATCTGGTGCTAAATCGTTCCATCCATGAGCAAAGAGCAAAGATGCCTCCGTGGCAGGAATCTGACTCCCCTTTCCCCCGGTTCCAGCGCGCCGTTCCCACTGGCTGCATGGGGGGCAGGGAGAGGGGAGGGCTGGTGGCTGGAAATCAAACCCTGGTGGAGTAGGGTGGCCGGATGGTGAGAGCAGCCCCGTTTTCATCATTGATAACAGGCGTCCCTTTCTCCCTTCTTGGCTCCAGACTCTTGCTAATTGGCCCGTTCTCTGCTCTGGCCCTGAGTGGTCTCTGTTGCCATCCACGAGGAGAGGTAGACTCAGAGAGGGAAGGCAGAGATAGTCAGAACTCCAGTGCAGAGTCAGGATTCGAACCCAAGACCCTACCCCCTCTGCCTTCTGTTCTTGGGTACAGACACCTCCCATCTAATATTCAGGATGTGGAAAGGTAGAATTAAGGCCCTGGAGCAGGGCCCTGCTAGCCTTTGTTAGAAAAGGGCTCCCCTCTGGGTAGATGGGGTGCAGGTGCACAGCTTTAGCAAGTGGCATGTGGGCTAGATTTTAGCTTCCGGTTGCCCCGTTGGCTGGGAGCCCTGTGCCAGCTGCAACCTGTACCTGCCCAAAGGCCCGCTGCTGGGTCTCAGGCCGCCTTCCCCAGGTGGCGCATCCTTGGGATTCCAGAAGCTGCCGTAACCCCAAGATGAACTCTGCACAAAGTCAGCCTCCGGGGCTCTGACCTCACACCCCCAGCAGCCGGCAGGGGTGCACTGTCTCCCCACCGCCTTGCTTCCCCGCCAGCTTTGATGTGCCTGATGCCTCCGTGGTGAGCTCATCCCCAGCCCAGGTGGTTCCAATAGAAGGCTCTAGGAGGGGGGTGTTGGATCCCCCGTAAGACCCCTTCTCTCCCTTCTCTTGCCAGTCTGACCTTCTGATCTCCCCCCCACCCAGGTGTCCCTTGGAGGTGCCAAGGAGGCATGTCCCACGGGCCTGTTCACTCACAGCGGCGAGTGCTGTAAAGCCTGCAACCTGGGAGAGGGCGTAGCCCAGCCTTGCGGAGCCAACCAGACCGTGTGTGAGCCCTGCCTGGACAGTGAGTACAGGGTGGCGGGTGGGGGGAGGGGCGGAAGGGCACATCGGCCGGGAGGAACATGCCCGCTAGAAGCCTTATGCGCGTTTCTGCCTCCAGGCAGGGTCTCCGGCCCACCTCCGTATGGACACCGGCATGGGTCTGACCCCATAGAGGAAGCCAGGGGGGAAGCGGAGAAGGGATGCGGGGAAGTATGTGGAGGACCTGATCAGGGATCCCCAGGGGGTGCCCCTTCCCAGCCCCCAGGCAGAGAGGCCTGGTAGAAGAATGTGGCCAGGTGGGAGGAGTAGCTGATGCTAAGACCAGCTAAAAATATCATCCGCACTGCAAAATCAATGGCTGCCACTTACCCTCACCGGGTTTGGGGGGAGTGGGGGAGGATCACATCCTGGCTGCCCTGGAAACTGACCTTGGGGGATCCTGGGAAGGTGTGGCTACCCTTCCCCCCCAGGCCAACTGTTCTCCAGCTCTGACCAAGGAAGCAGAGCTTTCCAGAGGGGGCGGGAATGGGGGCTGAATCAATGTCAGGATGTCCTCCTCGCTGTGGGCTGGTGTCAGAGGGGAGAGGGCTGCTGTGGCCTGTCCTACCTGGGATTTCCTTGGGGAGGGGGGAGAACCCCAAGGGGATGCATCCCCCTAGGGGATGCAGAAGGATGGCAGGCCTGGGGTCTGAATTCTGGGTGCTTTTGACCCAGGAGTCTCTGTCCCTGCGGGATGCCCCCGGCCTCAGTTGCTGCCTTCAGGCCATGGGCTCAGTGCTCTCTCCCTGCCCAGAAACCTTTCCTCTCTGCCTAGATTCACATCCTGCCTTCTACCTGGCACTCACTGCCCGCCTGGAGGGCTGCTGGGAACCATACTAGATTAGGCTTTTTAAAAAAAGTGTATTTATTTTGAGAGAGAGAGAGCGAGCGAGCGAGCAGAGGAAGGCAGAGAGAGGGAGAGAGAGTCCCAACAGGCTCTGCACTGTCAGCGTGGAGTCCAACAACGGGGCTCGATCTCACGAACTGTGAGACCATGACCTGAGCCGAAATCCAGAGTTGGCTTAACCAACTGAGCCACCGAGGTGCCCTCAGATTATTCTTCAATCATGATGGAAACAAGAGTACAGGAACCGGGAACCCTGAACCCACCCACCTAATCTGACCTCTGGATGCCTCTCCACCACCACCACGCACGTGCACACACACACACACACACACACACACACACGCGCGCGCGCGCACACAGCCGATCGGCAACACCAACTCCTTGGTGTCCCAAAATACAGTTTTCCTCTCTCTGTGCCTGTGGATCCTATAATTCTATCCTGCAGCAGAGAGATGCCTGGACCTCAGGTGGAGAGGCTACACACGCTGTAATGCCTTTTGCCACCTTGCCTTCTGGCCACTGGCCCTGGCCTAACGGGGTTTCCATCCCAGGGTGGGGGTGGGGGTGGGGGTTGGCCAACCATTGGTTACCTGGAACCTCCCGAGTTTGCCTCTCTCGTTTCCTAGACCCCTGCCTGGTGCCTCTCCTCCCTGGACCCTAAGTCTCCCAGGAAGGGACCCTACCCCCTTCTGTCAGAACAGGAGGTAGGGGAGAGGAGCCTGGGAGAGAGGGAGGCTCTGGCATCTGCAGGGAAGGGGAGACAGGAGCAGAGCCCAGCAAGGAGGTGGTGGCAGGAGGAGTCCCTCCCTCGCGTCTGCTTCCTCTGTTCCCCTCCCCCCCCCCCCCCCCCCCGCCCCCACCGCTCCAGCTGTGTTAACAGGCCGCCTTTATAAGCTCACTTTATGGGATGGAGACCCCAGCGGACTTTCCCTCTGTCCTCAAAACGTTTCCACAAGGAAACCCATTAAGCTCCCGCCTTCATTCTCTGCCAAAAAAGGCCACATTTTCCCCACCCCTTAAAACCCCCTCCCAAGAGTTTTCTACTACTCGTTTTTCTGTATTTTCCCATGGGCAGGGCCCCCCTTCCCCTCCCCCCTCCAGTGTGATTGAAACCCACGCCCCCTGCCACATGCCAACCAGACAGGATCCTCCTGTTTGCATAAACTGGACGTCCTGCTTGACTGTGTTATGTTTGCAAGTCCCTTCTGCTGACTGTATCCTTGCTACTGAAGTTCACGGGGCTTACCACTGCCCACCCCAGGGGGCTCAACCTTTGTAGGGTCCCTGCTGTGTGGCTAGTGCTTTATGGTAGAATTTCATGTATTCCTCACCACAACCCTGTGAGCGGAGACATTATTCTCTATTTGACAGAGAAAGAAAAAAGCTCAGAGAGGTTAAGTAAAACACCCGGAGTCACACAGCTAATAAGTGACAGACGCAGGTTTTGGGTCGAGGTCTGCCTGATCCCCGGGAAGAGAAACACAGGAGTTCCTCTGCCAGAACAGACTTGACACTGGTCTCCCTTCAGGCTTGTCTTGTCTTCTGTGTTGTCTTCCCCCCTCAGTTTCTTTCCCTTTCATTCGGCTCTGCTTTTCTTTCTTTGCTTCTGCCAAAGATCGTGACCCTGTGCTCCATCTGGACTCTGGATTCCTTTAGACATGGTTAAGCTCAGAATTGCAGGCCTCGATTTCCCCCCAGTGGGGAAACCCTAGTTTACTTCCGCCTCCACATTCTGAACACCCCCTCCTTCCCTGGTTCGCGGTTCCTAAATTCTGCTCTTTCTGCCCTTGAAGCCAGGATGAATCCTCTTGGATTCGGACTGGCACAGAGTTCTGCACCTGGGCGAGCAGGGGTGAAGGATCTGTGCCTTCCCCGCTCCTTGCACACGGAGGAGAGGACCCTGGCATCCCCTGGCGTCCCTCCCCTTATTAGATCAGAGCTCACATCCATTACGAGAGGACTCTACGGGCAAGTCCTTCTTGCTGTCTGGCGTCAATCCCTCCTATTGTTGCCTTGTCGGGGAGACCATCCCCACCCTCAAGAGCCCAGCCCTTAAGCAGCGTGGGGTAGCGCCACGGGTGGACATTCTGCGGTCTCACCCTAGTCAGGCCACACCTGGGCCCCCACATGGCGCGCAGACGAATGGAAGGGCAGCGGGGGCGGGAGGCTCCCTAAGCGAAGGCCCGCCCGTGCCTGGGTTGGGTTCGCAATCCAGCTCTGGCCCGCGGGGAGGGCTGGATGGGAACCACGCTCAGATTATTCCTTAATCATGCTGGCAACAAGGGTACTGGGCCGGGAACTCTCTAAGAGAATTTAACAAGAAATTTACCGGCTCCAGGCGGGTTACCCCGCCTAGCCTCGGGGGTCCGTGCTTCCGGCCCTGGGGCACTGGGCTGGGGGGGGTGGGGAGGGGCCCTTCCCAGACCGTCTGGGACCCCCGAGGAGGAGGGTGGGGCTCAGGGAGGGGCCCCTGCGGGAAGATACGGGAGGGAGGGAGCGCCTCCAGCCCCCCCCACGTCCCGGATGCCCGGAGGGCAGGTGCCGAACTTCCGTGCCCACCCCCAACCCGCCCCCACCCGGCCCTTCCATCTGCCCTCAGGCGTGACCTTCTCGGACGTGGTGAGCGCCACGGAGCCGTGCAAGCCGTGCACCGAGTGCGTGGGCCTGCAGAGCATGTCGGCGCCGTGCGTGGAGGCCGACGACGCCGTGTGTCGCTGCGCCTACGGCTACTACCAGGACGAGACGACGGGCCGCTGCGAGGCGTGCCGCGTGTGCGAGGCGGGCTCCGGCCTGGTGTTCTCGTGCCAGGACCGGCAGAACACCGTGTGCGAGGAGTGTCCCGACGGCACGTACTCGGACGAGGCCAACCACGTGGACCCGTGCCTGCCCTGCACCGTGTGCGAGGACACCGAGCGCCAGCTGCGCGAGTGCACGCGCTGGGCCGACGCCGAGTGCGAGGGTGAGCGCGCCGCGGGCAAGGGCGCCCCCTGGGGGTCGAGACGGGCCGGGCCTGCTCGGTGGCCTTGAGCCCGCCGCCACCCTCCCTGAAACCCCCAGGCCCAAAGGACCCCCTCCCACTATTTCCTTCCTTGGGCTGAGTGCTTAGAAAGCCCTCATCTGGCCCCTAGGCCGCAGCTACTACCCTTGAACTCAGTTCCCGCGGCTTATTCATCTGTGGGGCTGGATGGGCAACAGACAAGCAACTCAAAGGTAGCCTGTGGGTCAGAGCCCAGTGCGGGACATGTTTGGTCCTTGAGCAGCCTCTCTGGCCTGGACGAGGGGCTTGAGGACCCTCAGGAGTTGGGGCCCTTTGGCTCTGAGGCCTGGTGTCAGTCCGGAGTGGTTTATAGCCTTGGGGGATGGAATCTTCGCTGTCTCTCTTGGAGTGACGGTAGGGAGGTCACCCTTGTCTCTGGACCTCAGTTTCCTCATTGGTCATACAGCTTCCAGGGATGCTGTGGGTTAGGGAAGGTGGCTGGCCCTCTTTAACTTGCGGTGTCCGGGGGAGGGGTCAACAGTCATTGTTACCGTTAGCCGAGGAGGACACTGGACTCGGGACACTAAGGAGGTGGTGGGGGCAGAGGAAGCAGGCCTGGGGCTCAGGAGCCCAGAGACAAGACAGAGTGCTCCTGGAGGGCTGTGGGTCTCCAGGGTGGCTGGAAACTGGGTGCACCCACCTTAGTCAGGCATGGCGCCCCGTGGAGATGAGACAGTTCCCGGGATGGGAGGAGGAAGCGCTGTGGCAGCCAGGGCAGACCCGTTTTGGTTTCTGGTTGGTGACATCCATCTCCGGGGAGAGGTTGTCAGTGCCTTTCCTTTCCGCCCATTGCCCTGTGGCTGGGTACCTCGTTAGCTACTTGCCTTTGGCTGCTCTCCCCTGAACAGCCTCCTTCGGGGAGCCCCAGGTCTCACGGGGGAGAGACAGCCTTTGCCCCATTCCGATGAGACAGATAGGGTCCCAGGATTTAGTTCCCAGGAAGCCCCTCCCCCATTCTGGGGGGAGGCAGCACAGCCCCTGCCTTCAGTCAGCCCCCAGTCATTTGGGGGTGGATAGATCCCCTGCTCGTGGGGAGCACGCCTGCCTGCCACATCCTGTCATCCCTGGCTCGGGGAGCACACGGTGGGGAGGGTGGTTAAACATGGGCTGAGGCCAGATATGTGTGTGAAGCTTCACGCACTGGGGTTGGGAGAGGGTGTTGGGGGGGGAGGAGTGGGGCGCAGAACAGAACGATTCCGGTGGCAATTGCCCTCGGCCAGGAGACAGGCAAGTGGCGTCAGGCACAGGGCAGAGCAGGCACAGGGCAGAGCAGCGGGCAGCAGGCAGGCGGGCAGCACGATTCAGGGGCAAGTCTGGACCAGCCGGTGGGGGGACTTAGTCAGGGGTGCGGTGACAGCAAAGAGAGGTGGTGGCTGTGGGAGGGATGGCTCTCCCTTCCGAGGCGTTCATGCATTCCTCCCAGATACCACCCTACTTTCCCAGCCAGCCTGAAGGAAGAGGGTGCCCCTGAGGGCTGTGTTTATCCCTGCCCCTCTTCCCTTCTCTGAGTTTCTGAAGGGTTAAGTGTCAGCTTGGAACAGAAGGAACGTTTCAGGAAATGGAATCGGATTGTGGTTTGGTCACCCCCCCCCCCCCTCCAGTGCATTGTACTTTCTTGCATATACATTTCAGGTGTCAACATGGTGACTCACTCAGCCTTGGGGCAGAAGGACACCCCCCCCTTCACCCCCTTGTTCCAGTGAAATTTGGATTTAGGAGTAACCTGCTCCCTCTTTTCACCCCCAAGTCTGACAGCTCCCATTCCGGAAATGGCTGTCAGGACTTGCCAGGGGCTTAGCGGGTTGGAATGCTGGTGGACATGGCCACATCTGGATTTCATCCTGCTGTCCGCCCCCCACCCCCGCTAGAGGGGATCAGAGAGATGAGGAGAAAGTGCCCTGGACAGCCCCGTCTTAGCCCGGTCTGTCCCCTTAATGCCACTATCAACCGGTCCCATTTGAGATTTCTCGAATCTCTGTGATGGCCTGATTCACCAACCCCCCCACTCCCCGCCAAAACCTTCAGCCTCTGGGGTGGGGTCGGTCCTAGCCAAGTTGTATCTCAGCCTCAGGGCTCAGGCTGCCTCACCAGTTTGCCCAGTCTCCTCGCAGGGCAAGAGAAGACCCTCCCCAGTCTCAACACCCTGTCTGGGGCTGCCAAAGGACAGGGCCGTGTCTCTTCCACTTCCCGCCCTCCCCACTCCTCAGACCGAGCTAGGGGAGGGGGACGATGGGGCAACAGATGGCAACCCCCTCCCTAATGCCAGCCAGATGGATTCCAGATTCACATCTGGGGGCCTTACCCCTCAGAAGGTGCTGAAAATGGGGGCCTTTGAACCGTCCACATCTTGAGCCAAGGAGGCCCAAGGGACCAGTGGGCAGCCTCAGCTCCGACTTGGGTGGGCAAACTGGGGGCTGGGGGGGGCAGAGCCAGGGAGCGAAGTGCCTCTCCTTCACCCCACTGGCATGTTCCGTCTGCTTTCCCTCCGTGCCCCAGGCGTAGGAAGCGAGGACGGATAGGGTAGGCAACTCTGCCCAGACAGGTACCCCCCGGGCGGTCTGGAGCCCACAGCCCCTGGTCCTGGCCCTGGCTGGGTGGCAGAATGGAAAATCCCACCCACTAGTGCCCGGAGGTGCCAAGTCCCCTGTCAGGGAGGCTGGCAGTGCCCTGCTGGCAGGTTCAGGCCAGGTGGGGGGCAAGGCGCACCGCCCACCCCCCCCCCCCCCCCCGGCAGCGGGCAGTATCTTCTTTGTAGGTCTTTTCTCCACCAACAGTCTGCTTCTGCCCAGGGAAGGGGTGGGCTACCCAACACCATCTCCTCTGGGTGGCGAGATCAGAAGGTTTGGTTTGGGGGCCGCACAGGGCAGGAAACGGAGGCTAGCCACTGGGCGGTTTAAGGACTGGCTGGAGGGGAGCAAACCAGCTGGGCACCCCCTCCCCTGCCCAAGCTGAGAACTAGGACATCAGAGACCTGGAGGGAGGCTGAGTGCCAGCTCCTGGGGAGGTGGTTTGCAGGGAGGTATCTCTCCGTCCAGGCCTGGGTATCTTCATCCTTCCCAAGGACCGGGATGACTGGGGCACTGGGACCAACTGGGACCGGAGACGTTCCAACATTTCCCCAGCGGGCTTCCCGCTAGAAGCTTCCTGGCGCTCGATCTCTCTTCTTTGTGTGTTTACCTCCCTGCCAGGCTTTTGGGTACCCAGGGAAGGCAAAATAGATTCCTAGGACCGCGGCGACAGCTCAGATGGACGGGCGCCTAGACCATCTCTCTTAATATCCCCCTTCTAGAGATGGGGGAATTGAGGTCCCGAGAGGTGTGTGCAGAGTCCCATAGTAAGTCAGTGACAGAGCTGAAGGGGACCCCGGTCCGTCTTCTCCACCGTCATGACTCATACGCACGATGTCAGCTCTCACCCCTGTGTGCAGCTGGGCACCCTAGCACCTGGAGCCCGGCCGGGGCTGGGGAAGAAGTGGAGGGGAGGGGTGTGGGTGGGGGGTGTGGGGGGGGGGCGGGCCCTCACTCCTGTAGTTCCTTCTCCCAGAGATCCCTGGCCGTTGGATTACTCGGTCTACACCTTCGGAGGGCTCAGACAGCACCGCCCCCAGCACGGAGGAGCCAGAGGTACCTCCAGAGCAAGACCTCATAGCCAGCACGGTGGCAGATGTGGTAACCACAGTGATGGGCAGCTCTCAGCCCGTAGTGACCCGAGGCACCGCCGACAACCTCATCCCTGTCTATTGTTCCATCCTGGCCGCTGTGGTTGTGGGCCTGGTGGCCTACATTGCCTTCAAGAGGTGAGAGAGGGGATGGGGGACAAAGCCGGGTCTTTGCTCTCAAGTAGGGCTTAACCGTGACCTTGACCTGAAAATTCATCCCCTTTTTATTTTTAAAAAAAATTTTTTTAATGTCTATTTATTTTTGAGAGAGACAGAGACAGAATGCGAATGGGTTGGGACAGAGAGAGAGGGAGACGAATCTGAAACAGGCTCCAGGCTCTGAGCTGTCAGCACAGAGCCCGACGCGGGGCTCGAACTCACGAGCTGCGAGATCATGACCTGAGCTGAAGTCGCAGGCTCAACCGACTGAGCCACCCAGGCGCCCCTTCATCCCCTTTTTAAACTCAACCCCAAACCATGGTCATCCTCACCAGCAGCTGCCCCATGCCAGGTTGTGGCAGGTCAGCAGGACGCAGGAAAGGGACGGTCTCTGACCTGTTCTGCCACCGGCCCCACTCTCCCTCCCATGCCACTCCCCTCCCTGACTCCCCAGGCCCCCTCTGCACACACAGTTTTCTTTACCAGCCACCTGTGTCTCATCCCTCAAACCCCATTTACCCACAGTCACCTGTGTGTGCCTGTGTCTCTTCCTTCCCATGGCACACCTGGGAAGTTGTGGCACCCACACCCAGAAATTCAGGATGTGCCAGCACTTCTGGAAAGTGCTTGAAATGTTTAAGTGCATTTTCCATTCGTGGAAAAAAAAAATCATCCAAGGAATACATGCTTGTTTGGGTAAATGCAATACAAGGCCAAGGTCTTGTAAAGGAAAAAAGGAAAAGACTTCTTTTATCTCCTCAAGTCCCACCTCTCTCCTCATTGGAATCTGTTTGGAATGGATCCTTTCCAACCGTTTTGTGTGCCTTTGTAAACACACGTACGGGAAACTTTTTATAGTTATGTGTAAACACGCAGAGGGTTTTTGGGGTTTTTTTTTTGTTTTGTTTTTTTAGGGATCAGCGGGATCACACTATACATGCACCACAACTTACGTTTTCACTTAATCTCCCTTGGGAGAGCTTTTCGAGGGACATAGGGATTATCTGATTGCTGGTAACCACTCATTCAGTGTATGCATGGATCATAATTTAGTGGAACAGTCTTCTATTTATCCACCATCCATTCCATGAACGTTCTTTAATTTTTTTTTAACGTTTATTTATTTTTGAGAGAGAGAGAGAGAGAGAGAGAGAGAGCAAGTGGGGGAGGGGCAGAGAGAGAGGGAGACACAGAATCCGAAGCAGGCTCCAGGCTCTGAGCTGCCAGCCCAGAGCCTGAGGCAGGGCTCGAAGCCACGAACTGCGAGCCCATGACCTGAGCTGAAGTCGGACGCTCGACCGACTGAGCCGCCCAGGGGCCCCTCCATGAACGTGCCTTGGACGTTGGCGCTTTCAGTGCGAGGCCGGTGGGGGCGGGGAGGTGGGTGGGGGCGAACATGGAGAGAAAGGAGAACCTTAGGTACCATGGCGGGTTGGGGGTGTAGCTGGGTACCTACCGTGGCCCCGGCCCCAAGCATCAGAGCACAGATCCCTTAGCCGCCCGGCCAGTGTGGCCCCTCACCCGCTGACACTGGGCCCGTCCTCTGGCTCCAGGTGGAACAGCTGCAAACAGGACAAGCAAGGCGCCAACAGCCGGCCCGTGAACCAGACGCCCCCGCCCGAGGGAGAAAAGCTCCACAGTGACAGTGGCATCTCTGTGGACAGCCAGAGCCTGCATGACCAGCAGGCCCACACGCAGACGGCCGCCGGCCAGGGTGAGCAGTGAGGCTGGGCGGGGTGAGGCCGGGAGGAAGGTTAGACCGCAGGAAGGACCGCCCGAGGGGCTGGTTCCCAGGGAGCAGGGCGTCTGCGGAGGACGGGAGACGCGGGTAAGAGAGGTCTTTCCAGTGGAGAGTTGTGGGAGATGGGAGCTTTGACAGACCGGAGCAGCCAGACTCATCAAGCTAATTGTCCCTCCTAGGGCTAATTACTCCCCAAAGTGGCTGCAATTAGCCTCCTGCTCCGGACTTCTGGGGAACACGTAGTTAATTACGGACCCTAATTAGTGGCCCAGAGCCCAGCTCCAAGATACTTGCTGCAGTTGAGTCTGGGGCTAAGCCCTGTCCCGGCTCATCGTTGAGGGGCAGGGACGGGGTTACACGGTGGGGTTGGTGCCGAAGCTGTGGGGCGACAGGGGATGTGAGTCCGCACCCCTGGGCCCCTCCGCAGCCCTGCCCCACCCCCTCCATCCAGGACCTCATCTTGGACTCCTCTGCCTCTAGGCCCCTGGGGCTTCCCTGCATCGGGAGGAGAAATGCCTCAGCCCTTCTTGGGTCTTACTCCAGGCCCCCCATGCCCACTGGGGAAAAGGGGGTCTGGAGGGTAGCCCCTGACTCCCCCACCCCCACCCCCACCCCCACCCCGGGTTCTTGGCAGCCCTCAAGGGGGACGGAGGTCTCTACAGCAGCCTGCCATCAGCCAAGCGGGAGGAGGTGGAGAAACTGCTCAACGGCTCTGCGGGGGACACGTGGCGGCACCTGGCGGGCGAGCTGGGCTACCAGCCTGAGCACATAGACTCCTTCACCCGCGAGGCCTGCCCAGCCCGGGCCCTGCTCGCCAGCTGGGCCGCCCAGGACAGCGCGACGCTCGACGCCCTCCTGGCCGCCCTGCGCCGCATCCAGCGGGCCGACATCGTCGAGAGCCTGTGCAGCGAGTCCACGGCCACGTCCCCGGTGTGAGCCGACCCGGAGCCCCCCCGCCCTGCCCCCACATTCCGACGACCGATGCTCCAGCCAACCCCCACGGGCCAGCGTCAGAGCTGAGCTCCTCTGGGCAGGGCCTCGGAGCCCGGACCCCTCCACCGCAGCCCTGTCCTTGCTCCCGTGGGGCCCCCCTCGCTTCTGCTCACTCTCTCCAGTGCCAGAAGTGCCCCTGCCGCCTCTCCCGCCCTGCCCCTGCTCATCACCTCTCAAACCTTCTGCTCCTTTCTTCTCCCGGCACTTCTATAGGTGGGCCAGTCCCCCCCCCGCCCCGCCCCGCCGCCCCCGACCTCGACCTCAGCAGGTGTCGGGCCTGGGGGGCTGACACCAAGGACGGTGTTGGGGGTGATGACAAAGCCCCAGAGACTCAAAGGGAGAGACTGAGGAACCAGAGCCATGGGCTCTACACTGTGAACTTGGGGAATGAGGGACCATCATTGTGGCCTACATCCTCCCTCAGCCCCCTCACTCCCCTCTCTGGCCCAAGACGAAGATGGTCAGAGGCTTGTTAGAGCTGGAAGGGGGGTTTTGAAATCTGGTCCGCCCCCACCCCTTGTTTTTTATACAGGACAGTCGGGCCCAGAGAGGGAGTGGCTTGTCCAAAGCGCCCCAGCAATGGAGAGGCCAAATGTGGGCTGCCCCCCCCACCCCACTCTCTGAATTAGGGGGTGTGGCCCTCAGGTTTACGTGAGCCTGAGAGCCGGGGGCAGGCGACCCTCTGGGAAATGTCTCAAAGCCAAATCCAGCCTGCCCTCCACCATCTCCAGGCCCGTCCAACCCCCGTGGAGATGGGATGCTGTGCCCAAGGCCTGGCCCGTTGATCCGTCTCGATCAGTGATGGATTTGATCGAGCGTGCTTTGGGGTTTGTGCTTCCCTTCGCTGATCCCCCGCTCAGGCACGTCCGTGTGGCACCCGTGGTGCGGCCCAGCCTGCCGGGTGCCCTCCATGCGGGCACAGACCAAAGCCATCGGAGGCAGTGTCTTCCAGAGCCGGCCCCGGGGGCCAGGGACTAAGGACCCCCCGCCTGCAACAAACAGATACAGAGACACAGAGAGGATGAGAAATCCCGCTTTTCTCCACAAGTTCTTTCCCTTGGGCTGGGGCCGGCTCCTGCCCAGGGCAGCTGCCAGAGAAGCACCGGGGGGGGGGGGGGGGGGGGGGGGGAATTGGGAGTCAGCTTGCTCCGTTCCCTCACCCCTGGTCTGGCGGGCCAAAGACGGCTGAGGCCCGAGCTGGCGTCTGCCTTCCGAGGGCCTGCACGCGGAGGAATGCACCCCCATCCTCCCCTTTCCTGCAAGTGTGGGTTTGGCTGAGCTCCGAAGGTTGCAGTGGAGAAGAGTGGACCCCGGGTGGGAATGCAGCAAGAAGGAACAGAGGTCGACTGCGGCCCGCACAGGGCCTCTCCCGAGTTCAAAGGACCCCGCAAAGGACTGTTTGTTCCCTAGCTTGGTGCCAGAAAGGGGCCATGAGGTCTCCTGAGGTCCCTCCTGGCCTGTTCGGTTTTGCTTGATGTTGGAATGAGTGTGGCGCCCCCTCTATTTAGCATGAACGAGCCCCCACCACCCATCCCCGAGCCCCAGGCAGGGTGCGCGCTGACAGGCACCCCTCTGCCGCCCAGGGTTCTCCCGACTCCGTGTAAGGGACTGGGGGCGTTGTAAGTAGATGGCATTTCTCTGACCTCAATCTGATGGGAGGAGGAAACTCACCTGCTGGCCCCTCACCTGTGCACCTGGAGAGCGGGACAGAATCTGAGTGTATTTATTTTCCTCCCCAGCAGCTGGGGAGGGGGTTGGGGTACCGCAAGTATGTTTTAGCATGTGTTTGGTTCTGGGGCCCCTCCTGCCTCCCTTTGGGCTGAGATGAAACCCTTTTGCCCTTCTCCGCGCCCCCCATCCCGCTCCCCCCCCCCCCCCCCCCCCCCGCCAACCTCCGCCACCAGCTGGGGGCTGTGAGCTCCAGACTCCCTGTCATGTCCCCCTTGCATCCTGTGTAATCATTTCTTGGGCCTTCCTAAACCTACACATAAAACATAAATGATGAGCATTAAATAGCAAAGAAAGAAAAACCGCGCCAAGAGATTTTTCTGGAAACGCA
The DNA here is from genome assembly GCF_046562875.1 of Panthera onca. Classification (NCBI taxonomy): domain Eukaryota; kingdom Metazoa; phylum Chordata; class Mammalia; order Carnivora; family Felidae; genus Panthera; species Panthera onca. The sequence goes on along the minus strand of NC_138352.1, from coordinate 52,823,121 downwards.
CGTGATTTGAGCCAGTGGGGGGCTGCGTGTGCGGCGGGGACCCAGGTATCCTTTCTAATTGCGTGAGTTTCTGTCCTATTGTTCCCGCCACCCCACCCCACCCCCTCCTGAAACGGGGAGTTTTCACAGAAATCAAGCAAATTCACATGGGTAGCCATGGAGTAAATTTAAGTGGGACAGGGAAGGAGTGGGGGCCCTTTGCCCCCAGATTTGGGAGAGGAAAAGTGAAAACAGCCACGCAGGAAGCTCGACCGCTGTGAACTTGACCAGATGTCAGAAGTGAAAGTGACCACAAGGGAGCCAGAGGCTTGCGGGGGGGGGGGGGGGGGGGCGGACAAGGTCACCACCCCGCAGCTCCCAGCCATCCACGTGGCCTGGGAGACACACACTCACACCCACACACATGCACATACACAGGGTCTGGCTCCAGATGGCCTGGCAGGAGCCGGGGCTGTTTGGCCTGCAGTTAGGCAGACCCCTCCCTTGGCGGCTCTCCGGGGCAGGTCCTAACCTCGGCTCCTGGCAGCCTGGCTCCGAGCTGTGCCTGGCCCAGGAGCTGCAGGGCCTGCGCTCCTCGCCGAGGCTGGCCCGGGAGCAGGTCAGAGCTGCTCGGCCTCTGCTGGTCACTTGGCCAGGTCTTCCGGCGGGGCTGGCTTGTGGTTGCTGGGGAGGGCCACGGGAGGCTTGCTCTTCCCAGAAAGGACAGCAAACAAGCCTTCCTGGTCTGGAGATCCTGGCTGGGGCAGCCGAGTAGAGGGGTGGTGGGGGGGAGGCCGTCTTCCATTCCCACCCCCAGCCTGTGAGGGCCGTGGGGAGGGCACGTGGAAAGGGGTGGCTCGGAGTAGGTAAGAGGGATGGTCCCGGTGCTTGGATAACCCCCAGGGTGATGGGGGAGACCGTCTCTGTCTCAAGGGAGCCTCTTCTCGTCTGCTGGAGAGAACACAGTCCAGGACTTTGGGTGCCTCTAATCTGATGAGGGAGGCACAATTCCTGTCCTAACAGAGCCCCATTCTGATGGCGGCGGCGGGGGGGGGGGGGGGGGGGAGGGTGGGGAATGCCTCTAATTTGGTGGGGGGAGAGCCAGATGCTGCCCGTGGGAACAAGGGAGACGGCAGACAGGCCTTGCATGATGTGCAGAGCCATGAGTGGGGCTCCCCAGCCCAGACCCACCCCTACCAGGGGTTAGGGAAGACTTGCCAGAAAAGGGACATTGAAGCGACCTTGCGTGGAGTCAACAAGCTGGGGGCGGAGAGTATTCCTGGCAGAGGGACGCAGCTCAGCCAAGGCCCAGAGCACATAGGATTGGGGAGTGGGGAGGAAGCTGGCCTAGGCTCCCTGGGTGTCGAGGAGCAGGGAGCCTTACAGACATCATCCCAGACATTTGCACCCTCTCCCTCAGCAATTGTGGAGAAACCCTCTCTGCCCTCAGCCTAATCTCCATCCCTCCTTCTCTAATCCCCCCCGCAAGGGTAAAAATGCTTCATCAGCTTCCCATCTTTAATGTCGCCCTCAGAGGGCTGTGTGAAGCCTCTGCCGACTCCCCCAGATTCACTGCCTTCTGTGTTCTCCCAAACCAGCCTTTTTACAATTCTTCAAGCTTCAATGTTCCCCTTAGCCGCAGGGCCTTTGCACATGCTGTCCTTTCTGTCTGGAACCCTTTCTCCTTTCCTAAGTTACTTCGCAGTCCAGTGCTTCCCTGGGGAAGCTCTCACGTACTCTGGACACAAATCAGGTTTCTTGATTCCACGTCCAGAGGACATCGTCTTCCACTCCTTTTCTTCAGAATTCTTTGCGATCGGGCACCATCTGAGTGATTTTTTGATTATTGTAAATGCCAGGAATCCAGAGACAGGGTCTGGTTTTGCTCACCTTCTAATCTTCAGCACCTCGCCTGGCATATAGCTGGCACCCAATAAAAATGTGTTGCATAAATGAATGAATGAATGTGCTCTAAAACAGCCCTGTCCAATTGAAATATTGGAACATACGTGATTTTTAAAAATTTTCTAGTAGCCACATTACAAGTGTGAAAAGGACCGGGTGAAATGAACTTTAACCCAATATAACCAAAGCGTTATTTCGCCATATAATCAATATTTTAAAATTATTAATGAAACAGGATACATTTTTTTTTCCCCTATGTGGTTTTCAAAATTCGGTGTGTATTTTCTTCTCACAGCATACCTCAGTTTGGACTAGCCCCATTTCCAGTGCTCGTAGCTGTATGTTATTACGTTGGGCAGCTCAGCTTTAGACAGTCATACCCCCCAGAGTAGGGATGCGTTTGGAACCCCCAGTGGGCTCAGGGGACAGATAGATGCTTTTTCTTGCGTCATCAGTATCCTTAGGCCTGAAGCCTAGGGCTCCCCCCTCCCACCCCCGCTGCCCATCCCCATGGCCTCTCTGTTCTCTGCTCAGGCTGGGAAACCTCCCTTTATCTCTTTCATTCTCTGGGCTGGAGGATGAGACCCTTCATCTTTGCCCACCCATCGGGGCCCCTTGTCTTCCCCCAGTGGCTCCTTCCTCTCTTTTCCACAAAGCTGAGATCAGATTAGAACCATGTGAAAGGCCTCTTCATCCAGTGGGGAGGGGTGTGGTGGGGCCACAGAGCCCATAGCCCAGTGCTCCAGGGGGCTGGGCCAGAGCTGGGGTCAGGAGAAGACATTTCCCATGATGCTCCAGGCTGGGGGGGGGGGGTCTGCTGACCATATGCCTGGGGGAGGTGGCTCCTCTGATAATGCAAAGCAGATTCCTCTCCAGCTTGGTGGCAGCTGGTGGGCAGAAGGCCAGGGGACAAGACTGAGCCCCCCGGGCTTCTGGGGCATAGAAGAACAGAGGCAAGAGGGGGAACTTCCCCCTCTTTTCTGACTCCCTGCAACACCTCTGCCCTCCTGCCGACCCTCCCAGCTACACCAGGCTCCCTGCAGCAATCTGCCTGCCCGGCCCTGCCCCAGCCTCCAGAGCCCTCTCCAGCCCCAGCAAAGCCCCCTAGCTGTCAGCACATGCCCAGGCCAGTCTCTGGAGCAGCACCTTCATCATATAGGCACCCGGTTGTCCCCCTGGGGGAGACGCTGAGAGGCTCTCTGCGTCCCTACGGGCAGGGGGATCCCTCCCAGGCCCCACTGAAAGTTAGGGCTTTGCACAGGACTCCCCATTTCCACACCCCAATTCTACCTGCTCTAGTCCCCGAGCCGTGTTAGATGATGCCAGGAACGTTCTCCTAGGGTTCTTTCATGGAAGAATACTCAGGAACAGTCCAACCCTCACCCCCCAGCCCTCCCAGGGCACTGCGTGCGTCCAGCCCTCTTCCCACAGCATCCGGGCACATCCCAATCCCTGTGCTTCCTTCCTGGCAATCCCTGCTCCCGGCTGCTTCCAGCAACATTCCCAAAGGGCTCCTGGGAAAGGTAGAATCGGATCTCCTCCCTGCTCTGATGCTCTCTTTGGAAAAGTCTGGGAATACTCCCACCCCCCTCCCATATTTTAGTGACTCATAGAAGCCGGTCATCCTTCTGCCTGACGCCCCCCTGAGAAGTCCGCAACGTTCTCTGGCCTGGGCTTGGGGCTCAGTGTCCACATTCCAGGGGCCCAGCCCTACCCCGAGGCCTAAGGCTTCCATCGACAGTCCAGATGGTTCTCATTCTACTCCTACGGACCTTGGGATGGCAGCAGTCCGCACCGGATGTGCGGGCCAGGGGCACGGAGCAGCCACGCTTCCATTGGTCAACCTCGGAGCCGAGGGAGGTCACACGATGACCTCCTGGAAGGTGGTGCTGAAGGCCGGGAAGCCAGCCACCTGGGATCTCCCCTCTCCTCACCCCGAGTACCAGTTCAGATTCTCTGTGTTGCAAGACGGAGAAAACCCAGCCCCGGGTGGTTTAAGGGAATGCACTGTCCATCCGAAGTCAAAGGTCCTGGGGTAGGGCCGGCTCTAGGCACGGCTTGATTCAGAGGCTCCAATGGCATCCCAGGGCCTAGCTTCTCTGTCTCTATCTCTTGCCTTCACTTCCTTCCCCAGACGATTCCCTGATGGTGAGACGATGGCTGCACAGCTTCAGGTCTGTGGCAATGAGAACATGCCTCCGTTCTAGAAGCTCTGTGAAAGTCTCCAGGCATCCTTGGTTCTAACTGGCCTATCCCTGTGGCCGTGGAATGGCCACCGCTGACGGGCTACGGTGGAGGTCACACACTCCACCCCCCGAGGCAGGAGGGTCGCCCCACTTGAAGCATGGGGACCGAGAGTGAGGGACATTGAGGTACAGTTCCCAAAGGGGGCCCAGAAAGGACAAACGTAGCCCCCTTCCTAGACCAACATTTGAGTTCCTTCCTCCTCACCAGGCAACCTGAGTGAGACCGCACCCCCAGACCCGAGTGGTTCTTTCTAGTAAGAATCGCCATGAAACACCACGGGCGTCAAGATTCGAGGGCAACCAAGAGGCACTGGGGTTCTAAAGATGGAGGAAGTCCTCGTGGCTGCAGGAACCCGAGGAGGATCCCCTGCAGGGACCCGAGCCTTGAACCATGGTCAGGATTTGGATCGTGGGGGATGGGGAAAAAAGGTGGCAAGAAGGTTCCAGGCAGAGGAACCGGGTGGAACAAAGACAAAAGAATGAAGGACAGGGAGGAGTCCCCTTTGACCGGCATGAATAACAATGGCAATAAGGTGAAAATCGGGGCCAGGTCTAGCGGGGACCCCAATGCCGGGCTGAGGAATTTGGACTGAACGGGAAGCTACCGGAGTTATCTAAGCAGGAGAGTGTTCTGGAAGGAGAGGCAGGAAGCCCAGCTGGGAGGCTGGTGCTTCAGGCAAGAAAACCAGCAGTGGGGAGGAAGAGAGGGAAGCAACTCAGGAGATATTAAGGAGGGGGGAATGAGCCGGCTCTGGCACCGGATCAGATGGGAAACGGCACAGCGGAGAGGAGTCTACACGACTCCCGGTCTCCGGCTGTGACAGCCAAGGGCATGATGGTGCTGTTGGTAGAGTCGGGAGCCCTGGAGGAGGAGCGGGCTTTCACTCACTCTTAAGTGTGCAAGAGGAACAGGTGATCCCCGATGCCAATACTGCGGGGACGCCTGGGAGGGAGGGGGCTGGGATGAGCCTCTGGGCTGGAGGAGGGGGTGCAGGAGACAGATGGCAGTGGCCCAAGGAAAAGGTGGCAGGTGAGACGAGGGAGCCCGCGTATAAGTCTCCTAGAAGCTTTGCTGGGAGGGGAAGGAGATGGGGTTTGCCTGGAGGAAGGAGGGGATCTCCATGGTCAAGGAGGGCTGACCTTGAGCCATCCCTCTCCTCTCGGACTCCCTCTTGGGCCCGGCTCCATCAGCCCAGCCCCTCTGTGTGATATTCCACACCCTCGACAGTCCAGGCCAGCAAAGGGGACTGCGCTTTGGTCCTCGGGGCCCTCCCCGTCTCGTCCCCCACCCGCGCCCGGATCACGTCAGATTCATGCAGAAGCCACCTGGACAGCTCTGGGCACCAAGTCCCGCCTCTTCCTGGGGCCACACACGGGCTGAGCACGTGCCCGCAGAGTGCCACATGCCTATCAGGCTGAGACCTGCCTCACGCCTCTCCAAGGAGGCTGCCAGAAACCCCGGGGCAAGACAAACCCCCGAACAGTGACTCAGGCGAGGGGGGGGGCCTGGGGCGGGAAGGCTGCCTCCAGGCCAGATTGTGGCACCACCACCCCCCAGCCCTCCCACAATACCAGGTGCAGGCTGCTCAAGGGACGAGGGGGGCAGGGAGGGTGCCAGGGGTGGGGGCTTAGCTCCCAATCTGGGAGCATGCTTCCCTTAACAGCAGGCAAGCCGGCATGGCAGACTGGCATGGAAGCCGTTTCAGACGGACCCGCACTCGGAGCGGGTGCCCCGATGCCAGGCAACCCTCCGTCAGCAGAGTCTCCGTCGAGGAAGGGCTGGGGCAAGGGGCAGGGCTGGGGAGGCAGGGAGCCTGGAGCGGGGACTGGAATTCAGACAAAAGGATGGAGGGTGAAAATAAGCCGACCCCATTCAAATGCTTCCGAAGTCTCGTTCCCCTTCTAGAATCCCCTGCCCCCCTCCCGCAGAGTGGCAGGGACAGCTGGAACCCACCAGGGGAAGAAGAAAGGGGATCCCAGTTCAGAGCCCGGTGTCTTAACCTCGATGCCGCCACCGCCACCCCCTCCCCTCTGCTCCCAGCCCCCCACCCAGGCGGCAGGAGGCTGGTGCCATGGGGAGCCTGGCACAGAGCCACATAGGCCAGGGCTGGTGGAGGGGGCAAGAAGACCACCATGGCCAGCCTGCAACCCTGTGCCCGGACCCCTCTGCGGGTCCTCAGCTGCCCACCACTCTGCCCGTCCGAGACCTCAGTCTGGGGTTCAGCTACGTCTGCCGTTTCAAGACACCCCGGTCCTCCGTCTACCCTGGGCTCTTGCTGGATCCCCGTGGGCAGCCCCACAGGGACCGTCCCTGGACCCCTAAAATGAAGGCTCCACGGCCCTGCCAGAACACTCCTCCCACCCTTCCTGCTGGGTGTCTCGCCTCCATCCCCCAAGGGACGCAAGTAGAAAGAGCGTAAGGTTTAGAGTCACGCAGTGCTCGGTTCAAACCCCAGCCTTGCTGCTTCCTAGCTCTGGGGTCTCAGGCCCGGCGAGCCTTTGTTTCTCAGCTGTAAAATGGGAATCGACAAAGCTCCCTGGAAGGTGTGCTGTGAAACGTAAAGTTAATATATGGGAGGCTAGAGCTGGCACACCCCGGGGTCACGGTGGATATCTGAGTCGTCGTCACCCCCACCCTGGCGTCGGAGATCCCATAGGAACCCGGCCCTGCCTTTCCAGCCTCTCCCCCTGCAGCCAGACGATGTGGCTTGCGTTTCCTGAGGACAGGCCAGACTCCGCATTTGAGGTCTTTCCGGCTGCACCTGCAGCCTGTGGGGCCCCGTCTGTAGCCTCGTCCCTTTTCCAGCTCCTCCAGGAAGCCCTCCCAGACCGGCCTCTCACGTTGCATAGAAAGGGCTCTACTCCGCTTGGGGGGGTCCACACTTCACATCTTTTATTAGATTTTTATCTTGATAGCTTTGAAGAACTCTTCTATGAGGTTATAAGCTGATTCCTCTCTGCAACCCTTTCCCGTCCTTACCATGTTCCCATTTCTCCAGCCCCTGGGCGACCGCTAGGTTCTCGAAAGCCCGTGGGAGGCTGATCGCCTCCCTTTTCCCTGGAGGGAGCCCAGCCCACCTCCCTCCGGTCTGCTCGTACCCACTTCCACACGGAGACTTCTCACCACCCAGCGAGGACACTGCCACTCCAGGGAGAACCTGAATGGCGCTTCGGTGGGGGGAGGGGGGGAGAGAAACGGATTAACGCAGGCCAGCCCTGTGATTTAATCCAGCTTGACACGGTTTGGCAAAAGCCATTCACCGTCGTCCCTCTGGCTCCAGCCAGGCCGGCAGCTCTCGCCTTCCCCCGTTCTTGGCTGACGATGTGGAGAAGGAGAAGCCACCCACAGACACCAGCCTGCAAGACAGACATAGCCTGGCCCTCCGGACGGGAGCTGGAAGGAAGGCTGTGGGTGGGGGAAGTAAAGTCAGGGGGACGATGGCTGAGTTTGGCTGCAGCTGACACAGGACCGGAGACTAATGCATCAGACACCTGTCTGCTTTCTGGGCTGCTGTCCTCCATCTATCCCCCCACACAACCCCTCTTAGACTTCTGGTAAAGTCCCTTCTGCCTTTCACCCGAACCGTAAGCTCAGGAACAAGGGTCTGGCTCTTATTGATTAATCCCCCACACCTAGCGCTGTGCCTGATGGACAGCCATTAGCACAACCGTCCCACTGTACAGATGAGGAAACTGAGGCTCCAGGAGGTAGAGCGACTCTCGCAAGGTCACACCATGGAGATACAGCAGAGGTGGGAACCCGTTTCGAGACCTCGTGACTCTTGTCACAATCCCCTTGGGGCAGGGATCTCCAGGGCAAGATGTTTCTACCCACAGACCCCCGAAGCTCAACACGTTCTGAAGGATTCTGGGGGCAGAAGCCGGCTCCTTCTGCGTGCGCCTGCCCTCGCCAGCATGCACCCCAGGGCTCAACTGACCTCCTAGCTTAGAAGGCCCCGAGCGAGGTCACTCACCACCGACCGGGGGAGCCTGTCTCTTGGTTTTACAGCAAACCTCAACCTCTCCCCCTTCGCTTGCTACCCTGGTTCTGTGGAGAGGACCCAGATGCCCGGGGAAGGCTGCCCAGGGGTCTGGGCCCAAGGTTCCAGTCTGTCCCACACTCTGAGCCATCCCCGTGGAAACAGCACAGCAAAGCTCTGCACGCTCCCTGCTGCCTTAGACCCAACCTCAGTGTCTTCTGTCCTTTAGAGAAGATTTTCCAACCGTGTAGAACAACCGCTAAGAAGCCACCAGACTGATGGGAAAGGCATGATTCTGGTCTCTGGTCACCTCCCTTTCTGATGGCAGAAGCAGGCCCCACATGGAGGACAGCACGGAGACAAAGAGCGCTGGGCATCCTCTCAGGGGTGGCGGGGGAGGCGGGGGGAGGCCGAGGGGAGGCCACGCGGATGGACTGGTCAGCGGCAAAGAAGGGCTGCGTTGGGGGGGAGCGTTTTTGGCCAGGGGAGAGCCCTGGGGGAGAAGGGGAAGCTTGCGTGGGTGGGGGACGGAGGCTGCCTGCCAGGACCAGCAGAGGGAGCTGAGGTGGGGGGGGGGGGGGCGGACCCTGGCCCTGGGGGCCCCAGATCCTGGACTGGGCCCCCGCTGAGAAACCTAAGCCTGGGGGCCCTCCCCCTTCCCCAGGCTCCGGTGCTAAAAAGCCCACGACATTTACGACTTCAGGAGGGTAAAGAGCCTGAGAAAAGAATCGCAGACCATATGGATTTGTTTCCTGGGTTTAAAAAAAAAAATCCCTCTAATTAGGCCGGGAAAAGCCATTGGCCTCTGTCTGGAGGCCCCTGGATTCAATTACGGCCGGCTTCCCCCACTCGCGCCACGACCCTCCCCACGTCCTCCACGCGCGGGGGGTCAGGACTGGGCGTGTTGAGCAGGGCGGCCACAAGGACGTCGGGAAGGACACAAGGTTTGGAGTCATTTCTGATGATTCTGTATTAAATCCCAGCCTGGCACCCCCGGTCCCCTGCTCCCCCCCACCCCGCAGCCCCCCCGTGTCCCCCCAATTCCCTCCCCCGTTCCAGGCTTCTCCTCTCCCCATCCAGCCCCCGCATCCACTAGGCTCTGGGAAGGCCAAGGTCTTGGGACAGGACCTCTTGGATTCCCTTCCCTTCTGCCAGGAAAAACTTCTTCACATTAGAAGAAAAGGAATCTTTGAGCGAGTCGAGGGGTGTGATTATGGGAGTTTTCCCAAAAAAATGTTTTAAGAGTTGGTGTAATACCTTTTCCACAATAAATCGAAATAAGCCATGAAAGTCCCTTACTCTTCCACCTGTGCTCTGGATTCTCTCAGAGTCTGTCCCCTTAGTCTATAAACACGCTCCCACTTCCCTCACCCTATAAACACCTTCTCTGAGCCCTGCCGCCCTCCCAGGCCTCTGCCCTCTCACCCTCCCCGGCAAGTTCCAGATTCGGGGAGAAAGCCTTTCTCTCCCTTCTCCCACCCCCACCCACTCCCACCCCGGTTGGCCCCCTCCTTGTGGGACCCAGTGGGGCCCCCTGAGACTCACCCTCTGGTCGTCTGAGGGCCTCAGCTTGCCTGAGCCACTGTCTCCCCTGTATTGCCCGAACATGGCTACCTGGGCCACCGCCCCGAGGCCAGAGCTTCCGGGTCCCCTTCTGGGCCTGTTCCTCCCTCCCTGTCTTCCCGGCTCATGTGACTTACTGCCACGGTGGCCCCCACGGCTCTCTCACCCCCTCTCTCCTATGCCCGATTTTCTGGTCACCTAAAAATGCCAACATCTCAGACTCGACGCGCTCAAAATGCAGCAAGAACTCATTCTTCATCGGCGCTACCCCTCCATAACCCAAACGGCGAGGACAAAAGTTCTTCCCTTAGTGCTCTCTTCTCTTCTTGTCAATTAATAAGCTTTGTTTTTTTTAGAGCAGTTTTAGGTCCGCAGCAAAATTAAGGGGGAAATACCAGGTTCCCCCATATCCTCTGTGCTGGTCACACGCATCCTTCCCCACCAACTGCACCCCACACTACACCTGCGCTATAGTGGATAAAACTACATGGACACATCGTGTCCCCTAAAGTCCGTTATCTACCCTAGAGTTCACCTTCAGTGGGTTTGGACGAATGTGTGATGACACGAAGCCACCGCTGTAAGTATCAAGAAACCGCCAAATTATCTTCCAGAGTGGCTGTACCGTTTGTGCATCCCACCAGCAGTGACTGAGAGTCCCCGCCACTCCACGTCCTCGCCAGCATTTGGTGCTGGCAGTGCTTTGGATTGGGGCCGTTCCAATAGGTGGGTAGCGGTACGTCACTATTGTTTTGATTCGTGATTTCCTGATGACATAGGCTGTTGAACATCTTTTTGTATGCTTCCTTGCCATCTGGATAGCTTCTCTGAAGAGGTGTCTGTTCAGGTCTTTTGCCCATTTTTGGATCAGGTTGTTCATTTTCTTATTGTTGACTTTTTTTTTTAATTTTTTTTAACATTTATTTATTTTTGAGACAGAGAGAGAGAGCATGAACAGGGGAGGGGCAGAGAGAGAGGGAGACACAGAATCCGAAACAGGCTCCAGGCTCTGAGCTGTCAGCACAGAGCCCGACGCAGGGCTCGAACCCACGGACCGCGAGATCATGACCTGAGCCGAAGTCGGGCGCTCCACCGACTCAGCCACCCAGGCGCCCCTTCTTATCGTTGACTTTTAAGAGTTCTTGGTATATTCTGGGCCACAGTTCTTTGTCAGATGTGTCCTTTGCAAGTATTTTCTCCCAGTCTGTGGCTGGTCTCCTTGTTCTCCTGACATCGCCTTTCACAGAGCAGAAGTTTTAAATTTATTTAGTTATTTTTTATTTAAAAAATTTTCTTTTAATGTTTTTATTTATTTTGAGAGAGAGAGAGAGAGAGAGAGAGAGACAGAGTGCAAGCAGGGGCAGAGAGAGAGGGAGACACAGAATCTGAAGCAGGCTCCAGGCTTTGAACTGTCAGCACAGAGCCCAACGTGGGACTCAAACCCACAAACCATGAGATCATGACGTGAGCCAAAGTGGGATACTTAATGGACTGAGGCACCCAGGTACCCCGGAAGTTTTTTTTTTATGTTTATTTATTTTTGAGACAGAGAGAGACAGAGCATGAACGGGGGAGGGTCAGAGAGAGAGGGAGACACAGAATCTGAAACAGGCTCCAGGCTCTGAGCCATCAGCACAGAGCCCGACGCGGGGCTCGAACTCACGGACCATGAGATCATGACCTGAGCCGAAGTCGGACGCTTAACCGACTGAGCCACCCAGGCGCCCCAGAAGTTTTAAATTTTAATCAAATCCAGCTCATCAATGATTTCTTTCTTGGGTTGTGCTTTTGGTGTTGTATCTAAAAAGTCATCATTTCATGAAGATGGTGCTGAAGGCAAAGAAGGAAGCCCCTGCCCCTCCCAAACCCGAAGCCAAAGCAAAGGCTTTGAAGGCCAAGAAAGCAGTGCTGAAAGGTGTCCACAGTCATAGAAAAAAGATCTGCACGTCACCTACATTCTGATGGCCCAAGACACCGCATCTCCAAAGGCAGCCCAAATATCCTGGAAAGACCACCCACAAGAGAAACAAGCTTGGCCACTATGCCATCATCAAGTTCCCCATGACTACCAAGTCACCCATGAAAAAGATGGAAGACAGCAACACACTTGTGTTCATTGTAGATGTCAAGGCCAATAAGCACCAGATCAGACAGGCTGTGAAGAAGCTCCATGACATTGATGTGGCCAAGGTCAACACTCTGATGAGGCCCGATGGAGAAAAGAAGGCCTATATCCAACTGGCTCCTGACTATGATGCTTTGGATGTGGCCGACAAAATTGGGATCACTAAGCTGAGTCCAGCTGGCTAAACCTACATACGCATTTTTTTACTATAAAAAAAAAAAAAAAAGGATAATAAAAAATAAAAAGTCATCAGCGGGGTGCCTGCCTGGCTCAGTTGGTGGAGCGTGCAACTCCTGATCTTGGGGTTGTAGGTTCAAGCCCTATGTTGGGTGGAGACATTACTCAAATCTTAGAAAAAGCTGAGAAATAAATAAATAAAAAGTCATCACCATACTCAAGGTCAACTAGATTTTCTCCTGTGTTATCTTCTAGGAGTTTTACAGTTTTGCACTTTACATTTAGATCTTTGATCCACTTTGGGTCAATTTTTGCGAAGCACATAGATTCTGTCTGGATGCAGGTTTTTGCAGGTGGATGTCTACGTTGTTCCAGTACCATTTGTTGAAAAGACTATCTTTCCGCCATTGTATTGCATCGGTTCCTTTGTCAAAGATCAATCGACTGTATTCATTTGGCTCCGTTTCCGGGCTCTCTATTCTTTCCCTTCATTTGTTTGTCTATTCCTTTGCCAATACCACACTTGCTTTGATTACTGTGGCTTTATGGTAAGTCTTGAAGACAAGTAGCGTTAGTCGTCTGACTTTGTCTTTCTCCTTCAGTACCAAGTTGGCTACCTCTGGGGCTTTTGCTTTCCATATTACATTCTAGAATCATTTTGTTGATCGCCACAAAATAACTCGCTGGTATTTTGATTTCGGATGACGCTGGATCTGTAGATCAAGTTGGGAAGAATTGAGATCTTGACAAAACTGAGCTCTTTAATCCGTGAGCATGGAATGTCTCTCCATTTATTTAGTGCTGCTTTGATATCTTTCATCAGAGTTCTGTAGCTTTCCTCACAGAGATCTTACACATATGTTGTTAGATTTATATCTAAGTATTTCCTTTGGGGGGATGCTAATATAGATGACAATGTGTTTTTAATTTCATTCATTGCCAGTACATAGGAAAGTGATTGCCTTTTGTATATTAACCTTGTATTCTGCGATTCCTTATTAGCTCCGGGAGTTTTTATGGTCAAGTCTTGCGGATTTTCTGTATAGATGATCATGTCATCTGTGAACAAAGACAGTTTGATTTCTTCCTTTTTTTTTTTTTTTTTTTAATTTCTTCCTTCTCAATGCCTTCCCTTTCCTTCTCTTGTCTTACTGCAGTAGCTAGGACTTTCAGGGCAATGTTGAAACACAGTGGCGAGAGAAGCATCCTTGCCTTATTTCTTTTCTTTTTTTAAAAAAATGCTTATTTGTTCATTTTGAGAGAGAGAGAGCAAGGGAGGGGCAGAGAGAGAAGGAGAGAGAGAATCCCAAGCAAGGTCCATACTGTCAGGGTGGAGCCCGATTCGGGGAATGATCTCATGAGCCATGACATGTGTCTTGACCTGAGCCAAAATCAAGAGTCAGACGCTTAACTGACTGAGCCACCCAGGCGCCCCATCCTTGCTTTATTTCTGATCTTAATGGGAAAGCTTCCAGTTTCTCACCATTAAGTATGATGTTAGCTAGACGTTTTGGTAGATGTTCTTTATCCAGTGGAGGAAGTTCCCCTCTATTCCTAATTTACGGAGAGTTTTTAGCATGAATGGGTGTTGAATTCTGTCAAATGTTTTCTCTGTAACTATTGATATGATCACGTCACTTTTCTTTAGCCTGGTGGTGTGATAGATTACACTAATTGATTTTCAAATACTAAACCAGCCTTGCATATCTGAGAGAAATCCTGCTTAGTCACTGTGTATAATTCTCTTTGTACATTGCTGCATTTGATTTGCTAATATTTTTGGAGGATTTTCACACATATGTTCATGAGAGATATTGATCTGTGGTTTTCTTTTCTTGTCATGTCTTTGTCCGGTTTACATATTTGGGTAGTGTTGGTCTCATAGAGTGAGTTAGAAAGTATTCCCTCATCTTCTATCTTTTGAAAGAGATTGTAGAGCATTGGTATAATGTCTTCCTTCGAAGTTAAAATTCTCCAGTGAGCTCTTCTGGGCCCCTGAACCTCTCTGATCTCGGTTTCCTCATCCACAAAATGATGAGAACTGGTTGTCACAGTCATGTTGGATCACAGCACACCACGTGGCTCTGCAATGAGTGATATTTACATGGTCAGATGCTATTTTTTGGTTGTCGTTGGTTTTTTTTAAACAAGGATCAACTTTTAGACAAATGACGGGAGACTTGTCTATGATTACAGCCTAAGAGGGAAATATTAACGACTTGATGCCAAAAGTATAGTTCATAGTGGCTAGAAGGTGGAGAGAGAGGAGTGGGGGGAGGGACCAATGTGGAGAATCAAGAGATCCCGTCTTTGGTGGGCTGAACAAGAAATGGCCTCTGTAGTGGGCTGATGTGTGATGACTGATGGTGCATAGATGAGGAGTGAAGGGCTTGAGAACAGTAGATCATGACCACATTTAGGAGGGAAGGAGAGATTGGGAGGTTGAGAGCCGAATTCTTATCAATCCTAAAAGGCAACCAGTTGATAATGTCTAAAGTTGACAAGTCAAGGAAGAGAAGTAAAATGTTTTAAAATAACAGTATACTGGAGTTATCAAGAACTCTTGGTCTCAGTTCAGGTCCTGACCTCTTGGTTTGTGAGTTCGAGCTCTGGATAGTGCAGAGCCTGCTTGGGATTCTCTCTCTCTTTGCTCATGCTCCCCTACTCATGCTCGCTCTCTCTCTCTCTCTCAAAATAAATAAATAGGGGTGGTTGGGTGGCTCAGTCAGTTAAGCATCTGACTGGCTCAGGTCATGATCTCGCGGTTTGTGAGTTTGAGCCCCATGTCGGGCTCTGTGCTGACCGCTCAGAGCCTGGAACCTGCTTCCGATTCTGTGTCTCCCTCTCTCTCTGCCCCTCCCCCCATTCGCACTCTGTCTCTCTGTCTTTCTCTCTCAAAAACAAATAAACATTAAATACATAAATACATAAATAAACAAACAAACTTTAAAAAATTAGAGATAAGAAGACAATCACCAGAGTATCTAAATAAAAATGGTTCACAAGTTTCCCTGGGGATCGGGACTCCAGATAGGACAAGGAGAAGTTGTTTTTCACTTGAATCCCTTCTGTGCTCTTTAACTTTTCAACTATGTGTATATTACTTGGTGAAAAATGTTTACATAAGTTGTCTCAATTAAAAATTTCAACTGAAGGGTATTTTTAGTTTTCCTTTAGGATTTTTCGTTGATTTATTGATGTGTAACTGACATACAAGAAGCTGCACAGACTCGAGGTGTGCAATT
The DNA here is from genome assembly GCF_046562875.1 of Panthera onca. Classification (NCBI taxonomy): domain Eukaryota; kingdom Metazoa; phylum Chordata; class Mammalia; order Carnivora; family Felidae; genus Panthera; species Panthera onca. The sequence goes on along the minus strand of NC_138352.1, from coordinate 52,807,901 downwards.
TGGTCGTTCTGACATATGTATACAACCGTACGACCCTCACACTAATATTAATTAAGGCCCACTTTATTCAGATCTCCTTAGTTTTTACCTGATGTTCTTTTTTTTTTTTTTTTCCAAATTCCCATACAGGTCACCTTATGTAGGAGCCACATCTCCTTAGGCTGTAGCATTTTCTCAGACCTTCCTTGCATTGATGACCTTGACATTTTTGAGGAGTGCTGGTCAAGTATTTTGTAGAACGTCCCTCCATTGGGATTTCCCTGATTTTTTTTTTTTTTTTATGATTAGACTAGGGCTATGGATTTGGAGGAAGAAGGGTCAGTTTTATCATATCATATCAAGGGTACATACTAATGACATTACTTATCACTGTTTATGTGAGCCTCGATCACTCAGCTGAGATCATATCGGTCAGATACTTCCCCTGTAGAAGTGCCTCTTTCCCTTCACCCCCACTTTCCATACCGGACTCTCTGGAAAGAGCCCACACTTAGAGAATGAGAAACAATTCTCCATCTTGAGTGGGCCATGTATATAAAGTATCTGGATTTCTTCTGCCTGGGATATTTGTCTCTTTTCCCCCATTTATGTACTTACTCAGTAATTTATTTCTCTCCGCGTGGACTCACGGACGTTTACTTTATGCTTTGAGTTACAATTCAACCCCACTTTACTTACTTTGTTGCTCAAATTCTTCCAGCCTTGGCCACCGTAAGTGCTTTCAGTTAGGTGCTGATTTTCCTTTGACACACCGTGATCGTGAGGGTTTTTTTGTGTCTCTGTTTCTGTCCGTCTTGTTTGAGCACTTTCTTACCTGTGGCGGTACAAGATTCTCTAGGCCCATCTTGTGTCTTTCTTGCCAGGGTGCGAAACTCAGCCGTTGCCCCGGCCCCAGGAACCGCTGGTTCCTTTTGTTGGGAGAATGGGGTTAGAAAGTAACCTCTGGGGGCGCCTGGGTGGCTCAGTCGGTTGAGCGTCCGACTTCGGCTCAGGTCACAATCTCGCGGTTCATGAGTTCGAGCCCCGCGTCGGGCTCTGGGCTGACGGCTCAGAGCCTGGAGCCTGCTTCCGATTCTGTGTCTCCCTCTCTCTCTGCCCCTCCCCCGTTCATGCTCTGTCTCTCTCTGTCCCAAAAATAAATAAACGTTAAAAAAATTTTTGTTAAAAAAAAGAAAAAAGAAATTAACCTCTGGGCACCAAGTGTGCTCATTTCTAAGTTGGTGTGGTTACTTCCAGGGGGTTCCCCGTGGACAGAGCAGGCAAGTATATATGCACACTAACCCTTGTGGATAGATATGTCTATAAATAGTTCTAGATGTGACCATTCTGTATCTCTGTGAACCTAAACGGAGAGCAATGTCTCCAACTCTAATGCATAAATCATTCTATCATTCTAACTTCCTCCCCTTGCTTACTGACACCACTACACAGGGGGAAGCCTGGATCTTGCAATCTGCCACCCATTGACCTTGTTCAATTCCAACACACCGGCATCAGAATTGTTAACCTGTACCTCTGCAAGAAAGAAGCATCCACTAGAGTGCGGTGCTCTCGTACGGTTTCTGTTGACTTTAGTCTCGCAGACGCTACTCATTTTCAGAGCCACTCAGAACAGCACCTTTCCTTCCCGTCTCCTTTTGGGGCGTTGCTTCCCACGTTTGTAACAGATTGTTTTGTTACATGCTGCGCTCTTTCCTGAGATCTCCCGGCCTCCTAAATGATTTTTGAAACCTGCCACACGACGGTTCCCTCTCCGCGCTGTAAAGTTCTAGGCGGTTGACAAAACGCACACTGTCCTGGGTCCGCCCTCGCAGTGTCATACAGAATAGTTTCACCATCCTGAAACAAAATTCCCCGAGCGTCAACCATTCAACCCTTCCTCCTTCCCCCAAACTCCTTGCAAACATTGACATTTTTCCCGTCACTGTAATTTTGCCTTTTCCAGAAACATATCATTGGCATCACATGTAGCCTTTTTAGACTGGTCTGTTCGACTTAGAAATATACATTTAAGACTCATCCATATCTTTTCTTTTCTCGCTGAATGATATTCCTCCAGATAGATATATCCCGCTCGTTTACCCATTCACCCTTTGAAACATCTTGATCGTTTCCAGTTCGGGGCAGTTATAAAGCTGTGAAAACATGGGTGTGGACATAAAGTTTTCAAGTCAGTTGGGTGAATGCTTCGGAGTGCGACTGCTGGAGCACATATTTAGCTTTGTAGGAAACCGCCAAATTGTCTTCCGAAGTGGCTGTACCATTTTCATTCCCACCAGCCACGAGTGAGAGTTCCTGTTGCTCCCCGTCCTCCCCAGCAATTGCTGTTGTCGGTTTTTCAAGCTGGAGCCATTCTAATAGGCTGCCTTGTTTTTGCTTTAATTTGCAATTCCCTCATGACATATGAGGTCGAGTATCTTTTCGTATGTTTATTTGCCATCTGTGTATTTTCTTTGGGGGGGGGGGAGGCGTCTGTCCAGATTTTTCTGCCCATTTTTTAATTGGTTTGTTTGTTTTCTTATTGTTGAGCTTTAAGACTTCGTTTGTATACTTTGGATACAAGTCGTTTTTCAGAAACGTGTTTTGCAAATATTTTCTCCCAGTCTGTGGCCTCTCTTTTCATTCTCTTAACAGTGTCTTCAAAAAGAAGATTTTTATTTTGATGAAGCCCAATTTAGCCACTTGCTTTTTCGTGGATCCTGGGCTTGGGGTCATAGCTGAGAAATCTTTGCCTAACCCAAGGTTATGAAATAAATAAGATTTCAGGGCTCCTGGGTGGCTCAGTCGGTTAAGCGTCTGACTTCAGCTCGGGTCGTGATCTCGCAGTCTGTGAGTTTGAGTCCCGCATCGGGCTCTCTGGTGTCAGAACAGAGCCCGCTTCAGATCCTCTGTCTCCCTCTCTCGCTGTCCCTCCCCTACTCGTGCACACTCCCTCTCTCAAAAATAAACAAACATTACAAAAATAAAATAAACAATATGCTATTGATATTAACCCTTCACATTTTGTTAATAAAATTAAAAACACTTTCTCTTCTGTTTTCTCCTAGAAGTTGTGTCATTTTAAGTTTTACCTTAGACCTATGACAAATTTGACTTTATTTTTGCATATGAGGTGATACGTGGGTCAAAGTTTTTTGATTTTTCCTTTTTGTTTTTGTTTTTGTTTTACATACGATGTACGCTTTTTCTGGCACCATTTGTTGAAAAGACTGTCCTCTCCCCACTCAGTCACCTGGGTACCTTTGTCAAGAATCAGTGGCCCATGTGTGTGTGGGTTATTTCTGGACTCTATTCTTTTTTTTTTTTTACTATTAAAAAAAATTTTTTTAATGTTTTATTTATTTTTGAGACAGAGAGAGACAGAGCATGAGCAGGGGAGGGTCAGAGAGAGAAGGAGACACAGAATGTGAAGCAGGCTCCAGGCTCTGAGCTGTCAGCACAGAGCCCGACGCGGGGCTCGAACTCACGGACTGTGAGATCATGACCTGAGCCGAAGTCGGACGCTTAACCGACTGAGCCACCCAGGCGCCCCTCTGGACTCTATTCTGTTCCATTGGTCTATTTGTCTATCTTTACACCAATACCATATTGCTTGGATTATGGTTTCCTCGCCCATGCGTGCTGATCGGTACTCAGCCTAACACTCAAGGGGTCCCCTCTGCAGGTCTGGGGGCGCCCTCTGTGCAGACCTCTCCTCCTGTCAACTCTAGACGCCATGGACCTTCATTTCTGCCCCCAACTCTCACCTTTACCCCTCCTCTCTGGGAGAACCCCCCTCCACACACACACACATACACAATGCTGGGGTCCTGCCTCAGTCTCTCTCCCTGGGCCACAGTCCAGAAACCCTCTCTGGGCAGGAAGCTAGGGGTCTTAGGGCCCGGCTCCTTGTTGCCTATCCCTCAGGGATCACTGTCCTTCCTTGCCTGACCTTGTTTCACACATTCTGTCTGGCTGTTTTGGTTATTTTGAGAGGAAGGGCTAACACAGTCCCTGCGACTCCATCCCGGGCAGAAGCCAAGGGATTTTAAAGTCTCTTCCAGCTTTAAATCTTGCAGTTAACTAAGACTCCCGGCTGATCTCCCTGTGCCACATAGGTCTCCTTGCTAAGTCTAAGGCGACCCTCCCAGGGCGCAGGAGGGCAAGGTGGCTCGGACAGGGTGTTTGCGGGGACAGCAAGTAGGAAGTAGGAGAGGAGAGAACTCAGGGGAGAGAAAGTCATGTGCCTGGAGAAAGAAAAGAACAGATGACTGGGAGGTGGGACCCAGGGAGGGGCTGAGGCATGAGACCCAGGGTGGGGGGCGTCAGGGAGTCAGCCGGAGGCACAAGCAGGTGCAGGGTGAGGTCACGGCCGAACCTGCTTCTGTCTGACCCAGGAATTCAAACTCTGAACTGCTCGCAACCCTGCCTGCTCTGAGAGCCTGCAAGAAAGATAGAGAAGGAAGAGAGGGTCTTTTATGGTGCCCAGGCCAAGCGACCCGGCCTGAGGCTCGCAGCCCTCCCGGAAGGAGCAGAAAGGGAGGGTGGAACCAGGTTTTCCTGAGCCCAGAGATGCTGCTTCCCTCCAGGGGGCGGAGGGGAGCCCCCCGTTGTCTGAGATCTCACAGGAGTCCAGAGCACCCACCCAGTGCCCCACGTGGTGCCGAGGGCTGGGGGACAGGGGGTGGCCCATGGTAGATACTTCTTTGTGCCCCTGAAGATTCTGAGGGTGGGGAGTGGTGTGGCCCCATAGCGTCAGCCTGGCAACTGGCCGACTGTGCACCCCATGGAGATTCAGATTCAGTGGGGCCCGGCCTCTGAGCCCCAGGTGATTCCGTTGCAGCCGGTGGTCAGGGGTTCCATCTGGGGAAGCGCTGTTCCATGCAGCGGGTATCTTCCACCCAAAAAAGTTACGGAAAAGATGGCAGTCCTCATAATCTCAGTCCTCTGGGAGTCTCCCAGGCAGGGGCCCAAAGGGGAGTTGAGGTCTGGGGAGAGCACTGGCAGAGGTGGAGGGAAGGAGCCCAGGCGGGCAGAGGTAAGCCTGCCCGCATCCCTTTCAAGTCCCTTGAACCCTGGACTCCCTCCCATCCCAGATCTTATCTCTGGGTGCCTGTCCCTGGGTAGAGCTTTCTCTGGGGCACCTCGGGATCCCCCGAGGCAGGAGAAGAAGGCAGATCAAAGGGCAGGCGCCCTGACAAGGGAATCTGAGAGGCTTTCTTTGTCTGTATCCTGGAGAGGCCCGGCCAGAGACAGGATGGGTGGGAGCCCCGGGCCAGGGGCTGGGGAGGGGGCTGCGAGCGGAGAAACCAAATCCTGGTGTATTCACTGTGGACAAAAGGAAGGGCTTGGAGAGGGGGTCAGGCTCCTCTCACCAGCTGCTCTGGCTGGAGGCTTCCGGCAACGTCTTGGGACATGTGGGTCGGGTTCTCCTCAGGGGCAGAAAAGACCCAAAGTGGGTGGCATTTGCATCCCTACTGGTTGGGGACCCAGGTTACTCACGGCCCGGAGGAGGCCTGGGAGCAGAGCTGGGGAGGGGGCCGTGAAGTAGGGAAGAGACCCCTCCCAAACTCTCCAATCCCAGACGCCCCCCGACACCCCTGTCCCTCCTGGGAGAGCAGAACAGCCACTTGGGTGTAACCCTATCCCTGGGCTCTGGTCTCCCCCACATCTGGAGCCCCAGCTGCTGACCCACCATGGAGGCTGTGAACTTCCCCCCCCCCCCCCCCCCCCCCGAAGCCTGCCTGGTCCCAACGACGGCAGAATTGCCGAGGGGCGCAGCAGCTGTCTGGGCTGGGCTGTCTGGGTCACAGGCGGGCGCCGAGGCTCTGTGAGGGGGGGAGGGGGTGCTGGGGGGGGACGATCCGTGTTTCACCTGCCTCTATGGGAATTCGGGGCCTTCAGTTGGTGTTAGGGTGGGGGGCTGTGTTTGGGAACAGTCAACCTTTCCCCAACTTTGAATTTATTCAAGGAAACCCAGAGACGAGGACCCTTAAACCACGTACCCCTCCCCCCCAAATCCTCCACTGAGAATTATTGGACTCCACGCAGGCTCACTGGACCACGTCCCAATAGTGCCAGGCTAGGTCTGGAAGTGGAAATGGGTGGGGGCGGGGTCATGGGTTCCCTCATACCCCATGAGCCCCACCCCACCCCACCCCCCCGGGCATCGCTTCCTGAGGTCGGTTATTCTCAAGCGCCCTGGGTTAGCTGCTGAGTAACACGGGACCACGAAATTAGCAGCCTATAAAAAAACACACATTTATCATTTCCTGGTTTCCACGGGTCACGGGTCCAGCTTCACTGGGCGCTCTGCTCAGGGTCTCCCAGTCAGGGTGGTGGCCGGGCTGCATTGCTTCCTGAGTTCAGGATCCTCTTTCGAGATCCCGCTTTTCTTGGAAGAACTCAGTCCTGGGGCTCTGGGATTGGCTGCCTTCCGGAGGCTGCCCTCAGCTCCCTGCCACCGGGCCCTCTCTCCCAGGCCCTCTCACTACAGGGCAGGTTGCTTCCTTAAGGCCAACGAGAGGATCTCTCCCACCAACCCCCACTTTTAAGACCTTTCACCTGCTTAAGCCAGACCCACCCAGAACCAGCTCCCTTCTGATAAGGCAGAAGTCATTTAGAACCTTAATTACATCTGCAAAACCCCTTCACCTTTGTCGTATTTCATCAGCTAGGGGCAAGTCACAGGTCTGTCCACACTCAAGGGAGGGGATTATATGGAGGCAGGATTCATTGGGCATCACCTTAGCCTTGCCTCTGCCACACCGTCCACTGAGTGCCTTTTCTTTTTTCCCTGTAGAAGTAGGCCTCACGTCCAGCGCAGAGCCCGTCTTGGGGCTTGAACTCACGCCCCTGAGATCAAGGCCTGATGAGATCACCAGTCGGACGCTTAACCAACTGAGCCACTCAGGTACCTCTTCATCTCCCTCTCCTTCCACAGACCCCTCTGCCATTTCTGGGCCATGGGACGGGGACCGCGCCGGTAGCCTGGGCAGGTGGCCAGGTGTGGACCCTTTCTCTTTTTTTACTTCCATTCAGCAAAGGGCAGTTGAACGTTCACAAGGCGTGCAGCTTGGTGAGGCCATGACCCTGACCGCTGAGACCCCCATCCTCCAGGGGGAGGCCAACCCCACATAAAGAAGTCGCCTTATACCTTTAGGGAAGTCCAGGAGAGCTTCTGAAAGGACAGATACCCTGGGCTGGCTCCGGTGGGATTTTGGAGGCAACCGAGGTTGGGAGTGAGCGAGGAAAGGGCTGTTCTGGCTCAGCGTCGGCTTGACAGAAGGCAATCTGGGGGGTAATGTGGCTGCTGGCCACAGGGCTTCAGATTGAAAGATCAGACTAGAAAGCCAAGAGGGAGGGCTGAGAACGGGCCAGCTGGGGAGGCAGCAGGGAGCCGTGACCGTGAACTTCTGTGAGCAGGGGAAGGACATAATGATATCTTGTCATGCACACCCTCCCTCAGCGGCTGTGCTGCCCCTCCCACACGGGCACAGAGACCACCCCCGGGCCAGAGGGGAGCACAGCTGTGCGTCCCCAGCTTCTGGGAGCCCCTCTGTGCCGCCACAGCAGCCCCAGGGGCCCTGCCTCACAGCCTCACAGCTCTGCACACCCAGCCCCAGATGTTCTCACGCCCCGTCGTCCCAGACACGGGCCCCAGACAGTTGCACAGCTGGCCGGCCGGCCTGGGGGACAGCGGGCCTGCCAATCGCCCTGGGGAAGGAGGGCAAAGAGGGGACACCTCAGACAAACAGAGCCGACTCCCTGAGCCAAAGCACACACCGGTCAAGGCCTGAGCAAGCAGGCTGGGGAGGGGGGCTGGGGAGGGTTGGGGGGCAGTTAACCCCATCTCTCCCAGCACGGCCCCCAAGGAGTCCCCTACAAACTCATTTCCGCCATTCCCCTGTCCCCACTCCTTAACCATCCCAGCCAGCTCGTCTGACTTCTCCAGCAAACAAATTCATTCATTCCCTCCTTTTTACAGAAGCAAGACACAGGTCTTGGCCCCAAGGAGGCCAGGGTCTGGAAGTTCCTTCCGTTGTCTGACCTTGCTCCCACGCTCTGACTTGGTCACAGCTGTCCCGGACTGCCTCCCCTCTGCCTCCAAGTGGAGAATCAGGAACCGGGGCTAGGGACAGGAGACGGAGAGCCGGCAGTGTGGCGAGGGCCGGAGGAGGCCTCCGGGGCCTCTGCAACCCGAGGGCGTTGCCTTGCTCTGGAGGCAGCTCAGCACGGGACCGCGAGGCCTGGGCCCCCGTTACAGCCCTCCTGACCCGCTAGCAGCACGTCCCCAGACGGGTTGCTGAGGTCTCTGCTAAGGTGCCTCTCAGGTGGCATCCGCGCAGAGCCCCTAGACCCACGTCACGCACGGTAACTGCTCAGGCAGCGTCACCGGCTGCCATTCCGACCACAGCAGGGCCCGAGGAGACAAAGTCGGAACCGTCTCGAATTCACGCTCTAGTGGCGGAGGCAGACGCTGACCATGGAAGCAATCAGGCAGCGAGGTCATCCCAGACTGTAACAGGTGAAAGGAAGGCATGAAGAGGACGGTGAGCAGAGCCCTGGATGGGGGGGGGGGGGGGGGGGGCGCGGGGGGAGGGCTGGGCGTTTCCAGGGAGGCCGTTCCCCTATCTCTCCAACTGTGTGTCGTGATGTGTGGACAGAGAGTCACAGGGGACCAGGCACCGGGCCCTGTGCCCAAGACTTCCGGGTCCCGAAGCGTGCACTGCTCAACGAGCACCTGCAGGGGGGCCAGGCGCTGTGCTGTGCCCGAGACAGCCGTGAACGTGAACGAGCCGAGGGGGGATCTCTCAGAGAGCCCAGCCGGCGGTGGGGGGGGCGGGGGGGGGAGACAGACGTTAAACAAACCGCACCGGGAAGGATGATGGAATAATTATTAAAGGAAAGTGGGGCGGGCCGTCTGCTCTTGACCTGGGCTCCCTGAGGGCAGGGGCTGTGTTTCCCCCTCACACTAGAGATGCCTGAGGTCAGGACGGTGATTTCCCCGTGAGACCCACCTACCTCAGGCACACCTCAGGGGTGTGGCCGGTCCTAGGGCCAGTCAGCTCCCCACAGTCCCCACTGGGGCTCAGCCCTGCGGCTCCCTGCCCTCCCCGCCGCTGTAAGGTCCCTCAGCCACTCACAGCAGGGGTGAGTGCCAAACAGGGCACTGGGCTGACGCCATGGGTCCACAGTCACCTTTAGGAGGGGTCTGAGGGCAGGACCGGGCCTGGAAGAAGACCCAGGAGAAGTTGCTAGAACAAGGAGGGCCTAGGAACAACCTCTGGGAGACACGGCCTCCAGCCCCTGCCCTGAGTTCCTGTGGACCCTGGGCAAGCCCTTTCTGTCCTGCTGGCCTGTTTTCCCGTGAGGTGATGGGCCTAGGATGGTCCTTGCGGGCCCTTCCGGTCTTCGCTTCTCCCCCTTTTTATGACAAAATGGACAATACATCTTGGGAAACCGCGAGGGCCGGGGACTTCACGTGAGCCCTCCATGAGGGGACACGCTATGGCATGAGAGGCTTGAGGCGGAGACTAAAAAGAACTTCCTGGAAGTGAGTCCCTGGATAGGTCCTGTGTCACCGCTTCCTAGGGCCCCGCCTGGCTGACTAGCAGGAGGGACCTTGGCCAAGGCAGCATCGGGGCGATACCTCCTGCCCTTCGCAGCCAGGATGGCAGGGTTTTGTCCTGGTCAGGCTGGGTCGCCCTTCCCAGCACTCTGAGGTTTGACCTTTGGCCTTTGGCTGAGTCACGCAGCAAGGCTGTTTGTCCCCTCACCCGCCCCGTTAGGACTGTGCAGAGCCCAGTGCTGTCTCTGGGAGAGGCAGACAAACACCAAAGCTCCCCCCCCCCCCCAGCTCTGGAGGCAGCTGGACCCCCAACTGTGTAGGAGTCTAAAACCAGATCGGGGAAGCCGAGACGGCAGCGTGCCCAGCAGTGAGTGCTGGGGGGCTGGTGGGGGCCAGGCAACCGTGCGCCCCTCTGCCCCCCGCCCGTCTGCAGACATGTGCATGGGCGGAAGGGAAGAGGGTGGGCAGGTGAAGGCCCTGCCTGGAGGCCGTGTGCACGTCTGTGGGCAGCTGTCCTGGGCTCAGGCCTGGGGGCTGGGTGTGCCCAGGCGAAGGGTTCCAGATGCTGGTCAGGACGCCGCACACAGCGTCAGGTGGAGGGTCTGGGGTGCAGGTGCATGGGTCAGGATGTGAGCCCCGGTGACGTGGGGAGCCCGGGCCAGTCTGGGCCCCGTGAAGTCATGCTGGGTGTTCTGCACGCCCTCTCCGGGCCTGGGGCCCCCTGCGCACAGAGAGGGGGTCAGAGGGCTGTGTGAGGCTTCCCCAGCTCCAACTATCTGTGCTTAAGCTGCAGAGAAAGCCCCAGGGGCCCTGCACGCCTCCCTCTAGGCCCTCTGTCTGCCCTTGATCCCTGTCCTGGCGCCCAGCAACTGCGCCTGACCATCGAATGCAGGCCGGGCCAGCTGTCACTGTGACATCCATTCTCCTCGGAGGTCCCCGGAGCGCCCACCCAGCTCCCAACCCCCCTCCCTCCCACCTTTCTCCCTTCCCCCTGCGCTCCCACAGCTGGGAATTAGGCTGCTGGTACCTGGAGGCCTCCCTTGGCCACGAAGACTCTTGGGGTTCTGAGCCTTAATCCATGAGTTGGGAGGGACCCAGGTGACAAAGAGCTCTGCTCCCAGCACCCCCAGAGCCCCCCCTTTCCACTGCCCCTGCCCCCGAGGACTCCTGGGGCCTCAGCCCAGCCCGGGAAGAAGTCCGCTCATTTGCATATCACATACATCTGATTTACATGTGCCTCCCGGTTAGTCATTTCCAAGCGACTCCGGAATTCTGATCTCACAGGAAGCTGAGCCTTCTCTAGAGCCTTGCTTCGCTCCACTCCCTCCCCCCATCCAGATGCCTCCTAAGACACGCGCGTGCGTGCACACACACACACACACACACACACAGTATACACCTGCCCCTGTACACATGCATCAGAATATACCAGCCCCCACTCACATGCAAATAAGCAGAGTCCTGGGTCCCATACCTGTGCACTCTTATCCACGCCCGGCGGGATTAGTGCTTGAACATTTAAGGCCCGAATTCTCATTTCATCAAACAGTACAGACTAATTTGGCTCCAAGGATTTCTGCTTACCCCTCCGTCTCCCCTAGAAGTTCCTTCAGAGTAAGGGCTATGTTTCTAGCTTCAAAACTGGGGATTATCGGGGTGCCTGGGTGGCTCAGTCGGTTAAGCGGCCGACTTCGGCTCAGGCCATGATCTCACGGTTTGTGGGTTCGAGCCCCGCGTCGGGCTCTGGGCTGCCGGCTCGGAGCCTGGAGCCTGCTTTAGATTCTGTGCCTTCCCCTCTCTCTGCCCCTCCCAGACTCATGCTCTGTGTCTCTCTCAAAAATAAACATTAAAGAAAAACTCTTTAAAAAAATGGGGATAATAATAGGGCCAACCTCAGGTGTTTATAGCAAGGATTAAGTGAGTTAATTTGTGTAATGAGTATAGGAGAACTCCCGTTACGACTCAGAGTCTGCTAGGATGGTTATTATTACACACTCTACCATTTACTTCTAAAATTTTTTTTAACGTTTTATTTATTTTTGAGACAGGGAGAGACAGAGCATGAACAGGGGAGGGTCAGAGAGAGGGAGGCACAGAATCCGAAACAGGCTCCAGGCTCTGAGCTGTCAGCACAGAACCCGATGCGGGGCTCGAACTCACGGACCGCGAGATCACGACCTGAGCCGAAGTCGGCCGCTTAACCGACTGAGCCACCCAGGCGCCCCTACCATTTACTTCTTACAGCAACCTGGTGTTGCTGAAATATTGTTAATCCTACTATCCCTACCTTACAGGTGGGGAAAGCGAGGCTAAGTATTTAGGGCTGTCCTTGCCCAGATTTGAACCTGGATTTGGCAAAGTCTTAACCACCGTGCCCTCCCGCCGCCCCATCGTGGCTCAGGACGTGACAGTTCCGGGCAAGCTGATCCAATGGCCAGCCCAGGACTTCCTGGTCCGGCTTATCTGCACACGTCCACATCCTTCACCGTGTCTCTCCAGCACGTAGGCGTGCACTCCATCTGGACTCGGGGACCGACGACAGCGTAGGAGTAGGACGATCCTGAAAAAGAGCTGCCCATTGGCCCGATCCCCGCAGCTAACTGAGGTTCATGAGTAGCATCCTGAGAAAAGAGTCCACGTGGAGAAGGGGACACAGGGGATGGGCTTGGGGTGTGGGGTCTTGGTCCACACCCTGGTCCAGGGTGCTGATCATTCAGTTTCTCCCCACACATTCATTCCACATCCCAGCCCCGAACTCCTGGAGAGACCCTGTCCACCGCCCATGTCATATGGTGAAGCTTGCCCTGGAATCTGTTTTCCTGCAGCCCCATCGGCCAGGCCTCGCTCACATCACCGGCCCGCCACAGACCCTGGACTGTTGGTTAACAGGGGCCTGGCTATAACCGACAAGTCCTGCTGGGGAGCGATCCTGGGGGCCACAGACAGCTAGGGAGGCAAGGCCACATGGGTTTCCCTCCCTTCTGGTGGCTGGGCAACAGCCAAGCCAGAGAGCGATCCCTCTACCTCACACAGCAAGTCTGGGCCTGCCAGCCCCCCCTTTTCTCTGGCTCTGCTGGGGACCTGGTCCACCTGTGTGTCCAGTCAGCTCCAGGGACAGTAGCCCGGATGGCCAGAATCCCAGGAGGGACAAATGAGGCATCTGAGCGGCTGCGGCACGTCTTCTGATCCTGCGACAACGCCCGCCCCAAAGCCTGCCAGGCCAGGGACGGGAGAGCCCATGAGGCATGAAATAGGGAAGGAGGAACTTTCTTGGGATGAGATGAATCGAGACACAGGAGGGCGAGCCTGCAGCCCGGGGCTGATCCTGCCCACAGATGTCAGCGCTGGGGTCCAGCCAGCTCTGGATTTGGGGCTGGCTGCAAGGAGGGAGGGGGAGGCAGGGTTATAGAAGGAATGACTTCTTGAGCCACTTCAGGCTCCGGATCCAGCCTGCCCTCTTCGGCCCAGGCCCAGAGAACCGGACACCCGAGCCCTGTGGACATTGGGGTGACCGGGGCAGCAGAGAGAAGGATCCGTGGACGGGGAGGCAGTGGACGCAGGGGCGCACCCAGGACCTCAGCCGGCAGCTATGGGCTCCGGGACCCGCGGAGCCGGGCAGGTGCGGTGGCGCCGCAGCGCCCTCTGCTGGCCGGAGGCGGAGGCGGCCCGTTGAGAGCTCTGTTGGCGGGGGTGGGGGCGGCCAGGGCCGCTGCCGGCTCTGGCCCAGCGACGCCAAGTTCCCTGGGTCCCAGGAGTCAGCGCCCACCAAGGCGGCCATCCAAGCTGGGAGAACCTTGGTGACTCCTATGTCAATCCCTATGCCATCATTGGAAAAACTGAAGCCAAGAGAGGGGAGATGACTAGTCCCCAAAAGGGGCTTGGGTCAGGGGCCGGATCTGGGACAGGCAACGTCCCAGGGGCAGCACCAAGGGACGGCGGCGGATTCCCGAGTCACCCCCACCCCACCAACCATCCCAAATCCGCCCACATCCGAATGACTCTAGACAGGCCTCCCAGCCCCCAGCCCCCACCTCGGCCTCCCACTGCTCTACCCAGACCCTTTCTATAACAGTTCTAGAATCTCCTTGTCTCCCCACTAACCCCTCCTGCCACCCCACCTTCAGCTCACCCCCACCCCCAGCCTCAGGAGACTACCTGTGCTCCCCGAGGCACCAGACCATCCCCCACACGAAGCCTTCTGCTTTTTTCTCGCTTTGTCCCCCAGGAAATGAAAGTTTTAACTTATTTCTTTTCTTTTTTGTTTTTATTAACTTTATTGGATTTTCTTTTTAATTATGAGCCATAGTACTACATGTTCTTTGTAACACCTTACACAAACCAGAGGGATCGAGACAGAACTTTTGAGAATCTCCTCTCTCCTTTCGCAGCCCCGCGCCTCTGAGGTCACTGACAGGGTTGAAGAAGTGTCGTCTTTCTTTGCTTCTCCAGGGCCATTTGCCCAACAAGTTGGAAGCAGTAAGACCCACTACGTGTCCACTGCCTACCCCTGCGAGAAGCCTGGGCTCCCCGGGCGAGTCGGACAGCAGCCGTGGTGCCCACTACGCTCACGGGGTTTCCATCCCAGTCGGGGAGGGGAGGCCATAGAGAGGAGATGAGAACATTTCAGATGGTGACACATTCTCTGGGGGTAATGGTGGGGGTGCTGGGCTGGGAGTGCTGGGCTCTGAGGCAGGAACCAGGCTGCTGGAGGGGACGCTTGCCCGCCAAGGGATCCTTGAGGAGGGGCATTACCAGTGGATCTCCACTGGAGGGCACTGGAGGCCACTGGGAGGGGGTTGAAAGCCACTGTCCGCAGGGCAGCATTGCACAAGGCTCAGAGAAAGCTTCCCTGTCTTCTGGGGAGTGGACGGAGGGGGGGATAACAAAGTGCAGAGTGCAAAGTCGGTGGGGACAGGTGACGCTGGGGGAACAGGGGCAGGAGAGGCGGCAATTCCATTTCAGGAAAGCTTCAAGAAGGAAATGATGCCTGAGCCAGGAAGGCCGCACGGGTCAGAGGCGTTTGCAGGTGTTTGGGAGGTGGGGCCGAGGGAACAGTGTGCATAAAGGCACCAAGGCCAAATGGGGCACCCGGGTGGCTCAGTCGGTTAAGCTCCCAGCTCTGGATTGTGGCTCAGGTCATGGTCTCGAGGTTCATGAGATCCCGCCCCGTCTGGAGCCTGCTTGGGATTCTCTCTCTCTCTCTCTCTCTCTCTCTCTCTGTCTCTCTCTCTCTCACACACACACACTAAATAAATAAACAAAAAAAGCCCAAACAAAGCCTGGTGTATCTGGGGAGCTGCATATTCAGTCCGAGGCCCCAGCAAGGGGCTGAGGGTAGGGAAGGGAAAGGGAGAGGCCAGCTGGCGAGGTAAGCAAGGGCCAGAGGACCCGGAAGCGAGCTGAAGAGACTGCACTGTCTCCTGAGCAGTAAGTAGAACATTCTAGTGAGTACGCTGACACCCACTTTCTGTTTGTTTGAAATTTTTTTAACGTTTATTTCAATTTTATTTTTGAGAGACAGACACAGAGTGTGAGAAGGGTAGGGGCAGAGAGAGAGGAAGACACAGAATCCGAAGCCGGCTCCGGGCTCCGAGCTGTCAGCCCAGAGCCCGACGCGGGGCTCGAACTCACGGACCGTGAGATCATGACCTGAGCCGAAGTCGGAAGCTCAACCGACTGAGCCCCCCAGGCACCCCGACACCCACTTTCCGTGTCCACATTCTGCCTGTGCTATTACACACTTAGTACCTTTCAACTGGCTACTCTTTTCCCCCTAAAATTAAATTCATTTTCAAGGGACATGTTGTTTGACCCCCACAAATGGGAAACCAGTAGCCCTTGCTATAAATAAAGGAAAATATAGAAGAAAAGCCTTAAAAAGAAACATTTCTGGGGCGCCTGGGTGGCTCAGTCGGTTGAGCGTCCGACTTCAGCTCAGGTCATGATCTCAGAGTTCGTGAGTTCTAGCCCCGCGTCGGGCTCTGTGCTGACAGCTCAGAGCCTGGAGCCTGCTTCACATTCTGTGTCTCCCTCTCTCTCTGCCCCTTCCCTGCTCATGCTCTGTCTCTGTCTCAAAAATAAATAGACATTAAAAAAAAATTTTTTTTTAAAGAATCTTGATTAAAGAACTATGGAATAAAGAGAAAACCTTTAAAAAAAAAAAGGAAACATTTCTATGAAAATCAAAATTGTTCATCGGCACTATTAAAAGAAAAAAAGGAATCTCCCACCCAACACAACAAATACCTCACCTCAGGACGCTCTGGTGCGGTGGGTAAAAGCGTGGGCTCTAAAAGCCAGACCGCCTGGGTTCAAATCCCAGCTCCGAAGAGTATGAGTATGATCCGTGGGGGAAAGTCACCTCGTCTCTAGACGCTTTTGTGCTCTCGTCTGTAAAATGTGGCAATCATAGAAACTGGGTTAATCGCTGGGTAGTGCGATTAAGTGAGAGAGTTTGGGTAATGCTTACAAAGTGGCTTGGCTAGTTTGGGGTTGTGGCAAAACTTGCAAGGATTTGAAACGGGAGAGGGACGCGATCCTGTTAGCATCTCAGAAACCGGTCTCCCTCTGGCTGGGCGGGGAGGTGAGGAGTGGGGGCGGGGGGGGGGGGTGGTGGTGGTGGAGAGACCATTCTGGG
The DNA here is from genome assembly GCF_046562875.1 of Panthera onca. NCBI lineage: Eukaryota > Metazoa > Chordata > Mammalia > Carnivora > Felidae > Panthera > Panthera onca. The sequence continues at coordinate 52,791,714 of NC_138352.1, read as the reverse complement.
GCTGCTGTGGTCCAGTGAGTAATGGTGGAGTCACGAAGCCTGCATCGGGATGGAAAAGGATGCGATTGGGTATTGGGGAGAGAGGCCCAAGGCGAGGCGGGCACCGAGATTCCAAGGAATTGGAGGGTGGGGCCCTTCGTGGAGGGGGGGGGGGAAACCCAGGAGGCCACGTGTCTGTGGGTCAGAATGTGATGAGCACGACTTTGCACACCCTGAGCTGGCATCGTTTGTGAAATACCGGAGGTGGCTGACCTCAGGCCTGGCGTTCAGCAGTGAGTAGGCTATGCCTTTGGGCTGAGGTCGGCCCCGCCCACCTCGGGGGAGGGGGTGTGGGGCGGGCAGGAGAAGGCTGGTGCTGAGTTGGCCGGAAGTGGGTGCGGGCAGCCACACTCCCCTGGTGGTCCACGACACAACGGGGGTCAGGAAAGCATTTCCAGGTGGCATCCTTCCTGCTGCCTCTCCCGGTCGTCAGGCCTCCCGCGCTGCAGACGGAGGCCCCTTGCAGGCTGCGGCCATTCCCAGGCTTAGTCCCCACCCCGCCCCCGTGTCCTGCCCTGCACCGCTCCCATTGAAATCTTGGGGCACTGAGGCACCAGAGGGGCACGATGATGACCCCGAGTGGGGTGGACGGAGGAAGCTAGGGGAGTCTTCCTCTGGACTCTCCGGTGTCTCATCTGGCTACGAACCCCAGTCCCCCTCAGTGCCCCCACCACTCCCCCTGCCCCACAGCTGATCTGATTTGGACGAAAGACGCGAGATCCCATCTCCCTAACAGAAGCGCAGGCCCAGGCTGCCCTGGGAAGCTCTTCTAGCTCCTGGATCCCCCTGACGGCGCCTGCTCCCCAACCCCACCCCCCCAACTCCTACCCAGCGGTCCCCAGCGGTGCCTAGAAGAGCTTCTCAGTAGGGATTCCTCTGCGGAGCGGAGGTCGTGGTTGTCCCTCCCTCCGCCACCAGGCGTCACCACCGGCCTGGAAATGGAAGGCGCAGCCTGGTGCGTCCGGACGCCCTGGCGACAGATGGCGGGTGAGGGTGAGGGGCAGAAGCGCCCGGCCAGCCCTTTGCGGGTGGGCGGGGATGCTCCCGGACCTCCGGGGATGGCGCTCCGGAGATGGGGCCACGCGGTGCTCTGGCCCCAGTGTCTATTGGGCGGGGGGTGGTGGGGGTGGGGGGTGGGGGAGGACGGGGTCCAGAGGGGCGATGTGGCCGGGATTCAGGAGGCCAACCCGAGGAGCAGGGGTGCGGGAGAACCTGCGGATGCCGAGGGTGCCCCGCCTCTTCGCCCACCCCGCGCCCCTGGCGTGAAAAGGAAGCAGGAACTTCCTACTGCCAATGCTATATTGACCCATTTCATAAATTAAAAGCCCGAGGCTCATTTCCGGGGACCAAGTTGTACGAACCCCCCCTCCCAGCCCCAGCCCCTCCCTGCATTTGAAATTCTGGTTAAACGAGGCACTGAAGGCGAATGTAACAATAGCCAGCATTTATGGGGCACCTACTGTGTACACGCTGTTCTCAACAACCTTATAACGTGGATACTCTTATTGCCCCCACGAGGAAACTGGAGCACAGACAGGTGAAGTCATTTGCCCGAGACACGGCGGCCCCAGGACTGAGACCCAGGCGATCTGCCTCCAGGACTGGGGCGCGGAACGACGCCTCTGGGTAGCACAGGCCACAGGCCGTTTGAAGGGTCTCTAGGAGACCCCCCGGCGCAGGGCACCGGCGCGCGGAGGGGTGGGCGCACCAGCAGGAGCTCGGGGGTGGGGACGCTGCGGGCGGAGGGCAACCAGCAAAGCACCTACAGGAGGCGCCCCAAGCGCCCACCAGGTGGCGCGCTGACCCCACTCGCCTCGGACGCGACACGCCCGCGCAGTCTCTCCGTCGCCCCCTGCGGGAGTTGGTGTTGACCACAGCGACCCGGGTGCAGCCGACAGGTGTCGGACAGGTGACCTGGTGCCAGGTGTCGGCTCCGGGCCAGGTGGCCTGCAGTTTAGCGGCCCCTCTCAGGCCTTGTTTTCTCCCCGCCTCGTTCCTCGCCTTTGAAGATACTGAGAGGTAGCAGCGAGGAGTCGGGCCCAGAATCCCTTTCTTCAGCGCTTCTGTGTTTACAAAGCACTTGCCACTGGTTCGGTTCCGACAAAAGACCAGGGGTGGTACTAGGTGCCCAGCAGAGGGCCAGATGCTCTCACACCCGTCAGTCCCCCCACCCCCCATGAGGTGGGCACTATGATCCCCGCTGAGGCCCAAAGAAGAGAGGTTCACCCAAGATCGCCCAGACAGCAAATCTCAGAGATGCTCTCTCATCCGGGCCTTCCACGGGCTGGACTGTCCACGCTGCGAGAGCCCCCGTGGGAGCCTTGCCAGCCAGGAGAAGGTCCCTGTCCGCTGGTGAGATCCCGCGAGGGGCAGGGGCATGGACAAAATGACTTGGGATGTTCGTGGGCGGCTTCCCTCAGGGCCTTCGGGGCCAGAGGTCTCCCACCTGCCTCCCTGGCTCCCTTGTCCCTCGCCCTGCAGGTTCCCTCCTCCCCCCTCCCTCCTGACTCCACCCCTGGCTCTGGTAGACACCCCCCCCCCCCCCCCCCCCGCCCTTGCCATGCTCTGTTCTCTGCAAGCTCCTCGCGATCTCCCCTCCGATGATCCTCTGGGCTCCTGCACCTCCCAGTCTCGTCCCTCTAGTGGGTCCTGCACGCTGCCCCCCGCTACTCCCTGCCCCTGAGCACCCACCCCATGGCACCTTACACTCCTCCTGTTGAGGAGGGGGTGGGGGGCGCTGCATCTCTCCCCCCCACAAACCAGCTCTTTGCCCTGTCCTCTGGGCCAGAAAGCTGGGAGTCACCTTTGACTCCTCAACCGCGTGTCCCAGAGTCGAACTTCTCTCCGTTGCACCCCTTGAACGTCGCGTCCTTCTCCCCGTGGCGTCTGTCCTCAGCCCACGGGCACCTCCCGGCCTCCACTTTTACCCCCTCCCCTCTCCACCCTCCGCACTGCTGTCCGAGTGACCTTTCTAGTGATCGTGGCGAGGGCAGCTCTGACCCCTGCTTAAAACTTGTAATAGACCCGAAACACCTTAATCACGGGATGAAACCCCAAATCTTTAACCAGACCCACAAAGCCCTGGGCCACCCGGCCCCGCCCACCTTGCCGGCTCGCCCTCTCCCCGCTCCGTGGCCACACTCACTTCCTTCAAGTCTGTCCGAGGTGCTAACGCCTCCTCGTCCCAAGGTCCTAGCGTGTACTGTTCCCTCTGCCTGGAAGCCCCCTCCCCAGCTCTGCGGCGGGGCCAAGGCCTCCAGGTCATTACATCCCAGCTGAAATGTCCCATCTCACAGAGTTTCCCCCCCGCCCCCCGGCCCCCGGCCCCTCCTAGTCTCCCCTCTCACTGGGGACTTGCTGGGTTCCACCTTTACACCACTGCCCACCATCTGGGAGCTTGTGTTGCCCTGTCTCGGCTGGCTAATCTCCATCTCTCTCTCGGAGCCCAAACCCCAAACTCTCCGTGCGCCCGAGGACTGCCCATCACAGCGGTGCCTCCACACCCAGCCCGGGACATGAAAGTCGGGGCCCCGCGACTCTGTGTGGGACAAGGCACCCTTTCATGTCGCCTTCATCAGAAACCCACCTCCACTGCTTTCATCTCCGGCCTTTTCAGGAGTTGCTTCCTCTTCCGGAAGGGTTCTTTCCTTCCCCTTCCACCGTCCGCCCCCCCCCCCCCCCCAACCGGGGCCAGGCCGATCCTCATATCACAGGATCACAGGACTGAGTTCTCTGTGATTAGTCCTTGGCCCCCTCATTTGAATCAGGGCTTGTCTCGGGGCTCCCCCCAGTCCCCTGGATGTAGCATCCGTCGTAACACTTGATGCTGGAATTACTGCAAAGTGCAAACTGCCTGGTAAACATGAGAGATTATCGACAATCATGATGGGTGGCTGCCTCCACGCCCCCTCCCGCTACCCCAACCCCCCCTCCAGACCTCTTGGCTTTGGCTGGCTCAAGGGCATCCACTCTCTGCCTTTCAAAGCATCAGGAACCCCATTTCCCATTCATTCAATAAGCACCGACCTAACCTACCGGGCACCTACTGGGCTGTTTGCTTTCCCCGCAGCACTGCCCGCCCCACCCCTGCCCAGGAGGGGAGGATCCTTCCCAGGGGGAGGCAGAAGCCGGTGGGAGCAGAGGCGCTATAAGCAAATGCCAACTGCACCTGGCGGCGGGTGCACTGAGGAGGCTGGGGGCCGAGGGGTGGGCCCCCTGCACCAGGTGCTGCCCCCTTCCTGAGCTGCTGCTGTACGCAGGGCAGGGTGTGGGAGGGTTAGCCTGAATGGCAGACCTGGGGGGGGGGGGTGCTGCCTCCAGCACGGGGCCGTGCACCCAGCTCACAGAATCTGTGGTCTGTCTTCCCACCCGGGGGAGCAGCTAGAAGGACCAAGGTGGGGTGCGGTTGCCAGAACAATCAGCCAACCCCAGCGGTCGCTTTTCTGGCCACCCCCCCCCCTTCCCCGGCCACCGTGTTCCTTTGAGCCGCTGTTCGTTTCCCTCTTTCCTGACCCTCCTGACAGAGTTTATCAAAGTGAAGTCCAGAGGCAGCCCCCGTTGGCGTCACGTGGGACGGGGGCAGGGGCTTATAAGAATACATGGTGGGGGGCTCCTATCTCCTGAAAGGCTCCCGGGGGGGAGGCCCTCTTAGAATCTGCATGTATTGCAAGAACCCCCACGCTGCGTGGCACACGATTGTGACAGCCCCACGGTGCCCCACTGCTTCCAGGACCAGCCTGCCTCTGTCCTTGCCCCTGCCTGCCAGCTCCTTACTGGGGTCCTTTGGGTGCCGCTCTTCCTCTGCCCATCCAAGCCCCTTGTTCCCCTTGTCATCCACGCCTCTTGCGCCCCGGGCTAGACTTTATTCCACCCTCGGGGGGCCCGCAGCACCCAGGCTTGACATGACCAAAGCTGACCCCGCCATCCTTTCTCCAGAACCCACCTTCCTCCCCCACGCCTTTGGTGCTCACCTCAGCAAGCCCCTTTCCGCCTTCCTCTCTCGTCTCAGCAACGAACACACCCTGGTTATTTTGCCTCCTACAAGATGTCCTCAGCGTCCCCCTCTCCCCAGACCCTTGCTTTTATCCCCTAACGGGTCCCCCCCCCCCCCTGCCCACCGCCCTCCCTCGCTCTAGTCTCTCCTCCTTCCAGGGAGTTCTCCAAAAGCTCTCCAAAATGCAAGCTGACTACAATCACCAGCGCCCCCCCCCCCAAAAACCCTTCAGAGGTCTTAACCCATGACCTGACACGTGACAGCCTCCTGTTCCAGCCTCTCCTCCCCTCCCCTCTGCGCTTCAGTAACAGCACACCGCCTCTGTGCCCAGCCTCCTCCCTGTGACCAGTCAGTGCCCTCTGCCAGGAATGGCCCTTGCTGGCTGACCCCCTCCTCAAGGCCTCGGCATCCCCTCCTCCAGGAGGCCTTCCCCGAGCCTCCTGGACCCTGCCCGCACCATAGTCGGTGCATCCGTGATGCCTGTCACAGGGATCCCTTATCATCCATTCACCACACCGAATTAGAATCATCAGTTTCCACGTCTCGGTTGCACATTCGCCAGTGAGACCCTTGAGGGCAGGGACGTCCCGTTCGTCTCTGAATCCCAGACCCCGGCCCGGCACCTGGCATGGAAGACAGGCCCGACTAAGGGCTGGCGGACGAATGCAGAAGGGAAACTTGAAGGAAGTGAGAGCCAGAAATGGCCGAGAGGGCAGGGAGGGCAAGCCTGGCAGGAGGCGCCGCCAGAGCAAATGTGTGGGAAGTAGAAAAGCGAGAACTTCCCTTGATTGCACTCCCACGACTGCCCGCCAGCCATTGTGCATGAGCTTTGTTTGCACATTTTGTCTCTTTCAGTTCTTGCAATAACAGATCGGGGAAACGCATCAGAGAACCAAAGCAACCTGCCCAAGGTCACACAGCCGGGCCTGGAGTGGAATCCACGATTGTCTGGCCTAAAAACCTGTGCCCTCTCTGCCGAGCCACACGGTTCTCCTGGGGATAGGACCTTCTGGGGACCGACCGGGAGTGGGCCCCACCACGCCTCTGCCTAGCTGAGCTCCAGAACCAGCTGCCCACGCTCAGGCCAACAGCTTCTTCCTCCCAGCCGGACCCGAGGCTCGGAGGCCAGACAAGGATCTGTCTGTTCCTTCTTCCCTGGACTTTGGGGGTCTCTGATAGACGTGCCCACACCCCCCACCCCCCACCCCCCCGCCACCACCACCAGGGAGGGGCTCCTATGCATCCTGGTACTGCCTAGGGCGCCTGGGGGAATGCAGGGGGCTCTGCGATGCTGTCTGGGTTCTGCAGAATCTGTCTCCCTCATCGCACTTGGCCCAGGCTGATATTAAGATTCATCTGCATTCCCCGCGCACCCGCCTGGCAGATGGTGGGGGAGGAGGCTGGGTGCGTGCTGGGGGCTGCAGCCAGAGACCAAGCTAGGCTCGGAGGGCCACAGAGCAGAGTGCCCACCCACCGTGCTCCCTCAGCCCAGCCCGGACTGGGACCACTCCAACTGCCGGGGTAACTCCTCACCCTCACAACCTCCAAGGGGTGCTAAGGACTTGACCTTTGCTTTTTCTAAGGACTGAAGGGGTCCTGGAGTTCCGGGAAGGAAACACGGATGTGCGTGGGACCACGGAGGATGGGCCCCACTTTGGGGAATTCCAAATAAGGGTCCTCCTTGCCCTGGGGGTTTGCAGAGGTTGGAGAAAAGCAAGGACCCCATGGGATAGGAGCACCCTGTCCTGGTGGCTCCCTGGGTCACAGGGAGGGGAAGTAGTGAAGAACGCAGGCACAGCTTTCAAGGAAACCTTGCCCGCCTCGCCCCTCAGCTTCTCAGGAGGCTGACACCTGACCCCAGCCCCAGAATTCAGCCTGGCCCCCCGTGACCTTTTCAGCCCAGGGCTCTGGCCAAAGTTTCCCATCACATTAATTGGACGGCGCCGGGGGGTGGGGTGGGGTGGTGGTGATCCCAACCCCCCCCCCCCCCCCGAGTAAAGTAGAAGAGGAAAGAAACTGACGTTATAACACAAGGAGTACGGGCTAGACACCCAGAAGAACTTCCCTCGGCACAGAAGCAAGTCTGGCAGAGAGAAAGTCACTTTCAGCTTCGGGATAGGCTACTCATTACTGACGTTCTCTCTGGCTGTTGGCATGGGTTTGGAAAAAATAACCTTTCCAAAGTCCACGTCTCCTGGGGTTCAGGACAGGGCAGCAGATTCCCAGTGCCCGCTGCGGGGGTGGGGGGGGTGGGGGGGGGGAACGGGCGCCCTGCCAGAGGGAGGGATGGAAAGGGTAGTGTCCCTATCCCCGGGCCACCACCCTCTCCCCTCCTCGCCCAGACTTCCTCCGCCCCCGCGTCCGGCCGCCTTCGTCCTAGGTCCCCCCGCTGCGGGCCGGCAGGGGAGGAGTTAACTCCGGAGGTACCGGCTGGGCTCACCGTACCTGCCGCCGCCGCCGCCGCCGCTGGTGGGAGGGACGAGGAAGCGCGAGCCGCCTGGGCGCCAGGAGCGCTCCAGTCTGGCGGGGTGCTGCGCGGGGAGCGGGCGGCGGGGCCCGGCGCGGCCAGGGGCGTCCGCCAGGGGGCGCGCCGCGACGGGGCGGGAGGGGCCGTCTGGTCTGGGGAATTAGCGCCAGGGACGGGCGCGCGCGCGGGTCCCCAGCACATCTGGGCGAGAGCGGCGCCGCTGGACCGCGGGGGGCGCCGAGCGCAGATCTGGAGCGGCAGAGGCACCGCGCGGCTGGGGCCCTTCGAGGCGCGCGGGGCGCCCATCTGGGACCTCGAGAGGGGGCCGCGCCGCGCGCAGCCGGGCCGGGGGAGGGGGGCGGCGGCGGCCGCACAGCTGGACCGGAGGGGGCGGGGTCGGTCCCGGGCGGCCGGCAGAGGGGAGGGCCGCGAGCCGCCGGGGACTGGAGCATGGGACGGCGCGCCTGAAGGAGCAGGGGCGAGGCAGGGGCCTGGGCGCCCGGCAGGAAAAGAGGAGAGACAGGGACCCGAGAGCAGAGGAGGAAGATGCAACTGACTCGCTGCTGCTTCGTGTTCCTAGTGCAGGGCAGCCTCTATCTGGTGAGTGGCCCGCGGGGAGCTGCGCGGAGGGGCGGGAGCCCGGAGGACGGGGGAGAGCCCGGAAACTTTCTCCCTTCCCCACCCCCCGACATCGCCGGGATGGAGGGGAAGCCCGGAGGCCGGGGGTGGGGGGTGGAGGGGGAGAGGGCGGGTCCGAGGACGGAGACTGGACCGCAAGGGTTAATAGGGGCGGGGAGAGGGTGCTCGGCTGGCCCACCCACTCGGCCGCTGGTGGCGGGAGGTGCGACCAGCACGAGGGAAAAGGCCAGCAGCGGGGCGCCGAGGGTTACTCGACCCCGTCCCGGCGCCCCGGGACGCGCGGAAGGGGAGTGGGGGTGGGTGGCGGAGCTGACGACCTGCCAGGTCTGGGGGCGTGGGCTCTCCTCCGACCTCGGGGACCCAGAAGGCCTGGGACCTGGGTCCCGCCAGCGCGCGGAGGCTGTCCAGGCGGGAGGGGGGGGGGCGCGGGGGGTGGCCCCCGCGGACCCCGCTCGCGCCTTCCCTCCCGCTCCCTCCCTCCCGCCTGTTGTTTTCTTCTCCTCTCCCGGCTGCGCGCAGCCGGAGCCCCACAGGACCTGGGCCGGCGGCTCCCGCCCCAGGCGCCCGCGGCAGCTGAGCGGAGCGCCCAGAGCCCGCTCCCCGTGCACTCGCTCGCCGCGTCCCTGCGGCCCGGGACGCCCGGGACTCCCCCCCCACCCCCCGCTTCCCCCCTCCCCCCCTCCAGGGGCTTAACTCCTCTCCGACCGCCCCCACCCCAGTCCTGTCGTAGAGAAGCCTGGCCCCACATCTGGACCTGCCGGTTTCTTCAAAACAACACCCCCCCCCCCGCGCGCGCGTGCCACCTCCCCTTTGCCACTATGTACAAGCGCCCTCCCCTTCTCGCATCCCCACCTGCGGCCCTTCTCCCCACCCTCCAGCCATTCAGCTTCGACCCCCAGGACCAAGTAAACACAGGTCTGCAGAACCGAGTCCAGCTCCCCCCCCCCCCCCCCCCCGGAGCCTCCCCTCCTGGCTGTCCCTTCCCACTACCTTTGGGGCCTAGCAGGCAGGGCCACCCAAGCACACCTCTGCAGGCATGGCCGGGATCAGAACAGGGGGCGTGAAGACCCCAGGCCCCTTGGGAGCCCTCCAGAGCCCAGCCCTCTGGGGTCCCCCGTCCTCACCCCAGGGGTCACCAGCAACCCAAATGCTGCCCCACTCTGAGCTGGTGTCCCTAGGACTGGTAAGAAGACACAGAGGGTGAGTACTCTGTCCCGAAGCTGAGTAAGCACACACTGGGCGGTTGCCCTCAGGAAACCTTGCCTACTCCCTGCTGCCCTCCGGAGCTGTCCCGAGTCTGAGCTGGGTCACTCCGTCCTGCCGGCCCTCCCCCACGGCTCCTCCAGGAGGCCTTCCCAGGTGGTGCCTGTTGCCATAGCCCGTCCAGCAGAGGCTGGCCGAGCCTTGGCTGTTTGGCAGAAGATTCCGGGTGGGGATGGGGCTTGGATTCAATCTCCATAAACGGACCTACCTGGTCCGAGGGGCTGGGAGTGTGTGGTAGAATGGGAGGGCCGACCCCGTGCGACCTGGCCTTAGAGGGACGTAACCTGGTGGCCTCATCTGTAGAAGGGGAATAAGAAAAACTGCCTCGTAGAGCGATAGTGTCCTGCCATGGCACCCTCGGTGGTCCCCAGAGGTTTTGACTGGCCGCGGCTGGGCCATCCTGGGTGTGGAACTCACTCCAGGGCTCCCCCCTCCCCATTCCTCGTGCCCAATCCTGAGCTGCCTTTGTACCAGAGAGAGAAGGTCACTGGGCCCAGCTTTCTTATCCCATTGTCTGCTGGTTCTCTTAGTCTCAGAGGACAAAACTACCCCAGGGGAAGGGTGGTGGGGGTCTCATCTAAACAGCCTAGGAAGTGGCAAAAAGCAGGGGCCGCACCTGTCCTGTCAAACGGGGGGGTGGGGCTCTCCCAGCGGAGGGATGGCGCATTTTGAGGGCCGTGACTGTGCCTCCATATCACCCTGGGACTTTTACAGAGGCGGGGGGATTTTCCTCTGTGAAACTGTAACCTCATAACCTCTCCTGTAAGACCGGGGGCTCTGTCAGCACGAGGTTATGCTTCTGACATCGGATGAGGACTCTCCCCGGATCGGGAGCTGGGCCTCCCCCGTCAGAATGGGGCCTCCTCAGGGGCAGGGGCTGTGTCCCTCTGGTGCCATGGCTCACTGGAGAGAATTCTCGACCATCCTTCCAGATGCTGAGCGGTAGCCAGAGACGGGACAGTGGGGTGAGGAGATGGGGGCGGCCCGAGTGTCAGAGGGCGAGATGGGACCACGGCACAAGCCGGAGTATGCATCCAACCCCTAGAGTAGGACGGTTGAGACATCACTCGGCCTCAAGTCAGCGGAAGGGACAGGCAGGGAGTTGAGGCTGCTGGTGGGGGACACAGTGACCAGAACTCCTGGGTCCTCTGGGGACGGGGCTGTCAATGTCCTCCCAACTCCCTCCACAGGTCATCTACGGCCAGGATGACGGTCCTCCCGGCTCCGAGGACCCTGAGCGTGATGACCACGAGAGCCAGCCCCGGCCCCGGATGCCTCGGAAGCGAGGCCACCTCTCACCCAAGTCCCGCCTCGTGGCCAACTCCACTCTCCTAGGGCTGCTGGCTCCCCCCGGGGAGGCATGGGGCGTCCTTGGCCAGCCCCCCAACCGCCCGAACCACAGCCCCCCACCGTCGGCCAAGGTGAAGAAAATCTTCGGCTGGGGTGACTTCTACTCCAACATCAAGACGGTGGCCCTGAACCTGCTCGTCACGGGGAAGATCGTGGACCACGGCAACGGGACCTTCAGCGTCCACTTCCGACACAACGCCACCGGCCAGGGCAACATCTCCATCAGCCTCGTACCGCCCAGTAAAGCTGTAGAGTTCCACCAGGAGCGGCAGATCTTCATCGAAGCCAAGGCCTCCAAGATCTTCAACTGCCGAATGGAGTGGGAGAAGGTGGAACGGGGCCGCCGGACCTCGCTCTGCACCCACGACCCGGCCAAGACCTGCTCCCGAGACCACGCTCAGAGCTCAGCCTCCTGGAGCTGCTCCCAGCCCTTCAAGGTCGTCTGCGTCTACATCGCCTTCTACAGCACGGACTACAGGCTGGTCCAGAAGGTGTGCCCAGATTACAACTACCACAGTGATACCCCCTACTACCCCTCCGGGTGACCCTGGGCAGGCCACAGAAGCCGGGCCGGGGCTGGAAGGACGGGCCCGCCCGCGGAGGAGGCCATCTGGTTGGATACTGGGCAGGGACACGGGGAGGGACCTCAGGCAGGGAAGGGGGGAGGGGTGGAGAGAAGGAGATGCCAGGTGGGGCCGGGGCCAAGTCTCACGTGGCGGTGGGGAAGGGGTCCCAAGTGCGGGGCCCCAGCCTGGGGTTGTGGAGCGGCCGGGGCATAGGAGCACTGGAGGAGGAGTGGGGTCTCTGGGCAGCCCCACGGGGCTCCCCTGCTGAGCGACAGGAAGGTGCTGGGCCCAGGAGACCGCTGGGGAAGGCAGACCAGTGTGGCCAGATGAGGTCACGGAGAAGAGCCCGAAGCCTCGGCTCCCTCCTGGCCATGCTGAGAAAGAAAAGCAACAAGGAGAGGGGTCTCTCATCAGCAAGGGCACCGAAGGATGGCAGAGATGAGACGGGGCTGCCCGGGAGCCAGCCCTGGGTGGGGGGAGGGGCGGGGCCGGAGGAACTCTTGAGCCCCGCTGAGTCAGCACCCCCCCCCACCAAGCCCATTGTCCTGGACTGTGGACTGAACTTGGCTTCAGGCTGAAGTGGTGACCCTTGGAGTCGTTTTGACGTCTTGACGAATAGACCGAATAGACCGTCTGCTCCCCGCCAGGCCGTAACCTTTCCAAAGTTCCCTCTCCTGCCATTGCCGCTCCTCCCCTCCCCGCCCCGCCCCCCCCCCCCATCCACCCTTGTGCCGATGGGTCACCCATCCTTCAGCTGCAACAGAGGGTGACTGTGGTTCTCCCACCTCCAAGGCCACAGATGGGAGCCCACCCTTGCGCTGTGTCCCCTCGCCACCCCACCCCCCTGCTGGCTCCTCTGGGAGCGTCCTCGTCCAGCCAGCAAGCCTTGCCCGTCAGCCTGGGACTCACCCGGATGGATACAGGGCCTTCAGCAGCTCGGGGCCGCGTGACGCCAGACTGACAAGGGCGCTGGACCTGTTCAGTGGTGTCTGTCTGTGGGTGGGGGAGGGGAGGGCGGGGTGTGCGATCCCCTGATTGTCAGCTTGTGTGCAGAGTCTTGTTCTGGAGCCGGGAATAAAGCTTTCCCAGGACACTGCTTCCTGAACTGTCCAGGGAGGGAAAGGGCCCGGGGTGCCCTGCCGTCCAGCCAGCGCTGCTCAGCTAGATGGCGGCAAGATGTTCCCTGGAGACCAGAGCTGCGGGGCGACAACAGCTGTTGGGGCTGGTGCTCACGGAGGGCCTCAGGGCTTCCCTCCCCAGCCTCCTTTTCTGGACCTGTTGGGAAAGCTGGGCAGACACTGCTCGGTGGTCCCAGGGGGTGGGTGTGGCCCCTGCAAAGCAGCTTGGGGAGGAAGAGCTGGTGGGGGGGGGGGGGGATGGGCCATTGTGTTCCTTGTCGTCTCCCTGGGTTGCCATCCGGGTGGGCCCCCGGGTGGGGTGGGGGGGGGCCCTCGCTCTGTCAGGGTTTGGCCCCGTGGCCTTGGACAAGTCCATTCTCCTCTCTGGGTCTCTTTCCGCTTCTTTGTAAAATGAAGAATATGCCCAACCCAGAGCTTCTCCCGTGCGAGTGGGCATCGGACCCACCGGGAGCGTCGGTTAAAACATGGAGTTCTGGGTTCCAGACGATTTGCCCTTCTAGCGAGGAGGCAGGGAGATGCCGACGCTCCTGAGGGGACACCCTCTGAGGACCGCTCACGTGACCTCTCTGTTCCTTTCTGGCTCTGGCCCCCTAAGATGAAGAGACGCCTCTGAGGCTCCCTCCCGACTACCTTCCAGCTGCTTCTTCTAGGAAAATCTCCTGGAAGGGTCCTCTCAGAGAGGCAGGGTGTCGGGCTTTCCGTCTGATCATGTGTCAGTGCAGGAACAGGCTGGGTTGGGGGGGAGTGGGGACAGAAGGAGGCTTGAAAGCAGCCATCCTCCCCCCCGCCCCCCCCCCCCCCAGCCGACAGGAGGGCCTTGGGATGGATTGTCAGCCGGTGACGCCTTGCCTGGGAGGGCCAGCCGGGCCCTTTGGGGCTCGGTGAGCGGGATGCTGAGCCCCGAGGACCAAGATCACAGGGCCCTCTCTAAGGTCATCCTAGAGCTGCTCACTTGGGAGGGCAGCACTCAGGTCCCCTGGGTCCCTCTCGGCCATGCAGCCACAGTGAGGAAAGTCCTAGCATGAGAGGGGAAGACAACGGTCCTGCCGCCCGCAGCCTGTCTCCCCTGCCTGCCAGCACTCAGCACGGCCCAGTGCTCCTCTCGCTGCAGAGCAGAGCTGGACGAGGCCTTAGAAGCCACCTTGCTGTATGAAGTGACCCAGAAAGGGCACATGACTCAGGCTCACACTCCTATGCCAGCGTTCCCCTGCACCGTGCCTCCCGGGGCCACCTCTCCTGAGCAGAGATCTGAGACACTCACCCCTTCTTCCCTGCCCCCCCCCCACCCCTCCACCATATCTACACTCTCTCTTCCCACCCTGACAGGTGGGTGGGAAGGTGGCACAGGTCCTTAGAATTCAGACAGGCCCTGCCCTGGGGGGCTCGCCTCGGAGATCTGGTGGGTTCTCTCACCTGCGGATGCCTCCCAGAAGCAAGCACCGCCCACGGCCCTGTGGGCACTGGAGGGAGAGACGGAGGGGGGTGGTCCTGGGCCCCCCTCACCTGGCCCTGGCTGGACGATCAGCAGGACCAGGGGACACTCTGACCCACCCCCCTCCGGCTCCTCTTTTGTGGAGAGCCAGATGCTGCTGACAGCTGGAGGGCTGGCCCGCTTGGCACGCATACGGCCTGAGCAGGGGGGAGGGCGGGGGGGTTCATCTTAATAACTTCATTTCACCCACGCGCACACTCCACTGCCTCATCCCTCCTTTTCTGCCCTTCCCCAGTAACCTGGCTGCTCTCCTCGGCTAGGATCTTGCTAATAGATTTTTCTCCCGGATTGTGATTCTTTTGCAATAGACCTCTGGGCCCTGATAGTCTTGCCACCACCAGATATTTTCTATGCCCCCTTGGTCCTCGCGAAGGTAAGGGGTCTGTCCCACTGCCTCTGGTGACGAAGGTACCAACCTCTGCGCCCTTGGCGAGCAATGTCTGTGACCTCCCCCAAGGACTACAATAAGGGCTCGCCTGATCTTGCCGTTCGAGCACTCACGGGAGAGCAGATCCCTCTAGAAGGAGCCTGTCTCCTCTCCCAGAGAGAAGCTCCAGGTCCTACCCCCACCCCACCCCTTTGGCTCCCCCACCGCTGCCCGCTCAGTCCTGTGGCCCAGCTCCCCATCCGCTCAGCCTAGCTGGGGAGCTGCCCCAGGGCAGAGGCCTCGTCTCCTTCATCCGAGGGGAGCTTCTGGAACAAGCCTCCCAGACTGGATGCCCTTTGAGGTCACAGCCCGTATCTCCCTATGAGACTGAGGAAGCAGGGTCTGTCCCTCCACAACTGAAGAGCCCTGTGAGGACAGCATCCGCCTCCCTCATCTGCCCGGAGTCCCCCTGAAGGCAGGAACCGCGATATGGACGCGGGGAAAGCCGGCCCTCGGGTCTGCCCTTCGGCTTTGTGCACCGTACTGCCTCGGCCTCGGTGTCCCCACCTCTGAAGGGGTGAACCCTCCCAGCAGTCTGTGGGGCTCATGAGGGGCTACATGTTGGGTCGAGTGGCAAGGGTCTAGGTCCCTCCTCTGTCCTCCTTCCCCCTCATGTTTCCTCCCTGGGATGAGTAAGCGGGGACTGAGTCACCCCCCCTTCCCCATCCTTGGCAGGGATGCTGGTGACCTTGCATGTGGCACTCTCCTGAGGCGAGGCCCATTGCTCAGAGATGCAGGAGGCAATGGGTGGGTAGGGAAGTGGGGGAAGGGTGTGTATGGGGGTGGAGGCGGCTGAAGGTCAGGGGGTGACCAGGGACCTGGATTATCCAGTCGAGTAGGTGTAGGGGGCTGTGTCTCTGTGTTGGGAAGCGATCCAATGCCACGGCTGGGAGTGGGAGAGAGAAATGTTACTTCCACAGACTCTGAGTCCTGCGGTCCTGCAAGGAGAACCGGGGGCTGGGGTGACAGGCGCAGAGAGGTGCCACCAGCCCCCCCCCCCCCCCCCGGGAGGAGGCAAGATCGGGCGGGGGTGGCACCTGCCAGTTATGCCAAAGCCCCGGAGCGGCAGCTGCCACCATCCTTGAGCACAAATGACAGAAGAGACCTGGTGCTCAGCCGTCGGGGGCTGGGCTCCCGTTACACGGGGGGACCCGGTTTCCGGTTGGCCCGGCGAGCTCAAAAGCCGACCGGAAAATCCAAGCGACGGAGGGCCACTTCGAAGCTTTCCGGTTCGTCCTCTCGGGGCCACCTGGCTAGATGGTCCCAAAGGGCGAGCTGGCACGTCCTGAACTTGCCACTGCACCGGCAACATGTGTGGTACAGGAGTTTGGATCTGCGCCGGTCCCGGGTCTGTCGTTCATTAGCTGGGTGGCTTCGGACAAAGAGCATCAATCGTCTCCCAGATGCCCTTGGGTGAACACCTAGGGATCTACCCACCCTGGAGCATCGTTAGGAACAGTTAAACGATTCACTCGACAATATTCCTTCCTCCTTCCTGGGTTTTGGGGCGTGGGGTTTACGTTAGCTTCAGCCTTTCCCTGGGGGAGCTGGGCGAAATGGCCCTGGGCTGGAGCTGGGAGACCCGGGTTCCTGGCCTGGTTCTGTCCCGTAACACACGAGGCAGAGCCCGCTAACTGTCCTGTGATATACATTGCACCTTTGCCCATAGTAACGGAATCCTCCGTTTTTAGCTGGGCCGAGGGCTGCCTGAGATTAAACACTACATCTCTCTCTGCCTCTCTTGCGCCTAGATGTGGCCATGTGAGTGAGATCAGGCCAGGGAGGTGTAAGCCAAAGGTTATCTGGCAACTTCTAGAAAGACAGTTAAGACAGCTCTGGCGGCCATCTTAGACAATGGGTGTCAGAGTCACATCCCCTGAAGGGTCAGAGCAGCGAGCGTCGGCAGGGAAGGCTTGGGTCCCAAACACCTGGTGCAAGAGCGTATTTTGTGCGCCGGAAATACCATACGGGCTCCAGGCTGCCCACCTTCAGACTTCTACGTGAGAGAAAAATCAAACTTCTGCCTCGTTTAAGCCGCTGTGCTTTGGCTCTCTAGATCTTACAGGTAAATTTATCACCACCCGACTCAATGGATGTGTCTGAGCAGTTCCCGTCTGTGGACCCGTTTCCTCATCTGTAGCAATGAGAGAATGCGCACAGACCTTGCCGCACACCGGAGACGTTTTAGGGGCTTGCAGGCGACAATGAACTTGGGAAAAGTTCTGGTCCCCCCCCCGCCCGCGACTGCCTGCCGGGCACGGAGACACGCAGTCTCCACTTGGGGAGGTGGAGCGTGTCGCTTTTGCATGGCGGGGAGCCCCTGGAGGGCTCAGAAGGATTCTCTACTCCCTCTGAAAGGCCTCCCGTCCCCAAATCCAACCCCCGCACGTCTTGAGTCCCCATCCACATTCTGATGTTGGTGACACACAATCCTCGTTAAGGGCCTGGCTGATCCCAGCCAGATGGGATCCTAATTTAATTAAAACCCTTTAATTACCTGCAACAACACAGCTTTGGAAGTCCAGGGCAGGAGGGGCCCGGGGACGGGAGGGGAGAGGGCACGGCAGGGTGGTGGCTGCCCTCCCACCACTCAGTGAACCCCGGGCTTTCGGGATGGTTCTTCCACCCGGTGGACACAAACCGCATGGAACAGCCGGTGCGGCCTCTGCCTCTGGCTCGGTCTGCAGCCAAGCCGGGGAGCCGGGCCAACCAGGCCCCGGGTGGTGGTGGTGGCGGGGGAGAGGCGGGGACGGGCGGACAGAGTGGCAGGCTCTTGAAACCCACGCTCTCAGTGCTGGTTTTGTGCTTGCACTGGGACCGGCACAGGCTGCCTGAGCCCAGGCCTGAGCTGCCGGAGACCCTGGCCCTGCCCAGGACGCTCTGGGTAAGAGCAGGCATGGTTCTGTTACCTCCCCAAACGGCCCGGCTTCAGAAACAGGGGTACCTCCACGTCCACCAAAGGAGAGCCCATGCCCCTGAGAACAAGGGTCTTCCCTCGAGGTGTCATCCACCCCGGGGAGGGGAACGTGAGCGAGTGGCTCAGGTGGGCCGCAGAGGGCCACGTCGTTTCCCGGGCCCCAGAAAGGACCCCCGGGGCGCTGGGCCTCCACCGGGTCCTCCCTGGGAAGGCAGAAGGAAGGGGCCCAGGCCAGACCGGAGTCCGCCGAGCCTTGGCAGGGGCAGATTCTGAAACCCAGGCTCTGGGAGCCGCACGGTTCTTAAGCCTTGTGGACCTCATCCCCTAATACCCGTCTATTCTAAGTATTCATTCAACAAATATTGTTTGATAAAACCTCTGACGCCGAGCTGGGGAGGCTCTACCGGTAGTCGAACACGCTCCCCGGGATCCAGGCCTTTCTGCTCCCACCCTTCCCATCCTTTTCCCTTCCTTCCCGTGCTTGGCCTCGCTCTGTGCTCTGCCTCATGTCCTCTGCCGTCCCGACACCCACCGCTCCCTCTGAGGCCCCCGCTCCTACCTCTGACTCAGGTTGAATCTGGAGTGCTGTGTCCCCGCCAACCTGGGGGCTGTGACAGTAGGAAATGTGGATGTCCCCCGTCCCAGACTAATGAGAGACTGGACAGGAGCTGTTGCTGCCGCAGAGTGGAGACTCCTTGAGGGGCACGGGCTGCGTGCCCCTGGCCTGGAGGCTCCCCAGAGGCAGAGGCCCTTCCTCCGAGGCCCGTCTAATGAACCGTCGGCACCCCAGCGTCCTGCAGAGCAAACGCCCCACGCCGAGGTAGGACCGCAGCCTGGGAGAGGAAGTGATGACAGGAGGGCAAGCCGCTATCCCCGCCCGGCACGCCTGACCTCCTGGCTGGGAGAGAGGCACACCCCTCCTCCCACCTGTCCCCAGTATTGATTGTTGTCTTCTCTAGAAAGGTCTTCAGAGACCCAGGTTAGCTCCCGGGGCACAGGGTCTTGCCTTGAATCACCGAGCGTCATGGGAAAGGCCAGGGCCTTCTGGATCCTAACCTAGTACCTGCTCTTTCCATCAAAACAAGCTTCCCCAGAGCCCCTCCATGGCTTACGGGGTAGCCCCCACCCGGGGGACAATGGTCTGCTCAGTCCCAGGGAGCCTGGGCTCCCCCATCTTGGGGCCAAAGCAAGGCCGTGTCCCAGTTATAATGTGTTTGAAGAGGGCTGGGTTTAGGTCTTAGTTGCCAGGTGATCATTACCCAGGCTCCCCTGGTTTCTCCGGGCCTTGGATGGCAGTTCTTTCCCCCACCCGCTCCTCTGGTTACTGTAAGGAACAAACTGTCCCTGTAAATGGTGTCGCCATGTCAGGGTACTGCCATCTAGCTCTGCCTGGCCCTCCCACCCACCTACTGGGGCCCACGGGCATCTCAGAGCCTCACAGGCGGGGGAAGAAAGCTGGCTTGTCTTGCTTTTGGGGGGAAGGCTGTGTAGCCCAGGGGTTGACAGCACGGATTCCGAAGCCGGGCTGCCAACTCCTAACTGTGGACCTTGGGCAAGTTACCGAACACCTTTATGTCTTAACGTCCCCATCTGTAACATGGGGATACTCTTTACCTGTCAGAGGGCTTTTGTGAGCTGCTCTGAGTAGAGTCCCACATTACAGCCCTCCCGATCTTGGCCAAGCCGGGCAGGGAGGGAGGGGGCGAGGGAGAAGAATGGCCTATGGGCACACTCATTTCTCGCCGCAGAGAGAAGGTGCAGGAGAAAACCCCATAGGAGAGGTCAGAAGTCTGTCACCGTCTACAAGAGATGATGCTTACAAAGGAATCTACTTTTGTGTTCCTTGACTCTGGCTAAGAAACGCGGCCCTTGGTTGCATGACTACTGCTCCTTGGGCCCAGAATCCCACTTCTGCACTCCAGAAGCCCCTGTGGTTGCACTATGGAGGCTCATCTGTGTATTCCCTGCCCGGGCCCTCTGTTGGTAAACGTAACACGAGGCTCAGAGAATGCAGGTGGCCACAGGGTCTTTATTTAGAAGCACAGAATTATAGAGCAGCCAGCCAAGCGCACCGAGGCCGCCTGCCCAGGGCCCCTCCTGCCTTACCTCGTCCCTACCCCCGACCTTGCCTGTCTTCGTCACCTCCACCCGTCACCTCCATCTGTCACCCCCGCCCTACGGATCCGTTTCTCATCAGCCTGGATGGCCTGTGGTCTCTTGCTGGTACCCCTGGGACCTGGGCGTGTGAAACATGCCCACCTGGGACTGTACCCGTGAGGGCGGGTCCCCGAGGACCGGGCCTTGAGTGACCCACTTCTACACTTGGAGAAGCGCCAAGGGCCTGGGATAGGAGGGGCCCTGCCGCCGCTTAGTCAGGCTCTGCCATCTGCCTCATTTCAGCAGAGATCAGCACTGGAGGGCTCGTTGTAGGCAGGGCTTTTTATTTTTTTAATGCGGCAGGATCAGGCTCAAGATGTCACTCCAGCGAGCGGGACTGGAGACGGGGTGGGGGATGGGGGGAGAGAGAGAAATGTCTAGGAAAACGGGGGAAATAAATGGAAGCTTCCTTGCTCCGGGAGGAGGGAAGGGCACGGAGGAGAGAGGGAAGGAAAAAAGGAGAGAAGCCCGCGAAGCAAAAATGGTGTAGAGGAGATGGGCTGGGTTTAGCAGCTACGCATCGTCCATCTTCCCCCCCACCCCGGCCCCCCAGAAGCCGGCGACAGCCCAAGAAACGAGGCTTCTGGGTCCCCGAGTTACGGCCGCCCGCTCCCCAAGCCCCCTGCCCACATCTGCAGGCCCAAGGGCTTCTGCCCCGCCTCCTACCTCCCTCTCTGGAATGCCTAATGTCAAGCACTGCTCACTTTCGGAGACTGTGATAGTGGTGACAGGGGTGGTCATACCTGCGCTATCCCAGGTGACTGGAAGATCTGGCGCAGGCTGACTCCTTCCCAAGACCCCTGTGGACTCCCCGTCCTCCACACATGACAGCAGGGTAAGAGCTCAGAGCTCACAGGACGCCAGGCGAGCCGCTCTCTGCAGGTTCTCGCTCCACAGGTAACTCTGCTTCAGAAGATCCCCCATGCGCCCAAAGGTGCCCGTTTCAGTGTCTCATCATAGATTTCTATTCCAAAGGGTATATACATATATATATAGCTTCGGCTGGAACCAACACGATACGTAGCGATCACATTAACATTAGCCTCAGTTTACCTCTCTGGAGCCCTCGTTCAACAGGCAGTCACTGTATTAAGGACTTAACATGTGTTGTCTCATTAAGTTCCCAAGAGAACCCTATGTGGTATACCCATTTTACAGAGGAGAAAGCTGAGGTTTACACCGGCAAGTACTTCGGCCAGGACCGTGAGTGGTGGTGGGAGGGCAGGGCCAGGCTCCTGAACTCCAGATGCTGTGCCACCAAACACGGGCCCCAGCTGGACCCTCGGTGCTGCCCTCTTACCAACTCTCTCCCCAGCCGCCAGTCCAGATCACTCCTCCACCCTGCCCCCCTCCCAGGAATTCCCAGCCATCGAGCTCATTCCCTACCTCACCCTGGAAGACATACAAGTCACCAGGTGCACAGTCATTTCAACTTCCCACCTTCCCACAAATGCACCTGTTTCTGCAGGACTCTCCTCACACCCAGGGAGGGCGTCCCTAAGCCCCCCAACCGCCTGCGTGCTCAGAACCTCAGGGCACGGATCATCCCCTCTCTCCTGGAGCTTTCCCATCAGCTTTAACCAAACAGGCTCCATCTTTCGGTAAACCCACCTCCCTCTACTCCTTTCCTGCCAGGAGCCCCTGCCAGGACCTTCTCTTTACAGCCATGCCTGAAACACGAGCCTGCTCTCGAGGCTCACTGCTCACCTCCCACCCGCTCCCCACCGCACCCCTCCTGGTCCCTTCCCTGAGTGTTCCTGCCTAAGGCCACCAATGACTTCCATGTTGCTACCTCCAGTGGGCGTTTAAAATTGAAAAAAGAATTTTTTTTAATGTTTGTTTATTTTTGAGAGAGAGAGAGAGAGAGAGAGAGAGAGCGAGCATGAGTGGGGAAAGAGCAGAGAGAGAGGGAGACACAGAATCAGTAGCAGACTCCAGGCTACGAGCTGTCAGCACAGAGCCTGACACGGGGCTCAAACTCATGAACTGTGAGATCATGGCTTGATCTGAAGCCAGGAGCCCCCCCCACCCCAGGGGGCATTTTAAAATTCTTTCTTATTCGACAGCATTTGACACTTTTAACTCTTTCGTGTTGGTACTCTTGACTTTGATTTTCTTCCTCCTCTCTCTCGCCACGTCTCCTGCGTGACTTACCCTCCTTTACCGGCGGCCTCCGTCCCCAGCCCCCTTCTCTCCTCACTCTGTACTCTTCCTTGGATCCAGCACACCCAGGGCTTCAGTTCCACCCATAGACCAGTATCTCCAGAACCTTCTCTCCGGTCCCCATCTCCCCTCTGGGTGCTGGGTTCATACATTCAACAGCCTCCATGTGGATTTCTCAAGGCATCTCATGATCAACAAGGAAGAGGAAATCAATGATCCTATTTCCCTCGAGCCTGTTTATCTTCCCATCCGCCTCTATCTTGGCGAATCCAGCCTGCTCACCTCTTCATCTCTACTCTGTCCGACGCCATCATCGGGTTCTGCCAAACCTGCCCTCTAAATCTCGGATCATCTAAGTCCGCCGCCTCCCTGTGCACGTTCTGTCAGCTCTTGCCTTCCACCGTCCCCACTGCCAGCATTAACTTTTCTGTACTCTCGCCAGGCATCTTATTAAAATGAAATCTTGTCACCCCCTTCCGCTTAAGACTCTCCCACGATTGCCCACCGTTCTCAATTAAGGGCCTAAATCCTAAATGTGACCTGGGGAAGGTCCTCCCTGCTCTGGCATCTTAACTCACTGCCACACTTGTCCACGCTCCGGCCCCCCAGCCTTCCGTGCTCCCGGCGCACATCGAGCTCCCTCCCGACTCAGGGCTTGATGTGTGCCGCTTCTTCGTGCCTTCGGTGCCGAATGTTGCCTCTCCCACCTCACCAGGCTCCAGCGCTCCATCCTTTGGCTTTCGCTTCAAAAGCTGCTTTGGGAAGCCTTCTGGATCTCTCAGATTAATTCCCCACTCACAGGCTCTCACGGTGCCCCACACGTTTCTTTCACAGCGCTCGGCATAGTTTGACAGCACGTTATCTGTGAGACTAGTAAGGACACTCTTTCCTCAGAGACTCTAAGCTCCACGGAGGGCAGGGAGCAGTTTGTGTAACCCACTGTCCACCCCTAGAAACCAGCGCAGTCCCTGGCACATTGTATGCGGAATGTATAAATGAATTACTGGCAAAGAAAACAGAAGAAAATTCATTCTTAAAGGCCAAACCAAGGCAAGGTTCTTAAACTTAGGTCACTGTGGGAAACCCTGGGGATCACCCATTGGTATGCTGACCGCTCTCAAAGGCCTTTTTCTCTCTTTAGCTTTGTTTGTTCAGACGTAATGGGGACAGGAAGGATCTTCAGTGGAGATCGCATCCCCTTGAATGATGGAAGATTATAAGAGATAATGTTGTCAGGGGACATGCCTATTTTTCATTAGTGTTTCAGTAAAATACTTACAATACTGACAAGAGGTAGAAAAAAAATGTTTATTTACCCAGAGAAATTCAAATGTGGCATATGACTATGGGTCCATGTA
Source organism: Panthera onca (assembly GCF_046562875.1). NCBI lineage: Eukaryota > Metazoa > Chordata > Mammalia > Carnivora > Felidae > Panthera > Panthera onca. The sequence continues at coordinate 52,768,744 of NC_138352.1, read as the reverse complement.
TTAATGTCAATCTATCTATAGATTTTTTTTTTAAGTTTATTTATTCTGAGAGAGAGAGAGAGAGAGACAGACAGACAGACAGACAGCATGAGCAGGGGAGGGGCGGAGAGAAAGAACCGCAAGCAGGCTCCGCGCTGCCAGCGTAGAGCTCAACGAGGGGCTCAAACCCACGAACCAGAGGTCATGACCTGAGTTGAAGTCGAATGTTTAACCGACTGAGCCACCCAGGCGCCCCCTACCTATAGATTTCTTAACGACATGGGTTGGAAATGCGTGGGTCCCCTCATATGCAGATCTTTTTTTGATACAGTGCATTATATTTTCTCTTCCTTTAAAAAAAATTTTTAGTGTTTATTTTTGAAGGAGAGAGAGACAAGAGTGTGAGCGGGGGAGGGGCAGAGAGAGAGGGAGACACGGAATGGGAAGCAGGCTCCAGGCTCTGAGCTGTCAGCACAGAGCCCCACGCGGGGCTCAAACTCCCAAACCGTGAGATCATGACCGGAGCTGAAGTCGGACGCTCAACTGACTGAGCCACCCAGGCGCCCCTATATTTTCTCTTATGATTTTCCTAATAATATTCTTTGCCCAAGCTTACTTTATTGTAAGAATACAGTATATAATACACATAGAAAACATGCTAATCAACTGTTGATGTTATTGGTAAGGCTTCTAGGCAACAGTAGGATATTAATCATTAAGTTTTGGGGGAGTCAAAAGTTATATGCAAGATTCTGACTACTACACAGGGTGCCTCTACATCCCTTGTTGTTCAAGGGTCAACCGCACTTCATTTTGCCATGAAGCGAAATGCCATTAAAGCATTTTCCAGTGCTATGGGGTACCAGGAAATGACGGGCCACACTGGAAACCACACCAGTGGTGTGCTGGAGCTGGTTCACACTGGCTCTCTAGGGCCAACCGTTGCACGTTCAGGAATTTTGAGACCTGGTTGTAAAAGAGCCAATTAACAATTAAGTTATACTAACGTGCAGTTAACAGCAAAGGTGACACTCAAAATTCATCTCTTCCTAGCTCTTTCGTGCTTTACCATGGCCTACGCTCTTGAGGTTCTAGACGTCCACCACATCTACATGGCGGAAATACCAGGCAGTGGTGAACTGCGTGCTTTCCAGCTCCGCGTCCGGTAACATCACCTCGGACGTTTGAAATGGGCCACGGTGGGAGTCTTTAGGCCATGGAAACTGGCAAAGCTACCAGGACATTTTGGGGAACCGAATGTTGTAACTTTGGTAAGCTCACCACTGAACCAAACTACTGGCTCCTTAAAACATCTGAAAGGTCTAGGGCGTGTGAAGCAAACTTTTACTTGCAAGACGGATACGTGGAAAAAGCATCGCAACGTATGTGTGTCTAAATTTAGGAAACCATCCTCAAAATTGCGTAAGGGCTGAAGGTGATTGTTTTCTTCTTCAACTTAAAACTGCAGTTATTCTGCATACATCTTATTACAAATATCAGTTACTAAAGTGTCATTTTATGGAACAACCTGTACACCGTGACTTCAAGACAAAAATAAACGTGTTGACTAAATTGAGACGGAAGTTCTTAAGAGTGGGTGGGAGAGATTCCTCTTCTCTCTCCCTGCCAAACTTCTGCAAAGAGGAGCTTATACTCATTCTATATTTGCTTACCTTTGCATCAGTCTTGGCTTCTGCCTCCTGCCTCCACCATTTGACAGAAGCTGCTCTAAGGTGACCAAAGGACTTCCTTACCGCCCAATTCTAGTCTGCTGTTCAGTCCTCAATGTCATGACCTCTCTGCGTTGTTTCTGAGGGCCCCTCCCCTGCCTCCTCCAGTAGACGGAGCGTCCTCCACCCCAACCCTAGCCCAGCACAAGGCTTGGCACCTTCCAGGTGCCCGGCCCTTGTTTGCTGAATCACTGGCCTGAGTGTTCATCCCTGGGACCTTGGACGTGACTGTTCTTTACTTGGCTGGATGCCTGTTTGCTCAGACATCAAGAGAGTAAACCACGTGGGGGGCCCTTTTTTCCCTTTGGTTTGTCAAGAGCTCACCTGTAAGGGTTTAAGAAAGCCACCGCTCTCCCCGTTTCCACTGGGCCTTATGAGCAGGTGTGTGTGCCCTTCACTGCCAGGCAGACTCTTGGATTTCCATTTCCTCTTTGGGCCCTGGGCCTAAGCCCCAAAGCTACTCCTTTGCCTTCTGTTGTTTCTTGGCTCAGAGTCAGGTTGAGTGACCTTGAGGAAGTCACAGTATCACCTCTGCAAGCTATACGATTGGGATGAAGGGGAACCGTGCAAGACAAGCTGGCAAGTGCTCAAAACTCCTGCGAGATCTGTAAACCGTGGGTCCCGATGCCACGTTGCCGTACTGGAGTTGTGCATATTTTATCTTCATAACGTGTTTCCCCTAGAGTTGATCCCCTTCAACTCCTTAATCATTTCTGTTGCTCGTGCTGAATTCCCTCAAGTCTAAAATTCTTTTCTCCTAGAGCTGCAGGAGTCGGAACCAAACAGCATCCCAGATGCCACTTTCCACTCCCAACATTACGGGATTTACAGAGGGGGAGTGATCATCTTGCTAATGGCTTAGCGGCATAAAGATCCCATCAGTCAACAACATTCAAGTTTCCGCTCTCATCTGGAGGTCAAAGCTTCTGGTTCTCCCAGCTCATTATCCCGAACACTGATCTTCCTCCATTGGCTTTCTCGCTCACTGCCTCCGTGAGGTGTCCCCCTGTTGGGTCAAAGGCCCCCACGTGGTGCGGTCACCTCTGAAATTAAAAGGGGGAACACACCTCCACCTTATGCAAACGCGTACACGGAGAGCAGCCCAACGATCCTCACCTGAATGTTAGATTAGTCAGCAGGCCATTAGAAATGAATCTAAATGATGTAGGGCAGAGTTCGGCGAGAAGTCATGAGATAAAGGAAACACACGGGGCCCAGGCTGATTAAAAAGATAATTGGTTGTGGAAAATAAGGCTGGGTTCCAGCCAAGACTTTGTCTTTGACGAAGATAAACCGACGGATCCAGTACAGTCGTGTTGGGGGATTCAGCTGCTGTGCTTTTGGAGGAGTCGAGGAGCTGGAACAAAGCAACAGTTTCAAAGTGCGGCCCCGACTCCCCCTCTGTTTGTTTTTCTGCTCATAAACATACAAGCTGTTTCCTTTCATCTGTACAGGCTCACACAAGACGGAGAACCCACAATAGGTTTCAATCAGATTTACAAATGGATGTGCAGGATGGGGAAGCCAGAGAGATCTTTTGGCCTAAGAAAGGGTCCCCATGTCCCCGGCTAGAATTAACAAAACAAACAACAACAACAACAAAGAGGAGTCTCTCTACGGACCTGAAAGGCCAGCCGACTTACCAGTGACAAAGAAAAGAGAGGCCTCTCTTACCTGAATTGTTAAAACCCATAAAGGTGTTGGAGAGGCCCCACGGCAACACACAGAGGTTTCATCTCCGCAGAGGGAATGGGAAAATTTTCCACGGATGGCGAGATACGGGGGGGCTGACAACAGGGAGGAGGAGGGGAGGTGGGGGGCGATGCCAGATACTCGATTTGGGCCTGAAACCATAACTCCAAAGGTTCTGTGAAACTACTTGCCTGAAATATTGTTTTGATAAATAAGCCTATACCCTTGTGGAATTGAAATCTCCAACTGTTCCACTGGCACGGACATCTCTGCGGTGACAGCACATGCCCCAGATTGTGGAGTTAACTTGAATTAAATTTCAGATGTGGGGGAGCTAAGGGAGGGGGGTGGCGGCAGTGGGAGGTTTATGAACAGTATGCTGGGGCTCTGATGTTGTCATAACCAGATGGCTTCAACTGTATCAGTTAAACAAAAACAAACACGTCCAGAAATAATATCATAAGGACAGAAGCGCTGAGCAGCCTCACCTGTACCCGAAATCCTAACAGCTGTGTACCCACAGTAAAGCCCACATTGGAAATTCCAAGGATATTGGGAAATCCCAAAGAGACCTTTGTCCTGACAGAAGCTCGGTGCCGGGACTGCCTCCTCCCCGAGGACATATTCCCTGAACCACTGGCCCCCAGCCCCCCGGCTTTCTACAAACCAGGAGGAAAGCAAATCTGAAACCGGGCCGGTCCTCCTGGACTCTCTGAAGAACAGGCCGGCAGAGGCCTCTTTCTAGAGCTTTGCTCTCGCTTTTCCCTAAGAAGGAAGCTTTCACTCAGATCTCGTACCTAAACTTTTCAGAAATGGAACTTCCTCCGGTTACTTACATAAGCTCTTGAGGGCACTACATCAGAAGAATTGTCGCTCATGCCAAGACACGCTCTGAGGCATGTCACTTGACTTCCCTGGGGGTCCACTCCTCTTTGCTATAGAACGGGGAGGTGCTATCATCACGTGGCGGTTGGGAAGTGAAATGCTGTACTTGAAGGTTCAGCGAGAACAGGAGAGCTGAGTGAGTGCAGTGGCCCGAGAGGCCATGTGGGTAGAGGTGTGCTGGACCCCTGGGCCCGTGCGCCGACCCGGAAAGTGAGGATGAGGCGGCACAGGGCAGCGGCCACAACACGGAGAACTGGGCACTGCCTCACGTGACGCTCAGGAGGAAGCTGAGTCATACAACGGAGTGGCTTCTAACAAGCAGATCCTGTGCTCGGTTATACCGATACCAGAGCAAAGCCAGTCCACTCTCGGACTGGCAAGGTCAGTGGAGACTGGGACACCTGCAAGGGCCAAAGTCACTGGAGGGAAAGGGAGGGTGGGATATGTTGAGTCTCCCATCTAAGGTCAAACAGCACACACCTCGGCCACATGGCCAACGCATTTTCCAGAGAATCCCACCGTCCTGGCCTGTCCGACACTGCTGTCAGAAAGGCAGAGGAGCCCCGGAGCGTTCTTGTGAGCGCACTGGGAATTCAGGCATTAACTCTTCTGGAAACACATCAAGGCAGTGACAGAACCAGTCAGCGATAATAACTTCCCTTTATTTCATCTCCACGTTCGTGTCCCCTTGATCTTTTTAGAATCACCCAGGAGAAGGGAGACTGGGACTCAGGTGTTAGAACACGTAGGGCGTAGCCCCCTCCCATTACTTGCCTCTGCAGAGGTGGGAGCCTGATCCCTGATTAGGAGGTGGACTGTGGGACAGATACTCAAGATGGACAAGACACCAGGAGATGCCGGGAGCTCAGAGAGGAAGCTCGAGATCAGGGAGACGCGACAAATCCCCATCGACGGACATTTCAAATATCTCTGCAAGTTAAGGATCAAACGAGGCCTTCGAAATCCCTTATGGAACTCAGACCCACGAAACCAGCCAGGTGAGTGGAACAAAAGACCAGAGATACCACACAGTACAAAATAGTAATTATTTATATTTTCAAAAAGAAAAAAATTAACATTTGGAAGTTGTCCCCTGTAGGAAAGGGGTGAAGTGGAAGGGACGGGACTGGCTCCTCTGCAGGTGGCAAGTCAGGTGCAAACAGCTGAGCAATCTGGGCTGGGATTCTTGTCACACGGCATTAATAATAAAATCTCCTTTTCTCTTCTTTTTGTTCTGTTTTTGTTTTGTGTTTTGTTTTTTTAGAAAAGGGGGGGAGGAGGGAGGAGAAATAAAATCAGAGAAAAAGGCCAAAAAACATTTTCCACAATATCTAAAAACCGAGAACCACGGTTCTTGTCAAGACAGTAGGAATTCTGGATGAATTGTTTTTTCCAGTTTTCAACACCAATAAAGGTTTTTTGCAAAAGCCACCACATCAGACACTCATCTTCCAGCTCAGATAACCTCCTTCCCCTTTCGCCTTCACTTGTTTTTCATGAAAGGATAAAAGGATGTATTCCGTTCTTGCAAACAGTAAGTGCTAACAACAAGAGGGCTCTGCTGATACTCGCACGGTGGTGAAGAGCTTTCACAAACATCCGAGTTTCCGCACAGTTGGATGGACTACGATTTCTCTCAACATAAATACTACTTGGGATCCACAAACTGATTTTTGAGAAATTCTGCAAAGATCCTTTCTTCTTGCCTTTTCTTTTCCCTTCTCTTAAAACTAAATGTCTTTTTTTTCTTTCTTTTTTTTTGTTTTTTTCCTTTTTGCTCCAGGCACCTGACGATTTGTTCTGCTCAGTCAGATGCAGACAGGTTTCTCCGAAGTGCCACCGCCGGGACGTCCTCAGGGTCGGCGCCTAAACTGAATCCCCACAGTGTCAAACTCGGCCGGGCCAAAGGGAACACAGTGACGCAGCAACAGGGTTTTCATTAGGTTGGACAGCCCCAGGCCCCGGGCCCTTCCCTCCCCCCGTTTCCCCCAAGGTTACTTAGTGCTGTTTTAAAAGTCTGGGGGCCACGATGCAGTCTTTCGCCCCCGCAACAGAGTAAAAGCTCCACAGATCGCGCTGTCTACCTGGTGGCCACCGGCAGCAACAGCGGCTGCTGCTTCAGGAAAATAAACGGAGTCTCACAACAGGCAGGATCTTAGGACTGCTTCAGGCGCTTGCGTGGGGGTCCCAGAAAAGGGCACTGTGCCGAAGCCAGAGAGCGGTACGCCTCAGCCACCAAGTGGGGATGTGACACCACCATCGACTTCCACCCAGAGGTCTCCAGGACATCCGAAGCGTGACTAGGAGGAACGTGGAGAGACGGGTTACCAAAGGCACGAGAGCAAGAGGGAGCAAACAGCCACCTGGGCGGTCTAACTTCCCGGCGGCCACCGCAAAGGCTGTCTCTGCCGAACGTTTAGGCAGAACCCTTAACGTACGCTGAGTTCGTCAGACAGCGGGCCGACGGGTGACCGGGCTGTGGCTGCTGCGACTCTGAAATCCTGGGTTTTGAGCCCCTCTGCTCTCAGATACAAAAGGTGAGATGTTCCTCAGGCTCTTCTCTGCTTTATCAATGCTCTTGAGACTGACTGGTGACGCTGCTAATACAGAGAAAGAGCAAGGACTCTCTCCGTCAGGCAGCTCTGAGCTTCTGAGCTTCCGTGTGGCTCTGCCGTTTTCTAGTCCCTGACCACAGAGCAGATCACGGCCTGGGGCCTGACGGCTCAAAAAGGAGGGGATCATAACCACACTCTACGGACTGGTTAACATCTAAAAAGCACCACGCCAAGTGTCCAGCACAGAGCGAGCGGTCCCTAGAAGGAACATTTAAGGGTCTCTTCTCTCCCACTTTTGCCACGATTGGTCAACTCCTTTGAAACAATCTTATAAACAGACTTAGTGGAAGCGGATTCCTGTTTTGGGGCATTTTCTGTGCCGAGTAACGTTCACTCGTCTACCCGGCAACCTCTTAGACCCGCCCGAGCCCAGAACTGCTGCTTGTGAGGGTTTTTTAAGGCCTGCTTCCCCTCTTTGGGTTTTCCCTAACTTTTGTTCTCCAACGGGGAGAGAGCCAGGACATGCCCCACCGAGAATTACTGCAGAAAGTAATACGGCCAGGTCGCTTATCGTTCGGGTGAAGGAACAGATGTACTGGAGCGAACACTTCTTTCTCCAAACGGTATTTAACAACCTCAACTACTGATTACCCCTTCCCGTTTGTCCCCATTCCACAGTCAACTGTTGGATGCATTTTACTAACTCCTACAAAACATACTTGGGTTCTCCCAGAGATCTACATGCCCTCTATTCAAGCCTTGAGTGTGCAGCGAGGACACTGCTGTTTGGGGGACACAGCTTTTCCAGGCCAGCAACTTATCGTTTTCATCATTTCCCATCACCGCGAGGAAGTAAGATGCCTCAGTCACCGATCGCATTAGCCCCGGGAGAGCAAAACCATCTTCCAAACTGTCAAGCTGAAGGGAAAGATGAAAACCCTCTACTTACTACTAAAAGGGGTTAATGAAGCTACTTGCCCGTTTTCCTCACTAATTCAAAGTCTTTCTCGTCTCTCTAGCTACCCCAACTATCTTGAAAGAACATCTTTGAAGATGCCAACTCACTAGTTGATGAAATCCACTGCCTGAGTTTTCAACTGATCCGCGCTGTGGAGGTCAGCCAGGATGAGAATTTCTGCGGCGTTCTCCACGGAGAGGTTACTGCAGAGGGCATCCTCACACATGACCTTCAAACGCTCCAGGGCATACTGTAAAACACAAGCGCCGCGGCCGTCAGAGCGGGAAGGGCTCCGGCGGCCGCTGCTGAAGCCGTTTTCTTCAGCTGTACCATCATGGATTCCTGAACAAAACCGCACGGCCCGTGAGAAGGCTACTACTGCAATTAGAAAACATAACCATGCCCCCAAGGCTGGAATGAAGACAGCTGAAATAATGTGCCTGGCTGCCATTCAAGTCCTCAAGTCTGCCTATTAGAAAGATGGCAATTACAGAGCAGACCCCCAACCTCAAGTTCACCCTGCCCCAAGTAGGATGCAAGTGTTCCTTAGACCACCACCACCCACCCTCCCTTACCACGAGGCATAAAACTCTGCTTCAGGCCAACAGGACATCACGTTTGGCATTTCTGCCATCCTTTATTCGGAGCCAAACTAGGGCGAGGCACAGCCCTTTCTAGGCGGGCACTGTCACCAGCCCGGCAGGGAAGCCCAACGGGCCCATGAGGCTGTGAAAAGGAGCCCTGCGGTGACTTTCAGCAGCATCGGCACCACTAGTTGGGCCTCGATGAGGGTCAACCCAAGGCCTCCTTTGAAAGAGAAAGGGATAAATGGGTCCTCTTCACTGGGGCTGAAGTTAAGATTCTCAGGGCAGAAGGACAAAGTAACAGAGACCCTGGATCCTGTTCCGATCTAAAAGCTTCCTATTCTCCAGAGTAAAGGGTATAAATGTCCCGGAAGTGAAGGTCTAGGTTAACACTGGGCACATCTGACCTAGCTGATCTGTTCTGATGCCGCTGGACTACGTGCTCTCAAATAGGAGATTATGAACCTAACTAAGGAACTTCAGCAGCGAGGAGGAAGGGATAAAAGGAGGCACAAAATAAAGTGTAGTTAATCAGTTCGCAGGAGAACGGTTTGCTTTACGGGCAGCCACAGTCTCCGTATAGGTCCCACCTTGAGGACCTCAGAACGCAATGACACAACACTCCTTGAGGCCGAGTCATGGCAGTCAGACCAAGACAATTTCATTTTTACGAATCCTGGGTGAGGAGGCATATCTGTTGGCACTGTGATCTCCTGCAGCCAAAAGAGAGTTTTATTGGTTTTGGTGCAGCTTTAATTTTTTACATTTGAGTAACTGGAAAACAGTTTCCATGGAAAACAGGAATGACACCAGACAAGCAAGAAATGAGGTGGCCGTTTTTGTTTTAAAAGGCTGCAAAAGGTCGAGTAGATGGTTCAGTCTTTATACAGTGCCGCACAGAACATTCCTCTTACCCTTTCTCGATGCCTTCTTTTAAAAAGGACTTTTACCGTGAACAATTCTGATCCCTGCTGCATAATTAGACAAAAGTAGCCATTCTTGTCCCTTAAGGGACAAAGTTTTTTTTTTTTTTTTTTCTTAATTATGCTTCTGAAAAACCTGCCTAATGGTTGTACTTACCCAAGAGATCGAAATTGTGTCTCCCGGGCTTGGCCGACGTGTTTTGTTTTGTTTTTGGTCTAATTACACATGTCCCCAGGAGACTGGAAAGGCTCAGAAGAAGCTGTTTCAGCCTCTTGGGTAAATTCTAGATGTTTAGATCCTTCCATGAAGGATTTCTTATTCTGTTTTCCTGAAGCTCACAACAAGGTGTAAAGGTAAAAATATTTTAAAATAAGCTTGGAGTAGAGACTGTCTAATGGGAAATTCTGAATGGAATTTGAAAATGCACCTTCGCTTAACTTCTCATTCACAAATAAAGCACTGCTGCGATTCAATTACTTTATCTTTTAAAACTGTAAGTTAACGGCACTGTACTGAAAATACCGTCCACAGAAGGTCAATTCAGGCCGATCCCCGCGCTCCGTGCGCTCACAGGGGCTTCCCCGGTCGGCTCTCTGGCCGAGGAGCAGGAATGGACGCCCCAGGAATGCCGCAGATGTCAAACCCTGGCTCTGAGAATATCCACCGCTGAGCCTTGGTATTTCCGTCTAAAAAGTGGGCCTTTTGATACTACTCGTCCTTATGGGAGCTAGAAGACGAGAGGGATAAACAACCTGGTGCGTGTAAACTTCACCGAAAATCAGAGGGCGGGTGAGGCGCAATCATTATAAACTCATGTTTATAAAAAGCTGTGTCTTCTGCTTCCCCAGAGTTCACAGTGTGTATTTATTGCCTCCACTGAAAGCAAGATTCCTGTGGTCAGAGCTGAGCTGGCTAGACTGGGAGGGCATGGCATGTTCACAGTGCTTAACTGTATTAATAAAATCTCGAAAAGGTGATAAGAAGGATACAGCTATTATTCAATCGTTTTCATCAGTAGCACCGATGGGGTTTACATGCCTCATCCTCTACAAACACTCCGAAGAGCTGATCAATAAAGATAAAGCTTCCAGTGTAAAAACAAGTACTTCCTCTGTTCCCAAGGTGCAAAGCAAGGTGGAAGGAGACTATTCCTGTGGGCCAATCCCGGGAAGGCTCTAGTGCCCTTCGGTCTGAGCCAGCTTTGCCCTCGGATGGGTGCTGCAGCATTGTGGCAGGAAGCGGCAGCACTTCCGGCAGGGAACCGTCCTTCTCACAGGGTGTACTGCTGGCCAGGTTTAAGGCCTTTTAAGGAAAACTTTCACGGGATGAATAGCCACCCAACCCCCCAGCTTGTATTTCCTCAGACCACAGGGCCTTGGAGGACAGGTTACCGAGCTCTTTCTGATGTATCTACACAACGAAAGTCAGTCTCCCAAAGTGTGTTTTGGGGACCACTAATCCCCACCGGTCCCTGAAGGAAAGGATTCCAGGGTTAACTAAATTAGAGAAATGCTATCATATTCTTTTAGATAACTCACAGCGCACATTAACATAGTAAAGATTCTGAGAAATCCTGCAGTGAGACAGCAACACACAAAAACCTCAATTTGACTTGTTTAAACTCAGTGCTTCATTAACATTTCCCCCCAGCCTTATTTTGAGAATCACTGGCGTGTTTTGGTCATCACCTTATTTCCTTGATTCGAAGATCCATATTTTAATTTTCACACTTTAATAATTCTCAAATTGAAGTGTATCTTACAATCGACACACACGTTTATTACAGTAGTATTTCTTTTTTCCCAAGGAGCGACCCATCATCTCGTAATTCTGAATATGGTATATTTCAATAAATACCTAGGTAAAAGTTGAAAATGCCAACCACGACCCTGAGCAAAAGATTATTCTCTTGTTGGCAAAGTTGCAAAGAAAGTTAAGGAACTCAGGGGAGGTAGGTGGGTGGAAGGATGAAACCGGTGACAGAGGTGAAAGAGTGTGCTTGTCATGATGGGCGCAGGATGACTTACGGGAGTGTTCAATTATGGGACTGTACACACGAAACTAATATAACACTGTATGTTAACTGGAATTAAAAGGAAAATAAAATCACTCACTGTTTAGAAAAAAAAAAGTTAACAAACTCCAGAACACTTCATAAATTATAAGGCCGAATCATAAATCCAAATGTTAGCATTACCTAAAACTTCAGTATCACTGTGCTTATATGTAATCACAACAGTGAAGGCAAGAGAGGTAAACATCAGACTTATCCTTTTTTATAATCAGGGTGACCATGTAATTTCCTTCATTCAAAGCAGGACACTTTGAAAGATAAAAAGGGTTCTACCCATAATTGTGTTGGCACCCACGTGTAACACAGGACTGTCCTGGCCACACTCAGACACAAGTTCATCTGATGTACTATGTAACACAGCCGCCCAGTGATGAAACTCAAAAGGTCACAAAAAATTCCTCCTCTTGTGGTTATTTTTCTTGTCCTTTTCTTTCCTTTCTCTTGAGAGAGAGAGAGAGAGAGAGAGAGAGAGAGAGAGAGAGAGCATGCGCACACATGTGTGCATGTGCTGGGGAGGGGCAGAGGGAAAGAGAGAATCTTAAGCAGGCTCCGTCCAGGCCCAGAGCGGAGCCTGACGCACGGCTCAATCCCATGACCATGGCTCAGTCTCATGGCCATGAGATCGTGACCTAAGCCAAAATCAAAAGTCGGACCCTTAAGCGACTGAGCTACCAGGCGCCCCTATTTTTCTATTCTTATCTCACCTTGTCAGCAGCTGCCAGCAAATCATCAGCCATTTTGTCGAGGTTCGGAGCCTTCCCCGTGTAAATGAAGCACATCATTTCCTTAAAAACTTCAGGCTCCACATCATTGATTTCAACCCGATTCTATGCCAGAAAAACTAAAAATGAGAAACATTCCAACAGAACAAAACCCCCAAACAATTTTCATGACTTTAAGCTCCGGTGGGAGCAAGGCGTGTATCATCTGAAACCTAACACAAATGGGCAATCTCTCTCTGCCCTACTTCATGAGAACAGCTTTTCCTCCTATCCTATGCACCACCTTTACCCTCTCAAATACAAGAGTTGTTTTTGTTTTTGTTTTTGTTTTTTTTGTGGACTTTTTCTGAGTGGAAACACCTGTCTAAAACCCTCCCTCCAAACTGGATGATCTACCTGGGACACAGTGAGTCTGCTTTACTTAGAATGCTTCTGGACCACCTCTCTCTCCCTGCTCTGAGAAAGTGAGAATGATACGCCATTTTAATAACACGACTGGAAAAATAAATCTGGTGTCAAATTAGGAAATCATCTGGATCTAGCCACCTAGCTACAAAGACATATCTTCATTCCGTCACATACCTTTTTGCTCTCCTCCATTTCATGTTCAAACATGGCACTAAAAACTGGAGAACGAGCTACAAAGTGAAAGGGGAACAGAGACAGATAAGGTTATCACACTGAAACCTCTTGGCTCTTCTGTTATGAAGAGACCACTCTGTTTCCTGTCCCATTCCTGCCCCCAAAGGGTCTTGGCCTCAAATTGTATCAGAATAATAAAATTCCTTTCTTCTTCTATTATACCAATAAGCAAATAATAATACAGAAGGGGGAAAAAAGAAACCAATACTTTCTTCTCTTTTTCTTTTTTAAATGTTTGTTTATTTGAGGGAGAGAGAAAGAGAGAGTGCACGATCACATGCACGCATGCAGAAGGGGCAGAGAGAGAGAATCCCAAGCAAGTCTCACACTATCAGTGCAGAGCTTTACATAGGACTTGGTCACACGAACTGTGAGATCATGAACTGAGCCGAATGCTCAACCGAGCCACCCACTCTTTTTTTTTTTTGCTTTTTAAAGATTTTATCTTTAACTAACTGCTACACCCAACATGGGGCTTGAACTCACAACACTGAGATCAAGAGTTATATGCTCTACTGACTGAGCCAACCGAGTGTCCTGAAATGACTTGCAAAATAATTTCTCATTAGCTCCATTCCAACCACTCATTTGAAGCAAATGACCTATGCTGGCTGACAACGATCTCCTCTGGGTAGACGTGGGGGTTCAAATGGAAGATCCTTCATGTTTTAATACCCGGATTTTTGCCTGAAACCACGACACCGACTTTCTCCAGTTCCAGGGATCACGCGGCAAGGAGGTCAAGAACAGGGCTCGAAGGCATCCATTAGCAGAAGAAGTGCATGCTTGTGGATGGCAGGTTGTCTGTTCCTTCAAGCCATGCACTCACATTAGAGATGATAATGCCCCAAAGAGGCAAAAACAATCTTACAACCACCTGTGGCCCTTCAAAACTCAACCCTTCCTGACAAAATCTTAATCTCTGGTATTTACTGTCTCCCATTAGGAATAATTTGATTTTTTTTTTTCCCCTTGGAGGAATGGGGATAATGACAAAAGGTGAGAAACGGTGTTCGAGGCCATGCCCACTGTAGTCTAATGAACGTGGACAAATAAGTCCACTTAATTTCAACCATGAAAGTGATAAAAGGCCTAAAAACTCAAATTTTATCATGTTGCCCAATAAATCAGAGGTTTTGGCAAAAGCTGAGACTACCAATCTCCACCTGAGAGGAGGACCAGACGGAATATGTAGCAGAACTCTGAGCTAACAGGTTACTTGAACGTTGGCCTACAGTTTCTGTCCGCAAGAACTAATTTTGGATCTGTCATTTTCTAACCACATTATCTTGGGCAAACCACTCAACCCTCTGAGACTCAATATTTTAGTCTATTCCAAAGAGATATTCGTTCTCATTGCTTTTATTTCAGAAGGCTCATCAACTGTAAGGTACTAAAATACTTCACAGAAGTTGAAGATTAAAGGGTTGGTGCTTTTAGTAAAAAGGGAAGGGTCTGAGCAGCAACAGGCTTAGAGGGTCTCCGGTGGCTAGACAGAAACTGAGGCTATGCGAATAAATAAAATCACTTGGGGGGAAATAAGGAGAGGAAAAGAGACCTGAGGCGGACCCTTAGGGACACCAGTGTTGACAGGGATGCGTGAAGAAGAGGGAAGCCACATATCAGAAGTAGCCAGAGCACCAGGAGGAAAAACCAGGAGAAAGGAATCAAGTACTATATGAACTAAGGAATCCCTCAGATTTAGGAACTAGCAGGTCACAGAACTTTGGAAAACTGCTTTCGTGGCATGGAGGTGAACTGAGGATAAGTGGGAGGAAAGAAGTTGAGACAGTGAATGTGCTAACTCAAGAAGCTCAGCTCTATTTAAAGAGAGAGAGAGAGAGAATAAATGAATGAATAACTAGAAGAAGGAGAAGCCCGAGCCTGTCTGTTTCCAGGCTGGGGGTAAACAGGCAATTGGAGAAAGAGAGACCCAGCAAGGGTATGACTGGCAGAGTGAGGCTTCTGAGAAGGCGGCCTGTGATATGAAACAGAAGTCGAAAAGATAGGCTGCTTTGGCCATAAGGAAGAACAACCCCCAACGGAGAGCGCAGGGAGAAGGCAGGTAAGGCAACAGACAAGAGCGGAGGGAGAAGGGCCTCAATATTCTCTCAGCAGCGGCAGCAGCGGCAGCAGCAAGCATCTCTCTTAGGAGCTGGAGATCGAAGGAGACCAGTAAACAGTCTGAAGTATCTATTGTTATGAAAAAGAAAGGGAGCGGTGTATCTACAGAAGAGCTCCTGACAGTGCCAAGAGTCTAGCCGAGCGTGGAGACGCTAACCTAAGAGTTAATGACTTCCTTTGGCAATACACGGTAACACCTAGTTGCGAGCAGGAACAGGAAGACGGCTGGATTGAGCCAGACTGAGGTTTTGCCAGGTGTGTGTTTTAGAATGATACTGCTGAGAGTCTTGGTAAGAAATTTGCTGCCTGAAAGTTCACGTGACTTCCTCTTATGGCTTATGGTCTGAACAGAAGTTTGCGGCTGACTGCTATGCCTTCGTGGGAGGTGAAGTCAGTGCTGCCTTATCGGGGGCCGTTCCGTGTCAGTCTTTCTGGTCTTAAGGACCAAGGGCCTCTTATGAGAGCAAGACCTGATCTTCCATGTCATTCTCATTCTCCTATAGTATAGTCTGTACTGCAGGGAGGGCTAACACTCCAGGGCTGGGGGACTTAGCCAGACGGTGGTTTGGTCCTGGGTCTAGAATCTTCTCCATTACATCCTAAGTCCCTATCTGGGGGCTAACACCTGCTCTTTACCGGCGTTTTGACATCTACCCTCTAGGTACAGAGGCATTCAATACACATCATCATCCACTGCTCGACAGTGGTGACCTAATATGGACAGTAGTCTTCTGGGTTATGACAACTCACGTCCCCACCATAAAAAAATACATCTAGTTGCAGTTTTTCTGCACCAGTTTGAAAAAGTGATGTTATTCAAAAGGTGATTATGCAGCCACGGTTTTTCTTTGTTTCACCCAAACTAAAGCTTCCCATGAATAAATACCAACCTGCCAAGATAGCTTTGTGAGCCTGGAACTCCTGGCCAGCAACGCACAGACAGCAGTCTGTGAACCGGGAGTTCTCCCACAGTCCTCCCAGCTCATCGGCCAGCCGGCACTCAGGGACCTTCACCATATTCATAGTGTTCTGGCCAGAAATGTTGACGGAATCTTGCACCACACTCACCTGTGAAAGACAAGGAAATCTAGTCCAAAGGTTCTGTCACCAGGAATTTTCTTCCCAGCAGGAAGAGAGATGACTTTTACCTCGATGCTGTAGTACATTCAGATACAAACGTTAGTCATGTTCTCTTGAAACCACCTCCACAAATGGAGGCTTTATCCTGTGGATCAAGTAATTTCCAATCTGCCGCGATCACACTTACTCTACACCACCCTAAGACGAGAAGCACAAAGCCCCACAAATCTCCTTCTCCTCCAACTGCTAATAAGCTCCACCTCCCCTGCCCTGAAAACCTGGGCAAAGCCACAGGGCGGCGGGGGGAAGGAGACACGGGGGAACGGGGACACTGACCTAAACACGTATTAAACCTCAAGTATTTACCTTATTCTGCCTTAAGCAAAAGGTCAAATACAAAGAACTCCTACAGAAACTACCACTTAAAACTCTCTAGAAGCAAGAATCTGATAAGCCTGAAAGCACTTAATTTTAATGAGGTCGGGACCACGAAAATAAAATGCAGCCTCTACTGGGCCTGGTAAATAATTGGCGCTTCCTCATAGAGGTTAGTCTAATAAACAGAACTGGGCTTGGGAAGGTCTTCCCTAGCAGTGATAGCTGGGTGGGTAGCCCACACCATTTACACGCTTTTACTCGGTCCTTTGTGACGATGACATACAAGATGGCTGGCTCCAGCTAGACATGCACTTACTGCTCTGGAACAGAATGAGGACCACAGATTTACGGAGGGATCCAACCCGCCACGACGACTTCAACAGCAGCGTGCTTTAACTAGTTGAATGAACTGTTCAGCCTAGATAAAAACCCAAGTAACTTCCAAATGGGTCAGTGAAACTCAGATAAATCTGTTAGGATACCAAGTACAAGGATCTATACATCATACAGCATCCCAAAATAAATGGAAGCTACCAAACTGAAGGTAAGACCCAGCAGATCAGTCTTCTGCCTAACAACCACTGCTGTGCCTCATCTCCATCGTATGGGGTTAGGAATGTTAATATAAAGCCGAATTCACAAACCTTGAGGATCAGCTCCTCACTCTTGCTACTGCTATGAGTTAGGTGAGAAAGACAGCTTAAGGAACATCCTAAGTGACCCAAGTTTCTCTCACCCTTCAAGATGCAAGTTACCCCTTAAATGCAGTCACAAACCCAGAGGTAAAATGAACGCCCCATCCAGGTGACCCGTAGTCTCTTTTGCACAGGAGTGAGATACTTACTATCAGCTCAAGAAATTTAGTCATTTGTTTAAAACTAGCCATGGTGATCTCTAGCAATGAAGCAGCCAAGTTAATCAATTATGAATGTACTTAACGTTTGTAGCACATTTATCAGAGCCAGATTATAACATTATTTTAATAGCTCAGGATCCAGCACAAACTACCCCACAGAGATTCTCTCTTGCCCTAAGACCTCTAGTTTGGTCTAGCCACTTTCTCATACTAACATCAAAAGTAGAAGTTTCCTGTTTCTAGTCATAGCCTGGAAATACGGATTTAAAAAAAAAAAAAAAAAAAAAAGAAAAGAAAAGAAAAGAAAGGAAAAGACCAATTAAACCCAACTTCCTCATTGGGAAAGGCTGGAACGTCTTGGGATGGTCAATGAAGGGAACGGAGAACGCTTCTGGCAGTGGGTTCCTAAGCTTAAATTAAACCAGGTTGACAGGAGCCCAGAGTCATTAACACTCGATGGTGATTTACTAGACTGGGTAAAATGAATTGGCAAGAGCTAAGCTGAATTCCGAGCTATGGTTACCGGCGGACCCTCTGCTGGTTGGATGTGCGCTCGGTAATGAGGGAGGCCCAAAGACTATGACTTGTCTCGCTGGGGCCATTCCTCTCTCCAGACACAGACAGAACACAGCAGGAAGGAGAATGTACCTTTACTGTCTGAGCCAGACTTGTGCTGTAGATATATGGATGCCTGGAGTCTCCAGAGCTCTGAATGTCTGGCACCTCTCACCAACATTAAATACGCTTAATTAAAAATAAATTTTAAATGGCATTCACAAATGAGTCTTCAGAGTCCAAACTTTCAACTCAGGAAGGGATTGTTTTCCTCTGCAAACGATGATGCTAAAATGAGACCATTTTGAGAAAAACTAAAGATTTTTTTTTTTGTTAATGCCTGTGAAGTCGACTATGGAGACTCATTCAGAATTGCAGCTGTGAAGATGACGTGACGGTGACATTTATGTCGTCTTAGAAATGACTGCATGAAAATGTCTCAGGAAGGCTGTATACCCCTCTATGTTTCAAGTTGTAAACGGGCCTCACTTTTAAAGTCGATTCCTCTTCTTAGAGAAGAAAATTCCATAAAAGACTAAAGGCTGTGCCAATTCTTGTACATTTTATCTAAACATAAAAAGTCAAGGTGAGACCAATGGAAATGTATTTTGAAGCTTCTATATAATGATAACAATCAAGGAAACAATAGGCTGCCGCACAGAGATGGTCTGTAGCAGCAGCATTACTTCTAATCAAAAGACCGGCAACAATCTAGACACGCGCCAAGAAGAGCACGAATAAATAAACTGCTGCATATTCGTTCACACAGCACACTAGTACAGAGCACTAAAAATGAAAGAACTCTAGTTATACCCGCCACATAAACACATTTTAGACACACGATGCAAAGAAAGCAACGTGACCTACGTGACCTGCGTACGTTCTGACACCATTTTTATCAAGGGCACAAACAAGCAAACCTGAACAGGTCGCTGTTCAGGCACACAAATGAACAAGGGGATGATAACGTACAATTTGAAACAGATCATCCTCTGAGTGGGGATGAGGCCCAGGGGAGAGGGGAGAAGCACACAGGCCAGTTCCGAGTTACTGGTGATGCTGTTGGGTCGGGTATTAGGTTTACAACATTATGTTTATACCCTGTAATAATGTTACATATTACATCATTTCGGTAGGTCAAGAGCACTCAATATTGGCGTTATCATACAGTTCAACCAATATCTCCAGACCATCCACTAATAAGATGATAAAAAAGAAAAACAGACCCACATAATTTAAAATTTGGTCAAAATACATATTCCCGGGCCATGAGAGGATATTCTATGTTTGAGAAGGAAAGTGCTATTTTAAGACTCCACTAGGGTCTAGATAGTTCATATTCGGTATTTCATTCATACGGTGTTTCACATTTCAACTTTAATTGCAACATTACAGACAGACACCGGAATCTTCTACCTGTCAGAGGCACACGCAGTGAGAGAGGGATATATGCATTTTTATGGTTTATAGCTATTCGTTTTCAATATAAACAGAGAGAAGAATCAATAGAAGCTGAAACACGTCATGGAGATTTTACTGTGAACCAAATTATTAAAGGGAAAATTAGGGGCACCTGGGTGGCTCAGTCGGTTAAGCGTTCGACTTCAGCTCAGGTCACGATCTCGCGGTCCGTGAGTTCGAGCCCTGCGTCAGGCTCTGGGCTGATGGCTCAGAGCCTGGAGCCTGCTTCCGATTCTGTGTCTCCCTCTCTCTCTGCCCCTCCCCCGTTCATGCTCTGTCTCTCTCTGTCTCAAAAATAAATAAACGTTAAAAAAAAAATTAAAAAATAAATAAATAAATAAATAAAGGGAAAATTAAAAGCGTACAGCCTCCACGAGCCTTTCATCGCCAAAGGAGACCGTCTCTGTTAAGAAAACGTGGTAGAGCCCACGCTTCCTCGGCCGAACGGCATTCGGCTCCGCGTGGCGCCGCGTGGCGCCGCGTGGCGGACGAGAGGGGGGAACGCGCAGCTGCCACGGCCGGACACTAATTTGCTGTACAAGGTTAGGAAAAATTACCTGACCTCCCTAGGCACTGCTTCTCCCCCCAGTAACGCGAAATGAAGGTAAGAGAACTAATCCGGCTCCGAGGATTGTGATGAGAGACAATTCAGGGAATGCTTTGAAAATGCTGCCATAGCGACTTGCGAGAATCGTCCCATTTCCTAATAGACAAGAACGTCACTGAGAGGTGAACCCAGTGTGGCGCATTATAAACGAGACTGCTCGTGCAGCGATCTAGTTTCATTTAAATGTTCATTAACCGCTGAAATAAAGCCCAAAGACAAACGTGATTCTCAGCCTTTTGCCTCAGGATTCCCTCGTGTGGCCTCTAGGAACAGCCAAAAGAATCCACGGAACAACCGTACTTTTGTTACCAAGATGCAATAAGCTCGTTTATAAATAATCCACTGACCGATAGGAGGGAAGTACCCAGGCCAAAGGCTGAGTGACGAACGAAGCGGTGGAAGACTCATAACCTAAATCTGTATGTGGACATCGACTGCATAAAAGCCTCTGAATAATAAAAAAATACTAACTAAACCAATGATACATAAAATAAAAATACGAACCAAATACCGGTTTATAAATAATCCACTGACAAAAGGGAGCGACAGGTCAAAAGGACAGAGTGTGCAGCAAAGAAGGATCTAGCTTTGAAAAGCACTAAGAACTCAGATGAGCTGCAGACATTTTTAAAACCCACACATCCAACACACCCCCCCACGCAACCGTCTTGCAATGCTGAATGCTACTAAGTCCGCGGAGAGCCTGGGAACAGAAACGAGTCTCACTAGGCACAAGCCCAAGCATGAGAAGCAACACTCAGCACCTGTGGCCAACAGAGAAGTGTGAGCGGAACAGATGGCACACCTGGTTCGATGGGAAGAAACCGATGGCATCAGCAGAACTCAGCAGACGTTTCCCTGTTCAACATCTCCTCATTTCCAAAGTGTCATCTCACTTCCCTTCGAAGTCAGTAAGACGAATCTAAACTTAACCACAGGATTTCTCCTAAGAGAATTTCATATGGGGAAGTGAAGGGAGAGAATTTCATATGGGGAAGCAAAGCCTTGGACTTAACCACAGGGTAAGAGACTGCCAAGCGAGGGCAGGCCAATTGGTTTCCAAATCGAGAATGGCGATACAGGGGTTGGAGTAGCTGGAAGGGATTTGGGGGGATGGGCTGGGAGGGGGAGCAAAGCAGAAGAGGCTGGACCGACTGTGGACTGGAAAATGTGGTGATAAAGGTTGAGGCTTTGCCTAGAACACCAGAGGCGAGATTGAGAGATTTCTCTTCTTTCAGAGAACAGTTCAAAGACTGGCTTTCGTTTCCAAAAGAAAATAGAATTTTCCACTATTTTAAAATCTTTCTGAAATATAGGTCTCTAAGAGAGGTAAGACTAAATTGATGGTCTTAACGTTTCATAACATCAAAGCTCATACAAAACCACCTAATTGTTCTCATTTTTTCACCAGGGCAACCGAGCACGATCTGTAAATAATAGGACTTACACAGAATACAAATTTCAAGTTCACAGACAAAAACAACTGCAACATTTTATGTATTTACAGAGAGGCCGTCACTCTAGTATTTCCTTCTTTCACTTAGCAGTGAGAAAGGAGAGGAGGTAGCTATTATGCGACTATTTATGTATTTAGTGCAGTCCTTTAATAAACTACGCGTCCAAAGTTTTCTAATCCCCAGCAACTACTCTGCAGAAACACTCCGCGAGCTGTGACCGGGGAGAGAAGCTGGCGACTGCTGGCCAGGCCTCTTCCACAAAAGGGCAGGATTCCGAAGGGACACCCTGCCCCACTGCGCAGGTGGTGATAAGCCTTTGGACCTGTCGTTAACTCACGGTGTGAACCTACCATTATGACAGAGCACACTGGCAGTCGGGGAACTTGCCTGCACCCTCCCCGTGAAAACACAGCGGTCACTCTCAAGTGGTGCCGCTCAGCAAGTGGTTCTTGACCATACAACGCATAGGGAACACAAAGATCCCATCCGACTGGAGGCTTCATTCGTTGGTGACTCTGTGAGTTTGTGAGGATCTTAAATACACGGATAATGGCATGAAATGACTGACTAGTATATGCTTATTAAAGAAACCACTTTCTACCTCACTCTCACTTTGGGATTTTTACTTCAAGGCTTCTCCTGTAAACCCAGAAAGGCTCCTGGGTCACTGGTGAGAGAAGGACGCTCCTGGCTGACTACACGGAACTCGCCTAGCCACCCACGAGTTAGAGAGCTATAGCTACCCTTCACCCTGGAAAAAATGGTTCTCACCTTCCTAATTTCACAACCACTCCAGCAAGACAAAGCGATATACCCAACTCCTGGCAAGAGTCATCCAGTAGGGCAGAAAAGGAAAGTGATTTGGAGTCAAACACAAGTAGCCTTCCCACTTAAGAAGTCGGAAAGGGTAACGGGACAAATATACATATTGAGTTGCTGGCCCTTCTCCTCGGCTTGCAGCACCAGCCCTTTCAAATTCTATCTGCAAACACCCGCAATGAAAAAGCCAGAATCCTGACCCAAGCAAGTCAAAAATCACTCCTACCAAGATGGCGCACCATCTTTGTTTTTAAGAACGGCAACGAGCAGAAAGCTGAGGTGCCCAACAAGCCCGAAATCACGACAGTTTCAATCACAGAAGTAACACTTGGGTTGCGCCACACCACTTGGGGATTTTTCTCACTCTCCATCCCTGAAACAACATAATGAAGCCTACCGATTCCCAGCAGGTCTGGGAATTGCTCGTCGCACCGTGGGGTAAAAGGACTCACCTCACAGAAAAGGGTAAGCTTGTCATCAGGGAGAAGCCCGTTGGCCTCATCCAAGAGAAAATCTCTACGGATGAATTTTTTGAATCCCCAGTCTTTGCCTTGCACAAACCTATATGCCCGTTGACTCTCTGGAGTAGGAAAAAAAAAAAAAGTCATATTTAGGGTTACTCAGAACACAGATCAAATCTACAACTTGTCTGTGTATGAAGCTGCTTGATGTGAAAATAAAGAGTTGCATGAAGAGCAGAACATTTACCCATAGCTTTGGTTTCTTCTCCCTTGGCATTCAGGATGGAGAATTTGAATTTTGCCCGAACTTCACTCTTTGGACAGCTGACCAGTAACAGGTAAAGTGACAGGTAATCTTTGCTTTCTTCATCTAGCCCTTTTGGGTTTACTCGCAAACACCTGCCCAAAACAGACAGGGAAAAAAATATAGGTCAAAAGCATCCATGTTTGTAGGTTTTGTGATGTGACAGGAGATACAAAACATCTATTTCTTGAGAGAAGATGTTAAGAGAACCAATCCAGGCCCCATAGCGGGAGATTCTGATTCAGCAGAAGACTACTTTGGGAACCACTGTTTGGGAGCAACCTGAGTCACCTTCTAAGGAGTAAACAATAAAAATAGAAGGGCATTCTAGAATCCGACACCACATCCCTTACATCTCTGCCTCTTTCCTCACAATCTCCCAAATCACTCTTTTCTCCCCTGAAAACATTTGAAAATGGAGCCTACTTCCACTCTGTTCTAATCCTCAGTCTCAGGAAAGGCTGCCCCTTCTTTGGTCAGGACTATAGTGAAGCCATGAAAAACACAACGTTGTTGAGCCCTTTAATATCACCTTTGGAGAGAAAAAGTATTGCAAAGAAATGTGTGAACAGCACATAATCTTCTACGGACATTTTATCAATCTGGCAGTAATATTCTAAGACTGAAATAAAGAAGGCAGTATGGAGGAAGCACAGACAAAAGCAAGCTCCCATTCCACAGGATAGAGTTCCAAGCTAGGCTTCCAAAGAGAGTCAGAGATGACAATCTGTTGCCACTGAATCAAAACAAACTTCAGACAGAATTTAATAGGTTCGACTGAGTTACGTTGTAAATGTCATTAGTTGATCTGCATGTGGTTCACACTGCTCCCACCACATACAATCCACAGGCCAGATGTATCCTTAGGCCTTGCCAGTGTTACGGCACCTCTCTCAAACAGGTGGCCCAATGCAGTGCCTCTCTAGGGTGTGCATATGCCGTATACATCACTGTATGTCGTGCTCAAGATGCAAATTTAAACACAATGCCTAAGAAGAAAGCGTTCTCTCAGTATCACCTAGTAATACACTGCTTAATGTACACAGCCAACAAACAATGCACGGACGGAGAGTTGTTGAACTCTTCGCTGGGTTATCAGAGATCAAAACTGGTGGCTCGCACATGTGTTCCGGTCTTTGCAGCGAGCATATGGTTGCATCCTTAGCTGCCGGCTCCTCAAGGGGACACGTGATTTGGATGGGGCTGACCTCCACGCTCCGATCATATTCCTCTTGCCACAAAGATTAATTGAGGGAACACAAACCTAAACCAGTCAGTGGATGTCTGCGTATTCTTGGCCACACGGTTAATTCAAAGAAAGTTCAAAGACTTTTGTCGAATGGCAGTGTGTTACACCCGTGGCCACTGCCACTCATCCTTCAGCCACAAGGGTGATGCCAGACTTCAGATGTTCAATAGCGTGGACAGCAGAGAGAGAGGGGGTCCTTAAACTCACCGCTGGGCTGCTGGGTCCAACTACCTTCCAAACCATCCTACACCCTGGGCATTCTGATTGCCTTAGCAAATACATCTCCTCTATTGTTAAAAGCAGGCAATTTAAAACTTGAGATTTTTTTGCGCTAACATCTGAATTTCTTGCTTTTCTCGAATCAGAAAATATGTCAATGGTCGGCCCTTACTCCCACATAGCTATAGACAGCTGGAGCTGAGCGGCCACCACCCCTTTCAGAAGGACGCTCACTCATCTGCCAAGGGGTCAACACTCGTACCGTATCGTGTATGAGTATCATTTACAACACTGGCCCTCCTTACTCATTTATATTACCCTACAGCCATTTGAGTTTGCTGGTCCCTGACACAGTCATTGAACTAATTCAACAAATGTCCAGTGAACACCTATCATGGGCCCGGCACTGTTCTAGGCGCTGGGGAACACGTTAGGAACAAAACAAAGTCTCCACCTTCGAGGATCTCACATCCTAGCCAGGCTGTGTCGTAAAACCGAGAAAATGGGCAACTTTTAGAAAAATTTTTATAGCTAGATATGTTCTTCCTCACCATTTCAGTTTATCATTGGCTCCTGATGAAAAGGTTGAACTTTTAATGACTTCACCCATTTCCTCCCGGCAAAAGCTAAAGTTATTGATGGTCCACATGTAGGAGAATTTCACTACCTTGATCTGTTGACAGAAAACCAAGAAGCGATTAAATAGGAAGGAGGCAACCTAAAACACAGGCTGAAGATCAAATAATCATTTCCCCTCCCTCCCTCTGCATGATTCCCATAGGAAGATAGCCCTGTCTGGCCAGCATGGAGGCTCAGCTTTTTCTGTCCCTCACCCACATCTTAAGAAATCTCACAGTGACCAACTGCTTTCATGACATTTCTCCACGTCTCAGAAACACTGGGTGGAAAGTGAGAAAAACATGGACAGGGGTGGGAAAGCAGATAATAAAGCCGTACCTAAAATGAGCCTTTGCTCAGAGCAGCGTTTGACAATTGAGATGCTGATGCCACTGCCTGGGGTTGCAAATCTCAAACCTGGTTTCCTGTGAGTTGCCCAAAGAGGAACACATTTCCATCAAGGTGGATAGAAGTGGATCTAGTTTCAAAGATTCCCCCCCACCCCTCTTTCAAGCTCCAGTGAAAAACACTATCCTAGGACATGGAGATTCCATGAGGAAAACCAAGGAATGGAAAGCTGACAGGTACTTTTTCTGTCTGCTATTTGACAGTTCTGTCCTAGAGAAAGCAGGAAACCCAGTGAAGAAAAGAAATCTTATTCTTTTCATTCACCAAAATCCTCCCAAGGTACAAGATTTACAGAGTGAAAACATGAACCTACCTGTGTGTAGCACCAGCTTTCAGCTACGGGGCCACTCGACATTTCTGCCGGAGGTGGAGGACTTGGAACCCTTGACATCGCCAGTTTGAAGGTTAAACGAGATCTCCAAAGTCAGGGGACAAAGATTTCTGTTACTCTCTTCACCCTGGTTGACCCAAGAAGCATGAGGATTTTATTAGATTAATGGCATACTCTCCTATTTCCGTTTGACCTTGCAGACTGGAAACTCTGTCTCCTGCCTGGAATGCTCTACCTTATCATTCAAATGGCTCCTTGGCATTCAATGCTAACCTCAGAGAAGATCACCTAATCTACAGCAGCCTACTAGTCTCGATTCCATCACTCTATTTTAATCTTCTGCCCAATCCCTAATATTATCTTACAAATGAGTTTACTCAAAGGGCACAGAAAATACATTCATGAAAAGGCAGCCAAAGAGCAGCCAGCACAGTGACCACCACATACGACTTTGCCACTGGCTCCTTCCCCAGAGGGCAAAAATACCGCATTCCTAAAAGACAATGACCTTGTTACCACTCTAACTACTACCGCATCTTCTACAGTTCGGTGCAAACTTATTAAGGGTAGTCTTCCGTTCTTCACCTCATTGCCAGCTGCTCTCTCAAAGGGCAACATTTACTTTCTTGGATGTGTTCCTTTCTCTGCAGCAGTAGAGAGCTCACATACATACTCCGTCAGTACCCAATTTTCCAAATTCTTCTCCTTGCTGTTTTCTGATCATTCCTCAATCTTTCTTATTAGATTCTCTTTCTCCAGTGCTATTCCCATGGCTTCATTCTCAAACATTTTCTCAATCTACATTCTCTTTCATTTTATCCATCCCCAGTGTCAAATTTCTGCCTTTATACAAATGATGCCCAAATCTAACTTTGACCCGTCTCCTAAGCCTCAGACCATTTTCAAGTAACTGCTATACATCTCAGGGTGTATACATCACAGGGTGTCCCCGGAGCAAATCAAATCTAAATCAAAATTCTCCCTTTGCAAGGCCTTTCAAAGCACAAGACCATTCGACCACTGGTGAATTTGGTTATTCATTTTTGAGAGAGAGACAGAGAGCATGAGTGGGTAAGAGGCAGAGAGGGGGGGGGACACAGAACCGGAAGCAGACTCCGGGCCCTGAGCTTTCAGCACAGGGCCCGACGTGGGGTTCGAACTCATGGAGCGCGAGATCATGACCTGAGCCGAAGTTGGACACTCAACCAACTGAGCCACCCGGGAGCTCCTGTTCTTTAAGTACAATAAACAAAGCCAAAAAACAAACTGAAAAAAAAAGAGCTTGTAATGTGTGAAAAAGGATAATTTACGAATTGATATATACATTTTCGACAAAATCCATAAGACAAAAGCCAACGACCCTATATAAAAATATTGTTCACAAAAAAGGAAATAAAACAGCTCTTAAATAGTTTTACATCTTTCAGACCAGCAAGAAAAAAAATCAACCATATCACGTATGGGGATATGGGGACTCTCATACACTGCCAGTGAGGCTGTAAATTAGTATGTATATTTTAGATAGGAATTTGCTGTTTGCAATACTTTGAATATACATGCAACCTAAGACTTAGTAATTCTACTTTAACTGTATATGAGCTAGTGGAGGGGTTCTCAAACTTTAGTGTGCAGCAGAATCACCTGCTGGGCCCCATCCCCAGAATTTCTGATTCAGAGGTTTGAACTAGGCCCTAGAATTTGCATTTCTAACAAGTTCCCAAGTGATCCTGATATGCTGGTCCTGGAACCACATTTTAAGAACCACTGCCCTAGAGAAACTCTGCCCGTGGGCAGAAGACGACACAGAGAAGGCTGTTCAGTGTGGCACTGCTTGTAACAGTGAAAAACTAGAACAAACTAAAAATCCATTAGGAGGGAAATAGAAAACTAAATTGGGTTATTTCCATATAATGGAAAACCATATTTCAGGATTTAAAATTAATGAACTAGATCTGCAGCATCACGGAGACGAGATCAAACACAACGCTAATGAAAAAAAAAAGCAAGTTTTGGAATGGCATGTGCAGTACCTTATTTATGCAAATTTAAGATTTATATATTATTTACAGATATATACATTCAGTAGAAGTTAAAAAACCAAAAAGGAAAAAACCGTGACAAGCTATCCATCAGATTCGCGATGGGAAAGCAGGAGAGAAGAATGAGGCTGGGACAAGGACAGAAGGCAGCTCAAGTTGCTCTCTCTGGTTTCTTCTCAAATGAGGATGATCTGAGGCAAATATGACAATACATATATCTGATGTTTGGGATGACAGCCACTTGAGTCTATACCATTCTTCCTACTGTTCTGCTTCATTTTTTAAAATATACTGTATTGTAAGAATACTATAAGGATGTACTCCATTATATCAAACACTGGTTTATAATATCGAAGGCAGACATTTCTTCCCTGGACACCTGGCTTATTTTCAGCTATGCACAATGTTGCCCTCTTTGCTTGGCTACTAGGAAGCTCGGAGACAAATGTGTAAGCCATCTCTCAACACTATAGGATCAGATCATATGCTCATCCTGTAATAGCTTTATTATTTTCTTAACACTGTGATTCACTTTGCTGTAATTGCCTCAACTGTTTACTCTTTTATATAGAAGTTAACTACTTCTGGAAACTGTCTCAAATCCTTTGTAGAAAGAGGGATAAATGAACAAAGAAATCACTCAACTCATACACATTCACTGGCCACTTAAGTAATATCATGGATTAATAAGATACAATTGTGGGGCGCCTGGGTGGCTCAGTCAGTTAAGCAACTGACTTCAGCTCAGGTCATGATCTTGCAGTTCATGAGTTTGAGCCCTGCATCGTTGGGCTCTGGCCTGACAGCTCAGAGCCTGGAGCCTGCTCTGAAATCTGTGTGTCCCTCTCTCTCTCTCTCTCTGCCTCTCCCCCATGGATGCTCTGTCTCTGTCTCTCTCTCAAAAATAAATAAACATTAAAAAAAAAAAGATACAGCTGCATCCTGAGTAATACCATTGGTATTACCGGAGTCCCCACTGGTTTTAAACACTATCCTACAGCAATTCACAACTCAAGCATCCCATGTAATCACAGATGGAGTTACCAGTTTTATACACATGACATGCTATTTCACGTAAGCTAGCAAACTAAGCAATGCAGTGGTATTTTCGCCTCCCCGATTTGTGCAATTCATGATTCCATGATACACTCAAGAATCCAGATGCTATACTTGATCACCTATGATCAAAGTGGGCTTCCATTGGATGGAAAACATATTCTCAAGAACTGTTGGTCTAGTTCTCGTGATGAGTAAGTGCACCTTAGGCAATTTTACAAATCCCAATTATCATTATTGCCAGTAGGAGCCAGAATGAAATTTAGAAATCCCCACTTAAAACTATCTTTTGGGCAGACTGGCAACAAAGACGTGAATTCTGCATGTTAAGAGCATAAAATTTGGCTCTGGAGATGTGTGGTGCATCTCTACACTGAGGGAATCATGAAATATTAACAAGTTTATTTTGAAGTTTTAAAAAATACTTCAAATTTATTTAAGAATTCTCTAAGCCTAAGAAAAAAGACAAGTTTAAAAACCAGTTTATTTTAATAGCTTAGTTGTTACTGGACCATGGTCCATTATTACAACCAGAAAAAAAAAAAAGTACTACTTTGGTCTTGGCCATTTTTTTTTTCCTATCTTTTTTGCTTCTCATTTATTTTGTAGCCAAGTTCTTTTTTTTTTTTTTAAATAATATCACCTTTATTCCAATTTTAAAGAAATGTCCAACCCAGCAGCTAGTAAGATCAGCCTTAGACTCTGAGGAGCTCTAACCACACAACCTGCTGAGAGGGAAATTGACTAGGACAGCACCAGTCTAATTAATTTCACTCCTAGCAGGCATTGAGGGCAAAGTGTTCATCAGCAAAGTAGCCTGGTGTTACATGAACTCTCTAGCACTTCATGCCAACTGCTGCAGATGCCCAGCAGAAAAACAATTTGAGAAAAGAGGAGATCTATTTGAGGGTCATGGGTTGAGAACCTTTGTAGGAGACAACTAGCACCAAAATATAGCGTCCCTGGCTTCAAACAAGTTAGGACAAGACCATCCAAGTTCTCTAGTGAAAAATTTCTTTTCCAAAGCTTTGCAAACTTCCCAGTGTGCTGACAACTCTGAGGCTTAACATATCTACTATATACCATCTATTTTCCTGTTCTTTCTATTAAGTCCTGAACCATGAGGTGACACTTTTTTTTTTTTTTTTTTTTTTTTAATTTTTTTTTCAACGTTTTTTATTTATTTTTGGGACAGAGAGAGACAGAGCATGAACGGGGGAGGGGCAGAGAGAGAGGGAGACACAGAATCGGAAACAGGCTCCAGGCTCCGAGCCATCAGCCCAGAGCCTGACGCGGGGCTCGAACTCACAGACCGCGAGATTGTGACCTGGCTGAAGGACACTTCTAAGTCACACCAAAAAAAAATAAAATATTGGGGCATCTGGGTGGCTCAGTCGGTTAAGTGTCTTGACTCTGGATTTCTGCTCAGGTCATGATCTCATGGTTTATGGGATTGAGCCCCGCATCAGGCTCTGCACTGACAGCACAGATCCTGCTTGGGATTCTCTCCCTCTCTCTTTCAAAATAAATAAAGTTTTAAAAATCTGTCAACTGTAATACTGCTCAAATTCCAATGAAGGTAGTACCAAGTTAGCAACCAACAGCAATCACCAACAGACTGCATCTTAGCAAGTATTAGGAGACCATAAAGTTAATCATTTTTGACAAGAGATTCAAGTCAATCAATATAGTATGATTTCTCACTAGAACATTAAACAGAAGTAAAAAAGAAAATGTATTAATGCTTTCATGATGCACAAAGCTTTCAATCGAACGTACATGGTGCACTTCTTCTCTGCCTTCTTTTACACTTACAAACACTTCTGTTGCTGTCAGTAGACTTGAAGCTCTTTAAAAGGAACCTGCAACTCTTTTTTGTGTCCCCTTATCACCTAGCACAGCCTGCCTAAAACAAGACATTCAGCAAAAATACTTCGATGACTGAAACATTTGTCCAGTTGCATTCAAGTTCATTAACTTTTCTGCTTGTTTCTCTCACATATCTCTAAAAGAGCCCTTTGAACAGTGCTGAGTATATTAGATTTGCAATGTAATGAGAATCATTAATTTGTTCTTTTGGATGAGTTACACACAAAGCCAAAAACTCTTAGCCTGGCACTCTCAAGTATCAGTCCCGGTAAAAGTAAGGTTCTCATCCATTATCAAGTATATCTTCGCTCTACAAGGGGGAGAGAGACTGGATATAATTTCCTTCACTTTGAAAACAGGTTATCAGTAATCTGAACTAAACTCGTACATAATCAGGATTCTCTGAGGACAGAAGATGAATTCCCAGTACAATAAAGGGAAATGTCCCAATAGTTTAACCTGCAGTATATGCAGAGCAAGGCTAGAACACTCTCTGAAAAGTGTTGCAAAGAGAGCTTCTGGGGCGCCCGGGTGGCTCAGTTGGTTGAGCATCTGATTCTTGATTTCGGCTCAGGCCATGATCCCAGGGTCGTGGGACTGAGCCTCACATCAGGCTCTGTGCTAAGCGTGGAGCCTGCTTAAGATTCTCTCTCTCCCTCTGCCCTTCTCCCCAGCTCATGCTCTCTCTTTCTAAAAAAGAAAGAGAAAGAGACAGCTTCTGCAGTTTTTTTTATCTTTCTTTTATTCCACGTAAGCATTCCTCCATCTTCAATCTAATCCAGTCATCCAGCGAATTAAAGAAAATCAGCAACCAACACAGGCATATCACATACATGGTATCTGTAAGTTAGCCATATATCCATCAGTCTTAAAATTATAGGAGTAAGATTGTGGCATAATAGACTGAACCATGAAACTGTTCTATAAGCCAAAAATAGTCAAAACGTCGGCAATTTCATGTGATTCAACATAATACACAAACATGCACGTGTTAGATGGCTGGGAACATCGCTCCTTAAAAGAATGGTTTGTTAGGGACTTTTTAAAAGCCTATCACTTTTTTTTTCTTTTGATTTAAAGCCTTGTACAGTTTCCAAGTAAGAAAAAATCCCAATGTCATAACTATTTTAAACCTGAGAGACGCTGCCTTCTCCAAAACAGAAGATGCCAAAAAGATTGTAGACCAAAAAAAACCCCCAAAAAACAAAACAAAAAAACGATCACACACACACACTACCAGCAAAAAAAAAAAAAAAAAAAAAAAAAAAAAAAAAAAAATCCACAAAACTACGGGAAGACTTGGATATATTCATTTCTTTGAGAAACTGATGTGATCTCAAGGTAATGTTTATATTTCTTGTTACAGAGTCCTCGATAATATACAGCCTGTGAGGTAACAACTTTTTTCTCATTACTCTAAGGATAGATTATTACAGGTCATACTGACTTCCTCTGTTGCAAGGTTTGAATGACTTTTGAAAATTTGTCATATGTAAACTTACTGCAATTCAATCTAGTCTAACAAAATACTAAATGTACCTTTTATTAAATTTAGAGATGCTTCTTAAAATGAAACTAAGGACAATCAAGAGAGGCCTCAGTAAACAAAGGAAAGACTGGGGTTTCTCTTATATCCCTTATCAGGTTCATGCTTTATAAAACGTACAAGGCAAAAAAGATGACTGCTTTTGTCTTTATTGAGATATAACAGACATACAAACACTATCTTTGTTTCTTTTCAAATTCTTTAACAAAAGGATTTAGTATTGAATGAATCTAAAGATCAAGAAGAAAAAGTCAACAGTCTAATGGAAAAATGGGTGAAGAACAACCAATGGTTTATGGAAATGTAAATACCAATGGTTCTGAAATATATGAAAACATGTTCGACTCTCATTCATAATAGGATAAATGCAAATTAAACCACATACTGATTCACCCAGTGAATTGGCAAAGATCAAAATGTTTGATAACACTTGCTCAGGCTAAGGAGAACATTTCTGATTAGAGTATAAATTGTTATACTTTCTATGAAAAGGAACGTATATCAGAATGGATAAGAAATATACATCCCCTTTGATCCAGCAATTTTGCTTCTAGAAATGTACCCTACTACTGATATATTTAACATGATAAATATAAAAGGTTTTTTCACTGTGGCATTATTTGTAATCACAGAATGGAAATATTCTAAAAGTCCATCAACAAGGGCATGATTAATGAATTATGATACAAATAGACAATATAGTTAATAAACATCTGTTTAAAAAATGGGGAGGTTCTTTCTATTTAAAGAGGCAAAAATACCTATTTATTTTAACATACACATAATTTCTCTGTAAAACTATACAAGACCCTAGGGACACTGGTTACTTCCAAGGAAGGAAACAGGGATACCTGAATGGGAAGGAGAATTTCCATCATATTTCCCTTTCTGTACTTTTTGAATTTTAAACCATGTGAATATGTTACCTTTTCAAATAAAATTTAAAAAGAGAGAGAGAGAGAGGAGAGAGGAGAGAGACAGAGAGAGAGAGACCCCACAAGTGGGGGAAGGGTAGAGAGAGAGGGAGAGAGAAAGAATCCCAAGCAGGCTCTGCACCGTCAGCGTGGGGCCTGATGTGGGGCTCAAGCTCATGACTGGTAAGATCATGACCTGAGCTGAAGTCAAGAGTCGGACCCTTCACTGACTGAGTCAACCAGGCACCCCTAAAACTTAAAAATTTTTAAAGAAATTAGCAGTCTTTCCAGTTAATTTTTCTAGGTTATGAGATGGCTTATAAATCAGACCCTTATGAGAGGTAAGATAGGAATTCTTCAGTGGCTTCCATTGCTATCCAAATAAAATCTACATTGTCATGACTGCCAAGATCTCAGTGTATGTCCCTGACCTCATCTAACACTTACCCTTCACAGTCACGGTGCTTTAGTCACTCAGGCCTTTAATTCTACTTAGTAAGCGTATCAGCCTCTTTCTTCAGCCTGGAAAACCTTCTTCCCCCACATCTTTTCATAGCTGCCTCCTTGTCATCTAAGTGTCCTATCAAGTAATATCTTCAGAGAGGCCTTCCCTGACCACCCGATGTGAAGTAGCCCTCACTTCTCGCCTGCTCGTTACATTACCCTACTTTATTTTCATCATTATCGCTACCTGAAATGATCTTGTTTTAAGTTCTTCACTAGTCTATTGTCTTCCCCACCGCAAGTTCAGCTCAATCAGAGAACAGCATCCCTCTGTGCCGAAAATGGTATCATAATAGGCACTGAGTAAATATTTGTTCAATGAAATTGTTGATAACTAGACGGCTGCCTTTTGGGATCCTATTTTTCCTTAATGAGCTCTAGTTACAAGGCTAAAGTTTGGGAGTTATTGAATGAATAGGAACTACAGGAATCCAGGAACACTTTTAAAACAATAAAACCTTCTCAAAAAGAAAAGTATTGATTCATCTCACTCCGATTTTAAAGAACTCATTCAATATGTCAAAACAAAACTATACCCTCCTCTGATTAAAAAAAAAAAAAAAAAGAAAAGAAAAGTCCAAGAAAACTTGGGAGAAAACATAAGCCTGTACAGCTAAATGGGGAGTTCCTAAATCCACAAAACAACAGTAACGTAAGCACATTCTCCAGAACAAGTCAATCCTGGTTACAGAAAATACCATTATAGCAGCCGCCAGGTACTCAGGCTAGACCTTGAAGAGAACGTTCTTTCAGGTTAAATTCTATGTAATAAAATCTCAATATATTGATAAAACTGAATCGGATCCTTAACATTTACTTAAGTTTGATCTTAAATTTGCATATCTGACATGAGGTTTGATTCCCTTAAAACGGGCATGTAGAGAAAAGATATTGAACATTAAATATATACACATATAAACACGTACATCTATAAATATAGAGAGACAGAGCTATCTCTGAAACATGTCTAGACACATAACTAAGTTTTTTCTGTGCCAGACTAATTTGTACAACGTATCTTCTGCCATAGCCAAATATTTGTTAAATTAAGAGTTGAATTATTCTTGCAACTATGTATTTAAGAAAAACTCAGAAACAAGTATACTAGTATGTATGCAGGTCAGTACCGTTAAGATTCCCCAGTTTACAGATATCTTAGGCAAGCAGAGACGCTGAAATGAATTTTAAGAGTTAGATACACTGTTGTAACATAAAAAGGCTATTTTGCCCTCTCATCCATCTAAGTGTTACAAGATCGAGATTTGCAGAAGTAGCCTGGCTGGTAAGGTTCATCCAGACAAAGCCACGATGAAGATAAACGAACAAGAAGGTACATGAAAGAATCTCAGGTCGCGGAAAGCAGTGGGATAACCAACAGACAGCTCCTACTGATTTCCAAACCTTGGTGTGTGGGGGCTGTTTACAGCCTTATAGCCCTTCTCTACAGGTTATAAATAACTGCAAAGTGTCCTTGTCCCCAAGGAGACCTTAGCAGCCAGCTCAAAGGTTAAAATATGGAATTATTCTCACTTTGGATGAAACTCTTCCACTTGGCAGAAAAAGAGCAAAAAAAAATTTATTGCCGATTTAACTTAAGGGCCAAGGAATTAATCCCTCTCCCTAAAAACTATCAATTGTGTAAGAGTTGTTGATATAGACATGTTAGCATAGTTCACGATCCCCAAACTATATCAGGGCGAATGCAACGCACGCTCTGTTCCAAACACAAAGGTCTGTCCTGGAAAGGGGCAGATGCCACTCACAGCCTTGTAGGACCGCATCCCTTCAGACCTTAAAGAAAGACTTCCTGCATTTTTTTTTTTTTTAATTTAGGTAAAAATGACTACTGAGCTAACTGCATCTACATAGCAACATCTTGCCTCCACTTGGATACGGATCCAGCACAACAAATCACGGCTGCCACAAGCATGTTTCTCAAGGTCTGGGCTAATACTGTCAGGTGATGTGCTGCTGTTGTTAATTACTGAACCCTTGGTGGGGGGGGGGGGGGGGACAATCACCACCAATTCC
The DNA here is from genome assembly GCF_046562875.1 of Panthera onca. NCBI lineage: Eukaryota > Metazoa > Chordata > Mammalia > Carnivora > Felidae > Panthera > Panthera onca. Next base: position 52,733,113 of record NC_138352.1, on the reverse strand, counting down.
TCCAACTGCTTTAAAAAAAAAAAAAAGGTGGGCTGCCTGGGTGGCTCAGTCAGTTGAGCGTCCAACTTCAGCTCAGGTCATGAGCTTGCGGTTTGTGGGTTCGAGCCCCGCGTCGGGCTCTGTGCTGACAGCTCAGAGCCTGAAGCCTACTTCCGATTCTGTGTCTCCCTCTCTCTCTGCCCCTCCCATGCTCATGGCTCTGTCTCTCTCTGTCTCTCGATAAATAAACGTTAAAAAAAAAAATTAAAAAAAGAAAAAGGCAGATAGGGTTCATCAGATGAAACTTCTCCACACATCACTTTCAAAATCCATCATTTGGGAGAATGGAATGATACGAATCCAAATCAGCAAACAAACCTGATTATAAAAGGACTATTTCACTTCAAAGTGGATCTCAGTTCTAAAGGAAAACACCTTTAGAAATGAAGTTATATAGACAGAACCAAATAATCAGCAGTTTCTCTCTTTTCGCAAATGATATTAATGTGATGATTCCACCGATGGTTTGGGCAAAAACCTCTAGGGCCACAAAGAGCAAATTTAGGAAAGATGAAGATTTTAACACATCCCACGTGTTATCAAAGATTTCTTCTCTAGGTTGAGAAAATTCATTCTAAAACAAGAGCCAGAACAGAATTTAAAAAAAGAAGGAGGAGGAGGAGGAGGAGGAAGAGGGAAAAAACCTTATGGCTAAGAAGATATGTTTATTATATAATTATATTCCCAAAGCTGTTTCGAGATTTGGGAGGTTCTAGTTTTTCACCCTCTCCCCTCAACTACAAACTATGAAGAACCTTATAAAATTCAATAGTAAACAGACGAAAGGCTTGGCCCTAATACAATTTAAGTGTGTCCAATCTGCAAGGAATTCAAAAACAGAAGACTCGTTTCATGAAATAAACAGGCAGAGGTTGTGTAACCCCACAGAGTCCTCTGGCTATTCTAGAAGCCAAATTCAACATGCAGTTCTCTTTGGCCACCTATACTTTAGTCAAGCCATTTAAAAGTATTTCTTGCTAACATAATTTGGCCACAGAAAGAGTTCACGGAATACATACCAAAGAACGTCCAAACGGGTCGTAGGGTATACTATTTGGAATACGTTCATTAACTTAGAAGCTGAAAAGGCCTATCCACCCCCAGGGGATTTGGTATACTACAAGGGCAACCAATTCTCTTCAGCACAGCATTAACTACTACTGTCCAGAAGTACAGAATTCAGTATTCTCTGGAGATACTGTTCCTTATGAGAGGCACTTGGACCTCCCTTCGACTATGAAAGAGAGACTGAGCTAAGGGGTTGGGGGTGGGAAGTGGCTGACTTTATCTCCTTTCCTCTGAAATAAAAGGAAAAGTATTTCTGGAAAAAGAAGGAGGAGGAGGAGGAGGAGGAGGAGGAGGAGGAGGAGGAGAGGGGAGGAGAGGAGAGGAGAAGAGGAAGAGGAAGAGGAAGTAGAAGAGGAAGAAGAAGAGAGACTGAAGTATATTCTTGCTTTAATCTCCTTTAACTGTGGTCTTAAATCTGTTGACTGTTCACATGGATCCACATCCATGTTCCTTACCTACAAACCATCTGCAGAACATAAATTCTCTCTTCTCCTAAAATTATTAAAAATAAGCCAATCCCTATGTTAACGTTAAGGTTCTAACTAAACTAAGCGGAACAAAGGAAAGGCAGGAAGTTCTCAGCTTTAAATAAATGTTCATTCCAAAATTCATGACACAAGGAAAAAGTAAAACCACACAGGCAGACAAAGCAGGGGAAAGTTAGACAGAATGTCTGTCTTAACAGAATTTCCTGGCTCCCAACAATGTGTGTCAGATTTTAAAAGACTAAAATGTAGTAATACCCATTTTACCCAATAAAACTCTGTAAAAACATGCATAAACATTTGAGGCATGAATCTCATACAAAAAAGTAAAAATTTTAAGATGCTAGCCAGAATGACAGAAGCATTTTTTAAGTTACCCATAGAGAGAGGAGCTCTGCATTCACACACAAAGGCAATCTGCTCAGAATCAAACGCCTTTAACAGAGTAAAATGAAACCCAAGACTTGCTTTAAGGTATTTCCTTTCATAAACTGTAATTTTAATCTCCCTGAAGATCTTTTCTAGGGAGAAAAATAATCTCACTCTAAGGTCTCCGTACCATGTGTTATCAACCACTGATTACAAATTTAAATCCAAACATCTTTTCTCCTTTCCACCATTAGTGTAAAGCCTTATATTATATGCTACCAGTCACCAGAGATCTGAACAAACAGCCATGGTTTACTCCAGGAAAGAATATTTAGAATAAAACTTCTTTTGAAGCCACCTGTGAAAAATGTTTTTTTTTTTAAACACTGTAATGCTCATTATTAAAAAAAGAAAAAACAAAAAAACCCACAAAAAAACCTTACATGTTTACCTTATACAACTCCCAATTCATAACCATTTGCACTGAAATGAAACAGTAGATTACACTCAAGACGTGCATTTTCTAAAGTCTTGGTAAATATTTCTGTGCATTTCATTCTGCTTTTTGCCTCATGTTGTTTAAAATAAAACTATGCGGGGCGCCTGGGTGGCTCAGTTGGTTAAGGGGCCGACTTCGGCTCAGGTCATGATCTCACGGTCCGTGAGTTCGAGCCCCGCGTCGGGCTCTGTGCTGACAGCTCAGAGCCTGGAGCCTGTTTCAGATTCTGTGTCTCCCTCTCTCTGACCCTCCCCTGTTCATGCTCTGTCTCTCCCTGTCTCAAAAATAAATAAAATGTTAAAAAAAAATTTTTTTTTAATAAAACTATGCAAAAACTCAACAAAGTTAAGTCAGTAGAAAAGAGTGTAACTTGTCTTGTCTAACAGGAAATCTCTGTTGGAAATAGAGATGATGAATCAGACTTAACCAGATTCTGAATCTCCTACAAGTCTTTACTTACTTTGGCTGTTCTGAAAGGGAAAATCTTATAAAAGCAGGTGATACATTTGCTAGGATTTACTAGTCAAAATTACCATTCTTCTATTTTATCCTAGTTCTGGCTATTCTATCTTTAAGTCATCTCTCAAAAAGATTATACTTAGATACAAAAGTCCGAAAAATCCAAACGAACTCTCCTCACCCACTGGCCTATGAGTGCAGCAAAAATGAGATAAGCGGCTTGCTCCGTGTCAGCGTGTACAAGGGAGGGCGGAGGGGGGTCACTGCCACTTTTGTTAGTACTCACAAACTGCTGAAAGACTTATTTTGTGTTCATGTAAAATACCCTTTATAAAAAGTGCTCTGTGGGTCAATTACACTAAAGCAAGATACACTTAAACAAAGCCACGTATCCTATGGTTTCAGCGAGTGGTGGCCGCAAGGTTCCTGCTGAAGACCGGGGAGATATCTTGGCTAACCACCACCACCCGAATACTCTATCACCGCCTACAAAGTAACTGAAAACAGAAACAGGGGTAAGAGTAGTTGCCAGTCTTCTAGGGGCCTAACATAAGCAGAAAATTCTAGCACTACCTCCCCCCTTTTGTGGGACACGAATACTGCCTACACTGCGGGTGATTCCTTGAAAACAGAAACTTTGCTTGAAAACGTAAACGCTAACTTTAACTGGGACCCCGGTACAAATAAGCTTCTCGTATTTTCCTAAACCAGTCTGGTTACTATCAATAATGGAAGGAGCCCTCACCAAAAACGGTCCTCCACTACTGACACTAGAACAGGCCCGTTCTGAACAGAAGATTTAAGAGTAAGCAAGTCAGGATGAATGCGTTTGATAAATATTTACTCAACACCAACTGTGAAAGGCACTCTTTCAGACACAATGGTAAAAAAAAGAAAAAAGAAAAAAAAAAGACAGGGTTCCTGACCCCCTAAGGGTAGACAGACAAACACCTCCTAAGACTTCGTAAGTTCTCCTCGGCAGAAGATGGTAACCAACTCTAAGAAATGAAATGCTCTGAGTATCGGTGACTCTTAAAAAAGAAACCAATACCTTTAGTACCTCTCTCTCTCTCTCTCTCTCTCTCTCTCTCTCTTTTAAAGTTTCAGGCTTTGGGGCACCTGGGTGGCTCAGCTGGTTAAGTGTCCAACTTTGGCTCAGGTCATGATCCCATGGTTCAGGAGTTCGAGCCTCGCATCAGGCTCTGTGCCGACAGTTAGGAGCCTGGAACCTGCTTCAGATTCTGGGTCTCCCTCTCTCTCTCTGCCCCTCCCCCACTCACACTTGGTCTCTCTGTCTCTCTCTGTCTCAAAAATAAGTAAAAACATTAAAAATATTGTTGTAAGTTTCAGGCTTTGGCTTCCCAGTTAATTTGCTACAGTGAACATTTTCGGGCCCAATGGATTGGCAAAATTTAAGGAGTCTGACAATGCTGGTGAGGACTGGGAAGAACAGGGACACCTCTCACCCTGTTGGTGGGAGGACAATTTAATACAAGCAGTCTTGAAAAACAGTTTATCATCTAAAAAACTAAAGATCGAGCAATTCCACTCCCAAATACAGCCCAGAGAAATTCCTGCACATCCATCAGCACACATAAACAAGAATGTTCACAGCAGCATAACAGGCAAACACGCTCTCAAGAGCCAAAAAATGTCAACAGTAGAATGGACACACAAATAACAGTATATTCGTATGACAGAATGCTATATGGCAATGAAATTAAACTAGGGTTCTACATAACAGCATGGATGAAAGTTACAAAAGTATTGTTAGATTCTGAAAGAAGACACAAAAGAACACATATTGTATTAGTCCTTTTATATGAAGTTCAAAACCAGACAAAACCAAACCATAATGGTCTGCAAGGAATCCTAGGTGGTAAAATCATAAAGAAAATGATCATCACAAATGCCAGACTCTGCACAAGAGTATGGGTTATGATCTAGAAGGAACACACGATACAGCAAGCTTCTTCTGGGTGCCGGCAAGGATATATTTCAAGGTCTAGTTGGTGGTTATATAGGTGCTGTACCTGCTTTTGAGAATTCACCTTAATGTTTATTTATTTTTGAGAGAGACAGAGACTGAATGCAAGTGGGTTAGGGACAGAGAGGGAGACACAGAACCCGGAGCAGGCTCCAGGCTCCGCACTGTCAGCACAGAGCCCGACGCGGGGCTTGAATTCACGAGCTGTGAGATCATGACCTAAGCCGAAGTCGGACGCTCAACCAACTGAGCCACCCAGGCACCCCGAGAATTCATCTTTATACAGTTAAAGGGGCACCTGGGTGGCTCATTCAGTTAAGTGTCCAACTCTTGATTTTGGCTCAGGTCATGACCCCATGGTCATGAGATCAAGCCCCACATTGGGTTCCACACTGAGCGTGAAGCCTGCTTAAGAGTCTTTCTCCCCTCCCTCTGCCCCTCCCTTGCTCGCACTCTCACTTTAAAAATAAACTATATAGTTACATCTTATGTATTTTCTAAGTTTTATATTTCATAATAAAAATGCTCAACACATATATTAAAATTAATAGAGTAGCTATATATGTATATATACACATACATATACATGTATATATCTTCCTACATCTAAGGGTGACTACAATGTTTTCCACAGAATACACCCTTGATTTTTTTTCTTTTAAAATTTTTAAAAAAATTTTTTTAACGTTTATTTATTTTTGAGACAGAGAGAGACAGAGCATGAACGGGGGAGGGTCAGAGAGAGGGAGACACAGAATCCGAAACAGGCTCCAGGCTCTGAGCCGTCAGCACAGAACCCGACGCGGGGCTCGAACTCACGGACCGTGAGATCATGACCTGAGCCAAAGTCGGCCGCCCAACCGACTGAGCCACCCAGGCGCCCCTTAAAAATTTTTTAAATGTTTATTTTTGGGGGGGGGGGCAGAGAAAGAGGGAGACACAGAATCCAAAGCAGGCTCCAGGCTCTGAGCTACTAGCACTGAGCCCAATGCGGGGCTTGAACTCAAGAACCGTGAGATCATGACCTGAGAGGAAGGTGGACGCTTAACCTACTGGGCCACCCAGGCAGGTGTCCCTTGATTTTTTTTTTTCTCAAGACAATTCATAATGAGAACTCAGTAAAAACACAGGGCCACCTAGGAATGAACACCTACAGACAGTCTTTTCTATTATACTTTCTTTTTTTGAATTTAAATGCAATACCTAAGATTTGTATTTCAGGGAAATTTGCAGTACTTACACAAATGTTTAAATCTATGTATGGCTACTCAGCAGCAGCCATTAGTTAAAACCCAAATTATTACAAGAAATAACCCAAAGCTCTTGAAAGCAAAGCCAAGATACAAGTATTTTTTTGGTATTCATGGAACCGGCAATGATTTCCCATCTCACTCTGGGTAAAAGCCAAAAATCCTTGTAATGGCTGAAAAGAGCCTGCACAATCTGGACCTCATTACCTCTCTGGCCTCACCTCCCGTTATGTTCTCCTGAGCTCACTATGTTCCAGCCAAACTGCCCTTCTTTGCTCTTGTTCCTGAGGCAGAACAGGCCTGTTCCTGCCGCAGGACTCTGTAGTTGCCTTTTTCTCTACCTGGGTAACTCTTCCCCTAGATGTTCTTCTGGTGCCCTCATCACCGTTGGGTCTTTCTGTAACAGTCACCACCTCCATGAGGCCTTCCTGGACACCCTTAAAGATGTCATCCCCTCCCCCAAGCCCACAATCCTATTCCTCCTTCATTACTTCATTTTGTTCTTTAGCACAGAAAGTCACCTACCCTACTATATCTGGATGTATGAAGGCAGCCCCTTGTCTTGTTTCCACCCAGACCGTGTCTGGCATGAGGCAGGCCAGAAGTAAACACTTATTTAATAAATGGCTGGATTAATCTCTTTTTCTTTTGGGTTTCTATTCTTGAAAGGTTAGACCGTAACTAGATACACTAAAAGAAGAATGTGCCCCCCCCCCATGCCAAATTCAATAACAAAGTTCATTTCACTAATAAGTTTCAGGTTTACTGAGTCACAGATAAAACTTATAGACAGTTGATACAAAACTGTCGTTTTCCCTAACAAATGTGTAGTACCTGTTTTAATGACAGCAGTGCTGGGAGACCACGGAGAGACAAGAACTCTCTCATACTGCCAGTGCAATTGTACATTGGCATACCCGCATGGGAACTCCTTGACAAGACGGGGCATAGCATGAAGACCGATTGCTGCCTTTAGTTACGCTTGTTACGTCGTCTGGGTTTTTCTGAACGAGTATGTTTTATTCCTTCTAAGTGTATTCATTGTGAGAGAGACAGTGCAAGTGGGGGAGGAGCAGAGAGAGAGAGGGAGAGAGAGAATCCCAAGCAGGGTCCGCACTGCCAGCACAGGAGCTGGATGTGGGACTCGAACTCATGAAACTGTGAGATCGTGACGGGAGCCGAAACCAAGAGTCAGATGCTTAACCAACTGAGCCATCCGGGCGCCCTGAAAGTAAGGTGTTTCGAAAAAGAATTATGTAAACAAAATACAATTTCAAGAAGAAAGTTCTTTGTATTTTTACCCCCAGAGAAACAGAAGACTTCTGTTATTATCCAGGTGAAATATCCCAAGAAGGTGACTACAGTTGGAGAAAAAAAAAATTACTTTTGGTTTAGATACCAAAATATTTTATGGCAGAGTTTTCAAAGCGAAGGGGAAAACAAAACTCCATAGTGTTAGTGCATCGTGTAAGAACATAATTTTACTCTAAAGAAAGATTTTAAGTAAGAACACTTCTGCCCAGCATAAATTGTGGGACTGATGTGATAAAGAGCGGGGAAAGAACTCCATTCAAACTTAGTGATTACAGTGGCATACGGGAAATAATTCACTAAGCAAAACCGCCCATTGGGTGACATGACAGATACGTCTGAGCATGCAGACAGGAGCTTATACTTTTGATGGAATACTTCACCCAAGTTAAAGCTGGAGTAAATCTAGATCCAAAGGTTATTTTCTGAACACAGTACTTGGGACCTGAACCATATTGTAAGACATGAACAAATCTGAGAGAAGATACGCAGGCATCTGATATTCTATAGTTATACTTATTACTGAGGCTTCCACATTAAGGTCTTATCAATTGTTTAAAATAAATACTTTGCGGGCACCTGGGTGGCCCAGTCGGTTAAGCATCTGACTTCGGTTCAGGTCAGGATCTCACAGTTCGTGAGTGCAAGCCCCACGTCGGGCTTTCTGGGGTCAGTGCAGAGCCTGTTTCGGATCCTCTGCACCCCCCCTCCCTGCCCCAAAAATAAATAAAAAGTTTTAAAAAATCCTTCGCACATAAATTCTTCTCAAATTCTTAAAGATAGTCCACATATTCGTGAGGTGAAAATATCATGACTGTCTATTCATATAGGAGGTGGCGGCCCAAATTAGTTGTCAAGCAAGGAAGTCCTACTCAAACACTTGCGGGAGGCAGAGTGTATTATTAGAGAAGAGTAACAGTTTTCGTTTGTAACACTTCAGCATTCCAAGTGCTCGAAGCTCTGAATAGCATCCACGTTTAAAGGGGGAAAGACGTGGAACATAAAAATTAAAAATGTACTCAACCTCGCAATAATGAATAAAGTATAGTGGATTAAAGACTCCAGACCAAAAAACATTACAAATGAAAACCACTGATCATTGAAACATATGGTCCCTCAACAAAATTTATCGGTAATAATTCTAATATAAGGTGAAGGCTTATTATTTTTTAATGTTTAATTTGGCTGAGAATGCTCCAAGAAACTCTTCCATAAATATCAGCTATGTCTGGATCATGCTGAACTTAGAAACTAACACAAGAATTGCCTGAACTGGATTGGAGATCATTAAACAGTCCTACCCTTAGTAGGGAGGAAGAACTCCATAAAAAAGTAGTAAAAGAGGAAGAGAGAAAAGGAAAAAGTGAGGAGTTACTGACGTTTATGGAAAACAGCCACTGGATATGAGACAATAAAAATACAAAATAATGAAATGCAAAAGTTGCCAATTTATCAGATTCCAAAAAGAGTCTATAGGAAAAGAAATTTTCAGAGCCTCCAACTCGAATAAAAGAAGTTGGCATTCCAAGTTATGAAAGGTTTTCCTCATTGCTCCCTCTCCCCCAAATGACTGTGAATACCAAAGAGGTATTCGCCAAGGGGGAGAATTCAAATAAGGTACTTAGGGGAAAAAAAGAATCAAACCACCAAAGCAGCCACAATAACGAGGAGGAGGACAAGGAAACCATGAGGGATACACGGGAGGCCACTGGAGTTTTGTCTGTAATGGCAAATAAATGGAAACAAGGTAAAGATCCATCAAAAGGTTTAGAAAAACTGAAATAGTCACAGTGAAATAAAAATTGAATGGCTAAAATGAGGGACCTAGATTTATATGTATCAAACGGATAGGCCTTGAAAAACAATAAGCAGCGAAAACACTACAACAGAATTTATATATTCTCTCTCACACACACACGTGCGCACACACACACCGCGCTGCAAGGATGCACACTAAATCTGTGGTAATAGGTTGTCTCTGGGGAGTGAGGGTGGGCAAAAGAACAGAGAAAATAAATAAAGAGGACTTCAGCCGGAGATGTTTGTCATAATCTATACTTTTTGCTTGCCTTTTTAAGACATTTCAAAAACAATGAATTCAGAAGGAAAAGTAAATTAGAAAAGATTTTTAAAAATCGACATTGGAGAAATATTTTAAGTAGACAATAATAATGTAGTCTGAATCCAGCCCAAAGAAGCCAATGAATTCAGTTCCGATCTTAATATTGAAAAATCGAGCTCTTGTTGGTAAAGTACTTTTCCCAGTTGATGGGAATTACATAGCACTGGGCCTATTTAAGCAGAGGATATAGGAAGCTGACTTCCTGACAGCAAGAAAGCACATTAAAAAAAAAAAAAATTAACATTTATTTACTATTGAGAGACAGAGACAAACAGAGCATGAGCATGGGAGGGGCAGAGAGAGGGGGAGACACAGAATCTGAAGCAGGCTCCAGCTCTGAGCTGTCAGCACAGAGCCCAATGTGGGACTTGAACTCCCAAACCGCGAGATCACAACCTGTGCCGAAGTCGGACGCTTTACTGACTCAGCCACCCAGGCGCCCCAAAAGCACGTTTAAAAAAAAATTTAAGTATTTATTTTGAGAGAGAGGGACAGTGCGTGTGTGCGCACAAGTGGGGAAGGGGCAGACAGATAGGAAAGAGAGAGAGAATCCCAAGCAGGCTCCAAGCTGTCAGTGCAGAGCCCGACGTGGGGCTCGAAGTCACAAACCTCGAGATCATGACCTGAGCCAAAGTCAGACGCTTAACCAAGCCACCCAGGTGCCCCAAGAAAGCACATTTTAAATACAACTGATACAGTAATCCAGACTATCTTCAGAGACTAAAGCCTTATATAAAAGGAATCGGGTGTCCACCGAGGACCTTCTCTTTCCTCCCCACCATCCTACCTGCCAACCTCCTGAACACTTCTCCTCCTCCTCCATCCTTCCCTAATTTTATTCCTTCCCCTCAAGGGACTAATCCAAACCCCTCTTCTTTAATCACCTCCAATTTTAGTGCCTGAACTCAAAGACAGATTCTTTAAAAGAAAACTTGAGACTTTAAGCTTTTTCTCCTCTTTCAATTACATTTTTTCCTCCCTCTTCATTTGCTTTTTTCCTTCCCCAACCCTTTTCCCCCCTTCCATTCTCTTGCTGACCAACAGTTGCTCTCAACTGCTTGTAGCAAGCCTCTGGCATATTTTTACTTTTCACTTCTTAAGGAAAAGATACTCCAAGGTAAACCAAACAAAATCCCCCATGCCATCGTCCAAAGGTCAACTAAAGGGGAGAACACTTAAAAGTCAAAAATACGAACCATATTTTGCTGCCTTTCATTTTGGAACGAAGGCCAGGAATACGGTTTGAACTACCAAATAAGACAGCGAAACCAAACTTCCTTTTACACTTTGTCTTGATAGCACTGAAATATATCTGGGGTCGTCTGTTTCACAAGACACTTGGGTTAAGAATTCTAAGGCCACTCAATGAATCCACACAGTTAGGTACGACAACCTAGCGGAAACCACAGCCTCAAGATTCACAACAGAGGTACAACCCACACACTACTACCCCATCCCCCTGGTCTTCGTTATAAAGACCTCCAAGATCCTCCTGTGTTTAATGCTTTAAGCTACGGAACCATTTCCTCACAAACATGAGTCAGTGTGCTTCGGTCTCCAAAGTACTTGGACATTCCTGATCTTATTTGGGAGTTTTAACAGCCCTGTGAGGCATGCCCAGCGAGTAATCTTACAAATAAGGAAACACAAACTCAGAGGTTAGAATCTGTCATGGTCACGTGGCTATGAAGGGGTCTGAATTCAGAACTCAAGTCTTTCAACTCCTAATCCAAAACTTCGTAATTCCTGTGACTGGGTGATTCTTGGATCAGGTATGGTCTTTTATTCAACACGTAGGAACTGGAAAAATAACTGATAGAAGATATATTTATATACCCTAGCTTTCAATTCCCATTTCATTTTTTAGGTGGCAACTCTGTTGCAAAAGTATGCTCTTTTATCTAATGAATTCTGAGCACCACTAAGGGAGACCTGGGCTAATCGTTGATAGGCTCATGCCAACTTTCAAGGCCGGACCCTGGGAACAAATCATATGTCCTAATACTTTAAGAAAGACTTCCCAGGGGCACCTGGGTGGCTCAGTCAGTTGAGTGTCTGATTCTGGATTTCAGCTCAGGTCACGGTCCCAGGATCATGAAATCGAGCCCTGTGTCAGCCTCTGTGCTGAGCACGGAGCCTGTTTAAAAGTCTCTCTCTCCCTCTGCCCCTCTCCCACACCTGCCACCCTCTGCCACCTCTCCTCTCTCTAAAATAAAAAGTAAAAAAAAAAACAAAACAAAAAAAGAATGACTTTCCATACTTTAGCACCTAATAATCATAATTCTGTTCTAAAAGTTTTTCTTAAATGTATTTACTTTTGAGAGAGTACAAGCAAGGGAGGGACAGAGAGAGACAGAGACACAAAACCCAAAGCAGGCCCCATCTAGGCTCTAAGCTGTCAGCACAGAGCCCGACACAGGGCTCGAACTCAAGAGCTGTGAGATCATGACCTGAACTGAGGTTGGATGCTCAACTGACTAAGCCACCCAGGCACCCCATAATTTCTTTTTTTTAAATAAAGTGTCTCATGTTCTAACATGCCAGAGTAATTCTGTAGCCTGAATCCAAAAAAACTGTCCTCTCCTATAAGCTCAATGAATTAAAAAGCACAGCTTCAGGGTCCCCGGGTGGCTCAGTTGGCTAAGCGTCTGACTCTTGATTTCAGCTCAGGTCATGGTCTCATGGTTCGTGGGTTTGAGCCCCGTATCAGTCGCTGCACTGCCAGTGCAGAGCCTGCTTGGGATTCTCTGTCTCCCTCTCTCTCTGTCCCTCCCCTGCTTGCTCTCTCATTCTCTCTCAAAATAAATAAATGAAGCTAAAAAAAAAAAAAAAAAGAACAGGTAGGACATCCTACCTGTCTAAATAAATAAATAGCTAGCTAGCACAATTTCTTTCATTCCCTAATATTTATTTGAGATGTCTACCGTGACTAAAATCTGAAACAGCATCGTGTTCTACCCAATTGCTCAAGCCAAACCCCTCTTTTCCCGGCCCATCTATCAGCAGGTCCTGTCAAGTGGTCTTGCTTCCTAACACATTCCACATTCATCCATTTCTGTGCAGTTTTCTCTCACCTGAACTGGTGTTAACTGGTTTCTCACTGATCTCCATTATTAGAAAGGATCCTAGAAACAAACCAGGAAAGACACCTAACATTGACGTCCCCCGATCTAGCTTTCTAGTCTTACCTAATGTGACTGTTCAAATTAAATCAACTATCACACTATCCGATCCCACCGCTCAGTCTACATTCACAACAGGACTACAGTGGCTATACAGACTGTATTCCTCCCTAAGGATGTGGGGTTACAAAGATAAATTTGCACTCTATTTGTTCTTGGCCCTCTATGAACCTCTTCCCTTTCAATTCAACCAAACCTTTGCTGATTAAAACTGCACAGACATTATTTCACTCTGATCCTCCAGATGTTTTTAAAAGGCTCCTTTATTTCCCGAAAACCCTCTCCTTTGAAGAGAAGACTCATCTTATCAGCGTAATCAAATTATTATCAAACAGAGTGCCCATTTTGAGAGGCCTATGGATTATATTTTGGAAGAGTAACTTTTCCCACTTATACAAGCAAAGACAGATATTTATCCTAAATCCAATCACTAATCTTAACACTAATAAATATGTTGCTATTGCTGGAGTCCTAGAGTCAGTCAACCATAAAAAATGTTCACTGAATGCAGTTTGGACGTCCGGTCCCACGGTGAACTTACCAACCAGCCTTAACACTACCAATTTCTTTGTTTGGTTGGAATAAAGAGAAAATGTTTCTGGCCTTGAGGAGCCAGGAAAAGACTCAGCTTATAGTTAAAAGAAGAACTGCACATATTCTCAGGAACTGAGAGCTTCTCCCCAGTATAGAAGTTTTCATCCTTTGAACAATTTTCCTGCCATCTTTTACAGTACACTCTGCCTTTAAATAGCAAGCCAAAAATTTTGAAGTCACAAAAATTATTTCTCCATTTATTCACCCCTAGATACCAGATGGAATGAAAACTCAGTGAAATCAATTTTAAGAATCTAGAAGTGTCAGCTAAGTATTCAAATCAAAAAGGGAAGCCTTCGGGGCGCCTGTGTAGCTCAGCTGGTTAAGTGTCCGATTCTTGGTTTCAGCCCAGGTCGTGATCTCACGGTCATGAGATTGAGCCCTGTGTCGGGCTCTGTGCTGAGTATGGCCTGCTTGAGATTCTCTCTCTCTCTCCCTCTCTCTCTAAATTAAAAAAAAAAAAAAAAATTTAAAAAGGGAAACTTTGGACTCTAAACACCAATTCAATCAAATATTAAAAACTTACAGAATGTATAAATAAATTAACTTTTAAGGAATCGGGTCTCCAAAGTTACAAAATGTGGGTAAGCTACCACTACACTTTTTCTTTACTGCCAGAGGTAGTTATTTTAAGAACTATCTTACAAAGGTCAGCATTTTATTAGGGCTTCCAAAATCAATTCTTCACAATGAGAAATGGACATCAGTTAAATAAATAGAATAAGAATAGAACAAGTCAATATATTCATAAGCTTCTGCTGTCCTTGTGCAGGCTTTACACATGCTTCCCTAAATTTGTGTTTTCTCGTCCTTAAATTAAGGATGACTGTCCAAGGTTCCTTTAAAAAAATTTTTTTAACGTTCATTCATTTTTGAGAGACAGAGAGAGACAGAGCATGAGTGGGGAAGAGGCAGAGAAAGGGAGTCACAGAATCCGAAGCAGGCTCCAGGCTCCGAGCTGTCAGCACAGAGCCCGACGCGGGGCTCGAACTCACAGACTGCGAGATCATGACCTGAGCAGAAGCCGGACGCTCAACCGACTGAGCCACCCAGGCACCCCCCCAACCCAAGGTCCCTTTTAGAGTGCAGGTTCTATGCCCTTTGGAAATAATGTTAAAATGATATCTGCTTCTCTTCATATATGCTTTCTGAAAACTAAAAGATATACATATATGTAAAACAAATAATTCAGAAGCTGTAAGAAGCTATAGATGAAAAGTAAAAGTTTCCTTCCAAACACCCAATTTCCTTTTCCAAAGCCTAAAGACAACCATTGTTCTGTAGCTTTAGAAACAAAACCAAAAAAATGGACAAAACCAAAAAAAGGGCATGTACCAAACACACACACACACACACACACACACACACACACACACTCACACTCCCTGGAGGTACACATAGACCTATTCTTTCTAAAGGTTGCAAAGAATTCCAATGTACTCTGATGTGTGGTTTCCAGGTGTTTTCTGCAGCAAACCACCCAGCAAATCTGAACATATGTGTATCTGAACATATGTGCAAGCAAACCCAAGAGCCTGTACACTGTTTATTTTGATAGACATTACCACCCTGCCCTACAAATATTTTACTCATATACACGCTCCCCGAGTGACTGCTGAATTGCTTGTACCTTTGAGCATCTACCCACTTGATACAAACAGAAAGACATAAACAAACCTTTAAGCAGAAGAGTCAGTGAGACTCAGACGAAAAAAAAAAAAAGGTCAGAAATATCTTTTATGAATTAAGTGGACAAACTTCAGCCAAAAACATAGCAAACATGATATGTGGTACTTGTTTGTTTATAAGATTTAAGTGCTATTTCCTTGAGATGCCTGGGTAAGAAGATACTGATAGAAAATAAATTTGGGGTAGGGAACAAAAGGAGAGTAGGTGAGCAACTCACACTACAGAGTCTATGAATCCCAAGGACACCCAGTTCTTAGACCAGGATGTGGATTTAATAACATGTGCGGCTAAATTCCTTCACATATAACCTGGCTACTTTCACCCAGAGAGGCTTATGAAAACAGCGAGATCAGTTTAGTTCCTTATCTTTGTCACTGGCAAAGAGTCCCTATGAATTAAATGGGATAGTATATGATTCCACAGGTGATAAAACTGCTAATAAAGCACATAGGAAGCAACTCTTGGTGTATTTTTAAAGTATTCACCCACTTTGAAAATCATCATCCGTAGTTTAATAGAAAGTATTTGCAAAGGACCACGTGGACACCAGGCAACTCTCGAAATGTGTGTGGGGGGGAGGGAGGGTACCTAAGTTTCTAAAACAAAATAAATATATACAAAAGTTCTCATTTTACTTTCTTATAATTTGTTATCATAAGCATTACATCTTCAATTATGGTATGCTATCACATTTGGGGGGAAAAACAAAACATACTTGGGGCACCTGGGTGGCTCAGTCAGTTAAGCGTCCAATTTCGGCTCAGGTCATGATCTCACAGTTCGTGACTTTGAGCTCACATTGGGCTCTGTGCTGTCAGTGTGGAGCCCATTTCGGATCCTCTGTTTCCTCTTCTCCGCCCCTCCCCTGCTCGCATTCTCTCCCTCTCCTCTCTCTCTCTCAAGAATAAAACCTTAAAAAAAACCCACTGAAATGTGAAAAAAAAAAAAACCCGTTTCTATTCTAGAATCAGGGAAATGTAGTATATCTAATGCAGTATGTCTTGTATTAAGCAGGAGCTCCCTCTACTTTTATAAGAAATCAGGGAAATACAATTTAGGAACACCTACTATGAGATAATTCTCAATACATTCTTTCCTCACCCAATAAAACCCTCACACCCAACACTGAATCTCTCAAGAAAATTGCCCCCAGTTTCTATACTTTCAGGGGAACACTAACGAGAACCACACAAAACTTTACCACCTTAAGCATCAATCGGAAGCACTCAAAATCAAGGCCAACCTTACATACACCCACACACAAAACTAACCAAGGCCAGCACCTCCTACGCTGAGGGCCAGAAGCATCCTTTTCAAAATGAGGGTTTAAAAAAAAAGAGGGTGGTTTTGTCAGCCCTTGCTCTGACTACACTACAAATGATCAGTGGGGCCCAACTCCAGACACTGGACTCGGAGCAGGTAGCTCCAGGTATCCCAACAAGGCATCAACCGGGAAAGGGAAGGGGAGCTGAACTAAATGGAACCACAAGGTCAAGTACAAGGGTTACCTGGCAAGGGTCCTGCCTATGATACTATCAAAAAATCCGGCGAGAGGTCCGCAAATTCTACTACTAATAAAGAAGCCCTTACCTGTGGGCCTGTGATTTGGGTAGGCCCTTTAAGACTGCAGCTGTAGAAAAATTAAAGTCTTCCAGGTGTTGGCAAATTCTACCTAATGGAGTTCAATGTCCCATCTACCAGACTGAAGTCCACAGATGAGGAGATAAAAATTATTTAAGGTTAAGAGCTTTCAAATAAAAACTATAAACCAAACAAAAGCAAATATTCTAATCACATAATTAAAGAGGCAGATCTCATACTGAGACAAAATAATTACATCCTCCACTGCAATCTACTATTTCCAAGACACACAAGAATATGTTTCTTGGATTTGAGACTGGTATTAAGTGGCAATGAATCAAGGACAGAAAAACAAATGACTATTTGAAACTAATCCAAAAATCAAATCCAAAGACACTCAATTTAATACTGAGCTTGCACATACTGTCAAGAACAAACTGAAGCAGTATTTGGTTGAGTTGCTATGTTAAATGGCAAACTACTATGACATAAAAGAAAGCAATGGCTTATGACTGGCTACAGACAGTCTGGTAACCAAAGTACATATTTATTGGCTGCTGCCCATACTTGGCACAAAAGTTTATCCAATCAGATCATGTAATGCAAATAACTCCCAAAAGTAAGCAGTCTGGGTTTTTTTTTCATTGTATCAGTTTTTAATGAACACTATACAAGGCACAGTAGTCAAGGCACCGACCAGTGGAGAAAGGGAGGTGTCTTAGGTTGCTCTTGGTGCATAATAAATTACCAAAATCTCATGTCCAATGTCCTTGAGACTTCCACATAATTTATAACTAACCCAATCACTTCTCTAAATGTCTCATATGTCTATACACTCTTAACTTTTCACAACTGATGTTAAGTTCGCTAATTCAAAATATCTTTGTTATAGTTGGCAATTAAGAGGATACTGCTCTCTTATTCTAGAATGAAATTATGACCTCTATTTCAATTCCTACAATGCTTGAAGGAGATGAATAAAACTTTCTTTTCTTCAAAAAGAAAAACACTTTTAATTATTTTTTTTAAATACCACAGATATTTATAGTGAAATCATTCACAATGTATGGGGGCAGGGGAGACTGGAGTCAGTACTGTGCTCACTATCCAGTTTGTAGACTCTTCAGATCCTTTCCTACCTCTCTCTGCCTTCAAGTAGTGATAGCCAAGTAAGAGGAGAATGAATAAATTTAAATCCACCCATCTTACTATTTGTGAGCTTGGTTAAGGCACTGCTGATAAAATTTGGGAAACTTGTTAAAATGAGGTTTTGGGATTATAAAAAGTTCTAACCAGATCCTTTTAAAAGGATCCAAACTCTGGATACACTTTTTTTTTGTTCATACTTTGTGAATTTTGACAAAATTCACATGTAAGCATCACTGCAATAAAAATACAAAACAGGTTTTGTATAAACTGTAAGACAACAACCATAAATAAGAGTTATTCAGAGCACTTACTTCAAAAGACAAGATTTCTACCAAGTCAAAAGCAGGCAAACCAGGACCTAAAAACTTAAATAAGGATTTACTGAAAATAGAGAAATACTGGCCCTTCTCCACTTTTGCTCTTGCCTTCTAGCCAATCCAGATCACCGTAACTGCCCCCAATTTATTAATTCCCATGGCTTCAGCCACCATGTATATGCGTCTCTCTTCTCTACTGCAAACCAGCTTCCTGCTCCTAGACATCAGATGCCCATCTCATAGGCATCTCAAACTCAGCAAGTCCAAAACAGAAGCCCATCCTCCCCTCCAAAAACCTGATTGTCTTCAGTGATCCTACCATTCACCCAAGTACTCAAACTAGATATAGAGGAGTTAGCCTTAACTCCCCACTCTTTCTCACTACCCCCACCTCCACTCCCCACGCCCTAATTTAGTCAATCACCATGTCTTGTCAATTTTACCTCAGAAATATATTTCAAACTCATCTGTTTCTCTTAATCCCCACAACGAACAGCTGGATTAGTTCAAGACATAATTACCTTAATTAACGCAATGCTTTCTTGTTTCATTCCTGCGAAGTAAGCTTGTGTTTGGCACAACATCTTTGCATAAAGTGTTTCCTCTACCCATTCTGCCTTTACTTCACCTTTGTAACATCTATTCTAATCCCTCCAAGTAGGATTTAAACCCTCCTGTCTCTCAATGTGTAAATCTCTTGCTGCTGTAATTATCTGTCTTTCCCACCAAACTGGAGTCCCAGGAGGGTAGCACTTAACTGTTATATTCACCTTGATAAGCCTGGTGTCAAAGTAGTGCCCAGCAAACAGTAGGTGCTCAATAAACGTTCGAAAAAGGAAGGAGTGAATATATCATGATCCAGATAAAATGGCCCTCCCTCAAGGATTTTTACTTCCCTTTGCTAAGATTCTATGCTTACCAAGTGACCTTTTGCTTAGTACAACATAGTAGTTACCAATTGTATGATCTCAGGCGAGTTACTAAAAAAAAAACAAAAACAAAAACAAAAAACCCTTCTGTGCCCCAGACTCCTCACCTGTAAAATACAGGTAAGCATACTTCCTTCATAAGGTTACTATGAAGATCAGATGATTTACTTACATGTATAATGCTTGGAGCAGTGCCTGAGACATAATAAGCATGCAGTAAACATTAGTGATTATTAGTTTTTACTATTAATACCCTGACACTAGAAGGAGAATGGACTGAGCAGACACATGTTTTTCTAGGTCACAGAAAAGACCGCCCCTCAATGTACATTAATAAAATGGCATTCTGGTTTATGTGTCAGCCCCGTGTGAGATCATTTAGCCACTCCTCCCGGAGATCAATCAACTCTGGTGACACTGATCAGTTTACTTGCAAAACTGCAGAATGCATCCTGAATTCTGAAGGCTGCATCATGTTAAAAGCATCCTGAGAATGCTTGTCAGAAGAGCTATGTGGTCACCTTATGACAGTTTACCTTGAGTCTCTCTAAAAGACGTTTTGGTCCAAGGTAGCACAGCTTAGTGAAAAGAATGTGATGCTAGGTGGGAGACACTTAAAGTATGCCACGAATGAGCTGTGAACCTCACTGTACGCTTTATTTTTAAGTTTTTGTTTAATTTCAGTTAGTTCATGTACAGTCATACTAGGTTCGGTATACAATACAGTGATTCAACACTTCCATACATCAATCACCCTGTGATGATTGTGCACTTTACTTTTTTTTTTTTTTTTTTAAGTAGGCTCCATGCCCAGTGCAGAACCCAACGCGGGGCTTGAACTCATGACCCTGAGATCAAGAACTGAGCTGAGATCAAGAGTCGGATGTTTGACTGACTGAGCCACCCAGGCACCCCAATGATTGTGTACTTTAAACAGAAAGTCTCTGAGTTTAAAAAGTCCTAGTCAGTTCTCAATTATCCACACAAAAGGAGATAAAAAGTAGTATAAGAAATTCAAAACAGAGAGTAAAAAAGAAATCCTTAACATTTTACTTTGGAATGCATGATGTAATTTTTCCTATAGATTCATATCCAAAATTGTATCTGGTCTAAACTAATAATAAAATGTATTTACATAGCATAGCCATACATTTAAGTCATCATGGGAGTGAATTCAAAATAAAAGGAGGAAGCCAGCATGAAATAAATCCCTACGGATAATTTACAGGAAGATAATTTAAAACTGACTATTACAATAATTCCTCTCAACCTCACAGCATCCTCTTGAAGCTCAATCTTAGCCATAAAATTCTTTCAAATGAAAATCTCTACGTGTCATTTAGAAATAAAAAGTGAGAACAACTGAATTTCCAAAGGTGAATCATTCTAGACCTGGGAAGCCAGGAGACAATCATCCAATCAAAGACTTTTGCTCTCACAGATGTGGGGGTGCATTATTGTGCCTAAGGAGCTAGAAGGTATCAGCCACACAGCAGGCCAATTTATTTCATAAAATCAAGGTATTCTTGAAAGGTTGTATAGCAATCTCAGCACCAGAAAGTACTTCAGCGAGCACCTTGTCTAAAAACTCTGATTTTATAGGGGCGCCTGGGTGGCTCAGTTGGTTGAGCGTCCAACTTCGGCTCAGGTCATGATCTCACAGTCTGTGAGTTCGAGCCCTGCATCGGGCTCCGTGCTGATGGCTCAGAGCCTGGAGCCTGCTTCCGATTCTGTGTCTCCCTCTCTCTCTGCCCCTTCCCTGCTCATGTTCTATCTCTCTCTGTCTCAAAAATAAATAAAAACATTAAGGAAAAAAAATTAAAAAAAAAACTCTGATTTTATAGAAGAAACTGAGATCCACGAAAGTTGCCACACATCTGTGAAACTACATAATAAATATTTAAGTACTGGGAAGTTTGTTTATGATATAATTGACATGTAACATTGTATTAACTTTAGGTGTACAACCTAATGATTTTAATATATGTGTAATACTGCAAAATGATCACCACAATAAGGTTAACATCCATCATCACACACAGTTACAAAAACATTTTTTTATTATAAGAACTTTTAAGAACTATAGAAAGTTCATTATTTAAATAATTCACTTACATAAATAAATAACCTTCTCCTATGCTTCTTGTAAGAAAGAGAGTTTAGGGGTGCCTGGGTGGCTCAGTCAACTTCGGCTCAGGTCACGGTCTCATAGTTTGTGAGTTTCAGCCCCGCGCCAGGCTCTGTGCTTACAGCTCAGAGCCTGGAGCCTACTTCAGATTCTGTGGCTTGCTCTCTCTCTGCCCCTCCCCTGCTCGCACTCTGTCTCTCTCTCATACACAAAAATAAACATTAAAAAATTAAAATGAAAAAAAAAGAGACTTTAATGCATTCAAGTTGGGCCATATCTGTATATCTGCTTTATCTGACAGTTCCATACTGAGTAACTTCAGATGTGCTGAGAATAAAATTGGTCCTCTGGGATATAACTTAATTCCCATACAAGCCCCTCCACGACACCACAACATGAACGCTTCTCTCCAATTAGTCTATCAGTTAGACTGCAAGCCCATGTGTCAGCTCACACACACAATCGTGTGCCTTCCTCAAATCTGGTCATACTCTTCTGAAAGCCAGGAATGTTCTTCTACCTCCTATTTAAATATTACCCTTCTGGATCCAGGTCAAGTTCTGCCTTGCCTTTAAGCATTTCCTGATCACCTCAGCTCCCTCTGAATTCCTATCATACTTATTGTCGCTTTCTTGGCAGTTAAGGGGGGTTACTTAGAACCTGATAATTAATGTGGGATGCCAAGTCTTTTAATTCTTCTACATGTATGTCCTTCCCTACCCCCAAATTCTCTTTAGGTAGGTCTAGCGAGACCTAAGAATACGTAGTTACAACACAAAACAAAACAGCTTATCAGATGGAAAGGGGGAAATGGCTGACAGAATAATAAAATAGATTTAAAAAAAATTTTTTTTAATGTTTATTTATTATTGAGAGACAGAGACACAGAGCGTGAGCAGGGGAGGGGGAGAGAGAGAGCAAGTCACAGAATCCGAAGCAGGCTCCAGGCTCTGAGCTGTCAGCACAGAGCCCGACGCGGGGCTGGAACTCACAAACTGTGAGATCATGACCTGAGCCAAAGTCGGTCGCCTAGCCAACTGAGCCACCCAGGCGCCCCAATAAAATAGATTTTTAAATGTCCTCTAATATGTCTAAATATCTTTCCAACTAAAAATATCGAAAGACTAACTAGGAAAAAAGTGGAAGCTTGCATACCCTTTAGCACAGCAATTCTGCTTCCGCTTCCAGAATCCATCCTAACGAATCAATCTGATCAGTGTGTAAGTATTTATGTGTAGGGACGCTCATCATAGCATAATTTATAAGCAAAAGCTAGAGAACAAGGAAGTTCGTTAGTAGGGAATTGGCCAAATATGGTGCATTCATACAACAAAACTCTGTCTAGAAGAATTCTGCGGAGTTTTAAAAGATCACTTTTGGGGCTCTGGGTGGCTCAGTTAAGCATCCAACTCTGGACTTTGGCTCAGGTCACGATCTCACAGTCACGAGACTGCGCTCTGTGTCAGGCTCTGTGCTGAGCGTGGAGCCAGCTTAAGATTCTTTCTCTCCCTCTCTCTCTGCTCCTCCTCCCAGTCTTTTTCATTCTCTCAAAACAAAAAAAAACAAAAACAAATTTTTTAAGATTTTTAGCGACATGAAATTTTTTAAATTTTCTATTTTTTCTATTTTTCCCATTATTTTATAATCAGAAAAGGCAAAGCTTTTTATTCTAAATAAAAATACACTACAGGTTTTGAAATTACACACGCCTTTTTAAGGATTTGTGTGCGTGGTGCATGACTCACAGTTACTGCGATCACCACCACTTAAGGAGCGACACACCAGCTCATGAAGAGAAGCGGTCCCTGACAATGCATCCAAGTCGACACGCAATTAACTTCCCTGCTGTTTTCATGTTGTTTCTTCAAGCCAAAAGTTTCTGAAACAATTTACCAATAGCTTCCACTGGAGGAAGTTTCTCACCTATGCAGAGGGCATTTCTGTAAGCGGTGACGGGACGGCATGAGTCGAGTCAGCATCAGGTCAAGTTTATATTCCAAAGGTCAACCATCACCGCCACCACCACCACCACACCACCATCAGACCACCGAGGTGGAGGGAAGCTACCACTGGCTGCGCCTCAACCCAATTTGATTTGAGTGCGGGGGTACACTAAGACCAACATGAGACTCGGGGTCTTTGTGTCGACAGAATTTCAACTTCAATGGCTCCCACAGCCGTTCTACTTCAAATGCTCATCCGCACTCTCACACCTAGGCAAGGATCTCCTGGAATATTCTCTGCTCCCCAGATACCAACTTCTGAAGTTTTTTCTCTGAACTCTTATTCCCTCTACCAAGTGCAAAAGAAGAATCAAGATGAGAAAATGCAAAAGCCCTGAAGGAGGACTTAGCTGGAGATACTGGAAAAATACAAAGCAAGCCAGTGCAGCTTGATCACGGTAAACAAAGGAAAATACTATACAAGAAACAGGCAGGAACCGTATCACAGAGGACCTAACAGGTTATGATAAAGACTCTGGGTGTTTATTTTCATAAAGTTTGCCGCTCCCACGGTGAATCAATTTCATATAAATGAGACCTAGATGTATCTTTCAAACGTCACCTGCTCTTCGAAAACCCAGTGCAATAGATTCAACTGCCTGCCTGCTAGGCAGCCTCTTCTAAATGTCAATACATGCAAAGCCAAACACGATCTTTTTTTCCAAAGCAGCTCCTCCTGACTATTTTATATCTGCTAACAGACCGATCATTCATCCAGGCTTGATATCTCAAAGCTGTCTTGCATTCCTGGCCTACTGTCCACCCCCACTCCTCGCAGGCTCCCAGGGCCTCAAATCTCCAACTTTCCCTTCTCTTCCCTTCACCACAATCCTAGTTGCACACGAGCACCAATCCCCGTTCAGATTGCTGGAACAGGCTAACCAGTTTCCACACCTCCAGTTCTTTCCATCAAATCTATCCTATATGATGTCATTTAGATACTTTTAAGACCATCATAAGCAGATGATTTACAAATTTATTACCTCAAGTTCTGACTTCACTTCAGGCCCCACTCGTCTATCTGCCTACTTAACATATTTATACTTAGCCTCAATCGCATCTCAAATTTAACATGTCTAAAATTGAATTCCTGATTTCTGATCTTCCCTCCAAATCCCACACCTACCCCTCCCATTCTTATCTCCCACTCCCATCCCAGTTAAGTGGCACCTCTACACATCCAACTGCTTGAGCCAGAAAGCTGGGAGTCATTCTTGACACTCTTCTTCCTCAACCCCCACATTCAATCTATAATTAAATGGATTCTTTAACATACTTCTCAAATCCATCTACTTTTCTCCAGTGCCTCTGCCACCGAGTCCCGCCTGCAAAGATTCTTATTGAGGTGGTGCATGCTGCAGCCCGGGCACCAGGATTCTTACAAGCTCCTCAGGTAGTTCCAACATGCAGCTATGGGTGAGAACCACTGCTCTGCAGGTTCTGGGCTCCCACGAACCTCTGACTCCGTGTCTACCACTTTCTCCCTTGCTCACTTAACTCCAGCCACACTGGCCTTGCTGGTTTCTTGAACATGCCAGGCACATCATTCCTCAGGGCTTCTGCTTTTGCTATGCCCTCCGTCTGGCGCTCTGCTTCACTCCTTCACCTTCTACAGATAACGTGCTCAATTATTACCTTTGTAGTGCTTTAGTGAGACAGTCCATGGCCATTCCACCTAAAACTGTAACCCCCGTGCCCACCCCAGTATGCCGTATCTCCTTCTTGGGCTTTATTTCCCTCCTTGGGACGTACTGCCTTCTAACACACCCTATATTTCATCTTATTTACTGCTTGAATACGCACTTTGCGACAGCCGGGACTTTTGTCTGTTTTGTTCCTTATATATCTGTATATCCCCAGTTCCTAAAACAGCATTTGGCAGAGGGGAGAGAGACTCGGTTAATAGTTAACTTCCTCAGCAAGGCCTTCCCAGATTCCTAACCTGAAGTACCCCATTATTTCTCAATAGTAATTTATTCCTTTCCTTCATTAACATTTACAGTAATTTGTAATTACATTTGTGTTTATTTGTTGAAGCTCCTTTCCTAGATGGGAAATTCCACGAGAATAGGGATTTTCTGTCTGGTTCACAGTGACATACACTGTTTTTCATGCTCAAGTGGCACAGAGGAACAATTTCAAAAAGTCAATGAATGAATTAATAAATGAATGAGGTTGAACACATTTTTTTTTTTTAATTTTTTTTTTTTTAACATTTATTTTTGAGACAGAGAGAGGCAGAGCATGAACAGGGGAGGGGCAGAGAGAGAGGGAGACACAGAATCCGAAACAGGCTCCAGGCTCTGAGCTGTCAGCCCAGAGCCCGACGCGGGGCTCGAACTCACGGACTGTGAGATCATGACCTGAGCCGAAGTCGGACGCTTAAGCGACCAAGCCACCCAGCCGCCCCGAACACATTTTCTTAAAGTACACTCTGATTGTGTTATTATTCAATCAAAAACTTTCAAAGTCTCTCCGTCGCTTACCACATTAACGCCTAACTGCCCAGACTTAGTAGAAGACCTTCTATGTTCTGAGCCAATTTCTTTCCTACCTTATCTCCTATTATCTCAGGCCTCTTTTTTTGCTTCAGCTACACTGCACCGTTCATTATTGCCAGTACACACCCTATAACAACAAACACTGCATTTCCTCACCTCCACACTTTTGCCCACGACCTTCCTTCTGCCCGAATTCCCTTCCCATCTCTGCCAATTAAAATTCCAGCCTTCAAAATACCGACCCTTCAAAACCCAGCTCAAAGGGAGGTAACCTTCCCAAAGACAGTCCTGACTCCCACCCCAACTTCCCCAAATGCGTGACCCCTTCCTCTTCTAAACACCAAAATAGGTATACTGGTTCAATTCCTCACTCATTTCAGAACATATCCCTTTCCCACGTTTTATAAAAGCTTTTGTTTAGAGTCATTCAATAGACAGTTGTGGAAATGAAGTCATTTAACACCAGTGTTCCCTTCTCTATCAAAAAACATATTTAAATGGGGGTGGGGGGGGAAGCGGGGGAGGGAGGTTTTCTTTAGCAAGATCTTTAATAACCAAAAGATATAAAGCTGGAATGGCAGATTCCCAGCCTTAACCTCCCCTTCTATGCCTTTTCTGAAAAGGCAAGATCTTCCCAAGTGCAATCTTTGGCTCTGAGATTTTTTAATGTATTCAACTGCTTGAAAAAAAAATGTTAAGCTGCATGTGCTACTATAAGGACATAAATTCCATAAGCTACATTAAAACGGGTTACCCTCAGATTATCACATACTTGAAAGAATATCTGGCTGAAAATCTGAGTACCTTAAACTCTGCTGTTTGAAAATCGTAATTACTAGGGAAACATTTCTGTTCAGTAAGAAATCTAAAACTTTTTATGACCTTTTAAAGTATTCTATTCATTTCTGCACCATATTAAATGATAAGTAACAGCAGTAGCAATGCAGTAAAATTCTACCATGAAACACTCGTACTTTGAGCAACAGGCCTTCGTTTCCCTACGCACACGCTCTCATAAGGCTGTGGTTCCCAAAATGGAGTCCATGGATCCCTGGAGGTCCCTTTCAAGAAGTCCAGGAAATTGAAACTATTTTCATAATACTTAAGAAATTGGTTGCCTTTTTCACTGCACTGACATTTGCACTGGTGGTACAAAATCAACAATGGGCAAAACTACTGGTGCTTTAGCATAAATCAAGGTAAGGGCATCAAACTGCACTAGAGTCACGTGTCTTTCCCCATCACGTACTGCTGGGTTTTTTAAAGTCAATTTCACTTAGGAATGCTCTTGATGAAGCAACAAATTTTCTTGATGAAGTTCCGAGCTTTTACTCAAAAGTTAGAATTTTGGAAATCTTGTAGCTGCCGGACAGATTCCCAAGACTTACAGACTTTTCTAATGAGATGGGTGGTGATACTAAGTAATGTGGTTTTTTTTTTTAATACCGCATTATGAAATGTGTCATCTAGAAAACCCGCTGAACTCAGTGAATCAGTATTTCCCAAACAACCAATGCATATTATCAAATCATGAATGGGTAAAAAACCCATTCAAAGGGCAAGACAGACCAGTGGGCTTTAGTGTAACAGTAACATCAACGATTTCGGATTCCACACTACAACTTAACTGACAAGAAACTATCAATTGTCGAGTTTTGGTGTAGTATCAGAGAAGAATATACACAACCGTCTGCAAATACTCCTCCCTTTTCCAACTATTTATCCCCTGTGATTATATTTTCTTCAAATACTTCAATGAAAACTATCAATCATGGGGTGCCTGGGTGGCTCAGTTGGTTAAGCGTCCGACTTCGGCTCAGCTCATGATCTCATGGTTCATGAGTTTAAGCCCTACATGAGGCTCTCTGCTCTCAGCACACAGCCTAATTCAGATCCTCTGTCTCCCTCCTTCTCTGCCCCTCCCACATGTGTGCTCGTTCTCTCTCTCTCTCTCAAAAATAAACATTAAAAAAATATCACATCAGATTGAAAATACACAAGTAGATATGAAAATCTATCTTCTGTTAAGGCAGTACTTAAGAGATTTGCAAAAGTGTAAAAAAAACCACTCCTCTAATTTTTTGAAGTCATTTTTCATAAAAATATATTATTGATGCTAACGTGAAATAGATTTTTTTAAGCAACTTTTTAAAAAAGTTTTTAACTTTGGGGCGCCTGGGTGGCGCAGTTGGTTAAGCGTCCGACTTCACCCAGGTCACGATCTCGCGGTCCGTGAGTTCGAGCCCCGCGTCAGGCTCTGGGCTGATGGCTCGGAGCCTGGAGCCTGTTTCCGATTCTGTGTCTCCCTCTCTCTCTGACCCTCCCCCGTTCATGCTCTGTCTCTCTCTGTCCCAAAAATAAATAAAAAAAAAATAAAAAAAAAAAAAGTTTTTAACTTTAATTTCTAGTTTGGTAAATATCAATAGATATAAACCACATAAACAAAAGCTCTTGGGGTCCTCAGAAATTCTTTAAAGTATAGAACCTTGCAACTAAAAAGTTAGGCAAACACTGCTCTAAGAGAATCTGTCTCTGATTCCGGCCACCTCCAAAACTGCTGTTTGTACCAAATCTTCCCTCCCCGATCCTCAACCAGAGTCGAACCTGGGACAGGCATCTGGCCCAAGGAAACTCATGCCTTAGATTGACCAAATCAGACATCATTCAGGAATCTGAATTAAGCCTCATGGATACTGAGGTCTACTTACGGCAGAACACTAGAGTCCATTCATTCTTATTGCTGAAGTCCTTGGAACAGTTTTGGTTCCAGCCCCTTCTGGATTCAGCCCCTTTCCTTGGATTCCTTGGATTCTACGACAACTATTTTCTTTGGTTAAGTCTTTCACTTGTTATTTTAAATAGGTTTCTTTTCCTTATGCTCAAGAAAGCCTTAACACCACAGAACTTCAGTACTGTTACCAAGAGTGTTTTACTTGGTGTTCTTATCTGAGACACCAAATTATAACCAGGTTCCCTCCATTTGAAAATCATGTGCTTTACAAAAATGAAAATCACTCCAACAAAACAAAAATTTGAATGGAAATTATAGGCTCATTCAGAACAAGAGACAGCTTAATGGTCACCTGCTAGATTAAGGATGGCTTGTGTTTTTTTTGTTTTTTGTTTTCTCTTTTTTTTTTGGAGAAGGCTATTATATATTATGTCAATGTATTTTTTTTTTTTTTCAACGTTTTTTTATTTATTTGTGGGACAGAGAGAGACAGAGCATGAACGGGGGAGGGGCAGAGAGAGAGGGAGACACAGAATCGGAAACAGGCTCCAGGCTCTGAGCCATCAGCCCAGAGCCTGACGCGGGGCTCGAACTCACGGACCGTGAGATCGTGACCTGGCTGAAGTCGGACGCTTAACCGACTGCGCCACCCAGGCGCCCCTGTCAATGTATTTTAGACAGCAAATGGCTGCATTAAAATATACCAACCTGACAGGGTTTTTCAAGGAGGCTGATGAACAGAAAAAGAACAAGACAGGGAGACTAAATATGAACAATAAATCTTGTAGTGCAAGATATGCAAACAGACCGATGTTACAGAATAAGGAGTGCAGACACAAACCATCATATTATTAGAAGCACGGAAGTGGCATCACAAAGAAGTAAGGAGCAGACATGACTATTCAATAAATGATGCTAAGGGGCGCCTGGGTGGCGCAGTCGGTTAAGCGTCCGACTTCAGCCAGGTCACGATCTCACGGTCCGTGAGTTCGAGCCCCGCGTCAGGCTCTGGGCTGATGGCTCGGAGCCTGGAGCCTGTTTCCGATTCTGTGTCTCCCTCTCTCTCTGCCCCTCCCCCGTTCATGCTCTGTCTCTCTCTGTCCCAAAAATAAATAAAAAATGTAAAAAAAAAAAAAAAAAAAAAAAAAAAAAAAAAAAAAAAAATGATGCTAAGGTACTGGGTTATCCCCACGGAAAAAAAAAGTTAAATCCCTCCTGCAGGGTTATCCATATGGAAAAAAAAAAAAAAATTAGGTTCCCTACTTCACACCGAACATCAAAATAAATTCTGGGTGGATCAGAAACCTAAATGTGAAACTTTAAAACTTTTAGAAGAAAATACAGGATCTAAGTGTTATCTCAGTAGAGGGGAGGATGCCTCCTTTAAGACACAAAAAACACACATGCTAAAGGAAAAACATAATAAATCTGACTCTGCTAAAATTTAAAACTTAGTTTCGATAAAGGATAAAATTAAGTTAAAAAAATGTAAACATACCCTTAGGACGGCTACGATCAAAAACACCCCAGAAGACAATAAGAGTTGGTGAGGATGTAGAGACACGGGAACCCTCTGTGCCCCGTTGGTAAGAATGCAAAATGGTGCGGCCCCTATATTAAGCAGTATGGCAGTTCCTCCAAGAAATTAAAAATAGAATTACCATACGATTCAGCAGCTCCATTTCTGGGTATATACCCAGAAGGACTGAAAGCAGAATCTCAGAGACACCCGGACACCCGTGTTCACAGCAGCACGATTCACAGTGGCCAAAAGGTGGAAGGAACGCAAGTGAACGCTGACAGACAAATGAACGAACAAAATGTGGCATATGCGTACGACGGAGGATTATTCAGCCCTAAAAAGGAAGGAAATTCTCACACGTGCCACTACGTGGATGAACCTTGGAGCACACTATGCTAAGGGAAATAAGCCGCTGCAAGAGGACAAATACTACATGATTCTACTCATCTGAAGCATCTAAAGTAGTCAAAATGACAGAAGCAGAAAGGAGTACCTGTCTCTAAATACCAAAAATTATGTAAATCTCAAATTAAGATGAATGATTACATATACTTTTTTTCAGGCAGGCAGACAGGTGCAACAGACGAGAAGGATTAGAGGCTTTCAGAGAACTACTGCAAGCCCTTCTTTAATTTAGCTGGTGCCACAGCAGGAAGATCTGTGCCAAGCTCAGAAAGAGAGAGTCAAGGGACGCCTGGGTGGTTCAGTCGGTGAGGCAGGCACCCAACTCTTGATTTTGGCTCAAGTCATGATTTCGTAGTCTGTGAGATCGAGCCCCATGTCGGACTCTGCGCTGACAGCTCAAAGCCTGCTTGGGACTCTCCCTCCCTCGTCTCTCTCTGCCCCTCCCCTGCATGCACATGTGCACTCTCTCTCTCTCTCAAAATAAATAAACAAACATATAAAGAAAAAGGAAAGACAGCAACAGTCAGGAATAAAGGTCTTCCTGGGCAAGTAAGGGTTACCGTCTGAACATTTAACTCCCACTCTGAGGTCTGTCTGCATCCGGCTCTCCCAAAGCAGCATGACCAGCTCTGCCACACAGAGCAGCCGGGCAACTCTTGCCAATTCTATTAAAACATGACTACAGCTGTAAGAATGAAGGCCCAAGCGTTTCCTGAAGAGGCTATACTTTACAATCCTTTTTCCTATGACGGAAGCTTGTCAAAAACAAAAGTAAAAGAAGCCACTGGATCTTAGCAGCAAACGTGTCAGTGTAGCCTTTCAGAGTGATTCACCGTGCCCGAAAACAAACACAAGGAACAGGTGCGCTTCCCTGAGTACACGACCAGAATTTAATATGGGGCCAGTATTGTTACGAAACCAGGTTGAGAATAACCTTATTAAGTCTGGAAGTAAATACGACAAGATGGTTTTAAAAAAAAAAAAAGGGAAAGGATTTCAGATAAATATCAGAATACTGTTATTGTCAGCCTCTGAGTGACTTGAAATCAGTAAGATGACTCAAAATACTGCCACATGGTAAGAGTCTAATAAAGCATTTTCTGCTAAGGCAGGAATTAGTCCAGCCCCTAAAACCGGCTTTAGAATGCAGCTCTACTGTATCTTTTGTTTGTATTAATCTTCATTAGGGTGATGGATTTTAAGAAAACACTGTGGATGTACAAACATTTCTCCTGAGTCTACACTACATGACAGAAATCCACAGGATTCAGTGCTGTTGCAGACCTTGAGCTAAAACAGCTAGATATCAGGGTTCATGGCCTAACTGAAAAATTTCCCTAATTAAGGACAATTTGTCTCATTCCTTTTTTTTACGATGAAAATCTAGTGATAATGAAAAAAAACATGCTATCACAGCATAATCTTACATAACGCTCCAACTGTGCAGAGGAACGTATAAATGAGGAAAAGGGAGGAAAGACAAACACATACTTGTGTATATCTACACAAAGATGCTTTAATGGGACACTCAAAACCCCACATCTCCAAGAAAGCTCGCAAGTACAAGTTCGGTCTCTAAATTCCATTTTGTGTACCTTTCATCTCGGGGGGAAAAAGCAAGGTTGCTCATCGGAGAAGAAATCCCCAGTCTCTGCTACAGCTAACCTTATACTGGGGAGGTGGGGAGAAGAAATGCGGTCTTCAGAGGTACTACCTGTTTTTCACGAAGTGCATTCAAGACAAAGGTCTAAGAGCCAGAATCCAGCAATGTCAGTGGCACAGAAGTGATTCAAACACTAGGTGCATTGTATTAAAATAAAGGCATCTGCAGCTTTTAGATTTTGGCTTCAGAAGCTCTATAGGGAGATGAACAACATAATAGAAGGGAAAAAATGTGAGATACATATATCCTATATATGGGTATGTATGTACACACACATACGTATATCACATAAACACGTGCGCGCACACGCATGCACACAGAAGATGAGGGCTCCACAACTGGGACAGGAAAAAACACAAAGTGAGGCAGGAACTTCTTGGACTAGAGGGCAAGGAGGCACTCATCCACCAAGCTTAAAAGGTTCCCACAGGGCGAATATGGAACATTTTGAGCACCAAGAAATGCCTATAATTGTCAGTAACATGTAGAAATAAATTAAAGTCCATGCATTTATAATGATACTAGAGTAAAGAAAGCTAGAAAAAGAAACAAATCACTTGCCACCATTAGAGGTGATTATTATACCACCTTGTTACTCAGGAAATTGTTAAAGGGAAAATAAGAATTTACCTAACTTTTGGTAGAAACTATATTTCTAACTGCTGAGGGAAAGATTGAAGGCTAATCAATGTAAAAGGAATAGAATGAGAAAATCAGCATTTTGCAGCAACCAAAGAAATAACTGGTCCAAACAAGGATCATTATCATTAAGTGAAAGACTGCTGGAGAAGTGGAACAGTATGGCTCCAAAATATCACTCTACAGACGACTAACTACAAAGGGGAAAAAATGTCTACACTGGAGATCTGGTATTTATCATCTTAAAGAAATGATAAAATAAACTCATCATCATTAATAATGCAATATTATGACATTATGTTTCTCTTATCATGACCTAATAGGAGGTACAGAGCAACACCTACGAAGAATTCTTACCCAAAGTGTTTAATATGCATCTAACCACGTCTTAGACTTCAATGCCAGTTTGTAGGAAATACATGATACAGGTGCAAATTAAATGAAACTGTGAGGAAACAATCCCAGGAAACGGCCTGGTCTCTTCACAAAGGCAATTTCTTGTAGCTTGTAAACAAACTATTGGAGATGTAAAAAGACTAAAGATACGTGTTTGCAGAAAAAAATACCAACAGCTAAAAAGTGTCATCTTCAAGACAACCAGGAAAATCTAAACATTAACTGGGTATTAGACGGTTTTAGGAAATTACCGTTAATTGCCTTATCTGTGACAATATATCTTAAGAACAATTAGGTAAACGGTCTCCTTAAGAAAATGCATCTAAAGCATTTAAAGTACAAAAGTATTAGGATGTCATGATATCTGCAAAATAAAAATTTATATTATTATATATATAAAGGCACATGCACACACATACATAAAGCCAATACAGCAAAATGAACTGTGGAATCTAGGGTATAATAAGTATAAAGGTGATCATTGTACTATTCTTTGACTTTTTCTGTACGTGTAAATTTTTTTACATAAACAGTTGTAAAAGGAGGGGAGGGAGAGGGCTCAAAATGCGCTTCCTCCAGGAAGGCCTCCCAAAGGAATTCTCCTCTAATCGCTCTTTTACAAAGTCCTCTCAACATGGAACACAGTGGGGGCGCCTGGGTGGCTCAGTCGGTTAAGCGGCCGACTTCGGCTCAGGTCATGATCTCGCGGTCCGTGAGTTCGAGCCCCGCGTCGGGCTCTGTGCTGACAGCTCAGAGCCTGGAGCCTGTTTCGGATTCTGTGTCTCCCTCTCGTTGACCCTCCCCTGTTCATGCTCTGTCTCTCTCTGTCTCAAAAATAAATAAAAACGTTAAAAAAAAAATTTTTTTAAACATGGAACACAGTGTATTACTGTTCCCATTCTAACTGTTCCCTTACTATTTCACATACTTAGTAGATTTGATTTTCCAAGACCATGAGCTCCTTCAGGCACAGACATTTTTAAATTCGCTTCTATTTCCTCACAGCTCACAGTGAAGTATCTGCAATCAGCAGACTTTTAAAAAGTACCAGTACCCGGGGCGGCAGGGCAGCTCAGTCGGTTAAGCATCCGACTCTGGGTTTCAGCTCACATCATGATCTCACGGTTTGGGAGTTTGAGCCCCGCGTCGGGCTCTGCGCTGACAGCAAGAAGCCTGCTTGGGATTCGCTCTCCCTCCTTCTCTGCCCCTTCCCCTCCCGCTTTCAAAAATAAATAAACCAACAGTTTATTTATTTAAATAAACCAACAGTTAAAAACAGTTAGTACCGGTATTTTGTGAAGGCACTTGGTAAAGTACCTTTAACTAACTGGGTTAGCTTTTCAACTCCTCAACACAATGGTAGTTCGCCTCTACAAACAATTTTGAGTCAAAGCTATCAAAAGATCATGGAACATCACTTATGGGCTTACAGAATTTTGCAAAAAGAAACCAGCACCTAAGAATGAAAGGAAGTAGAGGTTGTACACGTCTTCCAAGCGGTGTCATGGACATGCCGTGTTATCCAGGCACATGACTTTATTCTCATGACATGACTCTTCAGTCGAACAGTATCTTCCCCGGCCACTCCCATCTGCAAAAACGGCCACGGTTATGTATCCACAACTCCTGGGTGTAATAAGGCTTAACAAGCTACATGAGGAACTTGAAATCTTAGCTAAAAGACTGCACAAAGGAAAAAAAAAAAAAAATGTTGATAACAGTGCTGGTGAGGAAAGAGGCAGACTCACTGCTGGCAGGAATATAAATTCGTACAACCTCTATGGTGAGTCATTCAGCAGTATCTAACAACATTAAAAATGCACATATCCTCTGATCCAGCACTTCTGCTAGGGATTCACCCAAAAGATACCCATGTACACAAAAAGCACATACAAAGACTTAACTGTAGCCCTGGAAACAGCCTAAGTATCCCACAATAAGAGCTGACTGAATGATGGTACATCTACACAAGGGAGTATCTGTCATCTTTCAAAACGGAAAGAGGTACTCTATTGCTCTATGGAATGATGGCCAAGATATACAAAGTAAAAAAAGCAAAATGCAGAATAATGGCTATAGTGTCTTACCATTTGTGTAAAACGGTAAATAAAATCAGGAACTTCAAACAGTACATAGTTGTGTATGCTTTTGAAGGCCATGACTATCTCTGGAAGGGTAAACAAGACACAGG
Source organism: Panthera onca (assembly GCF_046562875.1). Classification (NCBI taxonomy): domain Eukaryota; kingdom Metazoa; phylum Chordata; class Mammalia; order Carnivora; family Felidae; genus Panthera; species Panthera onca. Next base: position 52,697,904 of record NC_138352.1, on the reverse strand, counting down.
TAACAACAGTTTCCTTGGGGGAGGGGTGGGGGTGAGTTTAACTAGACAGATGAAAAGAGGGCAGGAGAAGGAAGATTCTTCACCCTCTAGGTACCTTTTGAGTTTCGTTTCATGTGTACGTTACCCATTTTACATAGCATTTGGAAACACGGCTCTGCACCAATGCAAATTAATTAATGATGCTCCTCTTAATCCTAAGAGCAATCATGCCTTCGTTCCACAAAAATGTTAAACAGGGCTTCAGTAAATTCAACCAGATGAAATGTTTCCAGATAAACACAAAGCATCAGAGAGGACAGACGCCTCCTGAGGGATGGATACCTACCTACTACCCCCATAGTTTTGTTTCAAGGTTTTTACCAAAACCTGATGCAAGTCGGGACACAGACGACATCGAACATCTCCCAGTACACTAACCACTATGAAGAGCTCTGACGGAAGTCACCAAAGTGCCAATGCAAACAACCACCCTCACCCTAAGTGTGCAGCGATCACAAGAACTTATACCCCTCATTCTTCACACAAGAAATAGAAGATGAGTCTCCAGCTCTTTCCTGGAAACAGCATGAGTTATGCCCCCCAAATTCCTGTGCTTCCTCTGTGTCGTCCCTTGGGTCCCACTGTAACTATGGCAACAGAAAACAGCACAAAAGACAACTGAACCATGCAAAGGCCAGAGTTAAAAGGAGAAGTGAAAAAAATATATACACACTGAGGCCCCAAAACATAAGGTCCTGCAGTTAAGAATGGCAGCTGAAAAAAGCCTTGACAGAATACCAAAGAAAGAAAACAAAGGAACGAAAATAGAAAATAAGGCTTACTAACATACCCTATCCATCCCGTTATCCAGATAGGAAACAGGGTTGGCAAAGGTAACTGAGAAAACACAAAAAAGCCGCCCCCTCCCAACAAGTCAGCTATTCATTTCAATGCTACTCAGCAAACCTTCTACTTTTAAGAGTTTACCATTTCCTCGCCCTGTTCTGAGGGCAAAGGTAAGCAGCAGCAAAGTAGCCACGAGTGGCAACACGGCAGCAAATTAAGGACCGTGAATAATCTGACAACCGAATACCTAGGTCCTAGATCACTGAAATATTCCTGAGTTCCTTGTTTTATGTGGCTCTTTGTTTTTGCAAATGTGCAAGAACTATCACTCCCACTGCTTAAAGTTAAAACCTCCGCTGGGTAAGTTATCGTCCACTAGTAGGTTCCGATCACTTTTGTTTTCATGCGATGTTCACAGAGCATCAATAATGTACAGCTAAAACGAAAGCGCTAAGGAAGATCCTTTTTTTTTTAAAGGAAGATCTTATACCAAAAAAAAAAAAAAAAAAAAAAGAGGCAAATAGGTCACACGAACTGGGAGGGCTAGAGATGAGAGAACCCTGATGTCTTGATTTACAGTTATTGTTCCAACCCTTACATTGTGTTCTCTTTATCTCTATCTTTATCTAGTTCTATGCAAATAATTAAGAATTTTACTAAAAGGCAGTCACCCTTACTTTCTTTTCTGTGACCCTTAGTCCTCCTAAGAAAGGCTACCAAAATCCCCTGCCAGAATAACTGAATGGGTTGAGGCACCTACTCGTAAGTTTAGGGGATGTTTGTATTACAGGTACAACATGACGATGGTGGGGGCGGGGGGGGGGGGAAGCAATGCTGGAACTAGAAGTTGCAGTGACAGTTTCAAAAGAAAGGTCAGCGTGGGGCACGGTTGGCTCTGGAAGGCGTTTGTAGCCTGGGAGTCTCTAGGGCAACACCAGATGCGAATAGTGCTTTGTCAGTAAGTCCCTCGAATCATTTACACTCTCCCTTTCGGATAGGAGCAACAGGCTCACTATCTGGCAGCCCACTGCCTGGGAAAGAGGCGGGCGCATGGTCAAGGGGCTCTTTATCCCGCAGGTCCCTGCAACACAGCGATGCGCATGCGCCCCGGGGGCAGCGAGCAAGCACCCCTAGCTCGTTCACACTCGCGCATGCGCAGTCACCCATCTCGCCGCAGGCGACAGCTCACTATTTGGCAAGGGGGATGGGGCTGGGAAAATGATGGGGGGGGGGGGGGGGGCGCTGAAGGCAGGGGGCGCGTTTGTGTCTCCTGAATGCTTGGGATTGGGAGAAGGAACGGCTGATTAGGCTCTGGCATTCCCAGGCCACGTAACCCAGGATGTGGGATATGGGACAGAGAAGAGTATATGTGTGGCGGGGGGGGGGGGGGGGGGGGGGGGGGGGTAGTGGGGGGTCAGTCACCTCTTAAGGGAGGCGCCCCCCCCACTCCGACAGGACAACCCTCTCCCTTGACTCTCCTCCCCCCACTCACCTGAGAGCGGCGGCGACAGCTGCTGGTCCCCGTCCCCCTGCGCTCGCTTCATACTGTCCGCAACATCCGGGACCTGCGGGACCGCCGATACACAAATACACACACACTCGGAGCGCGCACACTCACACACACACACACACACCGACACACACCGGCCGGGGCGTCATGGCGTCAGCACGTCGACGCAGCGAGCGCGTACCCGCCGGGCCCCACCCCGCGCGGCCTCCGCCCCTCTTCTCCCCTCCCTGCGTTCTCCTGCCCCTCCTCCCTCTTCCTCAAGACTCCGCCTACCTCCCCTCTTGCGCATGCGTCCCGACGTCTCCCCAGGGCCGGGGGGGGGGGGGGGGGGGATCTGAGGAGAAGGAGGGGCCTGACAAGAAAGAGGCGGGAACTCGGAGGGGGTGACGTGGTGCCCGGCGCGGCGGGCTGCGCGGAGGTGCGAGGACCAAATAGAGGCTTAGCAACGGGGGATCAGGGTGGGCAGCGTAACAAGAAAGGCCCTTAACAATAGCGACGTGTATTTGCAACCAGTTTATGGATCAGCAACAAGCGTAACTTGCGTTCCCTCACTTTTTCCAACCAACTTTGTGTCAGTAAAATCGCCTTTGGACTTTAGGACAATGCTGAAGACTTTTAAGTAGCTTTTTACATTTTGGCCTTTGGAAACGATCAAGAGGGACCATGCTTTTGGGGGAAGGCAGGCATATTAGGTGGCTTAACTGAAAGGAAGCAGATTCAATGACAGTTTGTTGTCTTGGACACCTGGGTCCCCAGTGGGCCCCACATCCTAGCTCCCAAGGGCCATCAACGACTCTTGAGTTGACTAAAAGAAAAAAAGCCTTGGGGCGCCTGGGTGGCTCAGTCGGTTGAGCGTCCGGTTTCGGCTCAGGTCATGATCTCACGGTCTGTGGGTTCGAGCCCCGAGCCCCGGGCGGAGCCTGGAGCCTGCTTCCAATCCTGCGTCTCCCTCTCTCTCTGCCCCTCCCCCACTCTCACTCTGTCTCTCAAAAATAAAGAAATATAAAAAAAAGAAAAGAAAAAAATCCTCAGCCTCTTGGCCCTGGAGAAAAAAAGTCCTCTCCACGTTAGAGTGGTAAGGTCCATGACGGGATATTTGTTATTGCCCCAATTCTTTCCTTTAGCTTAAACTTTCAAAAATTGTTCTTCCTGAATCCAGCCAGGTAACCCGGAGCGGGGATTGTCTCTTTTCCACACTGAGATAGTATCATCACACACACACACACTCAAATGCCAGAGGCATTGAACCCAAAAGAGCAACCAGGTGAACCTGCAGGTCGTGGGGTGATAAGGCGTGGGCCCTGCCTTGGGAACAGCTTCCGGAAGCTTTGCTGCCGTGGGACTGTCTCCAGGAGACCGTGCTCGCTTGTTTCCTGCCACATGTGCCCCGGTGCCAGGTGGCTGGTGTGTCCATTCATTAGGGAAGGCTGGGAGCCCGTGAGCAGAGCTTTGGGGGGGGGGGGGGGGGGGGTTGGAAAGAAACCCCTGACAGTTGCCAGGCTTTCCACTTTCAAGTACACAAGCACGCCCCACAGTCCCCCAGCTTCAACCGTCCTAGGAATCACCCACAAAGCACTCCAAGCTCCCAGAACTTGCTCCGACTGTATTTCAGACATGATCAAGAGACGGAGGTCCTCAATTCCGCAGGGCTGTGAGCCACTGGGCCTCCCTTGCTTGAAACAGAAAGAGCTTGTGTCACCTATTAGGCTGAGTTCACTCATCACCACCCTCAACAAACATTCATTCCTTCGGCTGAAGCCAGCAAGGTTTTTTGGTGCTGGTGAAAACTCAAGAGTGCCCCGCAGGTAACTCAGTAACCGGGTTCAAGGAACTGACTCCTGGGTGTCCCTGAGGCTGTTCCCTTCCTGTTCTCTTCAGGATTCACAGGCAGACAAAGGAAGAAAGAAAATGGGTACTCCTCGGAGGGGGAGGCATAGAAGGGGGAAGGGGTGCAGAAAAAGGAAACTGAAGGCACCGACAGCCTCCTTTAGCTCCCTTACAGCTGGGGCTAATCAATGTCATATAGTCAGTTTCTGCCTGGGACCTGGGAGGAGACCCCGCGGGGCTAGTGAGTCTGTACTAGCAGCTTGTCCAGGCTGGCCCTGAGCCTCCCGAGATCTGGAAGGACATGAGTCCTATCCCCATCTGTAGCCTGGTGCAACGAGGCTCCCATTCTGCTGTCGGGACCACACCGCCCACCTGAGATGTGATCCACCAGCTTCTGTACAAAGGGCTTTGATTTGGTGTGGATCTGATTAAATGACTGTAGATGTCCTTGGAAACACCGTGTGGAAGAATTTTAAACAGCTTCTCCTTTTTAATATGCACTTCCTCTTCGGTTTTAATTATTTTGTTCCTACATTTTCCCTTTCAATTTACTAAAATCTAGAAATGTAATTAGAGCAGAGGCTGGGCTCAGAGAAAGCTGCCAGGATTTCTACAGCATGATTAAATATACTAGGCATCCCTTTAGTGTGGGACTGAAAAATAGGATTCTCATTATTATCTTTCCCTTATCCAGGAAAGAATCAGCACCACGTACAGATACAGATTTATTGAAAACGAAGCACTAATTAAAAACTAACCCAGCCCCTTGACGAGGTATAGGGGGGTGGGGTGGGGGGGAAAGTGCGGTTATTTAATTATTTCCTCCATTTACTGTTTTGTTGTTATAACTGCTGACAAGCAAGAAGCACCCCCCCCCCCAACTCCTCTATCTTCAAAATAAAATTCTTTTCTTCTCTTGAGGGACTTAATGAGGGCTTTATCTATGCAACAACCATCAAGCTTACGATGGCACCGAATCAATTCACTGCTCCTTGTGATGGTAGGAAACATGCCGAACTCAGTTTTCTTAATTCCAAGACACAAATGACAGCGTATTCATTGGCCATCAGGAGCCAGGTCTGGGCAAGGGCTCTGCCTCAGAAGACTGCAAGACATCTGGTATTTATTCTGCCAATGAAGATCTTCAGCTCATGATTTCCCTTGAAGCTGTAAGGGAGGTGGGGGTAGGCAGGGCTGAACAGAAGAGGAGGACAAACTCGCATCTTACAGTGTTGTGAGCGCTGTAGCAAGAGGAAGTCCTTCTCTCCTCTGGATACAGTGATTTGGTTGGCCAGTCAACGGACCCCAGGCCGGTGGCCTGCCATGGCGGAGCCCCGCATGGACATCAGAGACGTATGTTCAGGAAGGAATATCCTTAGTGGGGAGGCATGGCCCTGTGCTCTGGAGGCTCCCAGTCTAAAGGAACAGAGACAGATGATAACACTCTGGGACCCAGGGTTAAGACCACACGCAAGGAAGCATGCCATCAAGAACACGTTGATGAGGTCGTGCTGGGGCCACAGTGGGGTTAATGGAAAATCGGCAGTGGAGAAAATATCGATTGATTGAGTAAATGTCACAGCAAGGGAGCTGTGGCTTAATGAATGAGCTCCAGCCTCCTTGTCTGGAGACCCCAGTTCACACCCAACACTAACACTTATTATAATACAAACCCCTGCCAGCCTCAGTTTATCCACCCAGTGGAGAAAATAATGTCCCCCATCTGAGGATTAACTGAAATACTATTTGAACATAGCAGAGTCCCTGGCATAGAGCAGATACACTCATTCATGGGTGTTACTGAATGTGGGTTTGGGGGGGGTAAGTGTTCATATAGGTGCCGGTCTTCAAGCCCTGCTCTGACCCATACACGACGCTCATTCCTCTCTCCAACTCTTTCCAATTCTTTGGGAAGCATGGAATCAAGGAAACAGCACCGATTTCTCAGCCAGAACATTGCTACTTGTTAGCTGGGGTCCCTGCACAAGCTCTTTGGCCTTCGAATCTGTTTCCTCACAGATGGGTCAGGGTCTCTGGTTGCCAGACATGTACCAACTTCCAAACTGGAAGTTACTGGAGAAATACCTCTGGCCTCCAGAACTGACAAGAGCTGAAGAATCAGATTTGGAAACCCGGCTGAAAACCAAAGGCTTGTGGAAGAAGAACAAGTTTCCTCAGCAGGACACTGCGGCCAGAGGTCCCACGGCTGGGCACGGCCACAAAGTGCCACCGCCAGGCTTATGGCTTCTGCTGCTGCTTAAACTTCTTTCGTCTTCGTGCCTCCTGCTGCAAACCCAAAACCCAGGTGGTAGCCACCTTGTTGGCCGATCCTGGTCAACGTCCTGGGCCCTGATCACCATGGGGAGCCGTGAAGAAAGGCCTTGCTGTCATGGCATCCATGGTGTTGTGGCTAGCACTCCTTCTCACCGACGTTATCCACAGCAGAAGGCTCATCTCAAACAGGAAGCTGGTCAGAGGCCGGACGGCCCCTTCTCCCGTCTCACCGGTGAAGCGGGACATTCATCACGGGGTAATAAGTGGCATCAGACGACATGATATTTGTTCGGAAGTGCTTGGCATGTAAAAGGCCTTATGTTACTTTACGTCCCTCTTTAATAAAACGAAAGGCTTATCGTGGTGTAGTTTTCCGAGGATGTGATCCATATGCTCACGGATGAATTGAAGTTCTGAGTTTTTAACCTGGAAACACGGCTGGGAAACCTGCTTCCGGAGGAGCCGAGTGCCAGGCAAAGACGCAGCCGCGGGGAAGAGAAGAGAGGAAGTGGCAAGTTTGAGCCCTAGCTTTTCTTTGAATGTGGCCTCGGGCTGGCAACACGGCCACCTCGTGCATCTTTAACCTGGTCTGAAAATACCCTGAAGTCGTTGCTTCGAAAGAAGTGTTAGAAGGTTAATATTTGTTTTCAACAAAGAGCATGTTAGCAAAGACAGATCATTCACTGTTATGAATTATTTTCAGTGATTTTTTTTTTTGGTCCTATGGTGAACGGGATTGCACCGCCTGTTGGCATTTGCCCTAAAATAACGTATACCCAAATGTAGATAATTAGTTTAGCAAAAACACATTTTTTTCCCCTCTGCCTCAACTCAAGTAGAAATTAGTCTGGATTTTACAACTTTAGCTTATTCTTGCCATGGCTCTACTTTATCAAGGTGGGTTGGTTCAATTGAAAGTTTACTCTAGGTTAGAGTCCTAGTTTTAAAGAAGAGAATTTAGGGGCGCCTGGGTGGCTCAGTCGGTTAAGCGTCCGACTTCAACTCAGGTCACGATCTCGCGGTCTGTGAGTTCGAGCCCCGCGTCGGGCTCTGGGCTGATGGCTCAGAGCCTGGAGCCTGCTTCCGATTCTGTGTCTCCCTCTCTCTCTGCCGCTCCCCCGTTCATGCTCTGTCTCTCTCTGTCTCAAAAATAAATAAACGTTAAAAAAAAAAAATTTAAAGAAGAGAATTTAATCTAAAATTAAATTATAGAAGGTCTCTGCCAAAATGAACAGTCAACTAGCACTTAATGAATGTTCCCTGGGTACAGAGCTCTACCAGTGTTAACTACAGGAGAAGTCAAAAGAAACAGAAATATTTTCCCTATTCACATAGAGTTCTCAGTTTAGAATTAAAAAAATTCCCAAACCGGAAGGGACCATGAAGCCTCTCCAACCCAGTGGTTTTCAGTTGGTACTTGCTTCTGAAGCCCTGGGCTTCGGAAGATTTGCTTCAGCCAAGCCAAGCCGGCCTGGTTCCCTTTCCACTCATTCAGGCCAGGAACCGGGCATCATTCCTCTTTTCCCCTCGTCCCTCTTATCGAATCCATCAGGAATTCCTGGGAGCTCTAGTTGCAAAGTATCCCTTGAATCTACCCGCTTTTCTCCATCTTCCCAGTCCCGCTCAAGACCCGGCCACCACCCTCTTTTTCCTGAACCGCAACGAGGAGATCCTCATTAGTCTTCCTAACATTTGGCTCGTCCCTCAATCCATTCTTTCACTCAGCAACGGGGGCAATCTAATTAAAACGTAAGTCAGATTGTGCTGCCCCCCTTGCTCGAAACCTTTGAATGTTTCTCGTTGTACCAAGAATAAAATCCAGACTTGGTCCCACCGCCTGCCATAGTCTATTCAACCACGTCTCGTGTCCCTTTTTCCCCCTGTCTCTGCTTCCGCCGTGCCGGCCATGCGTCAGTTCCTAGAACTGGTAAAGCCCATCAAGCTCTTCGCCTCCACAGGCATTTTCGGTTACTGTTCCCTCTGCGGGGAACACTTCCACCCTCGCTTCTCGCATGGCTGCTGCTTTCGGGTCTCAGTTTAATTTCACATCCGCCGACAGCCTCCTCTGACCACCCACCCTATCCCAAATAAGGACCGTCCGTTACCCTCTGTCATGGCGCTTGGTTGACTTCCTTCGTAACCCCAACAACAATTTTTAATTCTTCGAGGATTTGCTTAGTATCGGTCTCCCCTAATCACCTGTCAGCTCCACAGCAGCCTGTTCTGCTCTCCATAATGTCCCAGCATTCGGCACAGTGCTGACACGTGGGTGGAAGGTGTTGAGTACACACTGAACAAATATGAATGAATGAATGAATGAGTGTCAGGGAAGGCTTGAGCAGAGGTTGGTGGCATACATGGAAGATCAGTAGGCGAGGGGTGTGGAGAAGGCGAATGAGGAAGGAAAAGAGCCCAGAGACATGAAGGTTCTCAGGCCAGAGGGAACATGGAGTCTTTGTGAAACTCAAGGGAAATGAGCGTGGGTTGGGAACAGCAAGCAAGCGGTAGGGCTGTGGGAGGTGGGTCAGGAGGGTCAGGCAGAGCCAGCCAGCATCGCTCCCCTAGGATCCGGCCCCCAGGGCCCAGAACAGGGAGGGGTGAATTCTTGAAGGCAGGTCGGGCACTCTTGCAGAAGAAGGAGGCCCACAGCAGAAGACCATTTTCCATCCTCTTTGGTTGTTCCTTCTGGGTCTCCTTTGGGGCCTCTGTCTTTGGCCATCCTTTTTAGATCCGTTTTCCTTAGATTCTGTTCAGTGCCTCTGTCTTCACTTGCCCCTGGCTCGCTCCCTCACTCTCTCCGCCCCCCCGCCACCCGTCTGCTAAAGAATCTTCCAAATCCGTCTTGAGGCAGGTGTTTCTCTGGAGCTTGCAACTCACACACCCAACCGGCCGTCTGACATCCTCGGGTGGGTGCCCCCTAGGCACCTAATGGTGGATCTAAAACGTGCTTCTCCTCCAGGGTTCTCTGTCTCACCACGCAGCTCAAGCCTGGGAACTGGGAACGGTCCCCGATTCCCCTGACACGTTCCCGATGCGACACCGCGTTCTGGCAATTCCGTACCTCGGTTGCGCCCGGCGCCGCCTACTTCAATCTTCACGGACGCTGCCCCGATTCTTCCCTGGATCATGGCAGTCTCCTCGCTGGCCTCCCAGCCTCTGGTCTCCCCCTTCCTGATCATTCTCTGCTCTGCAGCCTGAGTGAGCTTTCTAACATGCCAATCCGATGGACTCACTTCTTTGCGTGCCACTTTTCCACGGCTCTCCATCACCCTCAGGAGGATCAAGGCCGCGTACTCCCTGATAGGGCCAGAGGGTCTTTACCAGGGACCCTTGCCTTTGTCTCTAGGGGCTGTCTGGCCCTCCCTGCCCCACTTAGCAGCACCGCTAAGAACTACTTTCAATTCCCCCAAGGAAGCCAGGTTCTCTCTTTGGCACATGCCGTTACGTTACTCCCTACCAGAACAATCTTCCCCACGCCTTTTCCTGCCGCCACCCCCACCTTCCCTTGGCCAATTCTCTACTGATCCTCTAGGCTCTGGTTTACCCTCTGTTCCTCCAGGAAGCTGTGCGTGCCCCCCAACCCTGAGCTGGATCTCCCGTTCCCACTGCACTCGACCCCTGAATCGTGCTCGCCCGGCCCCTCTCTGTGTCCCTGGGTGGTAAGCTCCATGGGGGAAGGGATTTCCTTTTTCTTTGTCTCTATCGTGTCAAGTGCCAAGCGGCTTTCCTAGCCCACAGTAGGTGTTCAGATAAATGCTCGTATGATGAATGAAGGGATGGATGGGTGAGATAAACAGCTGTCTCAGGACCTTGGTTCCTACGGTTTCAGGCACCCACGCCTCCAGCAGCTTTTCCTTCCTTCCTCCACTGTTTGGCCACGGGCCGGTCAGCAGGCTGGTCATCGCTGGGCACCCACTCAGAGGCTCTTTGACTCACACCCTCCGCTTGGGAGTTCAGTCTTCCCTTAAAAGGCCACCTTATCGGAAAGTGCCTGTGATGGCATTTATGAGCTCTATTTTTATCTATGTTGGAAAAGCCTCCAAGTTGATTCCCAAGCCAAAGACATTCAACTCAGGAACGTGGATGAGCAAGGAAGCGTCTACGTGATGCCTTTGAGTCACAGCTTTGTTTTCTGTGGCAAAGGCCTCCGGTCCGCCCTGTCACTGGGCCCTTGTTTTGAAGGACCGTCTGTCTCTAAAAAAAAAAACCTTTTGATCCCGCGTTCGTTAAGACTAGATCCTGCAGCCCTTCCTGTGCTGTGAAATGATGTCCTCTCCCCGAAGGTTCCCTGACCTCTTCTGGGGCCCTCGGAGTAGAAGGCAGATGGGATCGCCACACATTTCCCAGTTTGTTGCGAACGGTCTTCCACCCCCACCCCCAAGTGGAAATGAATTATGGGTGATAGCAGTGGCGGCAGCAGGAAGGCAGGAGGCAGGGCGGCCAGAGGAGAGGGCTCCCAACGAGCCCGGCCAGAGGGATAATTGGATAGAAACCACAGAATGAGGAGCGTAACCCAGCAGGGCTGGCGAACAAGTTGAGGGCCTGTGCCAGGGAAAGGATTTGCTGTCAGAACCACCGGGAGAGAGACGGAGACGGAGACAGAGAGAGAGAGAAAGAAAGAGGAAGGGAGAGAGAGAGAGAAGGTAGGAGTACGGAGAGAGGAAAATGACAGCAAAAGGACCAAGGAAGGGAGGGGAGGGAGGGGAGAAGCAGGAAGCAGAGGTGGAAGGAATTGGGTAGTTCGTGGGGAAGGTCAGGAGGGGACAAGGAGAAGGGATCTCCTTTTCATCCAAGTGGGGTCATCTGGGGAAAGAGGATGTTGGAGAGTCCGAGAGATGGCCAGTCACCTCACCCCCGCCCCTGTCAGATTAGAAACGAGGGCCAGGGAACGTTCCACATACGTTCTCGTCCCCACATGCAAACCACTGGATTAGCCACTGTCCCTGCCGCCAGGGATGTAGAGAGAAAAGATAGAGCTCATCAAAGGGTGCTGGAACCCGGAGGACTCAAGCCACCGTTGGGTCCCCTCCTTCTTTCCCTTGGCAAAAGCCTGAACAACGTTCAGAGTCTGTGCCCCACTGTCTCTGCCCCGCGTTCCCCTCTTCCCAGCAGCTGCCGTGCAGCCCAGCGCCACAGTCCCTTAGGCACCCCTGCTTTGCTGGTTACTCTGGGACAGGGACCAGACTGAAAGCTTGGAGTCCGGGCTGAGTCAGCACCGCCCGTGGGAGACGTTGCTTCCTGGAAGTCTTGCTTCGAAGCTCCTGCCTGGCCAAGCCCTTGGTAGGGAGAAAGAGGCGCCGTGCCCGGAGGCTGGCAGGTGACCTTGGTGTTCAAGATACGTCTCGCCACAGAGAGAATCTTGGGGCCGAAATTCCCTTAGTCCTGCTTGAAGGCTGACTCCAGCGTTCTTCAGGCTGTCCCCAGGACTCTCCACACGCTCTGATTCAGAAAATCGCATTTTCCAGACCTCACGCGAGATTTTGGGGCCGAGACAGAGGCTCTGATTCCTGCACCGTCTAGTTAACTTCTCCTGAAAATACACACAAAATATACTTTCTAAGCCCCGGGTGTCTATTTGCCAAAGACATGGCCTTTTTCGCCCGGGTTGGTTAGAATGCACACGAGATGCACCACAGGGTCCCAAGGCAATATCCTCTGTCGATTAAAAACAAAAAGGACAGGGGCGCCTGGGTGGCTCAGTCGGTTGAGCGTCCGACTTCGGTTCAGGTCATGACCTCGCGGTTCGTGGGTTCGAGCCCCGCGTCGGGCTCTGTGCCGACAGCTCAGGGCCTGGAGCCTGCTTCCGATGCTGTGTTTCCCCCCCCCCCACGCCCGTCCTCCCCTGCTCACACTCTGTCTCTCTCTCAAAAATAAATAAAGCTTAAAAAAAAAAAAAAGGATAGCATTCCATCAGCAGAAATCTGCAGACCTCTCCGGTGGCCAAGCTCCCGCTCTGTCCCCCAGGGGCTGCCGTGAGGAGTCTAAGCCACCCCTGTCCTCCTCACTGCCTTGCGTGTTTTGACTCCCTCCCCCACCTCTTCCCCGCCCCCCCCCCCCCCCCCCCGTGCAGGGTGAAGGGTCATTTTGACGACCCTCCCTCCCCTCCCTCCCCTCCGCCAAGAATGGGGAGGGAGGGCTTGGGAGCCCAGCAAGAAAGGAGCTAATGGCCCTTAGGCACATTTTCCAGCTGTCACACCTGCCAACATGGGAACTCACACTCACGCACACACACTTGGCAATAAATTGGTTCAGGCTTCCTTGTTCCATCTGTCCCACGCCTAAAGCAGTGGTACCGAGAATTTCCATCAACAAACTGTGGTTCCCGGTTGGTGCCCCTCCTCCCTCCCTGCTTGCGGCCCTTCCCCGAACTGATTGATGGTTGACACCTACCGCCTACCGGTGACGGTGGGCAGGGGCTGATGACACAAAGACACGGTCTTGGGGGAGAAAAGGTACGTAAATATTACTCAGATGCGAGGCTGCGACACAGTGTTGCGACATGGTACGACATGGTACGCGGCAGACTAGTGGCCACAGGCCAGATCTACCCCGTGGGCATGTTTCGTTAAGCTTAGCAACACATTTTAAAAATTGAGGGGCGCCTGGGTGGCGCAGTCGGTTAAGCGGCCGACTTCAGCTCAGGTCACGATCCCGCGGTCCGTGAGTTCGAGCCCCGCGTCGGGCTCTGTGCTGACCGCTCGGAACCTGGTCCCAATTCTGTGTCTCCCTCTCTCTCTGACCCTCCCCTGTTCATGCTCGGTCTCTCCCTGTCTCAAAAAAATAAGTAAAAAAAACGTTAAAAAAAAATTTAAAAATTGGGAGACGGGCGCCTGAGTGGTTCAGCTGGTTAAGCGTCTGACTTCGGGTCAGGTCACCATCTCACGGCTCATGGGTTTGAGCCCCGCAGTCGGGCTCTGTGCTGACAGCTCAGAGCCTGGAGCCTGCTTCACATTCTGTGTCTCCCTCTCTCTCTTACCCTCCCCTGCTCACGTTCTGTCTGTCTCTCTCTCTCAAAAAAAACATTTAAAAAAAACTTTTTTTTTTGGCTGGGAGAGTTCACGTAAAAATGAGTACTTCTGCCTTTCTTTTTGAAATGACAGATTTGGCGACAATCGGAAAGAGGTGATAAACCACTGTCCCCTCTGGATGGGACACACCCTCTAGGTCTGTGGCAGGCCACAGCTCGCCTCCCCACCTCTCCACCCCACCCCCTTCCCTCTTGACTTCAACCGGGCTCTCGCTTCATTCATTCGTGCCTTCCTGCCACAATGGTGCAGGTGTTCGAATCTGGGACCCTTCAAATGAAAAGCCATCAGAGGAACCGTCACTTCTGCTCGAAGACGTCAGACGGGTTAACCCCGGAACTGATTTTAAGGAGTTGGTTGATTCGATGCCCGGTGTATCGCAAGCTGCAGCTCATCGCGAGCTGCAGAAGGGAAGGACGGCGGTGGGCCGCCTCCTCCCCACGACCCCCGGCGCACAGCGGAGTGCCTGGGACCCGGCCCGGCTCAGGACACGCTTGCAAAATGTGTTGAATGAATGGAGACTCTAGAAGCACCCGGTGGGAAAGGGAATTCCGAGCAGAGGGAGGTGTGGGCACAAAGGCACGGCAGTAAATAGTGTACAGGGAAGCTCAAGTGTGAGGTGGGTGGGATCACGTAGGGGTGGGAGCACCTGGCAGGAGCTGAGGTGGGAAAAATAGACTCCAGGGGGAACCTGAAGCGCTTTTTATGAGGCCACGTCATGACGGTAACCACGGACCCCGAGAAGTGATTGAAGGATCACAATTCTTGTTTCGGAGAGAAGTCTGGCAAGGCGCGAGATGTGAAGTGAGCTCCAGAGGGAAGACAGGAACAGCAAATAGAATTCAATTCAATGCCCCACTTCCTCATTCTGAGGCCCCTGCAAGGCCACCGGGGGATCTATTTTGAGAAAATGGTGCCCCCTGCCGACTGAGTCTAGGCTTGCAGCTCCTCTGGGCCAAAGGGGAAATTACAAAACGTTTGGGCCTCGGGGCGCCTGGGTGGCTCAGTCGGTTAAGCGGCCGGCCTCGGCCCGGGGCGTGATCTCGCGGTTCGTGAGTTCGAGCCCCGCGTCGAGCTCTGTGCTGATCTCGCGGTTCGTGAGTTCGAGCCCCGCGTCGGGCTCTGTGCTGATGCCTCGGAACCTGGAGCCTGCTTCGGAATTGGTGTTTCTTTCTCTCTCTCTCTCTCTCTCTCTCTCTCTCTCTCTGCCCTTCCCCTGCTCATGCTCTCTCTCTGCCTCTAAAAATTAAGAGGAAAATTTAAAAATAAATAAAATGTTAGGCTTCCTGAACGGAAGTACACAGGATTGCAAGGGGTGATGTATCTAAGAGAAGAAGAGCCCACGAGAACATGTGTACTCAGGACTAATGCCACAATCTTGTCGGATAAATACACAACACTGGCTAACTTGAATCTCAGATAAAAAACACATAGAAGTATGCCTCAAATATCACACAAGTAATTTTTAATAGTAGTATGGATGAGACCTACTTAAACTAAAAAAATTACCTGTTGCTTATTTGCAATTCAAATTCAGCTGGGCATCCTGTGGGTTTTTTTTTTTTTTTTTTTTAATGTTTACTTATTTTTGAGACAGAGAGAGACAGAGTATGAGCAGGGGAGGAGCAGAGAGAGAGGGAGACACAGAATCCGAAGCAGGCTCCAGGCTCTGAGCTGTCAGTACAGAGCCCAATGGCGGGGCTTGAACTCATGAACCGTGAGATCATGACCTGAGCCGAAGTCTGATGGGGGCTGGAACTCCTGAGGCTGAAGTCGACTGAGCCACCCAGGCGCCCCCATCCCGTGATTTTATTTGCTGAAGCTGACAGTCCCAGATAAAGGGCGCGGGAGGGGCCAGGAGAAAATCGGAAACGAACTTGGGTGGGTTACTCTCCTGGCGTATCTCTGCAACCTCCACTCCACGCCACCTCCGAGAAGAGCTGGAGTTTTGCGGTGATGCCTGCCCAGTTACACCGCTCTCTTTGGGAAAACCGTCTGTTGGGAAACCGTTTTTCGTGAAACGAGCCCCCTGATTACGGTGGATCCTATGTACGAACCCCTTTGAGAATCTGAAGAGAGCTGCGGGCTCGTTACAGAAAAGTGAACCCACTGGCTTGACTTGTGTGTGAGCACTGGTGTCATTATGCGTGCGCGCCCGCGCGCGCCCGCGCACACACACACACACGCACACTTTTATATACAATTTCAGGAAGTCCCAAACTTTCGCATGGGTGACACTTTCCTTCTAGAGCTGTGGTCTCTCAGTGTGGTAGTTCTAGATCCCGAGTAGGAGGAAACGGTGTCCACCCCGAACCTAACTAAGACGCAGTGCTTTTGCTAGCTCTGGCCACCCACATACCATGACAACACACAGAAGTGGGCAGGAAGAAACATTCCGTCCCTCCCCTCCGCGCAGGCCTTGAACCTCTTCCCTCCTCCACCTCTCCTGGAAAGAACAGGGAATCCGGCATACTTGGACAGTGAACCCACCAGCCGTTGAGGACTGGCGCCTCAGCCGAGTGGAAGGCACTGAATGAGATCACTTCCTATTCCAAGACCCTCTCTGTTCCCCCTCCCACCCTCTTGCTGCGGCAGGCATAGCCTACCGGTTCCCAGCGTAAGGACTATGCCTGTCAGAAGTTGGCCTTCATCCGTAGGTGAAAACCTTCCAGAGTAAAACTCCGGGCGCTCTGGTCAAAGCCATGGCCGGAACATTTGGGGAGTGGATCTTGGAGCAGGATGCCGAGTCTCTCTCTTACAGCCCTTCCCGGAAAGCTCCCTGACCCCCGCAGCCTGCTCCCCTCCTAAAAATTTCGGGAGTTAAAACGTCTTGTAATCAGCCATAATGGTTGATACTCGTTTTGTTTTTTTAATGTCCTCACTTGAAAAAAAATATGGAAACACCTCTGTCAGCACCCCCCCCCCCCCGCCCCCAAATCATTTGCAGTTCGGCTGGACCAGGATATCCAAACAGCCGGGAACCACTGGCTTCGCTTGCTGACCCGACCCGCGGGGAGTACAGGCTCGCTTCTGGGCCCCGTCTTCCCGCGGTCGTGGGTCTTCCGGTTGACGCGCCTGGGTGGGTTCCTGGTTCCCTATTCCAAATGTGGGGAGACTTGCCCTGCCCTAGCTTCTCCCCAGGAGTGTTGTCAGGGCAAATTTTGAGGAACTACAGAGCTTGGGGAAAGGAGTCCAATAAATCTATGAGATCGCGGCTCCTAAAGACAGCTGGCGTGTTCCCAGCGGGAGGGGTTGAACGATCGTGGAGAGACCCACGATGACACTTCTCTGCCACGGCATGTGGAGAAAGCGACCAGCACGCCACCGACTCATAAAACGCACAAACTGTCCCGCTGACCGGCGGGAGCGGACAGCAGAGGCAGCGGGCCTCCTGAGGGGCTTGGCTTCTCCCTATCTGAGGGCATAGGTCTAAGACACGACTAGGGCCTGGGGGACTTGAGTTCTAGTTCTCTCTCTCTCGGGCACATACCCAAGGACCTACCACGGGTCATCCGGCCTTCCCTAATCTGCTTTTCCATCTCTGTAAGGGACAGGTGCTTGCTCGGTCCTCTTCGGAAGGGTGTGCGGGGCTGTGGGAAAACACACTACCCGTTCCTCAGTGCCTCGCCTGAAAAGATTGCCCGTTCTTGTCCCTTTCAAAACAACATAGAATCCTCCTCTTAATGTTTACTTCCGGAATAGCCTGCCCTAGGTTTTTACCCCCAGTCGCACGGGTGGGTCGCTCCCCTCGCACTAGGCTACGAGGCGTCCAGGAAGGAGACAAGCCGCTTTTGCCACCAGCCTGAGCATAAACAGCCGAGGAGGTCGACCTGATGGCTTGACCAAAATAGGCCTAAGTACAGCATACCCCAAACGAAAAACACAGTGTTTGGGGAAACGTGTGTGCGGGCTCCCCCCCTTCTGCACATAGCTGAGAATTAACTGCAGATGAAAGCCCTTTGATCTGTAGCAACCTGAGGCATCAGGCCGCCCAGGGTTAGCGATCAACACTACTTTTGTCGGAACTTGTCTGGTATTTCACAGTCTCAGCCCTAACAGAATGTTGCCGACTTCGGTCTAACTTGGCGTGCTTGGCTCCCGCGATCCTGTAGGTAAGGATGCCCCGCCCAAAACACAATGGCAACTTACGCCACACCTTCACCTCTGTCCCATTTGAGCGGTCACTGCTCCCACTTGGACTGAAGGCAGGAGGATGGCGGGGTCAGGGCGGCGGGGGGGGGCGGGGGGGGGGAGGCAGGGATTTTAAAACCCCAGTTCCCGCTTGGCTCCGTTCCCCCCTCCTTTCATCTTCCCACACTCGGGCTCAAGCCTCACCTTGCCCAGACACTTCGTTGTTAGCTCTGCGCGTCTGAGACGCAGTGATTTGTTTACCTGTCTCCCTAGTAGGCTGTGAACCCCCCCCAGAGGGTAAGTACTGGTCCTCCTCAGCTTCCTGGAGGTGGAGGGGATTGGTCCGAGGGTTGGAACAACAGGCCCACATGTAGATCGCCTACAGGTTCCCGGCCCCGGTCACATACATGCTCTAGCCACCTATCCGATCCACAGAAGACAGTCTGAAAGAACCATCAGTCCAAGGAGCTAACTGATGCAAACTTTGGGATGGGGGGGAAAAAAAGAGAGAGGGAGAAGGGGTGGAGAAGGAAGGAAGTTCAGTCAGATGTACTTAAAACCTCTTCTCTCAAGGAGGAGTTCAGAATGAGAGGGGGCCTTTGGGGGCAGAACTGCAGCGACACCAGGGCCCCTAGAGAGCGACAGGAGCGCAAGCGAGGCTGGCTTGAAAGGCTGGGTAGGGGTGGCGAGGCAGCCGCTCAGGAAGGCGGCTGGGCTCCCATCTGGAGAGCCAAGGGGCTGGGGCTGCTGAACAGATGGAGTGAAAGTTGCAGCTGGTGGAAATGCACTTTCATGTGTAAAGTTCGGCCCGTGGAGGATTGCGGTTTCCAACTCTGAAGGCAGCAGTGGGCAGGTGGCTCTGCTCCACGCTCCGCCTTCTCCCCCCGCCCCCCCCCCCCCCCCGCCACTGCCACCCAGGAAACTTGACAGAGGCTCTGTGCCAGGCCCCAGCCACCATGCCTTCCGCCAGCATCCCTTTCAACAGGCAGGAGCTGGCATGGGGACACCTTGGCACAGCCTCGGCGGCAGGAGGACCGCAATGCTTTAGCAGCTGACGGGGACAGGGGAATAGGATTAATCCGGCCTCCCCAGGAGGAGACCAGGTGGACCGAGAACAGACGCAGAGACGGAGGGAGGGAAGCGACCTTCCCAAGCTGTTCATGATACATACGCTGGGTCTCCACTCGGGGCTCGCGCGAGCTCTGGCCGAAGGGGAGGCCGCGGGGAAACGTGAAACCGCGGCAGCCGCTGTGGCTCTGGACTCATTTCCCTCCCCCCCCCGACTTCAAGAGAGGTTTCTTGAGGAAAGAAGAGATCTGGAGTTCTTAAAGACAGATTTGCCCAGCAGAGCTTGAGGAGAGGAAGTGATTTTCATATTCTCTGGCTCTAACGGCCAGCCCCCCCGTCCTGGCGTGTTTGGACCGTCACCTGTGGGAGCGGAGACCACAATCACAACTGCAAACCTATTAAAGTTCCTCCCGGCAAGGCTTGGGCGCTTGGGGGAATTAGCCACCCAACCAGGGCACCTACAGCCGGCAGGAAGCCTGGGCAAAGAGCGTCAGCTCTCGTCTCTGCCCTGGGCTGTGCTCCCGGTCAGCCAGAACAGAAACTGCCAACTCTGTCCTGTTAAAATCCAAGGGCTTCTTTCAGAATATGTGATTTTTGCTTCCTTTTCTTAAAAAAAACAAACAAAAAACAAGACAAAACCAAAAAACCCCAAACAGACTGGAACCCAGTCCCAGTCTTTTTTCCCTATTGTGTCCATTTGCCCAAGAGATGTCCGTATCTGAGATAATAACTTAAATATGCTTGAAGTGAAGGTAGCCTCTCTGTTCCTAGTGGGACGTCTTCTTGGCTCCTTTCCCAAACTTGGCATCGAGACCGAGACCTAAGGAAAGGGAAAAGATGGGCTTAGCTTTATGAGGAGAAATGCAACCTACCAATGATTTTGAGAGTAGGGGGAGGGGAGGGGACGGTCAGCCTTAGTCCCCCCCCAACACTGGGAGCTTTAAATAAAACTAACGTGCAAACACCGGTTTTAGTGGACTCCCTCGGAGGGGAAAAAAAAAAAATCACCAAGATACAGGTAATTACATATATAGAATAAAATACGGTACAACGAAAAGAAAAGAACGTCAAGACTTCTTAGCTAGTTCTCTCAGCGCATCCACGGCAGCACCAATCAGTAGGGAGTAAGTATAATGAGTTTATCCTATTCGGTGCGTGGGAAACTTAAGTCACCAGAGGAACATCACTAAAATGAAACGTACGTTAGGAAGGGTGGATTAGGTGCGATGCTTCCTTTCCTCTTTTTTTTTTTTTTTTCCTTTCCTCTTTTAAAAACGTCTTCTCTAAAATAACGACATAAATTTCATGAGTATAACGTTTCAGGGGGGAAGAAAGTATCCCAAGCGCTGTCACCCTCCGTGTGCCCAGCGAGGCCAGCTCTGCCGGCAACTTACCCAAGAACACGAGCACGGTGCCCACCCACTGCAGGGGGCTGATGGGGTTGGCAAAGAGGATCACAGAGGCCAAAATGGTGAAGAACTTGCGAGTTGTCGTGATGATGGAGCAGGTCAGGGGGCCAAAATACACCACCGTCATGAAGATGAAACTCTAGAGAGACGGAGAACGTGGGGGTCGGCCTGGCTCTCGGGGACCCGCCACCAGGTCTAAGGTCTGCGAGGGGCCGTCGGGGCTCGCTCAGCCCACCCTCTTCCCCCCAAGCCGGGTCAGTCTCTCTCAGGGAAGCCACGCCACCCCGTGGTGATGCGCTCACCTGCCCCAGGGCGCTGGTCAGACCAAAGAGCAGGATGTTGTAGATGATGGTAGGGTATCTTTCGGCAAAGCTCAAGAACTCCCAGAGCTCGCCAGTGAACAGGATTCCTAGGGAAAGACGTCTGGGGGTGAGTGGCGCACGTCCCATGCCTGTAACGGTGCGCGTGCCTGCGCACAACCCACTGGAGTACCCCACAGGAGAATGCGCGGAAGGAGTCCGTACTGTCCCGTCAGGCAGCCTCCTAGTCTTCCGATTAGAGAAACTAACTAAAGACTCTTCCGAGAGACGCTTGGGAATCGATTCGTCGCTTCTGCCAAAGCCACTGGAATCAGGGATCCTCGCGTGTTGGGGAGATACTGCCCCACGCATCGCCAGCTCAGTGGAGCCCCGAGCGCTGGTCACCTCCAGCCATCGGCAGCCTCCTCCGTGAAGCCCACCGGGCTGTACAAAAAATACTTCCCGCGTGTGTCCGGATTTGAAAAACAGGTTAGGAAGCGCTGATTTAAAAGCAAATGCGTCCACATTCGAACTATACTCGGTACACGTCAAATACCAACATCTCATCTCTCTCCCTGGGTTCCCAAGGCACCCCCGTGACCCAGCCTTGACTGTGCAATGAGTAGCAAGCACAGCCTGCTGGGAAGCTTTCTCCAGGAAGGTTTCTCGGGGGGCTGGACAGAAGGGCCCCTTTGAGCCAAGAAAGGCCCTTGGCCTGGGCAAAGTTAGCAACTGGCCTCTGCGCTGGGGGTCAACTGGCGGAGGGTGGTCTGGCCTCTGGTGACACAACGGAAAGAACAGCAAAACTGCTCCTTACCAGCTCCCAGCAGCAATGTCGACCAAAGGTTGATGTTCAACATCATGTGGTTGGAACCCGTTTGGTAGTGAGCCCGCATGTGGTCCTGGGAAACGCCTGTCAGTCCGTCCAGGGTCAGAGACAGTAACTGGAAAAGAGAGGGAGGGTGCAGCCGGCAGTGAGGCCACCAGGCCGCACTGCCACCCCCCGTCCCAGGACACGGTACTCTCAGTTTTCTGAGACCTCCTCACAAAGCCGCTGCCTTAGGACAGAGTCCCTCAGAACAAAATGCTGCCGAGCGGTCACGGGTGGGCGGTCAGGAGAGATCACGATAGCTCACTCCCCCCGCCCCCCAGACACTAGAACGACAGCCTATCTGAGCCCCAACAGTCATAACGTAATCAGAGTAGGACGGGACGCCTCCCACTTCCCAACACAACGCCATGAAGCTTCGTGTGCAGGGGCCAGAGGAACACATTGTGATGATGCGTGTATTTTGTTATAGCAAGGACAGGGAATCTAGTCCTGGCGTGTTGGCCTCCCGGCTTGGAGCAGTGCTCTGGACTGGCTTCTGCGGTCACACTGCCCAGACTGGAACCCCGGGCAAAGTTAGCCATGAACTCTGGCCACTTAATAGCTGTGTGACCACGGCAATGGACTTAACCTCTCTGTGTCTCACTTCCTTCGTATGGAAAACGAAGAGAACACCACGTACGTTGTAAGGTTATCGTTGTAAAAAGTAACCAACGAATAGGTAAGCCACTGGGGGCAATGCCTAATACACAGCAAGCAACAGTTACTGTACTTTTCTTTTAAACTCTGGCTTCCAGGTTTCTCAGAAAAGCTACAGTGAGAGACACACTATTCCTTCCCTGTTTGCTCTGGCCTCACACCAGTGTTTAAATGCAGGCCTTGGAGTCGTCCCCTCCCCGGGAGGGCTGAGCTGTAGTTAAATATTTCAGGCCTCCTGCTACGGCCTTCGCAGAGCCAGGGGCCACACAGCAAGAGGCAAAGACCAGAAGTGGGGGGCATACGGAGCACCATGATCTCTCTCAAGACATATAACCCCAGGTGGGGATGCTCCTTGGTTGTGATTACTGGAAAAGGCTGCCTTTCCCACGAGGACCACGTACCAGAAGCAGCTCTCCGTAGCCAACTGTGTGGTCTTCTATCCCAACTACTTTCTTGGGTTTGTACATGAAAAGGGCCACTCCAGCCACAATTAGCAACACACACAGGTACTTGGCCATTGGGTACTTCTTCTTCAAGAGGGTAACTCCAAGGAGCATGACTACAGGGAAGAAAGAGTGGAAAATTCCGGTACCCACAGGCACTGATGAGCCCACCACTCTTCTCTGGAGGGCCAAGAAAAGACTCATGGGAGAAAACAATGTCTGAGAAGGAAGGCCTATAGACAGTAAGAGGAAGGTGTGCAAGGCTGGCTCCCAGATAGAGATGATTGGGCAACAGGGTGAACAAAGGGTATAAGGCAGCGAAAAGGGAGAGAACAAAGGTGAAAGGTCCAAGAAGGAACAAGGCAAGGGTGGGGATAAGGGAAAAGAGTGAGAGATTTAGAGAAAGAAATTGACGATCAAAATGGGATTGAGAGGGGGCGCGTGGGTGGCTCAGTCGGTTGAGCATCCAACTCTTGCTTTTGGCTTGGGTCATGACCAGGGTTGTGGGATCGAGCCCTGAGTCGGGCTCCACCCTGAGCATGAAATAGGATTTCAACAAATCCTATTTCAACAAAATAGGATTTAAATTTTTTTTAACGTTTTTTAATTTTTTTTTTAATTTTGAGACAGAGAGAGACAGAGCATGAACGGGGGAGGGTCAGAGAGAGAGGGAGACACAGAATCGGAAACAGGCTCCAGGCTCCGAGCTGTCAGCACAGAGCCCGACGCGGGGCTCGAACTCACGGACCGCGAGATCATGACCTGAGCCGAAGTCGGACGTTTAACCGACTGAGCCGCCCAGGCGCCCCCAAAATAGGATTTAGAGTGTCTAATGACCACGTAAACACACGGGACGCCAAAATGACTGGCACGAGAAGCAGACTAGGTCAGCCTCTAGCTCATGCACCCCCAACACCACAGGAAGTGATACGGATGACAGGATGGCAGCAGGAAGGGACGGAGGGGCGACTCTCAAGATAGCGGAGATGGGATGACGAATCCGAAGGAATACACAGCTCTAGCAGAGGAGTAGAGGGCTTCCGACAGGAAGAGTGAGGACGGTAGATGGGGACCATCTTCTGCTGCTTACCTGGGATTGGCTTGCAGGATTTACCAAGGACCTGAAATTAAATTCAGCAAATAATATCTGAGCCATCGGTGACGTGCCAGGCCCCGTGCCACGTCAGGATGAGTAACTGTGGGGCCTACAGCAGAAACCGCAGCCTGTCATGGCCAACCCACCACCGCTAAACCTCAGCTCTCTAGTTCTTTGCCCTCTGCATTTCTCCAACCCATTCTCCTTTTATTTAAGCCACGGGCCCGAGCGAAGGAGCCTTCGTTCTTTTCCAACTACTGCTGAGCCGACCCTCCTCCCACCCTGAGGTTTCACCTGAGTCGGATAGTTGACAAACTGTAGTGCTGAGTTGCTGGAGACCATGGCACCCAGATAGGAGACCGAGCAGGCAGCATAGAGCCAGCTCCGAGTGCGATCCACCCTCGCAGTGTCAAAACACTGGATCACTGGGAGAAGACAAAAAAAACATGTTAAGAGAAACCTGGTGGGCCCAGGATGGACTACTGAGCAAAAGTCGGAAGCCACATGAAAGGAACCTGTCAAATAAGACGAGCAGCACAAGGTATTTCTGTCCTCTTAGCCTGGGAAGTCTCTGAAGATTACGCTCCCCAGTCTCACCTACGCCTAACCCAAGACCACATGCAGGGCAGGGATGGGGGCTCATTCAGTTCAAGGGACTAGTTAGCCCTGATGCAGCCCCCAGGGAACAAAGAGAGAAGCTCAAAACATGTTTGAAGCTGATGCATAAAGGAAAATCAAAGGGAAACAGAAAAGAAAAAAAAGTAAGGATTCTCCGCGGGGATCTGGAACACAGAAGGCCAATTCTCTGCACGTTTCTGACTCAGAAGTTGGTCTGATTTGAGGAAACAGGGTTGTACCCCGTTCCAAAGCCATTCGTTTGGTACACTGAACAGAGAGGCTGCGAAAGTGCTAAAGAGGGTGGAGGTCTTGGGAGCCAGGTGGGTAGGGAGAGAGCGCGCAACGCATTACTATACAGGTACTCACAGATCTTGGCAAACACAGCATTGATCACACATTGGATGAAGACCAGGGTTAAGGCAAAAGTGAATGTCTCCGGTTTGGCTCCCTCCCCATACTTTCCTCTTGTTCTAAGAACGAAAAGGGGGGGGGGGGCGGGGAAGGAGAGGAATTAGTGTGTTTCCCTCAGGGTCATCTAGTATGTCCGGAACCATGAAAAGCTTTAAAATGATCTTGCTTCTCTGAACAAAGGGGCAGTTTGGTAAGGATCACTGGCCTCATTCGCAAGAGGGGCTGATTTTAATGGATCTAGAAACCAGACATCCCGGCCTGCGAATCCCGTAGACTAGGGGATGGAGCTACAGGAAACGTGGCACATCAGACGGTGAAACGAGGTACCCCACGCAGCGGATGAAGGGGTACGGGCTACAGCAGCAGAGCCCAGGGCAAAAGAACCCGCGGTCTGCAAACATCTGGAAGGACCAAAGAGGAGCCGGCGGCACAGGCACGCAAACCTGTGTGGGGGTAGAACTCTCAGCCTGTAAAACGCAGGCCTTTCAGATCCAAAAGGAAGAAAAACAAGGGAAGAAAACTAACCAGGTCCCGAGAATTCGGAGACCAACTTTCGCGTTTTGGAAACCTGAGCAGGCACAGCGGCGGCCGCCAAGGGGTCGGGGTGCTGGGAGGGCGGGCACGAGGGGACACCCTGCTCAGGGGCGGGAGGCCCGCGAACGCGGCCCCAGGGGCGAGACAGGGGGTCAAGCATGCGCTCCGGCCCCGGGGATCTGCTCACATCTTCTCCTGCAGGATCCCATAGTAGAAATAGCAGACAAAGACGCCGAGGAAGCAGAGCGGCAGGCGCAGCCGGTCGGGCACCAGGGAGCTGCTAGCGGCCATGAGACGCCCGGACGACCCGACCGGAGACCCGCTCACAGCCGGCAGCGGCAGCGGCGGCGACGGGGACAGCTCCAGCCGGACATCGCCGACCGGCGGCAGGGGCCTCATAGGAGCTGCATGCGACCGCTGCTCAGCAGGCCCCAGCAGCCACCGCCAGAGGTGCCAGTTCAGGGCCTCCGAGGGGGAAACGCCTCGGGACCCGGAAACCGCTCCCAAGGAAAGGAGATCTACCCTGAAACCTTGGCTTCGACCCTGGTGGCCAAGAGAGCCAGCCGCCCCGAAGTTAATTCCTCGCCCTCGAGCTCTTCCGATCAGGCAAGTCCGAGGACAGCTGCGACCCGGAGCTCGACGGGATGGCCTACGAGCTAGGCGGGCGGGGAGTGATGACGTATGAGGATGTGGAGGTCAGCAATTGGCTACGCTGTGCGAAGACAGACAGGTGAGTGGGAAGGAGGTTGCGGCCAGCTGGGCAAATCCCCCCGTCTCTTTCCCAGTCAGCGGTCAGGCTTCCGCTGGGTCCTAACGCCAGGAAAGTCTCAGTGGAACCTCAGCGCCCCCTAGCTGCTGCCACGCGTCAGCGCTTCGCCCTCTGCCCGAAGACCAGGCGTTTGAGAGCGGTCCTCCTTCCAGAGCACATCCGTAGGCTTCCAAGGGTTAGGCTAACCTACGCGTGCTGTCTCCGTGCCAAGCGGCAGTTTTCCCGGCCTCAATTAGTATTAGTCACCTTGTCGCCTCTCGGCTGTTCTGAGGATCAAATGGGCCGAGGTTTGTGAAAAGCGTTTCGTAAACCGTGAAGTGCGCTGTGCGAGTTTAAGGCATTATTCGTCCTGACACTTTCTCAACTCTGATCGGATTTCCTCACCTCCTGGAAGTGGAAATGGAAGTGGCTTTTCTCCAGGGTCTTATGCATCCCCAGCAATGGGCCTGCCACCCTCCAGATTCTTTCCCATTAAAGGACCGCCTTTTTGGACCCCTCCCTCACCCAAGTGTTGGGCCTGCATCAAGAGCTAGGGCAAGACCCCAGGACTTTCCCCTACAACCCCCAAGTGCCACTTAATCAATGGACTCTGGGCTGCTATCTGGGTAGAGGCTCCTTCTCTGCTTCTAACAGCTCACTCCTTTGGCACAGCCTCAGGCAAAGGAAGGAAACTCAGGGCAGCACCACACCCATCACTCCGGGCCTGACTCACTAAGGCTTTGGGGGTAGGCCAAACATCTTGGGGGGGGGGGGGGGGGGAGTAAGAGAAAGAAGACAGGGTCTGTCTTCAAACCCCTGTCTCCTTTCTATTAATGAGGGGTGCCCCCCACCCCACACACAATTTGCTGTCTCGCCCTGTGGCTTATTCCACTGAATCAGCCTGTGATTCCAGGGCACCAAACAGTAGCTGGGGTGAGAGACCTAGGTTCCAGTCCCCGCCCTGCCTCTTCACCAGCTGGGACTTCAAACAATTCTCTTGACCTCTGAGTCAAGTTTCCTCATCTGAAATTAATGGGAAAATACCAACAAGCAGGAGAGCGCTGTGGTCAGAAGCATGGGCACCGGATTCAAATGATCTGCTTCCCAATCTTAGCTCCCCCACTTTGTGCCTTTGGGGTGAGGCTATACAATCTTTCTGTCTTTCTCTCATTAGTACAGCGGGATTTATCCAGTTCTCTCGCTCTCTGTGTTGTTGCGATATTTCGGTAAGATTTTAGGTCAAGCACTTAACAGGGTTTCTGATGCTCACCGAGCCAATGCCTACAGGGATAGCCTGCCTTAGGAGCTCGTCTTGCGGCCTTACAAGACAGGTGCGATTGTAGTTATTACAACTGCTCTTGGGGTAGTCAACTTTCCGCCCCTCCAGTAGGGATCGGATGCCAGGTGATAATGTTTGTAAATCGCAAAGCGCCTTCGGAATGTTGGGGTGGCTGTTTCCGTTTCCCCTCAAAGCTGCTGAGCTCTTACAGGTGCAGCACAATAAAGCTGAGAGGCTGCAAACCCCTCTGTGTCGTGGGTACTCAGGAGATGGAAAGAATGCTCCAGAAAGGCCAAAGCTTCCCTAAAACTGCGCCCAGAGTTTCAGCCTGCTTGCCATTCTCTCGGCTTGTTCCCCTGGCTGGTGCAAGGAGCACCCACGGCGTCAAACTTGGTCCCCCCTCGCGTCCTCTCTGAAACCCACTCTCTCTAGGGAGTTTTTCCGGACTCATCCCCACTGACTTCCGGCTTCCCCACTGACTCCTTCACCCCACCTCCGCCACACCCTTCATCTGGACAGCCTTTCTTTGGACCTGCTGCTTAGATGTCCGTGTAAAGAATCCAAGCCTAGTGACCTGAGGACAGGAACACTGTCCATCCACACAACGCCCACATTCATGTAACACCCGCATCCACATCCTTACGTGTTCAGTAAAGACCCCTCTTGAAGATAAGCAGGAAATGATCAATATAATACCTCCAATCTCTATCCCATTCCCTCCCCCCTCCCCCCCCCCCCCCCCCCCCAAATCACATCTAACAGAACCTCAGGCTGCTGGGAATACTTATTTATTTGGTCTATTAACACCAAGATCTGCAAAAAAAAACAACTTCTAAACACAGGATAAGAAAACTTGAACATTAACATTCTTCGATTTCGCGTAAGCTCTGCAGTACGGAAAATATACAAACTTCAAACAGCTGCAAAAATAGTGTCTTTGGGAGAAAATAGAGTTTCTACATCGATACAAGAAAAATAGGCATTTTTCTAATCCAACCCAGTCCTGGGGCAGGTGGAGGGTGTAGGGTCGCCGCTTGCCACCTGGAGGAATGCCAGCTGTCCCTCTCCCCCACTGCCCACCTGGGGCTGGGCAAGCCGGGCCGCTGCTTAAGACAATCTTAGGGTGAAAGCGAGATGAAAATGCCACTTGGGAAAACGCTTGGTTCCCATCTCTGCCAGCAGCTGCATTGGTCAAGTGTTCTGGCCCTTGAGGGCTGCTTTGGTCGGCTCCTCCAATGAGAGGGAGGCATGGGGAGGGGGGTATATATCTTCACGTCTCCTCCTCCGTGTCCGGGCGGGGGGGGGCGGGGAGAGGGAAGGACATCTGTGGGGTCCCCTCTCCTTCAATCATGGGCAGATTGCTCCATGACAAGGTCAAGGGCGCCATATACAGCCCTTTGGACTCACACCCAGGGGTGGGGGACCCAAGACCTTCGGGGGTGAGTTTTCCACCAAGTGAGAGAGGCGGCAAGAACACGGTGTGACTTGTGAGCTGCCCAGCTGCTAGTGGAGAAGGCAGGTCCCCTCACATTCGGAGGGGCCGGTGTCCGCCAGAAAGAGGACCCGGGGCTTTGACACGATAAATGAAAGTGCTCGAAGGCCGGAAGGGAAGGGCTCCTTCATCCCCCACCTCAGGGGAGCTAGGGAGGGGCCTGCCACCAAGGCACTGGTCTCCATGGCGAAGTGATGGGGTCAGGGCCCTCAGACCACCAGGGAACTCTGGAAAAGCACAGGCTCTTCTGATGGCGGGGTGCGCTGCCACGGCTCGAATGGCAGCGAGGAGGCTTTGGTGGCCTCTGGATCCTTCCGAGGCGGTGGCCTGGGGCTGGCAGGGGGAAGGGGGGACCCCGGGCTCGAGGGGCAGTTGCGGAAAATGAAGCCCATGCTGGGGAAGAGGGGCTTCATCAAGCTGACGGGGCAGAAGGCCGAGCCGGTCGGGTTGAAATGGACTTTGTTCTTGTCAGGACAGGAAGTCAGGAAGGCCAGGTCAGGGCCTGGGGACCTGGAGGACGGAGAGAGAAACACACATACACAGGGAGAGAAACAGCCAGTGAGAAGGGACGGGGGCATCAGGGGAGCTGGGTCTCTGTTCAAACGGGAGAAAACTACAGGCTACTAAGCCAGTCTTTAGGCCCTCCGCTCTCCATTTATTAGGAATAGGGTTAAACCACAGGAAATCTACTTTATCTAGAAACAGGAGGGATTAAAGCTAGACCGGAAGGAGAACTTCCTCACGATGTGATTTTTGAAGAGGAAACCAAGGGATCTTTTCTAAAAAAATTTTTTCTAATATTTATTTTTGAGAGAGACAGAGACAGAATGCGAGTGGGTTAGGGGCAGAGAGAGAGGGAGACACAGAATCCAAAGCAGGCTCCAAGCTGTCAGCACAGAGCCTGATGCAGGGCTCGAACTCACGAGCCGTGAGATCATGACCTGAGCCGAAGTCAGACGCTCGACTGACTGAGCCACCCAGGCGCCCCCCAAGGGATCTTTTAATTTGAGAGATTTTATCAGTAAGCAGTGTTTTGGGGGCAGGCCACTTGCCCAAAAGCAGAGACCCAGGCAAAGTGATTTTCTAAGACTTTTTATAGCCTAAAGCAGGGTTTCTCAGCAACAGCGCTATGGACATGTGGGGCTGGGTAATTCTTGGTGGCAGGGAGCTGTCCTGAGCCTTGTAGGATGCTTACCCGCATCCCTGGGCCCTACCCACCAGGTGCCAGGAGCACCTGTGCCCCCCTTAGGCTGTGACAACCAAAAATGTTTCCTGACATTGCCAAATGTCCCCTGGCGGGGGGAGGGGGGGGAGGATGTCCCCCACTGAAATCTACTGACCTAAAGAATCTCATTTTTGAACACATTTGAAAGGTGTGATTTTTTTCAAAGCCCTTGCTGAGAGGCAAGGGTAACAACCGTCTGGAGAAGGCAGCCCGACCTTAATAGGAGCCCGACCTTAATAGGAAACAACTGTCCCCACCCTTTTGGTCATGTGGAGGAAACGGAAGGATAAAAGGAGTGAGGTCAGGGAGTTCTAGAGTAAGGAATGAGGATGGGGGTGCCCGGGTGGCTCAGTTGGTTGAGGGTCCAACTTCAGCTCAGGTCATGATCTTATGGGTCGTGAGCTCGAGCCCCGCGTCGGGCTTTCTGCCGTCAGTGCACAGCCTGCTTTGGATCCTCTGTCCCCTCTCTCTCTGCCCCTCTCCCTCTCCTTCTCTCTCTCTCTCTCTCTCAAAGACCCATGGGAAGGCCTGCGGTCCCTGGGGAGTCCACAGTGGCAAGGTATCCCCCCGACCAAGAAGGTTTGAAAAGAATCGGTGTGTGCACGCACACTTAGGGATGGCGACCCAGGAGACCGAGCACCCCTCAAAGGACATGAGGGCATGACCCTGAAGGGCTTGATTCCCCCTCTTCCCTGGGAAATCCAGGCCATCTTATAGGATCAGCAGCTAGGAAAAGGAGAACGTGGCAAAAGAATTGCTAAACACGGGGCCTTCCCAATGGGAAAGTTGATAACAATGAAAAGGCCGCAAGGAGCTGGGAATTTCTATCCCAGGGCATCCCGGAAAGCATTCAGTGGGTCACCACCTCTCTGAAAGGGTTAACGCAGGGGCAGGACGCCGCAGGACATGACTTTAAGACCTCTGCTGGCATCATGAGTCCATGGAAGGATCAGGACAGGCACCAGCCTTATTTCCACAAGCAACCCCAGCTCGGAGTTACTCAAGTATACTCAGCAGGCTGAAGCACCTGCTTCAGCCTCGAGGTGTGGCCCTCCTCCTCCGCACCACCCCTGGGGACCCAGGGTTCTTGGAGAGGTACCAAGGCAACAGTGATGCTGGGAGAAAAACCCTGGCGGGGGGGGGGGGGGGGGCTGTGATTTTCTCCATAACTCCCACTCCGGCTTATAGATGGGCCCCTGCTGCTACCATGGACTGTCCTCTCCTTTATCTGAAACGTGAATGGAGCTCTCAAGTCTCAAACCCTGTCCTAGCTACATCTTGGCTCACATGCCATAACTTAAATCTTCCTGAGAATCTGCCCCGCTGACGATGAAACTGGCAGGGGGAATGAAATGAGCTCTTAGGGCACCTGCTAAGGGGCATATGGAAAGGTTTGACCGTCTCTGATAATGGGAGGGAGCAGAAGTCAATCAACATCAGAATGGGAAAGGGGGTGAAGAGGAGAGAGGGAAACAGACCACAAGAGACTCTTAAGGATAGAGAACAAACTGAGGGAGGTGGGTGGGGGGGGGGGGTGGGCTAGAAGGGGGATGGGAATTAAGGAGGGCACGTGTTGTGATGAGCACTGGGCGTTGTATGTAAGCGACGAATCGATGAATTCTACTCCTGAAACCAATACTGCACTGCGTGTTAACTAACTAGAATTTAAATTAAGAAAAAAAAAAAAATCAACACCAGAATGGCTTCTGAGTTGTCCAACCTGGGTTGGGACAATTCCATAGTCCATCCTTGCAAGGACTGGACATTTCTGTCTGGGAGTTCATGACACTCGAACCACTGCAGCCACAGGGTGAAGACTTGACTCAGAAGCCATTAGGAGGCCGTTTGGGGGACTGTCACTGCGGTGGGGACAAGACACCTCGCCTCTCTGCCTGAGAGAACTGGTATGTTCTCTCTCTCTCTCTCTCTCTCTCTCTCTCCAATTACTGTCTAGCAAGCTCACGCCTTCCGCGGGGATGGAAAAAAAATAGAAGAAACAAAGGGTTTAGGTTTCAGATCTGTTTCCTTTCCAGCTCCTGCAGCACTTGTGGCTGGCATGTGGGCAGAGAGCAGGTTTCCATGGAGATAACGATAAGCAAAGATTGAAGGGCTCAGAGTAGGTAATGTCAACAAGTTTGATGGTGGAAAAAGTGCAATACCAATCATCTGAAGTTGACAACGTCCCCGGGACAGAGAGTCCAAGACCGAAGAAGAGCCAGTCGGGTGGGACGGTGCAGGGCTCCCCGCCTTCCCCAGCCCGCCCCAGCCCGCCCCAGCCCGCCCCAGCCCGCCCCTGCCTGCCCCTGCCCGTCCCTGCCCGCCCTGTCCACAGCAGGTACTCACGTGGCCTCTTCAAACACACGTACTCTCTCGCAGCCTTCCGGGGGCTCCCGTTTAAAGACGTAGCTGTGATTGGGCCGAGGGGAGGCGGCAAAGGCAAGGACTGGAGATGGGCTGCTGTCTTCAAGGCAGGCTGGGTGGCCCGGAGAGGAGGCTGCAAACAGAGCAAGGCTGAGCCCAGTGGAGCCGAAGGAAAGGAAGGTCTCCGCTTCCCTGGGCTCAGGCCTCGGTGGAAAGAGGCGACCCTGGCGGACGCGGTCAGGGGGCCGGTGGCCGTTATGCTAATCCCGGCTGTCCGTCCGTCCTCTCCCTTAGAACATCTTTGGGGTGGCCTACCAAA
Organism: Panthera onca; assembly: GCF_046562875.1. Taxonomy (NCBI): domain Eukaryota; kingdom Metazoa; phylum Chordata; class Mammalia; order Carnivora; family Felidae; genus Panthera; species Panthera onca. The sequence goes on along the minus strand of NC_138352.1, from coordinate 52,665,482 downwards.
GTCCGTATCTCTTTGTACGGGATTAAAAAAAGTACAGCTGAGTGGATGGAAAAACCAGGTCTGTTATCAATTGTGGATTCCCAGGAGGTAGCCTGCAACTGGGGCTCCAAGTCTGACTTTAAAGAATCCTAACTTCCATCTCCCCATGTTCCTCCAAGACTACCCTGCCCTGCTGCGAACGTGCCACAGCTGCTTCCTCACCATGGTCTGGAAAAGCTACCCCCTCTTCCAGGAAGAGCTCCTGTGCCGACTCAGAGAGGCCATCTTCACTCAACCCCGCTGGTGGGATAAGATTCCTCTCCCTTTCCACGTGGCGAATGTACTTTGCCTAGGCTGCAAACATTGACCTTATCTGTATTTATCTCACGTTTATTCCTTATTACCCTCTGCTCTGTTTACCTCTGTGTATTGTTAGGTCATGCCCTTGACCACCCTCCCTCACGGGGTGCTGCGAGGACCCAACCCGGTGAGGCAGTTCCTCGGGGCTCTAGGACAGGACGATCATTATCGCAGGGAGGAAGGGCTTGGGTCTCGTCCTCCCGTAAAGGTTCCAGGACACAGGACCAAGTGGAGATCTGGAGTCAGAAAGCTTGGGTTTCCATCTGGGCCCGTGTGACCCTGGGGGCAAGAGACCACCTAAGCTTATTTTAGATCTTTCGCAACCACCTTGAGACCTGTTGCTGGCGATGTGCACGGTGGACCCCCGAACGGGCTCAGCATCCTGAGCCTTCGCCAAAAAATGAGGATGGGAGACACTGCTTGCCCAGGTCACAGTCAGAAGGAAATACAAGTGCAGGTGCGGAGACTTGATGTAAATTATAAATCAGAATCTGGGGGCGCATGGCTGGCTCAGTCGGTTAAGCATCCCACTTCGGTTTAGGTCGCGATCTCACGGTTCGCGGGTTCGAGCCCCGCGTCGGGCTCTGGGCTGACAGCTCAGAGCCTGGGGCCTGCTTCGGATTCTGTGTCTTCCTCTCTCTCCGCCCCTCCCCTGCTCATGCTCTGTCTCTCTCTCTCTCTCTCTCTCTCAAAAGTAAATAAACGTTAAAAAAAATTTAAAAAACAATCGGAATTTGTGCAGAGGACCGTTATTACTACCGGTGTCACATATAGAATAAAGATGGTTCACGAAGATATTCTGGTCGGTTAGGAAGGAGACCTCCCAGGCGTGAAATTGATTAGAGGTAGAAAGGGCGTGGAGCCTCCCCCACCCCCCATACCTCACGTGGGCCCTTCTGCCCCAGCCTCCTCAGCTTACCTTTGTCGTTGGGGACGGACGCCAGCTCCTCGCCTGCACCCCGGTGTTCCTCACGGCTGGCCTGGCCCGAAGGCTGGGGGGATGCCAGGGGCACGGAGGGAGAGCTGGCAAGGTTGCCAGGCTCCAGGAGGAGGAGGGGGTGGTCACAGCTGCCGCTCTGGGGGGGAGCTGGGGCGCGGTGCCCATCAGGGATATCAAGGATCTGCGGGGGAAGAGGGTGGGAAAGGACCCTCAGGCCCCTGTCTTCAGGCCAACAGAGCTGCAGTGACCCTTCAGGCCCTCCCCTCGGTTGGTCTGTCCTCTATGCGTCACACACAGCGACAGCAGGACATGGTTTTCTTAAGCCACTAATTTAAGGGAAAGCCCTTGCTAGGTCCGAAAACAGCACTTGTGGCCCAATTTAGAATTACGCGTTTATTTGTATGGTTTCATCAAGGTGAGGCCCCCACCAGGCTCTAAGCCTCGAGGGCAGGGGCCTCCTCCGGATACACGAAGATGATGAACGTTCGGGAAGCGCGACAGAGGGCAGACCACCGGGCCACTGACCACGCAAGCCAGGGCAGGACAAGCACGCACGTTATGATCACGTAGAATATACCCCCGCCTTGCTTTTTAACCATCAGTGGTACTTGGACCCGCAGTTCACCAAACTGTGTGTGTGTGTGTGTGTGTGTGTGTGTGTGTGTGTGTGTGTCTGGGTGGGTCTAAAATCCCACATACGCGTAAATTAAAAATCAACTAGCAAGTAACTCATAAACTGAGGTGTGTGCCCATTAGAATTATATTAATACTGCCCAACTGGCATTCTCCGATTGCACTGTGTCAGTATAAAAATGTGCCTGAGACTGCAGAAAAGGTAGCAAATAATTCTGCCCGGGAGTGGGGGGGGGGGGGGGGCGGGGGGGGGGGAGGATGGGGAGGCTGCACAGGGGCAACTAGGCATGAAGGATGAATGTGGGTCACCAGGTGGACGTGGGGGGAGAGGTGATGACACTCCTGAGGCACGGGTGGGGACAGTGATGGGATGGTGACGAGGGAGCAGGGAGCTGGTGCCATGGCTGAAGAGCGATGCCCAGCCCCTTCCCCCTGGCTGGGGAGCCCCCTCTCTCCACCCAGCCCGGCCCCTTCTCTTTCCACTCAGCCCCCCAAAGCCTGCCCCAGCCGCACCGCCCAGCTCCGCCGTCCTGAAGGCCAAGCCCATTTGAACGTAACAGACTCCATTTGTGTTCCTTGCGCAGGCTGGCGTTCGCACTGCTCTGTTGAGGTCTCCGTGGTCTGGAGCCCCTGGAGAGCAAAAGTCCGCCCCCCAACCCGGGCCACTGGCTGTCCCGTGTCAAGGGTGTGCCCCACTCACCCGCAACAGCTCCTCTTCTCCCTGCTCCTTCACAAACACCTCCTCCAGCTCTTGGTTGAGCCCTTCCAGGCTCCGGTGCAGGCAGGGGCTGAGTCGCAGGACAGGTGACCCTGAGGGGAAGCTGGGAGGGGACGCCTGAGGAGGAGGCAGATGAAGGAATCACGGACCCCCCTCTCCCCCCATCCCCCACTCCCAAGCCCTGTACAGTTACTAGTTCTGATGGGGGTGTGGGGGTGGGGCAGGGGGTGAGGTCATGTCTACACAGCAGGACCAAGGGAATAAAGGAGGATCTGGGGACAGTCGCCAATTGCTACAGGAAAACTTGGTGGCCTTTTCCCCAGAAGTTTAGCGCTTCGAGAGGTCTAGAGTGAGCTTTTAGATAAGTCTGCAGGCTCACCACTGCCTCCATCGGAGACGGGCGCAGGGGTTGAGGGGAGAACCATTCCCAAGGGCAAGAAGCCCATCCGGCCTCACTCAGAGTTCAAGTTTTGGCTAAAACCACCTGGACAGCCACACGGCCACAGCACATGCAGGGTGGCAGTCTCTTGTCAACAGCTGTAAGACCCGAGAGGATGGCGACTGGGGGACGACAAGGGGCACGGGGCCCTGGGGAGGGGGCGGAAACATACCCTCAGTGCTCCCCGCACGGCGTGGTCCCCTTGGAGTGGGGAGCCCCGCTCCTTCTCCTTCCCACTGCGGCTCAGCTTTGTCCTCTGCAGTTGCTGCTTCAATTTGGTAATCTGGCAGCCCAGAGAGAGGGTGGGGGTGGGGCCGAGGCAGGTGAAGCAACGCTAAAGGGCACCGGGTCCCCCCTCCCACGCGTGGCTCCTGCCCGAGCCCGTGAAAATACATAAAAGGAGGCTGGAAAACCTCTCGTGGTGTTGTTCACAACTGTGATAATACATTCGTTGGGCAAATTGGAGACCTTATTCACTAGACATTTGTTTGTTTGTTTAAATTACCAAGTACTGCATGGATCAGTTGGAAAGATGAATCGGATAGGTCGGTTTCCAAAAAATTAAAAATACGCAACGCCGAAAGCATTTTTGTCTCTCCCAGATTCCAAAGGCGTGGAAATACTACTCTATTAATAGAAATGGGAAATGAGGTTTTTGAATTCAGTCTTCCAAGGACATTCGCGGCCATCTCACAGGCCCCAGGACCAGGAAGGGTGGAAGGATTTCCCCCCAGGTTGAAAGCAGACGGCACTGAGCCAGGAGCGGGGGTCTCAAGAAGGAATATCAGATTTTGTCCTGGCTTCCAGATCTTGTACCAATTACGCGTTATCATCAACGGTTTTGACTATTATCCCCGTCACGTCTCTAACCCTCCACCTCCTTGCCCTCAGCCGGTGAATGCTCTGGAAATGCAGATCTAGTTAAATACGGGCCCAAAGTAAAGAGCATTCGGAGAGTAGACCTGCCGCCCAGAGCCATACAAATTGTGACCCCTGCCAAGAAGAAAGTGGTTTTAGAGCTGCCATCAGACTCGGTTCATGCCGCGACTCCACGTTTAGGGCAAATAACTTGCTGACTCTGACAATTACAAACTCTACATACTTTGTATTTCCCACTAGTCTTTTTTTAATGTTTATTTTTTATTTATTTTTGAGAGAGAGAGAGAGAGAGAGGTAGAACATGAGCAGGAGAGGGGCAGAGAGAGAGGGAGAGAGAGAATCCCAAGCAGGCTCTGTGCCACCAGGGCAGAGCATGATGCAGGACTTGAATCCACGAACCGTGAGATCATGACCTGAGCCGAAATCAAGAGTCAGACATTTAAGTCGACTGAGCCACCCAGGCGTCTCTTTTCTCTTCTTTTAAAAACAAGGCTAGGGGCGCCTGGCTCAGTCGGTTAAGCCTCTGATCTCACTCAGCTCAGGTCATGATCTCACAGTTCGTGGGTTTGAGCCCCGCATCGGGCTCTGTGCTGACATCTTGGAGTCTGGAGCCTGCTTCAGATTCTGGGTCTCCCTCTCTCTCTGCCCCTCCCCCACTTGTGCTCTGTTTCTCTCTCTCTCAAAAATAAACAAACATTAAAAAGAAAAAAAAAAAAAAAGCTAGGGTCGCCTGGGCGGCTCAGTCAGTTAAGCGTCTGACTTTGGCTCAGATCATAAGCTCACAGTTCTTGAGTTCGAGCCCCGCGTCGGGCTCTGTGCTGACAACTCAGAGCCTGGAGCCTGCTTCCGATTCTGTGACTCCCTCTCTCTCTGCCCCTGCCCCACTTGCCCTGTCCCTCTCTCCAAAATAAACAAACATTTTAAAAAATTTAAGAAAAAAAAATGAAACAAGGCTAGATGACTAGTTAAGTAAGAAGTGAGGTTGGGGGCTTCCGGTCCCCAGAAACTCACTCTCTTTCTCCAGCCTCTGACTGCCTTATCTGGACACAACCTCAAAGTAAAACGAGAACAACGGCGGCTCCCATCTTGCGTTTGGCTGCTGGAGGGCACCAGCAGTCGATGGCAAAGCCCCAGCCGGCAGAAGGGTCTGGACTCCTAAGCCGGGCCCCCCAGGCCACTGACAGCTTCGAAGGAGCCATCTCATTAGTAAAAGGCTAGACCAAGGCAGGGGGGACTGAAGATGTGAGGCCACGTTGGAGCAGACGCGTCGCCGTGCTGGGTGTGGACAGGACGTAGCTACCGTGGCCAGGGAGGCGGAGGGAGCAGTTACCTCTTTTCGGTGATCTGTGCTGCCCCAGGACGCCGAGCGCTTGTGTGTACAGGAGCTGGCCCGCTCACCTTCAAGCTCTTGCCAGGACAGGGGGGTCTGCAGGGAGAGAAACCCCCGTGAAACAGAACAGCTTCTCAGGCAGGCTCCGGGGAAGCAGCCACACCATTGCCTGGATGGAGGCGGCGGCTCTTGGAAGGCTTCTCTCTCGTCTGTTCGTCAGCCTCCACCTGCCCTGCCTCTCCCCCAATCCACGTCCTCCGGGAAGCCTTCCCTGATGCGCCAGGAAGGCCAACCGTCTCTTTATTCCCTTATGAAGTTTACACATGGATGTGTTCCGGGGGCTCCCCAAGGCTGAGGACGAGTGCTGCCCCTCCCCATCCCAACCAGCTTCGAAAGATCAGGGGCTTGGGGAACCACTGGCACCCTCGAGCCCTGGATCCTTTGTGGGTCCGGCACGGCGAAAATGTCAGCAGCGGTCCCCCGTCCTCCAACTCTGACCAAAGCAGAGACTTCTGGGTAGCCCGGTTTCTCAAGCTCGTTGCGTGATTTTCCCCTGTACACAGAATAAGTGTCGGGGGCCCCGAAGTCCTCCCGAATACACATGGGAGGGGACATTCTCAGCGAGGAGGAAGCCAGAATTCGGAACTCAGCCCCGACTCCTGACCCCTCTTGGCTTTATCACAACTCCTTCTCTTGGGCCCTGTTCTGCCTTTCGTGAGAACAGAGCTCTCAGTCGGCCCTATCCCTCCCCCCAACCCCTGGCCCTGGCTGCATAGAAGGCCAGGGGCCCAAGATCGAGACAGAGGGAGTTGGAGACCCACTTCCTGGGCCCCAACCTGAGGGAGGAAGCTGTTGGCTTAAGCATGAGGCCCAGGAGGACAAGATCACTTCCCACCACCAACACCCCTACTTCCATTCCAAGGGAGAGGCCCAAGGGGGAATGTTCCAGGGGAACCGGCTCTAACTTCTCTGCACAAGCTGCCAAACCATGAGGGCCTGGGAACCATCTCCTCCAACAGATCTGCTGACCTCCCCCGAGAGGCTGTTGCAAACAGAAAAGGGGGAGGATGGAAGGGGGGGGGAGAAAAAAACAAAACCCCTCCACCACTCACCATCCAACAGTTTTGAAGAACTGGGGGGTGAGAGGCAGACTGCCCTGCGTGACAGCTGTACGGTGGGGCCACAGGGGGCTGAGTCTCCCTGGCTCTTCCCTCTCCCAGCTGCTGACCAGGACCTTTCCTGGGCCAGGCGACACAGCGGGGAGGGGGGGACGGGGGAGAGGGGGAGACAGCGGCCCCACCCTCCCTCCCTGATGCTAGCGCCACAAGGAAGACCGTCCAGGGCTCCAGTCTCCACACCCCCCTCGTTCAGGGAGAGGGCACCCAGCACGTCCTGCGGGCCCGCGGCCCAAGCCCTCGAGGTAAACCTGGCCGTGACAGCAATACGGCCACCAAGCGGCTGGTCTGCTTCCAAATGCCCGTGTCTCTCTAAACTAGGGTGTCGGCGGACAGAGCCTCAGGAGAGCTGCCGCTCCTACTACAAAGTAAGGAGAAGGCGCCCCTCTCCAGGAGCCCCCTCGGCCCAGCGGACGCACGGACGCGCCTCCCCTCCCGGGGGCTCCGAAACCAACCCTACCGATCGCTGGCTCTGCTCCTCAGAGGAACGGCAAAGGGGAGGGTGGAAATGCCCATCGCCCCTCGGCCGCCGGGAAGATCCCGTGCTCACAAGGGGGGACGGGGGAGACCGGCCTAAAAGCAGCCCCCATCCAGGCTGCCAGCGGTTCCCCTAACATCTCTCGTAGACTCTTCGACTGCCTCCTTCCTTCTGAGGCGCGTGAGGGGGTGGAGGGAGGAAAGGTGGGCAGGCACGGGAGTTGAGAAAGGGTGTGAAAATTCACGCCCAATGGGGGTCATCTCCCTCGGTCACTGTACCCCAGCTCTCCCTGCTCGGCTACATCTTCCAGCAACCGCGGCCGCCTCTGCGTTGCCCCAGTGCCTGCCGATATCACTGTCTTACCGTCCATCCGTCCCACGGGCCCTCCGTACCCACCACTCATCCCACTCAGGCAAGCCTAGCTCTGCCTCCTTTCTCCCCTTTTACCCCAGATCTCCACGCCTGGCCTCACCCTGGACCTCTACGCCCGGGGCTGTCCATCTAAGATGACCTGTCCTACCAACTCTTCCCAGCCTTTCCCTCGGGGAACTCTCTTAACTCGTCCACCTCGTGCTGGCTGCTCCTTTGTTCCGCGTCTGCTCTGGACAGATGGGCCCAGAGTATATACATCGTCCACACCCTCAACAGATAGTTACAGAACGCATACTGCGTGTCAGGTGCCGTTCCAGGCGCCGGGGACACCACAAGGCACAAGACAACAAAAATCCTTGTCCCCTCTGAGTTGATGTTCTGCTTGGGGACATAAGAGAAAATCACAGCAAAAAAAGGGGAGAGGAATGCTGGGCAGGGGAACGTCATTTAAAAAAAGTTTTTTTTAATGTTTATTTATTTTTGAGAGAGAGAGAGAGAGAGCAGGGGAGGGGCAGAGAGAGAGGGAGACACAGAATCCGAAGCAGGCTCCAGGCTCTGAGCTGTCAGCCCAGAGCCCGACGCGGGGCTTGAACCCACGAACCACGAGATCATGATCTGAGCCAAAGTCAGATGCCTGACTGACTGAGCCACCAGGGGAACGTCATTGTAAAGGTCAGGGACGTCCTCGCTGAAAAAGGAATGTCTGAAGGAAGCCGTGAGGGAGCTGAGGGAGTGAGCCATGTGACTATCTGAGGTAAGAGTGGGCAAGATGGAGGGAACAGCAAGCGCAAAGGCCCTGAGGCAGGAGCAAGCCTGGTGTATTTGGAAATGATAAGGAGCAGAGTGAGTGAGAGGCAAGGTAGTAGCAGATGAGGTCACTAGGTGTGACGGCCTGAAAAATGACCCTGCAAAGATACCAGGTCCCAATCCCTGGAACCTGTAAATGTTACCTTCTACGATAAAGTTTTTGCAGATGTGATTAAATTATGGATCTCAGGGTGGGAAGCTTATCCTGGGTTATCCAGACAAATAGGGCCATTACAAGTGTCCTTACAAGAGAGACAGAGGGCAATTGGACACCCAGGGAAGAAGATAAGGTGATGTGACCCCAGAGGCAGCTGCTGGAGTGATGTGGCCACAAGCCAAGGCTCGCAGGGAGCCTCCTCAGAGCGCGTGGCCCTGCCAGCACCTTGGAAGGTGAAACAGAATTCGACTTCTGGCCTCCAGATCTGCGAGAGAAGCAAGTGATGTTGTTTTAAGCCACTGAGTTTGAGGTAATTTGTTATAGCAGCCCCAGGAACTGAATTCAATAGGTCATCCCCTGTCTGAAGGTGTTTACGCGCTGGCTTGGGGTATCTGTCGGGCAAGCCCGTGCACGAGTATGGGTCTGGGCCCCTCTGACTGAACTCAGACTGTCAAGAGTGGGGACCACACCCTGCTCCTTGTTTCTAGTGCACGTGGATAGACAGGCCACTTCTCTGGGTCTCACCACGGAGGTCTGGGCCAAAGTCTCCACAGGGTACAGACAAGTCACAGCGAAGGAAGGCTACCCTTCAAAGAGCAACCGTTTATGGCACAACCAGGGTCAAGCCATGCCGCATGACGGCAATGGCAGCAGTCACTCCAGACGATCCTTTGGAAGCGGGATAGGGCTTGAGGTCAGCAGACCAAGATGTTGTGCTTGTCAAGGGGATTCATGCATCGGAACAGATTTATTTTAACACCCTGGCCCAAGGGGAGCAGCTGAGGGAGAAGCAGGGCTACTCACTCGCCGCGAGTGACATCAGCCAACTGTGCAGATGATGCCTGGATTGGGCAACACTGGATGTGGGTCAAACCAAGGAAGCCTTGCCTGGGCTTCTGGGCTCCCGGGCTCCCGGGCTCCCGGGCTCCCAGAGCTACATGTGGAAGGATGGCTGGGGGTGGGGGTGGGGGGCAGCTTTCCAAAGAACGGCCTGGTAGAACAAGAAGGCAGGGATCCCGTGGAGCTGAAAAGCCTCCAAGCTGGAACTTCTTCCACTGCCCCCAACCCAACTCAGTTTCTACCTAGACTCCAAGGCAAGAGTCCTGGCCATGCTGGCTCCACCAGAGCCCTGGGAACACGGCTCAGTACGCCTATGCGGGCATGAAGAACGGCGTGGTGCCTGACCTGGTATAGACGGTCAGCAACCACATGTCGAACTGAAGTTCAGCAGGGAATCAGCTCCTTGGGGACCCTGGCGAAATACAGGCAGGGAAAGGCTCTGAGGGTGGTCTGCCGGCCCACGCCAAGAGCCCGGGCTGCAGGTGGCCAAGGCCGCGGTCTCTGGCCCTCCAGTTGACGACGGAACTCTCAGGTTTTCCATCATGGACCCATTTGCAAATGCGCCGTGCTGTCATCAGGCCATATGCTCGCCACTTTGGAAAACAGGCGCCATGCCCAGGCCCCCCACACCCACAAGGAAAGCCTGTGACGGGCATGCGGAATTGTGTGTTATCACTTAAGTGCTAAGGTGCTGGCTTGGGAAGAAGAGCAGGGAACAGAAAGAGAACACAGGGAAAAGTCACAGAAGGGGAAGGCTTCCCAGACGAAGTATGCCACTCTGCCTCTGGCCTACAAGACACTCCATGACTTAAGCCGGGTTTTTTTCCCCCAAGAGGTAAATCAAGCCTGAAGACAAAAAAGTCTACCATAGAGGCTTCCGCGCCTCACCCGGAGCATATGGAGGAAGCAGGCTGGGATGCGTAGAACAGGGGGCCAGGCAGAGCAGGTGCCCAGGGTGCCGTCTGTCTGCAGGATGAGACCAACGAGATCACTTCCTCCCTCCAGAAGAGTGCCTGGGGACACTCGTGCTTTGCCCAGCAAGAAGGGAGGGGTGACCACAACCACCGGCATGTGCAGCCATCACCCGTCCCCAGCCCCGCCACTAGCAGGGCCAGCCCAGAGCACTTGGTAGCCAACACCGGTTTACCAGCTGACCTGGGAAGAAGGTGGTCCAGAGAGGGGAGAACATTCCTATTGACCTGGAGAATCCTCACAAAGCCCTCTAGGACACCAAAGAACCTCCTCCAGATGATGGTGACCCCACACAGGGGTTGCCCATCCTCCACGGGCTGGCCACTCTGTGCCCCACTCCCGCCGCACCCAAATTCTCCCTTGGGCCTCACCAAGCTGGTCTCTGGGAGAGCTGGTCAGCTCTCTCCCATCGCTCTTCCTGGCTCCGAACGTGCAGAACTTCACAAAACAACCCACGCCCCCAAACAAGACCTATATCCCCCTCTCTTCCTCCCCTGCCCCAAAGGCTTGGGTAACCGTCTTCTGCCTCGCGAGGAAGACTCGAGAATGCAGCGTGCCTGGCTACCTAAGTGGCGGGTGCTCTGTGCTCGCTGCCCAGGTCAGAAACTTGCTTGGAACAGGCAGGGTTCTTGCTCGCTCTAGGAGGTTCAGAGCGGGGAGCTGCTCGGCCTGACTCTGGCTGCCGCCCTCACTACAAAGCATGTCCCAGGAACGCCAGGGCTGATGTGGTCTCCAAACCCACACACACACTCTAGCTGCTGGCTCTGGGGCAGGGGGCAAACGAGGAGGCAAAAGTGAGGGCCTGCCTGCCAGTACAGTAGACGTGTTATGCCAGTGTGGCTGAAAGAGAAGGGGCAGAAGGCAGGGGTGGGGTCAAAGAAATTAGGAAAAGGTCCTGGCACCCATCTGTTTTCTAACAACACAAAAGCTTGCAAGGACTTTGGTAAATCCCGCCTCCCCACCCTCCCTCTACCCTGGTCCATGCTCCCTTGTCTCTCCCCAGTAAAGGCCCTCCCTCATCTCTAGTCCTTTCTGGGGACGTGCCCGTGCTCTGCAGACAAGGAACACCAATTACTTAGGGAGACGTCAGGAGAGCCTCAGAGCTTCCCAGTGTAACACCAGTGTTGAAGGAGGTGGCTTGTGCCAGGCCAGGGGGCTCAAGCAGGAATGTGAATGGAGCCCAAAACCTGGAAGCAGAAAATTCCCAGAAGGCCCAGGAATCAAAGACCGGCAGAGTGCATATTTTGGTTCGGATGCCTACGTTGATCAGAATTCTCCCACCTCTTGCCCGCAGCCACAATATTGACAGGTTGCTAAGAGTTCCTCGAGGGCTGGAGCCCATCCCGGGAAAAGAGGAAAGCTGCACAGCTTGGCCTTGCCAGACCCACGGAGGCGCATCGCTGACCTCTGTCTTGCTGTGGCAAGAAGCCCAGACTTGTTATATAAAAGATCTGGCCTGCAGCTGGGGCCCGAGTGAAAACACACAGCCTAGAGCCCAGGCCTCTAAATCCGGCTAGGGAACATCTGAGGGCGGCCCGGCCTTGAGTTGACAAAGAGAACGCTCTCCGAGGAGTGGGGTGGAGGCTTCCTAGAAGGTTGGTGGCCGGAAGTGACAGAGACGGGGAGAGGTGGGCTACCCGGAAGCCTGCGCCTGTCAGAGGGGGATGCGCTCACAAGTTTGCACCCTCGAAGTCCTACCCGACCAGATACATTATCTGGATTAAACACTCCTCTGCGACGAGAAAGGGAGTGGGTGCTCCAGGCCCGGGAGGGCAAAGCGTAAAGCTATCTTACTCGGCCTTTCTAAAGAATGCCGGGGTTGGGGCGCCTGGGTGGCTCAGTCGGTTAAGCGGCCGACTTCGGCTCAGGTCATGATCTCACGGTCCGTGAGTTCGAGCCCCGCGTTGGGCTCTGTGCTGACAGCTCAGAGCCTGGAGCCTGTTTCAGATTCTGTGTCTCCCTCTCTCTGCCCCTCCCCTGCTCATGCTCTGTCTCTCTCTGTCTCAAAAATAAATAAACGTTAAAAAAAAAATTTTTTTTAAGAATGCCGGGAACAGCAGTGCCCAGGGCTCCAAAGAAGCGGGCCCCCGCTGTCCTGTCCACCGCTGGAGCGTGTCCTCCCTTCGCATTCTGTTTGTGGATCTAAAGAGGCCCGCTGATCCGGGCTGCAGCAAACTGTTGTTGGTTCAAGGTGGGGCATTCCCACGAGAATTCCTCTCCTCTAAACTGTGCCAAACATTTGGTCTCATCTCATCCCTTGGCTGTCTGCTCACTGGCCTTCATGGAACGGGCACCCAGACTCACAGAGGCCAAATCTTGTTCTCATTTCCTCATTCTTCATTCCACAGGCCGAGAACAGTACTGGGCCTTCAAACGTCCGCCGGCAACATTTGAAAATGAATCTCATTTAAAAAAAAAATAAACGAAAGAAAGGGACTGACGTGATGCGCACAACAGAGGAGGTAGGGGGACGGGAGGACACAAGACACTTGCATGCGTGGCGGTCACCCCGCCTGTGAGCGAGCAGAAGAGGCGCACACTCCCAGCTAGCAAAGGGACAGTTGACTTGCCCGGGACCCCCCAGGATGCAGGCCTGCCTCAGCCCGTGTTCTTCCCACCCCGTTTCCTCTTTCCTGAGGAACTGCATCAAAATGGAAACGATTTGACTCCTAACGACTGCTAAGCACGGTGAAGTCCTGAATCAGGTTAAGAAGTGTATCTTTGTATACGGGCGCCTGGGTGGCTCAGTCGGTTAAGTGTCCGACTTCAGCTCAGGTCGTGATCTTGACGTTCCTGAGTTCGAGCCCCGCTTCGGGCGCTCTGCTGTCCGCACAGAGCCCGCTTTGGATCCTCTGTCCCCGTCGCTCTCTGCCCCTCATGCGCATGAGCTCTCTCTCTCTCTCTCAAAAATAAATAAACATTTTTAAAAGTGCAAAAAACAAAACTTAAAAAAAAAAAGAAATATCTTTGTATAACTTCACATAGGAGATGATTCCTTGCTCGGGTGAACACTATCTTATTCAAAAGCTGACAAGTAGACTGGGTGATCTGCACAGATTCGTTCCAAGTTAAGGATTCCTACTGAAAAGACTGTCAGGAAGACAATGACTGACAGAGGGGACCTGGGCTTCAAAGGACCTGAATGGGCCCACTGAAATCCCACCGGGCTGCTGGCGAGGGGTCAAGTCTTCATTATCTGAGAACTTTCCCCTCCTACTGCTCCAGTGGGATCTCTCCTAGCTCACCACACTTCTTGGCCACCTCTTCCAGTTGTCTGGGGAATGCAAACCCGGCTGAATGTTGGCCTGCTTAAGTTTAGAAAGGTAAATCTCATTTTTTAGAATGCAGAATAGAGTCCAAAGTCAACTCTTGCTTACCCACACACGAAGACTCACAGCCAAACTGGAAAACCCAGATTGACTTCTCTCTTCCACCGGCCAGGTGGAATGCAAACTTGATCTCACGCAAGTTCACGGAGAAAACCAACCTGGTAAATACCAGATGATGAACAGCTACGTGATGCATAGTCACAGCCAAACCCCAGGACAGATCATTCCAGTGACAGAGCTGGTGAGCAGACAAAAAGCCTCCTCAGCCAGCCCCCTCCCCCCATCCTTATCCCAGTAGGAGAGCGCGTCATTACCTGGGTGGCCTTGTCATTGGTACAGCAGGTGAAAGCCCCATCAGCATCTCGTGGCCACTGGCCCAGAAGGTAGGAGCTGAGGATGGTGTCCAGGGAGAATGTACGTCGGACCTGGGGTGGCTGAGGCCTACACACTGACTTTTCTGGGGCCACGGAGCACGGGACGCTGGCTGGAAGAGAGCACAGCCCGCACACCTTGACATGAGCACGGAGGAGGGAGACGTGGTAACCAAGCTTCTCTCTCCTAGGAAGCCTCACGTGACTGCCACGTCTTCACCTGTATCCACCTCCCTCCTACAAGAATATGGAGCGGCCCATAAAAGCAAAGACAGTCTTGGGACGCCTGGGTGGCTCAGTCAGTCAAGCATCCGACTCCAGCTCAGGTCATGATCTCACGCTTCGAGGGTTCGAGCCCCGCGTCGGGCTCTGTGCTGACAGCTCGGAGCCTGGAGCCTGCTTGGGATTCTGTGTCTCCCTCTCTCTCTCTGCCCCTCCCCCACTCGCACTCTGTCTCTCTCACTCTCAAAAATGAATAAATGTTTAAAAAAAAAAAACTTAAAAAAAAAAAAAAAAAAGCAAATACAGTCTGACCGGAACTTTCCTGACTTAACCAGCTGGACTTTATCACTGGAAACAATTTACATCCTTTTACTTTGGATGAGGGGTTACTTTATACATGTCTTCTATCTTTTTCCTGTTCCTCATGGACTATGAACGTGAACTCTGAAGTCTCCACAGGAGAGCAGGACTGTTTCCCATCATTAACAAGGGAACTCTAAGTGGCCAAAAAGCAATCTTTTATCCACTGCCCTGCCTCTCTCCGGCACCCACTGCAGAGCTCCTAAGCACTGAACAAAATCAACCCAATTAACTGAAGGACTCTTTATAATTCCTTCAAGACTGGTTAGCTCAGCGAACCTAGGTGACAGAACAACAGAACTCCTTTCAACCACCCAGGATGGAGGAATCCAGCTAAGGAATCCAGTTTAGGAAAATCAGTCTCCGGGGCACCTGGGTGGCTCAGTCGGTGGAGTGTCCAACTTAGGCTCAGTTCATGATCTCGTGATTTGTGAGTTCGAGCCCCACATCGGTCTCTGTGCTGACAGCTCAGAGCCTGGAGCCTGCTTCGGATTCTGTGTCTCCCTCTCTCTCTCTCTGTCCCTCCCCCACTCACACTCTGTCTCTCTCTCAAAAATAAATAAACATTAAAAAAAAATTGAAAAAAGGAAAATCAGTCTTTGGGATCCCTCCACTGTCTCCAACTTCAGGTTAAATGGGACAAGCATAATAAAGCAATTATAAATCCATTCATTTAATTTTTACCTCCGTTAAGTTTGGGGAGAAGGTGAAAGTTGAAACCGTCATAAGATGTTAAGAGTTCTGGAATCATGTGTAAGTTTCAATCACCTGGGTTGACCCTGTTTTCCATGGGCACATTCAAAACATTCTACTATCTCGAGATCTGTAAAGGTTCTTTTCCTTTAAACAGAGCAAAACGCTTTCACATCTGCAGTAGTCCCTTGACAATTCATGTGTGCATTAAGCAGAGCAAAAGGAACTGGGGACTGTAGGTATAAATAAACTTGAAGAGCTTTATATTAAAAAGACACCAACTGGCTGGCAGTTCCTAAAAAGTTAAACGTGAAATCACCGTACAACCCAGCAATTCCGCTTCTAGGTAAATATACAAGAGAATCTATAGCAGGGTCTTGAGAAGGTCCTATTCAACCACCAAAAAGTTGGAAGCCACCAAATGCCCATCAACGGATGAACTGGATAAAGAAAACGTGGTGTGGGCACGCAATGGATCATTAGTCCCAAAAAGAAACGAAATTGTGATACATGCTACGACACGATGAAACTTTGAAACATTATACTAAGTGAGGGGCGCCTGGGTGGCTCGTAAACGTTAAAAAAGAAAAAAAAAAGAGACACTAACACCATGTATGTTATCCAGATCCATTTACACATTTACACACATTTTGACAGAGTTGTAATCAATATGAAACGCACATTGTGTTCTGCTTTGCTCTACCCATTTCACATACGCATCTCCAAGTATCGACAATCTACATATTTATCGCTTTCAATGACTACATATGTTCCACCAGGTTGGTATACGGGAGTTTGCTTAGCCACTCCCATATAATTGGACATTTGAGGGGTCTCCCTGCTCGCGATTCGCATATCACAAATGTTACAACGCGGATAACTTTCAGTCTGTTTTTATTTAATCCCTGGCATATTTCTTAGTCCTCTCCCTCAGCTCTCATATGTGCTCACTTAAAACACACAAGAAATGGGGCGCCTGGGTGGCTCAGTCGGTTAAGCATCTGACTTTGGCTCAGGTCATGATCTCACGGTCATGATTTCGAGCCCCGCGTCGGGCTCTGTGCTGACAGCTCGGAGCCTGGAGCCTGTTTCGGATTCTGTGTCTCCCTCTCTCTCTGACCCTCCCCCGTTCATGCTCTGTCTCTCTCTGTCTCAAAAATAAATAAACATTAAAAAAAAACACACGAGAAATGACATGTTGCAAACGTAGTAAGTGAATTGTGGGAAAGTCGGGAAATAGACAAACAAAAAGAAAAACCTCGAACCTCAGCATCCGAAGAGAATCACAGGTAATACCATGATAGATATAACCACGTCAGCCTTATTGCTGTGTGTGTGTGTGCTTTAAAATAAAAAATGGGCTGGGGGGGGGGGGTGGGGAGCGCGCCTGGGTGGCTCCGTCGGTAAAGTGCCTGACCCTTGATTTCAGCTCAGGTTATGATCTCACAGTCTGTAAGTTCGAACCCCACACTGGGTCCTGTGCTGACAGTGGGGAGCCTGCTTGGGATTCTCTCTCTCTCCCTGTCTCTCTATTCCTCCCCCACTTGTGCTCTTTCTCTCTCAAAATAAATGAATAAAACCAATTTAAATAAATAAATAAAATACAAATACAAAATAGGGGGCACCTGGCTGGCCCAGATCAGTGGAACATGTGACTCTTGATCTCAGAGTAGTGAGGTTAAGCCCCATGTTGGGTGTAGAGATTACTTAAAAAGTGAAAAAAATCTTGGGCGCCTGGGTGGCTTAGTTGGTTGAGCGTCTGGCTCTTGATTTCAGCTCAGGTCATAATCTCCCAGTTCGCGTGTCCAAGCCCTGCAGCGGGCATCTCTGCATCTCTCTCTCCCTCTCGCTACCCCTCCCTCCCTCTCTCTCTCTCTCTCTCTCTCTCAAAATAAATAAACTGTAAAACAAAAAAATATTAAAAAATAAAAAAAATGTCAAAACACATAAAATTTAAAAATGGGATTTTTTACATGTTCTTTTCCAATACGTTTTCACCTTATACCATAAACACTTCTCCAAATAATACATATTGACCTACAAGCTATCCTTTTAAATGATCTTAACATTTCTGTCAAAACTCTTCAAAGGTTTGTTTTCAAAGGTGGTAGCCAAAGGCCTCATGTTCTCAGGTTCTGGTCCCAAGCCCTTACCTTTCCTGCGCACGTCCCTTCTCTCCAAAAGTTTCTACGTCCTGGACGAGCCATACTACTACCCACCATTTCCCACCCATGTCCGGAGCCTTCCCTCCTCTGAGGTTTTGCCCACGTGCCCAGGGTGGAAATCTGCCCCATGAATCAGGGCCGGCCTAACCACTCCACCTCCACGAAGCCTTCTGGATTTCCTGGAAGGAGTATCTCGGGATTTTCTGATTTTCCCCAGCACTCTGTGCCCTTCTAGTACTTAGCATCCTCTCTCTTGGATTACGAGTATTTTAACTCCTAGATAATAAACAACCTGCAGCCAAGGACTGTCCCTAACTTATCTTCGTACCCCACACAGCGCCTAGGACATAGGGCTGGTGGTTGGGCAGTACCTAAGTCTTCGTGTAAAATCAAAACAGGTTACTACAAGGGGACGCCTCCTCTAATTATACTACGGATTCAAAGTCTGTGCATCCATGCTCAACCCACTCCCCGTGAATAAAGCCCCCAGGCCTGCCTGTCTCTTCCTCTCCCCAGCTCAGGAAGGCCCGACCTCTCTCTTCTGCTCCCTGCGCCTTGTTATACCCAGTGAGGCAGCGACAGGCATGCTGGGGGTTCAAGCCCCCCTTCATCTTCCACACAAGCCCGTCCACCACTCTTTTTCCTATCCTGGATTTAAGACCAAACGGTGGCAGTCCAGATATTTTGCCGAGGTTTTGACACAGGCTGGCAGGCAGGTCAGACATCACATTGCTGCCCTGTGGTCCGCCGAAAGTGCCCATGAGACCCCGGGGATGAGAAAGCAAGTTTACAGGATGCCGTGACCGAGTAACAGAGAGGCAGGTGGGAAGCAGATGAGCAAGAGGTTGGCATAAAGGCCAGAATGCCGTGATCTTGACAGCTGCTTCGTCGCTGTGCAAAAGAGGGCTAGGGCTCCTGGGCAGGGGCAGGGGGTGGGAGGGTGAAGCGGCCAGGGGGAGATATCTCTGGGAACTGCCTTGCCCAGCCCCTCGGCAGAAGCTGCAGCAAAAGCATCTTTGGGATTTTTCCTCTACGGGGACCACGAGGACTCGCTGGTATTTATATAGACCTTTCGAGTTTCACCCCAACTGCACGGTGTTTTAATGCAGGTCTTTACTCCCCTGTCAGCCCTGAAAGGGGCTGGGGGGACTGTAAAGGGAACTAAGGGCCAGAGGGGGCCAGGCTCGGGCTAGACTCGGTCACCCACAAGGTCCGAGGTGGTCCTAACACCTACACCCAAGACTCTTTTCCTCCTCAATCACCCCACACAGGCTCCTGGCCCTTCGGCATCAGGAACATCCTGAGAGGTTGCACCTGCAGGAAGGACTGTCCTTTTAGCCCCTTTTTGGGGAAGGAAACCATTCAAGGGCAGGCACTGCCCAGGTGTCTGGGCTGATTTTCTGTTTCCTGGGTTGGTTGGGTTATTTTTTAAAGTCTTTGAGACCTTGGGATTCTATGATCTCCTAGGGACCATTTAAACCACATCCATTTGAGGGCGCCTGGGTGGCTCAGTCGGCTGAGCGTCTGACTTTGGCTCAGGTCATGATCTCGCTGTTTGTGAGTTCGAGCCCCATGTAGGGCTCTGTGCTGACAGCTCAGAGCCCGGAGCCTGCCTCGGGTTCTGTGTCTCCCTCTCTCTCTGCCCCTCCCCTGCTCACACTCTGTCTCTCCCTCTCTCTCAAAAATAAATAAACATAAAAAAAATTTTTTTAAACCACACCCATTTGGTATCCGTATGCATTACCCCTCATATCCCACCCCACTCATGAGCTCTGGTAGGAGTCTAACCTCAAGGACAACTATGAGGGATGGGACTGTCCTCCCAGGACTCCCAGGGCGAGGGGGGACCCAGAATCCTGGAGTCTGCTGTGAGAATCCAACCACCCACTTTGGTCAACTCTACATGCTTTTTGGCACCAAAGTTATTCATAAAGACTCTGAGGGCATCATGGGTCCTGATTTACTCCTCCAAGTACATAAAAATAACAATACCGAAAAGAAAGAAAGAAAGAAAGAAAGAAGAAAGAAAGAAGAAAGAAAGAAGAAAGAAAGAAAGAAAGAAAGAAAGAAAGAAATAAAAAAGAAAGAAAAAAGAAAGAAAGAAAGAAAGAAAAAAGAAAGAAGAAAGAAAGAAAGAAAGAAAGAAAGAAAGAAAGAAAGAAAGAAAAAAGAAAACAAGGAGCGGGGCAGGGACAGGAATGGACAGGAAGCACCCCAATCCGGAACCAGCGGCCTCTGATGCCCGCCTCTCTGCCAGACTTGCAAGGATCTCATTGCATCAAAGTCAAACTGGAGGCCTTGCCTCAGTTTCTCTTCCTCCAAAGACAACAGGGCCTCAGCCATATTTCGACAGTGACCACATCCTAGTGCTGGCACAGCTCCTACCAGCCACAAGGTGACAGACTCCCCTTCTGTCTCAGAGACCTCAGCAAGGCCCCACTTCCCCTCCCTGACCCCCAGACTCTTGGCATGTCCCAATACCTCTGGAGAGAGTAAAATGCCACGTTTCCTTCAAGCTCAGAAAGAAGGGGAGGAGGGCACTTTGTGGAAAATTAGATTTTGATAGAAAAAGAAAATTTACCACTTACTTCAAAACCCTAAATGGTTTGGGGAGCACCTGCTAATCTGGGGCACCAAAACCAATAAAGGGCAAAACCAAGGTGTCAAGTTCTACCCCCCGCCCCCGCCCCGGCCCCCGCCACTAAATGGAACACCATCCAAAGCTAGAATCAGACAGTGACATGTATTGTGCCACCCTCAAGGGGGCGACAGTCTGGAGCAACGTGGGCCCCGCAGATCCAGAAGCAGCTCTGACGTGAGGGAGCCAGTTAGTTGGGACCAAGGCTCTACCCACCTCGTGATGTGACTGCAGCCACTGCCACCCGATCTCACTGAGCCTGCTCTCCCATCTGGCAACCAGGAGAGCGAGCCCAGCCTACGTTCCCTCCTAGGGATGCTCTAAACAGCAGAAGATGAGAGGCAAAATTGCTTTAAAGTCTTCACCAGACAGATCAGGTTGAACCAGTTAACGTCACTTAATCCCTTCCTCTTCTACGATTCTTCAGGACAGAAGGTGGCGGTGGGGGGGGGGGGTGGGGAGGGGAAGGAGCCTAGGAAGAGAACGAGCTCTAGCCACGTTATCCCTTGGGAACGTGCACTACTCCGGCGTCAAAGCCTCTGCTTTATTAATGCCAGTCTAAGCCAGTATGGGCACCACCCTGAATAAATGGAGAGGGACACACAGCCGCTTGGAGAAGCTGTGCCGCCCACGGAGACCTAGCTCAGGTGGGACCGTCCCCTGAGAAGTCCCCCGAGTGAGAGCATCGTCGAAATGGGGCTGAGCCCTCACGGACATACCAGAAAGATCTGGGGACTGGGGTCTGCGCGGCCACTGTGGGAGTACAGCTAAAGCGGCAGCACTGAGAGGTCGCGACGGTTGCTTGTGGTTGGAAGATGAACTGGTTTCATTTCTGGAAAGTACCCCTCTCAGATTTGGGAAGCTGGGGGGGGAGGGAAACAAGACAATCGGCTCCCCTAGCTGAGAAGCAACGCCCGTATCACGATGGGGCCTGTGACAAAGCAGCAGGCCTTGGGGGGGGGGGTGCGGAGGGGGGGGGACGGGCACCAGCTGGATGCCTGCGGGAGGGTGGAGTGTCCTGTTTACAGCGCTGTGGGGTATTATCGGCCCATCGCATGTAGCAGCCTCCACAGCCCAACCACCTGGCGAAGCACCCTGGCACGGGGCCAGGCCATTTCACCATGCAGCTGAGCAGCGGCGGAGGCTTGGGTTCTTGGGCAACGGCAAATGGAAAAAACAAAACACAACAGCGCATGCCGGAGATAAGAAGCCTCAGGTGCTATCTTCCAGCGCCACTTGGTTCGGTTTCCCAACTGCTGCATTTGTATGGCTTCGGGGACAGGGGCTCCGAGTGGACAGGGCCAGCGGTCAGGTGTCTGTGCATTGGGGGGAGGGTCCAGGGGGCGGAAAGCAAAGAGCAGACAGGACGCGGGACCGAGAGTGGCCAAGAGGGGCCTGGCGCACCACCACAGACCGGCGGACTCCTCCAGAGTGCCCACGACACGCCAGTCTATAAGCACCAGTGATATGGGAAGTGGGCACGGGGACAAGGATGAAGGAGGACACTGTCTCTGCTGTTCCCTCCTATCCCCTGGCTGGAGATCAGCTCAGGCCTGACCACACCAGCAACCCCCCACCCCAGGAACCCAAAGAAGGATGACGGCTGAAGGGCAAGAGGGGGTCAGGGGAAGGAGGAAGGCAGCAGATGATGCAGGAAGTGAGGCTTTTGTGGCTGTCTTTCTCAACATGGCCAGAGATAGAGCGTGGGGTGGAGGTTTGGCAGCTTGCACGGAGAAACCAGCCGCTGACCAGAGGGTCCCGGCCGGGCATCTGGGCGGGGGATGACTTCACTCATGTTGCTACCTTTGGAGCAACGCAGGAGAAGCTTGGGAAATAAGACAAGGCTCCTCTCCCTCATTCTCTGTTAACGTGAGACCTAGTGGTCCAAAATACCCCAGAAGGACTACAAAAGGGAGAAAGATGGCCAGCGAGGTCGCACACGTGGCCAAAACTCAACAACCAGCTGGTCTCACAAGTGAGCTGGGAGTCACTTTCTCATGTCGCTGGGCTTTGGAGCATTACCAGCACTAGCCTTCTCGCCTCCTCTCTTAAAGAGAGATCACATACTGTAACGGAAGCTGTACCTGCATTGGAGGAAATACGAAAATGCAGGTGAGCAGGAACTGAAAAATAAAAACGATGCGTGTCCCCACTCAGGAGATTGCCACCTGTACGCAACCCTTCCTGAGCTCTCTCCACGCATGTGTGTATGCATCTGTCTTTTTAATAAAAATGAGATCAGAGCATACGTGTTTTCCTACAATCTGCTTCTTGCCGGCAGGCATCTTCCTTCAGAAAGAGGAGCTGGCAGGGCGGGGCAGTCTGGGAAGCTGAGGCCGGGGGGCATAAAGCTGGCCATCAAGGGAGCAGGCCCTGCCCCGTCCCGCCCCCCCCTCCAGGCTGTGATGCGGCCCTTTTGTTGGGGGAGGAGGTGGGGGGGGGATGTGAATCTGGAGAGGAGCAAAGTGAAACAGGGAATCAGAATTTCTAAACACTTCCCCAGGAACAGATTGGCAGCCGGTAGGGGAAGTTCCTTCCAGCAGCTTTATAAGGATTCTTGTTCCATTTCAGTACGTGTGTTGGGATTAAACACTGCAGACAGATCTTGGGAGCAACCTGTATAGTCCAGTGCTGCCGAACTGCTTGCTTAACTCAGGGACATGTGGGTTTTGGAGGGAAGTTGTGGTCAAACTGAAATCCCCAACATGACTGTACAAGAGTTAGAAGCCCTCCTTGGAAAGCCCAAGGAGACCCCAACCATCCCAGATGGGAAAATCAAACCTGGGGCTTTAAACAAAGCTTCTTTCGGCGCCGAGCAAAGAGCTCATTTTCAACCACGACATGGAGAAGCTACAGAAACCAGATCTAAAAAGAAAGAAGGAAACAAGAGTAACATCACATTTCCCTTACCGCGAAGGCTTACCTAAACAGAAAAGAGCGATGAAATTTGTATATGCATGAGAAACCACTCAGCCAGACCCTCAGTGAATTCCTAAGTCCATGGTTAAGTGTGCAACACAAGTGAGAGCATTTCTGGCCGTGTCTGACTTCCCAGCACACAGACCACATCTATGGGAAGCGGGAGAGAAGGGCCAGGAGCAACCCATCTAGAGATGTCACTGTGGGGGGAAAAAATAAGGAAGAGGCTGACTCTTTGTAGCAGCAAGGAGGAAAAGGGTAATCTCAAGTGTGCATGTATGCGTGTGTGTGCGCGTGTGCGCGTACAAAAAGAGTAGACAGCAGTTACTCAGTTATTCGATTCTCAAGAACCCGCAGTTGGAAGAAAAGGAAGTGGCGTGAACTTTTCACCTTTTATCTGAATTCTCTGAAGAGTTCTGCAGGATTTCAACATCCTTAACACAAAATACTAGCAGTTAGTGATTGGATCACGCTTCCCTTTGGGATCTACTTGGACTCTGCACGCGTAGCATAAATAGCACATAGCCTAGCCCTCTCTTACAAACAAAAAAATCCCCACCCACGGTTATTTGGGAGTGAGGAATCTCTGGGCGGCCTATAAACTCGGAGGGCGGGCACAAACCCCTCCGTATTTTCACTTCTCGCAACAATCTGATTCCTATCAAGTCAAGAAGGAATCACAACATCCAGTCAGCTCCCAGGTAGTCTTGTAAGATCAACTGAGGGAAAGGCAGCATCAGAGACTGAGAAGGTTCGTCCACAACAAATCCTACAAGGGGACACCTGTGACTGAAACTCAGTGATTCCCGCTCTGAATGTGTGCACCCCATACTCTCGTGAACTCACCTACAGAACAGGAGGCAGAGTTTCCGGTGTGTTACAGGTGGGGGGTCTGTGACACACCCTCGTGTAAAGAGGAGAACTGATTTCTCCGGGGCCCCACAGACAATGGAGATGCGGATCTTTTTAATCCGGGAGAAGACTTTTGAGGGTATAATTCCCACCCCCGTCCTCCACTGTCCGGCTCCAGTCTCTGACTGGCTGGCTGCTTTGATTGAGGAACGGCTTCCACGGGTTAGAAGAATTCTAGTCCTTTCCCTCGCTAGGAACCAGGGTGATCATACCTGGGTCTCAGGAACACTGTTTTACCCGCTGGGCATCTTGGGCGGGGCCAAGGGGAAGAAAAAGACAATTTAAAAAATGAAGAGATTCCTTTTCTGGTGAGGAGAATGCAAAGTGGGTGAAAGAAAGAAAAGAAATAAGAACTCCAAATCGTCAAAATAATGTCTGCTTTGTGAACAAACTAGGACTTAGTTTTAGTTCCATCCAGCTTGCCTTCTCCCTGATCTCAAGCAAACTGCCGGACAGCAATATCTGTGTAAGCAACTATTATTCAATTTAATATCAGCCCAACTCACGCAAAACACCTAGTCTTCGACGGAATTTGATTCACCCTGTTTTGTTGCCTCCCCCCACTCCCCGCTGACGATTCCAAAACCCAAAAGAATTTTTATTTTTATTTTGGGGGTAGCTGAATGGCTCGGTTGGTTAAGCACCTGACTTTTGATTTTGGCTTAGGTCATGATCCCAGGGTCGTGAGATTGAGCCCCGCATTGGGCTCAATGCTCAATGCTCAGCATGGAGCCTGCTTGGGATGCTTGGGATATTCTCATTCTCTCTTTCTCTCTCTCTCTCCCGCAGAGATATCAATGATAATGTAGAAGAATGGCCTTATTCTCAGGAGCTGCCACTGAGGTTAAGGGTGAAGTGTCACGATGTGCTCGCTTCGGCAGCACATTACTAAAATTGGAAGGGTGAAGTGTCACGATATTTGTAATTTCCAAACAGTTCACAAAAAACAAACAAAACACACATACGGATGCACACGTAAGTCTAGACACACACATACCTAATACATAGAAGGAGAGAAGAGAGATTTGACAATTGTAGCAAAAAGTTATCGGTGCCTCTAGATGAAAGATAAACGGGTGTGCGTGGTGCTTACGATTTTTCTGTAGGTTGGAAATTCTCTGAAATAAAAGTTGTGGGGGAAAAAAAAGGACTGGCTTGATTTGGGAAGACGGAAATTCTGTCCCCTCCTCAGCAAGGATCTAAACCCTTGAACATTTCAATCTTGGCAGGTTGTAGTCAAATTCAATTGGGTCACTGCTCTGGACTTCTAATTTGGGGAAAGGGAAGGTGGGCGAGACGAAACGAAACAGCGAATGAGGCTTAATCTGAGGCAAGGAATTGAAAGATGTAAATCAGTACGAGGTAGAATAAAGATACCCAATGAAGGAGGTAACGTTAAATTAAGAAAGGTCACGTCATCCCGGGAGCAAGACCAAGACCATGGGCAGACTGAAGGGGCTTCTCCAGGTCCAGAGACACAATCGGAAGTGGATATAACCTCAGCGATGCCCAGCTAAGTTACCCCTGGGCATCCATTTGCCACAACTAGCTCTGTCACAGGAATGGAGAAACCAGTGAGATCTTGGAAACATAGGTAAAAGTGGCTAAAGGAAAGGTAGCTTCTAAGGCCTTAGAATTCATCAGTCCTCGGCATGGGTGCAAAAGCGAAGGAAAGCAAACAGACTTTAGTTAGAATAGGAGAGAGTCTAGCTGGATAAAAGGAAGAACCTCCTGGCTCATCATAATTAGATGAGGAGGACTGCCCCCAAGCAGCTCTGGGGAGAGATAACTGTATGCCCCCGGATGTCTCAGGAGTCACCCCCAGAAGGCAGGGAGTGACAGCAGAGGAGTCTGAGCCTCCTCTAGTTTTAGAATTCCCCAACTATTAAAGGGTAAATAAAAGATGGCCGGTGACCGATTCAGCTAAATGGAAAGCTCAGAGCCCACGCTATCATCTGGGGCAAGGTAAGGTAAGTCAAGGGGCAGGGGCGGGGCACAAGTTCACAGATTCAAAGGGAGATTTGGCCGATCAAGACAGCTGTGCTGTGGGCTCCCAGACCAAGCTGGAGCGTATAAACAGTGCTCAGTTTACCTGCAGCTAGCCACAGGCAGAAGGTCTGGTCACATGACCGGGCGAGCAGGCATCAGAGCTCAGAGGGCACATTTGCTTGCTGGCTACACCTCACTAGGTTGGAACCTGTCAGGCTCTCTGCTCTTAACACTGACTCAGGTTCATTTTGCTGGGGGGGGGGGGGGGGGGGTGGCTTTAAGAAGCAATTGCTCAATTATTCAGGACCAGGAAGTTACGGTCACAGGATTTGCTTTGCCTCAGGGTCTAAAACCCTGTTAGGGTCCCTCTGCTCAGCCCTCGCAGCCTTGCAAAGCTGCATGGACCATGCTGTCCTACTTGTGCAAAATCTTCTCTGGTTACAACCATCTCCTTCCGCCAGTTCTACTGCGTCCCCCGGCTGCAAAGAGGAGATACCCAAGAGACTGCTACATCCCACCTAGTGGTTCTCCACCCGGCCTCGGACATTCTGGAACTGACCTAGCCTAACCTCAAATCCCAGGCAAACTCCCAGGCTGTTGCCCTACCGGTGGAAAAACCCCAAAGTGTGCTGGGCAACATTCCAGGACAGCCCCTGCAATGCTGCCCTGATCTCTCCGGTTGTTCAGATGGGAGGCTCAAAGGTTATGCAGTGCCTCCCGGGTAAACCTAGTCTGAAAAGCAAGATTAGATGGACCCTCCAGAAACAGCCTCGAAAGGTATGATGATTTTTTTCCTACCATCAGTGTATGCCCAAGACCACTGATGACTTCAGAGCAGAAGGACGCTTGCCAGGTCACCTCTCTACACGTGCTTGCACAGACGGAGGTGGACGGGGCAATACATGTCACTGGGGGGTAAGTTACGCCACCTTCCCCGTACGCGATGGGCTTTGTGCCTGCTCTTAAATCAAGGGCTGTTAAATAGTATTGGTATCTTCTTTTATAAATCAGGCGAAGAAAAGGTTTAGCCGCCTGAAGCAAAGGAAAATTTGGTCCAGAGAAACCGTTTGGGAGGTTAATTACCAAGACGTCCTATCTGTACCTCTGAGAACTGGAACTGACAGGTGCCCGGGGGGCTCAGTCCATTAAGTGTCTTGACCTCGGCTCAGGTCATGATCTCCAGGTTCGTGATTTCGAGCTCTATGCTGGCTCTATGCTGTCAGCGCGGAACCCACTTCAGATTCTCTGTTCCCCTCTGCCCCTCCCCCACTTGTTCTCGCTAAATACACAAATAAATAAATAAATACTTAAAAAAAAAAAAAAAACAACTGGAACAACAAGGCTCCTTTGCCGCTGTCCCGTCTAAGTAGACAGCTTTTGGCCCCCTTTACACGGCTAAGCTGCACACGACCCAACAGGAATTAGGGGGCGGTCTTCCCCCATCCTCCTGCATCTTGTTCTGACCCTGGATGTCATCCACCTGGCACTTTTTTAGGGGTAGGACAGAGCCGAGAAGAATCGGAGAATAGCGGGGATAGCCCTTATAACTTGATGACCGCCTTAAGGCAAGCAATCTGAGTCCACAGGAGCTGGGGTAATAATACAGCAAATGTTCATGGGTTTATTTCACATAACTGGCTGGAGCCCATGGGGAAAAAAAAAATCCTTTGATGCCCCACTTAACCAGTCTCATGGCTCTAGGGTGGCCACAGGAAGGCCCTGCAGATAAAGGACACGTGCTAAAACTAAATTTTTGCCAAAACTGTACTCTCTGTGTTAAGTAGAGGAAGACTTACTCGCTTACCCCAATTCTGGAAGCTGGGGGGGAGGGGGAATATCGGTTAAGCAACACTGTCAGGAATAATTCAAGGGGTTCAAGGAGCGCAGAGAGCTGTAAAACATGTGGTTTGGGGTTCAAGCAAAGGGGCCAGGAAACAAATGACAGCGTCTGAACTTCTCCCTCTGCTGGCTCAGCGGGATGGTCAGATGCACCCTCTTCGGGTCCTGTGGTTAGTAGGTTTTTGATGACTGAGAGCGAGCCCTCCCTTTGTGTACGAAGTTGTACCTCCTGGGCACTTGGGAAGACACGCCGCACCGAACTGCATAAATGTCCCCCCCACCCCACCCCAGGCTCCTGAGGGTCCACCGGCCACCTGGTGCTCAGTCGAGAAAGCGCTCTGGCCCAGGCCCGTACTCTGGCGTTGCTTTCTATACCAAACCCAACTGTTCTCACCCTCCGATCGCGGACGTAAAAACTCAAAATAGAATCACTCCACGGCTCTGGCGCAAGACAGGCCTCCGGTCTCCTGCACTTTAAGAAACGTAGAGAGCTGACTAAAGAGCAGAGTTAAGAGTGTTTCTTAGAAGAGGAAGCAGTTTTCCCCGAGGAGGTACCTGGACATCATGAGCGTACTCAGTGCACTTCGGCAGACTGCTGCAGTGCTGCTGACCCCCGGGCTGGGCCAGCGCGGGGCACGGACGGGGCTCAGGCACGCCACGGCAGGCACCCGATCGTTCTTGGACTCTGATGGCCCCCTTATCCCGCTCAGGGAGTAAGGACAAGCCGCAGTCTAGTCTCCTGAGGGGTGGCCTACTACAGGGGTCAATACGTGGACCCCAATCCTGCCTCGCCCCCGTGCGCTACGCGGTCACTTTACTTCTCTGGGCTTCAGTTTTGCTGTCTGTTAAATGGGGAGAATAAGAGATGTTATAAGATGGAGGGAAGAGAGCATATATTCTACAGAACTCCTGGTCCAGTCACACTAGTCAAGCGTGTACTCATGTTTTAAACTTTTTATTCGGAAATAATCTCGAGCTCACAGATGCCAGCACACGAACAGCATATGGGACCCCCACATAACCTTTACCCAGATTCACCTTCTGTCAGACCCTGGCCCCACCTGCTTTTGCCATTCGCTTTCTGTCACGTGCACCTTTTCACACGCACACACTTACTCGACACCTACGTGGTCACTCACGCTCCAGACACACACTCATGTTCAGATAAATGCACATACCGTCCTTTGTTGGGTCTTTGGGTGGTGTTCTGTTTGAAAACAAGGACGTATCGGAGGGTGGAAGGTTCGAGATGAAATGGAAGCCAGGGGGCCCTTGCTACTTGGTGGTGGGTCCACTGCTCCTCTCCCTTCTCCCTGCCTCCAATGCAAACAGCTAGGGCTCAAGTGCCCCGGCTTAGGGATGAACTCATATATGGGCAGGGACAAGAAAGAGTACCTGATACAGAAAATGGTCGGTTACTCGTTTCTTTAAACAACAAAAACCACAAAAAAACAACAACAAAGCAGTTATATGAACCATG
Organism: Panthera onca; assembly: GCF_046562875.1. Taxonomy (NCBI): domain Eukaryota; kingdom Metazoa; phylum Chordata; class Mammalia; order Carnivora; family Felidae; genus Panthera; species Panthera onca. Next base: position 52,636,486 of record NC_138352.1, on the reverse strand, counting down.
GAAATAGTTTTATTATACACAATTGTTTTCGATAATATTTGTCATAATGGGATTCTCCCTTATGAAGTTGAGAAGCACTGCAGGTCGGCATACAGCTATCGGAACATTCAAGAATTCTACACAAAATCTAGTTTCGTGCGAGAGGTCAGGAGGGAAGAGCTGCCCGTCACCCTCTCGGGAGAGGCCAGGTGACCTCTGTGAAGCAGGCCAGGCAGTTCTCCGTGACACCAAGCCCCTAGATGATGGAGCTTTCTCCTGAGTTCCAGTCCCCAATATTCCCCTTTACTGCGCGCATGCTGGTCTCATCAAGGCACTACCACATGTCACAGTGACTACTCCCACGTAACCTGAAGCTAGGAGGAGGAGACGCACTCAAATAGAGCGTGGCGGGGAGGGGGGTGCTTTGCACCAGGGATTCCCTCCCTGTAAGGAAGACTAAGCTGTCATCGTGGTACCATGCCACCCGCCCCTGCCCCCCACCGAAGGAACGCACCACCCGCACTTATTCCCAGGTGCTCTGTGGGGTTCCAAGCAGTCACATATAAGAAAGACGCCCTTTCCCATAGGCTCTATCTTAGGGGTCTCTCCCTGACATGGCCCCAAGCTCTCCAGGACTGTGACCCCACAAAGGCAGGAAAACCCTGCCTGCCTCCTGGGTCTATCTGTCCCTGGTTAGCTTCGCATTCCGCGCGGAAATGGTGCCACTATCCTATCACACGTTTAATACACTAACCACCACCTCCCAATGGGCCACACCAAACGGACAGGCGCTGATGGGGTGCCCAAGGAACGAACACGCTTCTTTGCCGTCCCTTTTCCTTTCCAATTCTCTTTGGGTCAACCGAACGAACGAATTTCCACTCCTGGGCTCCAGGCATACACGCAGAAGGGAAACAAAGGCTGGGCGTGTGCGGGGCAGGCAGCAGAGGGTGCCAACCTGGGAGGAAATTCACAATGGGTTCTCCACACAGATGTGGGAAGAGCCCTGAGATCAGGAGCAACAGGGCTTTATTAGTCACGTGGTCTGGGGCAAGTCACTTCCTTTCCGGGCCTCGGTGACTTATCTGCGAAAACAAGTAAATGCCACCTGCACCTACAGGGCTGAAGAAAAAAAAAAAAAAAGGCTAGAGCTACTTATAAGCTCAACTTCCCTGAACAAGACAAAAACTTGTTGGGATTCACCGACTTTGCTTTCCGTGTGAAGTAGCTGCTTTCGTCTTCTCCTGTGAACGCAGAACCACCCAGGTCCGCGGTTCCAGCGAGAAAGAGCCCAGATGCTGCTCTCGGCAGTGAGAGGTACACACGCCACACGGGTGCGCGGCTCATACCGCCTTCTTCACAATCTCTAAATCCAGACTGCGTAATGCCGTGAGAAAGCTCTCTGGTTGCATCCCCTCCGTCTCGCCAAAGGCCATCGAGCTCCACCCTCAACCCCAGTTGGTCTGTCATATCTGATGGGTATGAGTTACAAAGACAATCCCCAGACAGAGGCCGCGTGGCAGGTTTACAGCCAGCTCGCAGGTGTGGGGCAGGGAGCACACGTGTCATGGGCGCCCGTTCTCTCCAAGCCGTGTGGGTGATCAAACACGCACCGAGCACAGAAAACTCTTCAAGGGAAGGCAGTAGTGTGTGGGGTAGGGAGGAGGAGAAGGGAGGTCGAGGTAACAGAAGCTGTCTCTCCTTCCTCTCAATCACAATCTTACTCTGTCCAAAGTTACCCGCCCCCACCCCCCAGCTGGGCAGGTGTATAAAACCATTTTGACTAAGCCGCCGGGCCCATGGTTGGCAACTTGAAAGGCAGAGGAACACAGTCTCCGTGGATGACGGTGCATGTGTCCAGGGCTCGGAGAAGGATGATGGGCATCTCTTTCGAGCATTTCCCCGCTTGCTGGAGGCCTGGGGGGCACAGGAGGAGCGGGATGGTGTCTGGCTTGGGAGAGGGGGACTCCCAGCCTGATCACACCTCTGGGTGAAGCCTGAACCCCGCCCCACCCCCACCCCAGGCCCACAGCCAGTTCTGCTCCCTAGCCTAGAAAGGCCAGCGATTCACACTTTGTTTTTCCGCTTCCCTTTGCTATACATTAGAACACTACTAGGAATGTGGTGTAAATCCACCTGGAATGAAAGGGTACCCAGTATTCATCTTGGTTTCCTTGGCCTGTCACCCATAGCCACTTCTAAGCCTAAATAAAGCCAGGTAGTCTGGCTTTTTTTTTTTTTCACGGAATCATAACAAAATCCTAAACGTTGGCTGTTTTCATGGATCGACCTGGTAACTAATTGCCCAAGCTCACCCTCTGGCTTTAAGTACGAAGGGAAGGGAACCTACAGGCCTAGCAATGACATCCATGGAAATGCCACGTCTTTGCCACCAGCTGGGCTTCAAGCCCAATGACCAGGATGAATAGGAGACCAGTGATTTAAAGAGAGAGAGAACACTAACACTTCGGGGTGGTGGGGGGGGGGGGGGGTTGCCTTGGAAGTAGCTGCAGAGAGGTATTATAAAGGGGGCACAGTGTGTGGGGACCAGAAGTGGGAAAAACCATTTCAAATGAGCCTGGGGGAAGTGTGGCTCACTCTCCCCACCCCTGCTGCCTTTCCAGCAACTCAATCCAACAAGTATTTATTGAACACGACACTCCCCATCTGCCCTGGCCCTCCCTCTGCAAAAACACTCAAATCTGTTCAAGCTGCAGGGTGAGTTCCATTGCACTTGAACTTGAAACATGAGGTGCCTACCTTTTAAAAAGGCAGGCACACAATTTGCAGCACGGGCTGAAGGGCCTAAAGAGATCTGAAAAAGTGAAGAAACACAGCTGACCAGACAGGGCCACACCAATGCCACTTTTGAAAGGGAAGGGAAGAGAGGAGAGTAAACGCTTAATTCAACCTTAGGGAGAATAACACATTGGCCAATTAAAAAAAAACAACAAAAGAACTTACTAGAAATATCCCAGTAATTCTCTAATTAACCCTACCTAACACTAAATATTCCTTTATTCTATGCCTCCTCCTGCCTGGCTTTGTATTTTATTCACTTGTGGACGTGTTAGTAATTTGCTCTTGAAGTCTTATGGTTAATCCTACCTTTGCCTCTTAAGGAGGTGAGACCACAAGGCTCTCGCGCATGTTTTCATTTAGGATCAGATGACAGGGGATTCAGGTAACAGAGCTGGGGGTAGACTGGGCCTGCGCTGATTAACATAGTTCCCTCCACCTCCAAAAGCCACCCTCCACTTGCAAGATAGGGAGTTCAGGGCCCGAGAAGAGGCACCCCAAACTTAGAACTCTGCCCTGCCAAATACTGCCCATTCTCTAAGAAGCCACATTCGGGCAGCCACACAGAAGATTCCACTGCCCCTGATCACAGGCCTGCTGCTTCAGATCAACCAAAACCCCCAGAGGAATCTTCCCAGGCCTCCCCCAGCCTCCCACCCTTTTTATTAGGGAGCCGGAAGTAACAACTGTCCATGCGCAGGCAATGCTGAGCTCAAGGCACTCCATCTAGGGCTCGTGAGCAGGGCAGGGTAAGTGTCTGTCTGCACAGAGCCCAGACTTCAGTTCCAGGTTCCTGGAGCTAAAAGATTCCCTATCATGAGACACTTTGATAGCATTCTTCTCAGTTCGTTAAATCCACCCTTGATTGGCTGTAGCCTTCTGACACAGTGAAAGTGAACCGAGGCTCATTCGGGCCTGAGGACAAACATTTAAAAGACTCCGAGCTGAGCACGCAGCTTTGTAGTGACCCTGAGGAAGAGGTGTGGAGGAGAGAAGCATAGCGCCGGGAAGAGTTTTCAAAACCAGGAGGTTTGGTGGGGACCATGAGCTGGAGGCCTGAGTGCGGGCAGCCGGCGGTAGAGAAACTCCCTCCATACAGCTGTTCCCAAGAACAACGAGCCCTTCACAAGCGCCACACCGCTGGAGAGGAATTGGAGCACGGATAATTTATAACTTCAAATATAATCCAAAACTCTTTTCTCTCAGAGATCAGGATTTGGTTTTGACCTAACAATGTGAATAGATTCGGCTCGTGTTTGGTTAATTCATAACCCTGCAAACCAAATAATGGAGCCCTCTGTGAAGATTCAACTCAGGCAGGGGGAAAAGTGGCCCAAGTCTCCCACTCATCTTTTGGCGGCTTCCACTCCTCCCGGCTCCTGTTCTAGCCACCTCAAAGTGGGGTAAAACTTACTAACAACCCAAGAAGGGATTGTCCACTCTCACTCAACCAACATGCTGGTAGGTACCCACCTTCTCTCTAGATTGGGAAGGAGACACAGGTTTTCCCCTTGCAGCCCCTTGAGAGGGCTCCAAACTGCCTGTAGAATAAGGGTAAGCCCAGGTATGACTAGGAAAGCATTTGAGCAGGTGTCAAACAGCACTTGATAAATGGGATTGTGTCAGCCAGATTGAAACAGCAGACCTGCCCCCACAACATATCACACTTTGAAGTGTGAATCCTTATAGCACAAAGGCTCTATGTGAGAAGCGTACAAACCCAGAGGAGGATGCTTGCTTTGTTTTCCTTTTTTATTTTTTATTTTTTAAAATTTTTTTTTTAACATTTATTTATTTTTGAGACAGAGAGAGACAGAGCATGAACGGGGGAGGGGCAGAGAGAGAGGGAGACACAGAATCCGAAGCAGGCTCCAGGCTCTGAGCTGTCAGCCCAGAGCCCGACGCGGGGCTCGAACCCACGGACCGCGAGATCATGACCTGAGCCGAAGTCGGACACTTAACCGACCGAGCCACCCAGGCGCCCCTGTTTTCCTTTTTTAAAAAGTAATCTCTACACCCAACGTGGGGCTCGATGTCACAGCCCAGAGATCAAGAGTCACACGCTCCACCAACTGAGCCAGCCAGGAGCCCCGAGGACGCCTGATTTCTAACACTTCCATTAAGACCAGGGAATACACTGAGTGATGTATAGAATGGGTGTACCATCTTGTACAGCTGAAACTAATATAACGCTGTATGTTAATTACACTTTCATGAGAAAAAGAGTAAGATCAAGGAAGAGCGTGGCCGTGGTGCCCATGACACCGTTCGATATAACGTAGCCAAAAATACGGGTAAAGTGTTCTCTGCTATTAAAGCCCCCCAACTACTTTGGCAAAACTCATGTGGCCACCGCAACTGGAAGTTTTCCGGTCCCACCCCAAATTTTCTGGAGATCTGGCTGCACTTGGAACCAGAGAGAATCATGTCCTGTTACCATCACACCCCACTTTTGTTCTCACCCCTCCTCCACTGACCTCAGATGGTTTAAAGTATCCTAGCTCTACGTTACGTGAGCGGGGAACTTCCCATATACATAATCCTTAGCGATCCAAAACACCAAAGAGCACTTGGACCCACACTCCTTTGCGTACCAGAGGGATAAAGCAGTGAGGCAACCGTGGCCCCCAAATTTCAAGGATGCCGTCACCGGTGATATAATTTAAGAGAGACTTCCAGCAGTGCGTTTTGCTGACCGTGTGCCTGGTGTGGGCAAAGCTGTCAAAAGCAAGTAAGCAGCATCAGGCTAAGCGGTGTTTAACGCTTCCCAGACAGAAGCTGCCTCCATCACAGAGTTTTCAAGAACAGCTGGAGCTCTTGAAGGATTTAAAAGTGCACCCCCAGGCTTCATTATAGCAAGGTGGTTCCTTGGCATAGAAGAATTGGGATTGCTTCTGGTACCAGGGTCCAGAAGGACCAGGAATTGATGAGGGCTGTCTCTCAAGGTCCCTAATAAGGGACCTCCTTTATGTGGTTCCAGACCTATCTAAACACCCATCCCCCAAGGACTAAGTTTCCAAAGCACTGCAAGGAAAGGAGTTTAATAATTACCGATAGCATTGCTAATAACAATGCGGCCTTATATTCACTGAAACGGCCATCCAGGAGAACCAAGTGGACATTTGAAGTAAACCCATCCTACGTCCCCGTGGGGAAGCCAGCATTTTAGGGCGGCCATGACTACCGCCGGCCGTCAGCGGTCTGTTCAGAAAGAGAAAAGGTGTGGAGAAAAATCCCAAACAGGAGATAAACCTCAAGTAATTTCCAATGGAGTTGAAATGCGTTCACTGCAGTTGTTTCCGATGGGGGTACGAAGGGAGGGGGTACACATTTGCCTAACAGTCAAGCTTTTATGTAAATCCAAATTAGTTTATGTCCACTGAACACATGCCACCTGAAGACAGCGGCGGGGCGGGTGGGCAGTGGAGGGTAGATAGCCTCCATTCACACGTGCTGATCTCCCACAAAGACTGAGAACTGACTAGAGGCAGATGACCACCCCCCCTTTTCTTTTCGCCTAAAATAGGAGTGGGAATATAGGCTTGTTACCTTTCTTTACCCTCTTAGAATTTTCTGAGAAAGTATACGCTACACGTATTGAAATTGATCTTTATACAGGAATAATGGTAAGGAACATTGTCTAAGACAAAGGTATCCCAACTTTTCCTACAAAGCGCTATGATAGTAAATATTTTAAGCTTTGTGAGCCTTATGGTCTCGATCACAACTAGTCAACTCTGTCACCATGGTGCAAAAACAGCCACAGACAACACTAAAGAAAGGAGCATGGCTGTGTTCCAATAAAACTTTATTTACAAAAACAGGCAGAGGCCTGGATCTGGCTGCAGGCCATAATTGCCAACCCTTGGTTGAAGAAGGTTCTGATGGGCACAGGAGGTACACAGGCAACACTTGGCTCCCCCAGCACCTAGCTGGCCCCAGTAATTCTTCTCCACTAGAGAAGAATTTGCAAAGCTGGATTAAACATTATCTTCATTCTAGAGATATGAAGACAGAGACACTAAGCAGGATAGGGAAGACTGAAACCCAGAACAATTCACCTCCTAGTCCCATTTGGTCCATCAGTGGTCCTGGAAGAACATAAAAGTTAGCAGCCTCCAGTTGACATGAGAAGCAAATGAGAATTTAATTAGAGGGGGAACTGCCATAAGAAATGTATCTTGGGTTGCTATTCCCCACTGGTTGATCTTAGCTTTCTTAGAGTTGACCTTCATTTTCCTCAGGGCTTTCTTTTGCCTTCCGCACTGCTAGCCCAGGCTCAGAAAAGAATGAAGCCGTTCCTCACTTTATGAAGACATTCCTTATGGATGAATGGCCACAGAAGGTAAATCCGTTCTTTACACCGTCACCCTGTGTTACAAGGTCTAACATATCTCGTCAGGAACACAACGGGGTGTGTGGGAGAGAGATAACTGCACAGCCCTGAACGCTACGTCGCCTCGAGATGGGAAACAAACAGTGATGACACCTGACTATCCCTGAAACCCAGTCCCAGCTCACGGGCCCGTTTTCAACAGTTGGGTTCCAGAGCCCTGTTTAGAAAGCTCATTTTAAAAGATGAGGGAATACAAGTGCAGGAGGAGGCCCTGAAATTCTGAAACCTGCAGTACTGGTTCCAGACCAATATAGGTTTGCTCTTTGAAGCCTGAAAGGCAATGGGTTTTGGCCAACACTGCTCTCACCTTGGCTAGGTGGAGAGAAGGGTGACGATCAGCAGCGGCAAACACGGATGGCACCTTCTGCTAGTAAATGGCAGAGCCTGGATCGTAAATGCAGGAATTCTGGCACCCAAAGCCAGGAGGATTCTCTTAAGGGTTTATGAATGCAAGGCGTTTCCTCCTATCACACATACCCTACTGGCCTAGAGGAAACCATTCCTGCCACTTCTCAAGTGCAAGATATGGAAACAATCTGAATGCACATAGACGGTAAAGTTAACACGTAGAAGACCTAATGTGCTCCTAAACCAAAGGCCATACACGTTTCCCTTAACGTCTACTCACAAAGAAGTCCACAGGCCCAGACCGCTCCTTCCTTCTACCTTTCCTCTGTCCTGCCTCGCTGAAAATCTATCCATAATCCCACTAGATACCAGATAATTGCCTCATGAATGCCTCTGGGGTACGAACAGGTGCAGAATTTACCCATCAGCCCAAATCCATACACAAGAAGCCACTCAACGCGCCCGAAACCACGCAAAAAGTTATGCAGAACTCTAGCTTCCTATGGTTTTTACCAGGATCTTAGGGCCCGTGGCCTTATAGAAAGAGGCCATGTAAAGAACCCAGGTATCCAAACCTACACTCTTCTTTCCACAGCATCCACCAGTGCTTGTGCCTTCAGTGTTAGTTCTGTGGTAGACACAAAATGACTGCTCTTAAAATACGATCGCTACCAGATTTCCAGCTACTGCATAGGCAGGCTTTCTGTTGATTTCTACTAAAAGCGACTAAGGCTCTGGTGCTCGCTGTTCTACTAACTTCCCTGGACTCCAGGGAAGTCCAAACAAAACCAACAGGTTTGTAACCTTGTGGTTTGCTTTATGGCTCAAGATAGGCATGAGTTTGGGCATTGCCCTGCTCTACGCTACCAGATTCTAGGCATACTTTTTACTAGTTGGTCGCCATCTTGCTGCCCGATTTGCCCAAGTTTTCTGTGTTCCAAGATGCAGTGTTAACATTCACACTGCCCATCCAAAGAGACTTGGACTTTCAACTTCAGAGACCCTCTTAATCCCGTTCCTATCTAGAAAGGCACTGTAGCAACTATAATTTCAGGAGGGGGGAGTGTGGCGATGAGGCTTAGTAATCACAAAAAGCTCAAGAAACTCTGGTGTAGAGAATGTCATTAACCATTAGATGGCAGAGACCATGACTCCTGTACGTTTGGTAGACTCTGAGGCTTTGGAAGTGTGCAGTGATCTTTTTCACATCTGGTGTGAATCAAGTGCAAGCCTCACTTTCCACTTATTGCCAACCTCCTCATGTCAGTGGGTTCCTTTCCCCATTCCTAACTGCCTGCCTTTGTGGGGGATCCATCACAGCTTTGAGTGTGAAAGCAAGGTTAACCTTGCTCCTCCCTAGCTTCCCCACACCCACCACACCAAGCTGCTCTTAAGACACCGTCTCAGTGCTGTTCAGAAAATGGGGGTATTTGCCACAGTGTACTTGACTGTAGCCCTCACCCCACTGCCACGTTGGCTGGCAATGCCTGGGACAAAAACAGCCTTGGTGGGGGTAGGAGGGAATGGCAGGGGGCAAACTGCCCAGGCTCTACACACACACACACACACACACACACACACACACACACACACACGATGCTTGGAATGAGACAGCCATATTAAGCAGCTCAATGATCTGGGAGCATACAACTTGTGGGCCACACCAAGAGGAATGTAGGGAAATCGGAGCGGAGCGTTTGTACCGTAGTGAACGCCGTTAAACTAACTTATTCCAACGGCTCGGATGAAATCAGCTCCGGGAGGTGGCATAAAGGGAAGTGCACGTGAAGGGCTGGGGAAAGGAACTCCAGAGCTGTGGAGCGGGATGCCGGGGCCAAACTCAAGTTGGAGAAGTAACACATGGCTCCACGGGGCTCTCCTCCATGCCCCTCCCCCTCCCGGTGCAGACGTCCAGCGCCCACCGGCTCCTCGCTCCAGCGCCAGCCTGCACAGGGAGCCCCCTTCACGCGCCACTCATTCCTTCCTCACACCTCGCTGCCACCCCTGCGTCTTCCACTCACCCCCACACGACACCTCTGCCCACTTTTCGGTTACGCCCCCAAAGCCAGCCTCCGTCTGCCATGTCCCTCCCCTCACCTCCCGGCCCCGACTCCCCGCACACTCCGTCCCAGCGGTGGACCCAGCGTTCACCGCTCCTCGCTCTCGCCGCCCTCGCAGACTTTGCGCGACCCCCTTTCTCGCCCCTCGCCCCCGTCCACTTCCCCCTCACGCTTCTCCCCACACCCCTCCCCCCCGTCACGCGCCCCCCCTCCCCCAACGACTCCTCCCCCCGGTACCCGCTCCAGGCCCGGCTCACCTGCGCGGCCACCCCCGTCCCGGCGCTGGTGCGGCTGCTGCAGCTGGAAGGGGACCGTGGCCCTGAGCGGCTGCAGCCCAGCCCGGGGGGAGCCGACGGGGGCTGGGGGAGAGCAACCCCGCCGGAGCCCCCCGGCCCCTCCGCGCCCCGGCCCCCAGGGACCTCCGCCTCTGCCGCCCGCTGCGGCCCCCGCCATCGCCCGCCCGACAGCCTGCCTGCCTCGGCCCCACAGCGAGCCCCACACAGCCCCCCAACCCCCGCTGCGGCCGCTTATCTGCCCTGCGGGGCGGAGACCGGCCCCCTCAGCCCAGAGCTCTCATTGGCCCGCATACCCCCAGACCCCTCCTCCCAACCAATTCGCGGCTTGTTCTTCCCTTTCTAGTGGATGATTGGTCGATATGCCTAGCGATCCAACCCTAGACCCCACCCTCATCCCACCCCCTCCCGCTTTCCTCTGCCCGAGGGGCCGCTGATTGGTCCATCCGGAAGAGGGCTGGTTCTCCAGTGCCACCAATGAGAAGACGCAGAAAAGGGGAGCGTCACACCCAGTCCCAGGTAGTATGCAAATACTCTGTCACGTGACGTCAGGCTAAGCGGGGGCGGGGCCGGGTGTAAGATGGAATCAAATACTAGTAAAATCATTATGGGGGGTAGGGAGGAGTGTCAAACTTCCAGTAATTGTGCCCGGCAAGCACCAAGAAAGCGATAAGTTCAAAAAGCATTACTTTTGATTTAACCTAAAAATGTGAGTTTTGAGTCCTCATAGGATCTCAGTGCTGCTTGCAAGCTCCAAAGTAAGATTCTACACATTAATACAAAGTTTGCATATATTTGCGTGCGATTTGCATTATCTTCGTGAACTTAATGGCTACCGTGCCTCATGTGACACCCACATTTGTCTTTCTCCACGTTTCCAAGTCCCTAGCTGGTGTGGGTCCAACCCAAAAAAAAAAAAAAAAAAAAAAAAAGCAGCTGCTAGCCTGTAAATTATATTGAGACTGAAAAGGAGCTGGGAATTTCCCTTCAGAGCCGTCCATTCCAAGTCTAACTCAGCAGAGTGGAAGGAACAAAGTGAGAAACTTGCCCAAATTTGCACAGTGACTCCATTAGCAAATCCTGGTCTTCCCAGTTTTATGCTCTCTGACCTACAAGTCAAAATGAGATGAGACGGTCCCCGAAGACGATGCGTGCTTTTGTAAAAATCAATGCTATAATATATATGAGGATATTTGGGAAGGAAACGGCACTTAAGTTACTATTAAAAACTATTACTCTTCAAAAGAAAAAAATATTACACTTGGTATTTATTAACTGTTTTGTTCTATATATGGAAAAAGCAAAAGGCAATGAACCCTGGATTGTCTGCGATAAGGGACCACACAAATAATTGGATAATTCCCTCCAGATTTATATTTAGCTATGAATTCTATTTTTGATCTTGCTACAGAGTTATCTTTCTATTTCTGTTTTTGCCCACTTTAATGTTAAAATGAAGGTATTCCCTGAAGCCATACTAGCTAATCAGAGAAAAGGAGGTAATCTGGGAGCATCCTGCAAGGCAAGGAGAGGTCATTCTGTGATTATGTATTGAAAACAGATAATACCCAAAGTGGAAATTCAAGAGTTGGTTGAATACTAAAATCAGTTTACATACACAAAACAAACTGAGGCAGTGGAACATCCTGAAGAATGGTTTTCTTTGCAAAAAGTATACTCTAGCGGAGTTGAAGGGTATACTTCAAGATCTGGCATTTGAAATCTTTTTTATTGGCTGGGAAATGCTGTAATTCTTTTCCATGAAGAAGACAACTTTAACACAGGCAGATAGAAATGAACAAAAACTGATGAACTGATAAAAAAAATCAGAGTCTTTATAAACTTAACTCAGTTTCTTCAAAAGTGTCTTGCAACCTATAATATTCCTCAGTTGCAATTAGTTCAAAGTCTTCATATTCTTTTTATCATTTTTTTTTTTTTTTTTTTTTTTTTTACATTCTCATGACAATCTGGAAGAAGAAAACCATAGATTTTTATTAGGGAGCGAGTAAGGAAACTAAGGGCCAAAAAGGTGAGTTCTTTTGATTTCTAGCTCAGATTTTTATCAGATCTTATGGAACCGCCCTGTCCCACATCTCCATTAACAAAATCAGTAATGGTAGCAGCTAACATTCACTGAGTTTCCTTCTCTATGTCAGGTACATGTTAAGGACTGTGTGTTCATTCTCTCATTTAATGCTTGTTATCACCCCTGTGAGATGGGTATCATCTCTGATTCAATGAAGTTTCAGAAAGAAATAGCATGCCCAAGGTTACTCAGGCAGCCTGACTCTGCAGTTGAACTATTCTTGTAAAACTCATGAACACAGATGGATTACTACTTATCTTTTACATAAAGCGTCTCCAAAGATGCAAATTTGGTTGAGATGTTCAAATCAACATTTTCCTACTACTTTATAGCTTTCACATACATCATCTCATTTAATTTTCACCACACCCCTGTAAAGCGGGAAAAAAAATGCAGACATTTTGTCCCTATTTGACAGGGACGAACCTGAGCCTGACTCTCAGTAGCAGTTGTTCAGAGAATAGAGCGCTCTTGATATTCCTTGGTACCTGGGGGACTAACTCTGAGTTTCCAGGTAAATGTCTAAGTCACAGGTATTAGATGACTTGTTCAAGAGCATTCACTCAGTAAATGGCAGACCTGGGACTTACATCACAGGTCGTTTGGCTCCAAATTCAAGTACTTTCCCAACCAACTCAACTTCTAGACCACTGGCTGACCTAACAGCCAAAGGATGGTAAGAACCAAAGGATGGCTAGTTGGTCTCTTGAAATCTGTTCTCGCCTGACAACATATCCCATTTCTGGACCCCTCAACAAGTAAATTCTCAGACAATTTTAGGAGATGATGAGTGATTTTTATTGGTTGAGCCATACAGGATGGGTTAGAGGTTAAAGCCCTGGGATGAGGAAGCTTGAAATACTTTGGGCAGGTGGCTTCCTTTCTCTATGCAAGCATCACCTCTGCTCCATTAACCTCGAAGAGTTGTTCTAAAGATAAAATGGCACAGTATTGGAAGAGGCACTCTTCCCTTGGAGAGAAGGGTAATGTGGGCAGTCTCAAGGACGTGGTGTTTAACTTTTGTTCTAAAGCCGAGGTACCAGAAAATGAGGGCCCGGACAGTGGAAGAAGAGCTAGCGGAGACAGTGTAGCTGGAGAATTGGATCTTCTGAGGCCAGAGAGTCATGGTCCTTCTTGATAAGTTGTTGGCAGACGACATTCAAGCTGACCTAGCTGAAGGAGTGAGAAGGCAGGCATAGGAGATCCCCGTCCGCTCCTTACTCAGGTATCACACCCAAGCAGCTGTCTCTTATTCCCTTTTCTATCACAGATAGCTTCTCCTGGCACGGGCTTGATGGTGAGGATAAAGACCTCATCTGAAGATAAACTCTTGTCTTTTTCCTCCACTGAGAGAAACTATGGCTTTGGGGAGGCTGGGTGATGCTACGCATATCTTGCAGATGCCTTACAAAGCGTCTTCCAGCTTGCAAAAACAAAACAAAACAAAACCTTTGCGACTGTCCCCCCATCATCCTTGTCCACGTGATGGTCCTTCATTAATTTACTCATCACGAATGTATTCAGACAACGACTCCGTGCCAGACACAGAGCTTGGCACTAAGGAATGACCGTGATATTCGGAGACACGCTCCCTACCCTGGAACTCACAACCCAGCAGGCCTGTATGCCGAAATGGTCCTGGGCTAGACGCTATTCCTATTGAGACATGATGTGGCTCCTGCTTTCAGGGCCTTTCGGTCAGAGGCAGGCACTCAAAAACAGCAAGAGTGGAGGATTACTTACGCAAAGCAGATCAATAAATTGTTTCTCCTCTGTAGGAGACTTAGTTGCCTCAGAGGGCTGCAACAGCAAATGCTCGGTTCCTTGATCCCAACCTACTTTGGGGATGTCCACGGTTGTCACAAACAAACGAGGACTCAAAGAATGGGAGTCACTTTTCCTACAGGAGCGAGTCAGAGGTACAGCCACTCTCCGAGCAGTCCCCCTAGGGCCTGGAGTCTTAAAAGTTGCAGGAGTCTGAGGGAGTACTGTGGGCAAAAGGCTGTGGGGAATTCTGGCCGATCCGAGGATCAGCAGGGAGGTGTTGTCCTGCTGATTCCTGAATTAGGAGAAGGCTGGCGTCCTCAGAGCCAAGAGAAGTGTTCTAGTTTTGAAGGTGGTGTCCAGCCCTAGTTCCAGGACACCTTGACCCTCACCCTGAGCGTTTTTGCCATGGTTACCAATGAGAATGGGAACTCCAGATCGCCGTTTTTACCCTCCCGAACCTGATTCTCAGTAACAGTTGTTCAGGGAATAGACGGCTCTTCGTATTCCTTGGTATCTGGGGGACTGTCTCTGAATTTCCAGGTAAATGTCTAAGTGCTTCCGTCTCTGGCCTTTGGGTTCCAAAATGATAAAACAGAAAATCAGATGACGCAGACACACAGTGTCTCTTTCCGACCTACCTCCTTTCCTCAGCCTCTGTCTGAAATGTCAGGCCCGGCTCCTCAGGGAACGAGATCCTGAGGAAATGGGGTCAGAACTGAAGGAGCAGAGCGGCTGGAAAGGGGTTGGGAAGGAGGGTTGAGGGAATGAATGAGGTTATGGGAACGAGAGCAGGGAGGGGATCCCAGCCCTCCACACCTCTCCCACTCTGGTGGCCTCTCTCTCTCTCTCTCTATCCCTTCCCTCTTACTCCCAAGGTAACTAGATGGCCTGGATTTTGACCTTCGGTACCGTGTCTGACACATTTCATCAGACATGCTGCGGCCCACCGCTTCCTGTCTTCTGGCTTACTTCTCTCGCTTGCTCGCTCTCCTTCTTTCGGACCGGATGACATTGACTCCTCCGTTCTTCGTTCCCCAATCTGGGAATCAGATTTGCCTCCGAAACGGCAGGTTTTTTCAAAATGAAGATTCCTCATCCTTAACAACATAGGATATGGTGGAAGTCTTCAAACAGGGAGAGGGTAAATAAATGTGGGATCAGAGACATCGACATTTTGGAATGCTGGTCCTAGGGGCACTCCATGGAAAATACAGAGTAGATTTTTTTTCACTTTACGGATGGAGAAACGGATGCCCAAGACAAGTGGTCAGAGGCCACTCAGAAAATCAGACACAGGGTAGGAGACCAGGGCTCCTGCATCCTGTTTAGTGTTGTCTGAAAACATAAATGACTTTTGAGGGAATTTAGATAGAATACTATTCAGCAATAAAAATGAACGACCTAGTGATATGTGCCGCAGCATGCATAGACCTCAAACACATCATGCTAAGTGAAAGCAGCCAGATGCAAAAGACTACATAGTATGGGATTCCATTTATAAGCCCAGAAAAGGCAAACTTATAGAGACAGAAAGCAGATCAGTGGTTGCCTGGGACTGGGAAGGGAGCAAGGGTTGCCTGAAAACGAGCACGGTAAAACTTTTTGGTGTGATAAAATGACCTAAAACTGGAATGTGGTGACGGTTGCACGAGTCTATAAATTTGCTAAAAATCACATGATGATACATATATAATAAGTGAATTTGATGGTATGTAATTTATGCCTCAATCAAGCTGTCTCCAAAGAAAGGAGTTAGATATGTTTAAGAGTGAGGGATCTCTGATATGTGCCAGCTCTGCTAAACCTTTTTAAAAAAATTTTTAATGTTTATTCATATTTGAGAGAGGGAGAGAGAGAGAGAGACAGAGCGTGAGGGGGGAAAGGGCAGAGAGAGAGGGAGACATAGAATCCTAAGCAGGCTCCGGGCTCTGAGCTGTCAGCACAGAGCGTGACGTGGGGCTCGAACTCATGAGCTGTGAGATCATGACCTGGGCTGAAGTTGGACACTTACCTGCCTGAGCCACCCAGGTGCCCCAAACCCTGCTAATCTTTTAAGGGAATGTCTCGGGAACCAGCGCTACCCCCACGATCTCCCTAAAAGGTCACTATGAGAGACATAAGATTTGGCTCTTTGGCCTATGGAACACCCAGGCTGGCATTTTTCATTTTTTACAAATGTCCTCCTCTCTAAAATAGAGAAGTTTCCTAAAGAGAACAGGTGCGTCTCACTCATCACTCTTATGGCCTCACCAGCACTCTGACCGGCATGCAGGTCGTGCCTGTCAATAAATGAAATGAATTCATTCATCCAGAGGCACCTGGATGGCTCAGTTAGTGGGGCGCCCAGCTTTGGCCCAGGCCACGGTCTCCCAGTTCATGAGTTTGAGCCCCACATCAGGCTGTCTGTTGTCAGCGCAGAGGCCGCTTCGGATCCTCTGTCCTCTGCCCCTCCCCAACTTGCACTCCCTCAAAAATAAATAAACATTTAAAAAAAGGAATTCAAATGAACTCTACTTCTGCCGCGTGCTGCTGTGTCACGTGACCATGGGCGCCTTGGGGTACCGTTTGGTTTCTAGAGCAGCACCTTGGTGGCAACAGGTTGCTTCCCTCACACCCGGACCTCCTCAGAGATCAAAGCCTTTGGAGAAGACAGGTTGGGTTACGTACACTCCCAGGAGACTGTGGAGTCTCAGCTCTCTTTATTTTTTTTAAAGATTTTTATTTTTTTTAAAGTAATTGCTATGCCTAACATGGGGCTCGAACTCACAACCCTGAGATCGAGCATCACGTGCTCGCTCTACTGACTGACCCAGCCAGGTGCCCCTTAACCCCCTTTAGATTTCCCTCTTCTCTTCCCATGTACCTTCTTCAAGTTGGCCTCAAAAATACAATCACCCCAGGGGCGCCTGGGTGGCTCGGTCGGTTAAGCGTCCGACTTCGGCTCAGGTCATGATCTCACGGTCCGTGGGTTCGGCCCCCGCGTCGGGCTCTGTGCTGACCGCTCAGGGCCTGGAGCCTGTTTCGGATTCTGTGTCTCCCTCTCTCTCTGCCCCTCCCCTGTTCATGCTGTGTCTTTCTCTGTCTCAAAAATAAATAAAAAACGTTAAAAAAAAATTAAAAAAAATACAATCATCCCAGGGCAAATAAGCTACAAAACCCTAAACATTCTCCATCTGATTGCACATCCAATCCCTCTCCCTGCCCCTCACACCATGCTCCACATCAGGCATCAAGTGTCATGAAATCCAAGTGAAAGGTATGCTAAATATAACGGAAGGAAGGAGTGATTGGAAAGTCGGTCTGTAGTCTGATTTCCTTCTCCCCAGTTCTGAGCAAAGGGAAACGTTTGCTCTGGTATTTCTTGCCGGCAACTACCGTGAGCCACTGCAGCCAGCAGTGGTGAAACAGCCTTGGCTGTTTAAGCGATGGATTATTTCTCCAAATGATCCCTCTTGAGTGTTTCTGATCACTCTTGAAATTCAGTTGGGGCTCAACGTCCTGTAGACCGAAAGGAGTGAAGCCTCCAGGTTTTGTGAGGCCTTGATGCTTGTCATTGGGGCGTTCCTCTTTCGGTTACAGAGTAAAGACATTAGAGAACCAGGCACAAAGCCCTAGAAGGTTCTGTACAAATGAGGGGCTCTGACTCTTAAAGTTTCGTTAGCTTCATGATAAACCTGCGTCTGACTCAGAGAGTGAAGTCCGGTTATATCCCGTCCAATTCTTCAAGCCCTGACTGAATTAGGTATCTATTCCTGGTTTTTCCTGTGGATATCCTGTACCCAACACACGTATTCCACAAGATGGCTCTGGCTCAACAAAATGGCTTTGGCAGCTGAGTCTATCTAATGAAAAACTTCCAAAGGGCTGGATGGACACTCCTTCCATTTAGTGACTCACGGCACTTAGAATCGCCCTCTGTTCAGAGTAGATGGTTTCTCCTGCTGTGCATCATGGAGGGTGAGGAACTTGTGCTCAATTCTGGAAGCCCCTGATGGCTCCAAGCCTCGAGGATTTGTGTTGTTGTGCAGCGGAAGGGCCTGGAATGTTCCAGTACATTCCACCAGTGGCCTTTGTGACCCCTGCTTCCAATCAACTTGGGCAAAGGCCTGGTAGTCTACAAAGTATCCTGTATTCTGCTGGGGTAGGAAGCAGCTCGGCCTTGCTTCTTCCATGCCACTCTGATAATATCACACAAGTTGGCACCTTCCTTGGAAGTCCCACCCAGGAGCTCTTTCCAATTCTTTGATCTCCTGGGTGTTGGCCTAGAATGTCAAGCCAGGGTTTAGAACCCAACCCTGCCGATTTCTCGGCCCCTGTACACTCAACTCTGAATTCTTCCGAGGACAGATAGAAAATCCTGGGATCCCTGAACCAGTGGTGGGCCTGCATTCCTCAAAATGCCCAAGAAGCCTGTACCACCTGTGGAGACAGTAACATCAGGACCCCTGGAAGGAAGGGATATATAATCAGGATGCTAAAGGCCATGTGACCCTGCTACACAGCATGGAAGAAAACATCCACCTACTGGGTGCTTCCTGTAGGCTAGGTAATCTGTACACATAATCTCATTTAATTCTCAGCATTATTATACCCTATATAGTAGGTATAATCACCCCCATCTCACAGGGAGGAAAACTGAGGCTCCGAGAGGTTAGGAAATGGGTTGAAAGTTATATAGATAAAAGTGACAGGCCCACCTGCTTTTAAGGACTGTGTGTATAACCTGCTACTGGGCACTGGGAGGGTGGGGGTCAGAGGGATACAGACCTATAGGTCCATCCCTTCCCCAGAGGCTGAAGGTCAGAGTTAGGAAAACAGGCCGGACCAGCCATGCCACCCGTCAGACCACCTACTACCCTGCCTCCCTGTCACTTCCCCAGCCTTAAACTCTTTCAAATTCTGCCTTTGTTTATATCACAGGAAGCTGTGCTCAGGAATGATGGAGGTGAATCTGGCAGGTTCCAGCTGTTCCTGGTGTGGGAGTTGAACATTTTTTGGAACTTCTCCTTGGCAAAAGCGTGTCTTTCCTTCAGCGGACTAGCCTAGGATCAAATCCATTTGCTTCCTCCGAGCTTCCCAGCTTGGAGGAGGGGAGAGAGATGGGGAAGCTGGGGGGTTTCCATTTGGAGAAATGGGAGAAAATGAAAGGGGGTAGAAGGGCAGCATTGCTCTCTGATCAAGGCCTCCAGAGCTCCAGAGCCAAGACTCTTAAGAAATTTCTGTAGTGTGGCAGGTAAAGTGAGAAAGCTCTTTGTGGGGTCAAAAGAGAGGTGACAAGAGGAGGCCCTATGGAAGCCTCACCAGAGGAGGGTGGGAAGGAGGTCCTGGTAATTGATCCGGGACCCGGATGCCTGCGTGGCTCTGATGGTTAAGAGTGGACTCTTGGTTTCGGCTCAGGTCATGATCTCACTGTGCGTGAGTTTGAGCCCCACGTTGGGCTCCATGCTGACAGTGCAGAGCCTGCTTGGGATTCTCTTTCCCTCCTTCTCTCTCTGCCCCTTCCCCACTCTCGTGCTCTGTCCCTGTCTCTCTCTCTTCAAAATAAATAAAGTAAAAGAAAGAAAAAAAAAAAAAAAGAATTGATCCAGGACCAAAAAAGTGTGCTTGAATTCTGAAACCACCGTAATCAAAAACGAAAGGGACTCGCCCCTGGGACTCTGTCTCCCCATCTCTGGGGTGGGGGAACAAAATAAATTGCACCCTTGCTGGATTGTGCTCTCCACGGCCACAACACACCGGCTACACCGCTTGCCCGGCCTGTCCGACAGCTCGGTGGGGAAGCGTGTGTTTGGCTGATAAATGATGAGCACCGTTGCCCGTTGCCCATTTTCTTTTCTCCCTGCTTAGTTTGCTGTAAACTTCTGCCTGGCAGGGAGCCCCCGAGAGAGGTGGGGTAAAAAGGGTCCTCTGGACAGTATTTAATACTCAGTGATTTATGGGCTGCTGGAAGGTGGGCAGGGGGTGGGGTGCAGAGAGGGGAAGCCCCCGGGACTAGTTGCCACCGTGACGCGTCAGCACACCATTGACAAGAGTCAAAAGTATTTACCTGATATATGTGCCTTCGGTTTCAAGATACCCCTCCTGGGCCCTAAGACTCGGGTACCATCTGGGATGAGACGCGTGCAACTGGCTGGAATGAGTCTAATGGACATACGTCCAACGCTTTAGCCTTTCCTGTAAGCCTCCCACTGCTGGGCGAGGGAAGAAATAAGTGAGGCAGAGCAGCTCAATGGCTGTTTTGGGAGGATTTATTTTTTTTAATGCATAAGAATTCTTTTGAACCCTCCACGGCTCCAAGAAAAACTATTTGAAATGTCCCTGCTTAAGGGGCCAGGGGGTTAAGTGCCAGGGATGGAAGGCTAAATGCCAGAGATGCTGGTCGCAGGGATTCTTGGGACAGGGGCTAATGGCCTCCCTGCTGTGGGCTCAGGAATACCAGGCCCAGGCTTTGGTTGCCCTGAGAGATGCAGCCATTTTTACTTCTGACTGAAGGGCACCACCTTCTGGGATTTTCCCTTCGCTGGCGAAACACCAGAGTAGAATATGCCCAGGGGACCAACAGGGCATGTGCCCAAGAGTCTGGAGGGCACTGAAGGAGATAACAACGTGAGGCAGGGTGAGGCCCGTGCTTTCTATAGTTTAGAGTTTGGCCCTTGCTGGTGGAAAGAAGATGCATTTTGTGAGAGCGCCTGGTAAATTACCCTTCATAAGTATGATCTCAAAAGGTCAAGGGATGGGCCTTGAATAGCCCTAATGTCCCTGAAACAGTCTATTGTATAGCTATTGTCTATACATGTAAAGGAACCCTTCTTGGCCCTATTCATACTTCTCTTTCTTTCTTTCATTCTTTCATTCGGCCTTTGGGGTTTCCCAAGTGAATGACTGCCTACTACCCTATCCCCTGACCCAAGACTACCCGCCTTTAAGCTTTAACAACAAAATAGCTCAACAGGCGTTTTCTTGAGCTCCTACTATGTGCCAGGCATCCCACTAGGTGCTAGGGATATAGAGATGAACAACACACACGGTTCGTTTCTCTGGGGGAGTCCACAGTCTAGTTTTCAAGAGGTTTTCCTTTGTGCTGACCTTTGGGGATTTGGTAATCAAACTGGCATCTGACCCCTTTCCGTTTTCGCACGCGTGGCTCAGACCCTCAGCCTCCGTCTTTCCAGTCTTTTAAAGTTTGTTTCATACTTAAAGTTTGTCTCCACTTTTCCGTTGCTAATTTGCATGACTTTCTCTGGACTCTGACAGGTCTCCCTTGGGAGCTGAGTGACCAGAATCAGGCACTGTCCTTTGTAGACAAATGCTATATGAATGTGTGCACGCGAGCAACACTATGTTTTCTGACTTCCTTCATTGGTCTGTTTGCCATTCTTTCAAACCTCCAGGAGTCACTGAGTGCCCACTAAGCACCACGGTAGGTACTGTGCTAGGAACTGAGGTTGCAATGGTAGGTAAAACGGACACTCCCCTCACGGAGCCTTAAGTCTGGGGTGTGTGTTATGGGGATAGAAGATAAAGAATCCGAAAGGCACCAAAATAAACACACAATTACAAACTTGAGACCGAGGGCCGCGAAGAAATGTACAGGGTGCCTCAGAATGTCGAAATGGGGGCCTGGATCTAGTCTGGAAAGGGTTCCCTGAGGAAACGACATTTGACCCGAGATCTGAAGGAGTATGGAGGTAGGTAGAAGGGTATGAGGGAGAACATTGCGAGTAAAGTGCAAAGGTCCTGAGGTTGAAGGGACCAGCGTGCTCCAGTGGAACTGTAGGCAGGCCAGTGAGGCTACATACAGCACAGAGAATGAGGTTGTGTGGGATAAATGGAAGAAAGACCGTACAGGACACTACGGGCTAGGTAAGGATGCCAGTCGTTAATTCTAGAGCAGCACATGAGGCAAAAATCTCCGGAAGGGTGGCTCTTTTCCCCAGCTTACTAATGCTGCTTCTACTTGTCTTGAAGGAGAACAGTAACGATGGTCTGAACTCCTAAGAACATTCCCGGTGTCCTGGCATGGTGTGGCTGTGTTTGCCTGGCACTGGGGAGGCGCAGGACTGATAAGCCAGCCCCAGCCTGGCAGCCCTCAGGCAAGGGATGGCCCCTGCTCCTGTGGACAGAGGAGCAGGGGTGGAGGGTGGGTGGAGTGCTTTGCCTGAGCTATCAGCTGCACAGTGAGGCTTGGAACAGCCCCAAGACTATGGCTCTTGTTCCTAGATAACTCTATCAGGTATACCTACCCCCATTTAAATGGCCTGCTCACCCCGCCACCCTTCCTGTACAGCTGTTCTTCCCACCTGATCTGGGGAAGGCCCCTGGATAAGAACTCTGACTGCCTAGAACCTGGGGTCTTGACCTGCTGAGTTCAGGCATCTGTACTGTCTGGAACCGTGTATATTTACACATCCTTGATAGTTCTCCACGGGAAGTTTTCCTCCTGGAAGTCATGGGAGAAGAGGGTCATGGTGATTGGACTTAGCCTTTCTGAAGGCCTCTCCTTCCTTCCTTCTTGTCCTTTATTCGGAGAATGTGGTTTGGTGTAGTGACATCTACTGGCAAGGCTAGGCAGGTAAGCAAATGACCAGATGCCCACTCATCCTCAAGCAATTTCTGGTCTAGGAAGACAAATCATCCTAAGCCTCTGATATTGGTTAGAGCAAGACACGTTGGACCATGTACGTGCTGCCTTGCCTTAAATGCAGAAATGTTCTTTCTAGTCGCGGTTTCCATCCCTCGCTTCGGCCAGCTGATTCACATTTGGGTACAGTTAGTCACAAGGGAGGCTGGGTAAGCATGTGTAAATGACTCAGAGGGACCCATTCCGAGCCCCCATTCCTGGGAAAGCATCTCCCAACAAAATAAAACGACCCACAGTTTATGCATGGCAAAATTCAGGGTCAGTTTTCATCCTCCTGAAGTTTGACTGGTTTGGGAAATGTTTTTCCCTGGGACTCAGTTTCTCCTAAGTCACTGGGAAAATGTCGTCTACAGAACCGTCTTCAAGGTTCCTGTAGTTGGCTAAGAGGGACTGTAGTTTTAAAGTGGCTCCTTGACTCTTGCTGAGATAAAACAGAGTCTGCCTCCTCACTGCTTTAACTCCTGTCACCTGCATACTCTGTTCACCGTGTCATTCTCTCTCAACAGCACGCATACTTGACTAAGAGTTGGCTCCTAGAGGTAACTGGGAAGCCAGAGCAGAGCAGGAGAAAGTACTGGATCAAGGATTACGAAGCGAACGGTCTGCGTTCTTGACACAACTGACTCTGTAACCGGATGTGGCTCGCACGAGGCATCTGTCTGTCTACCTGTCTATACCTCGTTCGGACTTAAAAAGAAAGTCATCAAGGGGCGCCTGGGTGGCTCAGTCGGTTAAGCGCCCGACTCTTGATTTCGGCTCAGGTCGTGATCTCGTGATCTGTGGGACCGAGCCCTGCCCTGGGCTCTGCGCTGACAGTGTGGAGCCTGCTTGGGATTCTCTCTCTCCCTCTCTCTGCCCCTCCCCGCTTTGTGCTCTCGCTCACTGCCTCTCTCCCTGTCTCAAAAGTAAATAAAATAAACATTAAAAAAAGAAAGAAAAAATCATCAAGGCCTCAGTAGGGAAATGAGTAATGAGTGGGATTTCATGGAAGAGGAAACAGAACTGGTAAAGGGA
Organism: Panthera onca; assembly: GCF_046562875.1. Taxonomy (NCBI): domain Eukaryota; kingdom Metazoa; phylum Chordata; class Mammalia; order Carnivora; family Felidae; genus Panthera; species Panthera onca. The sequence continues at coordinate 52,613,100 of NC_138352.1, read as the reverse complement.
CACATGGAAGACTGACGTATATCCTAACCAGAAATAAAAATCAAAAGCACATTGGAGGGGTGCCTGGGTGGCTCAGCCAGTCTGGCTCTTGATTTCCGCTCAGGGTTGTGGGATTGAGCCCCGTGTCAGGCTTCACGTTGAACGTGGAGCCTGCTTAAGATTCTCTCTCTCTCTCTCTCTCTCTCTCTCTCTCTCTCTCTCTCTCCCCCCCTCCCCCCCCCCCCGGTCCCCTCCCCTGCTAGTGCAGGTGCGCATGCTCTCTCTCTCTCAAAAAAAAAAAAAAAAACTAAATAGGGGCGCCCAGGTGGTTCAGTCAGTTAAGCGTCTGACTTCAGCTCAGGTCATGATCTCACAGTTAATGAGTTCAAGACCCGCATGGGGCTCTGTGCTGACAGCTCAAAGCCTGGAGCCTGCTTCAGTTTCTATGCCCCCCGCCCTGCTCCTCCCCCACTTATTCTCTCTCTCTCTCTCAAAAATTAACATTTTTAAAATAAATAAACATTTAGGGGCGCCTGGGTGGCTCAGTTGGTTGAGCGTCCGACTTCAGCTCAGGTCATGATCTCATGCTCCGTGAGTTCGAGCCCCACGTCGGGCTCTGTGCCGACAGCTCAGAGCCTGGATCCTGCTTCGGATTCTGTGTCTCCCCCTCTCTCTGCCCCTCCCCTGCTCAGGCTCTGTCTCTCTCTGTCTCAAAAATAAATTAAAAAAAAAATTAAATAAATAAACATTTAAAAAAATAAAAAAAAATAAATTTTAAAAAGCACATTGGAGGCACAGTTTTTGTTCTGACGAAATAACACGATCTTTAAAAAAATGGCAAGATCTTATTAAATGGTAACACTTAATCACTTCTGGGAACCATCTCTTAAAATTGGCACCCTCACACAATGATGGTGACACTTTAAATTTGGGCAAGTGTTTCCCCAGTTTGCGGAAAGAAATAAAGCAATAAATAAAGGGTAGACATAGTAACAGGACAGACCTATGGAGGCATGCAGACGCTCGCTACAGCGTTATCTGACAAAAGACCCTCAATAATCTCGAATAGAGGAATGAGCACATTTTTTATTTTTTAATTTGAGGTAGAGAGGGAGCGGGCGCGCAGTAGGGAGGGGCAGAAGGAGAGAGAAAAATCTCAAGCAGGCTCCACGCTCAGCTCAGAGCCCAACATGGGGCTCGATCCCACAACCCTGGGATCACGACCTGAGCCGAAATCAAGAATCGGACGCTCAACCAAGCCCCCCCCAGGCGCCCCAGAATGAGCACTTGATGTCACAGTACCAGAGCGACATCACCCAGCAATTATAATTACAGTTATGAAGGCCATAGAGACACATGGCGAATGTTGAGAATACTAAGAAAATGTGAAATTTCATGTAAACTCTGAGTGCATCTATGAAAAAAATGTGCACAGTAATAAAGCGTGTGCCTGTGGAGAGAAACTGAACCGCACCCTGCCAAAAGAAAAATAAATAAATAAAAGCAGCTTGGGGGCAGCAGTGAGATTAAGATGTCTTATTCTCGAAAGTCATACTCTCCCAGCCCCCTCTATACGCACTTGTCCTGCATTGTCTGCTCTGGGAGGGGAAGGACCATGTCCGTTTATCCACAGTGTGCACTCAGCTCCCAGTCCGAGCCTAGCACTTATCAGATGCTCAGTAAATATTGGTTGAATGGGTACTCGAAAATGCCTGCAGTCCAAAAAGTCTCAACCCAGGATCGTTGGGTATGTTCCATCCTGGGGAATAAACAGGAACTAGGTTTCGCTCGAATAAAAAAATGAAGGCGGGGCGCCGGGCTGGCTCAGTCAGTAGAGCATGTGACTCCTGATCTCCAGGTTGTGAGTTCAAGCCCTCAAGGTGGGCGGAGCTTACTCAAAAAAAAAAAAAAAAAAAAAAGAAGTCCTATCCATAATGACAATTCCCTGGTCTTCTTGATAAGTGAATTTGGGCACGGAGAACCCAGGGAGAGACAGTCTGTTAGAGCAAACCCAATTACCACCCAGGAACATATGTTGCCCTGAGGCCTCCGCTGCCATAACAACACCTTGTAACTATAACTACACCCCTGGAGGGCTTTGGCCTTGTCAAATGTGGAAAAGGATGTCTTTATCACAGGCAGGCTTTGTGGGCAGATGGACTTCCCGAGGGAGATTGGATTAGGGAAGGGAGGTAGATAAGTAGAGAAGGCGGGTGATGAAGGGCAAGGGTGGGAGAAGTACTATGGAATCAAGATTAGGGTGATTTTTTTTTTTAAAGCCATTTTCAAAATGTGGTTATTTGACTGTTTAGTTTTGTTGGTTATTTATAACCCCAGCTGCAGAGGCGGGGAGCTATGCCTGAGCCTGCTGGGATCTGTCCAATACCTTCCCCCAGGGTGGGGTTGGGGAGGGGTGGTGGCTAAGGGGGATACAAGAACCAAATTCCCAAGTGGCCAAGAAGGTAAGAGAAGTTCCAGGCCACCTCCAAGAAGAGTAAGAAAGACATGACCATTCGTGACTGCGCTGACTCCATTTTTAAGGCAGCTGTACACAAAAATATTTTAATATGAATTATGGTCACATCAGCAGCCTCTGAGCTTCTCCCAAAGGGATAGAGACTAAGCCAATACCTCTACTTAGAAGTTACGAGACTGGCCTGGCTACCCTCGCCGCTAAAATGGCCAAGGCATGCTTCTCCACCTTGCAGGTCAGCTTTCTGCACGCAGAGGACACCGCTGTTTCTAACCCTTCCTAGACCCATCACTGGTCAAAAAGCAGGTTTAAGAGGAGAGAGGGTGTCTGGTTCCTGACTGAGCCAACACTTGGCAGTCGCCACTGCATTTACTGGGCCCTTTAAGATGTCAGGCAGCAAGGGAGAAGCTGGAGACGGTGTAGCCAGCCAGGCAAGGCTCCCAACCTCCAGGAGCTCCCAGGCCTTGGAAGGAGACAACCACCAACCACACTTTGCATCTGAAATATGGTACCTATCATTTTACTGACAAGGGAGCATTTTAAAGGAAGTTGAGGGACTTTTTTTTTTAACATTTTATTTTACTTTTTGAGAGACAGAGAGAGACAGAGCACAAGCAGGGGAGGGTCAGAGAGAGAAAGAGAGAGAGAGGGAGGCACAGAATCCCAAGCAGGCTCCAGGCTCCGAGCTGTCAGTACAGAGCCCGATAGGGGGCTCGAACCCACGAATGCGAGATCTTGACCTGAGCCGAAGTCAGATGCTCAACCGACTGAGCCACCCAGGTGCCCCAAGGAAGTTGAGGAATCTTTTAAAGAGCTTACAAATGTGACTGAGACAAGATACAGACACAAGAAAGAAAATGCACAAGAACATACACAAAAGACTACCCCCACTTCTGACCTTGCTCTGTTCCTCTTCAACTCAGGGTAAGTTATCATAGAGTCTGATGTTTAACCAACTGAGCCACCCAAGCACCCCAACACAGATGTGAGAGACAGAGAACCTTTTTTTTTTTTTTTAGTTTTTTTACGTTTATTTAGGTTTTTAAAAAATTTTTTTAATGTTTATTATTGAGAGGCAGAGATACACAGAGCATGAGCAGGGGAGGGGCAGAGAGAGGGGAGACACAGAATCTAAAGCAGGCTCCAGGCTCTGAGCTGTCAGCACAGAGCCCGATGCAGGGCTCAAACTCAAGAACTGTGAGACCGTGACCTGAGCTGAAGTCGGTCGCCCAACCAACTGAGCCACCCAGGCGCCCCTACATTTATTTAGTCTTTGAGAGACAGAGCATCAGCAGGGGAGGGGCAGAGAGAGAGAGAGAGAGAGAGAGAGAGGGAGTCACAGATTCCGAAGCAGGCTCCGGGCTCTGAGCTGTCAGTACAGAGCCCGACGCGGGGCTCGAACTCCAACCACAAGATCATGACCTGGGCAGAAGTCGGACGCTCAACTGACTGAGCCACCCAGGTGCCCCCCCGCCCCCCACTCTGTGTTCCTTGAGCTGAAGTGAGGTTGAACAGACATAAGCAATCATTAGACCATGCCCACATTCACAAACATTAGGATGCCAGCCATGACTAGGGTGACTGGAATTATAAATGTCAGTAACAATGGCCATTTATTGAGCACTTACTCTGGTCAGGAACTTTGCTAAGCGCTTTACCACAATCACCTCTTTTGAGCCTTACAACAGCCTTGTGGGGGCGGCTATTGGCATCTCCATTTCACAGATAAGAAAACCGAGGCACAAATTCGAAAACTTGTCCGAGAGCACCCCAGCGAGAAAGTGGCAGGGCTGAAATTCAAAGCCAGATCTGACATCAGAGCCCTGTGCTGGACACTAGGAGAGCTGATGAGCGAAATAAATAGGAGTTATGTTCCTATTATCTGTTTGGAAAGGAGAAAGGGGAACAGGACATCTACCAAGTTGTATAAGGAAAAGTGTAAATATAGCAGTAAGTGCAAAATACCATATCACGGTGCCTTACTACCTTAGAATGAATAAATCAGGAAAGACTTTCTGAAGAAAGTAAATTTTTTAGTGTTTATTTGTTTTTGAGAGAGAGAGACACACACACACAGAGCATGAGCGGGGGAGGGACAGAGAGGGGAAGACACAGAATCCGAAGCAGGCTCCAGGCTCTGAGCTGTCAGCACGGAGCCCGACACGGGGCTCGAACTCACAAACTGTGAGATCATGACCTGAGCTGAAGCCGGACGCTTAACCTACTGAGCCACCCGGGCACCCTGGAAGAAATAAGTTTTAAAGAAAGTTGGGAGAGGCATCCAGGCAGGAGGAAAAGCCTGTGTAAAGGCAGGAAAACCAGTGGAGCTACCCACGTTAAGTCTGGTGGATGAGGATGGGCAGGGGGCAACTTAGTCAAGAGACTCTGAAACCCAGCATCAGTCCCTGCTTCAAAAGCCAATTGTGCCACGATGAAAAATGACCCTCAAAGTAAAGATTATATTTAATTCAGAAAAAGAAAGGAAGAAAAAGGAGCTTTTAGGGTTCTCTCTTCCCCCTTCTAAATACGCCTACCCATTCCGCTTTAAGTATACATTTTCCTTAGGACCGTCTTTCTATCCTATTGATGTTAGTTTTTTTTCACCTTTTTTCCAGAGTGCACATTTTCCAAGGATAAGAACCATGTCTAAATGAAACTGTACATTTTTTCATGTCAGCTGCAGTGTTGGAGAATCCAGCGTAAGAGATTAATGTTGAACATTCGTAATGCTGGTGTTCGTATGCCGAGTGGTTACGTCAGGATAAGATCTTCTAAAGTGCTAATTTCCAGGGAGGGATATTTCACCATCTTTGAGGGCTATCCATTCAGAGACTGTGAAAGGGTAAACATGATTTGATTGACTAGCAAGCATTTCCTGTGCATAGAGAACCGTTTGGGCACTATTAGGGATGACACACAAAACTGAGATGTGCTTTTAGCATTAAGAGCTCCAACAAGTTCTTATGTCCAGTTCAACCTAAAGCAGGTTATTCAGAGGTATTTATACTAAACACTAGAAGCTAGATACTAAATACTGAAAGCTGCCTGTATTACCACCGGTCCAGAATGCCCCCCCCCCCCCCCCCCCCCCCCCGCAGGAGAGTGTTGGCTAAGGGTCTGGAACTTTAACTCTTCCTAGTTCTCTGTTTAGCGCATCAGTCAGATGTTTACCTTCGGCTGCTTTGTTCTTTAGCTCTGCTCCAGGGGGAAAACTCCGTCTTACTTGGCCTCAGGTGAAACTGGGGTCCAGGAGCCTAACTTAATGACTGAGTATGCCTGGATTCCACCCGGTCGCTCTTCGCCAATCTTTGGTCCTCTCAAAGCATTTCCTCCAGAGAGATTACATCCTCAAAGCCTGCTCTCCATTTGCCAGCCTTTTTAAATTGCTCTTCTCCTAGCCTTACATCCTTGACCAACTCTTCCTTCCTCTCAAGACAGGCCTATTACTATTATTATTATTATTATTATTATTATTATTATTATTATTATTTAAATATCCATGCCTTTTTTTTTTTGTTAAGCTCCAGCTTTACTAAAAATATTCCTTCCTCTTCTTCCCTCCTCCAACTCCTGGCTCAAGCATCTAGATTTCCAGAGTTAACTTGGGCTAAGTGGGGATCACTGCTTCTCCGACTCTCGCTACCGCACCAGCACCCGCCCCCACCCCCGCGAGCCACCCAGGGCTCTCAAACCCACACAGAATGGGGGAAGGAGATGGGCGCTCACCATAGAGCGAATGTGGGAATTCTCTGTAGCTACAGCCTCTGGAGAATGGTTCTGCCTCTTTCCGCGACCTGAACGACTAACTAACTTACTTGCTGTTCGCTACGGGCAAGGACAATGTCTCCTCTACCAGACAACAAACTTCCTGATGATGGACGCTACCCTTCAGTTCCTTTTACAAGCCCCCGTTCCCATCACTTTGAGACACAGGATGGCTTTTAAGATGCAATTTCTTGGGCAAAATATCCCTTCCCAACGTTGAGTTTAAAGGATAAACGGAAACGTCCTTTGGTCAACCAGGCAACCAAGGGGTTAAACCTCAGCCACCTGATGGATTCTGGGGGTTTCCTTCCTCCACTTCAGAAATTAAAACGAACGGGAAGGGAAATTTTGCCCAAGGTAAAGATGAGAACCGTTAACTTCAATTGTCAGGCTTCAGCCCCAAACAAGAATGGCTGCCCACGTCCACAAAAGGTGCCAAGCCCCTGACTAAACATGGCCGGCCCGGGTTTCTACCGCCGTGCTACTTTCTGCCCAATTCTAAAATGGCGCTCACTAGCCTCACCAGAAGGAGCGAACCTCCCAGCACCCTCTCTGGCCCGTAACGTCAGGTGACGCGAGCCCCAGCCGGAAGTGAAGGAAAAAGCGCCTCAGCCCGCGGCGCCTGCGCAGAAGGGTCTAGACGCTGTGAAGCAGGAGGCACTTGGGATCGTCCGCAGGATTGGGACTGCTACAGAGGCCGCCACGGAGCCCGCCGGAGCCACCGTTCCTGCTGCTGCTGCCGCCGCTGCCCGAATCGGAACTGTCGGGCCGCAGCCGCCGGCAATGCCGCGAAGGAAGGTGAGAGGAACAGGACAGAGGGATGGCGGGTGTCTAAGGACAGTCGACTGGGCAACGTGACGCAGTTGGCCACGCCTCACGGTGGTTGGGTGCCAACTTCCCGCTTCCCCCAATCTAGCTCAGCAACCCTCTCTTCTGTCCATACCCGACAGAAAAATGTGGGCCCGATCCTGGCCTCGGCCTATGCTTGCAACTATTCCCGCCCTCTGCTTGCCTGGCTCGGAGGCGTTCTTCTCGGTAATTGGTCGCTGAAACGCCTGGAAGCATATTGATTGGCTGGTGACACCGCCCATTTGGGTCCAACGGTCACCTCCCCGCGTGCGGGGGCGGTGTCGGGGCCTGGCCCTACAGCTCTCCGACTGGCTGTAGAGAACGATCCCTCCTCTCTTGATTGGCTAGACTTGGCAGTCTGTCCCGTGGGGGCGCGGCGTAGCCGTAGCGCGATTGGGGGGCACGAATCCCCGCCCTTCCGGCCGGGGATGCTGATAGGTGCATGGGCGGGGTTTTGGAGCATCCTTCCTCTCCAGGCGGGGGGCACAACAAAGCAGAAGACTGGGTGGTAGAGAACCAGCGCCCACTCCCTAGGGATCCCGCTCAGGCCCTTTTGCATCTAAGACGTATTTTTTTCCTTAGCTGCTCATTTGGACAGCGGCCAGAAAATGCAGTTCGTAAAGTCAAAAACTTTCCACAATTACATAGGATTTATAAGGTCACCTAGGGACACCCCCATCCCTTTTCTTTGCAGCTGAACAAACAGAGGCCTAATGGAGTGCCCTAAGCCACTCCCATTAGGCAATAGCAGAGCCTGGACTACAGAACAAATCTAATTCAACAAATGCTTATTGACTGCTTGCTACTGTGCTAGTTGCTGGGGATTCACAAATTAATCAGACATGATCCCTGGCTTAAGGAGATCACAGTCTGATGGGGAAAACGGACATATTTAAGTGTAGAAGGAGCTAGTAAATTCTCTACGTGGAGGTATATACAAAGTATTATGGGAGGGAAGTAAGAGAGCGATTAAGTCTGCTCTGGGGTAAGATGGGAAGGAGGTTGGTGAAAGCCAGAGAGAAGAGCTGAATTCCAGGGTCAAACCCGGAAGGGATGGTCAGGGATTCAAATAACGGATAACTGGACTAGATGACCTGTAAGACTCCCCCCTTCATCTTATGACTCTGAAGTCTCTGCTCATTTCTGGGCAGTTTACCCTTGAAATATTTGGAAAGCTGCATGGTGTTCTTGCTTATTTCTGCAGAAATCTTTTTTTTCCACAGAGGTTTTCAAGTAAAACATCTGAACCTTTTATTTTCTCCTAAAATGGCCTACATTGGTAGGTGGTATTTATTTATATGAAGGCTAACCAAGTGCAGGAATAGTGTCGGTGCCTTGGAATAGGCCCACAGTCCCTTTTCTGCAGGTCCCAAATACAAAGAGCTTTTGAAAATGTAAGTGTTTTTAGTAACTTATTTGGTGGCAAAACCTGTCCTCAACTATCCTGAGGCTACTTACAGGTTTTGTGTATCTGATTTGGTGCGATTGTTTCTATATTCTGCTGTAGAAATATTAGTGTGTTTGATTATGGAGTGTTACTTGAGGGATATATGCAAAGTATTCCCTTTCCAAAAAGCCAAAAAGTTAGGAATTTGAAGCACAACTGGCCCTAAGGGTTTTGGATAAAAAATAGAGGACTTGTGGTTTGAGGCTTTGTATTGTTTTCTAAGCAAATGCTCTTTCCTTCCTGGCTTAGTAAAGGGTGTAGCGGTAATGCTCAACCGATGAAAGTTATCTTTATGGCTAATCATCTTCAGGAGGCTAAAAATTGACAAATGATTATTGAAAAGATGATAAAATCTCTGTTCTTAGATATTAAGTCTTCACATGCAAGCCGCTTTTTTTTTTTTTTTTTTTAAACCACGTTCAGCATTCACGTGGAGAAACTTCGTAGATAGATAACATAAGAAGAACTTTAGTCTTTTCCTTTAAGTTCTCTTGGGATCAGAGTTGTGGACCCTGGTATTTTGAATTAGTATATGGTTTAAAAAAAAAATGTGATGGCTGTTCATGGAGACTTTGAACAAAAGCTACTCCAAAGTTAAAAGGGGTCTAGCGCTGACATTTTTCTCCCCACCATGGACTCGAAGTACGTAGTTATGTCAGCCAGACCATTTCGAATTAGGTACTTTTATTTCCAGTTTGTGGTACTGACCTCTAAATGTACTTGTTTCAGAATTAGTGACAATAAAGTAAGAATTAATTCTCTTGTTTATTTAACCAAGGTGCATTACCTGCAGGTTGTTCCATTTAAATGCCTTAAATAAAGGGAATTTGGCGGTGGAATCCTTTCTTAGTGTTTTCAGTATCATAATTCGTTTTATTTCCAGTGTTAAGACAAACCCACAGAGTAAATGCTTCTGTGCTAATGTCTGGATCTATGGTGTTACAGAGGAATGCAGGCAGTAGTTCAGATGGAACCGAAGATTCCGATTTTTCTACAGATCTCGAGCACACAGACAGTTCAGAGAGTGACGGCACGTCCCGGCGATCTGCCCGAGTCACCCGCTCCTCAGCCCGGCTGAGCCAGAGTTCCCAAGGTATAAGAATTCATTCTTCCTGATGTGCCTCATAGCCACCTCGCTGGTCATCATATTCTTGTGTGAATGTGGAAACTGGTCCTTTGGCTTGGTGTAGATGACAAAATCTGGTAAAATGCAGGGTCAATGCCTGCAGAAGTATCAGGTTCTTAAAAATGGTTCTGTTGGGGGTTGTCCAGTTTGTAGACCCCAAAGAACTATATCTGATACAATGACTGTGTGGCGCGTATATGTCTTAAGTCATTTAACTTTTGTTTAGAATAATAGTTTTTCCATGAGTAAAATGGGGAGACCATATTTTTACTTTCTGTTAGAATGGCTTAGACTTAGGCATTTGAAATAGTCTCTTGAACTTGTTTTTGGAGGAGGTTCAATACTTCTAAATACTTCCATAACTTATATGTAATTCTGTAACGTGGTCAGACATGATTCATAGACATAAGTAGTTGCATCCAACTACTTTACAGTTGTAAATACCCAGAAGTTGGCTTTGGTAGTAAAGAATAGAGGACCTCCGTGTTGGAAGGCAGTTTGAAGGTTCTCTAGTGCGATTAGCCATCTGGGCTTTGATTTAGAAGGTGCCCCTCATCCCTCCTGGTTCTGCTCTGGGATTCATTCCCTGGGGAGGAAAGAAAGTTGCGGTTAATACAAAAAGCTAATGATCAGTAGCTGATGAGAGATTAAGGGGGAAAATTTTGTAATATGCTTCAAGCACTTAAATAGTGCAGGTCTAGTTACTGCTTTAGGAGCACGATGCAAAATGAGAGAAAAACCTCAGTTTTTCAAGGGAGAAAACGAGAACATTCTCAACAACTGTTCCTAACTTTATTTTTGTATTTAACATTTCAGCCAAAGTATAGCTGTTGTCTTTTTGTAAGTTTGTAAGTTTTGTAAGATTCTCAATTTGTAAGTTTTTATTTTTTTAGCATACTGGGAATACCGATAAAAAACTACTGTAATTCAGATACTATGCTATGTATTGGAATGCCATGATAGAAAAATCATAATTCCTGCCCATAAGGAGCTCACAGTTCAGTGCGAAATATAGTATGCCAGCTGATCGTAGTAATGCATGTGGTTAAGAGCTCTGAGACGTTTGTATAGCATATTATGGAAGCTCAGAGCTGGGGCCGGTCTCCAAGATGGAAATCTTAAAGGATCTGCTAGGAATTTACAAACTGAAAGGTGGGAAAACATCATTCTAGGTAGAGAGAACAGTATATGCAAAGGAAAGGGAGTGATATTCTCACAAAGCATAATTGGCTGTGCCCTGGCCACCTGAAAGTTGAAAATATTCCAAACAGCTAGGAAATAACTGGGTCCTGGGTCACTTCTTAGTTGTTCTACTTCATAACTATGGAGTTGGACGACGCCTAGGGGCATCATTCACAATGTAGTCTGTGTAAGGTGGCTCTCTCTAAAGCAAGATATAGACCCTATTATGAATTGGCTGAATCCCCTGGAGGCGTGCAAGCTGATAACCTAGCTGTGTGCTTTTTTTTTTTTTTAACCCAAAAGTTTGAGAATTTCAATTTTCTTCTTTGCAGAATAAGATGTACATATCCTCTTAGGATCTTTCGTTGTTTAAAACACGCTTTAGTTTCAGCTTTGAATCTTTTTCTAATTCTTTTTTCAGTGTCATCAAATTAGAGATGTGAAAAGGCTGCTGGGTGATTCAGAATAGTTTTGTTATCCAAAAGAATTTCAAAAGCTGTGTTCTTGCCTTACCCTTCATGAATCCATTCTGACTTTGCTTCAGAGTATCAGACAGGGTAATCAGGAAGAACACAAGAGATGCCTGAAGAAAGGAAATACGTGTATTGTTCTACCTTTAGAAGTAGAGTACCTGTTTGATGGTGGGTTGGAATCAGGAAAGAAAGAGACGTTGCAGCTAATACTTAGAAAGCTATAGATCTAGGTACCAGGGATTACGTTAAACGTTTTTATGAATTATCTTACTTACTTCTCACAACAAAGGTGAGGAATTTACAAATAATTTACTTTTTTTTTTTTTTTTTTTTTTTTAATAGTTCAGGGAAACAGGCCTGGAGAGATGAACTTGCCCAAGATGTTATAGCTAGTTGGTATGGTGCAGGGGGATTGAATGGGAGTCAGTTTTGATTCCAGAACCTAAAACTATTAATTCTGTACTATATTGGATTTCTATGCCTGATCTAGTCTCTTTAGCTTCCTTTTTATTTAATAAAATAGACATTTTAATGATTTGTTGGATTTTGTGAAATACGAAGAGGAGGGCGCAGGTGGTAATAAGTCATATGGATGAGAAATAAAACAAATTTCCTTCTTTTCTCTTTAATTATTTTATTATCTTTTAAAATTGGGGATCAGATTCCAGCCCGGTTCGAAATTTGCAATCTTTTGGCACTGAGGAGCCTGCTTATTCTACCAGAAGAGTGACCCGTAGTCAGCAGCAGCCTACCCCAGTGACTCCAAAAAAGTACCCCCTTCGGCAGACTCGTTCGTCTGGCTCAGAAACTGAGCAGGTGGTTGACTTTTCAGATAGAGGTGAGTGAGTATAGTATGAATTGGTCAGTTACAGAGAAGATCTGGTCAGTTTCCTCTTAAGGAAGGCTTGGGGCCACTGCAGGTAGATGCCTGGTACTGACGAAATTCAGCTAGGCAAATGCTGTTTGCTGGATTCCTTTCTTGAATGTCTTGCTGAGGACAGTTTTGCTCTAGAGTACTCTTGAAGTTTACAGTCTCTGGAGTATATTGGGTTGGACCTATAACAGGCAAAAGGGACTGTGGCCCTCTTACCCACAGATGAGGAAGGCCTAAACCAGATTTTCTTACATTCATGCTTGTCTGTCCATTTATCTCTGAAATTCTGGGGAGAGGTGACCTTCGGTAATGGGGGATGGCGAGCTGCTGTGATCGTGATTCACCAGCCCAAATCAGAGGCCTTAACGCATGGCTTATAGACTGGGGAGCGTCTAGTCTGCCAACACGCTCAGTTGGTTTGCTTGCACAGGGTTCCCATTTTTATTTTTTATTTTTTCAAAGTTTACTTTGAGAGAAAGAGAGCACAAGCAGGGGAGGGGCAGAGAGAGAGAGAGAGGGGGGCTCTTAAGCAGGCTTCACGCCGTCAGTGTGTGGAACCTGATGTAGGGCTTGAACCCACGAACTGCGAGATCGTGACCTGAGCTGAAATCAAGAGTCAGACACTTAATCGACTGAGCCAGCCAGGTGCCCCACTGTGTTAACACTTTTAAAAGTTTGTTGCCAGCATTTGAAAATACAGAGATTTCATATAAAAACCTGAGTTACTAGTTTCCTTTAAAAAATGCAAATCTCCGGGAACATGAATGAGGTAACCCATTCACTCACAGTATTGACTAGAGCGGAATAGTAGTTGTCTCCTTGAGATGGACAATTGGGTCTCTGTTTGGCCTTGCCCAGCTCCTATAGGCATTTGGTTTACAGCCCGTGATTTATAATCTACGTTGTTAGATTACTCACAAGCTATCTCGAGAGCCAAGTTCATTCACACTCACACACCTAGCCTGTCATCCATTTCTCTTCCATCCTGTGTGTCTCCTAGGAGTGGAATGGGTTATTTTATTTTATTTTATTTATTTCATTGCATTTTTATTTTTGCTTTTTGAGAGAGGGGGAGAGAGAATGAGAGTGCATGCGTGCGTGTGCTGTCCAGCGTGGGAGGGTCAGACGGAGAGGGAGAGAAAGAATCCCAGGCAGCCTCCATGCCCAGTGAGGAGCCTGAGGCGGGGCTTGATCCCATGACCCTGGGATCATGACATGAGCCAAAGTCAACATTTGGACACTCAACCAACAGCCAGCCAGGCACCCCTGGATGGTAATTTTAAAGAAAAGTTTGCCTCCATCTAGTTTTGATTATCCATGGTTGGGGGTTTGTGAGGAACACAGATAAGTGAAATGTATTGGGGAAACTCCAAACTTAATTGTAGTCAGAGTGTAAAGTTGCACAAAGGAATGATGTTAGTTTCTCTTCATTTTCATTTATAGCAGATAAGTGGTTAGAAGTTACTGGTTAAACGATAGAGGATCTGGAAAGTCCATAAACTCTTCTGAATAGTAAACCTCCAACAAATGAACTTCATTCATGAGCTGTACCAATTACTTTTGCTTTAGAAACTAAAAATACAGCCGATCATGATGAGTCTCCACCTCGAACTCCAACTGGAAACGCACCTTCTTCTGAGTCTGACATCGACATCTCCAGCCCTAATGTGTCTCACGATGAGAGCATGGCCAAGGACATGTCCCTGAAGGACTCAGGCAGCGACCTCTCTCATCGCCCCAAGCGTCGTCGCTTCCACGAAAGCTACAATTTCAATATGAAATGTCCTACTCCAGGCTGTAACTCTCTAGGTGAGTGCGCCCAGCTTCACGATGCCTGTGTTCTGTGCTTCTCGCCCTCTGGACTTGGGCTCCTGAAGAAATGTTCTGTGTTCCCTTGTGACCTAGCTCCTTAGGTTCTTCAGTGGTGCTCAGAGTATCACTGGGTTGCCCACTTGAATATTTTTGCTTCTTGGCCTGTTGTCTGTCCATAATAACAGATCCGATTGCAAGGAAATTAAGTGGGATGCACCGTTCTGCTTATTGAGAGCTTCCCCCCCGTGAAAAATTTCCTCCTTTTTCCTGCAAAAAACAAAACAGAGGACCATTTACCTTCAGACAACTCATTGTATGGCGCGTAGCTCAAACTCAATGAGTGTAAGCTAATGCACAACCCCGGTTGTGCGGCCACAGCTGCTAAGGAAGTGAGAAAAACAGATTTCTTGTTGCGTGGCTTTGAAACTAAAAGGGCACAGAGGAGACCCCGGCCTTTTGTGACTTCAGTGGTTTTAGGTCTTGTGTGCTTAATCAATACAAACCAGACAAGTATTTCTTCTCAGATAAATGAGTATGTCTTTGTTTTCTTATGACCTTGACTCCTGACTGACAGATTCTTATAGTGGTTTAAACCTTATCAATTCTCCTTAGGTGAGCTTCAGTGCACATGTTGGGCGTAAGTTTTTGTCTAGAGTTGGAAGGTGCTGACTTTGAGATCACAGGCATTTCTCCACCGGGTCTGCTTCTCGAATTTGTGAACTTGTGAATGTGGCCATCAGGTTCAGAAAAGGTAGAACAGAGTGAGCTGCTGCTTTGTGGGCCCACAGTATGTTTTCCCTAGTATTTAATTTATTTGGATCTTTTCCGGGTCTTGGCACTGGTTTCTCAGATAATTTGAACTCAGAATGCACAGGGCGTAAATTCCCCTGAATGTCATACCAGCCTTCGCTCAAAGAAGCTAATTGGTTCAGGCCTAAATCTGTTTCCTTGCGCAAATAATGAAAAAGTAAGACTAGACCTCATCATATAAACACCAGTGTTTAAGAGCTAGCCAACATGCTCTAAGAGGGTAAGGGGATCGACTTGCCGCACAGCAAGGAAAGGGACTCCAGCACTGCTGGTCACTGTCCGTGCATCCCTAAGTTGTTCCCTTTATGTCGTATGCTTAATTGGCTATTCAGTACATAGTTATTGAATGTTTGCTATGTAGCGGATACTGTTTTAGGTTCTGGGGATGTAGCTATGAACATGTCAGAGTTCCTACCCTCACGGAGCTTATAGTCTAACTGGGAAGGTCAAAACAGGTAGGTGTACAATAGGTCAACTAGAGACCATTCTCTGAAGGAAGATAAGGTAGTGCTGAGAGGGCAAGTAAGGTGTTGTGCATATGTACGGCCATGCACACCCACACACACACCAGTGCAAAGGGTATGGGACGGGAGAATGCTTAGGCTGTTGGAGGCACACTTAGGGGCCACTATGCCTAGGGCGGAGCAGCCACAGTGGACAGGAGGAGGTGAGGTCAGAGTCGGGCCTGACCGTGTGTTATCTTTGCTCAGTACTTAACCCCCTTAATGGAATAGATGAGCGGATAAATACAAATCTGTTGCATCAGAGAAAGTTCACTTTGAATTTTGGTGTTCATCTGCTGGCAAAGTTTGAAAAGTGTGAACCTGAGCTTCCAAAATTATTTTTGATAAGGCGGCACCCGGCTGGCTCGGTCAGTAGACCATGTGGTTCTTGATCTCGGTCGTGAGTTCAAGCCCCACATTGGGCAGAGATTACTTAATAAAAAAAAAAAAATCCGTTGCCAAAATTACTTTTGATCCTGTTCCACTCTTTATGTTTGGGAAAATAATGTCGTTAATTTGTGTGTGTGTGTGTGTGTGTGTGTGTGTGTGTGTGTGTGTGTGTATAATTTTGGTATAAAAGTATTATGTGCTTGTACAAACTTACAAGCCCTGAAATGAATAAGTAAAAGTTCTCCTTCACTCATATCCTCAGATATAAAACTATTCTTGGTAGTTTTTTATGAATGCTTCTAGTAAGTTTGTGTGTTTGTATGTACATACACATGTATATGTACATATATTTCCTTTTTGTTATTCACAAAAGGGAAAATACAGTGGTTGGTTTGGCATCTTGGGTATTTTACTTACTTAGGGTTCCATCTATTTATTTATTTATTTATTTATTTATTTTTATTTTTAAAAAAAAAATTTTTTTTTTTCAACTTTTTTTTATTTATTTTTGGGACAGAGAGAGACAGAGCATGAACGGGGGAGGGGCAGAGAGAGAGGGAGACACAGAATCGGAAACAGGCTCCAGGCTCCGAGCCATCAGCCCAGAGCCTGACGCGGGGCTCGAACTCAAGGACCGGACCACGAGATCGTGACCTGGCTGAAGTCAGACGCTTAACCGACTGCGCCACCCAGGCGCCCCGGGTTCCATCTATTTAAAAGAATACAGAGCATTCCATTATATTGAAAGCTTATAAATTAAAATAAAATTTTTTTTTTATGTTTATTTATTTTTGAGAGAGAGAGAGAGAGACAGAACATGAGTGGGAAGGGGCAGAGAGAGAGGGAGACACAGAATCGGAAGCAGGCTCCGGGCTCTGAGTTGTCAGCCCAGAGCCTGACGCGGGGCTCGAACCCATAAGCCGCGAGATCATGACCTTGAGCCGAAGTCGGACGCTTAACCGACTGAGCCACCCAGGCACCCCTAAAGCTTATAAATTTTTTAAATTGTACAGTGTAAGTTGACATTTAGATTTCTCATTTTTAGCTACTTTGAATATTACTATAGTGGATAGTCTTGTACGTATGTAGTTTGATGTCTTGCTAGAAAACCTGTGGAATAAATTTGTAACAATAGAATTGCTAGATCAATAGATTAGCTATCCTATTTATAAAACTTTTAATATAGACTCATTTGATTGGTTTTAGTTTATTTATTATAAACTAAGACATTTGAATAATTTACTCAGAAGATATAGATGAATAATATCTTAGAAATATCTACAGAAATATTTTTTGGAAATAATCTACAGAAAGAAGACTTTCTAAAACATGGATGCTTTACATTTTGTACACGGTGTTTGATCACTGAGGTTAGTTTTTTGTGTGCAAGATAAATTGAACAGATCTCTAAAATCACATTTTTAATAACACAATCCTGGGGAAATGGCAGTCCGCATAACATGTATTAATTCCTGTCTCTCCCAATACGTGAACTATTGTTCTTTAAAGCTTACTTTATAAATCATATATGATTTTTAAAATCCTATTGTCTCTATTACCTGAAGGTTTTATAAGCTTTTTGGTTAAAGAGACGTATAAAAAGGAAGTAATGTTCAGTTCCCTGTGTGTTTCCCAAAACCACATGAAAAATTAAAAAGTGAAGAGATACCCCTTTAAAGTGAGCTTTTTGTATTGTTAACTCCTCACGTTATCCCCTCATAAGAAGGAGCTTTGTGCTAACTTGTGCCTGTTTATTTGTGTTACAGTGGTATATTAGTTTCAGGTGTATGATATAGTGACCCAGCAATTCTATACATTACCCAGTACTCATGAAGCTAAGTGTACTCTTGAACCCGTTTATCTGTTTCACCCCTTTTTCCACGTGCCTTCCGTCTTTGGCGTCACCACTTTGTTCTCTGTATTTAAGAGCCTGGTGTTTGTTTGTTTGTCTCTTTTTTTTCTTCGTTTGTTACTCTGAAACAATTCCACTTATGAGTAAAATCATATGGTATTGGTCTTTCTCTGACTCACTTATTTCACTTAGCATTATGCCGTCCATATTGTATAAAATTTTTTTTTGAGTTTTTTTGTCTTGAGAGAGAGAAAGCACAAGTGAGGGAGGGGCAGAGAGAGAGGGAGAGAGAGAATCCCAAGCAGGTTCCGTGCTGTCAGCGTGGAGCCGATGTGGGGCTTGAACCCACGAGCCGCGAGATCATGACCCAAGCTGAAGTCAGACACTCAACCTACTGAGCCACCCAGGTGCCCCTATACCATCCATATTGTAAATGGCAAGATCTCATTCTTTTTTATGGCTGAGTAATATCCCATTATTAAAAATACCATCTATTAAAAAGTCTGATTACAGAAGCCTAAATCTTTAAGCAAAATCAGCCCCCTTCCAAAAAAATGAATATATTTAACCTGATTCAAAATTGTCAACATATGTTTATTTGCAGAATAGAAGAGTCCATTTTCTTTTTCATTTTCCACAAGTTTCTTTTGATTATTGAAAGGAGTTCAATTCGGATTGGGTAGCATTGCATAATAGAAAGGAAGGAGCACCTGTTATACATATAACTTGATAATTTAGCAACGGAAAGTTAAGTTTCACCAAAAGAAAATGTTTCTGTTTGTAATTTTGTTCCTTTTTATAAATATATGGCTTTATGATTTTTTAGAATTTGAGAAATACATTATCAGAACAGAAGGAACTGGGGTGCCTGGATGGTTCAGTCAGTTAAGCGTCCAGCTCTTGACTTTGGCTCAGGTCATGATCTCACAGTACCTGGGTTCGAGCCCCGCATCCGGCTCTGCGCTGTTAGCACAGATTCTGTCTCCCTCTCTGTCTCTGCCCCTCCCCTGCTTGCTCTCTATCTCTCTCTCAAAATAAGTAAAAATAAACTTTAAAAAAAAAAAAAAAACAGAAGGAGCTACAGTTTATATTAAACATACACAAGTATGTTCAAAGATTGCCAGATCCCTCCTGGGGCAAAAAAGAATTCATCAGTGGGTGCAAGTTATGGCCCTGGCAGCACTTACTTTTGGTGGATTCAATCTGTGATCAGATACATATTGGATAGAAATGATACAGCCAAATTACACAGTTGTCCTATAGAAAACTTATCACTTTGGGGCGCCTGGGTGACTCGGTTGAGCGTCCGACTTCAGCTCGGGTCATGGTCTCATGGCCTGTGCGTTCGAGCCCCACGTCGGGCTCTGTGCTTGACAGCTCAGAGCCCAGAGCCTGCTTCCGACTCTGTGTCTCCCTCTCTCTCTGCCCCTCGCCTGCCTGCTCTCTGTCTCTCCCTCAAAAATAATAAACATTAAACAAATTTTTTTCACACACAAAAAAACCCACGTCACTTTATGAGCTTAAATCTTCTGTCTCGAGATTAAGTTTTTTCCTCTTTTAACAGGACATCTTACAGGAAAACATGAGAGACATTTCTCCATCTCAGGATGCCCGCTCTATCATAACCTGTCCGCTGATGAGTGCAAGGTAATTGTATTCATTATTTGACTCTATACTTAATCTAGTGAGTGCTTTTCTGTTGCCAGGCACTTGGCTAAACACTGGGGATACAATGTGAACAAAATAGGCAAGGTCCCTTTTCTTATCTTCCAGTGGAGGAAACAATAAAAATACAGCTGGGTTTTTTAAAAAAAGATTTAAACAGATAAATAAAAGAATTACAGTATGTAATGACTGCTTCGAAAGAAATTAATAGGGAGATCTGGAACATTTGGAATATCATCCTGTGTGCATTGATATTTTCCATCGAAAATTGACTTCGACGAGGCAGGGACCTTTTCCACGAGGAATTAATTTGCCTAAATATGTGATCTCAGTATTTATGCATTAAGTTCTCTTCTCGTGAATCTGTGAAGACATTTTGCTCTTTAAATTTTTGCATGATTATTTTCCTTTGGCTCTCTTTCCGCAGAATACGTTTCCTTTTTGTTACTCTCAGTCACACCCACTCTTGGCCAATTTTTGTCTTAAATTCTTGAAAGATACAGTCCTACGTAACTTTTGGGATTTGGGGGTGATGGATTTAGGAGAGCCTAAGATCCTATTTTGTGGGCTCCTGTATAGGCTGCTGTTACCAAGGATGAAACTAATAATGGGGAAGCAGGAGTTGCAAACACGCTTAATTAAATGCATTGCGTGGGTAGTGTTGGGACAGGTTATCAAAGCTCATGACATCAAAGCATTAACTGTTCCTGTGGTTGTTATTTTCTGACAACGCCAAGGTCACAGATTTATTCCCGTCTGAGCCAGTTTCATCCTAAGAAAAGTTAGAATCCCTAACTAACACTAGTTCTTTCCGATTCAGGAATTTGTCCTCATTTTCTTAACGAGACCACACGATGGGAAGTTTCTTTGCATGTTTAGTCTTTCGGCAAAGTAGTAGACTTTGAAAGCTTACACGGATTTCAAGGTTGAAGACACTGTCATTTTTCTTTATTCCAAATCTCTTGTGTAAGCAGGCTCCATTTCTTCTGCTCTGTGTAAGAGTGAGTGGTTGGTCTGCCCATTATCTTCCCGTTAGTCTGAGACCAGATCCCAACAGGAGCAGCTCTGCCGGTATCTGCAGCAGAAGCCGACAAGGCTTTGGGTCTTTCGTTCTCTGAAAATAACCGTGATCTCTTTTTTGGGAGTTGTCCTCTACCTCTTGACTTTAAATATCGTGATCCGATACTAAGCGTGGTCTCGCGTTGACGTCTTCCTCGGGTACAACTTTCAAAAATTGTTGGCTTGTAGCAATGTGAACGAGTTACCTTAAGCAATTTATTTTCAAAAAAGAAAAAGAAAAATGCCAGTTTGGGGAAGAAAGTTACGAAGAAAAGGAAAGCATTTCCTGAATTTTTCCTCTGTCGTGTTTTCTTCTTTGCAAGAGAAATCAGGCTCAGCATAATCCATCTTGACTACTGGAACTTGGACGATCCAGGGGATTTCGGAAAGATATAGGTTTTTATTATATTTGGAATGCCAAGTGGAAGAATTATAGACTAACTCCTCACCTAAATTGAAAGCTCTGTCATTTTTAAAGTACTTGCCTATATGTGGTCACTCTGAGTGTCCCAGTGGACAATTGCAATCAGCGTTAGGACCAAATTTATTCAGTTCCAGATTGCTGTGCCAAACACCGTGACAGATATCTGTGGGTCCTGTGAATGCAGTAAAAGACTGCGTTCGAGGAGCTAACGTTCTCGCAGGGGGAGGCAAAACACATACAAACTAATAAGTGAAGAAGAATTTCAAGCAGTGATAAATGCTGCGAGGAACCAAAAACTACAAACACAGAGAGTGGCTGTTTGGGGGTGACGGGGATACGGCACTGCTTCCGCTTGGGTTGTTCAGGAAGACCTCCTGGAGGAGTTGGCATCTGACCTGAGACGTGGCTGATGGGCAAGGAGACGGTTGTGTCTGCATCTAGGAGGAGAGACGTTAAGTGGAAGGACGAGCAAACACAGAGGCTGAGAGGTGGGGGTAAACGCCTGGGTTTGAGGGACCAAGAGTAGGCCAGCGTGGCTGGAACATGATTGGGAACGCGGAAGCCGGATCCAGATCGTGAAGGACCTGTTAAGGCCTTGGCGTTGGAAGCGCGTCTTTACTGTGATGGCGGCGGGACGCATTTGGAGGGCTTTAGCAGAGGTGTAATAGAATTTTCACGAGCACTTTCTAAAAGTCACGGCTGGTTCGTGGTGTGGAGAACGGACTGGAGGGGGCAGGCGCTGACCCGGGTAGACTAGTTGGCAGACCGCTCTGGGCTCAGACAGGAGCTAGTGGCCTGGACTGGCGTTGTACCAGTGGAGATAGTAAGAGCTGATTGGACTCGGGATACGTTTTGGAGGGGAGCAGCCTGATAGACTTGCTGATGGATTTTGTGATGCGAGGTGTGAGACAAAGAGAAGCAACGAGGGCGACCTTCTCGTTTCTGACGTGGTGAGTGGCTTAGAAAGCGTTGCCGTCGATAGACGGAATGTTTGGGAGGAGCCGATCTGTGGGAAGATGTCAGTCATTGTGTTTTGACCTGCCGAGTCCTAGCGTGAAGTTGAACAGGCGGTGGGATACGAGCCCTCTCCTTCCGGGAGATGGTCCTGAAACGGTTGGGAGAGCTGATGTGATCCGTCTTAGGATCACCCGACTCCAGAGGTCAGTTTCCCTGTAGACTTGACCCCGGGTGTCCGCCCTTTCCCTCGCACTTCTTTGCCCTGTGTTTGCACTTCCTCACGGTTTCTTGTTTCTTACCCACTGTACGGTGGGAAGGGTCCAGGCTCAGAGTCCTCAGACTGAATTAAGATCTTAGCCTTACCACCGGTCAGCGGTCTTGGTTTCACTTCTCTGACTCTAGTTCGTGGTTGAGGCGACAGACTGTGACGCCTGCCTCGCCTGTTCTTGGAGAGATTGTGCTAATAAACGCGAAGACCCTTTGAAGGTGAAAGTGCAACGTAAATTCAAGGGATGACCATTGTATTCTTATGCTTTCAGTAAACTTAGTCTTAGAAGCAGGTGGATTTATTGACGTTGTTGATGGTTGCAGGTGAGAGCACAGAGCCGGGATAAGCAGATAGAAGAAAGGATGCTGTCCCACAGGCAAGATGACAACAACAGGCATGCAACCAGGCACCAGGTATGGGCCTTGTTAAACTCTGGCCGCTCACAGTCTGAGAGCCAAGTCTGGGATCTCCTCTGCCCCGTTAACGGTCTTTAGGTCTATCTGTGCCTCTCGTTCCCTGTGGTATTTCTAAATAACTGGTCTTCAGTCATAAACTCAGAAGCGTTTTTGTTTTGTTTTGTTTTTCCAAAGAGTAAAATTTCGTGAAGCAAACACCTCTGCCTCATAAATGAAGGACCCGTGCTATTTATGATAATGATAGTAATAGTGATAAAAGATAATCCTCATTCTTTGAAAGATACACTTGCTGCTCTGTTTCCTCACTTTGCATCTACTTTTTAGCCCTTTGTTACTTTCAAACCCCTTCGCTTTGCTGGCATGTTTCCGAGGTCACCGGTGACTTTTCCTTAGCATTTGACACTTGTTGGTCATGTCATTTCTCTTCCATTTCTCTCTTCCCTTGGATTCTTAGATGCTGCTTTGCCCTAATTTGTCTACCTCTTTGAACGTTCGTGCTTGTTGATTACGCTTAAATTCCTAGTTCTTCCACGAATGCCTTTGGTCTTGGGTCTTGCTGTTTTTCTGCCTAACTCTGTGCCTATACCAAGAAGAAATTCTGCTTATCCTTCAAGGCCTTCAGCACCTCTCAGCCGTGGTAGGAATTCTTCCCAGATCTCCTATCAAGAATGAATTTCTTCCTCATCTGTTCCATTGTAATGTTCTCAGAAGGCCGGTTTAGCCTTTATCACAGTTCATCATACGGATGTCTGTTTTTGTGGTTAGATTGTAGGTGGATAGCAGAGGAAGGCATGGTGAGGAGGGAGAAGTTTGGGTTTGGAGACAGACAGATCTGGATTTGAATACTGTGATTCTGTGACTCTACCTGTGTGGTCTTGGGCCGGTCAGCTAACCTCCCTAAACTTTCTGTCCTTGTAACACACCTGGCATTTTTTTGTTAATAAAAACGAGTGAAGAAGAATACCTACCTGGTAGGGTCGTCAGCTAACAAAATACCTATCCCCAGTGCTTGGCAGGTAATACGCACTCTGTAAGTGGTAGCTCTCCTTTTTTTCATTGTCTGTCTTGGGTTCTAATCTTTCTCAGTGTAAAAATTGTATTCCTTGTCGTATCAGTACTTGGAAAACAGTAAATGTTCGATAAATGCTTACTGAATTGAAATCATCTTTATTTTATTCGTGTTGCTCTGGTGGAGACGTCCCTCCTTAATATGTGTTCTTTTGGGCTTAATATTTAAAATAAACATGAACTGCCTGTAACCACGGTGGTCTGGGAACCCAATTTGGAATTTGAAAATTGCCGTCATAGGCATAGGGTGGTCTTCACACGTCTGGCGTTTTTTTCTTCCCTGCCATGTTTTGTTTTGTTTCGTTTCATTTTGTTCTACATTTTGAAACGTACTGACATAATGAGTTTTCTGGCTAGCTTCTCAGTTTTCTCTTTCCTTTCAGGCACCAACAGAGAGGCAGCTGCGGTATAAGGAAAAGGTGGCCGAACTCAGGAAGAAAAGGAATTCTGGGCTGAGCAAAGAGCAGAAAGAGAAATACATGGTGAGAAAACGTTGACCATTGGCATGAACTCTTGTAATTGCATGTGATTGCTTTTGGGTTTCTAAACTCTGCTTTTCAGATTTGCTGTAAACGGTTAAATTTAGCCCCTTGAACAAATACCGAGATATTGGAGATGTCTGTATAAGGAAAAGTATTCCAACTGAGTGAGAGTCTGTGTATTTTTAATGGGAAAGCAAAATTCCTACATGATAAAGAGTATTAATTGGGGGATGTATTCTATATAATAAGATTTCTTTGGTAGTATTTTAATTTTTTTCTAGTTTTAAAAGTAATGCACATTTGTAATAGGGAATACAGACCAATTAAGAAAAGTACAGGGAAATAGGGACGCCTGGTTGGCTCAGTCAGAAAAGCATCGGACTCTTGATCTTGGGGTTGTGAGTTTGAGCCCCACATTGGGTGTAGTGGTTACTTAAAAGTAACCACAGTTAGCGTCTGGGGGGAGAGCCTCCTGACCTTTTCTGACCTTTTACATAATGCCTTATTTATGTCATTTGGATATTACTGTAAGTACAGCTTTGAATTTCTGTGTTTTCACTTAAATGGTTTGAACTAATTTCCTCAAGTTCATGAAAAATTCTTCAAAACACTTTTGCATAAAATGTAAATAAAGACTTCTTTTAAATGTGATATGTGAATATATGTAATTGATAAAGATTTATAAACGTGTTCATAAATGCTTACTATTGAAAATACCAAAGGGCACCTGGGTGGCTCAGTTGGTGAAGCATCCGACTTTGCCTCAGGTCATGATCTCGCAGTTCATGGGTTCGAGCCCGCCTGAGGCTCTGAGCTACCCGCCTGAAGCCTGCTTCAGATCTTGTGTCTCCCTCTCTCTCTCTGCCCCTCCCCCACTCGCACTCTGTCTCTCAAAAATGAATAAACGTTAAAGAAAAGAAAGAAAGAAAATACCAAAAATACAGAGAATAAAAATCACCCTCTGAGATGTAACCCCCTGGGTGTTTCGGTGTGTGATCTCTGGGTCTTTTTCTGATGTTTATTTTTTCATGGAATTGGAATTTTGGCTTCTTGAGTCATCAGACTAGATGGGTTGTGAGTGCTTAGACAGTCAGCGTGGCTTCACTAAGGCCAAAACGTGCCAAACTACGTATTTACTTTATTTGGTGGTCCTCCCTGCCCTGAGAATGAGAATCTTACGAATAAATGGCAACAGCCAGTAGGAGATGGATGGTGGGCTAATTTGTAGCTAAACACCTACACCAGACTGTTGGGTTTGTAGAGGGAGGGCTCTAGTATGAGGCTGACTGCTGCTTCCCGGGCTTTTATTCACATGTTGGGTAGATGGGGCATAAATAATACGGTGATAGCATTTATCGAGTGCTTGTGTGTTAGGTGTTATGGTTATGTTGTTCCCATCATTTCTAGGACAGCCCTCTATGACGGATGGCGTCTCACCTATTTCGTAGATAAGAATGGAGAGGTTTAGAGAGGTAATTTGCCCAGAAATCATATGAGTATAAGGAGTGTCCAAAGGAAAAGCTCCTGAAGTTTATCTTACAAACATTTACTTTGCAATAATTTGAGCTAGGTGATGGGGACCCAACCTTCCTGTTAAAAATGCTGGGTAGGGTATTTTTTTTAACTTAAAAAAAGATGTGTATGAAACTAGAAGAAATACTTTTAATACTGAGAACCTAAATCGTAGATAACAGAGTCCAAATTCAAAATATACTGGTCAGATGGGCCCAGAAGAACCTGAAGAAATTGTAATAGCTTCAAGATATTGGTGAATGGTTTTTTCACATGCTAATATGCGTGTGAACTCTATAATGGTCTCCCTAGGATGAGCCATCCACTCCACTTAACAACCATTATCTCCTATTCTCTGGGTGGGAGGTGGAGTCTAGGATCAAGTGGGAAGGGCTAGAATCGGAGGTTTAAAAGGGAAGTTTCCCCCGTGCCCTTCCTTTCCTGCGCAAGGATACTTTTCTCTACTATCATGGTGAGATTTGATACTAATTAAGAACTGGGTTATTTTTATGCTTCGGATTTTCTATGAATATTGCCTCTTTCTTCTTGCTTAATATTTAGTAAAATGTTTTTTAAAGAGGCCATCCTCTTTTGCCTGTGCACTCGGGCTGGAGATCTGAGTCGGGAGCTTTGGGCCTTTGGCAGACCGCAGTGGGTGCAGCGACTCGGGACAGAATTTACCAAGGACTCCTTAGCGCAGCTAACCCTTCCCCTTTGCAGCTTTCCCTTTCAGTCTAAACTCTCAGACTCTGAGTGTCAGAGATTTGGTTTTTTTGTTTTTTGTTTTGTCTAGGAATGTGTAGTGCCTTTGGGTTTGTTATATTTTTATTTATTTGTACTGTCATGCACATTTTCAGATGAAGAAATGGAGGCATAGAATTCTGATCCTCGAGGTGCTCATTTAGAGATAGAAGAATGAAGCTCCTTTTTGAAGGTGTAGGAGCATTTTCTTTCTAGATTCATTAGGGTGGATAGTGGTGGTTTTTGGCATTAACCTGATAGTGCGTCTTACGCTCAATTCCTGGTGCCGAGTATAATGCCTGGCATATAGTAGGCACTAAGTAAATAGCTTATAGTTGTGCTTGGCCCTCTGGTTGGCATCAGTTGAAATAGATGAAGTTCTTAGAAGCAGAGAGAATCACGCTCTGGCTATTTTCCTAGGAACACAGACAGACCTATGGGAATACTCGGGAACCTCTCTTGGAAAACCTGACTAGCGAATATGACTTGGATCTTTTCCGAAGAGCGCAAGCCCGGGCTTCAGAGGATTTGGTGAGTATGAAAACCTTCAAGCTCTGGACCACTTGGGAAGGGCATGTGGGACTGCCAAGAAGAATGATCAGCCATCAGTTGGCCAGGAATTAAACAAACGTACTTTGCCGCTTGAATCTCTTTCCCCTTCCCCCAGCTATCCAGCTTCGAGGTGATCCACCCCATTCATGGTTAAAATTAATTACCCCTCCTCCCTTCTCTTTCCTTTGCCTGATGGGTTTTCTCTCTCCCTTTCACCTCCCGGAAGGACCAGTTCCGGGTGTGGAGGTATTGAGGCTGGTAAAGACAATAGGTGCCCCTGGGTCTCAGTTGGGTAATTTGCAATTCTGAGAGCCTCTGGACTGGTTGATGAGTCTCTCCGTTCTCTTAACCCCCTGCAGGAACTTGGCTTAGGTTTAGCAGTTTCTTCAGCCCTTCCAGGCTAGCTCTAAAAGAATAGTGAAGAGGAATAAGGGAAAAGACTGTAGGTGGATATTTTAGAAAATTCAGCGTTGACCTAGCCAAGTTTCATACATGAAGCTGGTTTTGTGTTCTGCTTTTTATTTACAGTTAGTTTTACACGTAGTTTTGATACCCTAGGCAGAATTTTCAACAGCGTTGCTTTTAAAAACTGTGGTACCTCTGATTTAACAGATTAAATGTGTTGAGGGAAACTTAGCTTAAAACCTGAACATCCCGTTAAACCTTTTTTTTTTTTAATTTTATCAAACACTTAATTTACAAATCCTCCTATAGACTTACTGGAAACTTAGAGGAGGCAGGGTTTGATGGCTGCCCTGGGCTGGGCTGGGTTGGGCTGCTGTGCTATGGCTGGCTTTCTCTGTTCTGCTCCGGAACAGAACATTCCCCAGGTTAGTCTGTTTCACCGCTCTCCACCTGGTTATGCTGACAAATTCTAGCGACTGAGTAGAGATAGATCCCCAAAAGTATTTTCTACTTTATCTGGAGTTTAGATTACAGAATTAAAGCACCCATCCATGTTTCAGGAATGTTTTTTTTCTCAGGGACCGAGGTTGAGAGGATGGCCCTCTATCCCAGTAGATTTCTGTCCCAACGATCCATGAGCTTTAGAAGCAGATCTCAAAGCACATTCTAGATATTCTCTTCTGTTTCATTTTAGAAGTGTCCAGTAAGGGTGGGGCATTTGCATTCTTGGTAGATTGCTTTAAAATTTGGTTTGGTGCAGGCTGGTTAAAAACAAAATTTTACCAAGGACTTGTTCTGAGGTTCAAGAGACAAGGCCTGGAGCATGGTAGGGGGGAGCAGAGAGAAGCCGCTTGCTGTCTGTTGAGACCTGTGCCAGGCAGTGTGTAGGCAGGAGTTTTCTAGAAGCCTTCCTGATTATCCATGCCCAGGTAGGTAGCCCTCCATAGTGCAGATTTCTCGTGAGTTAGAAGCCAGTTCTATTTTTCTCATAGCCTAGGGTGGTAGTATGCATAGTAAGCTAACTACGGGTTTTTTAATAACACAGATGATCAATTCTAATCTTCTGACTTTGGATTTCTTCTCCACACTAGGAGAAGTTACGGCTGCAAGGCCAAATCACAGAGGGGAGCAACATGATTAAAACAATTGCTTTTGGTCGTTATGAGCTCGATACTTGGTACCATTCTCCCTATCCTGAAGAGTATGCACGATTGGGACGTCTCTACATGTGCGAATTCTGTTTAAAATACATGAAGAGCCAAACGATACTCCGCCGGCACATGGTAAGTTGTCCGGGTCTGGGGTTCCGCAATCATGATGGTGATGAGCTTTGGAGCTCCAGATATTGCTGTCTGTCTGGATGGCCTTTATCCATGCATCTCTCCGTGGTCCATAGCAATGAGATGAAGGCATAGGAAATTGAAAGCCACATCTCAGGGTTGGGGGATTCAGCCTGTGGCAAGGTGTGCTGTGTGGCACCTGAAACAACTGATGTCCCTTAACCACATCCTGTCATACACATTGCCTGCTCCTTTCTGTTTCTCCTTGGGATATAAATGACCTGCCTGCAGTTTTTATGTGTCCCAAGCTAGATGAAAACAAATAGACTTCATTAGATTAGACTTCATTAGACAGAGCAAGGACAACGTTGACTCACCTTTGTATATCCCTAGCAACCAGTGTGGGCAGTAAATGCCCAGTGACTGTTGAATGAGTGCTTATTTAAAGGAGGCAAGTTATGAAATTTACAAAATGGGTCCTTTGGTGCCTTCTCAAGATTAGTGCTTTCTGGTTCCTGAACATTGTCCTTCTGATTTAAATAGGAATAAAGACATGACACTCACTTTATTGGTTACTAGATATTTTGTAGCTTGAGCCATTTTTCTTTCCCTAGTTGTGGGGTGAAAAGTCTTGTCTGAAACATGGGAATTTCTGGGAGCAGAGATGGGGAAAGACTGGAGCGTTTCCGGCAGGGAACCTTCCTTTCCCTGTTTCTGCAGTCACAGCATATTTGGCTCTAAAACCTTTCAGGGTGTCTTTTCTTCTGTTCCCTCCCCCCTTATTTTCCAGGATTTCCATATGGCCAGCGTCTACAACCCAGGGTTTCTGTCTTTCCACTCTTCTCCCTAGTTGGGTTGGGGGATAACTGCATTTTTGTGTTCCCGTCGCTGAACACATGGTCTGTAGTGTTGTGGCCCAGAACCGCCCCTGTGAATTAAGCCATTCAGACCCCTGCACGCTTGACTTCGGGTAGAGAGGGACTGCTGGAGAGATGGGCAGGACTGGTGGAGACACCAGTGTGGGGAGAGGGTGGGGAGCGGTACCATAAGGCCTGGTCTCCAACCGTTGTAGACCATGAGGGGAAGCTAAAATACCGTGCTGCTGCGTGAAAGTAAGGCTGGTATTTTTATGGATGTGAACTTCTCACCATTTAAGTCTTTCCTCTTCCTTTTTGTTTCTGGTTATTTAGTGGCATTAACCAATGAAGTAGTCAAAAAGGGCAGGAAATAGTAGTAGAAGGGTAAAAAAAGGGTTTGGATAAATCTGAAGGCCAGGTAAACATTATGTGTATTTGAGGACCTCCTGCATTAAGTGAGGTGCAAGAATCGAATTTCCGGAAATGAAAACCTGTTTTCGTCCACACCTCCTCTGATTCCCATTGCTTTAGGAGTAATCACTGATGTGGGCCTTCTTTGGCCTTTTGGCCAAGAGTTTGGCTTCTGTTTCTAAACAAGTGAGTGTCACACTAATTAGGTTATTGGAAAGAGCCAGCATGAATAAGGAGGTGGATAAAGGAACAGACTGGGTGGAGCTTTCTTGAAGTAATTCCAGTTAATACTTGGATTTACATGTGACCAATTGGGCCATGATTCTTGAGTTGAACAAAAGTCACAATAAAACTTGGTAGAAAATGTTCCACGTACATGCGCTTCTTAAATGATATTTTAAAATGTATTCAGGGGCGCCTGGGTGGCTCAGTCGGTTAAGCGTCCGACTTCAGCTCAGGTCACGATCTCACGGTCTGTGAGTCCGTGAGTTTGAGCCCCGCGTCGGGCTCTGGGCTGATGGCTCAGAGCCTGGAGCCTGCTTCCGATTCTGTGTCTCCCTCTCTCTCTGCCCCTCCCCCGTTCATGCTCTGTCTCTCTCTGTCTCAAAAATGAAAAAAAAAAAAATGTATTCACATAAAACTTTTCAAAAGAATTCATCCATGTACAGCAATGGCTGACAGCCTGCATTAAATCGGTTAAGAGGGCACCTGAGTGGCTTAGTCCATTAAGCGACTGACTTCAGCCCAGGTCATGATCTCAAGGTTTGTGAGTTCGAGCCCTGTGTCTGTGCTTACAGCTCAGAGCCTGGAATCTGCTTCAGATTCCGTTTCCCTCTCTCTCTGCCCCTCCCCTGCTTGTGCTGTCTCTGTCTTAAACCTTAAAAAAAAAAATTAGATCTGTTAGCCATTGAAGGTGAGGAAAGGGGGGGGGGGGTACATTGTGCCCCCTTGTGGCCGGGTGCCCATTTACCCCTGCAGTTTCTTGTTGCTTGACTTTTTTTTTCCTTTTTTTTTTTTTTTTTAAGCCACAGAAAGGACTTGCTCCTCCTATTCCTTATATACCAAAGGGAACACTTTGGTGGGGGTAGTTTTTATTACAGGCCTATTTTCTGATCTGAAAACCAAGACTAATGGCTAGGTGGTAGCAAAGTGTACTGGTAAAGGTGAACGTCAAGTATTCTTGCCCTTACTTAGCAACTCTAAGCTGCTGGAAATAAGCTGCTTAAGAATTTCCTGTTGGCACAAGGCGTTTTATAATAAGGGTATTTTTTATTTATCTGTCTTTTACGCAGTAGATGATTTTAATCTCCTGGGTTGAAGCAGGGCCAGAATACCATCTAGAAATCTTGTTCTAAACTGCTATAAAAATACCATAAAAACATTACTATGGTTTTAGAAGACTTTAATTGTTTTACTGAAACAAACTCTCTCTTGCTGTACCTTCTCAAGTGTGTCAGCTGTCTTGTCATCTCCGCTAACTAAAGTTTGACCTGTGATTCATTTTCCCTCTTGAGCGGTAGTCTTGTTGGGGAAAGCTTGTTTCCCTGATATGAATTCCATTCTCCTGCAGGCTAAATGTGTGTGGAAACACCCACCCGGCGACGAGATCTATCGCAAAGGCTCCGTCTCTGTGTTTGAAGTAGATGGCAAGAAGAACAAGGTAAACAGTGGCAGGAGGGGTGGCTGCGTCGGCGGTGGTGGTGGTGGTGCATATTCACAGGCTTCAGAAGGCGTGTGTTTGGTCTCCATCTCGCCCTGTAAAGAAGATAAAGTTCAACTATTGACCAGAGTACACTTGCCGTTTCATCAGCAATAATGATCTTTAATTTTAGGCCTTTATCTGATAAGTGTAGGAGTCGCTGGCCCACACATGAATTCTGTTTCTCGGTTTCCAGATCTACTGCCAAAACCTGTGCCTGTTGGCCAAGCTTTTTCTGGACCACAAGACATTATATTACGATGTGGAACCCTTCCTGTTTTATGTTATGACTGAAGCGGACAACACCGGCTGTCACCTGATTGGATATTTTTCCAAGGTCAGCAGGATCTGGAGATTAAGAAGCTAATGGCCACAGCAGGGGTGATTGATGTTGGCATATGGGGACCCAAATCACTGACAAGGAAGAGGCAGTACCCTGGACAGTGATGACCGCCCTTCCCTTGCAGGGGCGGGGGCTCGGGGCTCGGAAATCCATGTATCAAAGGCTGTTTAATGAAAATGTGCAATTCTTTATTGAAAGCTTCTGGTTTATTCATTTCTGGACTTGTGGGCTGGAGCTGCCTATTAATTATTGGCCAAGGCCCTGCCTGCTAACCCTTAAAACCCACATTTTGTAGTCAAGCCAACCCTCCTGGCTCTGCCCTCTGTTATTAGCCTAAAACCAGGAATATATTCCTTTTGCCTGGCTTTCTAGCTGGGCTCTTTTCAGTGATAACCCCACTGTGCCTTTGAAGACCGAAGGCCAGATTTTGCTTAGGACTTTTTAATATAAACTTTATTGAAGTGTAATCCACATACCATACGAGTCACTCATTCAGAGTGCATACTTAAGTGGTTTTTACTAGAGTTGTGCGGCAACGACACAGGCCCCACTGTTTTCGTTACCCTGGCGAGAAACCCCTAAGCAACATTCCACATTTCCACCCAACCCCTCCCAGCCCTCTATCTCTAGAAGTGTGCCTCTTGTGAACATTTGACATAAGCGGAATCCTCCAGAATGTGGTTTGCTTGTTGACCAACCCCTTCCAAACTGGGGGCTTACTCTTTGGGGTCTCCCTCCTTTCCAGTGGGCAACCCCCTTTTAAAAAAATAGCATTTACAGAGGGTTGCCCGACACCAACTCAGCAGTCGAAACCTCAGACCTCCTTGCCTTGCGCTGTGACTATAAAGAACTCTGAGTCCGCCCCCTGAAAATGAGACTGATCCCAAGAGCTAGGGAAACCCTGGGATTAATGGCTTTGGCCATACCTAGTAGGTGTGGACGTTAACAGCTGTGAGCCGCTCCCCGGGACTGGTTAGCCAGATATTTTGCCGGTGCCTAATTCTGAATCTGTGGGACTGCGGACCCCTCTGGTTCCAAACCCTCGTGACCTGCTTCCATCTGTTTGCTCTTGATTTCAGGAAAAGAATTCATTCCTCAACTACAATGTGTCCTGTATCCTTACCATGCCTCAGTACATGAGACAGGGCTATGGCAAGATGCTCATTGATTTCAGTAAGTGACACTGCTAAGGCCCACGCTCCACAAGGGGCAGGGGCTATGGGAACATTGTCATCTTTCTGTCCTGTGGTCCCTGTAGTTCCGGGCAGGCGTGTAGCAAGTGAATGAATATGTGGAGAAAAATCTGAGCAATTCCGGCCAGCCTGGTATGCAAGGAACCTTCGTTGGACCAACCTGGAGTTGGTACCTGAGAGTAGGAGAAAGAGAGGATAGTGAAGTAAGCTTTTGAGGATTATCCCCGTTTGAGGCTTAGGAACAGCACATACGTGCATAAGGCTTCAAATCTGCTCCCGGATTAGGGATTTCGGTTTTGTAAGGCCTTGTCTAGAGGCAGTCCCTATATATATACCTGGTGGAGGCTTCGGGCCGCATCAATAGTGTATTCTGTATTTAGGAATTTATTTTTAAACCCCAAGTCAATACTCTCGGCACTTTGCCGTCACTTGTAGACACGCACACAGCAGCAAAAAGTCACTGCATTTTCTCAGCTCCAAACAAGCAGGTGCCTTGTTTCAGCATTCATGGTGTAAACAGATGTTTGTTTCACGATCCGTCAGTGCTACATTTTTCATAATTTTGTGCTTTTTGTTGCTGGTTGTATTTGTTGTAAATTTAACACTTATTTTTGAGAGAGAGAGAGAGACAGCATAAATGGAGGAGGGGCAGAGAGGGAGACAGAATCTGAAGCCGGCTCCAGGCTCTGAGCTGTCCACACAGAGCCCGACGCGGGGCTCGAACCCGCAAACCGCGAGATCATGACCTGAGCTGAAGTTGGACGCTCAACCGACTGAGCCACCCAGGTGCCCCTGTTGGTGATTTTAAATTGCCCCTGAGTGTAGTGCTGAAATGCCATCCAGAAAGGCTGTGGGGTGCCTCGCAGAGAAAATACCTGAGTTAGGCAGGCTTCATTCAGGTGTAGGTTGTGGTGCTATTGGCCGGAAGCTGGATGCTAAGGAGTCAACAATGTATGTTAAATAAGTTGTGAAACAGACACAGTTACAATAAGGTTACATAATGGCGGGTTGATGAAAATATGACCGAAGGCTCATAGAAACCGAACCCGGTATTTCCCCTAGGAGCGGTGGTGCGGTATTTGCCGTGACTTCAGAGAACATTTAACTTCTTGTAAATGATAATCAACTGTATTCTATGCAGGGTTCACTGGCCTATGACATGTTTTGGTCAAAATTAGAATTCTTAGAGTTAGCTTTCCAGCTTTTCCATGTTTAAACCACCTGGGAAGAGATGAAATCAGGAAGTGGAACAGTCCCACTACCGGGGTGGGGGTGTGTGTGTGCCTGTAACTCTGAAGAGGTGACACCTATCTTATAAACTTGTCTTCATGGAAAATTTCAAACATCCGTAAAAGTAGAATCATTGCCTAAAACCGTCTGTAATGAATGATTAGCATTTTCTGGCCAGTCTTGTTTTACCTCTGTTTCTACCCTCAATTACTTGGTTGTCTCTAAAAGAAAAGATCTATTTCAGGTTAAAACCTACACAAAACCAAACCTCCCCAAATCCTTTAATAACCTAAGTTAGAGTATTCAGATTTCCTTAATTTTATGATTTTGTTCCTTTAAAAAGCACACGTAATTATTTTTACTTCATTCCAAAGAGAATTGACATATTGGCATTGATAGATGTGGCTTGTAAATCACTTGCAGTCTGAAAGTTCCCACTCCATCTGTTTCTTGTTTTTCTTTGCTATTTATTTGTCGAAAGCAGGTTAGTTTCCCACTAAGGTTTCTCAGAGTGGAGTTTGTGGACTGCATCCCCATAACGAGATGTAGGTACTGAGATAATAATCTATTTGAAAAATTTTTAAATCTCCAAAAACACACAAAGTGACGTAATGAAATGGCTTCCCGTCTCTGTGCCCACTCCCCTGTTCCCAACACACACCTACAGGTAACCATTGTTCTAAAGTTTCTACGTGTGAAACCTTCTCGAGTTTTCTTCCTGTCTCCTACAAGTAAATATTAACATAACGTTCTTTCTTTTGGTTTATCCCGAGGTAGCATACCATACAGCAGCCACACTGTATTTTGTTGAATGTCTGAATCCTAACGTACCGCACAGCAGACGGTTCTCGTTAGGCCTGCCACGTTGGCACAATGTCGTTTGCCGTTCGGATGAAATAACAGTGTGTGTGTTCCATTCCCTGGCAGGTTATTTGCTTTCCAAAGTGGAAGAAAAAGTTGGCTCCCCGGAACGCCCGCTCTCCGACCTGGGACTCATAAGCTATCGCAGTTACTGGAAAGAAGTGCTTCTCCGTTACCTGCATAATTTCCAAGGCAAAGAGATTTCTATCAAAGGTTGGTGTTTTGACTCTTGAAGATGGTTGGTACCCAAGATGTTAATGCCACTGGATAGTCCAGCTTTTCCACTGGCCCCGCTGTGCGTGTAACCTGCAAAGAGAATGCCTCATTCTGTGTCTCATCTGAATATGAGAATAGAAGGCCCACTGAATACGGGGCACTGCAGAGACTCTCCCTAAAGGTGCCTTCGGGTTCCAGAGCGTTTGGCCCCTTGGGAATGGTTATCGATTTGGTTGCACAAACCTGGGGTTGGTAACAAAAGTCCAGAAAGAAGAAAAACGTTTATTTTCCATCAGGTCTTTTGGCACACACAGGAGCTGGTAAGACATCCCTGTATATTTACGCCAGGGTGGAAGAATTTAATCAGGTCTGTCTTTGACCTTGATTTCCATAGGGGCCGGAGTGATTTCCTGCTGTACTATTCCTCTTTTGTAGTTATTAGAACCGGTCAAATGAATGTTTTGTAAACTTTTTCTGAACAGGTTGGGTTGAGTATCAAAGATTCCAACCATTTGGATTTCCTCTAAGGGGGGGGGTGGCGGTAGCGAGGCTCAGTTGGGGGTTTGAGGGTTTGCACTTTGGCCAGGTTCTCAATAGTGCTTCTATTTCAGAAATTAGCCAGGAGACAGCTGTGAATCCTGTGGACATTGTCAGCACTCTGCAAGCCCTTCAGATGCTCAAGTACTGGAAAGGAAAACATCTAGTTTTAAAGAGACAGGTAAGGTTTTTGTCAGCTGCTGGCTCATGGCTAAATGTCTCTTAAGGCTTAACAGCGAAGTGGGGGCTTAACACCCAAAAGGCAGCCCTCTCTTTTTTTCCTTTTTTTTAATGTTTAGTGTTTTGGAGAGAGAGAGAGAGACAGTGAGTGGAGGAGGGTCAGAGAGAGGGAGACACAGAATCCAAAACAGGCTCTGAGCTGTCAGCACAGAGCCTGACTCGGGGCTCAAACTCACGAACCATGAGATCACAACCTGAGCCGAAGTCGGACGCTTAACCGACTGAGCCACCCAGGTGCCCCCCGCCTTCTCTTCTTAAAGGAAGAGTTTGCTTAGATACACCTTTCACTGGGTCTCTCTCTCTCTCTCTTTTTTTTTTTCATAGGCAGCAATGTCTGTTAGGCTTGTCTCCCTCCTATCTTCCCCTCTCAGAAACCTTGGGTAAGCTCCTGTCTCAGATTCAGATGACACAAGTGAAGCCGCTCAGTTAAGCAGCTTTGTGTCCCACAGTACTTGTGTCGTTGCGTGATTTTCTTCGATTGGAAAAAATTGCCCATCTGTAGAGGGGAATCTTCGTAGACCGCAGGGCTCGTGCAAGTGCTTTTAAATTCCTTTAACAAATTCCATCTCAAGTCATGGCCACTTTTAATTTGATTTGGTTGACTCCTGTATAAGAAGGGAAGATGAATAATTTTCACTTCTTACGGAGGACACAGTAGGAAGAAACGGATTCTGCGGGAAAGAATTTTGTAAATCCGGAGATATTTTTATACCTCTTTCGCACCTTAGCATATCATTAAACTTGGGGTGATTCCTTCCTGACTGACCAGCATTTTGGAATCTGTATGTACAAAGACATTTTCGTTGAACGCGTATAATAATTTTTCCTGTTGTTCTCCCTCCCCCAGGACCTGATTGATGAGTGGATAGCCAAGGAGGCCAAAAGATCCAACTCCAATAAAACCATGGATCCGAGCTGTTTAAAATGGACCCCTCCCAAGGGCACTTAAAGTGACCTGTTACTCTGAGCCAGCGAACCCCAGCAGTAGGAATCCGTACCCTAGGGATCTGTCTGTCATTTCTGTTGCTCTTGTGATTGGCAAGTACAGTATCCTCTGGGAAGGCCATGCCCCTCAGGACTGTCCTGGCTCCGAGCCTCACGTACTCTGCAGACGCTGGTTCTGAGGAACTGTTGTTTCGGCCTCAGTGAGGTTGCCTGGATGGGATCTCGAGTAGACTTGAGCACAGATCCCTCGTAGCACTGACCCAAGGTGTTCTGTTTGGTACTGTACCTGTCCAGTCACTGGTTCCCCTCGTGCCCTCTAGCCCCTTCAGGTTGTGTTGTGTCTCCCGAACTTTGTAATAGTGCATCTTGCTGCCCCGGTCACCAGACTTCCAAATAACGGTTGTCGCCACCAGGACCTTTCTAGTTCCTCCTTAACGTGTATTTTTTTTTTTTTTTTTTTTTTTTTGGAAGAGCAGGAAAGAGGGAACGCTTGTGAGTGTGTGCCCACTCGGAGGGGTCCATTCCCTTTGGATTTTTATCTCCCTTGCAGTTTTTTCACCCCCACCATTTCTATTGAAAGGTCTGGTTTTGATCAGCGTCCAGCTGACCGGAGACCTGTAGTTTTTAACTTGGTAACAGTATGTAATTTATCCGAATGAAATGGAGAAGGATGGTCGAGAGGTGGTGATTCTGTCCCTGGCGTTCACCTGCAGTGAACTTGCAGTGTCTCGGGGGAAGCCAATGAGTGCTCCTTGCCTCCCCGGGAAGTGCCCAGTCCTGAATGTATTCTCCTCCCCTAACTCCCCGCCCCGTTTTATGTACGTCTGCAGGTGCCAAAATAATGTCCAGGTCGCACGCTCCCTGGGTCGTTAGGCTGCACGGACCTTTCCCCAGGACCCGCCAGTCCGATCTGGCACACACCCTTACTTCTGTCCCAGTCGCGGTGATTTTTTTTTTTTTTTTTTGCCCGGACATCCCTGGAGAAGTAGGAAGTGACCGCGAGGGACTTCCGGATCTCCTCTCAGCCCATGACTCAGCAGGGCAGAGTGGCCACCCCCCGCCAACGTTGGCTCCTCTTCGACAGTGCCTCACCCTCCCCTCTTGAACTGAAGCACTCCTGCCCTTCCAAGAACTCCTCCTCCATTTCCTTTTTTGGGATCTGCCACCGTCCCTACCCAACCTCCCCCCCCCCCCCGCCCCGCCCATTCTCTGGTCTCCTATTTTTGGTTTCAAGCAAAGGAAGAGATGCTCCCTCTAATTTCTGTCCGGCCCATTATAACCTGCTATCTTGGGGCAGCTTTTGATGTAGGACCCGCCACCCTTCCCAACTTGGTCGCCTCCAACACCGCTGTCTTCGTGTGGAGCCCTCCCCACAATCCCGACTCTGGTCATTTGTGCCTTTCTCCTGTCATCTCTGTACACTACTTATACTCACTGTGGGTTGGGGGGAGCTAATTTTAAGCATGTTCAGTGGCAGCTCCCTGCCAGTTTCAGTGTCACTGTTAAAAGTTTATCCAAAAGCAACTTCACTGGGGGTTTTCTTAAGGGGTAAAGGCCTTTTATCGAAGCTAACCCTTCCCCACATGTGGTAGAATGTGCTGTTCTATATCTACTCCTCAATAAAGCATGTTCTCTGCTCAAGCCCGTTTTGCGCAGGAGCCTTTCTTTGTCTGGACGGGGTGCCGAGGACCCGGCGCTCCTAGTGCACGCGCTTGGGGTTTATCTTCCCCGGCAGTAAGCTGACTGTTGAGGGATGTGGTTTGTGGCTGTGGAATTTTTTTTGTTGTCTTCTCTGATGCAGGCTATCTATAGAGGGAGTGATTGCTCCGAACTCTTCTCGGTGGGATGGCTTCTCTCTGCCTCACTCAGTTGCCGCTAATAGGTATGCATAGCAGTGATGGGTCGGTATTCCTTTTTTTTTTTTTTTTTTTTTTTTTTTAAAGTAAGCTGTATGCCCAACGTGGGGCTCGAACTCCTAAATCCGAGATCGAGAGTCACCTGTGCTACAAACTGAGCCAGCCTGGTGCCTCATTATTATTAGTGCATTTTCCTGTGATTCCAAGTGCAAAGGAACCAGCAGGAAGTTGGATAGCCGGGGTACAGTGGCTACTTGGAGTGGAGTGGGGACAGGTTTCCCTCTCTTCACTAAGCTCCTTTGTTAATAGCATTATCTCCTCCCAGTCGCTGACGCCCAAGTTGAGAGGCTTTCTGAAAGGAGCTCATTTGCCCTGGAACGTTTACCCAGTGCAGGAAAAGGAAGGCTGGCACAGTTGAGTGGCCGACTCTTGATTTTGGCTCACATCATAGTCTTGCGGTTTCCAGAACAAGCCCCTGGTCGGGCTCCACGCTCACAGCACGGAGCCTACTTGGGACTCTCTCCCTCTCGGTCCCTCCCCCTCTTGCTTACTCTCTTTCAAAATATATAAATTCTTAAAAAAGAAACAAAGACCCTTCTTAAACTCTTAGAATGATGTATACCCAAATCTCCCTATTCTAGATATTTGTATCAAAGGGAAATTCTGCTCACTCGCATTTCTTTTCTTTTTTTCTTTTTTTTAATGTTTTTACTTATTTTTGAGACAGACTGAGCATGAGCAGGGGAGGGGCAGAGAGAGAGAGGGAGACATAGAATCTGAAGCAGGCTCCAGGCTCAGAGCTGTCATCACGGAGCCCGACGTGGGGGCTCGAACCCACTGACTGAGATCACGACCTGAGCTGAAGTCGGACGCTTCACCGACTGAGCCACCCAGGCGCCCCTGCTCGCTCACATTTCTAAAACATTGGAATGCGTCATGTGAGCCATGAGCCTGGAATGTTGAGGTCAGGGCACTAGAAGTTTTCTCGCGCACAGTCCGGATCCCAAGACTCAGCTGATTGCCACCCAACGTGCCTTACGGAAAAGTAAAAGATTTCTCTGGTTTAAATCCCCTACAGGTATGGGAACAGAGTGTTCGCTTCCTGGGCGATTTTGTGTAAGACTGACCCCTCTGACTCTTTTTACCTGCACAAAAGCAACTCGGCTGCTTACGCTCTTTTCTAGCAGAACAAGTCTGGAATTATTCCTGGATCCAGCTCCTGAAACCCTCTAAGTGGAAGCGCCTACTCTATTTCCGGAGGAGAAGGGACCCCTGGCGTGTGCTGGCTACTTCCTGTATATGCTTGGCACTGCTATGAGCCTTCCCACTGCCTCTGACCCTCACGTCGGCCCCACGCAGGAGTAATTCACACTGGTTCTGCAGGACGCCTGGAGCCTAAGGTGACAAACAATGAAGGCAGAACATTCATTTTGTAGTCTGTCCAGCGTGAGAACCTAACACCCTACCCTCTATCTTTCTCCACGTTTTTGAAGAATTGTTTTTTCAACGTTTATTTATTTTTGAGACAGAGAGAGACAGAACATGAACGGGGGAGGGTCAGAGAGAGGGAGACACAGAATCTGAAACAGGCTCCAGGCTCCGAGCTGTCAGCACAGAGCCCGACGCGGGGCTTGAACTCACAGACTGCGAGATCATGACCTGAGCTGAAGTCGGCCGCTTAACCGACTGAGCCACCCAGGCGCCCCTTCTCCACGTTTTTGGTTCCATGATAATCAGTCATCCCCCCCACCCCTCCCCTTTAAAAAAAAAAAAAAAAAAATTAATGTTTATTTTGGAGAGAGCGTGAACAGGATGAGGAGCAGAGAGAGAGGGAGACACAGAATCCGAAGCAGGCTCCAGGCTCCGAGCTGTCCGCACGGAGCCCGACGCGGGGCTCGAACTCACCAACCGCAAGATCATGCCCTGAGCCAAAATCAGACGCTCCACTGACTGAGCCATCCATCCATGCACCCCAGTCATCCTCCCCCTTTGGGATTTCCTTGCTTCAGCCACAGGCACCCATACTTCCAGTGGTTTCCGTTGCAAGAAAAATAAACGTGGAAGCTTTCAGATGAAGGAAAGGACTTCAGTTGACCCTATAAGCAGCAGCTGGGGGCCAGAGACCTGAACCAGGAAGCAGAAGCCTTGCCCTGTTCTGGTGCTGCTGATTTTAGGATTGAGCTATTCAGTAAGCATCATCCCTTTCTGAGGTTTCCTTCCCTCCTCATACCTCGCTCTTCTTCATGGGAAAATTGGAGGCTCAGAGTTCTTGCTGCTGGATTATAGAAACCAAGTCCTGATTCCCTCTGATTCCAGACCCGTTAACGATGCCGTCATGAGCCCCGTGATCCCTCTGCCTGTTATTCCCGTTTCTCCCAAGGAAGTAGAGGGAGTCAAGTGATTTTTTTTTTTTTTTTTAAACAATATGGTTTACCCTGTATAGGCCGAGATGACGCTTGTGATTGTTAGCTATGTTTTTGTCCCTGTAGTTCTGGGCAGATGGCCTGCCTAGGGTTGGGAATGGTCTTGCATGGAGTTGATGCGAAAAGTAGTTGGTTCGAATGGAGGTTGGGGCTACGTATGA
Organism: Panthera onca; assembly: GCF_046562875.1. Lineage (NCBI taxonomy): Eukaryota > Metazoa > Chordata > Mammalia > Carnivora > Felidae > Panthera > Panthera onca. The sequence continues at coordinate 52,571,764 of NC_138352.1, read as the reverse complement.
AAGGCCAGTAGGAAAACAGACCACAGCTTACGGTACACATTTCTGGAATATGGAATGGGATGGAAAGCGTCGACTTACGGTGTATTAGTAACTTCACCTTCCTGCCTTTTCATCCAAAGAGCCACTGATAGGCCAAATGGCATCCAGGAAGTGCAGGTTGTGTGACCGGTGCCGGGGTCACGCGTCGTAGCTCTCTGCAGAGACTATCATTTTTTTTCTTCTGACCTTTTGAGAAAAACTAGCCTTGGATCTTCTGGAATGCACGCGATGCTGATACGCACCCATTTGTCTACAGTTCAGGAGACCCCGCCTTCGAAGTCCATTCCTGCATTGAGGTTCAGAAATAAGAAACTTGGTTTGTGAAAGCTTCTGTGAGCAAGTGTGAACCCCGCCTTCACACCACCCCCCCCAGAGCCCTCAACTGGTTTGTGTGTGCAGGCTCAAATGACCGGTCCCACAGAGTAAGGTAAAGTGACCGCTGACGGAGCGGGCCTGGCTCGCTGTGGCTCTCCACTTCCTCCCGTGGCCTCCCAAGCGTGCATATACACAAAACGCGGCACGGGGTTCTGCGTGTTAGGATAAAGTGAAAACTTGGTTAACTATGTGGGGTGTGCTAGGAGTTGTAGACACGATCTTCTTTTTTTTTTTTTTTTTTTTTTTAACGTTTATTTATTTTTGAGACAGAGACAGAGCATGAACGGGGGAGGGGCAGAGAGAGAGGGAGACACAGAATCTGAAACAGGCTCCAGGCTCTGAGCGGTCAGCACAGAGCCCGACTCGGGGCTCGAACTCACAGACCGCGACATCATGACCTGAGCTGAAGTCGGCCCCTTAACCGACTGAGCCACCCAGGCGCCCCGTAGACACGATCTTTGGTCTTCCGCTGGGTCATGGAATTCTAAGCACTAGACGCGCCGGATTTGCCCCGGCACTTTCTGCTCCAAACTTGTATGACTGCCTCTCCCAGACTGTCTCCTGCCGAGGGGGGCAGTGTAATTGCCCACTTCCTTTGTGGTGTCTTCCAACCAAATGCCAGTGTCACCGAGGAGGAAACAAAGGACCGCCCGGTGGTGACAAATGCCCCTGGTGCTGAAATACCAGTTTGTCTCCTCGGCCTTGTGCAAGACCTTAGAGATGCCGGTCATGTGGCCGCCATTTGCGAGTTTGGGGGCTTGTTTATTTGTGCCAAGAGTGGAGAAAAATAACCTGTGCTGTTGCACAACACGGGCTCCGTTGCTCGCCCCAGACGATCTCTGTGAGATATAAACACCTTTGTCCTTGACCCGTCATGTTCATTCCAAGCAGCCTTCCCTTCTTCACTGGGGGTTCGTTTCTGGGAACAGCTCACCTTCTATTTATTCCAGAGTTATTAGAAACCTATACTCTTGTCTCTCTCTCTCTCTCTCTCTCTCTCTCTCTGTGTGTCTCTCTCTCTCTCTCTCTCTCTCTCACACACACACACACACACACACACACACACACACACACACACAGGTGTGGTAGATCATCTCCAGAGCTGGCCACCAGCAGTCTCTGCCATTTCTGGCTATGTGTTCTGTTCCTCCCAGCAAGAGCCATCCTTTTCCTTCTGGAGAGTGGGCTGGACTCTTCACTTGTTTTGACCCCTTGAATGAGGCAGAAGTGATAGGCTGGCGGCTTCCGCTTTTGCTGTGGGAAACCAGCTGAGATGTTTCCACACCCGAAGCTTGAGCGAAAGTGAAGAGTGAGGGCCGTGCGAAGAGAGACCGGGCGTGGGAGGAGGTGCAGAAGTGGAATACAGAGATCCCAGGCCTCCCTCCTGAATGCGGCCTCGGCAGTGACCCCTGCTGGCATCGCTTGAAACTAAAACGCAAGGGTGAAATACCGTTCGAAGCCCTTCCTTGCAGATGATTTTGACACACAGCGTTGGGCAAGGGCAGAAGAGAACTTTCGAAATGCGAGGACAGGAATTGAGTTTGGCCTGTAGGTTGCCTCAGCTGGTTGCCTGTGACTGGAAACCAGATGTGCCTGGCAAAGGGCCACCCCCTGTGTAACTCTAGGGGCACTATTCCTAGGCCATACTACGGCAGCCTGGGAGCCACTTCGAGCCCGGTGTGGCCATTCAGCTTGTTTCAGCTGTCAAGTTGCTTCTGAGGTCCCTGCCTGGCCTTGGAATCTCTGCTACCTCCTTATGGAAGCGGGTCAGGAAGAGTGGAGAATATCCTGCTGTCCAGATGTGGCTCGTCGCCTCCCTGCTCATCCACCGGGCTTCCCAATGCTTGTTGGATTAAGGTCACATTCATCCTGGCTTTCAAGTCTTTCCATAAGCTGGCTCAGCTCACATGGCCTTGGTGGTTCCCCTACACACAGCCTCAGAGTGCAGCTGGCTTAGTCTCTACCCCCTCTCCTCTTTTTTCTGGATAATCCTCCCCTAAGTGTGTTCCACTGAACCCTATAGTATGGGCAAAAAGGATACTGTAGCCACACAAGCTAGGGAATCAACTCAGTTAAAAAGTAGCGGTATGTTTCTTGACTTCAGAGCTTCCCAAAACCTCCCTCTTGGGCTTTTCCTAGAGGAAAACACAGTAACATTTCCTAAAAGGATCCAATCTGGAAGGAGACTCCTGCAAGACTGGTATGCTGGGGGGGGGGGGGGGGGGAGTGGGTAGACATTTGGAAGTTTCTTCCCCACCAATTGAAATGGCCCAGCTAAAAAGGAGTTCCTTGTGAAGCCTTAATTCTGCCTGGGACTTGTCTGTACGGTTATAGGCGTAGACCAAGCGAGTGGAGGGGTTTGGGTGTTTGGAGCGAAGGCACCTTGGCTCAAATCCTGGGTCTGCCATTTCCCGTGTAACTTCAAGCGTGTGGCTTATTGTCACCTGCAGAGTGAGGATAGTAACTATGAAGGGAAATTGTCTTGCAGAATGCCTGGCTTATACACAGATGTTCATTTGTCCAAAAAAAAAAAAAAAAAGGCCTTGCAGTCTCCTGGAGGAGGCAGATATGAATACATATGATTTCTAATTGTGATCAGTGCTGCGAAGGGAAAAGGACCAGGGGTGGGAGCAGCAGTGGAGGCCGCTGGTTGAGCTTGGTTATCAAGGAATCCCTGAGAAGACCCTTTATCTTGAACAATGAGTTGGCCAGGGGTGGGGGAGTGGAGGGATGGGGGCAGCTCTCCCAAAGCAGAGAGAGCCTGGGTATGGAGCCGGGTGTAGGTGAGCCCTGGTGTGTGTGAGGGCCTGAGAGAAAGCCCGGCTGTGGGGGAAAGAACAGAGCACAGGGACTTGGAGGCCTTGACTGTCAGGTTTATCCCTGGAAGCTGAACTGCGGCCAGCAGGGGCTGGCGGGATCCGATTTCCCATTTTAAAAGGTCATGCTCTGGGTGGCGCATAGATGGGGGTGGGTCTGGCAGTCAGGTGGGAAAGCAAGGAAGTAGGGGGGGTGTCGCCCTCCCGGCAAGGGAAGACCGCGGTTTGCACAAAGGGTGGTCGTGGAGGGGGCAGGAATTTGAGATGGATTTTGGAGAAGCCAAGAACTGGGGGACGTATTCGATGTGAGGCATGAGGAGTAGAGAGAGGGTGGCTCCCAGGTTTCTACCGGGCACGCAGAGGTGCCATTTGTGGAGATGCCCACCACGGTGGGTGGGGGGGCGGGAGGGGGGAGGAGTGCCTTTGGGGCGGTCGGTGAAGAGTTCAGCGTTAGCACCTGCTGAGGTTGAGAACCACACGGTATGTGTGTGATAAGCTGTGGCTGCGATTATTTATCTCAGGTACCTGTATTAAGTTTGGCTCCCTCATGGCTCTCTAGAGACAGAGACTCCCCGAGGACAGGAAGTGTGAGCCCTTCTGTCAAAACACTCTCCAAGGACCTCTTAGGCGCCAAGCCCTACTTTGGCTCTGGGATAAAGACGCATGGGATGTGGTCCGCGTGCTTGAGAAACCCTGCTGACGGGACGTGTGAGCTAGAAGATCCTATATTGAGTGATGTCATGGAAGTATGTGCAAGGTGCTTTGGAAACTCAGAGGCGGGAGTGAATGAGTAGTTCCCAGCTCGGGAAAGCTTTTCAGAGACATTGACCTCTGAGTAAGAATTCCCCAGCATGGTAGGTGCGGGAACCAGAAGTTGAGGGAACGTGGTGGGGGGTGAGATCAGGATCAATGGAGAGCAGGGAGTGGCCTTTGCACATCTCAATCCCCCCTGTAAGGCTCGTTAGATCTTCAAGGACAAATCTGTGTCCCCCTTCTTCCGTCTGAGTTCCTGGCCCAGTGCCAGCACGGAGAGGCAGCTCACTAAATATTTGGTGACTCCAGCTTCTCTTAAATGTCCCAAATTTCAGTCCTCTTTGCCACTCCTTCAAGTTGGGCTATGACAGTGACCCGCCTCTTGGGACCACGGCACTGGGTGGGGGGACGGGGGATAGGAGTTCAGGAGTGGATGGAGTAAGGGATGCATTAACTGGGGAATTCTGCAGGGGTGTCTGGAGAGGGCTTGCACTGCCCCCACTCCCATCTGGCTCACTGGCCGTGCGTGAGGTGGGAGAAGGAAGAACGGGGAGACCTGAGGTTGATTCAGGGCTCATGATGAACAGGATGGAGGCTATTTTATTACAGGTCGAATAGAGGGATCTATCTTAACTGGTTGTGCTGACCCCATCTGGCTGCCCCTTACTGGTCTCTGCTTTCACTGAAACCTTCCCCGGCACCCAGATGAAGGGCCTGCCCTCTCCTCCAGTGCCATCTTCCCCTCCCTTTAAAAACAGCCTGGGGGCGCCTGGGTGGCTCAGTCAGTTAAGCGTCTGACTTCGGCTCAGGTCATGATCTCACGGGTCGTGAGTTCAAGCAAGCCCCACGTCGGGCTCTGTGCTGACAGTTCAGAGCCTGGAGCCTGTTTCGGATTCTGTGTCTCCCTCTCTCTCTCTCTGACCCCCCCCCCCCCCGCCACCGTTCATGCCCTGTCTCTCTCTGTCTCAAAAATAAATATTAAAAAAATTTTTTTAAGTAAAAAATAAAAACAGCCTGGCCACCCCACTCCCAAAAGATCAGATGTACCCCTCCCAAAAAACCTCTAGCCCGTTTCCTCCTTTGTGGAGAGAGGGACACAGAAGCTAAATGTTATGTACCCTAGGGAATTAATGAATTGTCTTCTGCTGAGCCCACACAACTCCTTACTCGTTCCTTTACGTAGCCCCTCCACGCTTACTCCCTAGCTTTGCCCTCCGTGGTTTCATTCTGGTTGGCAGGCCTATTTCTAAGCATCCCAGAGTCCTCTGTGCCCTGCCTGCCTATTAACCCCTGGGGCTGCGACAGTGGTCTCCCCATCAGACTGGGGGCTCCCTAAGGGTAGGAAGTGTTTCGTTGCTCCGGAGTTCTCCCCAGTGCTCAGCATGAACTAGCTGCCTGTGTCCCAAAAGCAAAGCAGTTACTTGAAGAGCCCCTTTTTATACATGAGAATTGATGAAGGAGGACCTGGGATCCAATTCCTCTCCAGGTCAGTGGACCCATGGATTCGGGTCGTTGAGATGATGACCTGTGAGTAGGGAAAAGGGTGTCTGCTTTCAGGCTGGGGCTGTCCTGCTTACCTGTGTCCCAAAGGTGGGGACCAGGGCTGTTTAGAATTTCCCTTTGCGGTTCTGGAAAAGACCTCGCCTGCTGCCCTGCCGGGCCCCTGGGCATTCCTGCCGTCTACCCTGTGCCAGAGAAGAAACTGCTCACTGTTTGTCCGTTTATTGAGCCCCTACTGTGTTCCAGGCACAGGAGACGTGGAAGCAGGTAGCACTCGGCCCTTGCTTAGTCGCCAGATGGGGGCTGAGTGCCGAGGGAGGGCAGGGTCAGTCAGCCCCAACTCGCGACTGAGACAACAGTGCCTTTATGCGTCACCATTGCCTAACACTGAAGAGTCCTGGAAGGAACCGCAGTGAGTTCAGTGAGCCGGCTGGGACATGGCTGCGTCGGGGCGCGGGAGACGCACGGAGAAGCGCGTTGGCCTGGCCGCTGTAGCTGGAACGTCCAGGTAAGGAGACGGGGTTTCGGCCCCTGGGAAGTGTGCGGTGGGCGCTCTCACTCTGACCCGTGGTCCTTGTCCTCTCTGCCTGGGAAGGGTTCTGTGCATGACGGCGGCGGTTAGAAGAACCTCGTCTGTCCCACCCCACCCCCGACCCCTGGAGGGCTTCCCCAGTCACTCCCCTCTGGGCCCTCCACTTCCCTACCCCCAGGCTGTACATATGTTGGACAAATGACAAGTTCATCTGTCGGGTATCGTATCTTCCCGGATTCAATTGTAAGCGCCTCCAGAACACGGATGGGCCAGCCCTCACCTCAGCTATTCTGTCTAAAAGAAGGGCAGTGCTGATCCAGTATTTGAAAGGCCAGAGGCCCTCCTGGAGATGTATAAGGTGCAGCGGACTAGGCAGCAGGAGACCCAGCGTTCGTCCCTGCTGTCCTCAGCTCACTGTGTGACTTTGGGCAAGTTGCTTCCCATCCCTGCAAAATGACGATCCCTGCCCCACACTCTGCATGGAGGGACACTGATCCCGTGTTGGTACTGAGGTGACTTCCATGGCCCTTCAGATGGAATCGCTCAGACATTTAGAAAAGAGTCTTGGGGTGGGGGTGGGGGTGGGGGACACAGAGGACTTGCCATCTGGATGGAGAGGGTCCAGCTTCAGGACTACAGCTGTCTCGGGCCTGGATCACCAAAGGGACCGCCTCCCTGCACCTCAGCTGCGTTCTTCTATGGGACATCTGCCTAATGGCTGGTGGGGACCCTGCTCTGTTTGTCCAGCTGCTGGGCAGCTCCCACCGTGGAGACGCAGTGAGGCGTCTGGTCGCTTTCTCCCGATGCCCTTGCAATCCGCTGGAGGCTCTCACCTACCTTCTCTAGAGGGTCCTGCCCTGCCCAGGAGGCCCCACGCTCTTTGTGCCTGCTGGTGGGTGCCCTGGGGGTGGAGCTAGAAGAGACAGAAAAGAAGGAGAGCAGCACAGTAAGGCTGTCCTGGGACCCAAGAAGGGCAGGGCAGGGCAGGGCCAGCCCTGGGGCCTTGTAAATGTAGTCATTGCTCAAGCATCCTGGGAGTTGAGGAAGAACCGTGGATTGGTTCATTTTGCTCACTGATTTCATTCATTGATTTCCGCCTCTTTCTCCTTCACCGTCCCTCCCTTTGCCGTTCTTTCCACAGACACCTAGGGGGCCCCTCTCACTGATGGAAACTCGCGTTGTGGGTACAGAGGAGACAGCAGACCTGCTCCTGCCCGAGGTGGGAGGGGCGCCACTCTGGGGACACCAGTCACGTGACCCAGCAAGGCAGGGCAGGGCAATGTGCCAAGGACAGCACGGCGCCCAGGGTAGGGCAGGCAGTGGGGGAAGGAGAGGTGGGGCTTGGAGTCAAGCCCGTGAGAGCAGCCCGGAGGATGTGGTGAGTCGTCAGAGCATTGGACTTGATCCTCCTGAGTCCCGAGGGCGTGGTGGGTCAAGGTTGGTCGGTTTTCTTTTGATTTTTTTTCCCCCCTCTTTTCACCAGGGATTGGGGGCAGGGTACCGGCCGCTCAGATTTGCGCTTTTCAGATCCTTCTAGGCTCAGTGTGGGCAATGGATTGGTTAGTTTTTCCAATTCCAGGTTTAGACCCAAAGTGATTTTGAAACCTTTGGGCAGAACTGGCTGTATCCTGTCTCTTCCTTATCCCTGCAACTACTCCCCACCCCCCGCCGCCCCCGACCCCACACGCACAGACCACCTCTCTAAGGACACAGCCAGGAAGCCTAGTGTGTGGCCAAACCAGGCTGGCCCCACCCTCTCCGATGCCAGCCTGGCATGCCCCTGGCCAGAACATGTCCCCCACCTCCGGCTTGTTAGTGGCTGGGACAACTCCGCCCTCCCCGGGGAGCAGGCTGAGAGGAAAACCTAGACAACACTTACCTGTTCTTCTCTCTGGCTGGATAGGAGGTATTCCTGGGGGGAAGAGGAAGAAGGAGTGAGAGCCACACTGCTTCCCTGGGGGCTTGGTGAGGCAGGAAGGGTTGGTGGCTCTTTGGGGCTCAGTGCCTTTTTTTTTTTTTTTTTAATGTGCCTATTTTTTTTTTTATTACAAAAGCAGCCTTTGAATACATGCCCACTATGAAAAGAGTCAAGTAATGAGAGGTTTGTGGAGTCAAAATTAAAGTCCCTTTCACCCTCTTCCCCTCACCTCCACTTCCCAGCCTCGATGTAACCACTGTTGACAGTTTGATGTCTATCCTTCTAGAAATTTCCGTATCTGTTTGCATATATATGTAAGTATGTAGTTGTTAAAAACAAAACAAAACAAAACAAAACAAAACGGGTGCCTGGGTGGCTCAGTCGGTTGAGCATCTGACTTTCGATGCCCTCACCCTTAGGGGGTGGCTGCACCCCCACATGCCAGAGGCAGCCCCTGTTTTCACACCTGTAGCCTGGCCTAATGATCTCTCCACAAAGCGTCGCTGTTTGACGATCATTCATACGGACACCCTATGGCACGGGTGACCCCTACCGGCCTGGTGCCTGGGCTTGGTTTCACAGAACCCGCTCAGAACCACCCCTGTCTGGACAGCGCCCATCTTTGTCACTCACCTTCCACCCGCTTCCCCATCAGCCCAAAGAACTGGCTCGTTTTGCCCCTTTTCACCTCCTGAAGCGTGAGCTGAATGTGGGGGACGACACCGTCCTGGGGAAGCAAAGAGTTCATCGTTAGAGGCCGGAGACCAGACCGGGAGGGCAGCCTGAACAACAGCAACGTCATGACCCTTGCTCCGTGCGGGCACGCAGCTCTGGCGCATTCTTTACCCAATACTGTGCCTACTAGATGCAATAGATAGCTAATGTTCTGCCTGTTACGTTCCTCACACGGTTCCCGGTGCTTCTGCATATGAACTCATTTCATCCCCGCTGAAGCCACACCAACTAAGAACCGGTATGGTTACCAGGCTACAGACAAAGACACCGAGGCACAGAGAGATTGGTTTGTCCAGAGATGGAGCCAGAACTTGAATCTGGGTCACCTGGCTCAAAGGCCAAAATCTCGTTTACTCTTCACAAACACCATATGAAGTAGTGACTGTGGTTTATCCCCACTCTGCAGGTGGGGAAACTAAGACTTATGGGGGGGGGGTGTAAATGACTTGTCCAAGGTCACACAGGAAGTGGTGGAGGCAGGATTTGAACCCAAGGAGTCTGCCTCCAGGGCCTGGGTTCTGCTCTATCTTAGAAATGTCTCCAAGCATAGACAAGGGGCGGGGGGCAGCTGATGAACTCATGGTGGGCACCTGGTAGGCAAGGCGGGAGATCTCCCCCTGCACCCTCACTCCCACTGCTTCTCCCCTGACTTCCCCCCACGCGTGTCCTACCCAACAGCCTGGGTCTCCCATATGGAACATGGCATGAGGCCTGGGGTGGAGGCCACGACCCTTGGCAAAGGCATTTTCTTTCTTTCTTTCTTCTTCTTTCTTTCTTTCTTTCTTTCTTTCTTTCTTTCTTTCTTTCTTTTTCTTTCTTTCTTTCTTTCTTTCTTTCCTTCCTTCCTTCCTTTCTTTCTTTAGTTTTTTTTTTTTTTAATGTTTACTTATTTTTGAGAGAGAGAGAGAGACCATGAGCAGGGGAGGGGCAGAGAGAGAGGGAGACGCAGAATCTGAAGCAGGCTCCAGGCTCCGAGATGTCAGCACAGAGCCCGACGCGGGGCTCGAACTCACGAACCGTGACCTGAGCCGAAGTCAGACGCTCAACCGACTGAGCCACCCAGGTGCCCCCAAAGACCTTTTCATCCTTGAGCTGCTGGGGTGAAAGTTCTGGGCCGAGAGCTATGGGTTGAAGTTCTCATTTTTCCATCAGCCTTCGTGATGTGGGCCAATGTCATCTCACTTTCTGGCCTTAACCCCGAAGGGCTTGCTCAGCTCTGCCGAGAGGGAGAGATGCTTGCTAGTGGAGAGAGTGACAATGGGTGACAGTCGTTAGACCATCTTCACATCTCTGTGCGCCCAGTACCTGGCACAGAGCCTAGAACACAGCAGGTGTGGGATACAGAATGCCGAAGAGGGGCCCTTTCTCTGGCAGTCTGGGAAGAGGGAGGAGGATGGGGTCTCCTTTCCCAGGAAGGCTGAAGACAGGCAGCTAAAGCCCTCAAGTAACACAAGCCACCTAGCTGGAGTCGCCTGGCCTGGCCTGGAACCGGAAAAGCCTCCTTGGAGATCTGGACCCATTTCTGAAAAGCTCATGAAAACCACTTTGGGTAAAAGGCGGCCTTCAAAGGCAAGCTGGAGAGAATTGATGCTTATGAATTAAACAAGACTCACCTCTCTCCCACCCTCCTGGGTGGCTGGACACTGGTCCCCATTTACCCGGGACAGACTCCTCCCCCTGCCTGAAGCCCTCCTCATGCATTTAACCCAAATCCCCAGCTCCAGGGATAGCTGCACGTGGGGGATCCCTCAGAGCGGGGGAGGTGACAAGCCATGCTGACACTGCCTTGTTCCTTCCTTCCGTCACCTCCCTCGTGGAAATGGTTCCTCTACTCCCAGCCCTGCGTGTCAGGAAACAGAATACTCATGAGACCCAGCTGCAGGGGTTGGCGCCCGGGGCTGGGAAGCCCAGCAGACCGGGTGAGGTGCTGTTTCTCGCGTGGCTGCGTAGAGAGCTCCCCGTCACGTGGCTCGGTGTCCCCGGGCCTGGGCCAGGTCCCGTGATGTTTGGCACAGATGCTGCAAAGCATGTCACAGCTTGCAAAGAGTCTCGGGGATCATCTTCCCTCGCCTCCCGTTTTACAGGTGAGGACACTCACGGCCAGAGAGCAGCCGTGACCTTCCCAAGGCCGCACAGCATCAGTGGAGAAGCGGAGACTTGAACCCAGGACTGCCCACCCTGCTGTCTTCTCGACCACACTCGGGGACAAAGCAGGGGTTCCTGGAAATCCACCACGAGTGGCTGTTCCTTCGATGGCTCTCCCAGTGACCCCAGGGTCCTGACCATCCTGGGACTGGGAGAGCCAGGCTCAGGCTTGCCCTGTCTGCCCTCCTAAAACCCTTCACGGAACACTGGTCCTGTTTGCTCTGCTGACCTCACTCCCCTGTCTGGGAGCTGCCCAAGGTCAGGGTCTTTGTCTTCCCAATCAGATGGAGTCGGGGCACAGATGCTGTATGCCTGATTTTTGGGTTTCTCCCCAGTTTAGTAGAAGATCCTGGCAATCAAACTCTTATCAGGAAATAAGAGTTTCTATACAGATGAAACCGTGGTCCCGCCCCAAGTTGGCCCCCCCTTTGAAAGGAAATTCTGGGGGGGGGGGTGGCGCCTGGGTGGCTCAGTCGGTTGAGCGTCAGGCTTCAGCTCAGGTCATGATCTCGCAGTTTGTGAGTTCGAGCCCCGCGTCCGGCTCTGTGCGGACAACTCAGAGCCTACAGCCTGCTTCGGATTCTGTGTCTCCTTCTCTCTCCGCCCCTCCCTCACTTGTACTCTGTCTCTCTCTGTCTCTCAAAAGTAAATAAATGTAAAAAATAAAAGAAGGAAGGAAACTCTGGAAAATGTCCTCTGATGGACGGATACACCAAATCTGACCTTGTGCTGCTGAATCTGCATAACCTTGCACAGACTGTTTGACCTTTCTGTGCCTCGGTTTCCTTATCTGTGAGATGGGGATAGTAATGATATCATCTCCACAAGGCTGATAGGAGGATTAAACTGGTGAATATTTATGAAGCATTTAGGCCAGTGCCAGGAACATAGTGTATGTTAAGACACAAACACACACTCACACACCCACGCTCACCCCCCACACACGCACACACACCCACTGTTCCATGTACATGTGCCCCTTCGGAGGTGTGCCAGGCCAGGGGCCACGGCCCTGAACCTACCCACAGAGGGGAGTCAGACAACACGGCTAACAATGTACAACCTACTCTCCTGACACCGGCAGAAGGGGTCTTCTAACCCCTCCACCACGGACCAGCCCCTGCCTCACCCCAAAGGTACCTCCTCCAGGGTCACGGTTACCCAGGACCCTGCTTCAGCTGCTAGTGCCAGTTTCTCGTCAACTGCCCCGGTGCATGCAGGCAGCCCCATCAGGAGAAGCAGGGGGAGGCAGGGCAGCATGGTCAGTAGTGTTCGGTCCCGGGACCCTCTGGGAGCCCCTCTCGGCCTGTAGATGCTGCCCCCAGGTCTGGGTCCTCTCTCTGGCTCCTTTCGTGTGTGTGTGTGTGTGTGTGTGTGTGTGTGTGTGTGTGTGAAGCTCCACCTATGCTCGGTCCTTCCAGCTACCCTGCTTTTCCTTCGGCTTATCTGACCCCTGAGGCCACTTCCTGTGACTCCCACCCCTCCCTCCCCTGCTGGAAAGGCCAATGATACCAAAGGAGGGACCAGACCTCTTCCATTGGTGCCCCAGCACTTGATCCCCGGGCTCAGCGCTCTGATGCAACACCCGCCTCGCCTTTGGCTGCATTCCCTTGGTGGCAGGTGCACAATGGGGCACTGTGTGGGGCCTGGCTACAAGCCCGAGGGGGCCTTGTCACCCTGGAAATGGTGGGTGACAAGGGAAGGGGACTGTGTGGCTCCTCCCTGCCCGGTGCACTGTTCCCCTGTAAGAGAGGCCTCTCCCCAGATCCTACCGCTTGTCTTCCCATTGCTGAGCACCCCCCCTTCCTGCTGTTCCCTTCTGTTGAGTCCCAGGGTGTGTATAGAAACGCACTTCCCGCCCTGAGAGAAGGAACACGGTGCTTGAAGGAGTGGAACTTCTTGAGAGGGAGAATTGGAATTCGCCAGAAGAATGGCCTCCTGCTGAGGTGTCATCAGGGCTAAACTACTTCCCACTGCTGTCAGAGTGATTTTTCTTTTTTTTTTTTTTTTTTTTAATTTTTTTTCAACGTTTTTTATTTTATTTTATTTTATTTTTTCAACGTTTATTTATTTTTGGGACAGAGAGAGACAGAGCATGAACAGGGGAGGGACAGAGAGAGAGGGAGACACAGAATCGGAAACAGGCTCCAGGCTCTGAGCCATCAGCCCAGAGCCTGACGCGGGGCTCGAACTCACGGACCGCGAGATCGTGACCTGGCTGAAGTCGGACGCTTAACCGACTGCGCCACCCAGGCGCCCCATATTTATTTTTGGGACAGAGAGAGACAGAGCATGAACGGGGGAGGGGCAGAGAGAGAGAGGGAGACACAGAATCGGAAACAGGCTCCAGGCTCCGAGCCATCAGCCCAGAGCCTGACGCGGGGCTCAAACTCACGGACCGCGAGATCGTGACCTGGCTGAAGTCGGACGCTTAACCGACTGCGCCACCCAGGCGCCCAAGAGTGATTTTTCTAGACCCCTAACCTGACCTGTCCTCCCTGCTCACAGCCTTCCAGTGTCTCCCCCATGGCTCCTGGCATAATAATGTTGGAGCTCCCCCAGCATGGCATCCAAGGCCTTTCTCCATGTAGTTCCTCCCCGTCTCCCATCCATCCATCCACCTACCCACCCCAGCCCCCCAGCCCCCCAATCCCCCCATCTATCCACCCATCCATCAATCCATCCATCCATCCATCCATCCATCCATCCATCTTCTGTCCATCTGTCAGTGTAGGGCAAGGGCCCTGCGGTCAGAGACCTGAATTCCAATCCTACCTCCACCACTAAATAGTTATGTGACCTTGACCCATTACTTAACCCCTCTAAACCTTAGAATCCTCATCTGTAAGATGAGATTAACAACAGCACTTATTTCCAAAGTTGTTGGAGGATCAAATGAGATCATGAACGTGAAGCACTTAGCACGGGGCGTGACGATAAATCTTTCACACCTTGAGCTATTATTCCTGTCACTATTATCGATTGGGTGAGGCACTGGGCCACAGGGGATGAATGAGACCCCAACCCTGACTTCCAGAATCTCGCAGTCCAGAAGAGGAGACCTCTGGCTGGCAGGTAAGCTCTGTTCAGTTTGGTAGGTAGCCGCATAGAGACTGGAGCCAGAGAAGGGCATATCCCCTCCCCAGTCTGCCCAGAAGCCATTCCCTGGTCCCAGACACGCTGCATCACCTGCTCCCAGGACAGGCCGAAACTCCCTGCCCCGTGCTTCGACCTTGGTTGTTGCCTTGCCTGGGCCTCCTTTCCCACCTGACATAGTCCCACCCAGCCTTAAAGGTCCCGCTTCACCATCACCTCCACAGTAGAGTTTTTCTGCGTCTGTTCCTGACTCCGGCAAGAATTGATTGGCTCTTTTCCTCTGCTTTCCCAGTATCTCCTGTTTACATCTCTTGCAGCCCTGCGGGGGGGGGGGGGGGGGGGCAGGTGAGGGGGGGTACTGGGGAGTGCAGGGTGTGGCCTGCACGGAGTGGCAGCCGATGGAGAGAGTGGATGTGAAACCCAGCCTTCCCTCTGTTCACTGAGCTGCACAGTCTGGCTCGAGGCTTTGCACCCCTGGAGGAAGGCACTTTGCTCCCTTTCTCCCAGAGGGGACAGCCAGGCTGAGGATAGCCCTGCTGGTCTGCCATGTTATGCCACGAGCTCTCTGAGAGCGGGGCTGGGATATACATGTGCTTGGCACACAGTGGGTCCTTAAGAAAAGTGCAGTCAAGGGGCTCCTGGGTGGCTCAGTCAGTTAAGTGTATGACTTCGGCCCAGGTCATGATCTCGCGGTTCGTGGGTTCCAGCCCCACATGTGGGCACATGAGAAGCTCTATGCTGTCAGGGCAGAGCCTGCTTCAGATCTTTTGTTCCTCTCTCTCTGCCCCTCCCTGCCCCCCTCTCAAAAATAAACATAAAAATAAAAAAAGAAATGAAGAGAGAAAGAAAGGAAGGAAGGAAGAAAAGAAGGAAGAAAGAAAGAAAAAGGAAAAAAAGAAGGGAAGGAAGGAAAGAAAGAAAAGGAAAGAAAGAAGAAAGAAAGGAAAGGAAGGAAGGAAGAAACGAAAGAAAGAAGGTAAGAAAGGAAGGAAGGAAGGAAGAAAGAAAAGAAGGAAGAAAGAAAGAAAGGAAGGAAGGAAAGAAGGAAGGAAGGAAGGAAAGAAAGGAGAAAGACAGGAAGGAAAGAAGGAAGGAAGAAAAGAAAGGTAAGAAAGAAAGGAAGGAAGGGGAAAGAAAAAGAAGGAAAGAAAGGAAGGAAGGAAGAAAAGAAAGAAAGAAGGAAAGAAAGAAAGAAGAAAGAAGAAAAGGAAGGAAGGAAGAAAAAGAAAGGAAGGGAGGAAGAAAAGGAAGAAAGAAAGAAAAAAGAAAGAAGGGAAGGAAGGAAGGAAAGAAAAAGGAGAAAAAAGAAGGAAAGAAAGACAGGAAGGAAGAAAAGAAAGAAGGTAAGAAAGGAAGGAAGGAAGGGGAAAGAAAAAGAAAGAAGGAAAGAAAGGAAGGAAGGAAGAAAAGAAAGAAGGTAAGAAAGAAAGGAAGGAAGGAAGGAAAGAAAGAAGGAAAGAAAGAAAGAAAGAAAGAAAGAGAAAGAAAGAAAACAAAACAAAAAAGAAAAGAAAAGAAAGAAGTGTAGTCATTCTGAGTCCAGGCCAGGTTAGGCAGCCATGGATAACGGCAAGTGTGGGGGTTGGGGGAGGACACCCCGAGCCACCACCTCCGCCTCCCCTCCAGGAATCTCTGATGGATACTGATGGCTTGCGAATCCCTGCCTGTGCTAAAACAGACTCCCTAGCTCCGCCCTATTCTGCAACCAGCCCCCCTCCAACCCCCCCCCCCTCTCGGGTTGGTCTCAGATGAGGAAACTGAGGTCGGTTGGGTTTGCTCTAGGTTACGGAAAGAACCGGGGGCCGACTAGCATCCCAGACCCCAGTCAGCTGCTTCCCGCCTCCCACTGGGGCCTCAGCCTGTAAGGGCAAGCAACACAAGACTGGTGGCAGCGTGACAGCATGGACCACTGCATGTAACAGATGGCTTCCCGTTTCGCAGGTCCAAACTGGGTGACCTTGGGACTTAAGGAGCTTCCCTGGGCCCCAGCTTCTCCATCTGCAAACCGGAGCTGCTACTCCTTGGGTGGTGGTCAAGATTCCAGGATTTCCCCGCTTGTAAAGAGCTCAGAGCCGTGCCTGGCCGGCACATAGTATGAGCTCAATTAATCCTAACAGGTTTGGCGGGGGGATTATTCGACCTCTGGAACCCGGGGCCTCGGCGTGGACTCCCGGCCCCGCCAGCGGAGAAGCCACCCCGCGTGGGACAGGATGTGGCGGGTGCCCAGCAGGGAGGAGGCGGGGCGGGGGGGTGGGGGGCACGGGGCAGAGGAGAGGGCGGCGGGAAGAAGGGAGAGAAAATCCCAAAGGTCCGGAAGGCCGGGAGGAAGGCAGGGCACGGGCTGGAAACCGCGGCTATTTGCAGCGTTGCCTTCGGGCTGCGGTCGGGCTGGCGCTCGCGGCCCTGGGGGCCGAGCCCGCCGCCCCGCCCGGTGCCCTCGGCCACCCGGGCACGGCCCCGGCCCGCGCGCCCCGCCGGACCCGGTCCTCGCGGCCCCGGCGGCCGGAGGGCTGGGGCGCGGCGGCCGGGAGCCGGGACGAGGCCGACGGCGCGGAGCCGGGCGCGACCCCGGAGGGCTGCGTGGAGGCGGGTGCCGGCCGGTCGCGCGGGGCCGGGGCGGGCGCGGGTGGCCGTGTGCCCGCGGGGCGGGTCGCGGCCGTGGCGAGGCTCCCGGGGCGCCGGGTGGGCGCGCAGGATTGCTAAAGGCTGCGGTTTGGCAAAGCCCGCGGAGCCGAGAAGAGAAAGGGCGCAGGAGGGAGGGAGTTTTTTAAAGCTGAGGGCGAGCAGCGAGGAGGGAAACACGAGAGGAGGGCGGGATGCGGGCAGGAAGCTGACGTTTCCCGAGCGCCCACTCTGGCCCCAGGAGGAGGGAGGATGGGCCCCGCGGGGCCGGCCGGCTCCAGGAGGCCGCCCCGGGATTCGAACCTGGTGGGCCTGCCACCGCGTGCTCTGTCACCTTGACTGAGAACGCAGACGCGAGCCCGAGGGGAGCGGCGGGGCCCGGAGCGAGGAAGAAGGGAGGCTGGGAGGGGAGACTGGGGGTGGGGGGCTCCAGGGAGGGGTCGCGGCTGCCCCGAGGGGACACTTGCGGGGAGAGGGGCGGCCGTCAGGCTGCCGAGCTGGTTCCACCACCCCAGATGACGCCACAGGGGCCCTGCTTCAGTCTTTCCCACGCCCTTTCAGCGCCCCCATGTGGAAGCTTCTCCTGAAGCCTGGTCTCCCCTCCTAGGTCTCAGAGTGGGCGGATCCAGGTAGGGCAAGAGCTGGGTGCCGGTCCCCCTGGCCTGTCCTCTGGATAGAGGGACAGGAGGTGAAGGAGGGGCTGGGCCGCCAAAGCGGGGCGAGCCTTCTCAGCGGCAGCGTGGTCCTTCTAAGGGAGGGCGATGGATAAGAGTAGCCGGGGCGTGCTGATCGGGCACAACCCTCTGAAAAAGGCAACTCCCCCGCATCTCAGAGGTTACACTCGAGCAGGCATTGATTCTGGATTGACTGAGCACCTTGCAGCATGGGAGTTGTTCCGGAACAGAGATGCAGGAAACAGGCAAGCATCGATAACAATTTAACCCAGTGTGGAAAGCGCCATGGAAAGGGCATCTGGGGAGAAACGAAGAATCCCGGACCCCCTTTACCCGCATTTATGGTGCAGGCACACTCCAGACACTTGTCCTAGACAGGACACCATGGGTTTGGAAAAGTGAGCGTCTACACTCGGAGCGCAGAGGAAGCAGACAGAGCCGTGGCCCTCTGCGCCCAGAGGTCGTGTGGGCGGATATCTCCGCCCAGAGTCATGGCAGACATTTGGGCCCAAGCCTGCCTTGTTTTTCACATCTAGCCCCTCAGTTGTGCCCCGAATATCTCCGGAAAGGCCTGGGGTTACTGCTCAGTTTCAGAAAGAAAATTCTCCGAGTCCCGAGAATGATTCAGAACAGCCCCTGACCTCACTCACCCTTATCGGCAGGCACCTCCCCCCACCGTAAAAAGCACATCCTGGCCCTGGGAACTTCGCACCCTGTCTCCTCACCTTTCTCCATAGGGCCTTGGCACCCACTTACATCTTTTCTTTTTGCAACCAGGCTCTGTAAGGAAAGACAAACGAGCAGAGTTGGGGGCGGGGGGGAGCGGTATTTGTCCCCAAGAAGGATTTAAGTGATGAGTAGAAGCAAACCATGGTTAAGAATAAGACACCGGGTTCAAATTCTGACCCCATCACTTGCCATCTGTGTGACTGCAGGCAAGTGATTTAACCTTTCTGAACTTCACTTAGCTTATCGATAAGGTGGGGGTAATAAGATAGTCACTTCAAAAGGTTGCTGAGATGTTTAAATGAGATAATGCATAGGAGAACTTCACGCAGCACCTGGCACATTGTAAGCCTTAATACATGGTAGCAGTTTATTGCCATTAATCATGTAATTGAACAATAACACTCATCCATGTTTTACGGGAAAGCCCAGATTAAGGAAAGTGATTTCAGGCATTTCCTGATATTTTGCCATCGGACTGAGAGTTTCCTAAGGACGGGGACTGGGTCTGACCTGTCAGACTAGGAGTTCCCTTGTGGCCAGGTCTCTTTAGACAAGGTTCTGTGAGCCAGGTTTTAAAGGTAGAGTTCAGGGGTGCCTGACTTCGGCTCAGGTCACGATCTCATGGTTCATGGGTTCGAGCCCTGCATCGGGCTTGGTACTGACAACGCACAGCTTGGAGCCTGCTTCAGATGCTGTGTCTCCCTCTCTCTCTCTGCCCCTCCCCCGCTCACACTCTGGCTCTCAAAAATAAATTTTAAAAAAAGGTAAAAAATAATAATAAATAAATAAAGATAGGGTTCAGAAGCTTCAGGCCTGAGAGCCGAGGGAGGCGGGTGAAACCCCCCCTTGTTGGTGGATGTGGGTTCAGGTCCCGCCCCGCCTCGACTGTGGGGTGGGAAGAAGTCTCTCTTCTGTCTGCTTCTCCCAGAGCCCATGAGCAATACAGGCATCCAGAGTCTGACCCCATTAGTGGGAGAGGCGAAGCTCATGATGTAAATCAGCTCTTTTTTCCTGGATCTTGGTTAGCGAGTGTGGGAGAAAAGTGAACAGCTAATTGAAAATATAATTATAATGCACTGTCCTTTGTCTACCGAGTGGAGCCTCCAGACCCCACTGTCTGCGGAACAGTTTGTTTCTCAAGTCCAGGAGGACCCTGGAGCCAGCCACCCAGCGACAGCACCCACGGGTTGGGTAACTTGGCAGGTTGTGGCAAGAGGCTCGGGACTGAACCTCTGTCCTGCTCTCCCTGACCACTGTCTGGAACACCTGAGCCCACGGAGCTCTCAGAAGAATGCTGAGTTCAGGAAACCCTGAGCAGGCTTCCCTGGGAAGCCGGGAGGAGGGAAGGCTGGGGAGGGCAAATTTCACCCAGCAGACACTGACTGGGGAGTCACTGAAAGCTGGAGAACAAAGGATTTGTATGGGATTTTGTTGTTGTTGGTTTTCTCCCCCCTTCGTGGGTTCCCAAAGCCGCCTCCTCTCCATGGGGTGACCAAGAGAAGGGGCTGAAAGTGGGGAGGAGTTGGAGACAGGAAAGTCTGTTAGGAGGTAATCAGGATCGGCTAAGGAGACAGGGGCTGGAGGAGGGGCTGGCTCAGAGCATTGCAGGGGGGCGTCAGCAGGTCTGAGCTCTGGAGGGACAGAGAGGGGGCACTGGGATGACGAAGAGGAAGGAGAACAGGCTCCGGGAGTGCGGGGGAGGAGCTGGTGGGTGTCAGTTTGGACGGTGACAGTTTGAAGTATCTGTGGATGGACCCGGGGTGGACCAGGAAGGGCTGGGGGCTTAGGGGCCAAGGTCATAGAGCTTCAGGAGGTCAGCGTACCACGATGGTGAAGCGAGGGGACGACCCAGGGAAATCTCAAATAAAAGGGCTGAAGCTGGACATCTGAGCAGCCTCAGTACTTAAGAGGCAGGTGGGGGGCGCCTGGGTGGCGCAGTCGGTTAAGCGTCCGACTTCAGCCAGGTCACGATCTCGCGGTCCGTGAGTTCGAGCCCCGCGTCAGGCTCTGTGCTGACGGCTCGGAGCCTGGAGCCTGTTTCAGATTCTGTGTCTCCCTCTCTCTCTGCCCCTCCCCCGTTCATGCTCTGTCTCTCTCTGTCCCAAAAATAAATAAAAAAACGTTGAAAAAAAAAATTAAAAAAAAAAAAAAAAAGAGGCAGGTGGGGGACAGGGCGTGGGGCAAGAGACTACACGGGAGAAATTAGAAGGGTGGGCGCGTGGGAGAGAGGAGAGGCACAGACATACAGGCGAGAGATGCTTATGAAATACACATATGGATGTCAACAAACGTGTATGTTAATGCCTAGAAAAAACAGTGCAGAACACGTGTGGTTTGGCGGTGGTACTTTTGGGACGGGCGGCAGGTAATGGGGTTTCCATGGTCTGTTCGATATCCTAACATTGTCTGAATATGTTACAGTGAGATACGTGCATGCGTTACTTTCACAATGTAAAACAAGATAGGAGTGGGGCCTGG
The DNA here is from genome assembly GCF_046562875.1 of Panthera onca. Lineage (NCBI taxonomy): Eukaryota > Metazoa > Chordata > Mammalia > Carnivora > Felidae > Panthera > Panthera onca. Next base: position 52,551,352 of record NC_138352.1, on the reverse strand, counting down.
GCGGCTCAGTCAGTGAAGAAATGTCCGACTCTGGATTTTGGCTCCGGTCTCGATCTCACGGTTTGTGAGTTCGAACCCCGAGTCAGGGCTCCGCACCGTCAGTGGGGAGCTCGCTTGGGATTCTCGCTCTCTCCCTTTCTTTCTGCCCCTCCACTGCTCGCGCTCTCTCTGTCTCTACCTCTCTCAAAATAAATAATAAATAACCTTAAAAAAAAAAAAAAGATTCTCTCTCTCTCCCTCCCTCTGCACCCCTCCCCAGCTGGCGCAGGCGCTCTGTCTCTCTCTCAAATAAAAAGAAGTAAATAAATGAAACAAGATAGGAAGTCCTCAAACTGTCCATTAACAGGAGAAGGGATTAGTCAGTTGTGGCCACGGAATACTATACAGCAGTGGAAATGAATCAGTTAGAATGTGGATATCAACTCGGATATCAAGTGTTAAGCAAGAAAAGCAAGTTGCAGCCTACCTATTGTATGATTCCATCTGTGTAGAATTTAAAAACATAGATCCGTATTATAAATGGATACATAAACGTGTAGTGTGTGTGTGTATGTGTGTGTGTGTGTATATATATGTGTATATATATATATATATATATATATATATATATAATATGGACACAGAAAAGACTCGCGAGAATATGTGATATGTTCAGAAGAGAGCTTGCCTATGGGAGGGGGAGGGCAATTGGGGGACACAGGTGGCTTCGGTTTTCTCTGTAATGACTCATTCAGTAAGCTGGGTACTGAGTATTCATGTGTGCTGTCCTATTATCTGTACATTAAAAAAAATTTTTTTTTAACGTTTATTTATTTTTGAGACAGAGAGAGACAGAGCATGAACGGGGCAGGGGCAGAGAGAGAGCGAGACACAGAATCGGAAGCAGGCTCCAGGCTCTGAGCCATCAGCCCAGAGCCCGACGCGGGGCTCGAACTCACGGACCGCGAGATCGTGACCTGAGCTGAAGTCAGATGCCCAACCGACTGAGCCACCCGGCCGCCCCTATTATCTGTACATTTTTATGTGCTGGGTATTATTAATACATTTTGAAAAACCAGAAGGGAAATATGAAAAACCAAGGGGGAGAAGGGTTTTATGAAAGAGGGGCAGGGTGGACAGTATGAAAAGTAAATTAGGGGCGGCAGGTGGAGCCTGGGTTGCCCTGGGGTAGGGGGGGTGCCCACCAGCGTTTCCGGCCCATAGGCAGACGGTCTGCTTTCAGCGTTCCTGCTAAGACCCCTGGCCAGAGGGTTTTGAGACCCCACTCTCAGCCAGTGGTCCAGCTGGGGCCCCCACCGCCTCTGGGACACACGCGGGGACACTGAGGCTCTTGGATGTTGCTGATGATGACGCAGGGAATCTGTCCTCCTTTGTCACCAAAGAGGAAATGCAGTTATCACCCTGGGAGAGACTCCTTGAGGATCAGAGGGGTGACAGCAGCCCTGCGGGAGGCGTAGATTGGCCCCGAGGCAGGGGGATGACCATGCTTCGGCAGGAGTCAGCGAGTCTCTGGCGCCCAGGGGGCGGGTGGGCGAGGACAGTGTTGAGGCTTGAAGGTTTGAGGAGGCAAAAGCCAAATCCTGGTGCCCAGGCATGGAGAGTGGGCGATGCCCGGGCTTGGCAGACAGCGGGCTGAAAGATGCAATGCCAAGCTGGGGAGAGGGGTTGCCAGGGCCGGAGATCAGAGGAGTGGATGGGGGAGGGCCCAGACACTGTCAGGGCTTGAAGCAGGAGGCCGCCGGGGGCAGGGTTGGCGGGGGGGGAGAGGGAGCCCTAGAGCTCACCCTTTCCCCTCCGTCTCATTCAGTTTTGTGACAAAAACAGATGCCTCTTGTTGATGATCTATAAAGCCTCTGTTGGTGAGTTTCAGAGTCCACAGGGCCCTCTGGGGCCATCTTTTCCAAATCCCGCCTTTGTACAGATGGGGACAGCGATGCTCGCAGTGGGGCGCTGGCCTTTCCGGGGCCACCCAGTGAGAGTAGCCACAGGACCTGGACCCAACCCGCCTGTGTGTCCTTGTCTGTATACCTGTGGGGGTACTGGGTCCGGGGTAGGAGTTGGGGGTGGGGGGGTGGGTGTGCCCAGAGTGAAGGGCTCCAGTCTTGGCCAAGGGAGCCAGGGGTCTTGGTGGGGAGGCAGGCAAAACACGTGCAAACCCAGCCAGCTGTGGAATGGTCTCCCGCACCCCTGGGGAAATGTTCTGGGGCAACAGCGAAGTGTACCTCCTGTGAGCTGGGACCTTTGGGAGAGGGGGACCTATGGAAGCTATAGCTTCGGCAGAGCTAAAAAAAAAAAAAAAAAAAAAAAATGCAGAGGCACTAAATCCATTAAGAATTAATTTTCAGTGGCAACCAAATGGCCTACAGTACCAGAAAAGACTTTGCAAGACAAAAGTACATCACGAAGGTGGGATTATTACTGGCTGTCTGGAGCTGACCTTGGTTGACCCAGGGGGTCAGGGGTGTGGGTCTTCTGATCAGCAGATGATCCTGAGGCCTGTAGGTCTACTGGGGGACACAGCGAAGTTTTCTCTTAATTTTCCTCCACTGCAGGCCCAGGAACATGTACTGCCAGCCAAGGAGGAGGGTCAATTGGGAAGTGGCCCTGAAGAACATTGATCCCCCTCTTCATTAAAAAAAAAGAAAATGTGGGGCGCCTGGGTGGCTCGGTTGGTTGAGCATCTGACTCTTGGTTTTGGCTCAGGTCATGATCTTGCAGTTCGTGGGGTCAAGGGCCCGCGTCGGGCTCTGTGCTGACAGCTCAGAGCCTGGACCCTGCTGCGGATTCTGTGTCTCCCTCTCTCTCTGTCCTTGCCCTGCGCATGCTCTGTCTCTCAAAAATAAACATTAAAAAAAAAAAGTTTATTTCCTTATTTTTGGGAGAGAGAGAGCACGCGCAGGGGAAGGGCAGAGAGTGAGGGAGACAGAGAACCCCAAGCAGGCTCCCTGCTGTCAGCGGCAGATCCTGACCCGGGGCTCGAACTCACGAACCGTGAGATCACGACCCCGGGGCCGAAATCAAGAGTCCAAGACGCTTAACTGACGGAGCCACCCAGGTGGCCCTCTCCCTCCTCATTTTACAAAGGAGCAGATTGAGGCCCGGGGAGCAGTAACATAAATCTGCAATACGACCATTTTTTTTCAACATTTCGTTTATTTCTAAGATGTGTCTGAGGCCTTGCATGGGAGCGAAGGCGTGCTTGGCATTCTGGGAGGGCGTTGGCCTGAGCTGAGACGTCCCAGAGGGTAAAGAACGCCCCTAGACGGATGCTCAGTGGCGTGGGCCTGGCTGGGCAGCGACGGAGGGGTGGGGATCTGCCCTGTTGTCCTCTGCTCAGGAAAGGGGACCACTTTCAGCCTCCACTTCAGGACCCTCCCCCACGGCTCATTTGCCTGGGAGGGCCTGCCTTGGAAGGGCGGCCCACCTTTGGGGAAGGGTGGGGTGTCTAGCAGCTCCCAGGGGCTGCGGGATGGGACCCATTTAGCTTCCATAGTCATCTGACCCCCATGACTCAGGCCTGGCTGGCCCTGCCCATGGAGGGCAATGGGCCAGTCTGAGCTCATCACCACTGCCTGGAGCAGAAGTGGTAAACAAATTCACCCTCTGCCTCCCTGCCTCGTGAGAGGAAGCAGGGAAGAGGGTGAGGTGGGGAGCCCTTGAACATTCCACCTGGCCCAAGCCATCTGCGTAACACAGGTGCACGCGATAAGCGTCCGTGGGGCCCGTGCTGGGCTATTGCAGGTGGGCGACGTGTGCAGAAGTGTGTTTGCCTTCACACACGTCCTTAGGGGAGCTGTGGCCAGATTTTTCCAGGGGCCAAGTTGGCCAGGACTCACGGGGACCATCTCATCCCATCCCTGGTGTCTGGGGCCACCAGTTGAAGGCTCATGAGGCTGGACCTGGTCTGAACGGCTGGATCTCGGCCTCCCAGCTTTCAGGTCTCATGGCTCAGACCCGTGTGCTGGGGGGTCTCTGTGGCCTCTGGGAGCCTCTCAGAGGCTGCAGACAAAGGTTCTGGGGTTACTGCTTTGGCCTGCCTGGGCCCGCGGCAGCAGGTGAGAGGGCCCCGGCTTCAGCATATCCTCTCCCCCGCCCCCGTCTTGCTGTGGGCCTCTGGCTCCTTCTCCTGTCCTGCCATCTCACTCTCTCTCCTTCTGTCCTTCTCCGCTCCCTCCTTCCCTCCCTCCTTCAGGCCTTTCTGTCTTCCTCCTTTTCTTCGATACCCACTCCCCCCATCTTTTCTCCATCTCTTCGCTCAACCCGGTCACCAGCATTGCTACTGGTGGCCACCAGATGGCAGCAGCGCATCGCGGGTCCCATCCTCGCCGGGGGTTCCTTCCCTTCCCCCTCCACCCCCACCTGCCCCTGCCGCCACACCAGGATGATTAACCACCCCTAACCCTTCACAACACCCACACCCTGCCCAGTGCTTTGCTGGGACTTTAGACATGGAGGAAAAGAGTAGCAAAATACAGGCAAGGGCCTGGGTGGGGGCCGGGAGCTCCCTGGTGACGCTCTACTATCCCTGCAGGGTAACACCTCGCAAAGGGTGTTTGCACACATTGAGGCACTTACTCCTGGAAACTGGGAAGTCCTGGAAAGCATCCCCACTTTACACACGAAGAAGACAAGACCCAAAGAAATGAAGTCACTTGTCCAAGTTGGGACAAGTTTCTGTCTTCTCCTTTGTTCTCTCTATGCATCTTGAAGCTGTCTCTTCTAAGGAGGCTGAAATGTACAAGAGCCAGCCCCTCTCTGCCCTGGGAACCCCCAGGCTGACGTGGAGGCACAGCCCTGTCCCAGGAGCCACAGAATGGCGGAGACAGAGGTACAGCCTTCCTGGAGCCTCTACTGGTGTTGAGCTGGAGCTAGGTGAAGGTCATCAGGGCAGGCCTCCTGGAGGAGGCAGGGGCCAAGACTAGGGGAAGGTAGGCTGAGTAAAGGAATGCCTTCCGTGGCAGCTATCAGGCCAGGAGCTGCTCAGCGATCTTCATGTATGGGGAGTAGATGGGGTGGGCTCGCTGCAGCCCTGGAGGCAGGGGAGCGGACCATGGCGGCCCTACCTTGGGCCATGCTCCTTTCCTGGCCCACTGCCCTGCCCCACCCCCTCACTCCCTGTCCCACTGGGAGACCAGCAGTGGGCTGGGGACAGGAGGCCCAGGGTGGGGTCCCTTCCCCAGGGCCTGAGCAGGATCCTGAGCCGGCTGTGGCAGTGCCCAGGAGCCAGAGAGGAGCCGCCCCCCCCTCACCCCCTTGGGCCCCTCTGTAATTAGGGCTATTTTTAGGCCCCTCTTCCTTCCTATTTCAGGCCTCTGGACTGGGCCGGAGAGTGGGGCTGTCCTGGGGCCGAGGGCTGGAGCCGCTAAACTGGGCCCTGGCGTGGGAGCTGCAGCCACAGCGCAGACCACAGCGGGGGCGGAGTCCTGGCGGGGGAGGGGAACCAGGACGTGGCCAGGCCCCGGGGCCGGCCGGGCCGGGTGGGGGCGTATCTTGGCTCATCTGAGCCCTCCCCTGTCCCCTCACTGGCCCAGCCCTCTGTCCTGCTGCCCCCCAGCCCTGCCGGTGTGAGGCGGTGAGCCTTGGGCCCGCATCCCGGCGCATGTCCCAGATCACACAACCCCAGCACCTTCAGGAGAGTGTCACCCTAGGAGGGGTGCTCAGGATGCCCATAATAACGACCAGCATTTACTGAGTGCTTACTGTGTTGTTAGTACTTCACCTGGATTAATTCATGTACTGTCTACAACGACCCTGGGAGGTCAGTGCTACCTTATCCCCATTTTACAGAGAGGAAACCCGAGGCTCAGAAGTAGCCTGTTTGTCATGCCCCGGGCTTGGTCTCATGTGGCTTGCTTTTAGAGGGCATGCCTGTCTCTTTGATGGGGCTCAAAGAGAGGGGCCCCCGAGAGACGTGGCTTTCGTCTTCATATACTTCCGGGCTCCACTCTGAGGATCCCGGTGCTCGGTCAGGCACGGCTCCTGCTGACGATCGGCCTGTCCGTCGGCCGACAGTCCGTGGCCTGTCCTGCCGGCGGAAGGGTGGGTCTTGCCCAGCTGGTTCCAGTTAGGCACAAGAAAGCTGGCGAGGGGTATATTTAGCCCTGGTTTCTGGAGCAGCCAGAGGTCTCTCATTCTTGGAGGCGCTGGCCACAGTGGGGCTCAGCCTGCCAACAGTGGGCTCATGGGCCGGAGGGCAGGCAGGCCTCAGGGCAGGGAGTGGGGTCACGGAGGAGAAGGGGCCGATGTGACCCTGTCCATCTCTGCAGCAGGGAGGAGAGTGGCAATGCCAGTCAGGGCACCGACTGCCACGCTCAGGATGGGTTTGTAGGCTTGAGGGCTTCTGCAGGAGGTGTGGGAGGTCTGGGAGGGGAGGGCAGGCCTGGGGTAGATCAGGCCTGGCCGAGACCCAGCGTGTCCATGGCATGGAGCTCATCTGGGGGGCTTTGTCCTCATCTAGGGATGTGGGGGTCAGGAGGTAGGGCAGGGGGCAGAGCACGAGAAATAGGAAGGGGGGGGGTGGCCCTTCTGTGCTCTCGAAAGAGACTGACCTGCTTGGGCGTCAAGGTTCGGAGAAAGTGGGACGCTTGGGGAGGGGGCAGGTACACATGCGCGAGAGCAGAAGAAACAGGCACACAGAGCGGCAACCCCGTGGTGCCCGCCGGGCTGGGCCCGTGTCACTGTGTGTGACTGTGGCTGGGTTTGGGGGGGTGGGCAGGGGTGAGATGACCCGCGGGTGACCGTGGCGTTGCTCCGCTGCGGGGGACCAGCACAGCCTGTCGTGATGCTTCGGGGTGGGGGGCAGCCTATCAGTGCGGTGGCAGATGAGGGGCTAGAGCTGTGTGATTTTGTGGGGCCGGGTAATTATCCCCCTGGATGCTGGTCTCTGTGTGTGAGACTGCATAAACACACGTGTGGGGGCAGTTTGGGGCTCTGGCTCTGTGCGTGCGCGTGCGCGTGCATGCGCGTGCATGCGTGTGTGTGTGTGTGTGTGTGTGTGTGTGTGTGTGTGTAGATTGTCATCCTGGGTGTGACTGGGTATGTGAATGTGTGCCACTTTAGCAACCACCAGCCTGTTCTCCACTGCAAACGAGGCCTGCTCCCGCTGGGGGTCATGCCCTGCTGTCCTTCCGGGGACCCCCACCCCAAAGCCACAGGCCCTCTGGGCCCGGGGGAGGGAACCCTACAAGTTTGTAAGCATCTGTCTCTCCCCTAATCCCCTCACCCCACTCCCTCCGACCATCCCCACAGACGGCAGGTAGAAGCCTGCCTGCCCCAGGGCGGGAGGCAGGGGAGAGAGAGAGGAGCCTGCCCGCCTGCCCGCCGCCCCTCTGTGTCTCTGCGCTCAGACAAAGAGCTCACCCTGGTCTCTGTGGGCGTCTGGGAGACGCTGGGGGGATTAGCTGCCCGCGCCGCCCTCTCCCCACCTCGTGCCAGCCCACCCGGCTGGCACCAACACCTCGGAACCCAGGGGCGGTGCCCTCACCGCAACCTCTCTGGCTTGGAGTGTGTGTGTGTGTGTGTGTGTGTGTGTGTGTGTGTGTCTCCTCCCCCAGAACCACGGCAGAAGCAGAGGTGCAGCCCATGGAGAAGCAGGTCCTGGGCTCCCATCTTCCCCTGCGGGTCGGGGCTGGGTCCCCCGTTGGTTTCTACTTTCCCGTCAGCCAAGCACATGCCTACCGAGCCCACGTCCTTGTCGGCACCTCTGTGTCTTTGAATATCATTCCTGGACCTTGCAGTCCTCCCCCACCGCTGACTGCTGCTCAGACCTTCCAGTTCTTTCCCTTGGCTTTCCCGCGGGGAGGGGCTGATGGGGCCGGGGAGCCTCAGAGCAAGGGAGAAGGAGTGGGCGCCCCTGCTGTGTCAGCACTGGGTCAGGAGGGATGGGCTCAGTGGAGGAGACTTGGGCGTGACCTTGGGTCTGGGTCGTTTACCGTGGGTCTGGAGAGCGCCCTGTGGCTTCTCCTCCATCAGGAAGAAGGGCAAGCACGGTTGGAGTCACTGCCTCATGACTTCGAGTGTAGCCCTTGTTTTGGGCTGTGCAAAGCCTGACACGGTCCTCAAAGTCTTTTGCGTGAGCTCTCATTGGGTTTTCTCAACAGAGAGGGCGGGTATTGTTTCTTTTCCCATTTCGGAGATGTTTAGGCTGAGGCTCTGAGAAGTTAAAGGGTTTACCCGAAGTGAGCAATAGAGCCAGGCTGGACCCCAGGGTCTTGTTCCGTAAGCGTCAGGAGACAACTTCCTGTGGCCTCCTCGGCACCCTGTCCCTGCCTCTCCTGAAGAGTCTGCTGTCTTGGGAAACCAGGGAATGGAACGGGCCAGTGGGAGCTGGGGGAGATGGCCCGGTCCCTCTCTGAATCACACCCCACCCTTAAGCAATAGGGCTCCGTTCCCCCGGACAGTCCTTGTCATCCCTCCTGTGCTTCTGGGGCTGTTTGTGGAAACTCCCTTCCTCCTCCTGCCAACTGGATTGGGATCTACTTTGTCCTAAAGACCTCTCCACGTGAATGTTTTCTATGACAGTGTTGTTCTGTAGGTTTAGCCTCCTCCTGCTGCATGCGAGGCCTGTCTCCTTCTGTTCAGTTCCATGGGAGTATGCTGCCAAGATGGAAACTGGGATTTCCCACTGACTGGAGGAGGCCTTGGAGGTTGGGAGCTGGCTCGGTGCTTTGAAAATAAAACATGACCCATATGTGTGGATGGACGTATAGTGGTGAGTGGATGGATAAATATATAGAGGAGGGCGAATGCACAGGTGAGTGGGTGGGAGGTGCCTAGGTGGGTTGGTGGGTGAGTGGCTAGATGGCTAAGTGAGCAGATGGCGTGGGTGCAGGGGTGAGTGGGTGGTGTTTGAATGGATGGGTGAGTGAGTATTTAGGTACATGGATATATGGGTGAATGGTTGAATGGATACATTAGAAGATGGATGGAGGATGGATGGATAGAAGAATGGATGGATGGATGGATGGATGGATGGATAGAAGAGTGGATGGATGGATGGATGGATGGATGCATGGACGGATGGACAGAAGAGTGGATGGATGGATGGATGGATGGATGGGTGGATGAAGAGTGGATGGATGGATGGATGCATGGATAGAAGAGTGGATGGATGGATGGATGGATGGATGGATGGATGAAAGAAGAGTGGATGGATGGATGGATGGATGGTTAGAAGAGTGGATGGATGGATGGATGGATGGATGGATAGAAGAGTGGATGGATGGATGGATGGATGGATAGAAGAGTGGTTGGATGAATGGATGGATGGATGGATGGATGGAAGAGTGGATGGATGGATGGATGGATGCATGGATGGATGGATGGATAGAAGAGTGGTTGGATGGATGGATGGATGGATGGATGGATAGAAGAGTAGATGGATGGATGGATGGATGCATGGAAGGATGGATAGATGGAAGGAAGGAAGGATGGAGATGTATGGGACAGTGGTGGATAGGTGTATGAGTAGATTTGTGGCCGAAATTTGGGAGCCTGGAGGTGCCTTTAGAAGACCGGCCATACATGGGGAATGAGTTTTCCACAACTACCTTGGCTTTGGTCAGCCGTCAATCATCTGGACTGATGGAGAGAAACCATGTCATGGAAGAATCTAGAAGATGCTGACTGGTCACAACCCGATTTATGTCATATTCATGGGTAGAGGGCAATCAGCTCTCACCTATGAAGTCCGAGGGTCTGAGCATCTGTGACATGTCAGTCGGGCACAGATGTGGCTCCTCTTGGGATTCCAGCTCTGACTTTCCTCTTGCTCTGCTGTTCTCTTCCTTCCTCCCATGTTGGGAAGGACAGCATCCCCTCACAGATGGATACAGAATGCCGACAGCACTGGTGTGATTCTCCTGCGTCTCTCTGGTGGGCTCCCTCCTCCCCTATGGTCAGGGAAAAGTGACTGGACTCTCAGAGGGTCCAGTGCCTTCTTCGGGTTTCCCTGAGATTAGCCAGCATGGAGAGGCTCAGAATCGTGGAGATTAGCCTGGCATCTGCCAAGCAGGGTGACGCTGTCAGGAGGGTGACAGCAGCAATGCTCTCCTGACAACAGAAGCTCCCTGAGCTGATCCCCTGAATGAGAGGAGGCGCCTGGAAACTGTAACAAGACACGTAGCTCGGGGATGGGGTGTGGGCATGGGGTGGGCTGTGGAACACTTTCTCTGTACTGTCCCAGGTGCCGGGCCTCTTCTTGGATTCCAGAAGACTCTCTTTTGCCCTTCTCTTGGGGGAAGATCTTCCCTGGGCAGTGGGGGGGGGGGGTCCCTGGTTGGAGCCCTGCTTTCCATGACAATGAAAGGAGCCTCAGCCAGAGTACCTGCTAGATACATTCTCACAGTATCCTTTCCAGGCAGGGAGCGTTTCCCTCCATTTTACAGATGAGGAAACTGGCTCAGAGGGATTAAAGGACGTGCCCAGGATTACTTGTCTGGTCATCACATCAAGATTCCCATTTAACTTGGCTTGGCTTCTTTGCCTCATGCAAGCTCTCATTTCTGAGACCCTCACCCCCCTCCTGGAGTCTCAGGTCCAGCTGGGGGGAACGGGTCCAAGGACCAGCAGCTTGAAGGACACATCAGAGAGACACAGGGGAGGCCTCCAGAAGGAGGACCTTCTGGCCTACAAGGTGTAGAACTCTGCAATGGCCAAAAGAGGAAAGGTGTAAAGACATATTCTTTAGAGAAGGTGACCTGTGGTGGTTCCAACCCAGCTGCATTGCTGGCCGGAGGCGGGGTGGCCAGAGGCCATCAGGAGACACCCCCTTGCAGCCAAAAGGGGGTAGAATCTCCTGCCTGGGTGGGACTTGGGAGTCTTGAGAGGGAACTTTTCTAGATCCGAGGAAAGGCAAATCACGAGAACTGGTGCTGGACTGAAGCTGGGTGGTTCGGAGCCCATCTCCGGATGCCAAAAGTAGGTCTTGGGGGTGGATGCTGGGACATATTTTCTGGGAGACGGACAGGATAATGGTAGTTGCAGGAACCGTGAGGGAAGCCTGCCCCCTTCCCAAGCTGGGCAGTCCCGGAGGCCAGAAGCCTGCCATGCCCCTGGGGATGCTGAGAGGGCAGTGGGGCCTCTGGCTGAGGACCAGGTGGCCCGGACCCCTGGCCTGTCATCGTCGTTGAGCCACTGGGTGGAGGAGTGCCGGGGGCTGGGGCAGGGGTAGGTGGAGATGGGAGGTCCAGGTGGGCCTGAGCAGAGGGCCGCCCCTCCTGTGTCTCCCCTTGTCCCGTTGGCCTCCCTCCTCTCTCTTTGATGCTTCTCACCACAGACTTCAAACAGACTGCCCTGTGTCTCCACCGCCATCCATAATTAGAGCCTCTCAGGCTGCCTCTCGCTCTCTCCCTTCCCTGCTCTGATCCAATCTGGTTCTGACTCTCCTGTCGCTTTTCTCTCTCCACCTTCTCCCCTCTCCCTGCTCATGCTTCTCTGGCTCTCTGAGCCTCTCCCATCAGGGACAGGGTCCAGACCGGTCCCCTGGCCGCCCCAGGCTGTGGTCTCCCCCGCTCTCCCCTTCCCTCCTTTTCCGTCTCTTCTCTCAGTCTGACGGCCCACTTGGCTTTTCTGTCTTCATTGTTGTGTCTTTCCCCCATGTCACCAAGCTCTGCCTGTGTCTCCTTTTCCTCCTTCCTTCCTTTTGACATGATCTGCACCCCCTTCCCACACTGAAGGCTGCGCTCTGTGCCTTCCTGGGTTGAGACTGGCTCTAGGACAGACAGGCCCACAGGCTGTCTGCCTCTCCACTGGTCGGAGCCCTCTGGGCCCTCAGCACAGCCCCAGGGCCTCCCACCCCTCCCTGGACTTCTTTCGGGCCCTTCCCAGGTCTGGTTTTTCTGGCCAGGCTGACCTCCCACTTAGTGGCCCCCTTCATGGCCTTATGGCAGAAGGTGCCTTGTCCTCCTCTTTCCCAAGAGAAGACGCAGTGTCTTTCCAGAACCTTCTCAAGGCCTGGAAAATAGGGGATGAAGAACCATACAAACCTTCACACACACACCCCCCCTCGCCCCGTGTCCCATCCCCAGGGCATCTGGTGCCCCAGATCCAGGCCCTCTTGGAAAGACTGACCCCGAGGGGCAAACGTTAGGTGGTGAGTGGTCTGGATGTGGATAGACCCCCAAGGGCTGAAGAAGCCAGGTTTGAGCCCTCTCTTAAATGCTGTAATTCTGGACTGGCCCTGTCCTCCCTGGGCCTGGTCCTAAGGATGCCATGAGGGGGTGATAATAAGAAGGACATGACTAACCCTTAGGTTGGACATGATGTTTTCCAGCTAACAGTGCCCTTCCCTGGTCACATGGACCTCATGACCTTCAACGTGGGTGGGGAATGAAATGAACACATCCTTTTGACAGATGACGGCTTAGAGGCTCAGCTATGCCCCCAGGTGCCCCTCCTAGAGGGGGAGGGCAATCTGACTGGGTTGGGGGCTCAGCCCCGTGGGAGTCCAGGCTCCAGATCATGGGGGACAGGCAGGACATATGGGTGGTTCCGGCTGGTTCTAGGCTCTAGGCAAAGATGGGTGCCCAGTGTGTAGATGGGAGCTCAGGAATTGAGGGGCGATACAGGCACCCCAATATTGGGCCTTTCTGGACAGGCCCCGGGAAGGACCACGCCTGGCGTGTGTGCCCAGGGGATCAGGAACGTGATGGGCTGGGGGAGCATCCCCTCGAAATTGGCCAGACCTTGGGCAGAGGGGGGCTTGGCCTGGCAGCCCAACAAAGTGGGAGTGTGTTTGCGCGCACGATGGTGAGGGAGCAGGCGAGAGTGTGTACCCCAGCAAGAGCGAGTGTGTGTGCACTCAGCGTACGCGGGACTGTGTAGGTGGGTGTGCGAGCGGGCGTGCCTGTGTGAGTGCGTGCAGATGTGGGAGCTTGTTTCTGAATGAGAATAGCCCCGGGTGTCCATGGCTGTGCGTGTGCGCGAATTGCCTCGGCGCTCGGCGCTCCGGGGGTGACAGAATGCCCACAGACACCAACATCCGGAGCAGGAGGGAGCGAACAGGTGTGAGAGGCTGTGCGCGCGCGCGTGTGTGTGTGTGTGTGTGTGCGCTCGTGCACGCGCACGCGCATACGCTGGGGCTTCCCCCCCCCCCCCCGCCCCCAAGCTTTTGAATAAGCAGCACCACCAGGCCATCCCCTCCCTCCCGCCTGCTATCCTTCCTCCTCATTCCTCCCCTTCCTTCTTCTTCCTCCCCTCCCTGCTCAGCCACCCTTTGAGGACCAAGTGCCAGGACCACTCCCCAATTCCAGAAGCACCCTGGTGACACTCTTTTCTCCCTTTGCTAGTGAGAAGGATGTCCTCAGAGCCCAGGTTGGGGTGGTCGGTTCAGGAAGGAGGGGCACGCGGCCCCTATCTCTGAGGCCTGGGTGCAGAGGAGAGGAAGGGGAGGAAAAATAGTGGCCTCCTGGCCTCCTAGTTCCCCACCACCCCAAGGCCCAGTGTGGGAATGGGAACAAGAGAGACCTTTCAGCACCGGGCGTCTCAGTCCTGGGTCTGTGTGACCATGTGACCGTGGCGGGTCAGGGAGGTGGCTCCAGCCTCACTGGCCCTGCCTCTCCTGGCCTCGGCTCCTCACCTGTGAAGCCTTCTCCTCCTGGTTCCAGCCTCTGGCTCCCTGGGTCTCACCCTCTCCCCCACCCCAAGAACTCTGACCTGTTTTCTCAGCTCTGCCAACTTGGCAGGGCCTCCGGTCTGAGGTTCTTGGCTGGAGAGAAGCCTGGAAGAGCGAGGGAGGTTTGATTTTTTTTTTTCTTTTTGCCTTTAGAAATTGGGGATTTGGGCTAAGGCTGGCATGCTCACCCCAGACAGACTTGTCTGAACACAAGGCGGCTGCAGGGAGGGACGGGTTCTTCTGCCACCATGCCCTGGGGGGTGGCCGGCTAGGCAGAAGCCAGCCCTTGCTCTGGGGAGCCCCTTTCTGAGCGGGGAGGAGCAGCCCTGACCCGGGGACCCCTCAGCTTGATGGGAGAAACTGGGGGGGGGGCAGCGCCTGGGTGGCTCAGTGGGTTAAGCGTCATGATCTCGCAGTTTGTGGGTTTGAGCCCCGTGTCGGGCTCTGTGCTGACAGCTCCCAGCCTGGAGCCTGCTTCAGATTCTGTGTCTCCCTCCCTCTCTTCCCCTCCTCCGCTCACACCCTGTCTCTCTCTGTCTCTCAAAGATGAATAAATATTAAAAAAAAATTTTGATGGGAGTGATTGGACACACAGCCGGAGAGCTGGCTCCCCGCGGTGAAATAAGGACACAATGACTGGCCAGACAGAACCTTGAGATCCACGGCCCTTCCCAAGGGCTGGGCTGAATGGAGCCACCCAATTCTTTGGATAAATGAAAGAAAGAGAAAGAAAGAAAGAAAGAAAGAAAGAAAGAAAGAAAGAAAGAAAGAAAGAGAAAGAAAGAAAGAAAGAAAGAAAGAAAGAAAGAAAGAAAGAAAGAGAAAGAAAGAAAGTAGGAAGGAAGGGAGGACGCCAGAGTTGGAGGAGACAGAGGGGACAGGTGGAATTGAGCTGTGAGGCCCTGGGCAGCTTTCTGAAGGCCACCGGTCTGCAGGGACAACTGTCTTCACCCTGAAACTCTGCATGCTTGTGGCTTCTGGCATAGTGTGACCATCGGGGCCTCACCAGGGCCCTGGAACCAACCCCTTGGGACTGACCCTTCTTCATTGTCTCTTTCTCTTTCTCTTTCTGCCTCAGTCTCCCACGAATATTTTGGGGAGACTGCCTACTCAGAGGGCTGTGAAGGGGCTCCCTGCCTGCCCCTCCTTGGAGAGATCACTCAGCTTTTGGGGAGGAAGCAGGGTCCTCAGCACTGAGGGATGGGATGGGAGGGCAGCCTGGGACCCCCACCTTTTCAGCTTCTGGCTCACTTCCCCCTGCCCCCCAACTCCTCCCCAGATCCAGGAGATCCTGGCCTGTCTCTTGGGGCACTCGGCTGGAGGAAGAGGGCAAGGGGGTGGTGAGAGTGCAAAAGGCCACCACTGGCTCATCCCTGTGGGGGGAGGGGGGAGGAGCCATGGGGAGCTCTGGGGGGAGCGCCATGGGGAGCTCTGGAGAATGGAGCCTCTGGGGGTATCTGGGACCCACCCATTCCCAGGTAGCCTGCTTGACCGCAGCCTCGAAAACCAGGCTCAGAGAACCCCAGAGGTGAGTGACTGCGTGGGTGGAACAAGGTCCAGGCCACCCCATTCTGGATGGTTCCAGTACTGTCAACCCGCTCTGCCTTCCTGTGCCCTGTTCTCTGCCTGGGGAATCAGGTACGGGGGCGGCGGGTGGGTCCCGAGATTGGTTTTTCCCCCAACTGAGGGGCTCTTGGGAGCAGGGAACACGTGTCCCCATAGAACTGTTTCCAGCTTCAAGCGAAAGGGAAGTGGTGGGTGTGACCAAGGATAGAAGGGTCTAGAATTAAATCCTCATGGTAGATGGGCCCCTTTTCTTCTCGCAAGAAAGTCAAGGTTCTAAAGGGCTGAGAGCGGGCTGGCCTTTTGCTGGGTGTTAAAAGCTCCATCTGGGGGCGCCTGGGTGGCTCAGTCGGTTGAGCGTCCCACTTTGGCTCAGGTTACGATCTCACAGTCTGTGAGTTCGAGCCCCACGTCGGGCTCTGTGCCGACGGCTCAGAGCCTGGAGCCTGCTTCAGATTCCGTGTCTCCCTCTCTCTCTGCTCCTCCCCTGCTCATGCTCTCTCTCCACCTCAAAAATAAATAAAAACATTTAAAAAAACTTTTTTAAAAGCTCCATCCGACCCAAACTGGCATGTGTAGCAATGGCTCAAATAGCTATATTTATAATCGATTGCCACGAACACATCTCAGATAGGAGCTGCTGGAGTTTGTGAGCACTTTACGCGGAGCCCAGGCAGTCCTGAGACACAGGCGGGAGAGGGCTGGTTTCCCTCCCATTGTAGGTGAGGAAGCCGAGGTCGAGCGACACCCATAGTTCAGGACGAGGGCCGGATTCTGGGCTCAGGGGGCCCCTCTTTCCCACGTTCAGGAGATCAGTTTGGTCCTTGGAGCCAGGAAAGCCTGGGATCCCTCGTAGGCGGGCAGTGAGTCTGCTTCAGACCAGGGGGAGTGGAAAGGCTTGCCTTAGGCTGAGTCCAGACGGCTCCCCACCCTGACACAGCCGTCACCCCCCAAGTGCTGAGCCCCCTCAACCTGGGCGCTCAGGCTCCCTTCTGCGGAAGTAACGCCTTCTGTCTCGAGGCTGAGCCTGGCAACCCCAGCCAGCATCTTGCAGCTCTGGGGCTCGCTGGGGGCTGGCGGGAGGCACAGGGTCCCCGTGCGTGGGTGGGAGATGTGAGTGGGAGCCCCCTGATCTGGTGCCATGGTACCCAGAGCTGATGCCAAGGCAGCCCCCCTGCTGGCAGCTGGCCAGGCCACTCTAGAGCACATTTTTCTCTGGGTGACATCCCCCTCCCCACCTGGGCTCCCGGCCTCCCCACCACGCCCACCCAACGAGCCAGACCTCTCCAAGGACCATCTCAGAACCCTCTGTCTTCCCCCTTCCTGCTCTGGGCTCCCGCTCGAGCTGGGCATCTGCTAGGTACTTCACCCAGCTGACCTCACTGAATCTGCCTGAGAATAGGGTGTCCCTAGGCCGCGTTTTAGGAATGAGGAGCTGCGGCCCAGGCAGGTAGAGTGACTCATTCAAGGTCACGCAGCTAGGCAGCTGCCAGAGGCGGGGTTCAGCCTATCAGGCTCCAAGGAGGGTAGAGGCAGAGGGAATGCTATAGGGGGAGCTCAGAGCTCGGCAAGGGCTTTGAATGCCTCCTTCAGGAGCCTCAACTTGATTTTGTAAGTGTAGATGTTCCTGTGTTATAACAGGAAGGTTACACAACAAGAGCAGAGAGCCCGGCTGCCCGGGTGCAAGCCCTGCTCTGAACGCCGAGCTGCGTGACCTTGGGCAAGTTGCTTAACCTCTCTGGGCCTCATGTCTTCATCCGCACAAAGGGCGTGGCAATAGTGCCTATGCTTGCTGTGGAGGTTAAAGGGGTTAATGAGCCTACGGTGCTTTGGGGGAGACAGCAGTGCAAACACTTTATATTTGCATTCGTCCTGGGGGCTTCCAAGGGGACCCCTCCTTTCTCGCTTTCTTGCCGCCTCCTCCCCGCTCCTTCACCATCCCGTCTTTGAAGAATGAGAGACGCCACCTTGAGTAAGGAACCGAGCCTGTGACCCGCCACCGGCAGAGGCCCCCAGGTGCCCTGCAGGCTGCTCGAAGCCCCTCCTCATCTCTAGGTGTGGCAGGTGGGGGGGGGGCGATGCTGGTGGCCAGGAGGCGGAAGGGGGGGCAACATGGAAAAGTCTGAAGTGATCTGAAATAGCCTTCCTCATGACCAGACGTGGCTCAGGTCGAAGAGGCACGAAGGGGATGCTTCCTTGTCCAGGCTGTGGGGGTGGAGAGGGTCTTGGGGTGCTGGGTGAGGAGGAGTTGGGGCCGGCTTCTGCCATAGGGAATGGGTGGGAGGTTGAGGGCAGGCCTCCAGGCAGAGGAGGCCCGCCAGACAGATAGGTGGAGACGGCAGCCACCGCCCAGGTGGGGAGATAAATGTCTGGAGAGGCTCCCAAGCCACCCACAGGCTTGGTGTCCCCTAATCCCTGCCCCCTCCTCCAGAGGCTGTGGCCTCCTCCCCAGAGCTCCTTGACTCCCAGTCTCCCCCTTCTTGTCTCTCAGGACCCCACCCCTTCACCCCCAGCTGGAGCCAGGAGTGGGGCTGTGGACGAAGGGGCAGACAGAGCCGGCAGAGCACAGGATGGTCCCTTGGGTTGACCCGGCTGACGGGGGTGGAGGAGGAGTGGTGTGTCCCAAGGCCTGAGAGGCACATGACCTTTCCTGATGGTGGCAGGAGACAGTAGAGTGAGGGGGGCAGGATGAGACCCCAGCTGTAGGCCAAGGGCTTTCTCCTAGGGAGGATTAATAGGAAAGCGACTTGGTCCTTTCCTCCCTTCTTCCCCTCTCTCCTTCCCTTTTATTCTTTTCTAGCACTGAATGCACTGCCTGACACATAGTAGGTGTTCAATAAATATTTTTTTTAACGTTTATTTATTATTGAGAGACAGAGAGACACAGAGCGTGAGCAGGGGAGGGGCAGAGAGAGAGGGAGACACAGAAGCAGAAGCAGGCTCCAGGCTCTGAGCTGTCCACCCAGAGCCTGACGCGGGGCTCGAACCCACAAACCGCGAGATCATGACCTGAGCCAAAGTCGGACGCTTAACCGACTGAGCCACCCGGGCGCCCCAATGTTCACTAAATATTTGAATTTGTAAACAGAGCTAGGGGTTACGGAGCCTATGGTTTGGCTAAGGCCAGGATCCAGCACCTTGGGCTGTGAGGACGAAAACTGGGGCAGGAATGGCGATGGGGTTGGCGGAGGGGGGTGGTCAGTGAGACAAGATGTAGGGGTGAACTCCAGCATGAGACCCAACAGGGTTGGGTCAGTAGCCTGGAGCTTTTCTCATCAGCTGGGATTGGGCCGAGGAAAGTGGGGAAAATGCGTGAAGGACTGGAATATGGCTGGAGACGTGAACGACCACATTCTTTCCTTTTCAAATGCATCTTCACAATTAAAACCGATAAAGAATTAGACACAGAGCTCCGATTATGTCCCTTGAACTCAGAGCTACCCACGCTTCAGCTGTGGGGACACAACCATCCCAATTTCTGCCGCGTGAGATCTCTAAACTTGACTGATTCGTCCTCCACCCACCTCTTAAGCCTGGCTCTTTTACCACTTCTGGCTGTGTGACTTGGGCAAGTCCCTTGACCTCTCTATGCTTCTGTTTCCTCATCCGTGAAGTGGGTGTGATAATAGTAACCCCTTCATCGGGTTATTGGGAGGGTTGCGTTGGTATTTGGAGAGTGGCTAGAAGTGGGCTCGATGCGTGGAAAGTGCCGCGTAAGCGTTTGTTAAATAGAATAAGTAAATAAACACTTCTGCACAGCGACATCTGTGGACTTGTGGCTTGGCGCACCGGTTGTATTTTCTCGCACATGTTAAAACAGTGAACTATTAACTATTACTCTGCCTGAAATCCTTCCACGCCACCAACAGGAAGTCGGCCCAGACGAAGCCTCCCCTGCTGCTGTCTGCGCCCAGGTGTATTTTACATGTTTTTTTAAAAATTTTTTTTCACGTTTATTCATTTTTTGATAGAGACAGAGCATGAGTGACGGAGGGGCGGAGAGAGAGGGAGACACGGAATCCAAAGCAGGCTTCAGGCTCCGAGCCATCAGCCCAGAGCCCGACGCGGGGCTCGAACTCACGGACCGCGAGATCCTGACCTGAGCTGAAGTCAGGACACTCAACCGACTGAGCCACCCAGGCGCCCCTGTTTTACGTGTTTTAATCCCGTGCTAGCCTTAGCTCATGACCTCTTCCTGTGGGTACCACCGAGGCGTCCTTATCGGCCTCACGGTCACTGTGGCCTGGCCCAGGCTGCTGTGCAGTGGGATGTCAGGCCTGCTTGTATCCCGCGTCCTGCTGATGGCAGTGACCCTGCTCCGCGGGGCGTCACCGTTCCCAAGAGGCACTGACGCAGGGGGACAACTGTGCCGGGAATCTTCCCCAGGAGTGTCTCGTCCCGAATCCCAGAGATTCCCTGCTCTGCCCCAACCGAGCCCCTGGAGTTTTAGCCTTTCGCCCTTCCTGAACCTGGGAGGAGAGGAGAGGGAACCCCGGGGAAGTCAGAACGTAACAGATTTCCGAGACCCGGGCACGTTGCCTTCAATGTACCCTCTAGGCGCCTCCTATTTGATCCGGCTGCAGGACTTTAATTTGCCTGTCGTTTGAGGTTAACCGCCTTCCTTAATGAGGCTGGGGATGGCCAGGGCAGGTGGGGAGAGAAACCCCTGAAGGTTCGAGGGGTGTGATGGCTTCCCTTGGAGGTCCCCCGGGGTGGGTATGTGGGGCGGTGCACCACCCCGTCCTGTCCTGCCCGGAAGTATCCAGGGGAGGGCATCACAGTTGCCATGGGATGGGGAGGGGAGAAGGCCCTCACGCCCTTCTGTCTACTGGCCGGTTCTGCCCAGGCGCAGGGTTTCGAGACAGAGGGCTGGAATCACAGCCGGAAGGTTCAAGGGCAGACCCCAGGGAAGCCCTCCCACCAGCCCCAGAGAGGGTGGAGGGGCTGGTGGAGGACTCTGAGGGTGTGGGAAGAGCTGTGTGGGTCAGACTAGGGGCTCCCATAGCAACATTGTATCTCCGCCATAAACTGGGGGCTCCCTGAGGGCAGGGGCAGCGCCTCTCAAGGCAGAGGGCACTCACTTTGCTCACTGCAGGCCTCTGGGCCCTGAGCCCCTCCACCCCACCTCACCCCACCCCCTTGGCCTTCTGTGTTCTCTCTCTGCCCACTCTCCCTCCCTCCCTCCTGTGCACACGCACCACCAGGAGACTCTCTTTGAAGTCTTGCTGAGTCGTGTTGTTCTTATGACAGAGTAAACAGGAATGGCAGAGCCCTGGTAATGAGGCTTTTCCGGGGGAGGGGGCCTGCGCGGGGCTCCCATCAGATAAGACAGTCTTTTGCTGCCTCTCTATTTGCTATTCTAATGAGGGACGCAGCTGAGAGACAGGTGGGTCCCGGCCTGGCTAGGCGTGGGGCACCTGCCTGTCCACCCTGCCCGAGACGAGACGGGCCATGTGGCCAGTGACTTCCAGGGTCCCGTGAAGCCCTGCGTCCAAGAAGGCTTTTGGACCATCCCTGCACTTCCAGCTGAAGGCGGGGGCCTTGGTTGCAGCTTTCACCCCGAGGAGAGCCTTCGCTGAGCTGTTAGAGAAAGGATTTGGGTCGGACTCCAGGAGGAACTCCCCAGGTCATAGGAGTGCATGACATTAACTGTGCCAGATCCGGACCGGCAGGGGGGCAGAGTTAGGGGATGAATCAGTCCAGCCCTCGAGGGGCCAGCCCGCTGGTGTGGCGCTGGGGATATGGGGAGGTGGGCGGGCAGTGGGCAGGAGAGGGAAGAAGGATGCTCAAAGGGTGAGCACGGGAGAGGCTTGAGGCTCATATATACACAACAGGAATACGACTGGTCCTTTTCTGGCTCATTTTCCTCTTCCAGGCATAATCCTCGGGTCGTACGAAAATGCTGGGGAGACAAAGGCCAGCAGCGTGGTCAGCTCCGGTGACGATGGGGAGGGGGGCACGGTCCATCTGCGGGTGAGTTGTAAACTTAAGGGAAACCTGTAGGCCATGACATCAGTCCTTCAGGAGGGGTCACCGGCCATCCCGGGCCTGCCCCCGCCTCCAGACTGACCTCTCCCTTGTCGTGCCAGGAGTCACATGCCCTGGCTTTGACTCCTGGCATCTCCACTGCCTTTCTGGCTGGTCTTGGACAAAGGCACTCACTCTGCTCAGAGCAGGCCTCAGTTTCCCCATCTTTGACATGAAGATAAGAATTACAGTGTCGCTCTCATTGGGAGAAGGGAGGAGATAATTCCTGTAAAGCCCTTAACAGAGTCTGACACTCACTGGGCTCCGGTGATTCCTCCAAAGGCCGCTTGCAAATGCTCATTTTCACACCTCTCCTTCTGGAAGTTCATTCTGCTGTCTGCCCCCCATCCCTCCTCTGATCCTAACAAAGCGTCGCCCAGTGCAGCCTCCGTGCGGAGCAGGGTGTGTTGGTCCTTTCTGGCCTCAGTTTCTCCCTTCTTAAGTGCTGCCTCCCCACTTCTCCCCCCGCCCCCCGCCGCACCCCCTCCAACCCTGCACGGTGAGATAATGTCTAAGAGATACTTGGAGTTACTTGGAGGAAGAGGCCAGACAGTGAGTGACCAGAGGTGATTATCTGGCGTGACTAAAGCAGTGGTTTCCCTCCCCCCAACCCAGGCAGAAGGGAGGGGGACATCTGAGGTCATGCTCCAGGAGGAACTTCCCCAGAAGGGCTAGGCCTGGGGAAAGCCTAACTTGGGGTGGGGGACAGGGGCAGGAAGGAGGCTGGGAACTCTGCTTCAGGTGGCTTTTCCCAGGGAAAAAAGAAAAAAGCTACCACCAACAATAAGGCATCCTTGTTAGGAGGGGCTTCGAGGCAGGGGGCTGGCCAAAATGGCCTTCCCCTCCTCCCCCTGCCTGTCTCCAGCTCAGCCTGCCTCTTCTGTGGACACTGTTGTCTACCCTTGCCCTTGCCCTTTGTCCTTCTTCCCTCCCGCTCTGATAAACCTAGCTCCTTCTTCGCCCTATCTCCCCATCCCACCCCTTCCCTGGGGTCCCCGACAGCAGAAGCCCAGGTCCCGACGTCCCTTGGGCTAGGGGGCTCCCTGCGGGCGGAGGGCCCACTCTCTGCCTCTCTCTCTGCCCTCCCTCCGCAGGTCCCCTGCCCACCCTGCCCCCAGAGTCCTGCAGAGGGGCCGGGGAGCTGCCCGCCTTGGAGGTGGGGGGGACCGCGCAGCCGGACTCTCCTCCTCCGGCTCCCCTCCTGGGACAGAGCCCGTTTGGGGAAAGCGTGCAGTTCCCACTGAGGCCTCTGGGTGCTGCCCGACAGCTATGCTTGGTCCCTCCCCTGAAGGGCCCTGGTACCTGACAGGTATTTCACCTTAGCTCCAGCCATCTTCCTGCCTCCCCCAAAGGGGCCGCCTGCATTTGGAAAAGAGAAGCAGCCACTGATATGAAATAGTTTCACTAACATCACTACGGGGAAAGCAAGGCAGAGAGAGGCCACAGCTCTCATGGAGGGGGAGGAATCCTGACAGACTTACGGAGACAAGAAGGAGCCTATGGAGCTGGGGTTAGCTCAGTGCCTGTGCGTGGGAAGCAGACACTCAGGCTCGTTCTGGTCTCTGGGTACCGGAGGAGGACAGTGCAAGACGAGGACCCACCACAGGGGACAGAGTCTGAGGGTGGTGCCCAAGGTCAGCCTTGGAGTCCAGCCTTGGCTGTGGTCTTGTGTTAAGCTCCGGCGAGGCCTTTCAACTCTTCCCTTGTATCAGACTTCCGGTGTGCTGGGAAAAACTCCTTCAGGGACATTTGGACAGTTAAGGGTGGTGGTGGGCGAGCGACCTTTGCTCCCTGAGCTCAGGGGCAGGGTCTCTGAAGGTTCCATGCAGGCAGGGCCTGTCCTGGGGCTGGGTGAGGGAGGAAGGGACAGAGAAGGAAATAGATGGGGGGGGGGGGGAGCTGATCTGTGGGGAGGTGCCTCCCCATTTGACCTCCCCCTCCCACCCCCCATGCAAGCCCCAGCACTGTCTGAGCTGGACTTGAGGAGGTGACGGCAACTTTGAAGGTGGGGCTGAGAGTGCACGACACGGTCTGATGTCAGCATGAGCGGGCCCCAGTTTGCGGAGCTGAGAAGCTGTAGGTTTGAGTGTGTGAGTGTGTGAGTGTGCATGCATCCAAGCCCAGCTGAAGTTCCTTCCAGGCCTTCTTTACTCTAGGAAGGCCCCTACCTGCCCCAAACACTCCCCTGAGATGCGGATGTCCAGTCTCCCCTCCGCGGACCCTGTGTGTGTCTGACTCTGTGGTCAGACCTATTGCGTTGCACGGGGGACCACCGAGGCCTGGCCTCCCTCATGGTACCGGAGCCCCTGGGGCAAAGATCAGGCTCCTTCTCTAAACCCTGTGCCTGGGCTGGAGCAGGTGATCTGGGAGTATTCAGTGGAGCTCAGGCTCAGAATGGTAGGGGCAGGCCTCTCCCTGGTGTGAGGAGGGTGTCTCCAGAAGTCATCACCTCTACTGCATTGCCTGAAGGGCAGACAAGACCCCCTGCCCTGCCTCCCCACCCCCCACAAAAGGTATGCTTATTTAAAAAAAAAAATTGTTGCATCTAAGAAATCTCGAAAGTGCTACAGGCTTGTTGTAAAATTTAAACAATGCAGAAGTCTGTAGAATAGAAGAGCTGCTCCATAAGCCCAACCCCCCATCAGGTTAACTGTGGTTAATGTTGGTGTGCTTCCTTTTAGAACTTTCTAAACACTAAAACCTTTTCTTCCCCCCCCCCGACATAAATGGGGCGTTACTAACAAATAGTGATAACGAATAGTTCTTCAACAACTTGTTTTTTAACGTTCCCTACCTGCATACACAATGTTTTTAAAAAAATGTTTTTTAATGTTTATTTTTGAGAGAGACCAAGCACGAGCGGGGGAGGGGCAGAGAGAGAGGGAGACACGGAATCCGAAGCAGGCTCCAGGCTCTGAGCTGTCGGCACAGAGCCTGACGCGGGGCTCGAACCCACAGACGGTGAGATCATGACCTGAGCTAAAGTCGGACGCTTCACCGACGGAGCCACCCAGGCGCCCCAGAGCCATCTCACGTTTAAGGGCCACGGAGGAGCCCCTGTGTGGAGTCAGTCTAACCTCTCTTATTAGGGGCATCTAGACGGAATCTGATTTTTCGTCCTCGCCGTAACGCCGAACCAAGATGCTTGTCCAGATGCCTCACTGCTGGTGGGCGCGTGCTTCTTTCTGTAGAACTGACCCCCTCAGACACACAACAGTGGTACCAGTGGGTGTGTGACAAGCAGTCTGACAGACACCTGCCCAAGTGAGTGATGCATTCGCCACTACCTCTAGAGGGGGGCATCCTGCCTCACCCCCCCCCCCCCCACCGCTCCTTGGCGGTACAATCTTGGGTGGATCGGACCATTTGGGAAGTCCTTCCTCAACTCTGACCCAAATCCCCTCTGGTTTGTTTTGAACCCTCCCCAGATCCCCCCACCCCAGGGAAGGGTGGTGGTCCGCTGGCTGGGTGGGCTGGGGAAGGCTGCTGTCCCACTGTAGAGTGATGCGTGCCTCTTGGGGGGAAGGGGAGCATTCCTCTCCTCTCATTGGGAGGTTCTTGCAGAAAAGAGGAGAAAGTTCTCCTGGGAGGACCACAGAAGCCCTGGATAATCATCGCTGGATGGATTGTGGCCCAGATGAGAGCTGGTGCTGGTCCCAGATGGCACCTTCCTGCCTCCCGGGTCTTAGTCTCTGGGAAGTGCTTGGATGTCCCCTCAAGGCTAGAAATTTCAAAGCACTTCCCAGATACCGAGAAAAGCTTCTCTAGGGAGGGGAGCAGGGGGCTGTCCCTTTCATAATGGGAAGTCAGGTGAAGGTAGAGCTTGGGAGCAGCCAGTCCTCCTCTCCTCGGTTGCCTCTGGCATTAGCTCCAGGCCCGCCCCCCAGCCCCGCCCCCTTTGGGTCAGCCTGGAAGACAGAGGGGGGGGGTGCGGGGGGGGGTAGTGTCCACCTGATCCGCAGAGCGGTGGGTTCTCAGCCAAAAACCAGCCAGTGGTTCAGTCGCAGGCGGAACCTTCAGAGCAACACCCAGTTCCTTCCAGAGGCCGTTGCTGATTTCGCCCTTCATCTCTGCCCTCACAGGGCAAAGCCTTACTGCGCGGCCAGGTCCTGAGACCCACAGTGGCTCGTCTGCTGTGCGTGTGCCCCCCCCCCCCCCCGCCCCGAGCAGACAGGAGACACAGCCCACACAGTGTGAGAAGTGCTTTGATTGGAGAAGCAGCAGCAGGGGAAGCATGGTGAGGGACTCACTCACTGATGTGGTTACCTCAATTACCCCTAACTGACACTGCTCTTGGCGATCTAACCAGCCAGGGGAAGTCCCCGGCACACGGGCACACGAGGCACAGCCCTAGGTGGTTTTCACCAGGAGCCAGAAGGCTGGTAGGTGGTTTTCACCAGGAGCCAGAAGGCTGGGTTCAAACTCGGGGCTGTGGCTGCAGAGCCCTGCCCCCTCACCACCCTGCAGGGGTCTATCGCAGACAACAGCGCTGGCTGGAGAGGGTCAGGCCAAGGACACTTGGTACATGGATGAGCGAATGAGCGAATGAATGAGGGAACCATCGGGAAGTTCCATGTTAGTCGTGCTTTCATGATGGGCCATTTGCAGTGCGGCGAGGAGGCAGAGAGCAGCTTGGCTCTTCCTGAGAGCTGGAGGGGGGAAGGCTGGGCAGGGACGCCTCTGGGTCCCCAGGGAACCTTGAGAGGTCATTGTGGCCCTCCTCTGGCCTCCATGACAGCCCTCACCCCTCCTTGGCCCCTCAGGCAGGTGGGCAGGGCCTCTTTTGAAATGACCAGCCGCTAGGGCAGAGCCTGGCACTTAGTGGGTTTGCAATAAACATCAGTAAGCAGATGTCATGTGCAAAGAACAGAGACACTGGGGAAGGGTCTTGGTGATGCAGGCCACTTGTCACTGGGGCCGTTTCCCCTCCAGTCCCACTGTTCTCCCTGGGGCTACAGAAGGCTTAAAGGCTCCTTTCCAGCTGGTTTCAGCTTCCCAAACAACATCCACTAGGAGCTGCTCATTGGGCTGGTCTTTGCCAAAATTCTTAAACTTCTGAGAATCTCTGGTGGCCTTGGGGGCGGGGACTTTGGCAGGAAAGCAGTATAAAATGCAGGTTCCTGGGTCCAGTGAATTTCAATGCAGAGACTGTGGGAATCTGCATTTTGGACAAGTGCTCCCCTGATTCTGAGGCAAGTGGGTGATCCGTATGTTGCCCTTTATTTTGATTTTGAATTTTTTTTAATGTTTATTATTTATTTTTGAGAGAGAGAGAGAGACAGACAGCACATGAGCAGGGGAGGGGCAGAGAGAGAGGGAGACACAGAATCTGAAGCAGGCTCCAGGCTCTGAGCTGTCGGCACAGAGCCCGACGCGGGGCTCGAACTCACGAACCGTGAGATCATGACCTGAGCCAAAGTCGGACGCTTAACTGACTGAGCCACCCAGGTGCCCCAAGACAAGTTTTTAAAAAATGTTTATTTTCAAGAGGTGGTGGGGAGAGGCAGAGAGAGAGGGAGACACAGAATCTGGAGCAGGCTCCAGGCTCTGAGCTGTCAGCATAGAGCCCGATGCAGGGCTCGAACCCACAAACCGCGAGATGGTGACCTGAGCCGAAGTCAGACGCTTAACCCACTGAGCCACCCAGGTGCCCTTCACATGCGACACTTTAAAAAATGAAAGCGTGCTGCCTATCTCCCTGAAGGCTGGGAAGTGACCTTGAGCAGAAACCTGGTCTTTTTCTCTCCAAGAGGAGCCAGGTTTTGTTTCTAGGGAAGATCTGTGGAGCTATGGAAACTGCAGGGGCTTGGGCTTGGTCCCTTAGAGCCCCTCCCACACCTGCTGAGACCTAGTCTCTACCGGCACCACGGCGGGTCCAGGACAGATGGGTGCGGGGCTCACAGTGCAGAGAGGTGATGGGGACCCGGGTAACAGAGTGAGCCCATTCTGAGCAGTGAGCTGGGCTTGACATGTCCCTTGGGCCGCTTTTGGGACTTAAGAAGCACACCTCTGGCCACCAGGGCTCCTTCTTCTAAATCTCTCTTGCTGCAAAGCATATTCTTATAGAGACAGTGCTAGGGGCTGGCCCTAGGGGGCCAGGAAGCAGGAGGGATCCTTGAGGATAGTGGGACAGCACCCCCATCCTATGCAGCCCCCACCCCTGCCCCTTGGTAAGGAAGGAGGGGATGGCGAGGGGGCTGTCACATCCTAGGGTTGCACTTCCTGGGCTCATCCCAGGCTGAAAGCCACTGTCGCCTTTTCTCCTTAGAGAATACCTCACTCCTCCCTGACAATCATCCAATTCATCGTCAGGGAAGTTCTTCTTGAACTTGCAAGCTTTCCTGCTCACAGGCAGGAAACCTTCCCTTTCAGACTGAGAGGGGGAAAAAAGGGGGGGGGAGGGGATCTGACTTCCGTTCTCCTGCTTCCGAAGTCTATGAAAAATGCCCTCCACCAGCCAGTCAAGCCTCCCTGGCCTGCTTGCTCGCATCCTCCTTCCTCCCCTCCGGTGCTCTCCTCCAGGACTCCCCTCCCATCCCCATCCCCATCCCCTGTGGAATGTAGGGAACCTCCAGTTCCTGCTGACTCCCTCTCCTCCAACTCCAGACTCCTGGGGGGGAGGCAGGGAGACCAGTTTTTCCAGCCCTGGAGACCAGCCTGCCCCTGGGGGCTCTTCGCCCAGGAGGATGGCAACCGGGGCCTCCCCCGGAATGTGGCAGATCCGGCTCTTGCTGAAGAGACTGAGGGAGGTCGGAGGTAGCCAGAGTCCAGGGCCAGCGAGAGAGACATCCCCTCCCACTTCCTGTCCCCTCCCCTGCTCCGCCAGCGCCCCCTCCTCACCCTCCCTTTCTGTCCAGCCTGACATCTGCCTTTAGGAGCCCTTCTAAAGATCAAGGAAGTCACTGGCCGCTCCAGACTGTAGGCGCCCCAGGCTCAGGGACCCTGACTTTGTCAGGACCCGGCACAGTCAGGGCCCAGGGAATCCACCTCCGTGTCTGCCGGACTGCTGAACTAAATGCATGGGGATAAATGCATCGGGCAGAGGCAGGGGCTGGCCAAGAAGACAGGCTCACTGGTACCCAGCCGGATCCTGCCAGCGCGGGGCCTGGAAAAAGCCAGGGCGAGGAGCCCTCCCCCACTCCCCCGTTTGCTCCTCCCGCCTCTCCAGCTCCTACCTCCCATAACTCCTCGAGCAGCAGCCCAACATCCTCCTCTCCCGAAACTCCCTGGTCCCCATGCCCTCTCTGGCTCAGGATACACAGGGTCTCTGCCCTCTGCTTACTGCCATGGCTCCTGGGAGCTCTCCCCTCCAGAAAGTCTTTCGGGAACACTCCACTGGCTGAGACCCTTCCTCGGCAGCCCTCTCCTCTCTCAGCCCGTCTTCGCCATATGTAGCCAGGAGACAAGCGTCCCCAGCGACCATTCCTGCCTCCGCCTGGGGGCTTGGAGTGCCCTCCCCGTCGATGGCTGGGTCAGTCTGCATCCTGGGGGCCACGTTGGGGTGAGCTGTGAGTGGAGCAGCAGGTGCAGAGGCCAGCACTGAGTTGCACAAGGCCAGGATCCACTCAGTTTGCAAAGGGTGCAGTGTGTCTAGCCCACGGTGTATGTGGTTCTCCATATGCGGTCTCCCCAACTAGAGTAATATTGACAGTCCCCGATGACACCTGCCATTTATTGGCACAGGTTCTGTGCCAAGAACTTTGCACGGTTTTTCATTTAATCCGCACAATAACCTTAGGCGGTAAGTACTATCGTTATTCCCATTTTACAGATGAGCAAACTGAGGCTGTTAGCTTCCCATGGGAAGGGGAAAACACTTACTCTTACTTATTTATTAAAAAAAATTTTTTAATGTTTATTTTTTTGAGAGAGAGATAGAGTGGGAGCGGGCGAGGGGCAGAGAGAGAGAGGGAGACACAGAATCCCAAGCAGGCTCCAGGCTCTGAGCTGTCAGCACAGAGCCCGACACGGGGCTCGAACCCATGAACTGTGAGATCGTGACCTGAGCCGAAGCTGGACACTTAAGCGACGGAGCCACCCAGGCGCCCCTATTTATTTATTTTTAATAATGTTTATTTATTTTTGAGAGAGAGAGAGCAAGAGCGTGAGTGGGGGAGGTGCAGAGAGAGAGGGAGACAGAGGATCCGAAGCCGGCTCTGTGCTGACAGCAGAGAGCCCGATGCGGGGCTCGAACTCATGAATGCTAAGATCGTGACCTGAGTTGAAGCAGGACGCTTCACCGGCTGAGCCACCCAGGCGTCCCCAAACCTTACTCTTTTTGAAAGCCCCAGGGCCTAGCAGGAACGAGCAGACGTTCACCTGACATGAAGTGTGGCTAGGGGGGCAGAGGGCTCCTCTGTCAGGTTCAGGGATTCCAGAATCCAGAGGAGACCGCGTCAGACTGAGGACTGGCCCACCCTCTGCTGTCTTCCCAAGGATTCACAGAGGAGAAGATAGCAGGGAGAATTTGGGGATAAAGCGAGGTGTAGCCTGCAGAGGCCCTGGAATCCGGCTCTGTGCCTGCCTGACCGTGGCGCTCTGTGGGTGTGCATGTGGCTGGCTGGATGGGCGTGCGTGGCCTCTCTTGGCACCGCACCGGGTGGGAGACCTGCCAGGCCCTCTGTGCCTCGAATCCTGGATCCTGTGTCTCAGGTCTTTCTCCGGAGGCCGGGGGGGGGGGGGGGGGGGGGGCGGGGAGTCCCTGGTGGGTGGGGCTGCTGTCAGGCCTGTGTCCTGATGTTCTGAACTGAGGGCGGGGTGCAGCACAAGCCCTGACCCGGTTGGACAGGTTGGCCCACCCTGAGTGGCACCTGGTCACGACCCCACCCACCGCCCTTTGAAGTCATCCAGCCTGTACTCAGGGCTTAGCCCCTCTTCTGGGTCACCTCCCTAAAAAGAATTGGGGTCCTTTCAGGAGAAAGCTCTTTTTCCCCGGGGCCATCTCCTGAGCACCAGCACGAGAGGGAGGCAGGCCTGGGCCTGGCTGGAGGAGGTGGCAGTCTCCTTAGATCTGTCTCCGCGGGGATTGGCAGGGGCGGGGCCAAGGGCGCCCAGTGAGGGGAGGAGGGAAGGGAGGGGGCTAACGAAGACGGTGGGCTTGTGGGGGCGGGGGGGGGGGGGGGGGGGGGGGGGAGAGCTCGGTGACGGGGAGGGAGCTCTGCCAGGGCAATGGGGTCTTGTGGGGGAGGTCCCCGTGCCCTCCCACCTACCCACCCCCAGACTCCCTCCGGCCGTCCCCCCAGGCTCAGCGCATGGAAAAATCCCCTCCAGCAGCGCAGACCCGGTCTGGGGAATTTCAGTCCCCACCACCTTCATTAGCCTGTCCCCGACCCCCTGCGCCATGCACTGCTCTGCAGTGGGCATTTCTGCCTTCTGTAAGGTGTTGGGCAAAGGCAGCTTTAAGACGAGCCCCTTGATAACCCCTCCGCCCGCGCACCACTTGGCACAGGCAGAGCCCTGGCCATAGCTGCGAAACCCAAGTCCCTCTCCCCAGTGCAGCCCAGCGACTCAGGCCCAGGCCCTTCCCCGCCCGCCCCGCCCGGCTCCAGGCCGACCTCTAATCTGCCAGGAGCCTCCTCCGAAAACCATTAAGCAGCCGGGCCCCAGCCCTGCGGGCCTCCAGCCCCGCCGTCCCCACACCCCTCCCGTGGCTCCGGCCGAAACCGCCCCAACCCTGCAGTCCTGGGCGCCGGGCCGAGCCGACCCCTCTGTTTGGGCTCCACCGCCTGATTTCTACTGGAGGCCAACTCTTCTTAGACCGGGGCCCCGAGGCTGGGGAGCCCTGAACCGCCTGGGAGGGAGGGGGGCTCAGGCCTTGCATCTCGGCGTCGGGTCCCCGCCGCTCCCTCCCCATGCCACCGGTTTGGGGTGGCCGGGACGCGCGCGGGCCTCCTGGTCCCAATTCGGGCGGGCCGGGGTCGCGGGCTGGGGGCGGCGGCCCCTCCCGGGCTGGGGCCCCATGCGGTCTCAGCCCAGGAGGCTCAGGATCACGCTGCCCAGGCCCGCACCCCGACCCGGCCTCCTGCCTCTCTGCTCCCCAGTCGCCCTGCCTCTGCTTCTCAGCCCTGTTCCTCCTCCTCTTCCTCCAGGAAGCCTGCCCGGAAAGGCCGCACCTCTTCGCCTTCTGGTAGCCCAAGTTTCTGTTCACTGCGGCACAGAGACCCGGCCTGTGCTCTGGCCCTGGGCAAGCCAAGCCACTTGACCTCTCCGAGGCTGTTTGCCCAGCTGTAAATAGGGCTATTAACCCCACCTGCCGCGTTAGGGTATTAGATGAGCTTCACCCGTAAGTGTTCAGTGATCCTATGGTGTAGCCACGAAGGGCAGGGACTTGTCTCTCCCTTCAAACTGGTCAGGGACTGTCACCTTCCAGCTTGTGCCCACACCGGTCACGTTGGGAGAGGGGGGAGGACCAGGAGTGACCTCTCTGCCTCATAATTCATACTGGACCCCAGATGCCACATCCCCTCCTGTCCTAACCGGCCAAGAAAAGGAAGGGCAACCTAGGGACAGGGTGTTGGAGGGTGGGCGTCTCTTAGCATGGAGGGTAAGGGGGGGATGTGGCATCCTTCTCCCCAGACCTTTAGGTTGACAGGACTCCAGACTGAGGGAAGCAACTCCCGACGGAAGGCAGGAGAGCCCTCAAAAGGGCCTCCTTCATCGTCCCGGTCTTTATTCGGGTTTCCTGTAGAGAAGGGGAAGGTTGGGGTTCTCAGCCTCCATCACCTGTGATTAGCGGCTTTCGGGGGCCCAGGTGGCCCCCGAGGTGACATCTCACTGATGGTCCAAATCGGTCACACGGAGTCTGGAAGAAGAGCGCTTCCAGAAGATGAACTGGCAAACGCTGGACAGGCTCAATTTTTGGGGCCACCAACAGTGGGGTCAAACCATCTTCTAATCAAGACAGATGGCGGGAGTCAGCAGCAGAAATGTTTATAACATGAAGCAACATATATATGTAATTTGGGCTGAATTTTGTTTTTCGCCTCATGAAATTCCAATCTTTTTCAGTCAGACCCCTTGTTATGTGTTATATAGTAACAGTTTCTATTTATTGTCACCCGTCAGGTGCCAGAGACCGTGCAAAGCCAGGGCTGCAGTTAGCTTCCGCATCTCTGTTATTCAAGATTAGTTCAAGGAAGTATTTGTTGAGCATTTACTATGTGCCAGGCTTTATTCTGGATGCTGGGACTGGGGATACAGGAATAATAATAATAATAATAATAATAATTATAATTATAGACAAAACCTCTGCCTCTTTTTTAAAATTTTTTAATGTTTATTTATTTTTGAGAGAGAGACAGAGCACGAGTGGGGGAGGGGCAGAGAGAGAAGGAGACACAGAATCCAAAGCAGGCTCCAGGCTCTGAGCTGTCAGCATAGAGCCCGACGCGGGGCTCGAACTCACCAACTGCGAGATCATGACCTGACCCGAAATCGAGAGTCAGATGCTTAACGGACTAAGCCACCCAGGCACCCCCATTCTTTTTTATAGTATTTTATTATTATTTATTTTTAAATTAAAAGACATTTTTTTAAAAACGTTCATTTGTTTTTGAGAGAGAGAGACAAGAGTGCGAGCAGGGGAGGGGCAGAAAGAGAGGGAGACCCAGAATCCCAAGCAGGCTCCAGGCTCTGAACTGTCAGCACAGAGCCCGATGCGGGGCTCGGGGCTCGAACTCACGAACCGTGAGGTCATGACCCGAGCCGAAGTCGGCCACTGGACTGACTGAGCCACCCAGGCGTCCCACAAAACCTCTTTCCTCTTGAAGCTTACATTCTGGCGAGGGGAGGAGAAAATCAACTCGTGAGAAAATAGGTGTACGATATCCAGTGGGGATAAGCGCTCTGAAGAAAACTGAAGCCACATAAAGGGACAGAGAGCGGTGGGGTGGGCTTCCTGGAGGTGGTGAGCAGAGACCTACGTGAAAGGAGGGAGCCAGCCGTTTGAATAATGGCGGGGGTCTAGCAATCAAGGCCAGAGGAACAGCCAGTGTCATGGCCCTTGAGGGAGGTACTGTTGTTAAGCGCATTTTCCATGGGGAAACTGAGGTATAGAGGCATTAAGGACTACGTGAGGAGATGGGATATATGCCAGGCCACCTCCACTTGAGCCCGAGTGCTTAATCACAGCACTCTCCTGCATCTCCCATGTTGGTCTTGGCTGGTCGCAAGGGGCCGGGGCTGTTCACCTCACCTCCAACATACCTCTGAGGCCCACGCTTGAGTTTTGCACGGGCAAGGAACCCTGCTTGACCCGCAGCCCCTGAAACCTTGCCCGGAGGAGGGCGTATCGTCGTCGCTTAGTACGTGTTTGCGGGAGTGGAAGAATATTCGTTCTGAGGTAGAGACTGATTTTCTAGTGAGGCCTCCAGTTTCTATAAGGAGGTGAGGATTCTCGCCCGTGGGAGGCATCCCTAGAGACCAAAGTTCAGCCCCATTGGTTTGCAGAGGAGGACACGGGGCGGTGTGACGGAAGGTAAACAGTGTAGCTGTGTGGGAAGGTGTGGGGCGGGCCGGGTTCTGTTTTGGTGCTCCCCAGAATTGGAACTGCCAGAGGCCCTTCTCAGGATTGGAGAGAAGGTTTGGAACGGCGAGCCGCGAGGGAAAGCCCAGTGCGGAAAAACTCTGAGAAAGATGGGGCACGTCTGGGGGTCAGGGCTGGAGAGCCTGGTGTCAGATCAAGTCAGATTAGCAAGGGAAGGTCATGCGCCCCTGTCCCAGGTCTCTCCCACCTGTTCTCTGGGCCCGAGCTTCTCCGACGGGGGCACCGATGTACCCCGGGCCACGAGGCGATCTGCCAGGGAATACCCAAAGCCGTGGTGCATTTTTGTGATACGTGTATCTAACCCAAAGGTTTTTGGAGGGAAAAAGGAACTAGAAAATGTTTTAGAGCTTGCTTTAAAAAAAAAAAAAAGGTTTATTTATTTTGAGAGGGGGGAGAGAGTGCACAAGCATGAGCAGGGGAGGAACAGAGAGAGAGAGAGAGAGAGAGAGAGAGAGAATCCCAAGCAGGCTCTTTGCTGTCCACACAGAGCCCAACGAGGCGCTCAATCTCACGAACCCTGAGATCATGACTTGAGCACAAACCAAGATTCAGACGCCTAACCGACTGAGCCACTCAGGCGCCCCTACAGCTTGCTTTTTATAGTAAAACAAACCAACTTGGAGATAATATGGAGTAAAATATCCTGTAAATATGTATATGTTCGCTTTTGTAATGTTTATTTATATAGTTATTTTGAGAGAGAGAGAGACAGCGCAAGCAGGGGAGGGGCAGAGAGAGAGAGAGAGAGAGAGAGAGAAAATCCCAAGCACATTCCGCACTGTCAGCACAGAGCCCGACTTGGGGCGCGATCTCAGGAACTGTGAGATGACGATCCGAGCCGAAACCGAGAGTCAGACCCCCGGGGCTGAGCCTGGGTGGCTCAGTCAGTTGAGCTTCCGACTTCGGCTCAGGTCATGATCTCGCGGTTTGTGAGTTCGAGCCCCGCGTCGGGCTCTGCGAGGACCGCCCGGAGCCCGAAGCCTGCTTGAGATCCTGCGTCTCCTCTCTCTGCCCCTCTCCCGTTTGTGCTCTGTCTCCCTCTGTCTCCCAGAAATAAATAAATGTTAAAAAAAAAAAAAAAAAAAAAAAGGAGTCAGACCCTGAACCGACTGAGCCACCCGGACGCCCCTGGACGCGTCCATTAAAGGTAAAACAGAGGCCTGAAATGAGAGTAACCGTGCGAGTTGCTTTGAGTGGGGTCTGCGTGCACAAGTCTCTCCTCTTACAGGCGCCCCAGGAGAAACCTGGAGAAATCCTGCCGGTCCACAGCCACTCGATTTCCTCTCCCACCGTTTGGGACAGCGCCCGCTTCAGAACGGGGGCAGGTCAGCCACAGCAGGGAAAGACTGTCTCGAGAGGGCCAGGGCCGGAGCCCTCGGGCCACACCCTCAGGCAAGCTGGCAGAGCCCTCCCAGGACCTGAGTGGGTACGCAGGGAGTGTTGGTTTCTAGTAAAGGTGTTTGGAGCCGGCTTCCTGGCGGCGGCGAAAGGGGATGAGTGTGTGTCCACAGGGGCTGGGAGGTGGCAGGTTTCAGCAAGAGGAGGCCTGAGCCACCGGCCCGGGCTGGTCCTGGCACCCAGTGCTCCTCCCAGGGCCCGCTGTGGACTCAGCCTGCACACCATCGCCACGGGGGACAGACCGGCCCGGGTGCCAGCCAGAGGGGCGGCCGGGGAGGAGGGCTGAGAGGGAGGCAGGTCACTGGCTGAGAGCAGGGCAGGGACCCAGGAAGGATCGGTCCCGGAGACAGGGCGGGAGGGGAGGGGAAGCCACGCAAACTGGGGCCGGGGTGGGGCTGGGCAGGCACTGAGGAACGTGGAACTTCCTGGAGTTTCTCCAGGCTGGCAGAGTGTTTCTGAGAGAAGGAGCTTACCGCGAGCAAAGGGCTTTCTGGTCTCCAAGGTGGGAGGACTGGGCCTGTGGGACAGAAAGACTAGGGAGAGAGGAAGGGCCCTGGGGCATCTTGTTCCTCGGCCATTTGAAGGTAGGGTGGTGTGGGGGAGGGATGAGCCCTGCTCTGTGTGTTGAGGGGTGGCCAACATGGCCTTTAGTCCCGCCATACCACCATTCCTCAGACCCTCCCCAAGACCAGACACTGCTCTAAGAACTTCACCTAGGGGCGCCTGGGTGGCTCAGTCGGTTAAGCGTCCGACTTCAGCTCAGGTCTTGATCTTGCGGTCCGTGGGTTCGAGCCCCGTGTCGGGCCCTGTGCTGACAGCTCAGAGCCTGGAGCCTGTTTCAGATTCTGTGTCTCCCTCTCTCTGACCCTCCCCTGTTCATGCTCTGTCTCTCTCTGTCTCAAAAATAAAAAAAGGTTAAAAAAATTTTTTTTAAAAAAAGAACTTCACCTAGATCGACTCATTTCATGATTGCCCCTTTTATGGATGAGGAACACCGAGACGTGGAAGGCTGAAATCCCCGTTCCGATGGAAATCCAGATGGCGTCCAAGAATCTGTAAGGAAATGAGGCACAAGGCATAAACGGAGGGCACCCTTCAAGTCTGTTGGCTCATTCATTCGCGCCTTCATTCCTTCGGTGGGTACTGAGGCAGCCCGCTCTGTGTGCTAGGTTTCTGTGAGCGAATGCAGTCCACGCAGGGATCTGGGGTGGTTTTCCCCCCTCACAGATGTGGAAACTGAGGCGCGGAGAGGTTACCTAACAGCTCAAAGTTCTGTCGGACCAGGTCGTGGTCACAGAGCGAGTGAGTAGCGGAACTTGGACTCATGACTCTCCGGGCCCGAGAAAGAGCTCTTGTTCTCAGGGAAGATAAGCCCACGAATCAACCAGAAGCTGCAGGAGAATAGGAGGTGGCGTGTCTAAAAGAAATCCAGGGACTTTCCTGCGTGTGCGTCCCTTCCCTTTTGTGCCCAGCATTCCGGAAGCCAGGTCTCTAACCCTGCCAGGAGGGGGCGCTCTGCTCGGCCAGGGAAGACCAGGGAGGCAGGTGAGGAAAGGAGGAGGAGGCCGTGATCATAAAACAACACCAAGTTGTTGATGGCACCGGACGGACCCTGGGTGGCACTTTGCTCCTTCTCCCCAACCCACCCCCGCCCTTTGCCCCCTGACCTCCCCCTTCTCCCCCTCCCCCCCCTCCCCCGCAAGGTGGGCCACCTCTGTCATATGCAGCCCAGGAGCCCCCTGCCTCCCCCTCTGTCCTGCTCCCAGGCTCCTCCCACCAGGAGCGCCACACCTGGTGTCACAGGTTATCACCAGGTGACTTCCCTGCCTTCCGAGAACCTGGCGGCCCATCTCCCCCTCAGGGCCGGCCCCTCCTCCACTGTTTCCTCAAGTGGAATTTCCCCCCAGGGAGCAGCACTGATTGCAACCGAGTTGAGCCCTGGGAAGGTCTGGGATTTGGGGTGAAAGGTGGCCTGGAAAGTTCTTGAGGGTCCATCCCCAGGGGCAGGAATGGCTGAGCCCTGGGGTGGGTGAGATCAAGAGTAGGGAAGGGGGTGTGGAGGTGGGAGCCGGCCAGGCTGGGGTGCCCTGAATGCCCTTCACCTTCTCTCCAGCCCAAAGTGAGGGCCCTGGGCACAGGGGCCTCTGCCTTGGGCCCCAAGCTTAATAGCCTTGTTCTGGCCCCCTCCCAGCCAGCTCCTCGCTGCCCCAGAGTGAGAACTCCATTGAAGCCAAGGGAGATTGACACAATCCTCTTTCTAGACCACAGAACCCCCGACTTCCCTGAGCCTACTCTCAGGCTCTACACGGGCTTTTTCCTTCACTCCAGCTTTTCTTGACCCCGGAGTGGCTGTTTGGGAAAGGGGTGAGGCTGGCAGGGCAGGGGGCGATGGGCTAGGGCACCCAAACTCATGTGCATGAATCCCTTTCCCGGTGTAGGACAGAGAAGAGAGGGTTCTAGAGGCTCGGGCCTCCATTTATGCTCCCGCCCTGGCTTACCCCCTAACATCCCTCCTATCTTACCTCCCGGAGCCCTCAAACCCTAGTAGATGCCCATCGCCTTATCACCTTGTGATCTGCATCGGAGAAAAAGAGGCCCAAGTGAAGTGGACGGTAACGTTCACAACATCTAGGGTCCTACCTTCAGTAGTTTTCTGGTAGAAGCATTGAAGGGCTCAGAGTTTGGCTCAGAGTTCGGGTGAGGGGCAAGCACTCTCCCTCCTCTCCCCAGCAGGCTCAGAGTTTGTGGCCCCAATGGGACCCGGGAAAGTCTGCTGCCTCTAAGAGGTGACATCATCTTGCCTTAAGTGATCCCTTAGCCTCTTCTCCCCTCCCTGCTCTTCTCAAGAACACCTCCCACCCCCTAGATCCCCCCCCGCCGCCGTACCACCCACTTTCAAGGTTGCAGGTAGCCTAGCCTCCTTCCCTCCTCGCCACCCCCCCCTCTTCCCACGGTCCCTAAACTAAGTGGTCCTCAGCACCCAGGGCCCAGGGGGCTGGCAGAGATGGCCGGGAGGCAAGCCCAAGCCAACTCCTGGAGTCCTCCAGGGAGAGAGGGTATATAGATCTGGCCTCATCCCCTTTCCTCCAGCCTGCTGTCAGCTGGCCAGCCCTATCCCTAGAGCCAAAAGTGCTTCCATGCGGGAGGGAGGGAAGCCTGCTTAGTGGGAGAAAGATGAAGCCGGTCCCCCCACGTGTCAGTGAACAAATTGGGCCAATTTGGTGTGATTAGTGAAGAATTCACATCTGGCCAGCAGAGTCCACCCCCGCCCCCCCCCCCGCACCCCAGCCCAGCCTGGCTCCTGCTCCCCATTAGAAGCTATTTTCTCTGACGGCTCCATTTGTCTCTGTAGTGGGGGATTTGACAGCTCCCTGCCCAGCCTGGGGGGCCTGGCTCTGAGGGAGAGGCCCAAGGCCAGGCTGCCTGCCCACCCCCTTGACCTGATGCCACGAGGGGTGCCAGGTTCCAAACAGGGCCCAGGCACCTGTAGGTGCCAT
Source organism: Panthera onca (assembly GCF_046562875.1). Classification (NCBI taxonomy): domain Eukaryota; kingdom Metazoa; phylum Chordata; class Mammalia; order Carnivora; family Felidae; genus Panthera; species Panthera onca. The sequence continues at coordinate 52,512,711 of NC_138352.1, read as the reverse complement.
CTCTCGGCTCCGTGAGCGGGTATGAGTGTCCCTCTAGAGCAGGGCAGGGCCCGGGGGGCTGTATCTCCACATTTCCCCGCCAGATCGTCCTGCACAATAATGGTTATGCTCTGAGATCAACAGAGACTTGTGTGTGTGTGTGTGTGTGTGTGTGTGTGTGTGTGTGAGTGGTAGGTGGGGGGAGGCAGGGGTCTGGTGTTTCCTAAAAGAAAACAGCTGGGCATGTCCGAGGGAGGGCCCATCCCCGCTTCCCTGCCCCTCCCAGAGACCTGCTGCAGCTACCCCTTAGGAATGCCTGTGGATGGCTGCCGCGCAGCTGGAAGGCTGGCCCCCAGAAGGGGCTTCAAGGTAGTGCCGTTGGGGGGGGGGGTGTGGCCTTCAAAGCCTTGGGTCTTCCTTCCCCCAGCGGCAGGCGACCCCAGGTTGCTTGTGTCAAAGGCAATTTGGGGCTATTTAAAGAAGCCTGACCTAGAGGTCACCTGGGCAGATCTCTTCCCTGGGGAATTACCACCAGATGGCAACATGGGGCTTGTCTCCTGGAAGGTTCTCGTTGCTTGGGCGTGCCAAGGCTCCGCTGGTGTCTGGAATGTGAGGATACAGGCAGAGGGTCCAGAACCTCAGTCCTCGGATGAGAATTCTCCTCGGCAGAGGGATAACTGCGGGAAGGAAGGGGTCTTAGACTCCAGCATGGTGGTGGGGGGGGTTGGCGGTGGGTGCCGCTTTTCGTCGTGATGTTGCATGGTCTTGGGGGTGGGCAGAAGCTTCTGAGGCCTCCAGCATTTTTCCATTGCCATAGAGATATCTAAAGAAAACCGGGCGGAGTGGGGGGGATCAGCCAGCTGTGATCTCTCCAATCTCCAAACCTGCTCTGAGAAAGGGTGAACGATTGGCCCATTTTACCCCAGACGGAGGGGTTTCCGGGACATGGGGCTTTCAGCGCTAAAGCCACAACAGATGTGGGCACGCTGGGACAGCTGGTCACCCCTACTCCAGCATAAGTCCCAGAGACCACCAGGTGGAGAGATGGGAGGAGAGACCAGTTCTTCTGAGGTCTCTTGCCTGGTGTCTTAGTTTGATTTTATTTCACCCTTACCTGATTTTAGCCTGACGCCTTACGATTTGTGGCCTTCCTTTCAAGGCAATGCGTCGGGTGTTGGAAGGTTGTCCTGATGGGGGGGGGGGGGGCGAAGGGGCCGGGGGTGGGTAGCCTGGCAGTTCATCTCATACATGCCGGGGACCAGGGGCTTGGGGTCCTCGGCTCAGCTGGGCTGCTCTCCCAGGGCACCGACCACCCAGCGCCCATTTCTACTTAACAGACGAACCTTTGGGACACCCGCTGTGTGTGGTTTCTGCAGTTATTATCCCATTTCAGAGATGAGAGAACTGAGATGGAGTCATTGGCCCCAGGGCTGAGCCGGCGGGGTGGGGGGAAGGCGCACGAAGCAGGGTCCCCCTCCCCCCCCCCTCCGCGGAATCGCACTGCCCCACAAGGCACCTCACCCCCACCTCCTGTTCAGGCAAAGCTGGCTGTCTTCTCGAGGTCAGGAATAAGCTCTCAGCCCGAGGTTGGGGGAGAGTCTGCTGCTTCTCCCCCCAAGATGGCCTCAACCCCACTCCTCAGACATTAATTACATGGTTCACGGAGGACTGAGAAGGGAGAGGAGAGCACCCTGGCAGGATTCCAAAGGCACAGAAGGGCTTCGTTAAATCTAGATATCAGACCACACTTCTGCCTGTTCTCACAGCAGCAACTGGCATCCAAGAGACAGAACCTGAAGAAGCCAGGTGGACGAGAAGGAGGTGCCTGGGAGGCCGCGCGGAGGGAGAGAGGGCGGCAGGCAGAGCCATGCTCCCGCTGTCCTGGGAGTCGAGCCACCCTGGGGCTGGTCCCCACCTGCTCCTGCCCTCACCCATCTCTCCACATACCCCTTCCCCCTCAGCCTCCTCACCCTCTCCTTGCACACGTGCCCAGGGCCCTGGGGACCCCAACAGAGAGAGAGAGAGAGAAGCTGGAAGCCAGAGCTGAGCCTTGTACTTCCAATTGGGCTTGAAGTGCCCGCTTGAAGGGGTACTGGAAAAATCTCAGGAGGGTCCTCTGCCGGGTTCCTGGATCTGAGGACTCTGTGGCTACAGAGGCATTTGGGAAGCTGCGTAGTTGGGAGCGAGGTGGCCCTGCTCCTTTGCCTGGGCTGCCCCAAATGCCCCTTTGCCAGAGGCCTTGGGTGGGCAAGGTGACCCCGGGGCGGGGGGTGGGGATTTCATCCTGCAGAAGGGGCAAGTGTCCAGCCTTGCACACGAGTCTGGAGGAGGGATGCTGAGCCTTGGGGGGAGCTCCACTTTGGGGACAGGCTCTCCTTTAGGACGAGGACCCCGGTATGAAGCCACTCTCTCTCTAGTCCTGTTGGCCTTCTTGGAGAACCCCCACCCCCCACCCCCGCCGGGCCTAGAGGGAGAGGGAGTGCGTTTCCACCGCCTTCTCAGAGGGACTTGACACTTGGTCTCCATCCTGGGGAAGCCCGAAGGTGGGGTGCTTGCCTGTTTACACCCTGTTTGAGTTCGCTTCAAGCCAAGGGCGACTTCCTGTTTCCACCAACAGGCCCCAAGAGAGATCAAAGGCAAGGGCTGGTGAGTTCAGGGAAAAGGAGTTGAGGATGGCCATTCTGCCACCATGTAATGGGAGGGTTGAAATTTATGTGGATAGCTGGAGCCAAGGGAGGACATGGAGGGGACAGAGGCCAAATTCCCAGAGCGCTGGGCCTTGGTCTGGCTGTGCCCACCCTGTCCTGACCCCCTCCTCCAGGAAGCCCGCGTGATTTCTCCATCTCTGAATCCTGACCTCACGGCGAGGCTGCGTCCTGGGTCCCCCAGCAGGGCTGTCCTGGTCCCTCTTCTGGCACAGGGCTGGCTCCCTGCAGAGCGCGGGCCTCAGCCAGAAGAGACAAGGGATCTGCGAGCCCGCACTGCGCTCCAGGGGCGGCCGCCCCCACCCCTGCGCGGAGGGCGGGAGGCCGGGCGCCCCGCGAGGGGCTCAGGCGCGGCGGCGGCTGTCACTCACGCACTCACGCGGGAGGAATGCAGACGGCAGGGCTGCCCTGTGGTCACGTCTCCGCCCCACCGACGGAGGTAGGCGCCCAGGTACCCAGCCTGTGGGCCTTGGGAGCCCGCCAAGCTGCTGATGAAAGGCTCTGCAGATTAACCCTTTCTTGGCCGCACCCCCTCACTGCCTCTGGCTGCCGGGTGGTCGCTGACCGCGGGGGGCGCGCCCGCCGGAGTGTGCGGCCTCGCTCGCTGGGGGGGGGGTGGGGGTGTGGGGGGTGTGGGGGTGTGTGGGGGGGTGGGGGCTGAGGTTTGAGGGCCGACCCAGCTAAGAGACTGGCCGGGCGACAGATGATAACCCCCCTCCCTCACCGGGACTCTCCTCCCTGCCCATGTGCCCTCTCCTGGAAAGTCTCTTGTACCTCAAGAGCACTGGACAGAGAGTCCAGAACTTCAAGTGTTCGTCCAACACACATACCTGAATAGCTGAGAGGGTCAGCGGGGCTAACTCAGGGAACGTGGGCGCCGTTTCTCCAGCGTGCAGTATTTCGGGGTCAGCGTTATTTATTTGTGTCTGTTTTAGTAGCGACCTACATCCCCCCCCCCCGCCCCGCCCCCAAGCAGAGTCTCAGGCAGGTGCCTAGTGTGTAAATCAAACGAATGGAGGCTTTGTGGTTGGAGTAGGGAGTGAGGTCCCCTTTCCCTGGCACCCAACTCATGAGCCCGTCTAGGGAGGACTCCAGGGAGCACAGTTTGGAAAGCTCTCAGATGGAGGTTCCGGGTGAGATCCTTTTCCACTCCTTTTCTCTGCATCTGCTGGGTGTCGGGATGCATCTCTGTTCAGCCGGGGCTTTGCCAAGCAGGCATTTGCTCCTTGGCCAGGGCTCGCTTCGGTACATTCTGTGATGCCCTGCGAGCTGGGCTCCTGCTTCTAGGGTCTGGGGGTTGCGTCCTGGGCTCTGCCCTCAACCTGTGATTATCACTCAGGGGCCTGTGCTCCGTCTCTACACCCGCGTGTTGCTGGACCCAACGCCTCCTCATCAACCCCGTGTGTCTCCCACACCCTCCTCGCTTGCTCTTCTGCTAAGGGTTGCGGGAACCCAGATGTGCACGGGGGTATCTGGTGGGCAGGGAGAGGAGGGCACATCTCTTGGAGCTGGATCTCCCTCAGAGTTCAAATCTCGCCCCCCTCTCCAGCCACCTGACTTCGAGTGTATCTCCTAGAGACCAAAGCACTTTGTTAACCCTCACTGGACTGGCCCTCTGCCTGGGAGCTCCCAGATCCCTTCCCCATCTTCTCCAGGCTCCCCAGGGAGCCTCCTCCGCACCTAGGAGGGGTGGGAGCTCCCAGAGGGGCAGCAAGCCAGGAGGCCCGGTGCCCAGCTCTAACCCCCCCCGCCCCCCCCCACCCACTCACTCTCCAGTGGTCTCTGTGAGCCTCAGCACCCTGGGGGAAGCTAAGCCACCCTGAAGCTGGGGTTCTGGAGGGCCAAGGGAACCCAGGCTTTGGTGAGACAATTGGAGAGCCACCAGGAAGGACTGCACGTCTGACCTACCGTGTCCAAATAGAGCTCAACTCCTCCAGCACGGTGCCTTGGATATGCCCTATCCAGCCTGAAGGCATCACATCTCTAAGACAGTACGCGAGTATCTGGAAACCACCCAGCGGGTCACCAAGCCTCCCCCTTTCTGCCGCATTAATGGGTTTGGAGGTGCCCACTTTTCTTTCTACTTTGACCGCTCTGGACTCAACCGAGGCCTTTTTAAACCAGTCCCCGAGACTCCTGCAACAATGGCTGGTTCCCCTTCCTCCAGGAGAGCACACCCCCTCCCCCCGCCCCGTCCCTCCGCACCCCCCCCCCCGCCACACTAAGAGGGATCTCAGAACGCAGGTTGGAACACGCTACTCTCATGCTCAAAAACCTTTGATGGCTCCCCATTGCCAGCAGGATAAAGTCCCAACGTTGCCTGGTATTTACAGCCCGCCCTGATCTGGTGCCAATTTACCTTTCCAGCCTGGGCCCCCGCTTCACCTTCTTCAACTGCAGCCACATCCAGTGGCTTGTTTCACACTAGTCCCGCCACGTACTTCTATGGCCGAGCACCTTGGCTCACAGACAAGCTTGTTCCTGGCACTTCATGGTGTTGTGGGGGAGAGGGATTAATCGCATAATCCCATAAATAAATATATCCTTACAAACTGCGACAAGTTCAGGGTGCTTTGGGGAACACAAGGGGAAGTTACCATGGGGGTGGGGCAGATTGAGTCTAGGGACTCAGAGAAAGCTTCTGGGCAGAAGAGGCGCTTCAGGGTGCCTGATTCGAGTTACCTTTGGCGTTTGGATGCTAGCGGAGGTCATCTCTGATCTTTTGTCAGGACGAAGCTCCCTGTGTGCACACCCAGATTTCCAGGCGTCTCTGCCTCGCTGGGAGTTCATCCTGTCTTGAACTGCAACCTGTCTTGTGTGTCGCAGTCCCTGGATTGTGAGCAAAGGAGGGAAAGGAGCGTTGCTCCGTCATGGTTAGACCATCGCCCTCTGCCTGCTGCAGATCTGGAACATGGTAGGCCTTGAATGGAAGGGTTTTTATTTTTATTTATTTTTATTTTTTTTAACGTTTATCTATTTTTGAGACAGAGAGAGACAGAGCATGAATGGGGGAGGGGCAGAGAGAGAGGGAGACACGGAACCGGAAGCAGGCTCCAGGCTCCGAGCCATCAGCCCAGAGCCCGACGCGGGGCTCGAACTCACGGACCGCGAGATCGTGACCTGAGTTGAAGTCGGATGCTTAACCGACTGAGCCACCCAGGCGCCCCTGTTTTTATTTTTTTAAAAATGTTTTTAAAGTCTATTTTTTTTGAAAGAGAGAGTGGGGGAGGGGCAGAGATGGGGGTGGGGGACAGAGGATCCAAAGCGGGTTCTGTGCTGACAGCAGAGAGCCCGATGCGGGGCTCGAAGCCACGAACTGTGAGATCGTGACCTGAGCCGGAGTCGGACGCTCAACCGACTGAGCCACCCAGGTGCCCCCAGAAGTGTTTTTATTTTTGTGGTGGGGATGTGGAGCCCGCTGCATTGAATACTCGTGGACATAGACCTTAAATCAGGAGACCTTCTCCGAGAGGTATTCAGTGAGGTTTGGCGAGGAAGCCAGGGGTGGGCGAGATGGTCTTCTGCTTGTCCCTCTGCCCAGGCTCTGTCCGCTCTCAGGCTGAATGACTCCGAACAGAGACTTCCAAAGTGCCTCAGAATCCTTCCAGAATCCATTTGGCTCAGCTCCCCTCCTCCCTGATCTCTCAAACGTCCCCCCACCTCCAGCGATCCATATTTGGATAGAGTGGAGAGGTCCTGATAGGAGACTGGGTGCCAGTGTGGGAAGCTGTGAGTGTCATCGGCATCCCACCCCCTGCCACATGGTCCCAACCACCCCAGCCTGCCCCCTGCAGGCTGCTCGGTTGGCCTGACTGCAGGTCAGAGGGAGGAAGGTTGCCGTCTTTCTCCCTTGGTGGCACCCCTACCAATAAATGCCAAGGATTCTGGGTGGGGGGGGGGCGCAGAGAACGGAGGGAGAAAAGGGGTTAGCCTGCGTGGATTTAAGGAGGGAAAGGAGGAGGGAGATTGATTTGGGAATGACCCTGATCCAGAGACTGCCTTTGCACACACGCGCGCACGCACACACACACACACACACACACACACACGGCCCTCCCCTACCTCACCGGTTTCCAGATCATAGGGCAGCGGGCAATTCCCCAGGTTTTCCAAAGCTCTCCAGCTCCCCTGGGGACTTTCCCATTAGTAGAGAATTTGGGATCTGAGCAAAGAGTGGGGTGAGGCTGCTGACCCCGTGAAGGTGCCAGGCTGACCCATCCAACCCCAGCCTAGCCCCCTTGGGCCAGGTAGGATAAGCTCTCCCTTCACGAATCCTCCCATCTGATGGTAAGAGCCCAACTCCTGCCTCCGGGAGCCCCCACCCCCACCCCAGTCTGGCCTAGCGCCTGTGGGAAGGATACTCCCCGGGTATTGGGATTGAAACCGGGACTCAGATGCTTAACCCCTCCATGTAGTGCAGCAGCTAGGGAGCCTCAGCAGGCGGTCCGGTCACACCCGTGCCCTCAGTTCATTCCTCTCCTCGGAGGAGCCCTGTATGGTCGTCTCACTGCACTCTCTCTTGCTCCAGAGGCCAGGTGAGCTGTTCAGGTGGCAGCCAGCAGGTGGGGAGAGCAGCGGGGGAGGAGGAATGTGCCTGGGGCCAGGCAGGATGCCACCGGACAGTCCCATCGACCCCACCCCTTCCCCGTGACCTGCTCACACCACTGCCTGCCCGCCTGGGTCCTGGTCCCCATACGGGGGGGGGGGGGGGGGTGTCACGGCCAAGTCCTGGGTTTTAGGTACCCATTCCTGGGAGGAGCCCTGGCCTCCAGACAAGCGGGGCACCTTGTGGGCCATTAGTCATTGCTGAGACCGCCATTTTAGGAACACTGGCCTTGGACTGGCTTAATTTCATCCGCACAGTTAAATGCTGTATTACTCGCATTTTACAGGTAGGGAAACCAAGGCTCAGGGCGATGACGTCAACTGATACAGTCTACCTTGTGCAGCCTGATATGGAGAAGGAGCGCGTGAGAGGATCTTGGGGGTCAGAGAGAGAGAGATCATCTTGGGGACCTAGAGCCCCCATGAGGTTGAGACGGGGACAGGGGTCCAATCGAAGGACCTTCTCAGCCCAACAAGGAATTTTTCCCTACGGGGAGAGGGATTAGGCATGGGCTGGGAATGGGGACGGAGGGGCCACAGGCCAGCACCCCAGAGCATGCCAAGGACACTGCACTGAATGGCCTCCACCCATCTCCCCTCACCCCTCCTGAAGCAGCCCAGGGGCAAGCTTCCCTGAGACCCACCACCTGCCTCACGGTCCTCTCTTTGCTGATGCCTCAGAACATGGGCAGGGGCCCAGACCAGTGAGTCCAGGGCTCGACTACCCGGCTTTGCTCTCCAATCTGTCTGCTGCCTCCCCACACCCTACCCCCCACCCTGCCCCGCTCCCTCCCCACCGGCCTCCCTCCCAAACACTCACTCATTCATTCTCCAGACCACCTACAAACCACCCATTTGCCTGGACCACACAGCTCCTGCCCAGCTCAGCTCCTGGGGATAATGGCCACGCCACCCCCACCCTTCCAGGACCCACCCCCAAGCCTAATTACCACCTTGGCACCTCCGGGGCAGGCGAGGGGGGCATTGACCTCCGTTTATGCTTGGAAATCTCTTGGGCACAGGCGGCTTGTGTTCCTCTGGACATCAAGGGGCAGGAGCAAATTAGAGGCCCTCAACCGAGCCCCTCTCCGAGCCCTCCCACCCCACTGTCCAGTCTCTGGGCCCAGGCTACTGGGGCAGGGCAGGAGGACACGATGGCAGAGACCCCGTTCGCTCCTCTGTCCTCTGGGCACCGTGAAAGGATAGAGGAAGGAATGGACCTACACTGCCTTCAGGTGCAGGTCAAGGAGGGCTCCCCAGAAAGAGTGCTGGGCCGGAAGTCAAAGACTAAGGTTCAGTTCAGAGCCCTACTGCTGGCCTCCCCGCCCCCACCCCGCATTCGGGAGGAGGAGTTGATGTCCGCAGTCTCTGAGGCTTCTCCTGGCTTGGGACCTTGAGCCCTAGGGAGGTGACTGAGGGGTGCACACCGAGGGTCTCTGCGCTGCTGAGGGACCCCAAGCAAAGAAGCGGGGAGAACGACGTGGATGGAGGAAACAGCCACAGGAGGAGGGCAGGAGGGCAGGACAGGGAGACAGAGCAGGGTCGGCCTGACACCTGTCGATGCCGGGTGGGAGGTGGGACCTGAAACCATGCCAGGTAAGGAGTGCAGAAGTCAGGACACCCCTCACAGGCTTCCAAGCCCCCCTGCATCCTTTGCAGCAAGGCGGTGGCAAGGGAGGGCCTCCCTGGAGTGGTTTGTGATCCCAGAGGGGACCTCTGTCGTTCCCTCTGCAATGTCCACACTGACCTGAGTCCCAGGAGCTGCTCCATGAGGGCAGGGACCGGTCTACTTCCTGTGCCAGCACGGGCCCTGGCCTGGAGGAGAAGCCCAGTGAATGTGGGCTGAATGAATGAGGACGAAACAGCTTCGGGGAGATTGAGGCAAAGCTTCCCCGTGGCTCCAGGGGCTGGGGTTGGCGGGGGAGCAGTGGGCAGGGGTGGTGTTGGTGGGTTCAGCCTCACCAGGCAGAGCTGAGCCAGGCTTAGGCCCTGGGGGCCAGGGCCACCAGGGCTGGGCCAGGGCGGATGAGGTGGTCTTTGTGGGGTCCCTCTGAGGATCCCTCCTTCCCCCATAATTACTTCTGATTAGCCTCACCACAACAGCCACGCTGGTAAGAGAGGGGTGTTTGGGACGTGGGGGGAGGGGACAAGGTAGGGCAGAGTGCTCAGGACAAGCCAGGGCCCCCAGCTGAGTGCACACACACACACACACACACACAAACACACACAATCTGGAAAATTCCAATAGAGCCTCATCCACCCAGGCCTAAAAGCAGCAGTGATCCAGGGAAATCGGGCCCTTTAGACAACTTACCCTCATGTACTAGCAAAACACGTCCCCTCCAAAGTTCTCGGGAGGGAGGGTAGGTGGGCACAACCTCTAGGCAGAAAGCAGCAGGGCACAGAGGAAGTGCTTTAGGCCAGAAGGGAGCCTTGGCACGTATGTTCACCGGCACCACTCAGGGCCCAACCTGGACAAGTCCCTGGAGCCTCTTAACCAGTACTCAGAAAATTCTTCCCCTCGTGCAGCTACCCTTTCGGCCCCGCCTGGGTACAGCCAGGGCATCTGCAGGCAGATTCACTGTGTCCACACCCACCCACTCCTCTGAGACCATTCAGGCAGGGCCTTCTTCCCAGTTTCCCAGCAGGCCAAGCAGGAACTATAGGTCAGTTCACTCACGTTCCCCCAGTCTGCAAAGAAAGAACCCTTGCCCTCAGGTAGCCTCCAGTCTGATGCGGGAGACACAGTACACATTAAGAGAACGGACACTCCTGACCCCGTCTCCTCCCCGCTCCCCCCAAAGGGGGCTGAGCTTGCAGAGGTGTGAGGGGCCCCAAGGGAGCATCACTTTGGGGAAGGCACGCAGGCTTCCCGGAGGAGCGGCTCCCCGGTGGCGGTGGGCTGCCTGGAGGAGGCGGCGGGGCGCCGCGCGAGGAGGCCGCCCCAGCGGCGCTCCCACGACCCGGGCAAGGCTGTCTGGGCGCCGTCTCCGGTCTCGGGGCCTGCGGTCGGGGCACCGCGGGGCCGTGTTTGAGCCGGTCAGCTCCCCGCGGAAATTACAGGGGCGCTCGGCGCTGCGGTCGCGCCCCCCGGGGCAGCGCCCGCTGGTTGGAGGCGTTTAAATTGAAAGCAGCTTTGGGGAGAGGGGGCGGGCGCGGGCCGCCGAGCGAGGAGAGGGGGCGGCCGGGCACAGCGACCCCATTGTCTGCGCCCGCCGAGGGGCGGAACCTTGCGGTAAGCGCGGCGCCCCCTCCCCGCGCCCCCCCCCCCCCCCCGGGCCGTCCTGCCGGTTCCCACGCCGCCCCGCCCTCGCCCCTCGCCCCTTCGCCACCTGAGGCTCTCCCGCCCTCCCCTGGCGGCGCATGCGCAAGCACGCGCGCACACTTCCTCCTTGAGGCCCTCCCAGACTTACAAGCCCTGACAGCGTGGGCGTCCCTGCGTCACAGAAGGTCGGTTGATGTGAGAGGCATCCTCGAACGGTCTCGGCGACCTCGGGCAAGCCTCCCTTCTCTGCCCCCCCCCCGCCCCGTGTCCTCTGTGTTAAAAAAAAAAAAAAAAGTAGATGTTTAACCCTCTCTGCCTACCTCTCTTTCGTCATTTTAATGCTTTGAGCCGATGCGTGGAGAAGCGTTCTGAAAACTTAAGCGCTGCAAATATCTGAGGAATAATAAATGCCAAGAACACCGCCCCCACTCCCATCCTAATCGCCTGTTCTCCACCGTGTGGGTTCATTTGTACACAGCACAGCTTGTCCTGCAGATCTAGAGAGCTGGGGCTGGGGTGGGGCAGGAGTTCAGCAGCCGACGGCGGCGTGGAGGGGGGACATCACGGTGGGCTGCTTGGAGGAGGAGCAGGGTGAGGAAGGAGTGAAGGCAGCAATACTAGAACGAAGAGAGACATGTCTCTGTCTCTTGGGGAAGTGTCAGGAGGAGAGGCAGGAGGCAGGAAGCAGGAGGGGCTTTGCAAGATGGACAGGTCCTGCCTGGGGACTGCAGCTAGAGAAGTGGCCTGGGGAGAGCTGCTGTTTGCCTCCTTGGTGGGTGACATGTTTTCCTGGGAAGACAGACTGATGACAGGGCCTGGCTCAGCCCTGGATGGTGGGTGGGGGCCATGACTGTGGCCCCTAGGGAGGGTGGGGAGTCCCCCGCCCCTCCCCGGCCCCTTCCTGGTGCTTTTCCTGAGGGCTTTGGGTCCCCAGACGCTGGTCCCTGGGCTCAGAGCACCACGTGTAGGGAGCTTGGCTTGTTGTTGCCTTTGCTTCCGCCAACAGCGGTGGAAGGTTGTTTGCCAGGCTTGGTGCCCAGGGACGTGCCCGCTTGTTCTGCACCTGGCAGACCCACGTGTTCCTGCTCCACTTCCTGGAAGTTCCTAGTGGGCAGCCTGGTATGGGAAAAAGCCCGTGGCACCAGCTCCCTGTGCTGGGCCCCTGACGCACACTTGGTGGCGAGGTGGATGGCGGAACCTGGCCAGAGGGAAGAAGGCTTCGCCCTGTAAAGGTTCCCGGAAGAGGAAATCGACGAGCAGCCTTGGAAAGGAGGGAAAGAAGAGGGTGAGGTCAAGGATGGAGGGAGGCACCGGAGGAGCGGGACTGTCACATGGGACCGGAGTTCCTCTTAGTCCTCTCCCCATGCCCGACACCCCTCTGGTCCCCACCTCTCTTCCAGGGCCCAGAGTGTCTCAGAGGCTTACAAGAGAGGACTCTGATTTTGCCAGTGGGCTTTGGGGTACAGACTGGAAAGGGGTGCTCGGGGGCTCTGCCTGTCGTCTCTTTCCTCCTCCCCTGGCCTGAGCAGCTGCTGACCCCCAGCCGCCCGGGGCTAGGTCGCTCACTCCCCAGCATGTCCTATGCTCCTGTCACCTAGGCACAAAATGAGGACGCCGTGGAAGAGAAGAGGGGGGGAGCCCTGCAAGAGGTGGTGACTGTCCAAAGTGACCTGACTGGTTAGGGCTGGGCCACCCTTGTTGGGAGCTGGCCAACCTCAAGGAACCTTCCTGACTCCCAGGCCTGGGACCTACTGGACACAACCTTTCCTGGGGACTGGGGCCCAGAAGCTTCCCAGACACCACATTCGCCGTTCGCAGCTGAGTACTAAAAGGACTCCATTCCCCATCCAGGCCGAGGGCCACCAGAAGCCCTCTGAGAGCGTCTCTCCTGCCGCCTTCCTCCTACCTCTACCCCTAACCCTCCCATCTCTACGCCCCCACCACCTCAGGGCCCAGACCGGCACCTGCACATACCACACACCGCTCAGACCTGAGCCCACCTCTTACAGGAAGCCCACCGGGTTGGGCAGGGATGAGGAGGTAGGGAGTCAGACACCCACAGGTCTTGGCCTCCGGTCCCCACAATGGGCCAGGCCTGAGAGAGACAGGGTCCTGTGTTAACCTTGCCAACCCTGCGCAGCCCCAGCGTCCTAGAGGTCAGAGCTTTGAGCTGTGGGGAGAAGGTACTGAGGCTAAGACCTCTACAGGCCCTGGGCCCCAGCTGACAGGCTCAGCGGGGGCTTGGGGGTGGCTCCCCTGCTCCAAACACTTCCTTGGAGCCAGGAATGGACCTTTGGGGAAGAGGGGTCAGGAAGAGACTTAACTCACCCACCTGGGTCACCCTTGTCATCCAAATGCCCACAGGTAGTGGGCAGTGACTATCCCAGAGGAGTCCTTGCTCTTGGGAATTCAGGTCTGGTGGTTCCAGAAAAGGCAGGCTGGAAGAGAAAACCCAGGAGGTGCGAAGGTAAGTTGTTTCAGATGACCACCGCTAAGACCCCCGCCCTGCAATCCTGAGCATATAGGAGCCTACGATGTTATGGTCCTGACGTATTGCAATTGTAATAGGCAATATTCATAAGCATAGTTGCAGCTGCTGTGGTAAAACTCTGCATGCATGATCTTACTTGCTGTTCCACAGTGAGGGAACTGAGGCACAGAGACGGAGCCCGACCCACGTCTGTCTGACTTCAGAGCCTGCTTGCTTAGCTATTTCACCGCAGCTATTGTGACCCTAAACCCTGCTCTTTGTAGGGTCCCTGATTCAGCGAATCACCGAGTCCAAACCCAAGTCCTGACTCAGTGTCTCTTGTGGAGAAGCGGCAGGTGCGAGGGGTGGATCCTGGCAGGGGAAAGGTCTGTGAAGACAGCGGTCATCTGTTCTCTGGGTCCCAGAAAGCTTCCAGAAGCAGGAGCCTGGGCGAGGAGAGGCAGAAGAAGGAGGAGGAGGGGAAGAAGGTATTTCCAGATGGTTAGGAGGCATGGCCATTTTGGGGTTTGGTTTGGGTTTGTTTTACATTTTTTGAGAGAGAGAAAGAGTGCGGGGTCGGGGGGAACAGGCAGAGAGAAAGAGAGAGAGAGAAAGAGAGACAGAGACAGAGAGAGAGAGAGAGAGAGAGAGAGAGAATCTTAAGCAGGCTCCATGCTCCGTATGTACCCCGACGTGGGGCTCGATCTCACAACCCTGTGATAATGACCCGAGCTGAAATCGAGTTGAACACTCAACCAACTGAGCCACCCAGGCACCCATTGTTTTGTGTGTCTTTTTTTTTTTTTTTAAGTTTTATTTATTTTCTTTAGGCATTTCTACACCTCACGTGGGACTCAAACTCAAGACCCCAAGATCAAGAGTCGCACCCTCTTCCAAATGAGCCAGCCGGGCGCCCCAAGGAACGGCCATTTGGGTCAGCAGGGTGGGTAACTGGAAGGGAAATGACCTTGCTTGAGAATAGAGGATTGGAGGGCCGCACAGGGGGCAGGGTGGAGGAAGGGAGTCTGGTCTGGCTGCATTCCTGCCTCCATCAGCCCCTGGGCTCAGTATCCGAGGACTCAGACCCCAAGGGGCAAATAGGGCTGTGTCCCATGACCCTCTGAGAAAGCCTCCTGTGTCTTATCCCCTCCCCCAGCGGCTCAGCCCTCTGCTGCAGGCTGGAGGCCACTTTCAGCCGCTCTCAGGCTGAACCCCTAGGGGTAGGGCCCCTGCAGAGCTCCCCCAGGGCTGATTACCAGCCCACAGCAAGACGGGAACATCTGCCCCTCTCCTGGAGGAGGCCTGTCTTTGTTCCCCCAAAGGTATGGAGCCCGCAGACAGCATCCCACCCCACTACGCAGACAGGAGGCCGGACAGAAAAAAATCCACATTTATCAAGCGCTAGCCATGGGGCAAGCGGGAACGCCCCCATTTTGCAGAGGGGAAAGCTGGTGCAGGAAGGGGCGGGCACTTTCCCAGAGTCCCACGACCTTAAGACGCAGCCCTGGTTGGTCTGGCCCCAAATCTGGCTCTTCTCTGGCTTCAAGGTGCCAGGGGTCTGTGCCCACCCAGCACGTGCACCTCTCCCCACTTCTGACCCCACCCCCCCAAGCCCCTGCCCACCCTCCCCGGCCCGCCGCCAGGGGTTTACCCACAAAGGAGCCCAGAGCTCCACAAAGGGACTGTCATGTTGACTGGGTCCCTCTCAGGGACAGATGAGAAAATTGAGGCTCAGAAAGGTAAGATAATGCTCAAGAGCAAATAGCTGTAAGCAGTAGCGGCGGGATTTTATCCAGAACCTTCTCTGGTAAGCTCTGTACCACTCCCTTTGATGATACAGTTGCTAGGGGTGTGTATCCCCCACCCCCACCGCGCCCCGAATTGGGATCCAGCTAGATTGGAAGAGCAAACCCTTTCTTGGCCTGCCCTCTGAACTCCTCTCACCTCCCTGAGAAGGACTGGCCTGGGCTCTGTGTCTAAGAGCTGAGGCCATCTCTCCAGGGGCAGCAGGAGGAAACCAGACAGGTGAATCCAGCTTCCCCTCCGAGCTTCCGGGGCCACACACTGGGTTCAGCTCCCTCCTGGGTCTGAAGGAAATGAGTTGTGGGGTAGAGCTGGCGTTTGGCAAGTCGGTAAAGGCTCACCTCCTGCTACTTGCTTGCTGTGGGACCCTGGGCAAACTACTTAACCTCTCTGTGCCTCAGCGTTGACATCTATAAAACGAGGGAATAAAAGTACCAGGCTCGTAGGGATAATGAGAAGATTGAATTGCAAAGAGTTTGCAGAGTTTGGAGTAGTGCCCGGTGCACAGTCAACGCTATTATCATTATTACTAGAGAATCAGGAGAGAGAGCCGCTTAAAAAGGGAGGCCAGGGAATAGGGGCAAGTCTATAAAAAGGACATGGTGCATTTTGGGGGGTCTAGATTTCCTAATTTTTCGACGCCCAAGGTTCTTGAGAGGGAAGGAAAGGGTGGATGGTTTCCAGGTGACATTCCTCCCTTCCCAGCCCCCTCCCCAGGAGGATGCAAATTCCTCACAGGTTTCTGGGCTTCTGTGTGGAGCCTGCCAAGCCCTGGCCACAGCATTCCTCTGCCCCTCCCGTTGGTTGGGGGCTGGCGGAGGGGGTCATCAGCCCCTTTTACAGCTGTGTAAAGGATGAGGGTGGACGCCTGTACCTGAGGTCCCCGGTGGGACCAGCTTGAAGCAGGTGGCCTGCCCCCCAGCGGAGGGGCTTTGAGGCTGGGGACAGCGGGGAGAAAGCCCATCTGGGTGGCTGTTCAAGGCTGCGTGCTGGTGTCTGTGGTGGGGACGGCTCAGGCACCAGGGAGAACCAGGTCTGGTCGTTTCCTCTGCTGATAGGGCTGCATGGAGATACCAAGGGACATGTATGTAGTGTTGCCCCAGGGGACCGATCCTCCGCTCTTTCCCTGCCCCGTGGAGCTCTCAGGCAGCTGGGTAGGGGGGGCAGTGGGGAGTGGGCAGGATTAGAGAGACATCCAACCCAACTGGTCAGAGCTGGGGAACCAGAGGGGATGGGAGGAGGGGCTGCATAGGTGGGAAGTAAGGGCAGGCTTCCTGGAGGAGAGGGTAGGAGGGATCACGCCCCCCCCCTCCCCCCGAAAGGGAGGATCAGGGCTGGAACTTGCACGCTAGGCGTGAGCGATGTGGACACCTGCTCTTTCAACCCTCCGTCTCGATGCATACGTGTTCTTCCACGCCCCTCCACCCATCCCTCTCTCCCCTAACCCATTTTGCGTGGACGTGTCCGCACAGGACCGGACGAGGCCCTTTCCCCGTCAGTGGGAAACTGTCCCACCACGGGATGGGTTAAATGGCCGGTGATGAGGTTCCCTCCACTGAGGTTTTGTGAGCGGCCATTGCCGGGAGGAGCCCCGCGCAGGGTGAGGGCTCCCTTCGGTGCCCTCCGAGATGTCCTTCCTGCTCTGAAACGCTGTGAGGTCCTCCATCCCCCAGTTGTGCCCTCTGAGAGCTCAGAGTGCGGCTTTCTCCCCCCAGCCTGCGGCTTCCCCCATCTTTTCCCAGCTCCTTCCCCGCTACCTCCAGCCCATCCCACCTCCCTGCTTGGCCTGGCCCCACCGCAGCCCACGTGGACTTTTACACCCCTCCTTCGCAGCCTCCCTCCCGCCAGCCTGGCCTCTTGGCTGCAGCCAGGCTCTCTCTGAGGGCCTTGGCTGGGAGCGTGGACTTCCCCTGCTCAAAAGCCTTCCATGGATCCCCATCGCCTGCAGAAAAACAACCAAATTCCTTCATCTGCCTCTTGGGGCCCAGGCTCTCACTCACGTTTACAGATGGGCTTCGCTCCACCTGCTGTGCCCTCCTCACCCCTTCGCCACCCAACTCACTTGGGAAAAAACCCCCATTTCCAGTGGACGCTCGGAAACTGTCTCCTTGCTGGAGGGGCTAGTGCCCCACCAAGGCTGTGATTGAGCTGTCCTTGAGGGCCGGGCCACATCCTTTCCTGTCAGTACGCCCCACACTCAGAAGGGGCTCGGCACACGGAAACGACCCAGTTGTAGGAGTCGGTGAGTGAACGAACAGTCTTCCTTCGCGTTGATATAGCCTCTAATGCTGTAAAAACTTTCACCCAGGGGCTCCTGGGTGGCTCAGTCGGTTAAGCGTCCGACTTTGGCTCAGGTCATGATCTCGCGGTTCATGAGTTCGCGCCCCGCGTCGGGATCCTGCTTGGGATTCTCTCTCTCGCCCTCTCCCTCTCCTTCTGCCCCTCCCCCACCTGCGTGCACCTGCACTCTCTCTCCCTCTCTCAAAATAAACTTAAAAAAAAAAAACCCAAACTTTCACTCACATCCTGTTCAAAATGAATTCAGCAGATGGTTCCGGAGCCTCTGTGGCCAGCCTGTGCCGGACGCTGTTCCGGGCGAGAACTCACCGCCGCAGGGCCCCATGGTCCTGTGGGGGAGACGGACATAAACACACCTGCGGAGGTCAGGCTGCTGGGGCCTTCACTCTCACTTCAGAGCTGAATTACTGAGCCCAGAGAGGTTAAATCTCCTGCTGGGTCACCCAGCCAGGGAGGAGCGACACCAGACAGCTCCCACACTGCCCCTTTTCCCTTGTGGCCCACGGGGGTCTTTTTACCCAGCGCTGTCTGCAGCCCGGGAGCACCCAACTCGGGTGGGTGCTCAATAAAGGAATAAATCCCACAGCGTCGAATTTCTTTTTTTTTCTTTTAATTTTTTTAATGTTTATTTATTTTTGAGACAGAAAGACAGAGCATGAATGGGGGAGGGACAGAAGAGAGAGAGAGAGAGAGAGAGACAGAATCCGAAGGAGGCTCCAGGCTCCAAGCTGTCAGCACAGAGCCCAACGTGGGGCTCGAACTCGCGGACCGTGAGCTGAAGTCCGACGCTTAACTGACTTGAGCCACCCAGGTGCCCCTCTGTTTTAAAATGATAGCAAATGCACCTTCTTCTTTCACTTGGGGTCTTTTTTGACTGGGAGTCCAGAAGGTGCCCTAACTAGATGATAAGCCATTTCTGTTTCTGACGCGAAAAGCCTTGGCAAGGACCGCTTGTTACTTCCTGGATAAAACCAAGGTTGGGGCCCCTCTGGATTTTCAACTCGTTTCCTCTGTTGCATCCTAAAGGGAGAGGGTTGGGTCTCACCCCTCTGGGCTTCTTCCCACACTGGCGACTCCTATGATCAGGGGCTTGGTCCCTGATGTTCCTGCGCTGCCTCTCGGAGCAGAGGAGGGCTCCATCCAAGCTGGGAAACTCTTCCTGCCCTACCCAGGAATCTGACCCTACTCCCACCTGCTGGGCCCACCACCATCTCCCCCTGCCCTGGCCCCAGAGGGAGCAGGTCTCCAGTGGGGAAATCTCTGCCCTCTGGACCTTGCTCCTCCCTGAGATCCTGCCTCTCTTGCTGTAAAACAGGCTCCCAGCCCCCACCAGGCTCACCTGCTTGGCTCCTGTCCTGGGGGACATAGAGATCTTATCCCTGGGGGTATGGGCCTCAATGGGGGCATTGTTCCCACCAGGTCCAGAGCAGGATCAGGGAGGGACGGGGCAGAGACTGGGAATGTCCCAGGTGCCACACAGGCCGGCTTTGTCCTCCTCCTCCTCCTCCTTTTCTTCCCCCTCCCTCCTTGCCCCTCCTACACAGGCCCCCTCTCTCTCACTCCTACCCAGACCACAGACCTTCCCTTGGCCCCCTCCTTAGGCTCCTCCGTAGCCTGGGGCAATGCAGCTGTTGTGGGGGTGGGGCTCGGGATGACCTTGGGCACTTTTGCAGGAGCAAGGTGTCCCCTCAAAATGACAGTGCTCTTTGGAACTGGGTCTCTGCTCGGGAAGGTCCAGTTCTGCCTGCCCAACTTGTCTGGCCGTGGCACCCCTGTCCAGGGAGCACCCTGTCCGGTGCTCGCCCCAGGCCTGCCCCATCCTCTCCATGTGCCATCCAGACTCAGTCCAGTCTAGCTGCCCCACGGAGACTTCCCGGCCACAGTCGCAGCGGTGGGCCCCCAGGATACAGGATAGGCTGAAATAGAAAAATAAGTTGCCGAGAACTAACCCCAGACCCAGGACTTTCGGATTCAGGTCCCAGCTTGGCTGGTCGCTGTGTGACCCGGTTGAGTGACTGCACCAGGCTTCTCTGGCCCATTATAAAAGGACAGCATTTGGACCATCTTCCCTAAGCTCCCGTTGGCCTCGGTGCAGTCTCCTGGGAAGTGGAGAGGCCCCTGGATACTGGCCGGTAGAGAAAAGAGCCCCCACCACCAGGCCCTGCCTCTCCTTAACCTCCAGCCCGAGCTTTGTCCCCACAGCATGAATGACAGCCAAAGAAAGCTAATGGAAATTCACACGCGGCAAGTGAAACTGATCTCTAGCCCCAGATCCAGTTTTTCCTCCCATACGGCCCCCAGGCCTCCCTCACACCTGCTCTGGTCCCCTTTGTACGTTAGGCCAGCAGCACTCGCTGTCTTTCATCCACCTCCTGCCCCATTCACACCTTAAGCCTGGGGCACCGCCTCCCGCCTCCTGGCTGGGGCAGGCTGCTGTAGGCTGGCCAGACGGGCACCCCAGAGCCCAGCTTTCCCCCCACCTGGAAAGATCACAGGGAAGGGAGATCAGGGTGGGAAGCAAGAGCGCATCGGGGAGGCGGGGTGTCCTATTGGATGCAGCAGAGTTCTCAACATTGGGGGTTTTGGGTTTTTGCTGAAAAAAGTTTATATCCAAGAGGACTTCTTGGAGGAGGGGCAATTTCTCACATGGATTTAGCAACACCTTTAAGCCCAGGGGTGTCCAGCAGCAGGCCCTGCCCTTCCGTTGGGACGGCTCAGAGCCCTCCATTTATTTATTTAGCACATAGTTATTGATGTCGACTCTGTTTTGGGTGCTGGGAAATATTTGGGTGCTGGGAAATTATTTATACAGCTATAACGAAAACCAAGCTCCTGCTTTCACAGGGTTTTTATATTCCGGAGTGGACACAGACACAGACAGATAAGATGTTAGTCGGTTGTAACTGCTTAAGGAGAGAAGTTAAAGCAGGTTAGGGGCTAGGGAGTGACCAGGTGATAGTCGAGATAAGAACCCAGCAGGCCGCTGAGAAGGTGACACTTGAGCAGAGAGCCAGGTGGACAGCTCCCGGAAGCTGTCTCGGGCAGAGAAAACTGTAATACAAAGGCTGTGAGGACCAGGAGAACTCGCCCTGTTGAGAGAATCTCCAGGAGTCCCCCGCGGCTGGAGTGGCCTGAATGATGGCCAGGTGGTAGGAGGTTAACCTGCAATCACATCAGGAGGGCCTTGAAGACCGTGGCAGTGACTTTGGATTTTATTCAGAATGAAATGAGGTGATGAGACTAGCGGGGGGGGGGGGGGGGGGTCCCTGGAAGGTTCTGGCAATCCCCCTTCCTTACTGTCTCCCAGGATTAGGGAAAAGCTAGGCGTTAAATGTGAGGATTAGACAAACCTGGGTTGATGCATCTATCCAGCCATCCATTTGTTTAACAGATATTTACTGCACACCTGCTCTGTGCCTGGAGCTGCCCCTGACTGCTGGGTCAATTGTCCTTATCTGTAAAGTAGGGCCAGCAAGAATTCTTTCTTACTTCATTTTTTTTTTTAATTTTTTTTTTAACGTTTATTTATTTTTGAGACAGAGAGAGACAGAGCATGAACAGGGGAGGGGCAGAGAGAGAGGGAGACACAGAATCTGAAACAGGCTCCAGGCTCCGAGCTGTCAGCACAGAGCCCGACGCGGGGCTCGAACTCACGGACCACGAGATCATGACCTGAGCCGAAGTCAGACGCTTAACCGACCACGCCACCCAGGCACCCCGAATTCTTTCTTACTTCAGAAGCTTGTGAGGACCAAGCAAGAAAAGTGCTTAAATCACTTAGCACAGCACCGGCATGTAGGAAGTGCTGTATACGCGATCTCTGTATGACTAGTTGGTGGTACTTCCAAATTCCCCCACACTAAGCCTCTTTGCCCCGCCCAAGTGAGTCTGACCTGTGGCCACCCCCCTCTGGGGAGCTCTCCCAGACAAGGCACCCCTGCTCTGTGTTCTCAGAGCTTCCCCTGTGCTCCCCTGCCTTCCCAAACTGCCCCAGCCCTGCTCCCTGCCCTCTGCCCTCTGCCCTGCGTGTGGGGTCAAAGCTCAGCAGGATGTTCTCTCAGGGCTTCATGTTCAAGTGTGAACCCTTTACCGCTCAGCCCGCCCCTGTCTGCCCCAGCACATGGGCCACCCCCCCCCCCCCGCCCCGCTGCCCTCTCTAGAAAGGCATTGTGCTGTCTAGCGTGGGCCCCCAACGGGGGGCTCAGAAGCCAGAGACAGAAACTTCACTTCTAGGGAAGCAAAACCTGGAAATAGACGCAGGTTTGAAGCCCTTGGGAGTCAGACGCGTTGAGCAAACCCTGTGGTTCCAGCTGTTGGTCCCTGCAAGTCAGTTCACGTCTCTGGGCCTCAGTTTCTTTATTCGTGAAAGGAAACGGTAACACCTACAGGTTCAAGGCTGCGGCGGCGTGCGGATCACGCCCGCAAGACTCCTGCACGAAGAATGTGCTTCACATACCGCCGTTAACCACGGAGGAGTCGGGATGCGCGGCCCCTCGCTGAGGTGGGGGTTCCGGGCCCAGGCCTGGGGCGTGAGTGCCAGAAATCACGTGCAAATGCGAGTGTCCTTTTGTCTGGGGCAAGGCTCCATAGCTGTCATCACCCTCTCCGAGGGCTCCGGAGCCAAAAAAAAAAAGTGGGGACGGGGGGTCGGAAGGATATCATGGCCAAAAACTTAAAAATAGTTGAAGCGAAGTCTAGAATTTGTTCCGTTTTTGACAACTCAGTTATTCAGACGACACGTTTTGAGCGCCTCCTCTGTGCCAGGCCCTGTGGGGGAGTCGGTGACACCCGGGGAACCTCCTTCTCACCAAGGTGCTCCCCCTTCAGCAGCGAAGACAAGCCCCATGGGGGCGCCACACTTTACAGTTTATAAGGGCACCTCATGGGCTCCCCGTGGGAGGGGCAGTGCTGGCGTGGGGGGCACTGTTTTACAGATGATAAAATTGAGGCTCAGAGAGGCTGAGTGACAGTCACACAAGCCGATCAGCCAGCACTGAGGGCCCTGCAGCCGTGCCTTCCTCCGGGCACGTCCCCCGGCCCACCGGGAGTGGAAAACTGCTTCCTGGACGCAGGAAAGCTTCCCTCTCCTTTCAGCCCATATTGGTTGGGTCCTCATCCTCCTCCCCTTCCTCCTCCTCCTGGCCTCAGGTGTTCAATACGGCACCCCCCACCCCTGCTCTCTGCCAAGGGAATCCAGCTTGCGGGGAGCAGGGTGCCCTGGCCCGGCCAGAGGTGCCCTTCCAGGGACACATATCACTGCCTGCCTTTTCTTCTTCCTGCGGTCGAGAGATGCCATCTGGATTTGCTGGAAGAGGCAGGCTGACTTTGGAGTTCAAAGATGCTGACGGAGAAGCGGCTTGTGCGTGAGGCAGCATGGGTGCGGTTGTGAGACGTGGCGGGGGGCGGGGGGGGGAGGGTCACCCGCTGCGGGACCTTCCTTCCCCGCGCAGCTTCCCCACCTCCCTCCGACACACAGTCTTTTCCATGCTGCCGAGGACAAGCCAGGGTCAGCCCACGCGAAACTCTTCATACACACCTCCAGCTCCAGGCGGTCCCCGAGACCTCCTCGTCAGGGCTGGCCCGGTGCCTAGGTGCCAGCCCAGGGCGACGACGGGCAGCAGTGAGGGGCGGGAGGCCTGGCGTGTTCCCGTATTTATTTATTTATTTGAGGACCCAGCGTTTACACATACCTGGCTCTGATTACTCCCCCAGGGCCGGGAGGAGGGGGACGCTGCAGCCTGGGCCTTTGATGTGCCAGAGGAGAGATGGGGAGATGGTGCTGGGAGTCCTCGTCCCCGCCGCCGCTGCGGGGTGTGTGCGCGTGGGGGGAGCCCTGTGATGTCACCCCAGGAGGCCGAGGATGGCAGGCGCCACGGCCAGGCCCAGGAGTGAGAAGAAGGGGTCGGAGGTGGGGAAAAGGAGGGAGGCTCTTGCTGGGTTGGACCGTTGGCTCATAGCCGAGCTGCCTTGCCCAGGGCCCACGGCCATTGCCTCGGGTTTGGGAGCACATACACCCCCCAAGGGAGAAGGGAGAAGGGCAAGTTGAGGAAGACAAGGAGGAAGGAGCCGCCAGGGCCCCGGGCCCTAGCCAACTCTGTCCAGTACCTCCCACCCCTCACCCCACAAAGAGGCCCAGACCAAGGTGACACAGCCCAAAGGAGGTCAATGTTCAGGGGGTCAGGGGCATCAAGGTAGAGGCCAGAGACCCACTCAGAACCATCAAGAACTGCCAAGATGGCTTCTGTGAGTGGGTCCTCCCGTCTGTCCAGGGTTACCAGGGGGAATGCCTGCTGAGTAATGATGGACGCTTATTCATAACTGAATGAATGAACGAATGAATGAATGAGTGAATGGAGATACTGATGCAGATGCAAAGACAGCAAGACAGCAAGCTCTAGCATATCCCCCACTTTACTACTGAGTGACTTCTGTGGGCGAGGCACACTGTTCTGGGGATGATTGAAGGAGTGAGACACGGGGACCTCTCTCCCCGGGCTGTGGGGGAGCCGTGCAGGGTGAAAGCAGAGCTACAGCCAAGGGAGCCCGCCCACCTTTCACTCAGATTCATCTATTGTGAATATTTTACCCCATTTGCTTTATCTTTCTCTCCCTCCCTCTCTCCATGTCTATGTGCGTGTGTGTATTTTTTAAAATATTTTTTAATGTTTATTTTTGACAGAGAGAGAGAGAGAGAGAGACAGAGCATGAGCGGGGGAGGGGCAGAGAGAGAGAGAGAGGGAGACACCGAATCCGAAGCAGGCTCCAGGCTCCGAGCTGTCAGCACAGAGCCCGACCCGGGGTTCGAACTCACAAGCTGTGAGATCATGACCTGGGCTGAAGTCGGACGCCCAACCGACTGAGCCACCCAGGTGCCCCTGTGTGTGTGTGTTTTTTCCCCTGAACAATTTGAGGGTCAGTTACATACGTGATGGCCCCTAAATAGTTCAGTGCGTATTTCCTAAGAATAGGGATATTCTCAGCCTAAACCCCAGTATAGTTACCAATCTCATCAGTCTGCTTCAGTATCATATTTTACCTAACCGACCACCCATCTATCCGTATTCTGATTTTGACTGGACTTAATAATGTCCTTTCCAGGACTTCCCTCCTACAGCCCACAGGAAGTGAGGAGGTCCCAGAGCCACAGGAAGGGAGCCATGCTGTGATGAGCTCTCCCTGCACCAGGGAGACACCAGGCCAGAGGAGTGAGATGCTCAGTGGGATAGAGGGTGGCACGTATGGGGGCAGGAGGTGGTCTCAGAAGCTCCCAGTAGGGTGGGATGTCCAACCCTACATCCTGCAGACCTTGAGAGAGCAAGAGGCCACCCCAGCCCCGGACCCTCAGTCCACCGGACACATAAGGTGCCACCACCTTCGTGGGCCCAGGGGCCCCATTCGGAAAGTACTTCAAGGGCAGATCCCCAAGTACCTGGGGAAGCTGCCTCTCGCCCCGGACGTTTGAGAGTCGTCAACACAGAAAACAGAAAAACCCTAGTCTCCAAAAAGTTTACAAAGTTGCACAGCCAGGAGGATCCTATAAATCTCGCCTGCCACCCTCCCCGGGACACACTCGGGGGGTGGAGATGAGTGGGTGGATACCACATCAGTTCTTCCAGATGTTCCAGCCGGCAAGTCCCAGGCTCGGGCAGGCCAGGGGTGGCCAGTGCGAAAGTGATGTCCCAGTCCCAGGGGCCTCTGGGATTTATGGTGGGTGGGGTGTCTCCCGAGAGCTTCCCTGGACCGCTGAACTCCTCCTCCTTCTCTGAGGCCTTTTCTGGAAACAGCCTCCCCACCCCCCATCCTCCTGAAGGGCTCTGGCCCCTTCTGCCCATTCTTGATCTGGCTAGGGCCTTCCAGAGCAGGGCCCCTGCCTAACTGATGTATCCCCTTGCCTAGAACAGTGCCTGGTACCTAGTGGGTATCCATAAATATTTGTAAAAAGAATGAGTGAATGAATGAACGAATGAATGAACGAACGAACAAACATTTCTTCTTTCTGTGTGGGAGAACAAATTAGCACTTGTGTTATATGGCCCTAAGAACCCCCAAACAAATCGCTGGGCTCCCAACTCTGGGGGACTTAGGTTTTGCACAGCAGTAGGGTAGAACAGACTTACTCCAGCCACTGGCTACATGCAATGACCTCCATGCCCTACTGTTGGAGGACATAAAAGGAGCTTGAGAGAGAAAGCACGGTGGGGTAGAGAAGGGTCCCAGGAAGAGCAGTGACCTCCTGGTCACTGACACCTGCTGAAGGCCTGATGGGTGGCGTTTGTAGCAAAAAGACTCATGATTTGACATCAAGAAAGGACTTCCCACTATATGTTGATATATCTTGGATGGTTTCATTGTTGAGCTGTCCAGAGGCAGGGGGACACCAGAGGTGACTTCTTGACCTTCCCAGCTGGCCCTTTGGGGCCTTCCAGACCCATCTGAGGCTCTGCTCACCAGGCGTGGGAGGCCGGACTGCGGATGGTTAGCTCAAGCCTGCATCCTTGGACTGTGCCAACCCGGACAAAGGTGCCCCACACACTGCCTGGCCTGGGATAGTGTCCAGACTTGGTCCCCAGGGTCCTCCCACCCCTGCTGGACAGCGGCCTCTCCCAGTGAGTCAGCCCTGACGTCGTGGAGCGAGCGGAAAGGCCGAGGGCGTGGGAGGTGGTGCTCCCTCCCTCTTGTCCTCACCTCCCTGGGCTCAGTCCCCAAAACCTCCTTCCCTCCCACCATCCCTACCCTCTCTAACTTCCTTGTGAGTTTCCCAGGAGCCCACGCGCCCAGAGCTGTTGCCCTGTCCGTGGAGACATGCCCTGTGTGTGCCTAGGCGTGGGGAACTGTGGTTCTTGGGCTAGAAGCATCACCAAGTGACCGAGCTCGAGGTCTGGTCCTTCTCCTCACCCTCACAGCCCCGCCCTATTAGGGGGTGGTGGGGCACCAGCTCCTTTCTCAGGTGCCCTGGGGCATTTTTGGTTCCCACCCAGAACTCTCTATGGCCCCAGGCCTTGGGTCTGCTTGTCTACCCCTGCTCTCCAAGGCCTCCCTTAGGTGTGTGATCTCTGCTTTGTGATTCCCCCCAGATTGGAGACTCACACTGCCACCCACCGCAGGCCCGTGGACTCAGGCCTCTAACTCCGTCCAAGTCTGTCTCTCACCCGCCCAGCCCCCTGCTCTACCCCAACTTCAAAGCCCAGAGCCAGCAGGCGCTAATTACATGCCCCCCACCCCCCTCGCTCGTTAAGTGTTATTAGCCCCAGTTTACAGATGAGGAAACTGAGACTGGGGAGGTGGAGGACGTCACCCCCTGCATCCCCACCCTGGCCCCTGAGCCAGGACTGGCAGGATGAGGTCTGGGGACCCTGCCAAGACTCCCCTTCCTTGGAGAAGCCAGGGCCCATTCCAGCTCCTGCTTCCGGCCTTTCCCTAGCGCTTGTCTGTCCCTTGAAGCCAGCTGTGGGTTTGGGCGGACAGCTGCAGAGCCGTGGGATGTGGTGGGCAGGGAGCCTCTCTGGAATCGCACACAAGCAAAATGCAAATGAGCCCCCCAATTATTATAGAGTTGGGCGGTGGCACTTTAGGTAATAGGACTTGGGGAGTGGGGGTACCCCCACCCTCCTGCTCATCAGCTTGCCAGGGGCCCCCGGTGTGAGGCTGGTGATGCTGTCCCCCTGAGTGGGGCTGGGCTGGGCTGGGTGGGGCTGGGTGGAATGAGGCGGGCTGGGGGAAGGGTGCCACCAAGGATGCTGTCGACCAGGACCTAGGACGGCCCTGCCTTCAGGGACAAGAGAAGCCCTGTATCTCAGCCTATGCTAGGGAAGGCAGAGGCTACCCTCTGTGGTCTGGGAGCAAGGCCAGCTTCTTGACCCCGTTTGACTGAGCCAACCAGGGCTTAGTGACCTGTGAGATCTTTGAGACCCACCCCCCCACACACACACACACACCTGACAAAGGGGACAAGGCCCTCCTTTGTATAGACAGGAAGACTGAGGTCCAGAGAGCGCAGTGATCTGTCCCATTGGGCCCGCACAGCGCAGAGGGAAAAGCACAGAATTTGGAGCAATACGGTCCATGAAATTCGGGCTCCTGAGGGAAAAGCAAAGCCTGGGAGGGGTAAGTGGGTGAGAGGCGTGGGGGCTTTCCAGGGAAAACGTGTCGCTCGCAAAGCTGCGACCTTTCCGAGTGCTGGGGTCGTGTGGTGCATTTCTCGCACGGCTGCCGTGGACAGATGGCGGGCTGGGACCGTGGCGGAAGAGAAATACATGCCTGTTCCCTAGCTGTGTTGTTCCGCGGCAACGACTCCGTGAATGCACAGGGGTTTGAACTGCAGCAAGAGAGATGGAAAGCAGACTTCAGGAAGAACTTTGCCCTTTGGGGGATGAGGGCCTCTGAGATATGTGCCTAACAAATAGAGGAGCAGGCATTCTGCTCTGTCTGGTACCTAGATCCTTTTCTGGAGTGTGGGGACATCCACCCCACAGGCTTCGCCCCCCCTCCCCACCCCCCCACCCCCCACTGTCTTCCGCACAGAATGAAAGGCTCATGGACTTTGTCATCATGGGAAGATCCCACATCCGGGAAAACTGGAGATGACGTCATCGCAGCTTTGGACCAGGTGGGCTGCTGCCCGCCCCCCCCCCCCCACCCCCCGCCGGCCCCGGCTGCGCCTTCACCCCTGCAGCTGTGAGGGTCTCCGTCTGAGATCTCATGGGGGAGTTGTGGGGAGAGAGGCATAGTCAGGAAGCAGAGGGAACCAGAATCAAAGAGTCTGGCTCCTGCTCCTCCCTTCTGTCCCACCCTGTCTCCTTAGCAGGCCTTTCCGGAACAGGATGTGTCTCTTCGGGGTCGTTTTGGCCTGGCGACTCTTAGTTAAGTGTTCGGGGCCAGATGAAGTGATTTGGAGCAAAGGGAAGGCAGGGAACGTGGCTCTGTGTGACTCAGTGGGGGTGTCAGTGCCCGTCTCTACTCCTTAGTCTCCTGTTACTGTTTTTTTTTTAAGTTTATTTATTTTGAGAGAGAGAGAGAGAGAGAGAGACTCCCAAGGAAGCTCCTTGGGGCTCGAACCCATGAACCATGAGCTCATGACCTGAGCCAAAACCAAGAGACAGATGCTCAAGTGACTGAGCCCCGGGAGCCCCTTTAGTCCCTTGTTTTCAAACAAGGGACCATCACCTTGAACCCTGGCTTTCACACTGGTAAGGATTCCACACTGTGGAGACTTGCATAGAAGGACAGTTTGCAAGACAGATCTAAGTAGATTTGCGGTAGGTAAATCAAGGGTGGGGTCCAGAGTGGGCCTCCTGCCCACATCCCCACTCCAGGGAAAGCCACCCAGAGCCCCCACTGGGATGCAACTCCCCTTCCTAGGCCCTCATCCGTGGAAGTTCAAGCTTTGCTTAGGACATGGGCTCCTGAGCTTTGTGTTACTGTCAGTGGGCCGCTGCCCACCTTTCCTTTGACACTGTGAAACCTTCATGGCAGGGACCCGCTTGTCAGGGACGGATCAGCCAGCTTGGTGGCTAATGAGGCAGGGGTGGAGGGTCCCGCAGCCTGGGCTGCTACAACTCTCTCGGCCATCCCCACCCTGGAGGAATTTGGAGAGTGCCCCTGCCTCCCAGAAGGCCCAGCTTCTTCCACTTGGTCGGGTAGACAGAGCTCTGGCCCTGGTCCCGATGCCAACCTACGTGCTACAGGCCTTTAGTCGGGCATTTCCCTCCCTGGGCTGCAATGTCACCGGGTCATCTCCAAAGTTGCTTCCAGCTCCAATGTGACATCAACTCTACGCTGAGAAACATCCGAGTTCCCATACATCGCCCTGTTTTCTTTATTTTATTTTTATTTTTTTTAATGTTTATTTGTTTTTGAGACAGAGAGAGAGGGAGACACAAAATCCGAAGCAGGCTCCAGGCTCTGAGCGGTCAGCACAGAGCCCGACGCGGGGCTCGAACTCACGAACCGTAAGATCATGACCTGAGCCGAAGTCGGAAGCTCAACCGACTGAGCCACCCGAGCGCCCCATCGCCCTGTTTTCTTTTCATCTGAACCCCATTTGCATAAACCTGTATGAAGCATCTAGTGTTCTCTCTGGTTCTCTGTTGAGCTGTCTTTGCTTCGATTTCTGGGAAATCAGGCGCAATGGACAGAGACTATGTCCTGTCTCTGTGACCCCATCACCCGGCACAGGGCCTGGGACAGACGGTGTGCCCTGTAAACATAATGGCAGAGAAGGGGAGTCAGTGGGCACCTGGAGAGAAGGGGGAGGCAGGAGGGGAGTGCCTGGGGGTGGCGGCTGATCAGGGGTGGTGTGGGAACAGCATCAGGGAGGGAGGTGAGTCAATGTCTGCATCCATAGATTCATCGAAATGGTGAAGTGGGGTCCCAGAGGGGTGTGACGGCTGCTCAAGTTCATACAGCTCGTTCTGTGGCAGGGTTCAGACCCGAGCCCTTGACTTCTGACTCCTGCACTGCCAAGGCTGATGCTGGAGAGTTTGGGAGGCAGGAGCTGAGGGCGAAGGTGGGGGTGGGGGCGGGGGGGGGCGGGGAGGGGAGGGCTCTCCCTGTCCTGTTACCTACCCCCCAGACCGGAAGAGCATTCAGTTCTCCAGTTACAAGGAGCCAGACACCTGCAGGAAGGGGAGGCCCCTCTGGACGCTGAGGGGGGTCCCAGGCTGTCAAGTGGCCAGGAAAGACTTAGAATCTGGTTGGGAAGGTGAACGGGCAGCCTGCCATGGTCCCACCTTCCTTTGGTGCATCCGAGAGGAGCTCTGAACAAGGAAGTGGGATCCCCTGCCCTAGAAGTCTTGGAGAGTCAGGGGAAGCCTAGTGAGATCAGGCTGGTGTGGTGGCAGGGGACAGGGTCCTGGGGCCACCCAGAACATCCCCAGCCCCGTGACCCAGGAGGGGATCCAGGAGTCATAGAGAGGGGCCCACAGAGCCCCTCAGAGGGGATTAGAGCAATCACTCCTATGGGAGGCCCAAGGGGGAGAGCTAAGGGCGGGGCTCTGAAACTGGTGGGCATCTGGAAAGCGGTGGGATACATTCTTCAGGGGCTGATGCCAGGGCCCAGCCAGCCTCTCCATCCTTCAGAGCTCTTCTCCAAGCTGTTCACCGCGAGGGGATGGTTGGGGAGCCCCTGGGTCCAGGCCCCCCCTTTCTTGTCCAGGACTCTGTTGCTTTGACCAGATACCCCGGGCCCTCTGGACGAAGGCCTTCCTGAGGGGAGACCAGTCAATCCCCGAGCTCATCAAACTGCAGCGTTTGCTCTCTGTTGGCAGGGAGCCCTCCAGAGAGAAGGGGGAGACGGTCACCAATCTGACGGGGGAGGCACCAGTGTACTCAAGGTATAGATACAGGGAAGGACAGTGAGTATTAAAGGGCGGGGACGCAGAGAGAAGGGTAAATAGAATTTGGGTCCAGAGTTCCCGGTGTGGAAGAGGGGTTTGGAACCTGAGCAGGGGTGGAGAAAGAGAAGTTGCCTGAGACAGGGGAGAGGCTTAGGAGAAGCAGGGGGACACCAGGGGATGACAACCGTGAGCTGAGGAGGATGGGAGCCGGAGGAGAACCGCTCAGGGCGCTGAGGAGCTACCCAGAGGAGAGCTGGGAGCCTGGGAGAGAAAGGGAGGAATGGGGTGCAGTAGCCCCAGGCAGAGGGGCTGAGAGGGAGGGGAGAGGACACTGAGCCCTCCCAGGACAGGGGGAGGGCTGGACGGGATGGAGGGGCCAGGAGGCAGGCCTGGCCCGGAGCCCTGACCGCACTCTCCCCCTCCCCTGTGCCCATCCCGGCCCACCCTGGCGCTGCCCCAGGCCGGCCATATCCTGGCCCCCGGCTCTCCCCAGGCAGAGCCAGCCCCGAGCGGGTGCCCGGGGAGCAGGGTGCCGCAGCTGCCGAGAGCGGGTTCAGCGTGGAGCCTTGGTGGGGGTTGATAGGAGACTGCCAGGCGCCGCTTAATAGGATTTTAATTATACAGCTCCAGCAAGAATTTTTTCCCCCCTGGGCTTGGGCCCTCACAGATACCTCCGTCCCTACCTCAACATCTTCCCAGCCCTGGCAGCCTGCTCTCCCAGGCCCCCCGCTGCCCGCCCCCCGCCCACCATGGGGGACTCTGGCCTGTCTCCTGGAGACTTTTGCTCCTCTGGGGAGCACCTCCGAGAGAACACAGGCCCCCGGGGAGGCCCCCCGCCATGGGGAGCTCCTCCGAGGTCCGCATCCAGGGCCGGGCACGGCCACAGCTGACTTTGGTGCTGGGCAGAGAGGGTGCGCCCGGCTTTCCGATCGCTGGGGACTCCGTGCTTATCTTCCCAGGGCGAGCATGAGCCACACCAGGCCCAGCCGCGTCGCGGTTCTCATGGGACACTTAACAACGGCTCCGGGAGGCAGGCAGGGCAGATGGAATGGCAGTCCCCATTTTACGGGTGAGGAAACGGAGGCCCCAAGAGTTTAAGCGACGTGCCCAAGAACACCATGAGTAAGGAGTCTGGCCTCCAAGCTCCAGGTTCTGGCCGTAGCCCTGAGCTGCCATGCCTTCCAGTCCATATACCAGCCGGAAGGAGCTGCCCCTTCTGCCCTGTCTGTCTCCTACCTGTCTCTCAGGCATGAGATGTTACCACGAGTCTGGGGTACGTCCAGCATTTCACCATCATAATCCCATCGCGCCATGTTGGCTTGCCTACCTGTCTGGTTTGCCATTAGCCAATTGCTAGAAGTCCCTTGACCCGGCGAGACAGACCTCCCCGATGCCCGCTGGCCCAGCACCCCGACAGGCTGTGCCCTGTAAAATGACCCCCGTACCCTCGCCGCACGGCTAGCCTGCTCATCCTCCCCCAGCCTCCCAGTCAGGCCAGCGTCAGCCAAGGTAGCGAAACGGACTTTCTCCGTGGCAGTCCTTTCTTGGGAGTCTCCATGATACTTTCTTAACATCAACCGGGGTACCTTCGTCCCAGCTAAGAAACAAACATCGGTACCTTACTGTTAACTAAACCCAGAGCTTTATTTGAATTTCACCAAGTATTATATTTTTTTAATTCCACAAGTAATGGGTGAATACATTCTTGCAGGGATGAGTCTCAATAATGTAGGAAAATGAACGGTGAAATATTGGATCTCCCCTCACCCCCTCCCTCCAGCCCCTTCCCTCCCCAGGAGGGATTCTTTTGCCCCCCTCTATGCACGTCCTTGCTCTTCCTGCCCCCTTTCACCACCCAGTGGGCTTGAGCTCCGGCGGTCAGCACATCAGCCTCTGAGAGGCATGGGACGGTCGTTCCTGCGGACCCCTCTCCCCGCTGCACTGGGTGCTCTCCTCCTCAGACCCTGCTGGCCGTCTCAGCTCTGCCGAAGCCATGCTTCCTCTGAATCGGGGCTTCAGGAAAGTCACCCTGGTGTAACAGGCAGTGGGCAGCGGCCCCCAGTACCGTGGAAGGTACAGCAGACCCAGTGTCTGCCCTCAGGAGCCCCCCAGCCTGTGCAGGAGGGCCCCACACATCCTGGCTTGGCTCCTGGATGACCATGGCCCCCAGAGCTCCTGCCGGGCCCACCTGTCTTTGCACAGAGGGTGCCCAAGCCTGGGTGGGGTGCGGTTTCTGGACAAAGCCTCTGCCCTCCCCTCCGTCGGGTGTGGTTTCTGTTCTTTTCTGCTGGAGGCAGAGGAATGGCCAGGATATGCATTAGCTTCAACTCACCCCGGCCAGAGGAGGAGGCTATATTCTAGCCTTTTCTGTCTCATCTGTACCTCTGGCCACAGCAAGTCCTAGAGGGCAACTCAGAGCTGTCACTCCAGTCTACCTGCCCCCATCAAAAGAACTTCTGGTTCCCTCTCAGCCTCCCAGAAGAGTTCTCTCACAGAGAACTTATCTTGTCCCTCCTCCCCACCTTTGCCAGTCGGCCTCACCCCACACTTTTCCCCCCAGGGCCTTGGGCACAGGGCTGGGGCTGGAAGGGGCCGATGCCTATGGCGACAACCCATCCACCTGAGAAGCCGTGCCTGCTGCCACCAATTCCCAGGAGGAAAAGGGTACCTATTATTCCCAACGTCTGTTCTCCGACAGTGGAGCCCCCCGCCGCGGTCTTATGGCCTCCCCCTGGCTGCCTGGGAATCAAGTCAGAGAGGACAAGGCAAGAAGATGGCTCTGGAGCCGGGAGGGGTCCCGGGGGTGAGGAGTGATGGAGGGAGGAATGGCCAGTGGGGGTGTCCCTGCTTGGTGTTTGCTCCTGTTATAGGATGAGGAGACATGTGCCCCCAGGCCACCCTGTGCAGGGGGGTCCACAGCGGGAAGCCAAAGCCCTGGGGGACCCAGCTCGCAGCCCCAGCCCAGGAGAAACTGTGAAGCTGGACAGCCCGGGGTGGGGGCGCGGGGGACGGCAGCGTCCCGACCGGCTGCTGTGGCACCAGATGAAAGGCCAGGAGTGGGGCTATTGGCAGACGGACAGGCGGGAGGGCGGAGGCGTAGGGTGGGGGGAGGGGAGATAACCATCTCTGAGGGCTGCCAGGTGTAGACATGGAGTGTGGAGGACGCGGATGGAGTTTTAGCCCTTGGGATCAGGGCAAAGAGCCTGGAGTTGGAAGGGCTCCTTATGAGGTCATCTTGTCCGGCCTGATGCCTCTGGGCGCTGGGCCCCAAACCAAGCAGGCCCTGCCTGGGGATGGCTTCTGGGGCTGGCTGCTCCTCCCCCGCCCCCGCCTGTCCTCCACCTTGCATCCGTCCCCAGCAGTGCCCCCACCCAAAGTCTTTACACTTCTGGGCACCGTCCTCCGTGGGGACGGTCGGCTAGCCCTGGCCTCTGGTCAGTCACTCGCTCGCTGTTGGACTATGTCAAATAGCTCAGGACGGGGCCCATCCTGATCATCTTTTGTCCTTGATTTTGAATTTCCCTTACTTCAGTGGTCTGATTGTTTGTCCCATGTCCCCTACCCAACCTCGGAGAGAAGCTTCTGGAGACCGCAGAAGGAGAAGGAACTTTCTTGCTCCCTAAATATGTCTCGTCACCTCTCTTCGACATTCCACACCCACATCTTCCTCAGTCCACACGTCCGTCTTTTCTCGCCCAGAAATCACGTCAACGGTGCCCCCCTACCAGTCCCCCAGACTCCTCATTTCCCTCTACACCCTCCCCAGGAGCTTCCACAGCGGCCTGGCTAACACGAGAATCCAACGATGTCTCTTCCCTGCCCCACACCGTGCAATGCGGTGGTGCCCTTAGAGGCGACAAGAGGGCCCCCGCCCCGGGCGCCTCAAAACAGAAACAGGGCACTGACGTTGGGCTTGAGGAAAAACCCCTGACATGCCTAGGTCGGGCAGGATCTCGTACCTGGGTGGGCATGGCGCCACCCAGGCCTCGAAACACCTGCTCTTGTCAGGAATACTGCTCGGGCCCAGGATGGGGAAATGTTTCTTGCTCTCAGCTCTTGAGACAAAAAGCGACTGTGTCTGTGCGTCCTCAGAACGCGCCTGGGCCCGGTGACAGAGATGGGCATTGTAGCAGTGGGCTAGGGTGAAATAAAAAATACGTAGATATACCTGCTAAGCGCTTCCTTCCAGATGGCACGCGTGCAATGCGCTAGCTTTGCAAACCGTTCAAGAAAGGTGCAATGGGTTCTGCTATAATTACATATCCTAGTAGTGTTAAGGGTCCATGTTCGTAACTCTCTTTGAGTTCCAGAAGTACATGCAAATCAGGGTAGTGTTCAAAATAGGCGTGTGCCTGGCGGGCGGGGAACATTTTACCCTACGGAACAGTTCATAGAAATTTGTATAAATAGAGGTCTGGGGGGGCGCCTGGGTGGCTCAGTCGGTTGAGCGGCTGACTTCGGCTCAGGTCATGATCTCGTGGTCCGTGAGTTCGAGCCCCGCGTTGGGCTCTGGGCTGACGGCTCAGAGCCTGGAGCCTGTTTCAGATTCTGTGTCTCCCTCTCTCTGACCCTCCCCCGGTCATGCTCTGTCTCTCTCTGTCTCAAAAGTAAATAAACGTTAAAAAAAAAATAAAAAAAATAAATAAATAGAGGTCTGGGTGTAATATATGCAAAATTTGAGAGTGAGTCTTTTTTTTTTTTTTTAAGTAGGCTCCCTACCCAATGTGGGGCTTGAACTCATGAGGTGTCGCATGCCCTACCAACTGAGCCAAACGGGCGTCTCGATATTGAATCTCTATATTGGCAATTTGATAGGCACTCAATGTTGGAAAAACAAAGCATTGTATTTTATGAACAGATCTCATCATATTTAATTATATTTACAAAATTTTAAATTGAAAAAAAATTTTTTTTGATGTTTGTTTTTCGAGACAGAACATGAGTGGGCGGGGGGGGGGGGGAGGCGGCGCAGAGAGAGAGGGAGACACAGAATCCGAAGCAGGCTCCGGGCTCTGAGCTGCCAGCACAGAGCCCCACGCGGGGCTCGAACTCACGAACCGCGAGATCACCACCTGAGCCGAAGTCGGACGCTCAACCGACCGAGCCACCCAGGCGCCCCTATGTTTACCAAATTTTAAGTTAAAAATTTAGATTTTCTTTTTTTTTTTAACTTCGATTTTCTTCAGTATTCTCATGTACCATTTTGATATTCATTAAGTATAATTTATAGGTTGATTTTCCATTTTCACAGTTACGTTACAATATTTTAGTCACGTAAATGTGAACCGGGGCTTTACACAAATTTTTAAATTCTGTTGTTATGAAGGCCTATCGTCGAAGGCAAGAAGAACATAGTTTATTTAGCAGTTTGGGGTCTGGATCCACTGTTTGGGAGGTGCCTGCTAAATCAGTTCGTCCTCCATGGGCGAGGCTCGCAGGCTATCGCCCCCGGGGACTGGACCCTCGGGTGAGCAGGGATGGGTAAGGGCTCCGGGATGAGGCAGGGGCTTCAGTGGAAGGAGACAGAAGCTCTGTCTGTGGTGACCAGAGCTCAGCTCTGACCCTCAGTGCTAGGACCACCGAGGCCTCGATACCTCGGAAGTCTGTAGAGCTTCGGCCCTAAAGCAACTAAAAATTCTAGGACAAACTAGCTTAGACCTTAGCCTCTGCCCAGGTACAAACCCCCTGGGGAGGCCCCAGGGAGCCAAGTCCTGTCTGTGAAGGGAACCTCCAGTGGCCTTCTTGCCAGCCACCCTGTAGCCATGGGTAAGGGAAGGATAAGGGGAGGCTAGACGCCCAGAGGCACCTAGAAGGGGTGGTAGGGTTTGGATGGCTGGAAAGAGGCAGGGGTCCACCAAAAAGGCCGACTGGTACCTTCGTCATAGTCTCCGGCTCCCTCGAGGAGGATTCTCGTGTTGGTAGAAATGGGGGGGGGGGTAGGTGGAATATGAGGGGAGACCTGTCTTCTCTCTCTTGCGGAGATGGCTTCAAACATGTTGGAACCCCAATGCTTCCTGAGCACTTAACGTGTGCCAGGCACTGGCGTAAGTGATGTGCGTAATCCTCACTTCCCTAGAGAACCACGGCCATTTGACAGAAGAGGACATTGAGGCTGACGGCGGGTGGGGGAGGTGGCGGGTAACTTGCCACAAGGTGAGCGAGAGGCAGAGCCCACACCGGGGTCTGGGTCTCCTGACTCCGTGTCTGGGGTGCTCTCTCACCATCCCTAGGACCTTCAGGACAAGGACATTCTCTGCCCACAGCCCACAGCCCACAGCAACGAGGACACATCCCAAGTCCCCAGCATGTCGCAGGCCCCATGGCAGGACTTCTGTGCCCCATCCTTATGTGCATGGTCCATAATGCAGAGCGGCAAGGGCACGAGGAGGTGCTTCAGTTCAGCCTCAGTTTCCCCTTTTCTCCCATTGGCTGGAGAGCCGGGCCTCCCTGGGCCTTGTCTCCTGCTCACCCACCTGTCTCCTCCCTGGGTCTCTGAGTTCCCAGCCAGCCTTCAGCTCCCCGAAGGCCCAGCCCCCGGGGGGGGTCCAGCTTCCTTAACCCAAAGGCCAGAACAGGAGTCCGGGACAACCCCCAGGACTGGAAAGTGAGGGGACCGGGTGCCTCGTTTTACCCTACGTATGTTTTTCATCATCGTTATGGCCATCCACATCCTCACGACAATGAAGACAACCTTTGGGTGCTCGCTTCATTCCGGTCACTCTGCTTAAAAGCCGGTACCAGGGGCGCCTGGGTGGCTCAGTCGGTTAAGCGTCTGGCTTCGGCTCAGGTCATGATCTCACAGCTTGTGAGTTTGAGCCCCGCGTGGGGCTCTGTGCTGACGGCTCAGAGCCCGGAGCCTGCTTCGGATTCTGTGTCTCCCCCTCTCTCTGCCCCTCCCCTCCTGTCTCTCTCAAAAAGAAATAAACATTTAAAAATAAATTAAAAGTTAAAAAAAAAAAATCGATGACCTTCATTCATTCTGGAGATGATAAGCCCTGTGTGCCAGGTCATATTCAAGGCACTGAGGATCCACACATGAACAGAAGAGCCCCAGATCCCAGCCCTCAAGGAGCTCAGGTTCTAGAAAAGGGAAACGAAATGGTTCAGCAAAAGAAGCAAGTGATATAGCCTGTAGAAGGGCGTGTGCTGTGGAGGAAAGTAATGCAGGGAAGGGGGTCGGGGAGTGGGAGCGTGGGGCAATCACATCACAAGACTAATTGGTGCTGTGACAGCTTGGGGGCTCCAGGAGCGTGGAGAAGGGACCTCAGATCTCCTTGTCAGCTGTGCCACTACCCTGGAGGGAGAGGGGAGGAGAGCTGGGGGATCTGGAGCGCCTGAGTCTCAGGGCAGGGGTCCCTAAGCATCGTGACAAAAGAATGGGAACCATGGGGCCTCCCGAAATGATCTCTGACAGCCCCCTGTGTCAGAACCTGCCGGCCCTGGGAGCACCCAGAATGCACGGGGACAGAGCTGCACACACGTGGGCACGCGCTTATCTGGACACGGGTGTGCATGTGGGTACGTGCCATCGAAAAGACACCCAGTGACTGAGCACCTATGCTAGTTCGAGCACCCTGTCCCCAGGAGGCTCGGAGCCCTGTGGCAAGGAAGAGAAGTCCCGGAACAATGGCTCGGGTGAAGGCAGGGAATGCCAGAGCCAGAACCACAGAGCAAGAGATTACAGAAAACGTCCTGGCGGCAGCAGAAGTTGAACCAGGCTGGGTTGCCTTGGCTGGACGAAGCCCCAGTAACTACAGCCTGCCTGTTACGAAATGAAATGGGCTAGCTCGGAGGGCAGTGGGCTCCTCACTGGGACCTCAGAGGAAGCTTGACAACGACTGGTGGAAATGGCTTCACCGGCTGGATCGGGGGAGGGTACCGATGTCTTCTAAGGTCACTGAGGTCCTGCGAAGTTGGGGAAGCCACCGAAGACCTGGAGGAAGGAATGGCAGGATGAGGGACTTGGGCTTTATCTTAGAGGGCAATGGGGAGCCATGCGGGGTGTTGGAGCAGCAGAGAGACGCAGGGAAAGCTGAGTCTCAGGAAGATGAACCAGACAGCGTGGTGCTGGACCAGACTGGAATAAGGAGGGATGCAGAGGGGAGAAGACCGATTACTAAACTAGCCAAATGCACCAATGCGTGTGTGTGCATGTGAACACATGCACAAGGTGTGTGCAAGCAGAAATCTCCAATAACCGGGGAGCCATCAGTTGTGAGAGTGCTGAATGGTCTCTGGTCTTTTTTAAAAAAGTTTATTTATCGAGAGACAGAGAGAGAGAGAGAACATGAGCAGGGGAGGGGCAGAGAGAGAGGGAGAGAGAAAATCCCAAGCAGGCTCCGCACGGTCAGCAAGGAGCCTGACGCAGACTGGATCGCACAAACCGTGAGATCATGACCTGAGCCAAAATCAAGAGTTGGATGCTTAAGCGACTGAGCCACCCAGGCGCCCCACGTGTGATTGTTTTAAAAAAATAAAAACAGTACGGTAGTGAAGTGTGCTTTCTCTATAGTTTTCTTAACAACCCTTTCTTTTCTCTTACTTTATTGGAAGGATACGGGGTACGATGCAGATAACATACCAAATGTGCGCTCACCGTTTTTGTTATCGGAGAGGCTCCTAACCAACAGCGGGATAGCGGTTCAGTTTGGGGGGAGTCAAAAGTTACACCTGGATTTTTGCCTGAGTGGGAGGCAGGTGCCCCTAACTTCCATGCTGCTCGAGGGCCCATTAATGTGCAGTTCAGCACCGGCACCCTTGAATCAAGGGTGCCCTGTACGGTTAACAAGGATGCACACTGTGTTGGTGCTGGTGTTGGGGCGGCTTTGCGGGCCTCTCTTTGGGGGTGCGGCTGAGGAGTAAATGTGAAAGGCATGCATGCCCCTATGGGACTCTGTGGGGAGGGAAGTTCAGGAACTCTGCTGGCACGGGTGACACACAGGTCTGTGTGTGGGTATGCGCGTATAGGGGGAAGGATCGGGGAGGTCCAAACGGTGTGCAAGGTTTTGTGAGTACACTTGGCTCCTGCAGGCTCGGAGGGGCGGGGGGCCGGGCTGGCTAACTAGGAGCGTGGCTCCGGTTGAGAATGTGATTTCCATCCAGTCTGGGGAGACCTGCGTTGAGGACCGCTACAAGCCAGGGGCTTTCCTGCACCCCAGCCCGCTGATCGCTAATCCAACCTACCACCCTGTGCGGGACGCACCATGGTTCCCGTCTCAACAGGTGGAGAAGCCCGGGATCCAAGAAACTTCCCCAGGGTCACGGTACTCTCCAAAGCCGAAGCAGAGCTCGGGTTTCCTCACTCTGAGTCGGGCACTCCTGCCTCATCGGCCACCTCCAACCACCATCTGGAGAGGTGAGTCACCAGAAGACGGTCGTGGGTGACAGTGCTCCCTTTAAGCATCTCCTCCCAGGCACCCATACATCTTCGGGATCCCAGGTTAAGTGCCCCTGCCTAAGTCCTCTGCCCCCTTCCCTGCCGTCACCCTGACCCCCTCCTGCCACTCCCAGGCTCCTCGGCTGGCCACAGGCCCCTCTCCCCGCAGACCCACATCCCACAGCCTCATAGCAGCACCGGAACAGCTCGACAGCCCGTGTATTATCCATACGTTTCCACCCCCAGCCAGGCGCTCAGTTATTGTTCTGGCGCAGGAGGGCGAGGGGGCGGCTTGTGGGCGTAGCGACGCCGGGCTGTCTGCTGGTTCTCTGCTTATTACCTCTTCTCCAGGCTCCCATTAGCCTGCCTGCCCCAGAGGCCTGCGCAGGCTCCCTGCTCCTCGGCACCTTTGTTCCTTAATTATCACTGGGGAGCCCCGCTCACCTGCCTGCCACTTTCTAAGAAGCTGTCTGGCTCCCCTTCCCCACCCTGCTACCCCCAAGACCTAAGCCCCTTTGCCCCCTGGGGTGGGGGCAGGTGTCTGGCAGCCGCTGGCCCCAGGCTTAGGCAGGCTCCTGGCCAGTCCGGGGCCCTCACAGAAGCCCTTTCTTTTTGTCACCTCCTCCCAGAACCTCGCCCAGAGGGATGCTGCCTTGGATCTGGGAGCTGGAAGGGACTTCAAACTATCATGTGGTTCCACACCCGCCTCCCCACTTAAACAGCTTGGATTGGGCCACCTACAGAAGGTACTCAATGAATATCCCGCGAGAGTATGATTAACCCTCATAGCCTCTACTTGAATGCCTCCCCAGTGGGCAGCTCACCCCCTCCCGAGGCGGCCAGTGCCACCTGGAGATGGCTGGGACTGGTATGAAAGCACTCACCCACATCTCTCCCCGGGGCCCTCAGATTTTTCACGGCCTTAAATCTAGAGACCACCTTACTGTGTTTCTGAATCTGGGGCTCTGTCCTGTCTTTCCTGCTGGGGGCTCACTGAAGCCACCTCAGGCAGGACACCCCCCACTCCTCCTTCCCCCCCCCCCCGCCCCGCCCCCTGTAAGGCTCTGTCCAGGAGGCACTCGATTCCCTTCTTGGGCTTGGAGACTCAGGCCTAGCCTGGCTCTAGCCCCTGGCTTGCCTCCCGTCTCAGGCCTCTGGCTGCTGTTCTCCAGCGGAAGGTAAGGGGGAGGCGGCGCTGGGGTGAGAACCCTCAGGCCAGACAAGCTCTGACAGCCGACAACAACCGCGGGGGAGGGCACTTGCCGCACGCACAGGCCAAGGCTTCGGGAGGGAAGGCCTCAGGGAGTCGGGGCAGGAGACAGGAATCTCCCCTCCCGAGCCAGCCTGCCGCCCTGCCTCCTGACCCTTGCACAACTCCTTGCCTCAGTGCACTGTGGGTACGAGGGGGTCGGAGATGGAGCTTCCAGATGAAGGAGCCAGCGGTGAGCTGACCCACGTGGGCACCAGGGGCCCCCTCATGTCAGGACAGCACCCGCCCAAGGCTCCCAGGGCACTTGGGAGCGGGCGCCAAAGCCTATGGCTGCCTTCGGACCCAGCCCCTTACCCACAGCTGCGCACAGCGGGGGCCCAAACAGGACAGAGGACCACCGTGTTCCCAAAGGGTCTCAGAGCCCCCGGCCTCATTGCCACTGCCCTCCTTGGGGGCCCTTCCTGTCCACGCTCCCTCCCACCGCTGCCATTTTCCACCCCGGTCTCCATCCCGTTGGAGAGTTTTCCTTTATGATCTTG
Organism: Panthera onca; assembly: GCF_046562875.1. NCBI lineage: Eukaryota > Metazoa > Chordata > Mammalia > Carnivora > Felidae > Panthera > Panthera onca. Next base: position 52,471,127 of record NC_138352.1, on the reverse strand, counting down.
ATCTTTGTGTTCTTGAAGTGGGTCTCGGGCATCTCTGAGACCGGGGGCTCCTTGAGGACAGGGTCGTGCCCCTCCCTGAGTCGGGGGGTGCGGGGGGGGGGCGCTCTGTGGGAAGAGGGTCATGCCTCTCCGTCAATCTGGGCACAAGGGAAGGGTGGAGATTGGAGCCCAGCCACAGCCTGGCCTTGGCTCTGAGCATCCTGTGTCCCAGGAGTGCTACAGTGAGGCCAGGAAGGCGCCTGGCGCATGTCAGAGGGCCCTCTGGACAAACACCAGCTGGGGGTGGAGGACTCGGGTCGGGAGGCCACCTCCAGCCACCAGACTGTGACCTCAGCCAGGCCGCCCCGTGCTGCTCTCCGGATCTGACTCAGTCCCTTCCCAGTGCTGCTGGGCGTCCATCCCCAGGGTCAGCCCCCAGGAGGTCCGCCAGATTCCACAAGCCCCACCCAGACAGAGGCAAGGCCCACTTGGGCATCCAGAGGCTCCAGCGGGATCTGAGGGGTCAGCAGAGTGCAAAGGTCACGTGCTGAGCTCACCCTTCCTTTCCTCCTCATTCCGTTTCTCCAGACCTGAAATTCCCGTCTAGGTGTGGGTGTGAGTCCCGGTCACGGAGGTACCCCACATCAGGCTGGAAGAAGAGGAACCCCCACAAGGTTCTATGATAGCCATAGACCCTTCGGGGTCTCTCAAAGTCGCCCCCAGAACCTTCTCACTACGAGATAATAAATGAACAGCAGTTCGTGGAGAACGTTCCCTGAAGCTTGTGTCCAGATGTGCGGAAGAGGCTGGGGGCTGGGGGGCATCAGGAGCCTGGAGGGGAAGGATGAGAAATGGCTGACTTAGCCCTTAGCCCCTCAGCCAAAGGGATCTTGATAAATGTAAATCAGAACACGTCCTTCCCAGGCCTCAATGCCCCTGCCCCAAGGACCACGCACCTCACTCAGAATAATATGGGAACTTTCCGGGCCTACACCATCTGGACTCTGCCTGCCTCTCATGTCTCATCTTCCCCTACTTTCCCCTCCAGGTTGATCAGCCTTCTTGCTGCTTCGCACATGTACCAGGCCTGCGCCCGCACCCACCTCAGGGCCTTTGCACTGACCATTCCTTCCAAGGAGAATGCTCTTCCCTATACGTTTCTTCATTTTTGTCATTCAGAGCTCAAGACATCTCTTCTTAGAGGCGCTCTAAGTGACCCCATCTAAAAGAGCGCCCCTCTGGGGGCGCCTGGGTGGCTCAGTCAGTTAAGCATCTGACTTTGGCTCAGGTCATCATCTTGTGGTCCGTGAGTTCGAGCCCCGTGTTGGGCTCTGGACTGACAGCTCAGAGCCCGGAGCCTGCTTCGGATTCTGTGTCTCCCTCTCTCTCTGACCCTCCCCCGTTCATGATCTGTCTCTCTCTGTCTCAAAAATAAAAATGAACGTGAAAAAGAAAATTTTAAAAGAGCACCCTTCTGTCTCCACAACTCTGCCTTATTCTTCCTCACCGCCCCGTCACTACCTGAAACGAGTTCCTCTTTAATTCCTTAGTTATAGTCTGGCTCCCGCACTAGAATGTAAGCTCTCTGAGGACCCAGCTGTATCCTTGTCGCCCAGCCCAGGCCTGGCATAGTGGGTGCTTCAGAGATCTCTTTTGAATAAATGAGCGGCCAGGGGAAGGAGAGAGACATGGGCAGAGGGCCCAAGGGCTGGTGGGGTTGGTACAAACAAGGACCGGGGAGCTGGCCCTTTGGTCCCCAGGCCTCAAAGGGCACACACCACGGGCTGAGGCAGCAGGAGGAGGGTGGGAGTTAAGGGAGGCTGCCAGTCGGCGCCTTTATATTGCCCCCCAGGCTCCATTCTGAAGGCCAGTGGGGAGACTGAGGAAGGAGGTCCCACAGGCCCCAGGCTCTGGGTGTCTCCAGTCTGGAAGGGACAGGAAGAGTGCTTGGACTTCAGGCTTCTCCCCTGAGCTTGGAAGCCAGAGCCATTTCTGCTTGACCCACTGTGTCAGTTTCCAGACCTTCCCGGTTCCATCCACAAGGTCCTGCTCCTCCTGGACAGGCAGGCCCGAAGGCCCGGTGTCACCGCTGGCCACTCCTGGTCCTCCAGACTTCTCCCTGTGTGGTGACCGTAGAGGCGTCCCCTGACTGGTCCCTGTCATCTCCATCAACCCGCTGAGGCAGCTGCACCTTCGCTGGCCCCAAACACTCCCAGCCCCTGAGGCAAACTCCACCACCAAGGGGCGGTGGATGGGGGGAGGGAGGGGAGGAAGGGTCCTGCCTGACTTTGACCCCCATGCCCTGGGGGAAACTGGGTTGAGCGGGCAAGAGCATGGGCTCTGGACTTTGGCAGACTCCGGTTGCCTCCCTTTCTCCTCAGTTCTCTGATCTCAGGGAAGTTACTTAACGTCTCCAATTGTCCGTTTCCACATCCATAAAATGGGGATAACAGTGCACATCGTACTGGGTGCCTTGGAGGTTAAGTGGGAAAATAAAGAGTAAGCATCTAGCAAAAACTTGGAATCCTTTCCCTTTCAGACCTCATTCCCCTGCTCAAGACCCTGCTGTAGCTCCCTGTTTCCTGCTGTGTCTGATCTCCATTCCTCTACGCGGCACTCAAGGATCTCCGTGTCTGGCCTGACCTTCTCGATCCAGTCTTCACTCCCAAGATTTCCCATACAGGCTCTCTCTACTCCCGTGTCCCCAGTGAGCACAGCATGGTCAAGCCTCTGCCGTGCCCTCTGTCCACATTGCCTTTCTTGTCCCCTCTGACTCTCCTACTTGCCCTGCAAGGCCCCTTTCTCCAGGAACACCCCCGAACCACACTCCTGCCCTGACCATTCTCTGTGAAGGTGGTGAGCGTCTCACCTGGGGCAGGAGCTAAGCTCGGTGCTTCATGTATTATATCTTCATTCTCACCACCATGGGAGGTAGTATTAGACCCATTTCACAGGCGGTAAGACAGAGGTTCAAAGAGGGTTAGTGACTTGACCAAGGTCACTTGGCTAGAAACTGGCAGGGGCAGGACTTGATCTGAGGCTGATGGGGGTGTCCTGAAGAGGCTCATTCTCATTCCAGAAAGAGAGTAGCCTGCTCAAAGGCTCAGAGGGGAAGGCTGAAGGGAGTATGTACAGGGAGAGAGCGGGCAGATAGGTTGGAGGGGAGTAAGGGTACATCAGGGAAGGCGTCAGACTGCCTACTTAAAGAGGAGGCAGAGGGGTCTAGAACCATCTCTCTGACAAGCTAGAGAACGATTCAGCAAACCCTCCTGGGGAAGCGGTTGCGGCTCCAGAATTTTCCTTACCAGAGAGTGCCGCAGCTAAGCCCCTGAGTCCATAGGAGCTAATGTGCTCAGCCTCCTGTCCCCAGGGCTCAGGGACAGAGGGGCAGAGAAGATGGCCTCTCCACCCCCTTCCCACCGAGGCAGGGACGTCAAGAGAGGCTGAGAGTGATGTCACTGGTGACCTCAGGTTTCTCACCCATCTTCCCCAAAGCATTTTCTTCAGCGTCACTTGTCTGAGTGACTTGCCCGAAGTCCTTATATCACAGACCCTGCTGTTGTCACCCCAGCACTTGTCCCTGGCGTGGACCCCATGGAGCCTCGCCTACCCCCACCTCTCATCAGGGTGCCAGTCTCGAACTCTCCAGTCGTCAGTACTTGGCACAGAGACCCTCAGAGTTCCCCAGCCCCCCACTGGCCAAGCCCTCTGTGCAGGCAGCCAGGCCCAGCTGGAATAACAGCTTCCCTCCCTCCTTCCCTCCCTCCCTCCCACAGACACGGGACTATTTATGGCTCACCAGGGCCTTCACACCCATGAGCTCACTGGAGCATTCCCCACCCGCTCTGGGAACCCAGCAGAGCAGGCGGCCATTAGCCCCATTTTGCAGGTGGAGAAACTGAGGCTGCCTTGCCCAGTGATTTCCCCAAAGCCGGGCCTCCTGACTCTTTAGTCTGAGGCTCTTCTTAATCCCTCTGGGACCGTGACCCAAACACCCCTAAATCTGAAGTGGGGAGTTTTCCCACCGGGGCCAGGTGGGTGGAGGGGTGGGCTCTGGTGAGTTAGCCAGTTTCGGGAGTGGGAAGGAACCTCCGAGGCAGCGGGGCGAGGAGGGCGGCAGTGAAGGGAAGCTTACACGGCCTCGGTCATGGTAAGAGTCTGGCAGGGGCACCTGCAGGGTGGATGTGGGGGCCCGCAGGCTGGGCAAGCAGGCGGGGAGCGCGGCTGGGGTGTTGGCTGGCCAGGCTGGGGCAGGGGAAAAGGACGATCCCCAGCCTCAGGGCTCCCTCCTGGACAACCAGACATGGGTGGCTGTGTGCCGGCTGCAGCTGGAGGGATGCCGGGGAGACCCCAGTAGGGGATTTCTATCCCAGCCTGCACCAAGTCCCCGAAGCCTTCTCTGATCCGTCTTCGTACTCTTCTCCCGGCCCAGGGAACACTCGTTTGAATTCTCCTTGTTCTCCTTCTCAGAGCCTGTGCACGGGAGGGTTCTGACTCCCCCGTAAGACTGGGGCGTCCCTGGGGACTACCTCTGCCTCTCTCCCACCCCACTATGCAGGTCTCCTTCCTGGAGCCTCACCCCGTCCAGCCAGGGCAGCCTCTGCCCATAGGGGGCGCCCAAACAGTGTTGTGGAACCAGGGCATCCTTGCCGCTGCGTGAATTACCTGCAGGGACGGGGATCTGAGGGAGACGTCACATGCACCCCCAAAGCTCCGGCTTGCTTTTCAACTGACCTGGTGATGAAAGGGAGGAGAGAGCTCTTAAGACAAGGAGAGAGGCCTCTCGTCCGGGATAGGAGGCAGGGACTAAACAATGACCTCTAAAGGAGGCTGGCGGACCCTCCAGGCTCCTGGAGGGGGACTGGCTTGAGGTGCTCACACAGCCTGCAGTGGACCCGGATACCTTCCTTGGCCCTGCTCTGAAAGCCCCCGGGGCTAGTGGGCAGAGGCCCCAACCAAGCAACCCCTGTTTCCTTCCCCAAGTCTCTCGGAAAGAGTGGTGAGTCAGTTGCGGCCATGAACTCATCTGAGGCAGTAAAAATAGGAAAACAAACAGGCCTGTACTCCAGGCAGAGGAGAGGGTAAGGGTGAGGGGGAAATGGGTCCCCCACCCCCCCGCTGGGCAGAAAGGACAGCCATCTTTTGAAGTCCTCACGAGTGAGGCAGGCGTCCTTATGTCCCCTAGAGGCTCAACCACATCAAAGCCACCCAAGGAAGGTGGTTGGAGGGGCATGCTGTCACACACAGAGTCACAGTCACACACGGTGACACAACCGAGTCCCCGAGGGACGCACAGTGACACACACAGTCGAGGGTGCCTCACCTCGCTTGCACACACAACACGACATGCCAGGAACCCACCGGGCAGCGGCACAGGTGCGCACGACCCCACCGCCGGACCGCGGGCGCACCCGGAGACAGCGTCGCAGGGCTGCGCGCAGGCACACGCATCCGCGACAGTGGCCTCCGCCCAGAGGCGCACATGGGTCGCGCAGAGCCACACACAGCCACGCCGACGGCCACGTGCACACACCCAGCACCCAGCCACTCCCACGACCAGGCTCCGAGAGCCACACGGAACATCGCACAGCCAACGCCCGTTTCTCTGCCCACAGTCGTACACGCGCACAGCCACCCCGACGGTCACACGCAGCCCTCGACCACACGGCTCCCACACAAGACACGCCCAGGAGTCACAGGCACACGACCTCATTTATGCACTGGTCACGCGCTCCCAGCCGCGAAGGTGACCTCCCCACATTCCACGCGCCGTCCCTAAGACCCACTCGGCTCACGGGGCCTGTCACATCTCCTCTCAGGCTCAGCCTCCCCCGGGGGGTTAAAGGGAGCTGGGCCCAATCCTTTTCTCACAGGGGGTGCTTATGAATATGCAGATTTCCAGGCCCACTCCAGACCTTCTTCGGCCCAGAATTTGAGACCCCACGGCTCCTGGGGACCTCTGAGGGACCATCCACATATGAGAAGGGTGACGAAACTTTGAAAGGGAGCCAAGGGCTGCTCCAGGAGCTGCCGAGGGCCCCTCCTAGCTGGGGGCCTGGCACACAGGAACCACTGCCACCCTCCAGGAGGTACCACGTCATCTGGCCGGTTTGGAGGCTTGGGCTGGTGAAGGGCTTGTGGTTAGGACAGATGACGGCCAAATCAGAACTTTCGGGCCCTGTTCTTGGCGGAGGCTGGTCTCTCTAGGGTGGGCCAGGCTGTCTGGGGACTCTTGGTACCTTTTTCAGGGCTAATGATGTCCAGGTCCTCTAAGGACTAGGTCCCAACACTGGACCTTGGAACTTGCCTAACATGGGGACAGGCAGGGCAAGGTAGGGCAAGTGCATGGGATGTCTCAAGTCCCCAGGGACTCCCAATGGGGGTTCTGTTTATTTTGAACAATTTTCTCCCGAGTCAATCTGCTTCCTGGTGTCTACTTAGCTCTTTTCCGAATGTTTACGGAATAGAATCATATGTTCTCAGAATTGGAGGGACATTAGCGGGCACCTACCTGGCCTGTGATTCAGCCCCTCGACCACACACATCACAGAAAGGCTGCGTTATTAGCTTTCCATGAGCTGGGTACTCTGCGAGTCCTATGTGGTGCGCTGTTTGATTCTCATGAGTTGATGTGGCAGGTATTATCAGCTCCATTTTACAGACGAGAAAAATGAGGCTCTGAAACTCTAAACCACCTGTCTAAGCAGCAGAAGTTAGATTCCAGCTTTCTGCCGTCTGCTCCGGGGCCCAGGGTGTCAGCCCCTCGACTTCTGCTTGAACTCCTCCAGTGATGGAGACTCTCAAACACTTTTTTTTTTTTTTCCAGAGACAGAGAGAGAGAGAGAGAATGAGTCAGAGGGAGAGAAAGAGTAAGTCTTAAGCAGGCTCCATGCTCTGCATGGAGCCCGATGCGGGGCTCTATTCCATAATCCTGGGATCGCGACCTGAGCTGAAATCAAGAGTCGGACGTTCAACCTCAAACACTTCTTGAGGGCCGGTTGTACAGGCACATTGGAGGGAACAGAGCTCGAAGAGACGTGAGCCTGCCCCCCTAGAGTGCCTTATTCCAACGGAGGAAATGAGATGTGAAATAATCACTCCGTGCAAGGGAAAAGGAGCTGGTGCCTAAGACAGAGGTGGGCAATGTGCCACTTCTGGAAAGCTCCAATTATTAAAATTTTCTTCCTTGGAGTGAACCTACGTTGACGTTCCTCTGACTTCCATTTGGTTCTCGGTATTCCGGCCTCAAAAATCACCCGGAATTAGTCTGAAGCCCTTTCACGCTTTTGCAGACAATTCTCACGTCCCCGCTGCCTACTTTCGGTGGGGCCACTTATCCTAATTCCCGACTCCTGTCATTGTACCACCCCCTGCAGAGACTGGGGTTTCCGCTCAGACCACCCTCCGGCACAAGGCCAGAGGCCCCGGGGGGCCATGCAACAGCCAGTTGCTGACAGCTCTGTCCCTGTCTCCTCCTTTACCCATTCAGAGGCAGCTGGGTTGCTCTGGAAAAACCCAGGGCACCTCAGAGGCAGGAGGCTGGGGCGCTCCGATCCCAGCCTCTGCCCCTTATGGGTTGTGAAATGTCGGGCAAGGCGCTGAGCTGCTCTGGGCATTGGTTTCTTCATCTGTAAAATGGGGACAGCAATAACTTGCCCCACCTGACCGGGTGGTGAGGATCAACTGAGATCCTCTGTGTGAAAGAAGTAGTCCACGTGCTGCCAAGGGGCAGACCCTCACAAGCAGCCCTGAACTTCAGAGGAGCCGATGGTGGCTTCTGGACTACCTGGAGAATGAAGGCCGCCCGGAACACCTCAGTGGTCAGTGCGCGGGGAGGATGAGAGGCTGGGGAAGGAAGAGTCTCTGCCCTACAGATTCCTGTCCTGGGAGTGACAGCTCCAGCCATCACCACGTCCTCTGGGAAGAAAAGCGTCTCAGTCAGGTTGGCTCTGGTGCCCCCCAGGTAGATGAAGTGATGGGGACACGCATATTCCTTGTGGGTGGGCCAAAGGAACCAAGAGAAAGAAGGGGAGAGAACATATATAAAACACCTGCTCTGTGCCAGTCACTTAGTCATTCATTGGATCGTCACAACCCTGTGAGAATGGGCTTATTCTCATTCCATGTCATAGATGAGGAAACTGAGGCACAGGGAGGTTTTGTTTTTTTGTTTTTTTTTTTGCCCAAATCAGTGAGGCATGGAGGTGGGATTTGAATTCAGGTCTGCTTGGCTCCCAAGCTAGTGTGTTCTCCATGGCACCTGGCCGTGCTGTGGAAAGGGCCAGGATATAGGGGATGCTCTAGCCTCTCACCCCCGAAGAGCAGCGGGAGGGGAGGAAGGGAGACGAGGCCCTTTGGTAGGAGCCTACCCCCTGAATGTCGCCCTCTGGCCTCCTAGAAGCCCCCCTGCCCCTGGGATTTCTTATAAATGCAAACACAAGTACACCATTTCACTCACCTTCATTCATACGTTCAGTGCCCGTGTACTGAGTGTTTATTACACACCCAGCCCTGTGCTGGACGCTGTGTTCCCTGAGACGGAAAACCCCATCCTTGCCCTCATGCGACAAGCCTTCCGGAGAGCACGGTAGAGGGACGATGCAGCGGAACACAGGCTCCGGGAAAACGGGAGGGTGGTTACGGTCTGGGCTGAGGAAGTCAGGGGAACATGTCTTAGAAGCCACAAACTGTCGAAAGAGGGAAGCAAGAATCCTAACTACAGTATGATTCTATTCGTGTATTCACGTAAAATCCATCAACGGGTAAAAGTAAGCAGGCGCAGGTGACAAAACCGTAGGGAAAAGCAGGAAAATGATGGAACACAAAAGCCAGGTTATCAAGGAGGAAAAGAGGGTTATGATCCAGGAGGGTCACTTCTTGACCTGAGTACCTAGTTTTTTAGTATTCCTTCCCCTCCCCCCCCTCCGACCATGTGTGTTTTAATTCACCCTTTTTTTTTTTATGTATCTTTTTTCACAATGTTAATTCACTGTTGGGTGGGGACCTAGGCCAAACTCCCACCGTGCCCTGCACAGACCCTGTACCTCCTAAGTGCTTAAAAAGAGGGTATTGAACTGCAGTGAGTGTTTAGGGGCTGGAAGTAGGCTGCATGGTCCAGCCAGACGGGAGGGGTACGGTCTCAGTGCTAGAGGCCAGAGCTCAGTTACTCGCTGAAGTTCTTGAGAACCGAGAGGATGAGAGGCATCTTTGCCATGAATATCTAGATATCTGAGGGGCAGCAGTCCCCCAGAATTAGCTTCCCCAGGTCCTCTGGGCTTGTGATCTGGGCCTGAGCTTCGGGGTGATTCCAGGAGCAAGTTCCCCGAGTTGGAGGAAACCCAGCTGGGGAGGTGGCATTCCAGGCTGCGTGTCAGAGGGTGAGTCAGGGCTAGGGCGGCCCTCCCCCTCCCCTGGCTTTGGCGCTGGGCCCGGCCTGGGTTGTTGTCATTTGCATACATCTGCATATATGCAAGTTTCACCCCTGCGCTCTGGCAGGGCCCTCCCCCCCCCAGGGGGAGGGGGTGGGAAAGACACCTGGGCAGGGGCCAAGGAGGGAAACCAAAGTGGCTGCTGTCTGCTGAAGCATCCAAACCTAGCATCTTGGTCCATGGTCCGTCCGCCCATCATATGCCTCAGTCTCTGAACCAAACACACGGCTTCTTCCCCAGACTCCGCTGGTTGCCCAGGCCAGGAACTTCAGAGTCATTCTTGCCTCTCTGCTCTTCTGGTACAGTCACCGGGCCCAGGAGAGTTTCCCTTTGAGCCACGCTCTAACACTTCCCCTTCTTTCCATCGCCTCTGCCACCAACTCTATATGCAACAGCCTCCTAACTGGGCTCTCTGCCACCTGACTCTCCCCTTCCTAACGCACTTTGGTACCCGAGATGCTCCGGGGAAGCCTCTGGGCTCCCACTCTGGTCCTCCCCACCGCCCACAGCGCCACTCTGAGCTCCTGGTTGGCATTTGAGGCCCTCCACAGTGCAGAACCCCCTGTCTCTGTCTCAGCTCCTTCTTCCCGTTTTTACCTTCCAATCGGGTGAGTGTGGACCCTGCACGCCCCTTTTCTGTGCCTCAGTCTCCTCATCTGTAAGATGGGGGCTAATCACAGCACTCCCTTGAAGGGTTGTCTGAAGATTTCAATGAAGAAATGCATGTGAAGGATTGTGCACAAGGCCACAATAGATATTAGTCATCGTTGATATTATTATGTCCCCTACCACCATTCTGCAGAGGATGTTCTTTTCCTGCGGTCCCTTCTGCCTCCTCAGCCTTTCCTCTTGCCCTTGCTGGGTGGAACTTGGCCAGGTAAGACAACTCCACGGGAGTTAAGAGGACAAGCTGGCCGCCATTCCAATTCTAGCTTTCAGGGAAGTCACTCAATCTTTCTGTGCCTCAGTTTCCTCATCTGTAAAGTAGAGATAATATGAATACCTACGTCACACGTCACGGATGTGATAAATGAAATGATGCGTCTAAGGGCTTAGCATAGTGCCTGGAACATAGAAAACACTTAAAGGTGTTATCTATTATGATCATTATCGTTGTGCTACCCAAGACACAGGGCCTCAGATCACTGCTGCTCCCCTATCCCCCCAAGGCTCCAGAAGGTTCCTCAGAGGTGTTTCCAGGAAGCGCCTCCCTCAGGATCCTCCCGTGCTTCAGACAGCCAGACAGCCCCCACGTGGCTCTCCTGTATGCTTTCCTGAGGACAGAATCTGAGGCAGCCAGTGCCCCACTGGGTTGGGTGGCAATGGGGGTGTGGGGCCGGGCTCCCCCCTCCCCACTAGTTCTGGGGCACATTCCACCCAGAATTTGGGCTGGGGAGGGCTTGTCTCCCCCCAGAATTTGAGAGCCGTCCCTCAGCCAAGGCTGGGGTTGGACAGGTGTGGGTTAGCTCCTAAACTGAGAAGAGTCTTTAGGGGCAGGGAGGGCAAACTGGTCTGAGAAGCTGGAAACCACTAAGGCAGCCTAGCTCGGTTCCCCTAGGAGGCCAGGACCAGTGCACGGCCCCCCACGACACTGCGCAAGCACAGACCCTTCCCCCTCCTCTGCCACCACCCCCCCACCACCCCCCCCGTTCTTGTTCTCCAGCCTTTTGCAGACAACAGTGGATGAATTTCCAGTGTGTGGCCCTTTTCCAAAGGGAATGAATGAGAGTGACTGAGGACGGAAGGTAGATGCCGGCAGAAGAGGGGTTTGGGCCACCTCCCCCTCCTTAAACACACTTGGGGGGGCCTGGGCCCCTGCTGCTGGCTTAATACCCCCACTCCCCATAGCTGAGCCGGTGGGGGAGGGTTTGGAGGAGAGGAGAAGAGTGGGGGTGGGACCCAGTTGCCTCCCACTCTCCCTCCATATCCTCCCCCTGCCTACCCTCCCCCACACCAGGTCTGACACCGGGAGCCCAGCCGAGCTGTTCACAGAGGGAAAGGGTGCGGTTGGTTTTTGTTTTCTGCGGCTTTTGTACTTGTGATCAGTTTTCTCATTTTGGGGGTGGGGGTGCAGGTGCGTCTAAGGTGCCCACGTGGCCAGCCCTCCTCCCGGAGGCAGTATTCCCCTCACTCTGGCAAGCCCAGCCCAGCAGAGGCAAAGGCTGTGCCCTTCTCCCAGACTCTGCAGCCCAGACTAGGATTCAGGGACTGGACCTACCACCAACCCCACCCGGCTTTTTTTTTTTTTTTTTTTTTTTAATTTTTAATAGAGAGAGAGAGAGACAGAGCATGAACAGGGGAGGGGCAGAGAGAGAGGGAGACGCAGAATCTGAAGCAGGCTCCAGGCTCCGAGCTGTCAGCACAGAGCCTGATGCGGGGCTGGAACTCACAAACCACAAGATCATGACCTGAGCTGAGTCGGACGCGCTTAACCGACTGAACCACCCAGGCACCCCTGGACCTACCCTTTTCTGATGAAAGAAAAACAGTCTGGACCTCCAAAAGGTCTGGTAGGGCGTGAGAAAGTGAAAGCAGCAACCCACCCCCATAGACCTTCCGCTGAACACAGGGAGTCTTGGGCGAGTGTAATGTCCTGTGTGTGTGTACCTGTGCGCTGGGCGTTTTGTGTCTGTGTGATACGGTCGTGTGTATGTGGCAGGTGTCGTGTGGCTGCCTCGGGCTGGGTGCTGTGGCTGCTGGATTACAGGAGTGTGTTCTGTGCTACGATGTGCGTGGCTGCGCCCACCCCCACCCCCACCCCCACCCCCGCTCCGACCGACCGTGCGGGCCAGGTGAGCTTTGTCACTCCCGCCAGGTCCTGCCTCCGCCTTCCACCCGGGACCGGGCGAGGGAGACCTCGGCGGGGCGCCCAAGTTTCCGGGCCCGGGTCTGGAAAACTCTGCAGAACCCGGCGGAGCCGCCTTCGTTCGGGCCGCCGCGGATTCGTTGCAGCCGGGTTGGCCTCGGGGCCTCCCGCGGGCTCTCCGCGTGCGGGCATCTGGCGCTTAGCACCGCGGTGGTTCCGCCGGGTTCGGGGCCCGGGCTCCACCCCCGGGCAGGCCGGGGTTGGAGCCCGGACAACCGGCCAGAACCCCCGCGCTCCGGCCGCCGCCCGGCGCCCCCCGCGGTCCCCGTCGCGCCACATCTGGCTCCCGCGCGGCCAGATCCGGCAGCGCAGGGCGGTGCCTCCAACGCACCTTCCAGACAGCTCCGGTTTTTTTTTTGTCAGTTTCCTTTGTTGCGGGGTTGGGGGGGCTTGTGGCACTTGGTCCGAGAGTGGCCATAGTTTTGTTTTTAACGTGTTTGGTGACTTCATTTGTACATGCAATTTAAACGTCCCGGTCAATTCCAAATAGAAGACTTTTCTTGGAGCAGAGGCTGGCGTTTGGAAGAAAAGCAAAGACGACGGGAGGACAGTGTGCCTGGGGGCCGAGAGGAAGACTCGTGGGTGTCGTCTGCCGAGCAGTGCCCAAATGTCAAGGGGGGCGCAGACCCTGAGACCTCTTCCCTCCCCTCCCCCTGGGAGCTTCTCTAAAGTTATCTGGAAAATGATAGTGGGGGTGGGGGTGGCGGTGGGGGTGGGGAGGGTCATTCCTGCTCCGCGGAACCTCTCCACGGAGCGTGCAGGTGAGCGCGAACCCCAAGTGCACGGCCAGCGGGGCTGGCTGACCTCAGTCAGCAGTCCGCAGTCCCGCCTGCGCCAGCGCTCATTCACTGATCAGTCGTAAAGAAGAAAAGAGATCATTCAAAATTCCAAGAAAAGTCAAATCGGAGTGTGTGCGGCGGGGCACGCAGGCCTCTACCAACCGTGCCTTCTCCGGGCGTCGCCAAACGTGGGGTCTTCACCCACCGAGCACACGGCGGAGCAGAGGGAGGAATCCTCACCCCCGACCCTGCCAAACCAAATAATTCACAAAGTTTCCCCTCAACGAGTTAGTACGAAAACCTCGCCAAATCGGACTTAAATTCCGCTGAGAGCAGAGGGGACCCAACAAAGATTTCGTTTGGAGACCGCGGGTGGGATGGAGGGCAGAGGGCGCGGATAATCCCGCGATGGCCGCCCAGGGCCGAGGACTGGGGGCCGGTGGAACCTTTATTCCCCAGAGCAGGTTCATACAGGTGCTGCGTGGAGTCTGCACCGGGTTAGACCCCAGCGCCCGGGCAGCGTCGCAGAAGCCCGCCACGTACGGAGCCCAGGGACGATGCGGAGAGCCCCACGCACCCACCATGTGTTGGGGTGTTGACTGTGAACCCCCCCACCCACCCCCCCGCCCCGGGAGGGAGAAGCACTGGTTCGGTTGGAGAGGAGAGTCCCTCAAGCAAGGCATACATCCCACTGCCGCGGGTATTTATTCTAGGCAAAGAAACGTTACAGGATCCGCTGGGATTGCGTTTTCTTTCCAAGGCAACTGACAAAGAGCGTGCAAACCACTGTATGCTGCACGGATCTATCAGGTGGTCACCGACCCTTGGCTGGCTCTTGAGACCAGGGGGGCACCGTGTCCCCCTGGGGACCCTACTGTCTTTTCCCGCGGCCTCACTCCAGTGCTGGGGTTCTCCAAGCAGGCCCCTTTTGCTAAGGGAGGGGACCTGCGTGGGAAAAAAGGCTGGGAGAGCCACTTTGAGCTTGTGTGACAAGCCAGGGGCTGAAGTATTAGTAGTGGCAGGAGAGCATCCGTTTTGTTTTGCCTGCCTGCCTTGCCTCCTCCTCCTTCTTGGTTTTATTACGTTTGGGGGTTTCCGTTTTTGCAATCCATTCTAAAGCAAATGGACAAGGGCTGTGTTAAGCGCAGCTCCCTCTTTGTCCCTCGGATAAAACGAGTGTCAGAGATGGGCAATGACCCACCCAGGCTATCACAGCCAGCGAGCATAGAACTGCGATGGAAACCCAGGCCTCAAGCTTTCTCAGGCTGGCCCTCCCCTCCTCGCTTCTGGAACACAACATTTACAGCCCTTTCTAGCCCTCATCCTGGCCCCTTCCACCTTTCCTGTCTCCCCCCAGGCCCGAGATTGGGATGGCGAGGTGGGATGCCAGTCGGAGGGGACCTGTCGGTTGAGAGGCTGCATCCGGGGAGACCACACGGGGTTTCCCAACCAAGTGCCCCAGCTCCAAGCCCTCCAGTGTGTGTTCAAAAGGAGCCCGGAAGAGAGAGGTGATGATGGAGGCATAGGTTTCCTCATGTGTAAGCTGAGGATCATAATAGTGGGCTTTTTGTGAAGGTGTTTTATAAATTCGAAACAGCTGTAGGGTGTTTCCTACCACTGCATAGAAATGAGGACCCTTCAGGAAGCCCCCTGGGAGTTTAGGAGAGGCTCTCATGATGGGTATCCTAGCTTTGGAGGATGTCCAAAGTCAACTGCTACCAAGGCCTGCCAGAAAACCCACGCTTGCCTTTTTTTTTTCTTGCTAGGTCCATCACAGAAGGGACTCTGGGTACGTGACTGCGGGACAAAATGTCCCTCTACTCGTTCTTTAAGTTCCACCTCAAAAGTACCTCCTTTGTACAACCTTCCCTGACAGCCAGCTCCACTCCAGAGAGCATTCTCTCCCTTTGTTACGCCCTTGGAATCCACCACGGCACTGTGGTGTGGCTGTCTCCTTCCGGAAGAAGGCAGTGGTGGAAGAGAGAAAGCTTTGGAAGGATATATCCTCGTAAGTGCATAGCCCCAGCTCTAACGAGGCAGCGGCAAGGCTGGCGCTGGGGAAGGAAGGGGGAAAAGGTGGTCCCGTGTGAAAACAGCATTTCTCAACTGAGCAACCCTGCGTACCTTGTTGGATGAGAGGGAATCGGTTCTCCAGCCACCCAGACAAGGAATCTGCCCTTCGCCTGAAGCTCCAAGGCTTCAGGGTGGAGAGCTCAGATCCAAAGGCTTTCTTGGAAAAACCCATCTCTATCCATTCCAGAAGGGAATCCAGTTCGAAGCTGACTTGCCCATCCTTCCCTCGGGACACCTGACTGGGGGGCTTAACCACCCCAGCACCCGTCTTTGATCTTTCTGTCTCTCCGAGCCTGGCCACCCTCCAGTGCCTTCCTTCTCTCACTCTTCTAAGCCTCCCTCTTTGTCTGATCAGGGTCTCCGCCTACTCTCCAATTCTAAGACTGCTGCCTTCGCTCTGAGCCCTGATGGAGCGAGTATGTGTGTACAGCCATGCATATGCGCGTCTGAGTTGTGTACTTGGGGGAGAAAAGGTGTGTGGGGGGGTACGCTGTGGAATCTGTGAGGACTGGTGAGTTTGGGGGTGTAACTGTCTCTCCCCTTAACACGAAGCAGCTTGGATGTGTGTGGACAGTTATCACTCAGAGGGTGGCCACACTTGTGTAAATACTTATATGCGTGGATTTTCTGCATTCTTGAGTGTGCACACCGGCAATTTGACCTGTGGAGTCGTGGGTCTGTGTAAGAGGTAAGGATCGTGCTTTTTGTCCAGGGATATCGCTCTTTATCTTTGGGATCCGTTAGTGGACCTCTCTGTTCATGGAGATCACGAACATCAGTGTAGACACCTGTGTGTTTGCATATATGTTGTAATTGAATGGAGCCTACGTGTAGCTGCCTACCTGTGGCCATAGATACTCGTATACGTGGACACCTGCCCGTCAAGTTCTTGGGCGCCTAAGTTTAGAGGCAGGTCCTGCACAGACTGGAAAATGCGGCCACCAGGACAGGCCTGCCGTGTTTCCTACGCTCTCAGAGGAACCATCAAAGTGGACGCTCCTCCTCCTCGCGGATTTTGTCCCGGTTCGTGCAAGACTTCAGCCTCACGCGGCGCCAGGAAAGGCGGGGCGCCGCGCGGGCGAAGCCAGGACGGCGGATCCCTCCAGCGGCCTCGGGGGCCCGCTGGAGCTGCGCTGTCGCGAGCGCACCGGGGCCCCTGCCGGAAGCGGAAGCCAGGACGGGGGTGGGGGCGCGGTGAGGCGCAGTCGCGGCGGTCGCGGCGTGTCAGGCCAAGGGCGCCCCGCGGGGGCGTGTGCGCCGCGCGCGTGCGGGGCAGGCTGACCGCGGGGCGGTACCTCCCCGACCCGGCGTCTGTTTACCAACAAACTGCCGGGGCTCAGCAGCGACGCATTCCGACGTGCTGAATAAGCTGCGGGCGCGGGCGGTCTGGTCTCGATTCCCCTGCGGGTTGGTGGCGGCGGCATCAGAACCGCGGTGCAGATCCCCAGGAGCTGGAGAGCGCGACGGAGGGTCCCCTGAGCCCCCGCAGCCGAAGCGCCTCCGCTACTGCGCTGCTCCCTTCGCCCTGGGCCATCCCGACCCCGCCAGCTCCCTCGCGTTTCTTCCATTGAGACCGAGGTTCCCAGACTGCCCCAATCGCCCTGCCACCCCGGTATCCCTCTTGGAGAAGACCCCGAGGCAGCTGGGCCTGGAGCGTGTGCACCGCCCCTCGGACCTCTCGGTTCTGAATTTCCCTACCGCGGGCTGCCCCGGGGGGCGGGCCCCGTCCCCAGCCTCCGTGAGGTCACTGCGTGCGGTAGCCAATCCGCGGCGTCTAAGTGGGCGGTGCCACCGTCGGGTCCCGGGAACCGAACCCAAGAGCGAGACGAGGGGGGCCCCCATGGATTTAGGGGGGAGGGGAAAAGCCATGGGGGGCACCCCTTCGGAACCCCTTTCCCAGGCGCGCGCTCTCCGCTGGAAAAGGCACAGAGAGACACTTTCCCCGGGATCTTAAGTGTGCGGGAGGCTGGCTGGGGGGCTCATCCGGTCCCAACGCCCGAGGTTCGGAAAAGAGAGAGTTGGCGGAGGGAGCGGACTACGTGCCGGGCCATGGCCTAGGCCCTTCGGCCCCGGCCCCGGCCGCGATGACCTCTTTGCCCTGCTCCCTCCCTGGCCGGGACGCCTCCAAAGCCATATTCCCGGACATTGCCCCTGTCCCATCGGTAGTGGCTGCCTACCCGCTTGGCCTGTCCCCCGCAACCGCAGTCGCCTCCGATTTGCCCTACTCTGGGCCGTATGGCCACCTCCTGCCCTACTCCTACACTGCGCCGGCGACTCCGGGAGACTCCTACCTGCCCTGCCAGCAACCAGCGGCGCCTTCTCAGCAGGAGCCGAAGGCAGGTAAGTCCGGGCGCCGCAGCTCTTCCCACCTCTGGGGTCCTGATCCTTTGCGTCCCTAAACTTCGCCCTCGCCTGGTTGGGCGCAGCTAGCGGGATTCAGACCTTACTCAGATTCCAAGGGATCTGGGGGTGGGGGGAGGGCGAAGGGATGGGGCGGGAGACAGGGGGGAGGGGCGGGGGCGAGTTGATCTAGGTCTCCTTTCAAGACCGACCTGGTTTCGATTTGCAGTTGTGTGAAGCCGGGCGGCAGGGCTCCCTACCCCACCCCCTGGAGCAGCGGGGTGGTGTGCACCTACGTGTAACGGAAAACTGAAACAATCCAGATGTGGGTGTGGGTGCCTAGCCCCTGCCCCAGGATTCTTTCCGTCGTGTACTCCTTCCCTTCCCCAAGTCGCCTCTCCGGGTTTGTCTTGTCTCCAAAAGCAGTGCTCCAGCCCAAGCCAGACAATTGGAAGTGCGGTCCCAGTTGGAGGACAGTGGAAGTGAGGGCTTATTTGGGGGCCCCTCCCCGTCTCCCTTGGCTGGTGCTTGAATATGCCTGATAGAGGCTGGAAGCTGGCCTTCCAGCTAGGAAGAATCTGGGGCTAGGACCCCACCACCTATTGTTCTAAGAATGTAGCCACAGGTGGGTCAGGCAGCCTCTAGCTATAGATCCTGATGCAGATCCTTCCAGGTGAAGGATCCACCCCTTGCCCTTGTGGGGGACAGGTTAGGCCCCACTTCCTGCTGTCTGGAGCAACTTTGAGTCCCTGAGAAAGTGCTCACTTCAAGGCCTCAAAGAAGCCAAGGAGCTAGCCAGCCTGTCTTCCTGGTCCTGGGCCCGGTATTGGGCAGAACCTGTGCAACTGTATATGCTGATCCGTACTAGCTCCAAATTAGACCTCAGGTCCCCTGCCCTCCCTGCCCCCACCTAACTGTCTTTAGCACAGTCTCCTCCGAGGATGCACATCTACTGGGTGCCTTTGCTTGTGTCAGCCCAGGACCAGGACATCTCTCTCCTTTTCCCTGTTACTCCAACACATGAGCTCATAAACCATCAGAGCCAGAAGTGCCCCTAAAGATTTGGGAGCTCAACCTACTGGATTACAGATGGGCAAGCTGAGGCCCTGGGACCGGGTGTGGATGCCTCTTTTCCAGGCACTTAGTCCTTGCAGATTGGTGTTCACTGCATGAGGCCAGAAAAGAGGATTTTAGAGAATTTCCTCAGAGCCCCCAAAGTGAAGTGCCTTCTGTGCACAAACGCGAGCTGCCTCTCCCAGGCTGCTGTGTCTGTCCTCCTTAAAGGAGGAGCAGTTGGGAGGAGGTTTGTTTGTTTGTTTGTTTTATACAAATGACCTAAGTTCTATAAATGAATCCCTTGGACTTCCCTTTAGTATATGCTCATATGGGACATTTGTGTCTATGTGTGTGTGGCCGGGTGGGAACGAGATCGCCTCGTCCTTCAGAGAATTGTTTACAGGGTTAGTATTTTCGTCCCTGTCCTCCACACACCTTGTCTTCCCTCTGCTTGGTCTAAGGGCCAGAGAGTGGAGAGTTCCTTTTCTTTACAGAATTTCCCCGGATCCAACGAAAACCATACACGTGCTTAGACTAGATGGTAGCGTTTTCCTCCCGAAACTGGTGGGTTTGCCCATTCTAGACCGAATGATTGGGGGTGTGAGAGAGGACTTGAGCCCTCCTTTTTGCCCCACCGCGTGTCCACCCGCGCTGCAGGGGAAGGTTTGGCTCCAAGGGAGCTTTGGGAGCGGGCGGGTGCGGCAGCGGCGGTGCCTCCAGGGAGGCCTTTGGGCTCCATAATCGCGACCAGGGCAGATCCAGTCGTGACTTGCCACAACTGGTGTGGAGAAGGGCAGCTGTCGGCGGAAGGCCTTTGGAGGGGCGTCCTCTGGGAGAGCTGGGGCACCGAGGGCTGGGGGAGTCCAGCAGCAGCGGGGGCTGCTTCCTAGGCGCTGCGTCACCACCCGAGCCTCGTGGTTCACGCAGCCGCAGCCGGAGAGGCGCGGGTGGTCGGTCGCTGGGCGGCCAGCCTGGGGCTTCGAGCGGTAGGGTCAAAGCAGGGGAGGCCGGACAGGCGCGGGCGGGGAGCGGAAACCCAACGGTTTTTCTGGGAATTGGCAGGGGCGGGGGTCGGGGTGGGGGTGGATCTGAGAAGCCCGCAACGCCCGGGGCCCTGAGTGAGGGATGCGGGGGAGGTGAAGGCACCTGGTCATCGCGGCCGGCCCAGGGCGGGGAACCACACGTCGGGGGGAGCAAGACCAGAGGAAGGAGGGGCGGGGTGAGGGTGCGGGACTCGGGCCGACATTAGCTGCGTCTGGGCACCGGGGCCAAGTTCTCTCTCGGCTGAAGTGGCCCGGCAGACCCGAGTGGAAAGCTGCAAACGTTGCCCTGAGCCCGGGAGCATTTTGGTCATTTGGGCCTCCCAGCCCTATCACCCGAATGGAATGATCCCAGGGTGCCCCCGCAGATTGGCGCAGGTTGGGCTGCTCAGACGGGAAGAGGAGGACCCCTCGCCCCGCACCTCCCGTACTCTAGGGCCGCTGTTCCCCCGCCAAGATTCCTAGAGTGGCTGGGCCTGGAGGCAGGAGGTGACCAGATCTCACGGGGCAGCTCGGCAGCGAGATCCTGCAGCGGCCCGAAGGGCCTGCGCTGGCCGGCGCTGCGTGCTTTGCGAACCTGGGCCACCTTCCCCGTGAGCGGTGAACCCCTCTGTGAGTGTAGCGGGGAGCGGGAGGGGGCTGTCCCACTCCCACAGGGCTTCTAGAGCCCCTGAGCCGCCTCCCCTAGCCAGCCGGGCACGGGGGAGGAGAGGGCTGGTCAGTTTCCCTGCAGGGTGCACCTCGGGTTGGGGTTTGCGCCTCGCAATAGGGGATGGCAAACCCTGAGGGCACTTCCCACTCTAGGATGCTGGGGGGGGGGGGCGGGGGGGCGGGTGCTCATCCTGGCCTCAAGGCCGAATTGGCCGGGCCCCTCCGACCCCCACCCTCCCCAGCCCCGGCAGCGGGGAGGCTGCCACGCAAACACTGGCTTGGGCCTCTGAGCATTGTTCTGGAGTTCCCTCGGCCTGGAATGCCCTGCCCCGGTCAGCTCCAGGCCTCAGCCCAGCCCCCGACCGAGCCTTTTAGCCCCACCCTACCCCGAGCTGGCGCCACCGCACCCGCCTGAACTCTGACCTCCCGGCCCTGGCGCCACCGGTACCCTCGCTCCGTCCCTTGGCGCTGTCTTCCTAGGGTCACAGGACCCATGAGTGGGAGCTCCCTGAGGGCAAGAACCGCGTCCTAGCGCGCGGTGGGCGTGGCGCCTGAAGGGGGCGTGGAGCGGAAGGTAGAGGAGGGCCGAGCCGGGTACCCGCGCCCTTTGCTTAGCTGAGGCCTACATGCAAACGAGATGCAAATGAGCTCAGGAAGCCGCGCGTCCGACCCTCTCAACGCCCCACCCACACCGTCTTGTGCCGCCCCCCAGATTCGGAGAAGCCGCCGCTGTCCCCGGAGCCCTCGGAGCAGCGCCCGCAGGCCCCGCCCAAGAAGCTCCGCAAACCGAGGACCATCTACTCGAGCCTGCAGCTGCAGCACTTGAACCAGCGTTTCCAGCACACGCAGTACCTGGCGCTGCCCGAAAGGGCCCAGCTGGCCGCGCAGCTCGGCCTCACCCAGACCCAGGTGAGGCCGGCCCCATCCTTCCTGCAGCTAGCCTTCCCCTGATGTGGTCTCTGGGAACTCACCCCTTGGGGGGGGGGGGGGAGGGTTGAAAGGCTGAGGAGCCCCCTAGCCTCGTTGTCACAGTTCTCCTGGCACGTTCCCAAGGCGCCTGCGCGGCACTGCTGGGTCCCTTTCCCTGGATCTCACCCTTCCACACGCATTCTTCTCCTCACATTCCATCCTTTCCCCTCTTCTCCCCAAAGGTAAAGATCTGGTTTCAGAACAAACGCTCCAAATACAAGAAGCTCCTGAAGCAGAACTCTGGAGGACAGGAAGGGGACTTCCCTGGGAGAGCCCCCTCCTTGTCTCCCTGCTCCCCACCCCTCCCATCCCTCTGGGATCTACCCAAGGCAGGGGCCCTGCCCACCGGTGGCGGCTACAGCAACAGCTTTGGGGCCTGGTATCAGCATCACTCCCCAGATGTCCTGGCTCCACCTCAGATGATGTGAGTCCCGGGAAGGGTGGGTTGGCCCCTAGTCTTCCACAAAGCCTAGGACCCAGCCCGCCTGCACCCCTTCTGGTCCTGGAGGAAACCAGCTCCAGATGGGTTTTCTCAAGAGGAAAAGGCGCGAGAGAAGAAAAAGGACGTCTCCCTGTAACCCAAACAGCCTAATCAAGGACTTTGGTCTTCACCACTGCCCCCCACCACTACCATAGACTGGACACCTTCCCTCCAGTTGATCGGAGGCTCTGGAGGGAGAGTCACTGGCTGAAGTGCAGACTCCTCACAGGACCGCTAGTCTTCCCATCCCTTCCTTGGACTGCAGTCTACCGCCAGCCTGGAGGCAACACCAACAAGAAACACTTGAGTATTTTTTCCTCTGTGTGCCTTGCGCCTCGCCCAACCCTGTTCTGAGCAGAAGCGGAAGTGAAGTGGGCATCCGGTGTCTTCAAGTCGACCACCACCGAGTCCCTCCCACCCTCCACCGATTTTTCCTGGAGGTCAGCGCGTTACCCCCATGACTGATAGATAGACTGCCTCACCCCCCTGGGACGTGGAAGCGATGCTGAAAATGTGGTTTGTGGACCTATGGGGAATTGAAGCTGTTCTTCTAAGAAAGAAAAAAAAAAGCCTTCTTTTTCCTGCGTCTATTCAGTTTTAGTAGATACTGGATGCGATTATCCTTTTAATTCAACGGGTATTTATTAAGAGCCTATCGCCGCCTTTCCCACCCTTAATACCCATCATCCCCACACTCACATCCTCTTGGAAACCCAGTAGGGTGACTCTTTGGGGAGAATGGGGGACAAGCAGACTCTCTGGATGAGTGTAAGGAGAGACACCCCCGAACAGGGAGGGTGGGCTGGTAGTTCAGCTCCTCACTGCTGTCTCTGTCCAAGGGAACCGCTCCTATTTATAACCGATCTAGCATCCTCCACATCATGAGCTTTCAGAGATTAAATCTGTATAAAAACCTGGGCCCTGGCTGTGAAGTGTGTTTGTTTCCTGACTTCCGGGGGTGGGGGTTGCTTGCCCATCTCTCTCTTGCCTCCCATCTGACTCTTCCAGCACTGACCTAGAGGATGGGATACTAGTTTTGCCTCTATCCCTAACTAGCTCTGGGCTTGTAGCTCTGGAACGTTCTGATGACCACTTTCATTCGCTCCAGTGTGAAACTGGAAGATGCTAATACTGGGAATGACCCAAGTCGGAGTGGTCCTCACTCGCAAATTCTCTCCCGGCCCAGTTCTGGAGGGAGCCGGGGGCACTTCGCAGTCCCCTGTTGCCCCATCTTCAGCCCCTGCTCCCTGCTCTTGGGGACAGGACACGCCCACTGAGCCAGTCCAGTCCTCCCAGGGTGCTCCTTGGGGCGGAAAGGCCCCAGCCCACCTAGGGGGAGGGAGAGGAGAAGAAAATCCCAGAAGGAACTGGACTTCTCCATCCAACAAACATTGGTGAAGCCTCTGCTCTGTGAGATCCTGGAGATACAAGGTGACTGAGGCAGACCCTGCGGGCAAATGGGGGAGCCAGACAAATGTCCAGCCACTTTTGTGGTAAGTGCCTGGTTAAAGGAAGTAATACGGGCATAGTCAGGGCCCTCAACTCAGCCTGGACCCAGCTGTAGATTCATGGCCTCCACACCCCATCTGTCTCTCTCTCTCTCTCTCTCTCTCTCCCTCTCTCTTTCACACACATACACACACACACACACACACACACACACACACACACACACACACAGCACCCAGTGGCAGAGAGGCCCAAGGACAGGGCTGCAAATAATTCAGGGAATCCAGCCCAAGCTTGGCCTGAGGGATTGGGGGAGGAGCCTCCAATTCCAGGCAAAAAGCTCCAGAGTCATCTTTCCCTTTACTGTCTAAACCTGTTCCCAAGCACTTCGAACTGGGGACCGCCCTAGTTGGAAAAGCCCACTCAGGCACTTGGAGCCAACCCCCCTGGCCCCAGAGAGGGGCCTGAATTGGAGTCTCTGTAGGGTAGAGGGGGTACGCAAGTCAGTGGAACCCCCACCTCGGGGGGGGGGGCTGTGATCAGCCCCTCCTAGGCCCCTTGTGGGTCAGTGGCCTCCCCCACTCACCAAAACACCATG
Source organism: Panthera onca (assembly GCF_046562875.1). NCBI lineage: Eukaryota > Metazoa > Chordata > Mammalia > Carnivora > Felidae > Panthera > Panthera onca. Next base: position 52,447,418 of record NC_138352.1, on the reverse strand, counting down.
GAGTGTTATCCTGGGGATGGCAAAGGCATGGGGTGCACCAAAGCCAAGATCAGGAGGAGTGAGGACTGAGGGTACCAAGAAGAGAAACACTTGCCTCTTCCTCCCCATCTGTGCCTTCCCAGCTCTTAACCCCAGTCCACAGGCGCTGGGGGGGGCAGCCCCAGATCCCTTCCCCAGGGCTTCTCTGAGGCCACGAGGCCTCAGGGCGGCTGTTCCTCCCACTGTAGGCTGCACACTCCTCTTCCACAGACCCAAGATAAGATCTACCGCCCCATCTCGGAAAGCCTCCAAAGGCGAGATTAATTGGACAGCCCAACACGAGTCGCATCGTTAAAACAACAGCCCAGGTTGTAAAGTTAAGTAGCAGAAGGAGTGTAATTACTCTCCCAGCCAGAGGCCGGCTGCCCCCCCCCCATCCCAATTCCCTACCCCCATCCACCCGACCATTCCAAAGGAAACAGGAGCCCTTTCCCTTTGGGAGTTGGTCTAGTCTCCCTGGGCTCTTGGGTGATGATGGGATTGAAACCCCAGGGGAGGATGAGCTCCATTCACCTCCCTCAAGCCATCTAAGCTGTAGAAGGGGAACCTGTGGTTCCTTCCCCTGAAGACTCCCCTCTGAGAAAATTGGGTCAGTAATGGAGCAGGGTGGGGGGGGGGCACAAAACTGATCTGTTTAGAATGGGGATTTTGGCCTCCAAAGAGTCCAGCTCTGCTGTGTGGCTTTTGGCAAGTTACTTAACCTCTCTGTGAGCCTGGTTTTCCTCCTCCATTAAGATGAGAATGCTAATAGGACCTGCTTCCCGGTGTAGCTGTGATGATGGAATGAGATAGTGCTTGTAACACGCTTGACACGGTGCCTGGAACTTAGTACGCGCTTCACAAATGGCATTTATAGCTGCCGTGTGATTATCAGGGAGGAGGGGTCACGGCCGGGGTGAGTTCAGACTGCCACTGCCATCCATTCACCTCTCACCTCTCTGCCTCCTGGGGGTAGGGAGGAGGAAGGGGGCCCGGAGGCTGGAGCACGGCACACATTCCTTGTCATCACCATTTGAAAGCAGGACACCGGCAAGGTCCTAAATGCAAAAGGGCATCTGAAATCAGCTGAGGCTGGAAAATGGAAACAGGGAGGCCAGGGCACCCTCTCTCACCTACAAGGGTCTCCGCCACGGGAAAAGCTGACTGGGGGCTTCCCTTCCCTCTCCCCACATGCTATTTTAAGACGTGCCCCCCCCCCATTCTCTCCCCCAACAAAATGAGATTCAATTAATTCAATTAAAGCAATTTGGGGAGCAGCTCCTGAAGGTTTTCAATGTGAGATAATTACAAGTAATTTGCTGCTGTGAAGAGGAAAAGGGCATTCGGGGTCTGGGGTTGGGGGGCGGGGGGAGGAGGCAGCCCCTCCCCACCAAACGCACACAGATCTAGAGGGATTCCACACTGCAATCTTAACTGCCCTCCCATTGGCCAAATTACTTGCAGGTGGGAAGTAGGAGAACGGGGTGGTGGGAGGGGGCTGGGAAGCCACGGAGTGACAGGCTGACCCTCCCCCATCCCCAAATCTGCTGTGCAAGGTGGGGGTGGGGAGCTGGTTGTTCCCCCACAAAACGTCTGTTTAGCCCTAGCAGCTGATTACTCAGCTCCAAACCTCATTGGAGTTTGGATGCCTGAACTTGCCTCTGGGATTGTATCCAGAGTCAATGGAATGTTATCCGGGTAGCTGAGGCCTGTGTAGACGGGGTCTTGGAGATCCAGGACTTCCCCCTGAAACCCTGAAAGCGTAAGCCATGTGGGTAGGGACGGGAAAAGCCAGAGGAGGCTACGCTGACTTCCTGCTTCCAAGGAGGTGATGAGACACCCACTCTCTCTCCTCCCCTGATCTCTGTTTGCTAGTTGGTGTGGGGGGGGGGGGCGGGGAGTCGAAGCTCCATTCTTTCCATTGTTGTGGTGGCAAATCTCCTCTCAGCTTTCTGTCCTCAGGGCCACTGAAGCCTCTTCCTTCAGAAAAGCATCCTACAGGTGTCTCCTGCCCCGATTCACCTGGATAACCCTTTCCTTACCGGGATTCCTGTGGCCTAGGAAGGGGTGGGGGTGGGACTACAGGTCGAAGGGCGGAGGGGGGAGCTAAGACCAGGCGGTGAGGGTGGCTTCAGGCCTCTGCAAAGACCCCTCTAAGCCCTGCCCACAGGCAGCTGGTTTTCAAGGGACTAGGATCCCCCTTTCCCTGGGAGCCCGTGTTCCACGAGGTGAGTAATATTTTAGCAATTATGGTGGAAAAGAAAAACTCTGTGGCCCACAAAGTATTTCTCTCCCATGCCTTCCCTTCTCTGCCATCTCTTTCCCTGCTTCTCCCAGTGCAAGGCTGGGCGAAGAGATCTCCAGCTCTGGTTTCTTTCTGCTCCAGCCTTTGCCCCACCCCTTCTCTGAGAAGCTTGCCTGTGGGTCCCGTTGGAGGGGGGGGGAGCCACTGAGTCCCCGGTGACTATGGGGTGACTGCCATCTCTCCCCTTCCAAGCTGAAAAGCCAAAAGGCTTTCCTAGAGGGGGACAAGTGACCTCTTGTCCATGCCTCTGCTTCCCCCTTTCCTGGCCGGCACAGATGGGTTCAGGAGGGAATTAAAGTCCCTTCCAGCGCAATTCTCGAAACACAAAGGCCGCAGACAGTGCAGAGAGCCAGGCAGGTGCAGGGACCCCGGCCCAGGGACTCCCCCCACGCACACACATTTCCACTGAAGAAGGTGCACACGCAGAAAGGCAGACACACGGCCGCATCGCTGCGGTGTGCAGAGCCGCGCACAGAGGCACGCGTGAGGCCATGTGCGTGGAGCCTTGCCAGGGCTGTGCACGGACACACAGAGAAATACACTCACAGGTTACATCCTCGCCACACACAGGGGTGAACCAAGAAGAGGCACAGGGACTTAACACATGCAGAGATGAGGTGAAACACACCCAGAAATACACAGATTAGCCTCCCCAGCTGTGAGTGCGTGTGGGGTGGGGATGGCTGTCTTGCTCTCTCTCTCTCTCTCTCTCTTCTCCCACCCTTTTCTCATTCTGGCCCTTTCTGCTAGCTCTCTGTCTCCTATTTTCGGGGAGTATTTCCCTGGTGAGCACTTGGGGAGGGAGACTGAAGGGCCACAGAAACCCGATCATTTAATTATGACTTTATCTGCTTTGTTCCCTGACGGCTTGCCTCCTTCTTTTCCTGAGCTCTGGCAAGAGCTCCCGGGCGGGCTAGCCCTTCCTGGCACACCCCATGGCTCCCAGGCGTGGCCAGCGATTCCAGCCAAGGCCCAGGACCCCAAAGACTGTCCTCTCCAATACGCCTCACTGATCCCTCTGCTCCCCAGCCCTGAGGGCAACTCCGGCTAGCAAAGAGGGAGCTGGGATCACAGCCTGATGAGGAAAGTGCTGCTCTGCCACTCCTTGCTGTGTGACCTTGGGCAAGTTACATACCCTCTCTGAAACTCAGATAATTGCTCTTGCCAGATCCCGTGTGTGTGTGTGTGTGTGTGTGTGTGTGTGTGTGTGTGTCTAGTGGTTGATATGTGCCTACCAGCACTTTCCACTCCAGTCTGGGGCTTTGTCAGGCAGACCCCTGTCTCTCATCAGATTGGGAGCTCCTGAGTATAGGGCTTTGCTTCCCTCATCAGAGTAGATGCATTCAGTAGCTCTCTCTAGCCCCATAGCTTGATGACTCTAAGGTACGCAGCCCCATTGGCATCCTGGGGGACATGTCTGGCCAGTCCAGGAAGGGAAAGGAGTCGGCTCCAAGCTTCCTCCAAACATCAAGGATTCTGATTCAATGCCTCACAGTGCCAGGCCTTCGGCTTCTCTGGCCCCGAAATGGAGAGATTACTTCATTTCCAGGGGAGGGAGCCACTCTGTATGGAATAGATGTGGAATACACTCCTCTCTGCTTCTTCTGAACCATCCCCCTTAAAGTTCGGTTAAATTGGGGGTCCGATGGAAGAAAGACCCTTTGGCCAGCTTGAGGGATTCCACTCTGGCCTGCGGCCCCCACTCTCTTGTCCTCCCCACATCAAGCTCCTGAAGAACATAGAGCCGAATCGTGAGGCCCGGGGCATGGCATGTAGATTATCCGATTTAGATCTCAAGGCTCCCCCGGGGGGGGGACCTCATTCTTTCCCCCTCTGCTCGGGAATCCCCTCGGCCGGCCTAGAAGCCCACTCCCGAGATCACCTTCTGTGTCCTGTTTTGCCTGACTCCTCGGGACTGGTACTCCTCCCTCAGACTGGGTTGCTAGCGAACAGGGCACTGGCCTCCCCTCTCAGACTGGGGGCTCCCCCACTCAGTGGTTCCTTCCTCTGCCTGACCACCTCTCTCCCAACCCTGGCGCTCCCGTCCTCTTTGGAGAGGAGGGCCTCAGTGCCTGTGTGCCGCGGAGCAGAGGACTGCTAGTGGATGAGGGCACGTGACTCCCGCCCAGGTCCCACCCCTCCCACTGCCCGCCACACTGGCGGACCTCCTCTCCACCGGACCTGGACCCAGCAGTTGCGTTCTCGGTCTCTGCAAGCCGGGGCCTGTTGCAAACTCCTCCTCCCAGCCCTGGAGCCACCGGGAATTCTTTGCGCCAACAGATCCTGGGGGAAGCCAGGCTGCAGGAGGTTCCTGACAAGCCTCTGCTGGGCTCCTGTCACATTCTCCAAGCCCAGGGGGATCAGCTGGATCCACCAAGGCAGGCTTCGTCCACCCCTTGTGACCTCCTCGAGTCCTCCTACCTCCCTCTCCAAAGCCTGAATCTCCTCCTGGGACTCATCCCTGGCTTGGGATCCTTCCCACTCCCAGCCCCTTAGCAACCCGTTCCTCCTGGCCCCTCGAAAAAGAAAAATTGTCTCCTCCAGAGAGACTTCACGGAGTCTCTGGAATGCAGGCATGCAGCTCAAAGGCCTTGGGCAGGTCACTTTACCTTCCTGGGTCTTTATTTCCTCACCTGTGCAGTGAGGATAATGATCAAAATATCTCAGAAGGTCATGGAAACGGGGAGAGTGTCTCCTGGTAAGTTGTGAAATATACCAAGCAGGCCAGGGGATATGGTGACTTATTTCTTCACTTCGGCCATACTAGCCTGGTGCCCAAAGTGGCCCTCTCCCCCCACCCACCTAAATCGTCCTCTGACTCACCAGCTTACCATGTAGCGGTGAAGAGTTTAGTTCCATCTCCAGGAACACAAAATAGTAAAGAGCCGGGGCCTGAGTTCAAACCCAACTCTGTGACCTTGGGCAAGTTTCCTAACCTCCTTCTTCAACTGCAACATTAAGATAATGATAGCATGGTCTTCTTCAAGGAACTGTTGTGAGGAAGGAAGGAGTTAAGACACAAATGATATTATGATAATACAGTTAGGATTCCGGGAGGATTAATTATTATCACTGTCTCTGGCCGCCAAGCAAGAAAAACCTTCTCTGTCCATAAGAGATCTTACCCAAGCACCCTTGCTCCTCTGTTGATCTCCAGCTGTGAGCGGAACCGTGCTCCGAATGCCTTCCCCAGAAACACAGCCTCACGAGTGGATCAGAGCTGCTTTGCTGGATCAGAGCTGGATCAGAGCTGCTTTGAGAAGAAGGAAGGAAGTCCTGCAGAGGGCTGGCCAAAGGGTGGGGATGTCTGAGTGCGCTCCCTGGACAGTGCTCTGGGCACCCCAGATGAGAAGGTACCTGAAGAGGTGAGACCATCCACGCCTGCCTGGGTCAGGGCCAATGCCTCTGAGGCCCCTGACTCCTGTATTCACGAAAGGTTATACCTCCTAGAGCCCCAGAATTCCTTCTACTAAGCTAAAAAGCACCCATAAAACCACTCCTTTTTACTGATATTTGATTGTATACCTAGAAAACTCAAGAGGGGGTGCCTGAGTGGCACAGCTGGTTGAGCGCCGACTTCACTCAGGTCACGATCTCACCGTTGGTGAGTTCGAGCCCCGCGTCGGGGCCTGCTTCCGATTCTGTGTCTCCCTCTCTCTCTGCCCCTTCCGATGCTCGTGCTCCCCCCACTCTCAAAAATAAATAAACATTTAAAAAAATGAGAAAAAAAAAAAGAAACCTCAAGAGACTCTAGGGGAAAAAAACTTTCAGAATTAAGAATGCTTTGGTATCGTGGCCTATAAGACACTGTAGGTAGCTGTTTTCTAGCCATGAATAAGGGGAAATATTTCTGTTATAACGTAAATACAAAGTAGTAGAGTACTGTAAGTATGTCAGTGTGGAGAGCGGCTCTTAGCTGATGGGTAACTGAAAAATATGAACCCCTGCCCTTTCCCCTTCTGCTGGCGCTAAGGCCCAGCACATGGCTCTGTCCTTAGTGGCCATCCTTCCGTGACATCTGAACATGGCAGACTTAGTTTGAATCAAGAGAGCCATTTCCCAGTAGGAGGAATTCTCTAGTATGAGAGCTCTCCCTGCCCTCGGAGGAGGAGGGGTCAACCATGGTCTCATTGAGGGTGCCTAGAACTCTCTAGGCCAACCGAAGAGTGTCCTAACTGCACACAGTCTGGTTTCATGGAAAACTAACTGTATAGTTTGTTCAGCGCCCATCATGGTACCAAGCTTTATGCTAAGCCCTTTATATGTATAGACTCATTTCCTCAGCAGCCCTGCAAGATAGGTAGGATTAGTTCTATTTATATTTTTTTTAATGTTTTTATTTATTTTTGAGAAGAGAGAGACAGAGCATGAGCGGGGGAAGGGTTGAGAGGGAGACACAGAATCCGGAGCAGCCTCCAGGCTCCGAGCTGCCAGCCCAGAGCCCGACGTGGGGCTCGAACCCACGAACCGGGAGATCAAGACCTGAGCTGAAGTCGGACGTTCGAGCGACTGAGCCATCCAGGCGCCCCGGATTAGCTCTCTTTTATAGATGAGGGAAAGTGAGGCTCAGAGAGGGCAAGTGACTTACCTGAGGTTACCCAGCTAACAAGTGTCAAAGCCAGGATTTGAGCTCAGTTGTTTGGACGTGTGTGTCCGAGTCTAATGAAGGACAATCCTGGGGCTCTAAGGGCACAGGGCAAGTCTGAGAATGAGGGGAAAGGTTGAGCCCGGCCCCCTACGCTCCTCTCCATTTCCCTCTTGGAGGCTGTGGGGTGCTAAGAGGTTAGGGATCCCACAGGTTAGCGATTCAGAATGCTGAACCCTGCTTCAAATCCACTGGGGGACTCTCGGGGAAGCTATCGAAACTCTCCGAGCCTCAACGATCTCACCTGTGAAATGGATTAATAAGGGCACTAACTTTTCTATGCAGTTGAAAAGATTAAATGAGACAGTGCCTGTGAAAGTGCCTGGCATGTGATTTGTGCACAGTAGGTTCTTAGCATCTTCCCTGCCCAGGTCTTGGGAGGATCCGAGTCTGTGCTTGGAAGCAATTTTCTCTTGCTTTCCTTCCTTACCAGCCAGCCTCCCACTCCCTCTGGCCTCCTGTTTTCCTCAGCTTCCTACCTACCCTCCGTTGGCCAAGGGTATGTCTCTCCCCGCACCCACCCCCTGCACCCCCCTTGGTGATTCCTGAGCTCAGGACAGGCCTGCCTGGCCCCAGGGGTGGGTGTGGGGCAGTGCCACACGCGTTGCATGACGTGGCCAGGCGCTCTCAGTGCGCCGGGAAGGGCACCCTGCTGCCGTTTGCCAGGTTCAAGGTGAACTGCCCAGGGTGGGGGGGATACCCCCCTCCCCCGTACCAGCTAATCTTCCAGGGTGTGGAGTCTTTATTCCCTGCTTACTCAGCAGACATTTCCAATCCTGCTTCAGTTTGCCCCAGCAAACAACCGAGAAGTTTCAGCCTCAAGGCTCCGCCCCCTTGTCAGCCCCCTCCCCAGGTTTGCCTCCTTGCGGGGTGCTTCCTGGCCACCTTGGGCCCCTAAGTACCCCCCCTGTCAGACTGCCAACCTTGGGCAGAGCAGTTACCAGACTCCAGACCCCTCCCAAGTGCTTCCAAAGCCTCCGAGCTTTTCAGGGGTTCCAGAGGCCAATTCCATACTCCACCCCACCCCTCCCCCCGCCACACCACCCCCAAGCAGGAGCTTCCAAGACTCACCAGCCAGTGGACTGGACCAACTGAAGACCCTGGGTGGGGGTGGGGTGGTGCTCAGATCATTGGGTCTGACCCACTTGTCCAGAGAACATTCTTCGTCCTACAGTCTGGAGGCCAGGGTTTCAGAGCCCACTTAGCAGCGCCTGTCCAGCTGTGGTCACCGGCACTCATCAAACGGCCCCTCATTTGCCGTGTGACCTTGGGCAAGTCACATAGTCTCTCTGGGGCTGTGTTCCAGCAGTGAGATGGGATCATGCCCAGCGAGCATCACGGTTGAGTTCCTGCATTTGCTCCGGGGTGGGTAACTGGGTGTTGGGCTTTCCTCTTCTGGTCTTATTTAATCCCCGACAACCGAAAGACAGAGACAGTTATCTTTTTCCCCCTCCGGTTCCCCCTCCTCTGACGGGAGTGGAAGCCGAAGCCAAGAGGGTTTGTGTGAGGGGCCCGAGGGTTCTGTCACCTCGTTGATCCACTCGGGCATTCCATGTTCACCGGGCATCCTGCGAGGCATCCGAGGTGGGAGCGTGTCCCAGTGAACACGGCCAAGTCCCTGTCCTTGTTCCTGCTGCCCCCGGTGCAGACCCTCTCCCAGCTCTGCCCCCATGGACCTTGGCATAAAGACTGCCACTTGTCTCCCAGCCCAGGGTGAACACAATAGTCACAGCCGTGCACTGTGAGCCAGGGACAAGGCCGAGGACAAGGTGAGAGGTAGGCTGTGCCTCTGCAGAACTGGGACCAGGAAACAGGGCTGAGTGACAGAGGAGAAAGGGGGAGGGGGGGCTGGGGACCCGGGCTTGTGTCAAGGAAGGGTCGCCCAGGGAGCTGACTCCAGAGCCTCTGTGGGAGCCGGCTGGGCCTGTTCGAAGAGCTGGAGGTTGGCCTTCTGGACTCCCTGGTCCCAGCCTTCTCCACCAGCCTCCACCTGCCCCCTCTGCCCCAAGACCCCCAGGATCCCCCCATCAGCACTGCCTCCCCTCCCCCGGGGCTGCCAGGGAAACTCATCTCCAAGCACTTTCTGGCTTCTAAGTCTCCCAGTCTCAGGCTGCTGGATGGCTGGTAAACAGCTTATTAAGGTGATTAACGCTGCAATTAAAGCTGGAAAAACAGAGGCCAGGGTGCTGGCTGAAGCGCCCCCTTCTCCTCCCCCCTCCGTTCACCCCTCTGCCCCTCCTCCCATCCTCCTCCATCCCCCACTACCTCCCCCTCCTTCCCTGGGCTTGGTTGATGCAACTAGCCCAGGGGCTGGGGGCTGGGGGGCTACCCGTCAGGGGTCCTGTCTCAGCTTCCCAGAACTCCCTTCCCCTCGGAGGTGTGGGGGCTCTCCTAGACTGGGGAGCAGGTGGTGTATTGCCGAGGCAGATGGTGTATGGGGTGAGAGCTCTAGGATCTCCTGCCTAGGACCCCTTAAACGGAGGGGTCTCGGGGACCTGTCTTCCCCCAGAAGTAGGGCAAGGAGCTTCCTTTCCCCAAGCTCATGGTGCCAGAGTGGATGCCAGCTCATCCGAGGGGCTAGGAGCCGTCAGACCCTGCCATTCTCGGAGCCCTGCATCCCGGGAAGGACTTAGCGACCTTCTGGACCCCAGCCTCCCCCCTTCCTTCTGCATCTCTCTAGCCAGCATCTCCAGCTCTCCCATAAGCCCCCTTCCTCCCCACCCTGAGCCCCGGGGAGTTATTCCATAGGTGGTGCTCCAGGGAGCAGGTTCCCAGGCCCCAGCTCTGCCTGTCATGCCACCCGCCTTCTCTCAAGGCATAATTCAAGTGCTACCCTCTTCCATGGAATCTTTTCAGGTTTCCTTCCCACCCACTGCTCCTGCCCTTTCCCCTTGCAGCCTCCTCCAGGCCTCCTGGACCGTGTCAGGTCTGCCCAGCTGGGGCCTCTCCAGGGTTGGCCCCGCTTCTGACCCTGAAGCACCTCGTACAGGTGTGTGCCTTCCTCCCCCCCGGGCTTTGGGCATCTGCTCTGCCAGGCTCCTAGAACTGCCTGGCCGGAAGCAGGTGCTCAATAGATACTGGCTGATTTACTCCTTTTGGGAACACACTTATTCCTCCTAGCGATGGCTGGATCATGGGTCTGAGTTGGGGGTATGCAAGGGCGGGGTGGGGCGGGAAGCAAGGTGGGGAGTCAGCCCCTTCTCCCCCCCTCACGACCGTCACCGTCATCACCGTCGTCACCGTCGTCACCATCGTCAACAGCAACTCTCATTACCTGAGCAGTACTCACAATGTGCTGGGTACCTTATTAAGCATTTTGTTCGCATTATACTGTTTAATCCTCTCGACAACCCTACCAGACAGGTAGCATTATCCTGGCATTACCAATGAGGAAACCGAAGCTTAGAAAAGTTAAGTGACTTGTCCAAGATCACCAGTCAGTGAGGTTATGGAGGCAGGATTCAGTCCAGGTCAGCTGACTCCCGGCAGGAGCATTCCTGACCACAGCCTGAAGCTTTTCCTGGGGCCGGCCCCTCCCCCCCTCCACTTCTCCTCCAGGGAGGAGCCTGGAAGGTGGGCTGGCCGCCTGGGGTGCGTGGAACCTGGGTGGGGTGGGAGGCAGATGGGGGGGGGGGGGGCTCCAGCTCTCTGTAGCTCTGCCCTGGGGCCCCTCAGTCAACTGAGCTCCAGGAAAGCCCTTTAAGAGCACCCATCCTTCAGACAGACCCGGGCGCAAACCCCAGCATCGCCACACATTAGTTATATGACCTTGCCAGAGATTGAACCTCTCTGTGCCTCAGTTTCCCCCCCTGAAGAATGGGTACTCCATCACCCACCCCACCCCCCCACCCCCCAGCCTGCTGTGAGGATCCCATGCAAAATGCCTGGCACAGAGTAGGACTTGAGCGAGCGTCAGCTGTCACTAAGGCTCGGAGAACAGTGACCCTGGGGGCAGACTGGGGTGCTCCAGGCCCCCCGCGTCCCCGCACCTTGTCGCCAGGCAACGGGTGTAGTCAAGAAGCACCTGGCAGAAGATGGGCACAGCAGCCCCGCCCTGGCACCCTGCCAGGTCCCCCCCACCCAAGCCCTTTCTTTGCGGGCCCCAGCCCAGGGCCCCTGGACAGAGTGGAAGAGGGCCACTGGGCAGGCTGGGAGGTGAGGAGAGGAGGAAGGGGAGGTCAGGGGTGGGGCTGACCCCCGCGGGAGGTCACCCGGGCAGTTAATCCAGCCTGACCGAGCAGGGATGAGCAGGGAGGAATTAGGGAGTTTACAACACCCTTTCATCCCGGAGCAGCCCGCCCGCCAGCCGGCCTGCCCAGCCTCCTCCTTCCTTCCTCTCTCTTTCTGCCCTTTTTTTTTCCCCCTCTCCCTCCCTTTGCTGGCAGCCCAGCCCTAATAAAATGCAGTGTCTCCAGTAAGTCTGCCCGGCTGCCGCCTCGCTGCTCCTGCCTGCACGCAGCCCTCAAACCAAACTGCTCAGCTCAGCCCCGCCTGGCAGCTGCCACTTAACCCTTGCCAGCCCTGCTGGCGTCCGTGGGCGGAAGGCCCTCCTCCCTTCCGTCTCCCTCGGGCAGGGGCAGGGGTGGGGGGGGGGGGAAGGCAAGGCTCGCCTCCTGGGAGGTAGAGGGGCGCGGTGATGGGGGGGCGGGTGGGGGTCCCCACTGTTCTGGAGCCCAGCCCAGAGGACCCCCAGGCCAGGTGCCTGTGACCGCCGGAGCCCCTTCCCTCTGACTTCTCATTGGTACGCTGCTTGGGACCTCGCAACAGCCCCAGGGGCCACCAGGGCGGGTGGGGCTTGTTGTCCCCGTTCGACAGATGAGGAAAGCGAGGGCCCGGCCTGCCGGGGAGGTTTCAGGCTGAGCCGGGTCACCTCTGGGGCTGGGTGGTGTTGCTGACTCTGGGTCCGAGACTTTTTTTCCGGCGCAGGGAGCTGTCGCCGCCTCGTTGGGCGCGCGCGCCCGTGCCTGTGCGTGACCCTGGGATGTGCGGCCTGAGGGATGCGTGCGTGCGCACCTGTGTGTTGGGGGGGCTCCGTCTCCCGGAGGCTTGTGGCTTCGGCTTCGCACGTCCGTGCGACGCCAAGGGGTCTCGGGTGTGCGTCTGTGTCTGTGTCGCCGGTGGGAGTCCGTGTAGGTGTGAGGGCGGGGGAGAGGTCATCGCGTGTCCCGGAACGTGCGCGTATGAGAGAGAGAGGTAGCTCACAAGCGAGTGCGTGCATTCACACTGCCTCCTGCCTGCCACCACCACGTGTCCCTCACACACCTCCATCCATTCCACCACCTCCAGTCCCGGAGTGGAGCCACTGGAATGGCGGGGGGGGGGGGGGCAGTGCTGGGCCCAGGCGGGTCAGTGGCACTGGCGAGAAGGCTCCGAGCCAGGGCTGAGCCTGAGAAGGTAAACACAGGACCCCCTTCGTCTGTTCGCTTCCCTCATCCAGCTCGGATCCCCGTGGCCCGGGGTCCCTGCCAGCTCTGGGAGTGAGCGAGGGAGCGAGCAGCGGTGTCCCCCCTGCCCCAGGCCCCACCCTCACCCCAAGCTGGAAGGGACAGACCAGAGAACGAGGGACCGGGGAACGCCTGGGCGTGGAGTCAGGGGGGTTACACGCGTGTGCAAGCATGTCTGCGTGTGAGCCCAAGATCAAAGAGCAGCCCCGAGGTGACCCGGCGGCGGCGGCAGCAGCAGTGGCGGAAGGCAGCTGGCTGGCAGGGAACGCCAAGCCGCCAAGCAGAGTGGAGTCAGGGAGGCCACAGCTGGGAGCCTCCCACCCACCCAGACCGGCCCAAGTTGGGGGCCGCCACAGGGTCAGGAACACCTGCCACCAGGGGCCAGGCCCAGCCCAGCTCCTGAGCCCAGAGTCCCGGCAGTGGGTCCTCAGGGCTCTGACTCCCCCAGGAGCTCCTAGAGGCTCACAGGCTTCTCTGCGCCAACTTCCCCAACTCCCAGACCCTCCCCAAGAGCTGTCTGCCTCCAGCCTCCAGTTCAAAGAGCTCAGCGGTTAGTTTCTTCTTTTTTATTAACGTTATATATAAAGATGGGTCCAGTAAGAAAGCAGAAGGGAGAAGGCTGGGAGGGAGTGGGTGTTGGCTTCGTTCCGTCCCCCTAGGGTGGGACTCTGAGATCCACCAAGTGTCTCCCTGCTCCTGTACCTCCCACCAAACCCCAATCCAGCCGGAGCCCACATCCCTGTTTCTCTCTGCTCACAACGCACAGGCAGGTACGTCCAGGAGGCAAGGGCCACATAAATAGGAAACCACAGTAGGGAGGAGGCTGCTTCTCTCTGTTGTTCTTAAAAAAAAAAAAAAAAAAAAATACATACTGTATATATAGCTACAGTCCTCCACCTCCCCTTTTCTTCGACGTTTGACCACATCAGGGTGGAGGAAGGTTAGCTCTGGGGGGGACGTCTGGGCCAAGGAGGGGTAGTGCTACCAGCCCTCCAGACAGCCACCCCCTCACCCCTAAAGGCACGGAGCCGCAACCCTGCCCTCTCTCTCCGCGCGCCTCACACACCGTTCTCCATCTGCGGGAGCGATCTGCTTCCAAAGCCACCGGAAAGGGGATGTTTCGGGGGGTCTGTCTTGCCTGGTAGGTTTCCTTGGAGATTTGGGGCTTGGCGCCCAAACTGCCAACTTACTGGAGGAGAGGAAGAGGTGGGTGGGGGTGGGGCAGGGCAGAGGTGCCCATGCAGGGGAGATTGGTCCTATCTGTTAACAATGCCCTTTGTTTTCCTAGTTTTCAACAGCTTTTAAAACCAAAGTTGTGCAAAGTCCTGTACACGGAAGAAGAAGTGGGTCCTTAGGAAAGACACCTGAGACCCACCACCCCTCTCTGACCAGAGGGGGAGAGAGGAGAGAGACGGCTCCTTGGGCTCTTCCCTCTAAAGCCACAAATATTAAAAGATACCCTCACTTGGGGGGGGTTTCTTTGGTTTAACCCTCAAATCTGAAATGAGGGCTAGAAGTGCGGGCTGGGGGTTGACATCCCCACCCTGAGTCCTGGTCACCATGTCCAATGTCTTTTTGGCAGAAGGGATTGCTCAGGAAGTGGGGAGCCACAGGTGGCTTAGTGACTTAGGAGGAACCAGGCCTAGCAGGTCCCGGGATCCATGGTGCCTGGTGCCCCAGCCCAGGCCTGACCTGCAAATGCTGCACAGTGTCCCCGGTCCCCGAGTTCTCCAGTCTGCGGAATGAGCACTAAGTTTTAGAAGCTGGAAGGTGACGGGCCATGAAAAGCCAATCCAGGCTCCCGGAGCGGAAGGGGAACGGCTGTCCCAGCTGGAGTGGAGCGCCCCAACGTCTGGAGGGGTACCCCGGTGTCTAGGCAAGGGGGAGGGAGGTTCAGGGGACATCCTTGGTCCATGCAAATTTCATCTGGAAGCTCTTGGATCTCTGGAGGAAGGGGCAAGGGAAGGGGGAAAGGGGTGCCCTTTCCCCTGTGCTCCTCGATGATTCCTGAGTGTCGGCTAGGACAGAGGCGCCTTCTGCCTGGTCCCGGGTCCTTCGGGTCCTTCGTGGGAGGTTCAGGTCAGGTGGGGTGCTCAGTACACAGCCCCAGGGTTGGGCGGGGGCCCGGGGGAGGCGTGATGCAGGGCGGCCGGCTGAGACGGCTGCTGCTGTAAGTGGGGTCCACTCAGGTTCTGTGCGTGGTACCAGGAGTTGGTGGGGTCGTCCAGATAGCTTGGGGAGGCACTGTAGGGGAGCGGCGGGGGCAGCTGGCTTCGGGCAGGGGCTGGAGTGGAGTGGGAGGAGGTGTCCCAGAGGGCAGGTGACGGGGGTGAGTTGCAGGCCATGGAATCACTATTGTTGGGGCTATGCTCCAGGGGCACCTCCCCGTTCTTATACAGCTTCTTGAATTTGGAGCGGCGGTTCTGGAACCAAATCTTCACCTGCATGGGAGGGGAACGGCAAAAAAAAAAAAAAAAAAGAGGGGGAGCTAGTTAGCCTCTCAGAACGCTTAGTGAAAACCCCAAAGGGCCCCAGCCTAGAAAAGGCAAGTCCAGGACCCCACCTTACACAAGACCCTGGCAAAACCTAGGTGTCCTGACTTCCCGGCCCAGTACCTTTTTTCGATCGGTGGGGGGGGGGGCGGCGGTGGGGGGGGGGTGGGGACTGCAGTTAGGAACATCCTGCACATGGGTCCAAATTCCTCTCCACCACCTATGAAGTGTGTGACCTTGGGCAAATCCCTGGACCTTTCTGATTCTTGCCTTCCCCATCTGCAACATGGGGATGACAGCCCCTACTTCCTAGGGTCACCAGGAGGCTCAGATAAGTTACGATGGGCAGTTGGTGGCATTTTGTTCACATGAGAAACCCATAAGCAGAGGCACACAGGTACCCAGAGACAAACCCACACCCACATAAGCATTTCCATGTGCAGGAATGTACCCACTCACAGCTTCACACTCAGACACCAGATTACAAAGATACACACACACACACATATACACACATGCGCGCCCGCACAGATGCACCCAGATAAATGCCCTGTGAACTCGAGCGCCCGCGTTCACACACTCAGGCGTGGACGAGCCCTCCGGGGCTGGCTAATGGGGGTGACCTGGGGACTCAGGAGCAGGTGAGCCATGATTCTCTAAATTTCCCTTGGGGTATCTCCCCCTCCCCCTGCTGCTCCCCACCCCGTGTGACTGGTACAAACAATGAATCAGCTCCTCACTGGGTGACCCAGATTCCCAGCGGACAGGGCCCCACGCAGCCAGCCGCCCGCAGTAACCCAGGCGCGCCTGTCAACACCTGTAGGGAGCCAGACATCCACCAGCCACTCCGCCCCTGAGCAGCGACAGGCTGCTGGGGGCTTTAGGATCAGGCTGGGGGTAGGGGTGGAGCTCACCTTTGCGTTCCTATCCCCCTTTGGTGGGGAACCTCCCTTCCTGGCTTTGGGGCAGAGGAAGGGGTGAAGCATTTAGATGCCGAACATGAATGGGGTGTTTTGAGACAAGGGCACATTTTTGTACATGCACTCACCAGTGTGCACAGTCATGTACACGTGTCCCTCCATCTGTAAACACACTGCCCCCTCCTTATGCGACCATTCCCCCAGCGCACCCAGACCCGTTAGCACGTGGGCAAATATCCATGCATATACACATATACGTCCACTGCTACACACACATGCCTGGCCTGGGGGTGGGGGAAGACACGAAAGGGACTCCCATTAAGTGAGTGACAGGCACTGCGTGGGAGCTGGGGAGTCTGGAGCAAGGGGAGGAAACTTCTCCCGGTGGCAGACACACACGGTTGCACAGGTTCACAAATATGCACGCCTGTACAGGTTTTAATGCAGAGACTTCCGACAGGAGTTGAGACTTGGCATGGGGGAGGGGTGGCCTTCCATCTACAGGCCAGGGTTTCGAGGGCCTGCAGGGGATTTCAAAGGCCAGCCCGGTTCAGCGGCGCCTACCCACCCCCCGCCCCCACCCCCATCCCCGGGGTCCTGCGCGGGGCCCCACCGAGCACCCCCCTCCCCCCCCTACCCCCGTCGTTGCTCGCCCGACACTGACCTGTGTCTGCGTGAGGCCCAGCTGCGCGGCCAGCTCCGCGCGTTCGGGCAGCGCCAGATACTGGGCCTTCTGGAAGCGGCGCTGCAGGGCGGCCAGCTGGTAGCTGGAGTAGATGGTGCGGGGCTTGCGGACCTTCTTGGGCTTCCCGTTCACCATGCGCACCTCGGCTTCCGGCTCCTCCTTCACGGACACTGCGGGCAACGCACCGGGCGGGGGGCGGCTCAGCCTGGGCCTGCGCGCCCCCGCGCCCCCCGACGCGCTCCGGGTTTCCCGGCCGCGCGCGCTCCGCCGCCCGCGCCCCGACAGGCGGCGACCGAGCCGGAGCCGGAGCCGGAGCCGGAGCGGAGCCGGAGCCGGTGGCCGCCCACGACGCGCGCTCCCAGCTCGCAGCTCCGCGCCCGGCCCCCGGAGCGCGGTCCCCGGCGCCGGCCACCCGGGCGAGGACGGGCCGCGGCTTCGCTCCGACGCCTTCCCGGCTCGCCACCCGCCTGCTGGCCGCCTCCTTCTCGCCCCCACCTTGCCCTCGGTCACCTCTCTAGCTCTTTCCCTCCGTTCTTCCTCCCCCCTCCCCCCTGCTTTTTTTTTTTTTTTTTTTAACTTTTTAAATTTTAGAATAATTTTAGATTCTCAGAAAAGTGGCAAGCATAGTACGGATTCTCTGTTCCTTCCTTCCCTCCTTTTTTTTTTTTTTTTTTTTTTTTTCCCTGTCCCTTCCTCTGCTCCTTTCCCTCACTTTGTCACTCCACGTTTGTCTTCGGCTCTTTCTCCACCTTTCTCTTTTTCCGCTTTCCCACTTCTCAGGCTCTGCTTTCTGGGGTGTGTGTGTGTGTGTGTGTGTCTCCATGTCCCCCTTACCATTCCCCGTCTCCCGGCCCATATCCAGACGGCCCCTGCAGCTTCGAGTCCCCGCTGCCTACCCCCAAGCCTTCGGAACCCGATGGAAGAGCTGAAGTGCTTGCGAAAGCACCCGATTCGGAGGTCCCCTGACACCCCACGCTCTTCCCCTTCCTCCCCTAACTGGCCCCATCCTCCCTGAGACCGCGGTGCACAGCTTCGGGACTGGAGGGTCATCTGTCCCCTCTGGGGGTCTTCTAGCCCACCTTGTCTAACTTTATACAGCACTTTTTTTTTTTTTTAAACCCTCGACGTTTCCCTAGATATGGGCTTCAATTCCCCGCCTTCCTCTCCCTGGGGGAACCCTCCAAGGTCTCACCTGGATCCTGGGCGGGCAGTGGCTGCTCCCGGTACGCCCCGTATTGCCGGTAAGAGGCTCCATAAGTATATTCCGACTTGGGCGAGTAAGCGCCCGTGCCCGCAAGCCCGTTGAGATTGAACTGGTGGTGGTAGGTGTAGGGGTTCACGGTCTGGCCGTAGGGCTGGCCCGAGTAGTAGTCGTGCTGGGGAGCGCTGTAGTAGCCCAGATCAGTGACAGAGGACTCGGGCAGGGTGGGCGAGTCCTTGGAGCCTGCATGGCAGCTTAGCGAGCTGGAGATGTCGGTGAGGATGCTGCTGAGCTTGCGATCGAAGGAGCCACTCATCCTGGCGGGCGCCGCGAGTCCTGGGGCTGGCCTGGGCCGCCGAGCCGAAGCCGGCAGGGGCGCGGAGGAGGCGCAGGAGACGAGGCAGGCGTGAGCGTTGGAGAGCCGAGGGGAGGGCCCGCAGGGTCTCGGGGGAGGGGAGGTCGAGGGGCGCCTAGACCATGGCAGGCCTTCGGGCGGTCGCTGCGCGCCTCTCGTCGCGTCCCAAGCCACAGTCAAATGCTGCCAGCTCCGCCCGGCCAGCCGGTTATAGACTCAATAGTGGAGTCTCGGAGGGAGGCTCCAGCGCTCTGATTGGCTGCAAGTCTTGCCTTCGAGGCAAAACATGCTCTTGCGCTCTTTCGTTCTCTTTCTCTCCTCTCTCCCCCCCATTCTTTGTTGTTACCCAAACACACACACACACACACACACACACCCCTCGTTCCCCCTCCTGTGGCTCCCGCCCCCAGTCCAGATAACTCCCAGCGTCTCTGAAGGAAGGAGTTGGGGGGAAGAGTGTCTCTGCGGGCCCCCAGGATTTGTCAGTCTGTCTGTCTCCCTGGCTGCGGCTGGGAGGTGGGCTCAGGTGCGATGGGGAGGCAGGGGCATTTGCCTATTGGGTGTTCGCGGTGGGGGGTGGGGGGAGGTGGTCCAAGGTGGTGTGTGTGTGTGTGTGTGTGTGTACCCTGTGCAAATGACAGGCAGACAAATGTGCCCAGCGTGGGAAGGCCCCAGGGCTCTGGAAAATATTTTAATTTCTTTTAAAATCAGAAGAAAAGGGGAAGACATTTTAGGTTGAGGAAAATGTTTCAGTATATGAGATTAATATATTTACAGCAGTGCAATCATAAAACGTAATCTTGAATGTCTTTATAGAGGAAGGGGCCCATCAGGCAAAAGTGCCTCGGGCCTGTGAAAGTCCTAATGGGGCCCAGAGAGGGTCCTGTTTTGGGGGCGGGGGCAGGGGTGTGTGGATTTAGGGGCTTAGGCAGCCGTTGGAGGTGCATAACCTGCCCGTGGTGCAGCTTCAGAAATGGCCCAGGCTTGCTAGAGGGAGCAGAGGATCTGGGGTCCCCATGAGGTTGGGTGAGATAAGAGGCTGGCTCTCTGTGCTTTAGTAAGTTTGGGGTCAGAATCTGTGCACTGGGGACAACACTGGGGGAATGTGGGCATTTTTAGAGATGAGGTATATGGGACGGGTGTAGTTGGGGTATGTGGTGTGAGGGTTACACGTGTTCTGCAGTATACAGCGATGCACATGAGAGCAGGCCCGTGTGTGTGTGTGTGTGTGTGTGTGTGTGTGTGTGTATGTGTGTGTGAACCCGCGACCGCGAGGGTATAAGCAGTGTGAGTGGAGGGCCACGGGAGGGGGATGTCTCCGTGTGAATGTGTCATTGTATGCCGATGTGTATAAAACTCTTAGCACCTTCTCAGTCGACCCATGATGCTCCATTGAGTCCTGTCCCTCCAAGAAGGCCCTGGAAAAGAGGCTCCCCTTCCTGCCGACGGGCCGCTCCTAAGTCCCGTCTGGCCCGCAAAGTCGTCCAAGTTGTTCCCAACGCCTACAGCATTTCTCCACGCCACCCCCAATGCTGCTCTCCGCCTTTCTTTGGGGGGGGGGGGGGGGAGGAGGGGGAGCTCCTCCAACTCTCAGTTCCTGGCCGCATACGACCTTCACACAGGGCAGCCTCGTCAATTCTCATGTCCCTTCAGTCTGCCCGGCGGTGCTAACGCGACTCAGGACGCGCAGTGCCAGCGCGCCACCTTGTGGTCATTTCTGGGCTCTGCAGCCTCCCCACGTCTCGCCAGTCCGGGGGAGGGGCTTCCTACCTAGACTCCTAACGTCCCGCAGGGAAGGATGCAGGGGGCTCTGTGGCCCCTTCCAAAGTCAGACCCTGCGGACAGGATGCCAGGCAAATCCCCGGGACTTAAGAGCTGCAGCTGGCGGAGGCAAAAGGCCCCCGTCCCCGGGCGGAGGGGCAGGAGTGTCCGCCAGGTCTGAACCGCTCCGGGGAGGCCGCAGCGTGGGAAAGGTGGGGGCGGGGGCCGGGCGAGGGGAGCGCTATCTGCCCGTCTATCTCCGCGTCCCCCCAGCGCCTATCGCCCGCCGCTCCGAGCCCATGGCGGGGCGAGTTGCCACCCGCTCGGGATGCCCTCTGTTCTGTTGCCAAGAGGGCGCCTAGAAAGCCCGAGGCGTTGGGGGCAGCGAGGGCACTGGCCCGGCCGGCTCCCCTCCCACAATGCGAGAGGGAGAGGCGGGCAGGGCCTGCTTTGGAGCCCCCTGCTCCCCACAGAAAGGGGACAGCGTCTGGCAAGCCCCTTCTCGGGGGTTCATTCATTCATTCATTCACAACCGAGAAAGAGGGCCCAGGTGAGTCCTCACGGAAGCCTCACTCCCGTTCCCTCCTGGTCGCCACCCCAGCCTGCGGCTCCTGAGCTCCGCGAGTGAGCACTGGACTGGGAGTCCGGAACCCTGGAGTCACGACAGGGTGGTGGTGGTGGCGGATGACAGTAGCATAGTTTCTACGCTCCATTCTGCTCTGAAGGTCTGAAAGAAATGGACAAAAGCTGCAGCATGAAAGACTGAGGTGAGCCATTAAACAATAGTTGGGGAGCGTGCGATTGGCATCCGGTCCTCCATTGCACTGTGTGCTCCGAGCCGCCAGGGACTGTATCTCCCAGCTCACTACCACCTTCCAGATACCTACGGCAGCCCTGACACACACCACTTCAGCGCTCAGTTGATGTTTGTTGAATGAATAACGGAGACCCTCTGGTACTGGAGAGGGGCTGAGCATCTTGGCTGAGTGTGCGCGCAGGGGTAGGAAGAGGGGAGGCACGGAGCGGGCACTGGGATGAAGCTACCCCGGGCTCGAGGATAAGAGCAAGAGTAGCTTCCCCGAGAGGGCCATCCGCTGGCAGGCTCAGGGTGGTAAGGTGGCCAGAGGATGCAGTGGGACCAGTTGCCACCTGCTGCACCTCATCTGGGCCGATGAGATGAGCAGGTGGCCGCCGGGCGGAGTCCTGCTCCCCGGGGGGGGGGGGGGGGGGGGGGAGGGATGATGCAGCCTTTTAGGGGCCTCCGGGAGGCTGGCAGGACGGAGGAGCAGGGTTGGCCAATGTACAGGTCAGACTCCATCGTCCCCCCTCTCCCTGGGCACGAGAAAAGGCATACTGTTGAAGCAGGCTGTCTCCTGGAGCCCGGTGTCGTGCTCTCTGGGCATGGCACAGCCACTGGGCGTCCAGGGTGCGGGGTCTGAGGGGAGGAACTCGGGAAGACGGAGCCCAGCCCTTGCTCTCTCTTTTGCCTGGGAAGCTGACGCCATCTAGTGGTCAATGTAAGGAGGCCAGAGTCCGGCTCCCCTGGGGAGACCTGCTCAGGGGGCCACGTGCAAAGCCCCCACCTTCAGACCCAGAAGGAATATTCTTCTTACTGGTTTTAGGAGCCCTATCAGCACTAAATAGTCACTCTTCATCATCACCTTGCCTTACTCCGCAGCGGGTGCCTCTCTCCCCACCCACCCATCCTTGACCAACCTGTGGCTCCTTCCCTCAGGTTTCTCGTTTGTAAATCAAAAAGTGGAGGGGCGCCTGGTTTGTGAGTTCGAGCCCTGCATTGGGCTTTGTGCTGACAGCTCAGAGCCTGGAGCTGCTTTAGATTCTGTCTCTCTCTCTCTCTCTCTCTGCCCCTCCTCTACTCGTGCTTTATCTCTCTCTGTCTGAATAAATGTTAAAAATTTTTTTTGGGGGCGCCTGGGTGGCTCAGTCGGTTAAGCTTCCGACTTCAGCTCAGGTCACGATCTCACGGTCAGTGAGTTCGAGCCCCGCGTCGGGCCCTGGGCTGATGGCTCAGAGCCTGGAGCCTGCTTTGGATTCTGTGTCTCCCTCTCTCTCTGCCCCTCCCCCGTTCATGCTCTGTCTATCTCTGTCTCAAAAATAAATAAACGTTAAAAAAAAAAAATTAAAAAAAAAATTTTTTTTTTTTTTACAGTGGATTATTAGATGGCCTCTGAGGCCCCTTCAAGCTTTGTAAATTCCCAGATTCTTGTCACTCAAGGGGGAACTCTCCTTCACCTTCTCACCAGCTGCCTTGGAGATACATCCCAGGCGTCCAGAACTTCGCAACCTGGAGGCCTTCTGGAATTCTTCATCATCCATCCAATAAATCCTTCCTGAGCCTCTATTGTACTTGGTGCCGGGGATGGAGCGCTGAGCAAGACAGACACAATGCTCCCTCCATGGAGCAGGAGCCCAAAGTCCAGCAGGAGAAGTGGACAGAGAAGCAGCCAGTTTCACTACCATATGACACGTAATGGGACAGGGGTAGCAGGGGCTGCTGTGACATGGAGGCAGGGAGGTCTCTGAACTGAGACCTGAAGCATGTGTGAGACTCAGCTGGGAGAAGCAGGGATACGGGGAAGGGGGAGAGTTCAGGGGCAAGTCTGCGCAAAGGCTCATGGGCCAGCCTGGGGCGTGGCATTGGGGAGGGTTGGTTAAAGGCGAAGCTGGAGGGGAGCCGGAGGACACAGGGCCCTTAGAACCCCAGAGCAGAAGAGTGGGCTTCATTTAGTGGCTACAGAGCACCACTGAAAGATTTTAATCGGGGAGAGCCATGACTGGATTTTGGTTCTAGAAGGATCCCTCTTGCTGCTATGTAAGGATGAGTCAGAGGGGCAAGATTGGAGGCTGGGGGACTGTGAGGAGGCTCCTGAAGGAGTCCAAGAGACAAGGCAGTTGGGTCCAGGTGAAGGAGGTGGCAATGAGGGTGGAGAGAAGCAGATCCGTTTGAGAGACAGTGGGGGAATAAGCCCCAGGCTTCTGACTTGGGTAACTAAGTGGAAAGAGAAGACCATTCTCAGAGAGAGAGAGAGAGAGAGAGAGAGAGAACCATGGGCTCCTTGATGAAGAAGAGGGTGCTTCCGGTTTTGTTTTGCTTTTTAAAACTTAAAAAAAAATTTTTTAATGTTTATTCATTTTTGAGAGACGGAGACAGAGCATGAGCAGGGGAGGGGCACAGAGAGAGAAGGAGACACAGGATCCGAAGCAGGCTCCAGGCTCTGAGCTGTCAGCACAGAGCCCGACGCGGGGCTCGAACTCACAAATCACGAGATCATGACCTCAGCCAAAGTCGGACGCCCAATCGACTGAGCCACCCAGGCGCCCCTATTTTTTGTTTTTAAATAAATGGAAGTAAACAGTGTATACTCTTTTATGTCTGGCTTGTTTTGTTCAACATTATGTTTGTGTGGGTTTGATGTTACTGGATATATTTGTAGATCATTCATTTTCACTGTCTTATGCAGGTTTCTGTCATGTGAACATGCCGCCATTTATTTATCTGTTCTCCTGTTGATGGGCATTTGGGTGGTTTCCAGTTGGGGGCTATCATGAGTAGCACTGTGAACATTCTCGTACATGTCTTTCGGTGCACACATGTGCACACTGCTGTTGGGTCCCTAAGAGTGGAATTGTGGGCCATAAGGACGTCTGTCTGGCTTCAGAAGATACTGCCAAATCATTCTCCCAAGCGCTTGGGCCCTTAGCTCGGTTCTGACCATGTTGAGTTTGAGCGTCTTTGAGGCATCTACGAGGAGCTGTCCAGCAGGCAGTTGCCTTCATGGATCTGAAAAATCAATAAAGAAGCTGGACTGGAGATGCACATTGAGGGTTTGGGGCATCCTGTGGTAAGCGGGTGCAGGTGCGATGGTCCAGGAAGGGAAGGAGAGAAGAGAGCCAAGGAGGGTTCTGGGTGGCCCCTGTGAGAGAGTGGCCAGATGGGTGGGAGGCAGCGCAGAGGGAAGTGGTCCTGAGTGTGTGCTGGGGAGTGCTGAGAGAGTGTCTCGAGAAGGGGGAGTGGCCGGTCAGCAAGGTCAAATCCTGCTGTGGACATACGGTCCAGGCAGGATAAGGACTGAGATGTGCCCTTTGGATGACATTTCAAGGGAGCAGTCAGTGATATCAGGGAGAGCGGGTTCAGTGGAGGGGAAGCTGGAAGGGTGTGTGTGTGTGTGTGTGTGTGTGTGTGTGTGTGTGTGAAATGGAAGCAAGCTTGTTTAGATGTCAATGATGACAGCCAGTAGAGACAGGTTAATCAAGACTTCCATCCCTGAGTAGGTGGGAGGGGAAGGATCTGGAACCCCACCCAAGGGGTTAGCCTCACAGCAGATTCTCCCTTGTGTTGAGTCAAGAGGGGAGATGAAATGATAAGGGCTGGCTTTCATGGAACACTCACTGGGTGCCAGGCGCTGTTCAAAACAGTCTACACACGGGGCGCCTGGGTGGCGCAGTCGGTTAAGCGTCCGACTTCAGCCAGGTCACGATCTCACGGTCCGTGAGTTCGAGCCCCGCGTCAGGCTCTGGGCTGATGGCTCGGAGCCTGGAGCCTGTTTCCGATTCTGTGTCTCCCTCTCTCTCTGCCCCTCCCCCATTCATGCTCTGTCTCTCTCTGTCCCAAAAATAAATAAAAAACGTTGAAAAAAAAATTAAAAAAAAAAAAACAGTCTACACATGAGTTCATTTACTATCCCACTGCTCTGAGGTGGGCAGTCACATGTCTACCTCTTAACAGAGGGGGAAACGGAGGCACAGAGGAGCTAAGTAAGTGGCGCATTCGAGATTTGAGCTCAGGTAGTCTGATTTTTTAAAAAAACATTTGAAAAATGTTTATTTATTTATTTATTTTGAGAGAGAGAGAGAGAGAGAGCACAAACAGGGGAGGGACAGAGAGAGGGAGATAGAGAATCCCAAGCAGGCTCCGTGCTGTCAGCATGGAGCCTGACATGGGGGTCGAACTCATAAACTGCGAGATCATGACCTGAGCTGAAATCAAGAGTCAGACACTCAACCGACTGAGCCGCCCAGGCTCCCCGAGGCAGTCTGACTTTTAATCTCTATGGGGTGGAGGTACGCTTGCAGGTTTGGAGTCAGAAGTAAATTAAAAAAAAAAAAATTTTTAAGTAATATCTACACCCAACGTGGGGTTCGAACTCAAGACCCCAAGATCGAGAGTCAGATGCTCTACTGACTGAGCCAGCCAGGTGCCCCTCAGAAGTACATTTAAAACAAAATTTTTTTTTTACATTTATTTGTTTTTGAGAGGCAGAGTGGGACAAAGTGAGAGTGGGGTGGGGTAGAGAGAGAAGGAGACACAGAATCGGAAGCAGGCTCCAGGCTCTGAGCTGTCAGCACAGAGCCCGACGCGGGGCTCGAACCCACAAACCGTGAGATCATGACCTGCGCCGAAGTCGGACACCTAACCGACTGAGCCACCCAGGCGCCCAATACAGAAGTAAATCTGATAGCGTGGGGTACAGGACACATGGGTACTTACTACGCCATTCTTTGTACTTTTCTGGGTGTTTGAAACATTTCAGAGTAAAAAGAATGACTCGAGGTATTTGGGAGTTCCTGTATGGGTGTGTGTGCAAGGTAGGTGTGAAGTTAATAGCTGAGGACAGGGAAGGTGATGGGACCAGAGGCTTAAAGAAAGTGCAGAAAGGTGAGCAAGGCTTACGTGTAGCTTCTGCCATGGGGACCAGGGAAAGGACTGACCAGGGAAAGGAAGAACTTTGGGCTGCCACAACCCTCTCTGTGGAGGGAGTCTATGACGTTGTAGAGACCCCAGGGTACATGGTGGGGACCATCCCAGGTGGTGGCCTGCTCTCCAGCTGGACTTCATGACAGGCTATGAGCAGACAGTTGGGTCGACCAGGATGGAGGTCTGTTGGCCATGCAAGGGAGAAGCATCCATTAGATAAGTGGTAACTGAAGTGGTTTGTAGGGGAGTCCAAGTTGAGCAAAGGAGGAAGTGAAGAGTGGGGTGATTGGTGGAGAAGTGGAAGAGAAGTCCAGGCTGGAGATCCCCATGAGATAAGAGGGAGGCCGCGAGGGCATCACGGAGGGAGCACTCTTGGGGTCAGGGTGCAGGAGGTTGGAATTTGTTCAAGCTACAGAAAACCGAAGAAGAGAAAATCTTGAACGAAGCCGGAAGGGAAAGCACCACCTTATTTATAGAAGAATTTATATGAATTATGGGGGTGCCTAGCTGGCTGAGTCAGTAGAGCATGCAACTCTTGATCTCCAGGTCACGAGTTCAAGCCCCATGTTGGGTATACAACTTACTTTAAAAAATAAATAAATAAAATAAAAAATAAAGTTAAAAAAGTACATCAGATTGTATTGGATGTCTCAGAAACCACGCAAGCAAGAACAGAGTAGAGTGACATCTTTAGTGTTGAAAGAAAAAAACCAACATAGAATACTGCATCTAGTGAAAATATCCTTCAAAGGTGAGCATAAATAAATACTTTCTCAGTCAAACAAAAGCTGAGGGAATTTGTTGCCAGTAGACTTGCCTTGGAGGAAATGGTAAAAGAGTTTTTCGGAAAGAAGGAAAATGGTAAAGGTCAAAAGCTCAAGTTCCACATAAAGAAAGGAAGAGCTTAAGAGAAGGAATAAATGAAAATAAAATATTTTATTTTGCTTATTCTTAATTTATCTAAGAGAAAAATGTTCATATAATCATAGCAAAAATATATTGGGTAATTATAGCTTATGGATAAGTGAAATGAGTTACATCAAAGTGATAAGGGACAGGAGGAAGAAATAAGGGAATATTCTCTTAAAAGTACTAGCCATGAAGGAGAATAGTATTATTTGAAAATGGATCTAGATCAGGCTAAGTGTGTGTCACAAACTCTAGGGATGCTACTAAAAACATTTTTTAAGGCTTTTTCATTTATTTAAGTAATCTCTACACCCCATGTGGGGCTTGAACTCATGACCCCAAGATCAAGAGTCACACACGCTCTTCCTACTGAGCCAGCCAGGTGCCTGTAAAAATATTTTTTAAAGTAGGTTCCACACTCAGCATGGAGCCCAATATGGGGCTTGAACTCACAACCCTGAGATCAAGAGTCAGACACTTAACTGACTGAGCCACCCGGGAGCCCCTAAAATATTTTTTAATGTTTTATTTATCACTTTTTAGAGAAAGAGAGACAGAGCATGAGCAGGGGAGGGGCAGAGAAAGAGGGAGACACAGAAACCTAAGCAGCCTCCAGGCTCCGAGCTGTCAGCACAGAGCCCGACGCGGGGCTTGAACTCATGAACTGTGAGATCATGACCTGGGCTGAAGTCAGACACGTAACCGACTAAGCGACCCAGGCACCCCTAAAATATTTTTTAATTTAATTTTTTCATTTTCTTAATGTTATGTTTCTTTTTGAGAGAGAGAGAGAGAGAGAGAGCACCAGAGGGGGAGGGACAGAGTCAGAGAGACAGTGGGGACAGAGGATCCAAAGTGGGCTCCATGCTGATAGCAGGGAGCCTGATGTGGAGCTCAGACTCACGAACCATGAGATCATGACCTGAGCTGAAGCTGGTTACTCAACCAACTGAGCCACCCAGGTGCCCCAAAATATTTAAAAAATTTTTAATTTAATTTTAGTATTTTTTGAAGTGATCTCTACTCCCAACATGGAGATCGAACTTATGACCCTTAGGTCAAGAGTCACACGTTCCACTGGCTGAGCCAGCCAGGCACCCCAACGCCTAAAATACTTTTATTTATTTTTTTTTCAACGTTTTTTTTAAATTTATTTTTGGGACAGAGAAAGACAGAGCATGAACGGGGGAGGGGCAGAGAGAGAGGGAGACACAGAATCGGAAACAGGCTCCAGGCTCCGAGCCATCAGCCCAGAGCCTGACGCGGGGCTCGAACTCACAGACCGCGAGATCGTGACCTGGCTGAAGTCGGACGCTCAACCGACTGCGCCACCCAGGCGCCCCCTAAAATACTTTTAAAAGAAGTATAATTGGTATGCTAAGGGAGGAGAGAAAATGGAATATTATAGAACGCTCAACTAAAGCCAGAGAAGGTAGAAAAAGGGGGGACAGATTTCAAAAACAAAGAAACAGAGAATAAGTGCAGTAAACAGAAAACAGCCACTGATAATGGAAGGTATGAATCCAACTCTGTCAACAATCATTTAAATGTGAATGATATCAGTACATCAATGAAAAGACTGACAGGGTGGATAAAAAACAAAACAAAACCCAACCCAGCCACGCGTTGTTTATAAGAAACCCACTTCAAATATAAAGATACAGTCGATTAAATGTCAAGGAATCAAGAAAAATATACCATGCTAACACTAATCAAAAGAAAGCTGGAGTGGGGCGGGGCACCTGGCTGGCTTTGTTGGTGGAGCATGCAACTCTTGATCTCAGGGTCATGAGTTTGAGCCCCACATTGGGCGTACAGCTCACTAGAAAAAAAAAAAAAAAGGAAGAGAAAAAGAAAAAAGAGAGCTGGAAGAGCTTTACTGGTTTCAGACAAAGCAAACTTCAGAGTGGGGAAAATAATCAGGGATGAAGAGGGGCATCACATAATAAACGGGTTTATTCTCCAAGAAAGCGTAACAATCTTTGATGTATACGCACCCAACGTGAGTGTCAAAACATGCGAGGCAAAAAGCAATTGAACTACAAGAGGAAAAAGACAAATCCGCTCTTAGAGTTGGAGACTTCAACACACCTTCATTAGTGGTTGAGTTTGAATTATGGGTTTGAAGAACCGCAAGGAGGCCAGTAGGGTTGGAGAGAGAGTGAGCAAGAGTACCAGAAGAGGAAGACAAAGAGGTGACGTGATGGATATGGAGGGATCACGTAGGGCCTTGCAGGATATCGTAAGGACTTTGACTTCTACTCAAAGTGAGATGCGGTGCATCAGAACAGAAGAGTGGCACAGTTTGACTTCTTTTTTACTGGAATGTGTGTCGGTGTGGATTTTTCAAACTTATCCTACTTGGAACACTTTGAGGTTCTTGGAGGTGTAGATTCATGCCTCTCATCAAAGTTGGCCATTGTTTCTTCACGTACTCTTTCTGCACCCCTCCTCCGTCTGGGACTCCCACGGTGCATGTGTTGGTGAACTTGATAGTGTCCCACAGTTCTCCTAGGCTCTGTCTTTTTTCTTTTTTTCTTTCTGTCCATTAGGCTGGACGATTTCAATCGACTTTCCATCACCGATTCTTCTTCTTGTTCAAATCTACTGTTGAACCCCTCTAATGAATTTTTCGTTGCAGGTATTGTACTTTTAAGCTCCAGAATTTCTATTTGGTTTCATTTGATAACTTCTATCTCATTGATATTCTCTATTAGTTCAGACACCGTTCCCTTGGTTTCCTTTTGTTATTTGTCCATGCGTTTCTTTAGCTCTTTGGGAATATATTTTTTTAATTTTTTAAAATGTTTCTTCATTTTAGAGAGAGAGAGAGAGACAGAGACAGAGTGTGAGTGGGGGAGAGGAAGAAAAGAGAGGGAGACACAGAATCCAGAGCAGGCTCCAGGCTCTGAGCTGTCAGCACAGAGCCTGACGTGGGGCTCGAACCCACAAGCAGTGAGATCATGACCTGAGCCGAAGTTGGACACTTAACTAACTGACCCACCCAGGCACCCCCTCTTTGGGCAAGTTTTAAAAACAGTTGAAGTCTTTGTCTAGTAAGTCCAATGTCTTTCTTTGTTTGTTTGTTTCAGTAAGTCCAGTATCTATGCTTCCTTTCTGTTTTCCTGTGAATGGGCCATATTTTCTGTTTCTTTATAGGCCTTGTAATTTTGCTGTTGAAACTAGGTATTTTGAATTTTATAATGTGGTATGTCTGGGAATCAGATCTTTCTTCCTATCCAGGGTTGTTGCTGTTGCTTGCTGTGGGATACAGTGCATTCATCCATTTGTTTAGTGACTTTTCCAAACTATTTTTGCAAGGACTATATTCCTTGTCACGTGTGGTCGCTGAGGCTGTGCACAGTGAATCCTGTGCACAATGCTGCTGGAAGGGGAATGATGTACTTACTTGGGATGCTGAAGCTTTCATAACATTTTTAGCCATGTTTCCGTTTCCTCAAAATGTGCAGAAGCAGGGGCGCCTGGATGGCGCAGTCGGTTAAGCGTCCGACTTCAGCCAGGTCACGATCTCGCGGTCCGTGAGTTCGAGCCCCGCGTCAGGCTCTGGGCTGATGGCTCGGAGCCTGGAGCCTGTTTCCGATTCTGTGTCTCCCTCTCTCTCTGCCCCTCCCCCGTTCATGCTCTGTCTCTCTCTGTCCCAAAAATAAATAACAAACGTTGAAAAAAAAATTAAAAAAAAAAATGTGCAGAAGCATTTAATGAGATTACTGACTTTATACACATGGAAGGAGATACTCCTTAGACACATGCCTACCTACAAGATGACTATCAGTATTGCTGTTCATGGCAGAGATGTTAGAATGTTGACCCTTAAAGTAATTTTTTTTTAAGTAGACTCCACGTCCAGTGCGGGGAAGTGGGGGGGGGGGGGGCTTGAACTCACAACCCTGAGATTAAGAGTTGCATGCTTCACTGACTGAACCAGCCAGGCACCCCTGTAAAGTCTTTTTTAAAGGGTGAGAGAAGAGGAATGTCCTCCTCTAATTTGGACGTAGATGAAAGATAAAAATGGAGAAAGGGATCACAATAAACAGAAATTTATATGCTATTTCTCCAAAACTGTTTGGTGATCTTTGGAAAGGTCACAGGGAGCCGAGAGAAGAATAAACTGACTGCATTTGAGTTGTTCAGCATCACGTGTAGATTGTGAGAAAAGCTCACACAGGGGGGAAAAAAGACTCATATTTAGGAAATAAGACTGCCTCAGACTTAAAAAAAAAAGGGGGGGGGGGAAGTCACCAGAAAATGGCAGTCAAGTTAAACAAGACTTTCTTAATTAAAAAAAAAAGTTTATTTATTTTTTGGGGGGAAGGGGCAGAGAGAGAGAGAGGGAGAGAGAGAATCCCAAGCAGGCTTCACGCTGTCAGCACAGAGCCCCACACAGGGCTTGAACCCACACACCATAAGATCATGACCTGGGCTGAAATCAAGAGCCAGACACTGACCTGACTGAGCCACGCAGGTACCCCAAGACTTTCTTAAAATTTTTTTAAAATAAAAATTGTAACTTATTGGAAATCTGCGTTAGTCTGGGTTCTCCGGAGAACAGAACCAATACGAGATATCTATCTAGCGAGCTAACCTGTCTCTCTCTCATCTGTCATCTATTACAATGAATTGGTTCATGTGGTTATGAAGGTTGGAGTCCCGAGATCTGTGGTTAGTAGGCTGAAAACCCATGAGAGCCGGTAGTACAGCTCCAGCCTGAGTTCCAAGGCCTGAGACTCGGGAGCACGGCTGATATAAGTTCCAGTGTGAAGGCAGGCAAAGACTGGTGTCCCAGCATGAAGACAGCCAGAAGAGAATGTCTTCTCCCTTACTCGCCCTTTTATTCCATGTAGGACTTCAACAGATTGGATATCCACCCCACCCCACCCCCAAAACCACCACAATGGGGATGGTGGTCTGCATTACTTAGTCTACTGATTCACACATTAGTCTCATTCAGAAACATCCTCAGGAACACACCAGAATAATGTTTAACCAAACACCTGAGCACCCCATGACCCAATTCAGCCGACATAAAATTAACCGTCACAGAATCCGACTTGGATTTCACAGTCTGGATCACCTCTGTGCCTTAAAACCATCTTTCCCGAGAAGGAAGTCAACCTTTTGCTGGCACCTGAGTATTTAAACACGATGGACGTTTTAGACACGGCTGGTCTGTGTGATAAATCCGTAGATGCGAAGGACCAACTGATGAACAATTGGTTTACCAAAACAAGCCTGTAAGATACAAAGCAAGGGACATTTTTGAGGAGCTGGGATGGATTCCCAGAGGTCTAAAAACCTGCCGTGGCAAGGAGGTGAAATCCTAAGCATTCCGTGCCCACGGGTTTTGTTGAGGGGAGATTTAGTTGGATGTCGTCACACTGGACCGACACAGGGAACAGAGCTGTGGGGCCGAGTGAACTTGACATGTGACTCTCTGAAGTTTCGGCGCTGCGTAAAAGAAGATGAAGCTCTCCTAAATAAAGGCTGCAGGCAGTTCAGAGAAGTATTATTGGAATAGAAAAACAAGACTCACATCATGCTACCATGTCACGGGTCAGACAGAAACATGCCATTGCTTTATTATTGTTATTATTATAACTTAATACGAGCAATATCGCCTCAATTTGTCCTATTATAGGTATCTTTTTCTTTTTGCCGTCTTACGTTTATGTATCTTAAGAATACACAATCAGGGACACCTGGCTGGCTCAGTCAGAAGAGCATGTGGCTCTTGATCTTGGGGTTGTGAGTTCAAGCCCCACGTTGGGTGTAGATATTCTCTCTCTCTCTCTTTTTTTTAACGTTTTATTTATTTTTGAGACAGAAAGTGACAGGGTGTGAGCAGGGGAGGGGCAGACAGAGAGGGAGATGCAGAATCCAAAGCAGGCTCCAGGCTCTGAGCTGTCAGCACAGAGCCCGACGCGGGGCTCGAACTCACAAACTGCAAGACTGTGACCCGAGCCGAAGTCTGTGACCCGAGCCGAAGTCGGACGCTTCACCGACTGAACCACCCAGGCGCCCTGCGTGTAGAGATTCTTAAATACATAAATGAATAAACTTAAAAAATAAAAACAGAATATACAATCCTGTAGCTCACAGAATTTAAATGTCCAGCAAAGAGTTCTGAAGAGTTAAAATAAATTTTCCTACATCAGACGAAAAGAGATGACCTAAAAATATTGTTATATTTTTCTTACACGTATTCCTTAATTGGCCCTGTTATCAATCAGTACTAATTACCTCTTTCAAGCAGTCCTGTTGTTTTGTTTAAATAACAGCATTTATGGACGAGGAAAGAAAATAATAAAAGAATCACACAATTTTGAGTAAATAACTACTTTCATGCTTTTATGTTAAGGTCATAAAACATGCTTAGGTTACAAATGGTATTACTGAGTTTTAATTTTTTGTCTGGTATGGCTGTGTCCCTCTAACAAGATTGGCTCTCTAAAAAGCTGGTCATTGGGGCGCCTGGGTGGCTCAGTCAGTTGGGCGTCTGGCTTTGGCTCGGGTCACGATCTCACGGTTTGTGAGTTCGAGCCCCGCATCAGGCTCTGTGCTGACAGCTCAGAGCCTGGAGCCTGCTTCGGATTCTGTATCTCCTTCTCTCTCTGCCCCCAACCCACTCGCATTCTGTCTCTGTCTCTCTCAAAAATAAATAAACATTAAAAAAATAATAATAATAAAAATAAAAAATAAAATAAAAATAAAAAGCTGGTCATTGTGGGTAAGGGACTTCTGAAAGCCTGGGCCCAGAGCTTCACAGACCTCAAAGGATGTCATCATGTCTACTTATCTATCTGTCTGCTTTCCATGTGGCTGCCCTCCCTCCCCTCCCCAGCCTGTGCTTACATTACCTTCACCTAACGATCTTAGCCAGGAAAGCGCTTCCCCAGACACAGTCCTGGGATTGAGTCTCAGTGGGTGCCCTTAGTTCACACGCCTGTCCCCAAACCACTCACTGTGTCCAAAGGAAGCGGTGGAGCCTGGGTTATCAGCTCACCCCGGAGTGGGAGGGAAGCTGGAAGGAGCCAGTTCCCTCAAAAACAAATTGAGAGTGGAGAAGTGGTTCCCCGAAGGGAAGCCTGGGACTCTTCCCAGAAGAGGGAATAGATGCTGTGCCGGCGAAAGCGTCCTCAACCATCCATTACTCTGTCGGCGGCCAGCCAAAGTGCTTTCCGCTAAGTCGTTTGGGGCCAGCTCCCTGGAGCCACACAAACATGCATCCATTTGATCACTTACCATATTATATTGAGATGATCTGTTGCTGTGTCTCTCTTACTGGTCGGACAGCGCGTTTCTCGGGGACAGGGGCCATGACTGATTCCGGCTCCGTCCCCTGCACCTTGCGCTCGGCCAGGCACCTGAGAGATGCCCTGGGATTCTGTTCTTGCCTCTGTCCTCGGTTCACACGTTCCTTGCACACTCTCTTCCACTCCTATGACTTTCAACCACAGCTCTGGCACAGATCTTCCCCCTGAGTCCAGAGCCGGGCATCCCGTGGTCTTCCAGACGCTCTAACTTGGACGTTCCACAGGCAGCTCAAACTATACTGGAAATTGAACTTGCTGTCTTCATCCCTAAACGCTCAAGATTCTCCTCCACTGCTCCCTTTCTCAGCGACCCCCCGTCATTCGATTTACTTTGCTCTCACCTGCCACCACCCGTCCATCCCCAAGTGTTATTGATTCTCCCTCCCAGATACCTCTCGGTGCCCCCGCTCTCCTCATCCCACTGGCGGGCGTCAGCACCCCTCCTTGATGATACAGCAGGCATCCGGTACCAGGCCTGCCTCAGGCTGTTCCTTGGTGTTTCCTGTCACTTTCACCTTCAAGCCTGCAGCTTGAAGCCTTCAACTCTGCAACCCCGGCCCTGCCCAAGGCTTTCGTGGTGTCCACTTCTCCTTGTCCTGGGAAACCAGCTTATCTCCAAGAAGAAGTTCTCCATGAGGACTCAGCCCTCATGTTTTTGCTCTTCCCTGCCTTCTAACACCTGTATTCATCCAGCCCCCTTTTCAGGGGTGCATTTAATTGTGCGACCGCTCTTGTACTTGAGGGTAATTTGGCTTCCTGTGGTAAAGCCTCTGCGGTTGACAGGTGGTCGCTTTACTTACTCATTTCTCCCTAGAGACTGCGAGTGACAAGGGAGCAGGCGCGATGTCCTTTATCTCTGTGACCCTGGCCAGAGGTCACCCCGGGGCTGGAATATAGTAGGTGCTCATCAATTGTTAAGTGAGCGAGTCAGCAGGGCAGCTACAACAGAGATTGGCAAACTTTGAAAAGGGCCGGATAGAGACTATTTTAGCTTTTGCAGGTAGCGTGGCCTCCGATAAAGAAAGCAACCACAGATGATATGTAAATAACACTGTAACTTACAAAATCAGGCTGACGCTCTCAGGCTGATCTTTCAGCCTGGGTGGGGGGTAGGGGGAGCCCTCTGATACTTTCTCTGCCTTGAGGACAAGAGGGAAAGGAGAAAAACATGAAGGTCAGACCATAGGTCGGATTTTCCAAGGAGAAGAGGTTAGGGAGGAATCTCTTTACTTGGAGGTTTTAAAGATGAGAAACTGCCCAAGTGTGCCGGAACACAAGGTGGTGTGGCCTGGAGGTAGGAGGAGGGACAAGGCGGCCCCTGGATCAGTCATGATTGTTACAATCCGGGGTTCTTTCTGCCCTTTGGAGAGGGGCATTGGGCACTGACCATGGGCTGCAGTTAGCTCAATCGCCACCAGGTGGCGGGCCTGCCCATTCCTAAATGCTGAGGACTCTGGCAGCTGGGGACTCAAATTGGTTGACAGATTTGTTTATTTATCCATCATTTATTCATTTATGATTTGTATTCCCCAAGCACTTTGGACTCCTCCTACAATGCCAGCAGGCATTGTGCTACGTGTGGGGAGGAAGCAAGTAGCCAAGACTAAGTCTGGGTTCTAGGCCCGTGGCCTACCTCCTCCCTACGCAGCAGCAGGGCAAACGCCCAGATAAGGGTCCACAGTGGTGACCAGGTGTCTGTGGGACAGGCCTGCTGCTTGGATCTGTTCCCACTGCAGCCTCGTGGAATGGTGCCCCTTGCCTTCTGTTCTCGTTCAGCGAGAGCCAACGGGCAGCGGGCCCTGAGCAAGGTTTGGATCGCCTCCCGCCCCGATCTCAGGTCGCCCACAACAGGTCTCAGGTGCAGCCGCACACTGGTCCCCAGGGCTGAGGTTTTCTCCATCTCTGATCCTCTTGCAACCAGGCCCAACCTCAAACCACCAGTCCCTCCCCTCCCCCGTTCCTCCCTTCCCTTTGCTCTGTTCTGATAGGTTTTCTCAGGCATGTCCATCCAGAATGTCCAGGAATGTCCACCCGCAGGAAGCAGGGGCCTGGAGCAGGACCAAGTCCTGCGGGTCTTGGGGCCACGGCACCCCTTCTGCCTTCCTCCACCCTTGCTCCTGCTTTCCGGGCCACACTCTCCCGCCCCCGCCCCCGGGGTTCCCAGTGCCAGTGTTAACACCAGTGCCTGTCTCCCATGGGCCGGAAGCACCCATGTCTTGGCTATTTACCCCAACCCCACCTGAAGTGTAGCCGCGGGAGGGCAGGGACCTCTTGTTCACTGTCAAAGCTCCAGGACCCACACAATGCCTGACACCTAGTAGGTTTGAACAAATGGCAGCTGAGTCACTCGGTGGAGGTGAGGGGATGCAGCTTTGCATAAGTTTTGAGGTCTTCAGAGGGAGACCCCGCAGATCCACAAAAAGGCAGGGTGGGCAGGGGTAAGCCTAGAGGCTAAGAACATGCCCGAGAGTAACTGCCCTGAATGGAATCAGAGGACCCCCTAGAACTGCTTCAATGAGGACCCAGGCTGCTCCTTATCCACGGTGACACCAGACCCAGCAGGGATGGGGCAGCACCTATTGGGGTCGCTCTTTGGACGGGGCCCCCAGATGGCTTCCTCAACCATCAGCCATAGGGCCCCATCCTGTGGAAGAGTGCCAGCCACTGTTCTGCCTTATTTCCTTCTCCTCTCTCCTCCTGCCCCGCTTCCCTGGCAACCGGGAACCCCCTCCCTCAACCCAGGCCCCGTGCCTTCTGACTCACTGTGCAGCTCAGCTGGAAAGCATCTGGCCATGCCCATGGCCTTGGCATCTGGCCCATTGGTCTTGCATGAGAGGCATCGTGTCCTCAGACCTTCCATGAAGTTCCTCCATCAGGATCATGTCCATTGATGTCCCACCCCATCCCTGGAAAAATCCCCTCGGAGAATTGGAGGTGGCAAAGCACCCCGCCCCCCGTGCCAGGTGGAGTGGGAGTCCCAATCTTAGCAGCTCATCACATTCCGGACATTCCCTGTGGGCGGGGGAGGGGGTGGCCAGAAGAGGAGAATGCTGCTTGACTTCAATATCCCAGGTCTTGGTTTGCTCCAGTTTCTGCCCCCTGCCACCCCCCCGCCAGGGCTCAGGACCCCTCCCTGTGCCTCCCAGGCCCCTTGCATCTTGGTCACCATGTCTAACTTGGACAAAGTTGTCCAATTCCTAAAACCCTCACACACACATGCCTCTACCTTCTGGCCACCTCCCAACTCCTGACCACAGAGGTGGTTGAAACGGGGCTAGGATCTGGCAACCGTGGGTTCTAATTCTGGGTCTACCACTAACCTACCGTGAAGCCTTACTCTGAGCTCTAGGTTCCCTGAGAAATGACAAGACCAGACTGGTGGTCTCATGTTCTAAAGCCAAAGAGGAACAGTGAGAGACCTAGACTAGACTGAAGTTTCCATAGAGGATGGGAAGGGGAGTCATCATGGAGGTGTGTCCCTTTTGGAGACAACTCCTTTTTGGTTTTTGAGTGAGGAGCAGGCTATCCCTAGGGACTCCCCTCCTCGGTAGCGTTCCCTGCCCCAAGCCCTTAGCCCATTCTCTTATCAGCAAAATGTCCAAAAGAGTAGTACTATGAAGAGTATCTCCAAACATACACAGCCACCGTCAAACTTCATGGTAAAATGTTGAAAGCCTTTCTACTGAAAAGGATCTCACTATCCCCACTTCTGTCCAGCACTACACTTGGAAGTCCCAGACAGGACACTATGGCCAGAGAAAGAAGTTCTGAGAATTGTAAGGGAAAAATAAAACGGCCAATATTTAGATGACTTAATGGTATACAGAGAAAATCCAAAAAATGTACAGACTATTTGAATAAATAAGTGAATTTAGCAAGGTCACTGGATACAAGTTTGGGATAAGAAATCAAATGTTTTCCAATTTTTTAAAAATGTTTATTTATTTTTGAGAGAGCGAGCGAGACAGAGCGCAAGCAAGGGAGGGACAGCAAGAGAGGGACACACAAAATCCGAAGCAGGCTCCCGGCTCCGAGCTGTCAGCACAGAGCCTGACGTGGGGCTTGAACTCACAAACCATGAGATCATGACTTGAGCCAAAGTCGGATGCTTAAGCGACTGAGCCACCCAGGCACCCCCAAATTCTTTTCAATATACAATCAATGCACAATTAGCAAAAGGAATTCAAAAGACAACATCATTTTCATTCGTATGTGGAACTTGAGAAACTTAACAGAAGACCATGGGGGAAGGGAAGGGGAAAAAATGGTTTCAAACAGAGGGGGAGGGAGGCAAACTATAAGAGACTCTTAAATACAGAGAACAAACTGAGGGGTGATGGGGTGGGGAGGGAAACGGGTGATGGGCACTAAAGAAGACACTTGTTGGGATGAACACTGGGTGTTGTTTGTAAGTGATGAATCATGAGAATCTATCTCCCAAACCAAAAGCACACTGTATACACTGTATGTTAGCTAACTTGACAATAAATTATATTTGCAAATAAAAAATAAAATATATTAAAACAAAAATCAATCTAACAAACAAACAAAAACCCCAGAAGACAACATCATTGGGGCTCCTGGGTGTTTCAGTTGGTTAAGCATCCAACTCTTGATTTAGGCTCAGGTCATGATCTCACAGTTCATGGGGTCAAGCCCCATGTCAGGCTCTGTACTGACAGTGTGGATCCTGCTTGGGATTCTTTCTTTCTTTCTTTCTTTCTTTCTTTCTTTCTTTCTTTCTTTCTCTCTCTCTCTCTCTCTCTCCCCCTCTGCCCCTTCCCCTGTTCACTTGCAAGTGCACTCTTTCAAAAAAAAACTTTAAAAAAATCGCAACACCATTTATACACCTTAAAAACATCAATTTCTCATTGAGAAATAAATCTAACCAAAAAAGTACATGATTACTTAATACATAGAAAACCACAAAACATATTGCGAAATACCGTAAAATATCTACATTAACAGAGGGGTATACCATTTTCATGAATTGGAAGATTGTAAAGGTATTAATTCTCCACAAATCAATCTATAGAGTCAATGCAATCCCAATCAAAACCTAGCAGGAATGTGTGTGTGTGTGTGTGTGTGTGTGTGTGTGTGTGTGTCAACAAGTTGACTCTAAAGTTTATATGGAAATACAAAAGACCAAGAATAGCCAAGATACTCTTGAAGAAGAGAAAAGTTGGAGGACTTCTAGCACCAGATATTAAGACAGTGTTGTTTTAGTACAAGGGTGGACCAGTAGAATAAAATAAAGATCCCTGAAACAGGTCCACACAAAAATGGCCACTTGATTTTTGACACAGATATTGCTGCTTTGCTCTAAGGAGAAAAGCATGGTCTTCTCAATAAATGATGCTGGGTTGATTGGATGTTCACATGGAAAAAAGGTATCTTGATCCCTACTTCACATCACACACAGAAATAAGTTTCAGCTAGAATATAAATCTAAAAAGAAAAAGGTATAACAACTAGAAGGAAACATTGAGATATCTTCATAAGTTTGGGGTAGGCAAATTTCCTTAAACAGGACACAAAAATCACTAACCATAATGGAACCAACTTGATAAATTATTCTCCATTAAAATAAAGAACTTCAGTTTATCAAAAGTCACCATCAGGAAAGGGAAAAGCAAAGCTACAGAGTTGGAGCAGATATTTGCAATACATAGGGATGGCATCCATAATATAGAAAGAACTCTTACAGATCGATACAAAAAAGATGGACAGTCCAATAGAAAATGGGCAAGAGACTTGAACAGGCACTTCACAAATAAGGCTTTCCACATGGCCTGTGAACGTACGGGAAGGTGTTCAATATCTTGTCACTAGGAAAATGCAAAAGCTACTAGAAGCTAAAATGAAAAGGCCAACTAAATATGGTAGGGATATGAAGCACATAGCACTTTCATACCCAGCTGGTAAGAGTGTCCATTGGCAGAATCACTTTGGAAAATTTTATGACAGGATCAGTTAAAGCTGAACATATTCAGCCCCTATGGCCCAGCATTTCCATCTCTGGGCACGTGTCCAACGCGAAAAGCATACATTATGTTCCAAAAGACACACACAAGGATTTTCACCACGGCA
Organism: Panthera onca; assembly: GCF_046562875.1. Taxonomy (NCBI): domain Eukaryota; kingdom Metazoa; phylum Chordata; class Mammalia; order Carnivora; family Felidae; genus Panthera; species Panthera onca. The sequence continues at coordinate 52,407,543 of NC_138352.1, read as the reverse complement.
CTATAGTCAGCAGCTCCAAACTGAGAGCCTCAGATGCCCATCAGCAACAAACTAGATCAATAAGGGATGGTCTATTCATATGATAGCGTACTACACAATGCAAAGGAACAAACCAAACTACAACTGTAAGAGACAACACAGATGAATCTTGGGCAGTGGGAGTGGGAGGAGACAGAGACAGACAAAGCAGAGAACAGAGAACCAAGGTCACAAGGCGCTGGGCAACCAGGGGGAGAAGGAGAACAGCCATGGGAGGAGAGGCGGCTGGGTGCTTGGAGCAGTGTCAGGTAGGTGGTGATGGATGGAAACAGGCCACCTCCCTCTTCCATCACCCCCACCTCTCAGGAGGAGTGACACCCCACTCACTGCTCGGTGAGCAGTATTTAGGGAGGAATTAAAGCACAGAGCCAACAGCCCACAGGTGAGGGGCAAAGAGGACATGGAGAATTTGGCAAAAGGCAGAAAGCAGAGGTAGGGGGGAGCAGCCGGGACTCTTGGGGTGAGGGCTAAAGCTTAAAACCCCAGTATGGGGGCGCCTGGGTGGCTCAGTCGGTTAAGTGGCCGACTTCGGCTCAGGTCATGATCTCGCGGTCCATGGGTTCGTGCCCCGCGTCGGGCTCTGTGTTGACAGCTCAGAGCCTGGAGCCTGTTTCAGATTCTGTGTCTCCCTCTTTCTCTGACCCTCCCCTGTTCATGATCTCTCTCTGTCTCAAAAATAAATAAATGTTAAAAAAAAAAAAAAAAAAAACCCAGTATGGTTTTTCACGTGGGAGGGGAAGACGGAGTCTGGAAGTCGGGAGAGCTCAAGACCCCAGGTGATCACCCTGGGGTTTCATGTGAAGCGAGCAGGGGGAGATTAGATGTGGTGTAGGGCCATCTGCTCCGCGGACTCCCCTCACCCCTTCCTGCGCTGGTGCAGGGCTGCTGGGCTGCCGAAAATCAGCCTCTCTCAGCCGGACACGACACAGACACGTGGAGAAGGTCAGTGGCCCAATGTGGAGATGGCTGGAGGAGGCCAAGAAGAATCACCCCACTGATATCCAGAGGCTTGAAGGAGAGACACCCCCCCCCCCACCTCCCTCCCAAGTCTTTGGGTGGAAGGACTGTGACCTTCAAAGAGCCAAGGGGTTAGACGCAGGCCACAGGCTCCAAGGAGAGTCAGCAAGCCCTGGGGAGCGGGGAACGAGTGACCGGCTGCCTTGCAAATCAGGGGCCGGCTCTGGGGAAGCCGACACTAAAGAACAGGGGGCTTCTGCTTCCCACTCCCCAGGGCTGGCGGAGGACAAGGACGACAGTGGTTCCTTTTGCCTCGCACAATTTGGAAATCCCGATCCTCTTGCAGCCTTTGCTTATGCTGTTTCCCTGTAGGTCTGGCCTGTCTGGAGGCACATGGTGCAAGACCGGACCTTTCACGGAGCTGTCACCAGCACGGCCCCAGTTGGTCAGCAGCAAAACCACGGGAGACAACGTCCTATTGCCTCAAGTACACGGATGAGCCTCTATCACAGGCCCAAGGCACACGGCTGGGAAGCCATGGGAGTGGGCGGCCTTGGGAGGGGGGGACGGGGCGGGGGAGGCGGGGGGAGCTGTAGGGAAGAGGCAGCGTCCTAGGTGAGAGTAGGCAGGAGGGCCCAAAGCACGCTCTGCCCCTGCGGTTAGGGGGTAATCTGTTCGGTGTGGGGGTGAGGGGGGCGGCAGGGGTGGGCGCAGCCCTGAAGAGAGCAAGCCTTCCTGGATGCCTTCATCAGGCTGTCCCTAGTCTCATCCCTATCCCCCCACCCTCCCCAAATCTAGACCACACCAGCCCTCCAACCTGAGCGAGCGAGAGCGGGGCGCCTGCTCTGCCTGTACCCCATGCAGCTGGCTGACAACGAAGCGGCAGGGGTGGGGGCTCCTCTGGGTCTCTCCTAAGGAGTCCTGTGTGGGCTTCGCACAGGGGAGGCGAGGCGCTCACTAGCACTTTGTGAGTCAGCCTGAGAAGACCCCAATTGTAGGGCTGACCTGTCCTGGCTGCCCTGGCCAGGAACCCCCAAAAGGAGTGGAATGACAAGCCCACTTCCCTGACCGGTCCCAGCCAGGGAAGCCGGGGACTGGGGAAGGAGAGGCGGTGGCGGGGCAGAGGGCCCGTCCTTTACGGGAGTCCTGGCCCCCACGGGACCTGAGCCTGTCAGGACTGAAGGCTGACGCCCCTCTCAGCACTGACCTGAGCAGACACGGGCTCCTCAGGGGGGAGGTAGGAAGCCTCCCCCCCGTCTTCAGGCGTGTTTGTGGGGAAAGCGTGGCCTTGTGGGAAAGGGGAGCAGGTGTTTACCTGGTCAGGAGAAGCTTGGGTGAAGTTCAGATTTAGCTACTTAACGCACACCACGAGGGAGAGACACGCTGTTTATTCCTGTGCTGCAGCCCCAAACCTCCCGGGCATGGCAGAGCGGGGGGGTGGGGGGTGGTGGGGGTGGTGGCAGGCAGGGACAGAGAAGGCCGAGGGTCTGGGTCTTCAACTCCCCTGGAGAATCCGCAACCCCTCCTGGCCTCGCCCCACTCCTCCCATCAAACCTTTTTCAGTGGGAGGCCCCTGGGTTCCTGTCCCAGCCTGTCTGTGCAGACAGGAGAGATGAGGGTTCAGAGGACAGAGACACGGAGGGAGACAGAGACGGGACAAGAGGGCGGAAGTAGGGTGATGGAGCCAGAGGAGGGGGCGAGGGAGAAGCTTCCAGAAGGGGCTTGGGCGGGGGCCTTGGGAGGGGGGGCAGAGCTCCTGGCCCCTGCACACGGCCCAGAACCAGCTACGGTGTACTCTGGGAGGTGGGGGCTTGTCGGCTCTCCCCCCCACCCCCCCACTCTTGTCAAGCTCCTTGATTATTTTTTCCTGTCAGCTCTGCCTCCCGGGGCTGCCTCCCGCCCAGGATGTAAGGCAGGCAGCAGCTTATCTGACCCAGCCTAGCCCTGGGGGAGCTCCTGCTCTTGGGGGGGGGGGCCTGGATGATGGGAGCCAGAGAGACCAAAGAGACAGCTCCCACCCCCCATCCTAGGAGCCCGAGAGGCCCCCTTCCCGCCCCCAGTTTCCCAGCCTCTCCTCTGAGAGCAGGCCTGAGCCTTCTGGGATGCAGCCAGATCCCCGCCGGAGGGTGGGCTGTGGGAGGGATCAGTAGGCCGTATTCACTGTTCTACAGGTCCCATCCCCCATGCAGGGTGAGCCAGGCTCCTGCCTCCTCCGGCTTCCCCTCCCTGCGTCCAGGGTCTGCCTGCCCGAGGGAGACAAGAGTAATGGACACAGCCAGGGCCTGACCCAAGAGCCTTGGCTCTGGGCCCAGCACTAAGAACACTGTCCGTAAATATTTGGGGAGTGAACGGTACCCGCCCCTCCGCACACAGCCAACTCTTTTCCTGCAGCCACAGAAGGCTTACGGGAGCGGGAGGCCACGGTGTCCATCCCTCTGCCTCAGATCCGCCATCAGGGATCTGCTAGGCCCTCGAGCGGGTCTGGCCACAGACAGGAACCCCATCTTCTTCGTCACCCACGGTGGTACCATTTCAGCCACGCCCCTGCCTCTATGCTCACCAGAGTCTGGCCCAGCCGGGAAACCCCAAGCCTTTACTCTTTCGACTCCAAAATCCTTTGTTGATGGGTGTTCTTTCTGAAATCTAGCTTCTGGGAGCCCTTGACTTGGCGTTGGGATGGAAGTGACTCCTGTTCTGGCCTTTGGAGAATAAACTTCGGTCCTCGCCCTGCTCTACCGTGTCTCTTTCTGGAAGAGCTGTCTACCGGCCGTCACCCTGGCTAGAAGGGCTGAGTGCTGCTGGGAGGATGCCCTGAGACTCCGTGGGGGGTCCCCTTCCCTGCCCCACTGGGAGCGGGAGCCTGGAGGGGGACACACAGCCCTCAACCTTGCCTGTGACCTTTCCACCCTCCCGTGGCCTCTGTCTTTTGAAGGACATCTCTGGACAACTCCCACACCAGGCAGCTGTGAATTTACCTGCTGTAGCGGGATGGCTGAAGAGTCTCAGGGGTGCTCCCTGTCCCAGTTCCTAGGACCTCAGGAGAGGCCGTGGATGCAGGGCTGCTCTGGGCTGGGCTGGGGGACCGGAGCGCTGGAGTCAGGGCTGGGAAGGCCTCCACGTGCACTTTTCCAACCTTGCTCCCGTGTCTATGGCTCGATATCTAACCTCGTTCCATGAGCCTGCCTTGGCCCACTGTCGCGTTGTGTAATATCAGGCAAGTCATTGCAGGGCTCTAGAGCTCAGTTTCCTCATCTGTAAAATGGAGGCAATAATATCACCTGCTTCATACGATTGCTTTAAGGATCAGATGAGATCATGCAGGCGGGGCACTTAGCACGGGCTAGAGACTAAGGACACAATAAACATGAACCATTATGACTGAGGCTTTTAAGACTTAAAGGCCAAGTTCTCCAAGTTCTCTCGGCCCTGAGCTCTAGGTGTGCTTCTCACGGCCTGGGGGAGGGAGGCTCTGTGGGAAATAATGTGTTCTGAGGCCACACAGACTCCCGCTCCAGCCTGGCTCTGATCAGGTCAACTTGCTCCTACCCACTATTTTTCTCCGCCCGCCAGGCTCTTGTGTGTCTCTAGATCTGGTGCCTTCCCCGGACCCCCTCCAGCCTTGCCAGGCTGGTGCCCATCCCCCTTCCAGGAAAAGGGACATAAGCACAGCTGGGATGAATGACAGTCCCTAGCATCCTCTCCGGAAGCACCAGGGTGGTGGGGAGCTCCTGTCTGGGTCAGGGAGGGTCTGGGAATTCCTAGGGCTCGGGTGGGGGAGCCCAGGGAGGAGGGAAGCACACCTTCCAGGAGCCAAAGAGAGGTGAGGCAGGATGGTGTTCCCCACCCCTTCCACAGTGAAGGCCACGTTCAGACCCCTGCCACCCTGCCTGCACACTTAGTGGGTGAGAAGTGGTATCTCATTGTGGGTTTGATTTGCATCTCCCTGATGACTACATCTCCTTAAGTGCTCATCTGGCCTTTTGTGTATCTTCTTTGCAGAAAAGTTTATTCACATGCGTTTTAACCACTTCGTTGGCCCCAGGTCACTAGGCTGTCCTTCCTCCTTCCCTTCTCCCCCCCACCGCAGCCTGTTCTCCCTCTAAGCCCAGCTCTAGCCAGGCCCTCCCCCCTGCTTGAAGCTTCAATGGCTCCCCATTGCTTATGGCCAAACTTGCCATACTGTGTTCTGTGAAAAGCATTTTGGGAAAAGCAAAGAGACGTTCCTCTGGAAATGGTTCTGTGGTTAAACTATGGCCATCATTTTGGGAGATGCCACAACACTCAGACGTGGTCCAAGCTTGCCAATCAATGCGTGTTAGCTCAGAGAATTCCCAAAGCTAAACCAACAAACAAACATAAACAATCCCCTCCCGGACCCAGAATTTCCCCCAATGAATATGATGTTAGATTCACACCCTGCCTGTGTTTCCTTTTTCTTTACAATTTATTGAGATACAATTCGTGTATCATAAAGGTTCAGTCATACTGTAATGTGTATTAACGCTTCATTCCTTTTTGTGGCCAAGTAATAGTCCCCTGTGTGGATGTGATCCATTTTATTTGTTCATCAGTTGGCGGACATTTGGGTGAGTTTTACTTTGGGGCTGTTACGAATAATGCTGCCACGAACAGTCACGTACAAGTTTTTGTGCAGACATATGTGTTCATCTCTCCTGGGTATATACCAGGGAGTGGAATTGCTGGGTCAAATGGTGAGTCTATGTTTAGCTCTTTGAGAAAATGCCAGACTATTTTTTGAGGCAATCACATCATTTAACGTTCCCACCAGCCATGCCCAAGGGCTCCGAATTCTCTGCGCCTTCACCGACACTTATTTATTTGACTTTTTGGTTCAAGCCATCCTCGGGAGTATAAAGTGATATCTCATTGTGGGTTTTTTTTTTTTTAAGTGTCTATTTATTTTTGAGAGAGAGGCAGACAGAATGCGAGTGGGGGAGGGCAGAGAGGGAGAGAGGGAGACACAGAATCTGAAGCAGGCTCCAGGCTCTGAGCTGTCAGCGCAGAGCCCAACACGGGGCTCGATCTCATGAACTGTGAGATCATGGCCTGAGCCAAAGTCGGACGCTTAAACGACTGAGCCACCCAGGTGCCCCTCACTGTGGTTTTGATTTGCATTTCCCTAATGATTAGTGATGTTGAGCATCTTTTTATAGGCTTGTTGGCCATCTGTATGTCTTGTTTAGAAAAATTTCTATTCAGATCCTTTGCCCATTAAAAAAATTTTTTTAAGTTTATTTATTTATTTTGAGAGAGAGAGAGAAAGAGGGAGAGAGAACATCCACGCACAGAGAGAGAGAGGGAGAGAGAGAGAATCCCAAGCAGCCTCTGCACCATCAGCACGGAGCCCAATGCTAGGCTCGAACTCACAAACTGAGATCATGACTTGAGCCGTAATCAAGAGTTGGCCACTTAACCAATGAGCCACCCAGGCGCCCCAATCCTTTGCCCATTTTTAAGCTTGCCTTTTTATTATTGGGTTGTAAGAGTTCTTTATATATTCTAGAAACCAATCTCTTATCAGATTTATGATTTAGAAATATTTTATTCCATTCTATGGTTTATCTTTTTGCTTTCGTGAAGGGGTCCTTTGAAGCACAGAAGTTTTAAATTGTGATGAAGTTCAGTGTCTTAGTCCGTTCGGGCTCCTGCGACAAAATACCACAGAGTGGGTAGATTATAAACAACAGACGTTTATTCTGGAGGCTGGAAGTCAAAGATCAGGGCACAACAACAGTCAGGTGAGGATGCTCTTCAGGTTGCAGACTTTTCCCTGTATCCTCACATGAGGCTGGGGGGTTCTGGGGAGCTTCTTTTTATAAGGGCACTGATCCCAATCCGGAAGCTCTGACCTCCCGACCTAATCACCCCTCAAAGGCCCCACCTCCACCTTGGAGATCAGCACTGTCACATACAGATGTGGTGGGGAGGGGGACGGGCCTAAACATTGAGACCACGGCATTGGGTTTGCCTATATTTTCTTTTGCTGCTTCCCTTGGTCACATCTGAGAATCCATTGCCAAATCCAAGATCACGAAGATTTACCCCTCTGCTTTCTTCTAAGAGTTTTTGGTTTAGCTCTTGTATTTAGATCGTTGATCCGTTTTGAGTTAATTTTTGTACCTGATCTGAAGTAGGGGTCCAGCTTTATTCTTTTGCAGGTGGACATCCAGTCATCCTGTCCTCTCCCCCATCCCCCACCCCTTAAATATTTATATATATATATTTTTTTAATTTTTATTTTTTTTAACGTTTATTTTTGAGACAGAGAGAGACAGAGCATGAACGGGGGAGGGGCAGAGAGAGAGGGAGACAGGCTCCAGGCTCTGAGCCGTCAGCCCAGAGCCCGACGCGGGGCTCGAACTCACAGACCGCAAGATTGTGTCCTGAGTTGAAGTCGGACGCCTAACCGACTGAGCCACCCAGGCGCCCCTATTTTTTAATTTTTAAATTTTATTTATTTTTGAGGGAGAGAGAGAGAGAGAGAGAGAGAGAGAGAGAGAGAGAATGTGAGCGGAGGAGGGGCAGAGAGAGAGAGGAAGACACAGAATCCGAAGCAGGTTCCAGGCTCTGGGCTGTCAGCCCAGAGCCCACCGCGGGGCTCGAACTTGCGTACCACGAGATCATGACCTGAGCCGGAGTCGGACGCTTAATTGACTGAGCCACCCGGGTGCCCTGAAATATTTATAAAACATCCAGTAGCGGCTCATGGAATTCTGGGGAGCAGCAGTTGGGAAATGCCAACCTACAGGATCAGATCCAAGTTTCTTAGCCTGACCAAAGCCGCTCACCATCTGCACCCAACTTACCTCTTCCCGCTTAGTCTGGACGGGTCTCTTGGTGCTCCTCGGCAGTACTGGATTTTCCCGCCTCTGTATCTAAGCACACGCTGTTCTGATGCTTCCCCCCACCCCTACCCCTGCACCCACACAGCAGCCCCCTTTGTCTGCTGGAGTTCGCTCGCCTTCTAAGGAACGGGAAGAGCTAAGACTCGTTGGGCGCCTGCTGTGTACTATTTCCCTAAGCAACTTATTTGTATTATCCCATTTAATTTTTACAATAACCCTATGAAGTATATCCTCCTATCATCTCCATCTTACAGATGAGGAAGTTCCAAGTTCAACGTGAGTAAGTCTCTTGCCCAGGGTTACTCAGTGAGCAGGTCATGGAGGGAGAATCTGAACCCAGGCCATCTGACCCCAGAGTCCCTGCTCAAGAGGGGGACCCGTCACTATCCCCCCACAAGCTTTGCCGATTGCCGCCACTCTGCCCCCGGCCTCATTAGTACCAAAGTATATTTCTCGGGATCTACGATGTATTTCGCTGAGATAACAAATTAGCGAGTGAGTAAAAGAATGAATAGAACTGCATTGTCAGAGCTGGAAGGGACCCAAGCGATGGTGCACATTCCAGGATAACAGCTTGATCTGACGGATAGGGACGTTCTGAGACTCGTCCAGGGTCACGAGGCGGGGCAGAAACCGTGTCCGGACCCGGCCTCTTCACCTCCAGCCTCGCAGTTTGGACGGCACACCTGCTGTACCTCCTTTCGACACACATTTATTGAGCGCCTTCTCTGTGCGAGGCCCCAGTCTGAGCTCCATCCGAGACAAACAGGATGAGACCCCTGGGATCTCTATCTCTCCTCCCAGGACAGGGGGGGCTTAGGCCTGGCAGGGCTCCTCCTGGGCTTCAAGACCCTCCTGGTCCACCCCCCCTTCCCCCATGTAGGGCCATCCCTGGGCTCCGGCCCAGCTTTCTCTGTTCTCTTGCAGGGAGAAGGCTCAAAGGGAGGCGGCAGTTGGCCAGGGGCACAGGGCGGGCCGGGAGGAAGGACCCTGGGTCCGGTTCATTTCCTGGCACCCTTGTTTGCCGCGTGCCCCTGGCTTCTGGTGGCTGTTTCCACCCCACCCACAGCCTCCCTGGATGCAGGGGCAGCTGGCCAGAGTCTGGAATTCTCCCACCATCCTCGGCCCGGCCCTCCCCTCAGAGCCCAGCAGATCAGGACTAGAATCCTGCTCCCCTCTGGAATGGTGTGACCTTGGGCATGTCGCTTTGTCAGTCCGGGCCTTAGCTTCCTTCTGGAAAAGCAGATTACAGGACTGACCTCACAGGCTCCTCATGAAAAATAAAGGTCGCAATCTACATAAAGAGCTTGGCGCAATGAGACTCCCCGTGAAACCTGTCACCCCTTTTCTCAGCCTAGCTCTCCCCATTTTCCTCCTCCAGGAAGAATTCCAGGATGCCCACTCTCCACCGGTCCCCATCTCTGTGTTGGAGTCCCACTCTGAGCCCCGGGGAAGGCCAGCCAGGCTCCTCTGTGATGGGGGTTCCCCAGGGGCTGATACCTCCACTAGCTCTTGGGGGTCCATTTCCCAGGCACAGAAACGTCCACGCACCGCAATGAATGGAGCCGAAGGGAACCCACAAAGGAGCACTGCGATTTGTTTGATGGACCAGAGAAGCTTCAATCTGAGGCATATCACTGACCTCCACTCCCAGCAGAGCAGTGTCGTAGGAGCTATGGGCAGGGTGGAGAGAGAGGGGGGCGGTCTGGGCTTGCCTTCTCTGAGAGTCAGGGCTGTTGGGAGCCCTGTCATCACCCCCCACCCCCAACCATCTCAATAAAAAAAAATAACATTTATTGGCCTGTTTACTCTGCGGCGGGCCCTGTGCACGTTCTTATCTACTCTCCGCAACGACTCTAGGGTTAGAGTGCAGTTATTAGCTCCAGTGCGGACAGAGAGACTGAGTCACAGAGAGCTTAAGCAACTTCGCCCCAGCTAATAAGTGACATATGGCCCAATATGGCGAGCGCTCTATCCGAGGGAAAAACAGGGCTGTGCCAGAGCAGAAAGCATCCGTTGAGGCCCGGGTTGCTGGGAGTGGGCCTCGATTGACCTTGATGGAAGGGGAGCTGTCGATGGGCAGGGAGATGCTGGCATGTTGCTTTCAGGCACTCCGGGCAAAGGTCTCGAGAAAGGGGCGAGCAGGATTTGGGGGATGATCTCCCTCCCCCACGGGCTGGAGCCAGGGGGAAAGGATGGGAGTGGGGGGTGCAAGGACCAAAGGGAAGCAGGTGGTCGTGGAGGAACCTCAAGCCCCGGGCTGAGCAGCGAGTTGTCTAAGGTTAGTTTTGAATAGGGTCAGGGTAGTAAAGCCCGGGGGCCAGGTAATGATTGTCCAAGGGAAGAGAAGGGAAGGGCACAGGGGGTGGTCCCATGCCAGGCGCCTCAGGTATGATCTCAGTTATGTCCCAACTATTCCCAGAGTTGGGCATGACCGTCACCTCTTTGCAAAGAAATGAGGGTCAGAGATGACTAAAGGTGAGTCAGAGGCTGATGCGCGTTGGGGTAGGGGCTCCACTGCCCGGCACACTGGCAGCAAGGACAGCTGTGCATTGTTCGGACGTCTAAGGGTGTCTGTGGGGGCAGAGAAGAGGGTAGGCAGGGAATGAATGAAGCGGGGGCCTCTGGGGTGGTAACCAAGAGAGTTAGAACAAGAAGGGGGCCAGAGGGAAGAAAGGACAGAGCTGAGGCCTGGAGTCCAGGGTGCAGGTGGTGAGAGACCCTGGGAACTATCTCAGGGGAGCCTGCTGCGGGCCAAGCCTGACCCCAAGGAGCCCGGTTGACATCCAAGCTGAGGCTAGTGCTTCTGGGGAAAGGCCTCTAGGATCTTCCCTCTGCCGGAAGGTTTGGAGCGCGCCACTTTGGGGGGCCCTCCCGGACTCTGGCCTTGTGTGCCTCCACCCCTGTCCCGGGGCCTCTGGCAGATCGCCGAACATACCTCCACCTAGGAGGCCCCGGAGGTCCCGCGGACTCGCCAGCTACTGGCTACTGACCTCTCCCCGCATCCCCTGCACCGACGCGCCACCAGCTCCTGCCCCCGCCCCCATCCACGTATCTCTCACGTCCATGTACATCTCTGAAGCAGGGCAGGTCCTCATCCTTTCTCGGGTCCATCCCTGCATCCGCCCCGGATCGGTCTTTTGAAGCCGCAAAGGCTCTCGGCTCACTCCCAGGGGTGAGTGAACCCAGCTGTTGCCTTCAGTTCCAAGGCCGGCAAGCCGAAGACTTTCCTGAGCGTGTCCCTTGCAGCCTCTGTGATTGCTGCCCGGCTGCCCCGCCCGTGGCCCCTCGCTGGGCCCGTGTCCCTGTGCACATCTGGTTGTCTCCCCCCACCCCACCCCCCACACCGTACCCCTGAGTTCCATCTCATTCGGCAGTCCAGATGGGCTGTGCCCGCGCTCCGCCTCCGAGCCACGGTCAGGAGTGCTGCCCAGAGCAGTTCTGCCACCGAGGAGTGGCTGTGACGTCCCCCAAGCCCTTACAACTCTTCTTCCCATCAGAGGATCCCAGGACAAGGCAGGGAAGGGACCTCCAGAGGGAAAAGCCCAAGACTCGGGGGCACTGTTTTGCAGGAAAGTGAAATCCCTTCTTCACTGCCCATCATGCTAACTGGGAACCAGTAAGGACAGTGCCAGGGGCCTGCCTGACACCCCCCTCCATTAAATCATTCTCTGTCCCAGCCCTGGCCTCTTCCCTCCCTCCCCCTACCTTCCTGCTGCCTGAATCATTTATAACCCAGGGCCCTGGGCTCTGTGGGAGATGCGGTAACATCCTGCCCCATCCCTGCCAGGGAGCCCACGTGCTACCCTGCCAGGTGAGCTCCCTGCCTTTTAATAAGAACGTTCGGGAGACAAGGCCTTAGGGCAACAGGAAGGTTGCATCATGGTGAGAATTTCTGTGATCCTGGCAGGAAAGGAGAGCGCCCGTTATGAGGAGGGGAATTTCTGGTGCCTCCCAGGTCAAACTCCAGAGGGGTGCTCTGCCTTGCACATCAGGCTCGGGGTCCTGAGAGCAGAATTTGTTCCCGTCCCCACCCCCACCCCGTGCCCCCTAGCTCACCAAAACTTGCAAGCGCATTTCAGATCAGGGGCAGCTGGCGTCACTGCCCTTCCACTCACGGGTGAGGTCCGCAGTGAGGGCTGGGGGGTGGAGTGCTTGGATGAGGGGCACAGGCAGGGAGAAGGCTGCAACCTGTGTTACTCAGGGCCCGGCTGGGTCTGCAGTGGGTGGGGAGGAGGAAGTGAGTCAGTGGGCACAGCAATTCATGCTTCAGAATTCTGACTTTCCTTTTCAACCCACTGAGCCAAGACATTTGTCCCAACAGGATCCCAGGGTGGGGGAGGGGACAGGAGCAAGAGGATATTTACGAGACCGAGCTGGCCTCCCACTCACCTCTACTGTGTTCTCTGATTTAGGCCCATACGGAGCATGTGGCCAACTGATTTCAGCTGGACACACGGTGGCTGAAGACGCACTACCGCGTGTGAGTGACCGTCACAGGTGCTGGGAATACAAGCGTAATCAACAAGGCAGCACAACTATCTTGTAGTGAGCGACTTCTGGGCCTCAGCTCTACTGTTTTCCACCAAACCTGTGCGTCGGGTTTCTATAATCACACTGCAAGCCCAGACTGGAAGTCACCGTAAGGCCTGGAAGATTCAAGAGTGACTGCGTGGCACCCCCATTGCCCGTCCACCCCCCCCCCCTCCCCAGCCCTAAAATACAATATGGTACAGACTTAGGCTGTTTACATTTGAGAGCTCTCTGAATGTGGGGTCAAGGTGAAAGCTCGAATAGGGGGTCAAGGTGAAGGCCTCCCTGGAAGATGTTCTGGTTCGTCTCTGACACCCCTGGAGGTTCTCAGCTCTGTGCCAGGCCATCGTAGGTTGTCAACGAATGTTTGAGGCTGACAGATTCTGAGCCGGGGACCAGGCGCCTGCCGGTATCTAGGTCACAGGAGAAAGGAAATCTGATAAACCCATTCATGCTTCACGGCTCCTCCCTCCCTCCTCAGTAATTTGCATTTCCAATTCAGATCAGAGATAGAGACCTGAGTCTTAATTCAATAGCAGAGATCTCATCCACTTAGTTCAACAAATATTAGGAGCCTTAGGACACACGGGATGCCGGCGAGGGAATAATGAGAGATCTCCTCCAGCCCTTTCGTTGCACAGATGGGGAAATCGAGGCTCGGAGGAGGAAAGTAACTTGCCCAAGGTGAGAAGGCCGAAAAGAGCCTGCACTCAACACACACAAATGGCACCCCAGTTCTGCTCCACCTCTCTCCCCAGCTGCCTGTGCACACCCCATCTGCGTGCTGACCTTCCTGTGAGGACTGAGCAAGCCTGGGGCTCTGGGCGAGCGAGATGGGGTCGGGGGCGGTCACCCAGAGGAAGGCTAGCGCAAACCCAGCAAGCGCTAAATAAACCGAGGCACCTTTATAGAATCTTGACGTTGTCATTGTTGCGACTGAGGAAATTTCACCCCAAACCAGGCCCCGGCTCTTCTGCCCTCTTCTGTCCCGAGGCCCCCATCTTGCTAGTCCTTCCCTTCTCCCTTGTCCAGATACTCCTCCTCCAAGAAGCCTCCCTGCCTTTACAGCACAACCCAGAGTTGGCTTGTTGCCAGGCTCCCCCAGAGGCAGACGGACCCCACCCAAGGTTTTGCTTGATCTCAAGACTGATGACGCCACACACACGCCAAGAGGGCATGAAAAGGTTTGTTATTTACATAATTGAGGTCTCTGGGGGAGAGCAGGGCTGGCGTGTGGAGCAAGGTCTGAACCAGCCAGGGAGAGCAAGGAAAGGAGATTGCCTTCTTGTGGTTGGGGAGTGAGATCAAAGTGAGCGTTTGAGCAGAGAAGGCCTGACGGAGTTCGAATCCTCCATGGATGCCAAAGGAGGGAACACAGCCCCCCAGTTTTATTATCAGCTTGTCCAGGTGTGGGGCAAAGGGGAAGAGGGAGAGGGGGTGCTTGCAAGCTGTCAGCAGCCAATCAAAAACAGGACTCCGAGGGGAGCCTGGGGGGGGGGGGGAGGGCTCCGTCGGTTAAGCATCCCACTTTGACTCAGGTCATGATCTCACTGTTTGTGAGTGTGAGCCCTGCCTCGGGCTCACTGCTTGTCAGTACAGAGCCTACTTCCGATCCTCTGTCTCCCGTTCTCTCTCTGTCCCTCCCCTGCTTGCTCTCTCTCTCTCTGTCTCAAAAATAAATAAACATTTAAAAAAGTTTAAAAAATGGACTCTGGGTCCTCCTGAGGCATGTCATTCATGTGTCTCTGTTTTTCTCTACCTTTGTAGCTACTAGGGCCCCTTCTCCACAGAGCAGAGCCGACACGATAAAGTCAACTGACGAATGAGACGAAGCCGTGGATGACACATCACTGGAACCAGAGGACTTCAGAACTTTGTCATGAACTTACGGTTTCCCTTTCTGCATCTCTCTAGCCCAGAGACCCTTCCAGTGTCCACGTCTCCCTCCATCCCTGCTCTGTCTCCCCCAGACCTATCTGACACTCCCCCACATTCCTTAGCTGGAGTTCCCCCCCCCCCCCAGGCGCCCTGCTCTGGCTCCCACATTCCCTCAGGATACTCCCCTAGAGTGGAAACACCATCCCTCCTCCCTTTCCTGCTCCCAGCCCTGGGATCGGACATGCTGGTCATTCCTGTTTGGGATGGCCAAAGAGATAATGCCTAGCATAGAGCCCATCTGTCATCACAGGACGCTCAAAGCTGTGTCAGGTGGGACCCCTGCCCACACTAAGCGGCCACCCTGGCCCCTGCTCTCCTGGCCCTGGACGTCTCCCCTCCTCCAGGAATGCAGTGGAGGACCCAGTAGCCAGCCCAAAGGGGAACAAGGTAACTGGTCAACTTCCATCCCGGTCAGCTTCTTGTTCCTTGACCTTAGATGGCCCTGTGGACGCTAGACTAGAAGGCAGACTACGGGGAGAGGCTGGGTGGCTCTGGGAGTCACAGCCCGGGAACAGATGCTGTCCTAAGGGCAGACAGGGATGGATGTCGTCTCGCAGAACATCACAGAGAATGCTGTTACTGCAGCTGCTTTCATTTAGATGCATCTGGCTGTCTGACCAACATCTGCCTGGGACTCGTCTCTTAAAGACATAGGTATGGTCAGGGGCTTCCGGTCCTAGCTCCGACTCAAATGAGCTGTGTGACCTTGGACATCCAGACTCCCTCATAAGTCAAGTGAGGATGATAATCCTGATTTCACAGAGAGGCCAGGAGGGTGAAATAAAAGTCTGCATGTGAAATGATTCATAAACTATAACGTGCAAGCCCCTTTCCAGCCTCTGAATCTGATTTTGTACTCCCAGCTCTTTATTCCTCTCCTTAAAGAGGGGTCCAAATTGTACAGGCTTCAGGCTCCCCCCCCCCCCCCCCGGCCAAACCTAGAGCTGCCCCAAGTATTGTACAAATGTTAATGATTAGCATAAGTGGTCAAGGAGGACTCTGAGGCCAGATAATATAGGATTAAAATCCGAGCTGTGTGGTCTTCACCAAGTTGCTTAACCTCTCTGAGCCTCGGTTGCCTCATCTTAAAACAGATAATCTTCGAAGATTGTTGCGAAGCTTTAATCTAATAATCTTTGTAGGGGCACCTGGGTGGCTCAGTCGGTTAAGCGTCCGACTTCAGCTCAGGTCACGATCTCACCGTTCCTGAGTTCGAGCCCCGCGTCGGGCTCTGGGCTGATGGCTCGGAGCTTGGAGCCTGCTTCCGATTCTGTGTCTCCCTCTCTGTCTGCCCCTCCCCCGTTCATGCTCTGTCTCTCTCTGTCCCAAAAATAAATAAATGTTAAAAAAAAACTTTAATAATCTTTGTAAAGCACTTAGCATAGTTCCTGCTGCATGAGCATTTGCTACATAGTAGTTTTCTTCTTACTATTATAAACTCTCAGAGATAGGCCCTCTAAGTCAAATTTCAAGAGAGCGAGTGCTGAGGCCTGAATTTCTGGGCCAAAATAAGAACGTTCCTTCAGCCTGGAGAAAAGAATGCTCAGCGGAAGTGGGTCTTTGTGCTTCAATATGAGAAATCTGAGTCAGATTCAAGAAAGTAGATAGTGACCTCTTGAAGTTCCCTTTCGGTTAGATTCTTCTGAGGATAACGAGACCTTTGGGCCCCGCCCACCTACCTCCACCTGGCACCACCCATCACGCACCTATGGGGGCTCCGTCCCCGCCCAGTCTCCAAACACTCCGTCTGAGCCCGGGTAGGAGAAGGAGACCTTTGGGATTCTGCTGGGCTGGGCCCTGAAGGCAGGAGTGGATGAGATACGTGTACGGTCTGGGCCCAGCTCCCTGGCCACACAGTGCATTCTAAGGAGAAGGGACTCATTTCCACCCCGACGAGCTTATAAGGGAGACGAGAAGGCTCAGCCCTTTGGAGGAACTGCTGTCTTGTGGCTTTACTACAACTAGCAATGCTTGGTTATTACCACTGCTAAATATCCGTCTGGCTTTGCTGAGGGACCACTCCCACCCGGATCAGGGTGGGCGAGGGCGGGTAGGCAAGAGAACTCAATCTCGACAAGGACAGCGAAGGGCCTGGGTGCGAGGAAGAACGCCCAGAGACCGCCAGCCGCCTCTCGGGGACTCACAGCGCCGCGGAGGCGAGCCGGGCGCATTCCAGCCAGCGGCGCGCGGACGTCGGTTCCCAGATACGCCAACGCCGGGGCTCTCCAGCCGGGCCCGCAGAGGTGGCCGCGCCTGGAACTGCCTTTCCAGCAGCAGTAGCAACCCGAGCAAAGCGGCCGGACAAATCCCACCCCCGGCCCCGCCCGTCCAATCCATCTTGCTCGGGCTTGGGGGTGGGGTGGGGGGGGGTGGGTGACGCTTCTTGGGAGAAGCATGGGGCGGGGAAGGGAAATCCAAGCCTTTGGGGGCTCCCGACAGGTGTTTGGGGCAGAAGGCGGAGCCTGGTGAGGGAGGATGAGGAGGGAGGGGCGATGCTGCCCCTTTAAGAGGCGGTGGCGGAGCCGGGACCTTTTCTCTTTCCCCGGAAGGAAAGCGGAGCCCCGGCTGGGCGCGCAAGGTGGGGAGGTGCGGGCTTGGGCGTGGGGAGGCGGGGCGCGCGCGGAGGGAACCCCTCCCTCCGGTCTTCCTTGCGGTCCACCGGTCTGCGTGCCCAGAGCCGCCGCCGAGCCGGGATCGAGGGCCACAGTGCGGCCAAGGGGGCGCGGCCAGGACCAGCTGGGGGCAGGGTGCCCGGGGCGGTGGGGGGTGGGGGGACGGTGACCCGGCGGCCGGGCAGGCGGGAGAACCGACCCGCGAACCTTGGAGAGGAATCTGAGAGCGCAGACCCTGAGAGGACGTGAGACTGACCGGGGCCGGGGGCCAGAAACTTAGCGCGGCGCTGCGGCGCTCAACGACGCGGCCCGCGCGACTGTTCTGCGGTGGCGCGGGCAGCAGGTGAACAGGTCCTCACTCCCAGCTCCGCACCCTCACGCGCTGTCGCCCCGGCCCCCGCTCCCGCTCGCAGCCATGGGCCTCGGCCCCCGCCGCGCCGCCTGCGTCCCGCGCCCTATGCTCTGCGCGCTCGCCTTGATGGTGGCCGCCGGGGGCCGTGTCGCCTCCGCCTTCAACCTGGACACCCGATTCCTGGTGGTGAAGGAGGCCAGGAACCCGGGCAGCCTCTTCGGCTACTCGGTCGCCCTCCATCGGCAGACGGAGCGGCAGCAGCGCTACCTGTAAGTGAGGCTGGCGGGGGTGGGGTGGGAGGGAGTGTGTGCGCAGGGTGCGCGGATCCTTAGCCGAGGCGCGGCCGGGCTTCCAGGCCCGCGGGGCCGCCGCCGGCTCTAGGGAGCCGGGATTAAGGGGGCGGGGACCCGGGCAGCCCTTCTGTTGCCAAGGTCTGGCGGGAAGTGGAGGGGTTGGGTAGGGGATGGGGTCGGTAATCACTGGCAAGTGCTGACCGGGCCAGAACCTGCCTAAACTCAGCCCCTGGGCTCTTCACACCTCTCTTGATTAGAAGTGGGATCCCCCTTTCCTGGGCACCCTCCCATTCTGTAAACCGAGGACCTCATGTACCGAATATTTCTCTCCAGGGCTGGGACCTGGGGAAAATAAACACCTAGTGGATCCCTCTTCCCCCGTTCCTGGGAAGAACCCATGGGCGTATGTATTTAAGCCCTCCCGGGCCTTTACACCTCGCATTTTAGTCGGCCGGCCATGCCAGCCACACCCTCCCTCTGCAGAGCCGGACTGGAGGGCCTCCTCAGCTGCTGGGCAGTTGCTGGGTGAAGTGATGGGCCAGTGTGGGCGTTTGGAGCTGTCCAGGAGCTCCCTCTGACCCCTTGAGGATGGGGAAGTCGAGGGAGCTGTCCCACCTCCTGCTTGGTCTCCCGCTCCCCAAGCCACCCCCAGCAGGGACGCCCTCCCACCAGACATCTTCCCTGCATTCCACAGATTCATGTTGAATCTTCAACCCTGAGTGTGTTTGTTTTGGTTTGAAGAGGGAAAGAGTGTTTTTCTCTTCTGCTCGCCTTCCCCAACAGCTGTAAGGAGAAGGAGGGGGAACAGCTAGCCACAGGGGAGAGGAGAGAGGGAGATTGCATCCAGCTGTTTGTGTTTCCTCCCCCCATCCCCCCTGCCGTGGTGCACGCTCGCGTCTAGAGGGGCGTGTGCAGGTTTCGGAGGGTTCTCTGCCATGGGCTCCGGTGCTGGGGTTGGCATTTGGGAGAGAAAGGCAGCTGGGGCAGGGGAGGCCACCCCAGGAGGGAAGGAGTTATGACAGGTGGGCAGCCCCCCCCCCCCGACCTCTTTGGGCTGGGGGACCTGCCAGACATCTACCCCCACCTGGTGTCCAACTCCAGCTGAGTGAGAGGACATAGGCACATACAGGGTGTTCTTGAAGCCTTTCCCAATGCTGGCTGGGGCCTGCTACATAGTAGTAGAAACTTGAGGAAGCTTGGAATATCCAAAGTCCAAACTCTGCCCCAGCCTCAGCCTCTGCCCCTGCCGGCCCAGCCCCAGCCCAGTCTACCTACCTCCTTGGCCTCCAGGTCGCTTCTGCAGGGGCCCAGTCCACCACACCCTTCCCAGCACAGCGCCAGCAACTTCGGGCTGCTCGTGGCGAGCCCTTCGTCTTTTGGAGACCCTAAGTGACCATCGGCACAAGTTTCCATATTGGTGCTCTTTCCGCCCCAGCCCCAAAAAAGATTTTCGGATTTTTCAATCCTGAATCTGCATGATATAAGGCAGCATAGTGTAAAGAGAAGATCAGGAAGGCAAGGTTAAATAATGAAAAGCTGGAGTAAATAATGGATTCTGTAAGCCCCACCCCCCCACCCCATCCCCACCCCCATGTGGCCTTGGGCAAGATATTTCCCTTCTCTGGGCCAGTTTTCCCCAAAGAGGGGTTGGACCTGGATCTATATGCTCCTTCCTGCTTCTGTTGGCCTATAAGAGGCAACTTGGCATGGAGGAGAGAGAAAAGGTGCCAGAGTCCCACTGCCAGTTTCCGGTCTTGGATCTGTCACTAATATCTGAGTCTTAATTTCTCTGCATGTCAGGGGGAGAACAACATGACTTCTAGTTTGGCTTTCGTGAGATAGTGTGTATATCTCTGTGCTCTGTGAATGCCTACATCTCCAAGGAGCAGTTTAGGGCTCTTGTGCCAGAGCCGGGCCCTCACTGACCAAGATGGCTGAGCAGAGGACCTCTACTTTTCTTCCTGGGCAGCTGGAGATGGCATTAGGCGTGCCAGGAGCCCAGAAAGTTCTAAAACGACTGCACCTTGGAGAGGCAGGTAGTTCTAGATAGAGTTCTGGGCCAGTCTCTCGGATGTCCTGTCTTTCCCGGGGGTGGCTCTGTATCTTGGCTCATCTCTCCTCCTCTCGCTGAATTCTGCCCCTTGGCCCTTGGGGAGAGCCAGCCGGGCCAGCTGGGTTTAGCTGCAGCCAGCTGTGGAGCCAGATGAGAACAGCTGCTTGAGGGGAACCGACAAGTCAAGTCTTATATTCTGTTAGCTGCAAAGCCCCTCAGAAAGGGGAGAGGTTTCATGGTCCTGAAAAAAGTCTTGGCCTGGGGTTCCTAGAAGGTTTCTGGGAGATGCAGGGGCCCCTGAAAATATCATGTGCCTGTGCATTGTTCTGGGGGCAGAAGGAGGGGAGGAGCGTGGTTTTCATCATATTCTCAAAGAAGGCCTTATTCCAGAAGCGGTTAAAAACCCAGGTGTGGACCTCTTTGTTCACCTTTATCTCTGGACCGGATTTCCCCGCCTGCAACATCAGAGCTCTCTCCAACCCAGCTTCCCAGTCTCTGGAAGTGAGGGGTGTGGAGCAGGGCCAAGGACTAAGGACTTTGGGCTTCTTGGCGAGACGCATGAGGAGCCCGGGGGAAGCAGAGGGACTATTCCTCTGGGAGATGGCCCCTGCCCCCAGCCCCCTGCACCTGCTCTGTACTTCCCTCCTGGGAATCCAGTTGTCCTGGTCTGGCCTGACCTTGTGGGCTATGGAAGATACCTCTGGGGCTCTCTCTCCCCTTTGCCCTTGCCTGGAAGTGAGGAGCCTGGGGCAGCAGAGGTGGTTGTGGCTCCCGGCAAATGAGGTCATATCTGAGGTAGGTAGGTAGGAACCAGGCTTGCCTGCTGTGCTCTCCTAAAACATGTGTCCCGGGGCAGGGCAGATGCCTGGCAGCTTCCAAGCCTCGTGCCAGAGGAAATGGGCAGAGCAGCCGTGGCTGCGGGAGAATTCCTACACGCGTGGTACCCTCTTCCTCTGGCTCTCTCCAGTGACCAGTCCAGGCCAAGGAGGTTTAAAATTGGGCAGGAGGCAGGGGAAGACTGATCTGGTACAAAAAGAAGTAGAAGGGCTTTGGCCGGAGCTAAACAAAGGAGGAAGGGGATGTCTGACACAGTGCGGGGGACTGAGGTTAGATGGCACGAAGAACGCCCTAAGGAATCAAATACGGAAAAAATACTAAGGAGCCAGCAAGAAGGAGATGAAATGAGAAAGACTCCTTGTTTCAGGCCAAGGCCTCTTTCTCCTGTCCTCTCTCATTGTCTCGCTGCCTCCAGCTTATTGCTCTGGTTCTAGGGCTGAGTCACCAGAAGGGAGAGGGGGCAGCGTAAGGCAGACATAGGGGGAGAACGGAGAGGGCCACAGTTCAGCTGCCACAGGAGCGGCCTCTGGGGAGATGGCTAATTCGGGCCGCAGGATGGGCGCAGAGCTGGGATCCTGCGTCTGGGAGCTGCCCCCACCTGCACCCCGCGGGACTCAAAGGGGAGGGGGTGCCCTGCACGACCCGCTTCCCGGCCTGAGGAGTAAGGCACCGGGCCTGTGGTCTGAGTGCTGGCCCCTCTGGTTCCTCCAAGGTAACTGAAAGCTTCCCACTTGAGTCACCCCAGCGCCCCCCCCCCCCCTGAAGCCAGGGGCCTGGGAAGTTGAATCTTACAGGCGGTCTCTCTAAGCATCAGCCCACCCCAGGGCCCCCCAGGGGGCCAGCCTGGTGCCTTAACTGCTCCTGGATCCCATTCCCCAGCTTCCTCCCATTCTGCTGCTTTCTGCTTGGCTGTTGCATTAGCTTTGAACCGCTCTGGGAAGAGTGATGGGATGGGGGTGAGGAAGTGCTTTGAAGGGACTTGGAGCTCGAGGGACTCCCCAGAGGCCAGGAGGGGGCTGTCTGGCTGGAGCCAAAGGAGAGGCTGAGGAGGCAGCTCTTTGAAAGCCCTTGAGAGGTCATTTCATCCAACCCCCTAGTTCCCAGAGGGCCCCAGCCCGGCTCCAGGAGAGGGGCTGTCCGATCTCCCTCCTTTCTTCTGTGCTCCCAGAGCTAGGTAAAGCATCCCTCTAGCTTCCCTTCTCTTCTGACTGCTGCCCAGAGGGTGGGCTCAGGGGTGGTCTGGGAGGGGTCAGCTTTTGGACTCACTGATCTGGACCAGACCCAAAAGCAGGTAGCAGAGGTGCTCATTTGCATGGTATTTCACACTTCAGTTTACGTGCCAGTAAGGTCTCTCCCACACCTGGCTGTGGCTAGAGGAAGCTGGACCTGACCTTCAGCACAAGCCTTCCCCCATCCAACTCCCAGTCCTCTGGCTATAGACCCACTGGATCCCGGGCTGGGAGCCAGAGGGCCTTAAAGGGCCTCCGAGCAGGCCAAGTAGGAGCTAAAAATACTCGAAAGGGTTTGGGGGGGGGGGGCTCCCTGTGGAATCTCTGGGAAAGGAGGGGCCTAGGATGTGGGGCTGGAATTAGGGCACCAGCCCTGCCCCACTGCCCATGAGTGGGCACAAGGCTGGTGCAGGGTGAGGGCCGAACGGGTATAGATGGCAAAGGGATTTCTTTCCATCTAGTTGCCATTCGTGCCTGGCTCTGCCTGCTCGGTACCCCAGGAGGCTAAGAGGAGGGGCCCCTCCGCCCATGCCCTCTGAGATGAGCAAAGCTAGGAGGTCACGGTCACCCGGCTCCTCAGCCACCTCACTACCCACCCCCCCACCCCAACAACTTGGTCAGGGTTCAGCGGGGGTCCAGCAACACCGCCACTGCATTTCGTGCCCTGGACTGCAACCGGGGCTCCCCAGGGACTCCTCGCCCACCGAGGCCTGGACCTACCCCTTCAAGGTCACGGTAGCCATCCCTCAGCCTCTACCTCCAGCCAAACCTGAGCGACCGTGCTAGAATGCCCCACCCCCACCTTAGTGATTCCACCCCCGTGGAAGTGCCACTTGGGTCCCGACCTCTGCTCCCTCTAAACCGAACTAGTCTGCTATTTGCCCTTGGTTCCAGGTCCCCTAAACCCGGTGGGGCAAAGATTCCTGGGTGCTTGGGTGGAGGGGGGACACCTGGGAGTAAGTTAAGGCCAGTCCCTGATGCCACAAGGAGTCAGACGGACAGTGCTCACGTTGGCCATGACTTCATAGTCAGAAAGCCCTCTTGAAGAATGAACCCCTTTGTCCCCCCTCCAGGGTTGGTGGGACAGCTGCTGTCCCCATTTTACAGATGAGGCACTCACAGCTCAGAGAGGGAAAAGAAATTGCCGCACAAGGCGGAACAAACCCCGTGAGCAGGCCGTCAGGTTTTTTTTTCCCCATAGGCTGGCTGGAATGTTCCTTTCCCACGGGCTTTTGCTTCTGTTTCTCACCTGTCAGTTGCTCCGGGGGCAGATGTCCATGGGTGGTCAGGCAGCGGACTCACCGGGCACCCTCTCCGGCCCAGACAGTGGATGACTAACCTGGCCTGGCTGCCACCCTGGTACCCTGCCAGCCTTCCTGCCTGCACCTCCTAGCACTGCTCTGCTTAAAGAAGCCGCACCCCCGCCCCCAGCCACACTTCCCAGGGTGAGGTCTGAGCCCGAGGAGTGAGGTACAGGCAGAAGCCCCACCCCCTTTCCAGCACCCCCAGGCAGCGCATTCCTGACATCAGTGGGCGGAGGCACCCCAGTCCCGGCATGCCCGGGCCCTGCCCTGCCCCCTCCTTGCAGCCCTTGCTTACAGGTCCCAGGAAGGAGCTGCAGGTGGGGCCGTTGCTGTGCACCTCCAGACTCTGGCAGGAAGCCCAGAGCCCAAGTTCTGAGGCGGAAGCCTCAGGGTGATAGTGTTGCCGGGGCCAGATGGAGGGGTACCTAGGTGGTACCCCTCACCCAGAAGGCTGCGTCCATCAGGGTCTGGGAGGCGGGCCTGGCCGAATGTCCAGAGGCTGCCAGGAGATGATGCCCCAAGAACAAGGGGGACGTAGAGCTGTCTTCTCAAACTGAGGTGCCCATGTTAGATATGCAGGTTCCAGGGCTCTACCCCCAGATGCAATTTGGACAGTCTGTGGTCGGCTGAGGGCTTTGCTGTTTTAACAAACATGCCAGAGATTTCTGATGCTGGTGGGCTAAGGACCGTCTTCTGAGATCCTGCTTCCAGGCTGATCTGCCTTCCTCTCCAATAGCCACCTCTCTGGGACGGGATGGGTGGCCAGGGCCCAAAGCACCCTTGGAGGAACTTGCGGTTAGCATCCCCAAAGACGGATTCTAGGCAGGCTGGGGGCAACGTGATTGTCCTCTCCCATCCCCACGCTGGTGCCCACTGCCAAGAACTCTGCCCTGCGGCCCCATTGTCCAAAGTGTCAGGGACCCAGCCCCCCGCACCTTGTATGCCCGTCTCAAGGTGGTGGTGGTGCCGTGTGGGGGGAGAGTAGGTATCACCCAAGTCACTTCAGGGCCCTGCTGACCTCGGCTCATCTGGCTGTGGTTTAGGGGACACTTGCTGCATTCACTCGTTACCTCCTATTCTTTGGTGCCAGCCCCTGGACCGAAGTCCTCATCGGTCTCCATCCGAAGACCCTCATTTAGAGGGGAAGGACCCAGGCCTCCAGCAGCCCACCCCACCCCTCACATGGTTTCCCCTCAGGCCCCCCGGAAGTTGACCTGTGCCAGGATTCCTCCAGACTTTCTTCCGGTCTACCTTCGCCTCAGAAGCCAAAGCATTCCTTCCAGAAGCCAGATCCGACCGTGTCACTCAGATGCCAAACATTCCTCCCCAAACCCAGATCTGCTCCTGTCACTCCCTTGTTTAGAAAAATCCTTCTGTGGCTGCCCTTTCCACCCTGTCCTCCTGTGTGGCCCCACCCCGCCCCCTGCCCCCCGCTGTACTAGGAGCCTTGTGGATTCTGAGTCACCCTGCTTGCTCATACTTCCTGGCCTTTGCACATGTCACACCTTTGCCTGAAGTGCCTGCCCTCCCTCCCTTTCTTCCTGGCGACTCCTCATCGTCATCAGCACAGGTCGGGCTCCCCCTTCTGTGTGCCTCCCTGACTGCTCCCCACACTGGATCTGGGCAGATTTGCTCCCCGCTTTCGTCTCCTGAGGCACTTACTTCAGATGTCTGTTTTCTTGCCGGACTCCCCTGCACTGGCCACTCCTGGAGGGCGGGGGCCAGCATCCATTCATCTCCTGACCCCAGATCCTGGCACACAGCCTGGCACCTGGGACCCAGCAGATGCTCTGGAAACATGGTGAACAGGGAGTTGTTTGAAGCAGGCCTTGGGGAGTCTGAGCTCGGCTTCACTAACCTCCTTGCCCCCCAGGCTCCTGGCTGGTGCTCCCCGGGACCTCGCCATGCCTGATGGCTATACCAACCGGACCGGTGCTGTGTACCTGTGCCCGCTCACTGCCTACAAGAATGACTGTGTGCGGATGAACATCTCTGAGAAAAGTGAGGGGAAGGCTCTGGGGATCAGCGCTGGGTCAGGGGTCTGGTGGAGGGGGGTAGCACAGAGAGAATGATCTGGAGGAGCTATCAGGCTTACCTGGGCAGTTTCTATTCCCTTCTTGTCCAGCTGGGAGGAGGGAGCTCTTAGAGGAGAGTGGGACCACATGGGATTTGTGAAGCTGAAATTAATGGCGGGCTGGAGGAGGGACACGGGGCGGGGGGGGATGCTGTCTGCAGGAGTAGAGGTCCAGAAAGACCAACCCCTGCCCTCGGAGGCTCCAGGCACAGGGAGGATGAGTGCCCCGGCTCATGATCCCTCCCATGCCGACAGGTGACCCTGATCATCACATTATTGAGGACATGTGGCTCGGGGTGACTGTGGCCAGCCAGGGCCCTGCGGGCAGAGTCCTGGTAAGTGGGTACTCACTGTCAGCTCCCCCCACCCCAGCCCTCTCCTTCATTTCCCAGCAGCTGGGGAGGGAAGCAGAGGGCAGGGGAGGGGTCTTGGGTAACTGAGCTGGGACCTTGCAGATGTCCATTTCTATGCCTGTATGTCTCCAGGGGCCTGAGTGTCCCTTCGATCCTACTCTTATGTGGCAGTGGGGTGGGGGGAGGGGTGCTGGCATGCGCCTAGGGCCTGGCATGGCTTGGGTCCTGTCTGAATCACCCACTTCCTCTCCCCCCATCCCCACCGCCACCCCTCCCCCCGGGGTGCTCACCCTTCGTGGGAACGAGCTGAGGGAACTGTGAGGAGGAAAGGGCAGAGAAGGCCTGGGGCAGTGCGGCCTGGGCCCGCTCCTTCCTGACAGGCTGCTGGCGGAAGAGGCACAGCCCTGCTGACCCCAGCTCACCCGGCTGGGGTTTGGGGGCCACTCCCTGCTGTCACTTGCCAATTCCTGGCTGCATTCTTCAGTGTCGGTCCCTGGGGTGGGGGTGGGGGGTCTCAATTTCTGAATCCCAGATAGACCGTTCTTTTTTTCAAAAATATTGATGTGAAATTTACAGACAGTGAAATGTACAGATTTTACCTTTTAGTGAGTTTTGACACATTAAACACCTGTGTCAACAGATACCCATTAAAGAAATATTTACATCACTCCGGAGAGCATGTCCCCTTCCAATCAATCGCCACCCCCATAGTCATCCCTGTTGCAATTTCCGTTACCTTTGAACACTGTTTTAAACTCTGGGTTTGCATCAAATGTCGGAGCTTAAAACTGAGACGCCGTTTTAGAACCATGTTATGGATGGTGTGGTCTAGGATTCCATTTAAGGCAGTCCTAGATCCTGGGCCCTTCGACAATTGTCCGCTGACCCGTCTGTTCATGCCACAAATGTTTAGTGAGCACCTACTGTGTGCCGCGCAGTTTGCTGGCACCAGAGGCTTAGCAGTGACTCAGGCCCATGGCTGGAAGGAGACACAGAAAGCAAGCACACGAGACCCAGGCCTAGTTCTGGATTTCACCTGACCCCTGGCTGTTTTACAAACACCTTGTTCTCATCGATTTGCCCCACAACTCTTTGTCGAGCCCCTCTAGTGTGCTGGGAGAGGGTATGACAGGGGCAGAGCAGTCTAGCCCAGTACTGAGGAGCTCAGACGCAGGAGCCTGACAGCCTTGGTTGGAGTATTCTCTGCTTCTGTCTGGGACCCGAGAGCCTGGATCCCACATCCCCTCATCCTTTCCCCTTTTCCTTTTGCCGAGATCTGTAAGCCACTCTCCCGCCCAGGACCTCCCAGCCTTCCAAAACGTGTTCCCAACCTTCAGAGCAGATTTCCAAATCCCGGAAAGGAGACGCAGGTCCAGGTGTCACTGTGGGAAGAAAAACAAGCCAGGAGACCTCTTCCAAGTCCTCCCTAGCAAAGCCAGAGGTGCACAGGGCCAAGGATACAGCGGGTCTTCGGTCCCTGCTACGGGCTCAGGCTGTGTGTGTTGCGGGGGGGGTGTGTCCCCAGGTCTGCGCCCACCGCTACACCCAGGTGCTGTGGTCAGGGTCCGAGGACCAGCGACGCATGGTGGGCAAGTGCTATGTGCGGGGCAATGACCTCCAGCTGGACCCCACTGATGACTGGCAGACGTACCACAATGAGATGTGTAACAGCAACACGGACTACCTGGAGACGGGCATGTGCCAGCTGGGCACCAGCGGTGGCTTCACCCAGAACACTGTGTACTTCGGCGCTCCGGGTGCCTATAACTGGAAAGGTGGGGACCAAGGGGGACGGAAGGAGGAGCACCCACTCCCAGCCAGCTCCCCCCCCACCCCGGGACAGCCAGCCCAGACCCTCCCCACCAGAGGGCAGAAGAGATCTCTTGCCAGCACCTCTACTATTTTAAAGCGCCTACTATGTGCCAGAGGCTTTACACGTATTATGTTAAGTAATCCTAAAATACTCTTATGAGGCAGGTATCATTATACCCATTTCATGGAAAGCTGAGCCTCCGAGAAGTAAGGTAAATTGCCCAAGGCCAACAGTAAGTTACGAAACCTGGACTGGGGCGCGGGTCCATCTGACTCCACTTCAAGAATTTGAAACCTTATTAAAACCATAAAACACGCTCCTGGTACGACTGCTGACTGGGGCGGAAGGATTTGGTAAAACAAAGAGTTTAAGTGCCCCTCCTCTCCCACCCACTTCCCTCGTCCTGTTTCCCTGGGCAGATTACTAAGTGTCTCACAGAACCGCCAACTTATTTTAGGATATATAGATCTCTCTCTTTTTTTTTAATTTTTTAATGTTTATTTATTTTGAGAGACTGCGCGTGCGCGTGTGAACAGGGGCAGGGACAGAGACACAGGAGAGAGAGAATCCCAAGAATCCGCCTGACAGCACAGAGCCCGACGTGGGGCTCGATCTCACAACTGTGGGATCATGACCTGAGCCCCAACAGCCACAACCAAGAGTCGGATGCTTAACCGCCTGAGCCACCCAGGCACCCCCAGGATATGCAGATGTCTTTTCTACCACACACGTTGTAGCCTCAGTGAGGCTTCTGTCCTTACTGCGTCCTTGTTATGGTAGAATCAACCGGCAGAGAGAGGCCTTCCTCTTGACCAACAGGTAGCCCAGGGCATGGTTGTAGCTCGACTCATCTGAGACTGAGGCCTCTGCTCAGTCCTCTGGTCCTGCCTCCCCTGCCCCCTGGTCCTTTAGAACCTCAGCAGGGCAGTGGCTACACCCCAGCAGCAGACCCATGGAGCAGGGGACAGGGAGGCAGCCTGAGTTTGGGGGCAGAACCG
The DNA here is from genome assembly GCF_046562875.1 of Panthera onca. Classification (NCBI taxonomy): domain Eukaryota; kingdom Metazoa; phylum Chordata; class Mammalia; order Carnivora; family Felidae; genus Panthera; species Panthera onca. The sequence goes on along the minus strand of NC_138352.1, from coordinate 52,379,292 downwards.
GGAGATAATAGCCTGGCATCTGGCCTCAGGGTCTAGAATGAGGGAAGAGTCATCTAGCATCCAGGAGCCTGGATGACCAGATTCTAGCCGTGTCTCTTGCAACTGCTTCCCATCCCTGAGCCTTGCTTTTCTCATCTGTAAAACGGGCATCATCATTCTACTTCACAGAATTATTAAAATAAAGGGGACGGGTTTTGCCAATGGCAAAGTGCTCACAAATAGAAGGGGTTATTATTGTCCTTATTGGGGTGGGGGTGGCAGGGGGACCTAGATAGGGAGGATGAAGACAGTGGTGATCTAAACTCCTCTCCTCCCCCTCCCGGAAATTCTTGTGAAGGAAACAGCTACATGATTCAGCGGAAGGACTGGGATTTATCCGAATATAGTTACAAGGAGCCAGAGGACCAAGGAAACCTCTATATTGGTGAGTCCAGCTGTGGTGGCTCATTGGGTGGTAGAGGAAGAAGGGGGCTCAGTTCCTAGCCTGCTGGCCCCTCACCTTCAGTGCCTGGTACGACAGCGAGGCCACGGTGCAGGTGTGAGGAGGGCCATTGAGTTCAACTAGCACACGCCCGTTGAGCACCGCCTGTATGCCGGGCCTGTTCTGAGCACCCGAGATGCAAGGTCTCTACCTTCATGGAAGTCACAGTCCAGTGTGCGGGCAGGATTGGAGGCTGGGCGTCCACAGTCCACTTTCTTTACCAACTTGGGATAGAGGAATAGAAGATATTTGGGGGATTTGGGGGGGCTGGGTCCAGAGTGGAAGGGGACAAAGTGTACTGAGCCTTGATTGACCACCCTCCCCTCGTCCCAGGGTACACAGTACAGGTGGGCAGCGCCATCCTGCACCCCACGGACATCACGATTGTGACGGGTGCCCCACGGCACCGACATATGGGCGCTGTCTTCTTGCTGAGCCAGGAAGCAGGCGGAGACCTACGGCGGAGGCAGGTGCTGGAGGGCACGCAGGTGGGCGCCTATTTTGGGAGCGCCATTGCCCTGGCAGACCTGAACAATGATGGGTGAGAATCCAGGGACATTCTCGGGGGCCAGGGGGAATGGTGAGGGGGGCAGGCTCGTGCAAGCCACAGGGCAGAGAAATGGAGGGTTGCGGTTGTTCATTTGTTTGCATGCTGTTTACAGGGATTTGCAAGTCAAATTTGCGCGTTGAGTTGCAATTAGACACTAGGCGATTCCGGGTATTTACGTGTCAATTGCACAACACCTGCATCTCCGTTTGTCAGTTTATGGTTCTAGTGGATGTGGGTTGTTTGGGTGTGATCTGCGGCTCCATGGCTTCTCCAGGACACACGGTTCCTCTTAAAGGGTCACGCTGGCCTTCCCATGCCCTTCACGTGACCAGAAATGCCATTTGTATAGCCGTGTGTTCTGGCACAATTGTACCTGCTAAACAAGAGTTCTGTTGTATATTGGAGGCTGACCCCACACTCCCATTTCCCCTCCTTCTCTCCTGTGCAGGTGGCAGGACCTCCTGGTGGGCGCCCCGTACTACTTTGAGCGGAAAGAAGAGGTGGGGGGTGCCGTCTATGTCTTCATGAACCAGGCAGGCACCTCCTTCCCTGCCCACCCCTCCCTCCTTCTTCACGGCCCCAGTCGCTCTGCCTTTGGCTTCTCTGTGGCCAGCATTGGTGACATCAACCAGGACGGATTCCAGGGTATGAGCCAGCACTCCTGCCCCAGCACACCCACTGACTGAGTGCCAGCCGCATACCAGCCTTGGCAGGGCCTGAAGAGGAGACTGGGGCCCAGGGCCAGGGAGCTCACAGCAGTCATAGAGAGAGGCCGTGCGGAGGGAGCCACCAGAGGCAAGCTCGGTGGACCTCCTGGAGGAGTGGATGTACCACTCACTGGGCATCGGAGTCTGGGCTGAGTGTGCACAATGGAGGGGAACAGAAGGGGCACAACATGAGCATGGGGTACTTGCCCTCATCTGCCCAAATTGAGCGGATGTGGGGTGTTCACGTCAGAGATGAGACCGGAATGGCCTTGTGGAGACGGGGTAGACGCTGTGAAAGCCGGGCGGAGGAACTGGGGCTTTACGTGTGGGTAATGGCAGAGGGGTGTCCAGATAAGGTTTTGGGGCAGGGATGTGATCTGATAGCTTGGAACCGTGAAAGATGATTCTGGAGGGTGATATGGAATGATTGGGGGAGAGCAAGGCTGGGGTATTAAGATCAAGAATGTATTCTTTTTTTAAAATATTTTTTATGTTTATGTTTGAGAGAGAGACAGAGAGACAGAGTGCAAGTGGTTGGGGGGGTGGTGGGCAGAAGGAGAAGGAGACACAGAATCCGAAGCAGGCTCCAGGCTCTGAACTGTCAGCACAGAGCTTGACGCAGGGCTCGAACCCACAAACCGTGAGATCATGACCTGAGCGAAAGTCAGATGCTTAGCCGACTGAGCCACCCAAGTGCCCCAGGAATGTATTATGTCAAATGTGGGGTGTTAAGGGCTGGGACAAAATGGGAGCCCAGATATAGAGGGTATCCAGTGCTCTACGGGACTTGGGGACCAATTAGACCTGGGGTGTCAAGGAAAGGGGACAGATTAAGGAAGAGCCTGGTTGCCATGAGAGCACCTGGCTTATCTGGAAACCACTTTTTCTGACAACCTTGATTTCCCAGAACATACCTGAGAACTGAAAGGAAGGCAGAGGAGCCTCTAAAGAGCCAAAATAGGTGCTAGAAAGTTCGGTTAGCAAAGCCTAAGCATTTACTGATAGAAGAGTTGTCTGGTTTCTACTCAGGACCTACTTACTTTTCCTTTACATACTTTACATACAAGCTTCGCTTTCTGGGTACCTAGGCCTTGTCAGATCAAAAACAGCAAACTAGAAAGAGTGTAGTAAAATTTAAGATAGTAAAACATTCGGGGCTTATTTGTGGAAATACTGGTTAGAATTAAAAATTTTTTTTTCATGTGTATTTATTTCTGAGACAGAGAGAGACAGAGCATGAGTAGGGGAGGGGCAGAGAGAGAGGGAGACACAGAATCAGAAGCAGGCTCCAGGCTCTGAGCCATCAGCACAGAGCCTGACGCGGGGCTGGAACTCACAAACCGTGAGATCATGACCTTAGCCAAAGTCGGTCGGTCAACTGCCTGAGCCACCCAGGCGCCCCAATACCGGTTAGAATTTTAAAAGTCTAAAGTCTAACGAATCTTAACAAGAAAAGTTATCGTGTGATTAAAATTCCAGGGGCGCCTGGGTGGCTCAGTTGTTTAAGCGGCCGACTTCGGCTCAGGTCATGATCTCACGGTCCGTGAGTTCGAGCCCCACGTCGGGCTCTGTGCTGACAGCTCGGAGCCTGGAGCCTGTTTCGGATTCTGTGTCTCCCTCTCTCTGACCCTCCCCCGTTCATGCTTTGTCTCTTTCTGTCTCAAAAATAAATAAACGTTAAAAAAAAAAAATTAAAAAAAAAATAAAATTCCAGCCCCCAGTGGTAGACAGACAGGGACTCAAACTGTCCTCTTTTCTACTCATTAGTTGTGTGCTTTGGGGTTTTCTGAGTCTGCTTCCTCACCTGTGAGATGGGATGGGAGTACCTACCCCCCTAGGACTCTTGTCAGGATTAAATGAGGTCAGTGCTTGATAACTACGTGGCAAAGTCACCAATGGGGAACCCTTCTTTTTGTGGCCCTGCTGGTAAATGCGATTAGAAGAACCGGCTATCTGAAGGGGAGGCTGGTAGAGGAGATGGAAAATACTATAACAAGGAAAAACAAACCCTAGGCCAGGAATCTGGAGTTTAGGCCTGCCCGTTGGCGTTAACTTGGCGGTATGGCTTTAGGTAAGTCATTTGCCTCTCCTAGACCTACTTTAAAAGGAAGCAACTGGGCTCACGATGGTCCTGGTTTTAATCCCCAGCCATCGAGCTCTGTTCCCTGATGTTCTGAAGCACCGCCTGGCAGGATGAGGTCAGTTTCATGCTGGCCCCTGTGGCCTTGGAGCGCAAGGCTGGAGGGACAGGGGGCCCACGGTACCCAGAGTCAACCGTCCTGCCTCTCTTCCCCAGACGTTGCTGTGGGAGCCCCATTCGAGGGCTTGGGCAAAGTGTACATCTATCACAGCAGCTCCAGGGGGCTCCTCAGAGAGCCGCAGCAGGTATGGATGGACAGGGACAAAGGGGGCTTGCCTTCCTTCCCCGCAGACACCTTCTCCCTCTTCCCCCTCTGCCCCACTCCCCAGAGCTCACCCTGAGCCTGTCCCTACCGCTTCCCCCTGCCCCCAGGTGATCCCTGGGGAGGAGCTGGGACTGCCTGGCTTGGCCACCTTTGGCTACTCACTGAGTGGACGGATGGACGTGGATGAGAACTTCTACCCGGACCTCCTAGTGGGGAGCCTGTCAGACCATGTTGTGCTGCTGCGGTAAGCCAGGGCAATGGTAGATGGGGGCCTTTCTCTCCTCCAGCCCTGTCTGTGTGGAGCCCCATCTCTGTCCACCATCTCTGGGCACCGGGTCCATGCAAGTGTGAGCCCCAGGCCTGGCCTGACAGGGGGCAGGCAGGAGGCACTGGTGTCTGTGTGTTTTCCCTGCAGGGCGCGACCGGTCATCAACATCCTCCACAAGACCTTGGTAGCCAGGCCATCCGTGCTGGACCCTGCGCTCTGCACAGCTACCTCCTGGTAAGACTCTCGGCCCCTGCTCTGTCCACCCACTTCTCTATATATGAGCACGCCAGGAAGGACCCTGGCTCCCAAACCCCTCCCCTGGCAACTCCTGATATCCCACCGTTAGAGGGTTGGTTCTTGGGGTAAGCATTGCCCCTCCTATCCAACCTCATTAAAAAGCCGACTTCTTTGCAGGAGGTAATAGGCAAATTACCCACTTTGGTCGGGGCAGGGGGGAGGTAGTCGAGCATGGGTTTGGAGTGGGAGCTCTGGACTGCAGTGTTTGAATAAATCCCAGCTATGCCCACTGCAGTGGTATACAGGGGTGGGCTCTGGGGAGTGGGTTCCTAGAGGAGGAGGGGAGAGGGAGACACTTAGGGGGACAGGACAGAGAGCCACCTTGGGCAAACTGTTAATCCCCCTGAGTCTCAGAGTCGTTGCCTATAAAACAAAGTTAACAATAATAACCAACTTGCAGGACTGTTGTGATAATTCAATGAGATAACGTACACAAAGCCCTTCACACGGCACCTTGTACACCCTACGTGCTCAGAACGTGTTAGTTGCTAAGATGGTGACAGTAATAACAATGGTGATGACCCCGGGGTCTGTGCGTGAATGAGGCCTGGATCAGAAGGCAAAGGGCCACAGAGCAGAGAGCAGGGGTGAGTGGGAGAAAGAGATCTGGACAGCAGGTCCTATACAAGACTGGGCAGGGCACCAACCAACGGGTGACTTCAGGCAACTCTTTCTGCTCTCAGGGCCTCAGTTTCCCAACTGGTGACCTCTAACCCTGTGTTCTATGGCTTTAATGGGAGTGGGGAGGGAAGAAACCAGGGACACCCCAAACCAGCTGTGTGGACTCCCCAGTTTTGTCCCTGCCTTTCCTTCTAAGGGCCCTGGTTTCCCCTTGCCCAGTACAGGGGTGAGAGCCAGGGCCTGGATAACTGGGTCCCGCTGTGAGCAGGCCCTCCTATGTGTCTCCTGCCTCCCAACAGCGTGCAGGTGGAGCTGTGCTTTGCTTACAACCAGAGTGCCGGGAACCCCAACTACAGGAGAAACATCAGTGAGTGTGGGGGTGCGGGGCGGGGAGGAGCGTGGTTACCTGGCCGCTTGCTAACCACCCCATCCACCTCCAGCCCTGGCCTACACCCTGGAGGCCGACCGGGACCGCCGGCCGCCTAGGCTTCGCTTTGCACGCAGCCAGTCAGCGGTCTTCCATGGCTTCTTCTCCATGCCAGACACGCGTTGCCAGAAGCTGGAACTGCTCCTGATGGTGAGGGAGGGGCGAGGGGTGGGACACTGATCCAGGATCTCTGCAGGAGGTGGCTAGAGTCCCACCAGGTCAGGGGGGAGGGATTGGAATCTCCCCAGAGGCAGAGGAGGGGGAGGGTGGCCTGGAAGGCCATTGGTCTGCAGGGGGTACAGGGAGCAGCATATGATAGGGAGAGAGACCCTCGGAGGGAGCATGGGCGCCAAAGGGCTCATCGCCCCTGAGAAAAGTGAGGGGTGTGAGACTCTTGGCTTAGTTTGTGTCTGGGAGAAAAAGAGGCCTGTGAGCGGGGGACCAGCTCAGCCCTTCTCTAGGATATCGTGGTTGAAAGAGCACGGGGGCACCTGGGTGGCTCAGTCGGTTAAGCTTAAGCATCTGACTTCGGCTCAGGTCATGATCTCACAGCTTGTGAGTTCGAGCCCGGCGTAGGGCTCTGTGCTGACAGCTCAGAGCCTGAAGCCTCTTCAGATTCTGTGTCCTTCTCTCTCTCTCTCTCTCTCTGCCCCTCCCCTACTCACACTCTGTCTCTCTCTGTCTCTCAAAAATAAATAAACATAAAAAAAAAAAAAAAACAGAGAGCACAACCTGGGGACCTCGGAGATGAAGGGAGGCTCAGCAACTCCCCCCACCCCCCAATCTCTGGGGAGGAGGAGTCCCATCGGGGTTTTTCAGTGCGGAGGGGCCTCAGTTTCCCCTTGAGGGTTCAGTGTGGTGTGAGGGTTCAACCCGGGGGGTGGGGCGGGGAAGGGGCGTGCAGCCCTAGGCTCAACCCACCCGCCTTCCCCAGGACAACGTCCGCGACAAACTCCGTCCCATCATCATTTCCATGAACTACTCTTTACCTTTACGGATGCCTGAGCGCCCCCGGCTGGGGCTGCGGTCCCTGGACGCGTACCCGGTCCTAAACCAGGCACAGGCCCTGGAGAACCACACCGAGGTGGGTGGGCCCAGGGTCGGAAGGGCGGGGCCCGGGAAGGCTGTGGAGCGAGAAAGCGCTATGGGTGGTGGGCCCTTACGCCTCCGGCCTCCTCCAGGTTCACTTCCAGAAGGAGTGCGGCCAGGACAACATATGCGACAGCAACTTGCAGATGCAGGCGGCCTTCGTGTCGGAGCTGGGGCAGCCTCTGAGCAGGTGCGGTCCAGGCCGCGCTGAATGGCCAAGGGCGGGGCGGGGCTTCATTGGGTAACTGAAGATGAGGGGCGGGGCCCTTTAGGTCAGAGATCAGAGGGACCCCGGAAGATCTGAGGGGAGGGGCCTCAGGGAAAGGCGGGGCTTTAATTGACCTTGGGGGTGCTCAGGCTGGCCTTCACCGGCCAGGAAAGGGGCTTTCTTCTCCGGGGGAGGCTAGAGGGCCGGGCCTTGCCGTCCCGAGAAGGGGCTTTCCTCACCAGCGGGCCTGGGGGGCGGGACCTAGTTGGCCTGGGGCGGGGCTCTGGGCTCACCCTGGTCTCCTTCCCGCCTCAGGCTGCACTACAGCAGAGACGTCCCGAAACTACACCTGAGCATCAACGTGACCAACACCCGGAGCAGGGAGCGGGCTGGGGAAGACGCCCACGAGGCGCTACTCACCCTGGAGGTGCCTCCCGCCCTGCTGCTGTCTTCAGTGCGCCCCGTGAGTGCCCTCCGCGGAGCAAAGAGCCCCACTGGGGCTCCGCCGAGCATTTGCATGCTTATATGCATGTCGTTTACATGTGTTCTTAGTTGTCGTGTGTCCACCCTCTTTCCTCTGGGCTGGGCTTCCTCAGGTGCTTGCAGCGTCCCTAATGCTAGGGGAACCCGGTGCTCAAGCCTCTCCGGCATCAGACCCAGTGTCACAGGGAAGGGGCTGACCTGATTTGTCATCTTTCCTCAGTCTGGGACGTGCCAGGCCAATGAGACCATCGTCTGTGAGCTGGGGAACCCCTTCAAACGGAACCAGAGGGTGAGTGCTAGCCAGACCTTCCCAGCCCTGTGGGTCCCAGGCTGCTACTCTGATGAGCACCTTAACCTTGCTTGTGCCTGACTGCTTCCCAGGCCTCCTTGAAGCAAAGAGCCAGGGTAGGACACAGGGAGATACAGGGGGGCAAGAGGAGAGACCCAGAGACTAAGAAAAATGGGGCCACTAGGGAGCTACACACAAAGCTAGAGCAGGTGGAGGTGAGGCAACTGGATTTTGCTGAGCACCTACTATGTGCCGGGCCCTGAGTCCAACACTTGGCACTTTTTTTATGTTGTAATAAAACCTTTTTAGGTTTTTTTTTTAGGTTGTAATTCTCACAACCTTCTGAGGAGGTAGGTACTGTTTTATAGAAAGAAAATACAGGCTTAGAAAGTACAGTAACTTGCTGAAAGTCTTGTAGCTTGAAAGCATCGGAGATGTCATTGACAGAGAAGAAGGGGAAAGGGAAGCAGGATGAGGCTAGCAAGGCGGAAGAGTGGACACAGGTGGCCAGGTGGAGACCCCTTGCTCACAACGGGGGGGAGGCGGCCAGAGAACCAACTCCCTAGGGTAGGGTTCAGTCCCTCTGTCCCCCGTGGCATTGCTCCTGCCCGGCCCCAAATGCCCCTCTTTGCCTTCCCGGCCCTCGTGGCAGATGGAGCTGCTCATCACGTTCGAGGTCATCGGAGTGACTCTGCACACGAGGGAACTCCAGGCGCAGCTACAGCTCTCCACGTGAGTGACCTTGAGACCAGTCTGTGTCAGGAGTGAGGCGCCCTGGGGCCTCCTCCTGCCCCAGCCTCAGCCGACACATCTCCCCTACCCCCTGCGTTCCCTCCCCAGGTCAAGTCACCAGGACAACCTGTGGCCCATGACCCTGACCCTGCTGGTGGACTACACGCTCCAGGCCTCACTCAGCATGTGGGTACCATGCCTGCCCCAGCCTGCTGTGCCTGTGCTGGGGCTTCTGTGTCCTGAATGTGGCTCCCAAGCTCCTCGGACACACCTCTCCCGACCTGGTGTCCTCAGGCCTCTACTTCCCCTGGGTCATCCCTTACTTTAACAACAACAATCACTATTATTATTATTATTATTGTTATTATTAGTCTCCTTGCAAGGCAGGTAGCAGTGGAGGAATCAGCAACCCTGGGGCTAAGGTGTTGGTGTGGCCCTACCATTTCATGAGAGCTCATTGTGCTAGGAATTTTATATACATCAGCTCACTGACTTCCCACAACAGCCCCGTGATACAGCAAGTGTTATTAACTCCATTTTACAGATGAGGAAACTGAGGTTCTGAGAGCGTAAATCACTCACTTGAGGCATAACTAGCAGACAGCTAGTAAATGCCAAGCAGGGATTTTTCTCAGGTCTGCCTGATGTTGGAGGAGCTGTGGTTCACCTTCCTCGGTGCCCAGCCCCTCTGCCAGGGCCCCTCCCACCCCCTCACTCCAGCGTCTTTCTTACCCTTAGGGTGAGTCACCGGCTACAAAGCTTCTTTGGGGGAACAGTGATGGGCGAGTCTGGCATGAAAACTGTGGAGGATGTGGGAAGCCCCCTCAAGTATGAGTTCCAGGTAAGGGGGCCACTGGGACCCTGGGCGGGGACTGCTGGGAAGTGTGTGGGGGGGTGGGTCTGGGGTCTGAGGGTGTGAGGGTTGGGATGGGTGAGATGGAGGTGGTCTTCCAGGAGGCGGTGGCCATGACACCCCTTGTGCCCACAGGTGGGCCCAATGGGGGAAGGGCTGGCAGCCCTGGGGACCCTGGTCCTAGGGCTGGAGTGGCCCTACGAAGTCATCAATGGCAAGTGGCTGCTGTACCCTACAGAGATCACCGTCCACGGCAATGGGTCCTGGCCCTGCCAACCACCTGGAGACCTTGTCAACCCTCTGAATCTCACTCTCTCGGTAAGGACACCGTCTCTCTCGGGGATCTTTCATTTACATCTCATTTGCATTACACCTCATTTGCATGCTGCAGGGAGGAAGGGCGGCGTCTTGCCCTCCCTCTCCTCATACCCCTTTAGGAGCCTACCTCTCCCCCTCCCCTCCCCCTTACTCTGCTCCCACCCCTTTTTCCTAGCCGACCCCTTCTTCCCTCTTCAGGTCCCTGGGGACAGGCCGCCATCTCCACAGCGCAGGCGACGACAGCTGGACCCAGGGGGAGGCCAGGGTCCCCCGCCAGTCACTCTGGCTGCTGCCAAGAAAGCCAAGTCTGAGACCCAACTGGTGAGTGGCCAGGGCAAGGTTGGAAGGGACCATCCCCACCCATCACAGCCTATGTGGGCACGAGGGGGCACTGAAGCAAGGCTGATGGGTGCTAGTCACCAGGAGCCCCCAGTCTGATGAGGTGATGTGACCCCGTGGCTTGAGGAGCCCCTAGTCGGAGGGAGGAGACTCATCTCCTGCCTCAGTGGTTATCCTACTCTCCTTGCCGCCAATTCAGTGGGCCAAAGGAAGAGACACTGGCCGTATTCCTGAGAGCCCCATCCTGTTGAGGGTGACATAGCGGCTTAAAGCCTTGGACATGAGGACTGGGGAATGGGGAGAGACAGGATGAATGGCAAGGGCGGGGGGGGGGGGGGGGGGGGGGGGGGGGGGAGGGGGGGTGCGGTCCGGCAGGGAGATGTGGGTGGTGCGGGGCGCCCTCTGCTGGAAGGGAGAGAGGAACAGGCCTGGGAAGCACGTTGAGGACTAGCTGGGGGACGTAGGGGGTGGTGTCCCAGGTGGCAGGAGCTGGCGTGAACAAAGGCTCAGTGTGGGAGGGGCTGAGAAGGGGGTGTTGGGTGTTGGGCCCCATTTGTACACAAAGGGATCGGACTTCAGGTGGAGGCCCAGACCGTCTCATGTCCTGTATTCCCTGCCCACCTCAGAGCTGTGGCAGTGACCGCACCCGCTGTGTGTGGCTGGAGTGCCTCATTCCCGATAGCCCCGTCATCACCAATGTGACGGTGCAGGCACGAGTGTGGAACAGCACCTTCATTGAGGTCAGTGCCTGGATCTGGAGGTCACTGCCCCCTACCAGGGTGGGGAGAGCATCAGGGAGAGGGTGAGGCCAGGGTCCCAGCAAGGCCTTAGGTGCACATGCGTGCCTGTGCGTGCGTGCGTGCGTCAGTGACAGCATCGTATTTAACATGCGGCGAATGGGACACCTGTCACTGTATGCCTGTCAGCGTTAGTTCGTGTGTCTGCCTGTGGACATGACCTAATGTCCGTCTCCAGCCAAAACGACCTTCTCTCGTGTGTCCGTCATTCTGTTTGGGGTGTGTGTGTGTTCCTTTCCCACGTCCACGCCTTTGCTGTGCTGGTCCTTCCCCCTCTGTTGTCGCTGCATGAAAACTCCTCTTCGGCCCTCAGGCTCTCCCCAGATGCTTCACCACCAGTGAGGTCTTCTCTGACTTTTCCAGCTGCAAACGCTCTCCCTAGACACCCACAGAACTTTTTTTTCTTTTATGTTTATTTATTTATTTTGAGAGCGAGGGAGCGTGGGGGAGGGGCGGGGGGGCGGGGACAGAAATCCCAAGCAGGCTCTGCGCTGTCAGGCTGTCAGCGCAGAACCTGAGTCAGGGCTCCAACTCACAAGCCGTGAGATCGTGACCCCAGCCGAAATCGGTAACCGACCGAGCCACCCAGACACCCCCTACCCACAGAACTTTCTCAGAAGCTGCACATGCCACTGGTCACGTTCTACTCTAGGTTACAGTTACTCCTGTACCGGCCTCCTCAGGCCACCTAGACCATATTTTTCTGTAAACGACTAGATTATGAATCTTTTCAGCTTTTGTGGGGCAGACGGTTTCTGCGGTAACTATTCAATTCTGCCATTGTAGCACAAGCTGCCATAAACAATATCTAAACGGATGGGCATGGCTGTGTCTCAAAAATATTTTATTTACAAAAGCAAGTGACGGGCCAGATTTAGCCCAGAGACCTGACCTGGACTGTGACCTTCCTTGTCTCTGCTGTCTGCAGCATCCGGCATAGGGCCTGAGGCAGAAATGAATGGGTGAGGGGTGCCTGGGTGGCTGAGTCAGTTAAGCGTCTGACTTCAGCGCACAGTCTGTGGGTTCGAGCCCCGTGTCAGGCTTGTGCTTACAGCTCAGAGCCTGGAGGCTGCTTCCGATTCTGTGTCTCCCTCTCTCTCTGTTCTTCCCCTGCTTGTGCTCTGTCTCTCTCTGCCTCTCAAAACTAAATAAAAAAAAACTTTAAAAAATTAAAAAAAAAAAAAAAAGAAATGAATGGGTGATGTGCATTTGTGTGGAGACGCCTGGCTCTCAGGTCCCTTGGGCGCCTCTTAAAGATGCTGTGTCGGGGGAGGGTACCCTGGTGGGGGGGGGGTGCTCGGGGTCAAGAGGGAGGCTCAGAGGGGCTTCAGCTGCTTCTTTTAATGCATCCCTCCCCCTCCTCCTGCTTCCAGGATTACAGAGACTTTGACAGGGTCAGGGTAAGCAGCTGGGCTACCCTGTTCCTCCGAACCAGCATCCCGGCCATCAGCATGGAGAACAAGACCGTGTGGGTGAGTGAGCGTTTTGGGGAGCAGGGGTACCTGGCCGGGGCAGGGGAGCACAGCGCATCTTTAGCTGTGTGGTTCTGAGTCGTGGCAGCACCTGGGAATCCTCTGGAGGGCCCCTGGGGTCTGGACTGCACCCCTAAGCAATGAAATCGGAGTCTGTGGGGGTGGGGCCCCCGTTTGGGTATGTTTAAAAGGCCCCTTGGGGATTCTAATGCGCAACCAGGGTTGAGAACCCCTGCCTGAGCTTACTGGACCTGCACAGCTTCTCTGGGGAGACCTGCCATCCCCGTGGAGACTTGAGAACAAAGTTCTCCAGCTTGGTTCCAAGCTACATCGGGGAGGGGGAAAAAAAAAAAGGCAAAATTGTTAACAATTTGTTGTGAAAAGGATTTAGTGGAGGACATACACACGGGAGCTGAAGGGAGGGTTGGCTAAATATATTATGGTGTATTTCCTAAAATAAATTAAGGTAGTGGGGGAAGGGCCAGAAAGACCGATGGAACAGAACAGAAATTTATGTTATTACGCAGACGGCACTTTTAAGCAGCGGAAGAAGTTAGGTTATTAAGCTGGGTTGGGAGAACCCATTTGGGAAGTAAAGACAAACCCTTACCTCACATGATAACCAACTATACAGTTGAGTTAGAGTAGATATTTAAATATAGGAAATAAAACTTAATACGCCAGAAGAAAACTCAGAGAACAATTTAACAGTAATCTTTAGTTATGGGGGGAGGGAGTCATTTTACTACACCCAGAAGTAGCAAAGGAAGTATTTGACAAGTTAGACCATGTGAAGTTTTAAAAAAAATTGATGATAAAAAAACTAAAAGGGCGAATGATAGATTGCTTTTAAAAATGTTTCTAGCACATATGGTGAAGTGTTGGTATAGATGTATTTAAAATTTTTTTTTAATGTTTTTATTTATTTTAGAGAGAGAAAGGCAGAACGTGAGCAGGGGGAGGGCAGAGAGAGGGGGAGACACAGAATCCGAAGCAGGCTCCAGGCTCTGAGCTGTCAGCCCAGGGCCCGACGCGGGGCTCGAACTCACAAACCGTGAGATCATGACCTGAGCGGAAGTCGGACGCTTAACCGACTGAGCCGCCCAGGCGCCCAATTTTTAATATGTAAAGGTAAATAGGGCAGCATAAAGATAAATGGACAGTGTACACAGGGTGAACTAGAAATAGTCACCTCAATAGTGAGGTCATAAAAATAACAGCAGCAAGGTTTTTTTTTTTTTCTTCCTATCAGATTGGCAAAGATTAAAAAGAATAACGCTGTCCGTGCTGATGAGGTAGAAGGAAATGCTGTTGGTCAGGGTATAAATTGATGGATTCTTTTTGGAAATGCATTTGTCAATATCTATTAGAGTGTAAAATGCACACTGCTTTTGAGGCAGCACATGATAATACGTCTTAAAGAGCTAACAGGATGAATAGGCGAATATAAATATACGAGGATATTTTAAAGCGTTGTTTATAATGGCATGAGATTGGAAACAGTCTGCATGTCTTTCGCTAGGATGTTGGTTCAATAAATTGTGGTACATTTTCTAGAATGACTCTGCAGTCCTCAGAAGAGGTGAGGTTGATCTTTATTAATTGACATCACAAAATGATGATAATAAAACAAAGAGGAAGCAGGTCGCAGAAGAGTGTGCAGCACACAGAGACCCCATTTCTGTGGGAGAAAAAAGTGTGTATGTTCAACATATGTATTAAAAAATATGGAAAGAGGTTCACTGAAATGTTGAGGAGAGTTATTTCTAGGAAGTAAAATTACTGGGAACCTTTCGTTTTCTTTATATCATCTGTATTTAAGTTTCTTTAATGTTTATTTATTTTTGAGAGAGAGAGACAGAGACAGAGAGAGTGCAAGTGAGGGAGGGGCAGAGAGAGAGGGAGACATAGAGTCTGAAGCAGGCTCCAGGTTCCAGCTGTCAGCACAGAGCCTGATACGGGTTTCGAACCCATTAACTGTGAGATCATGACCTGAGCCGAAGTCGACGCGTAACTGCCATAAGTTGCCCCATGATTATTTCTTTAAAAATTATTTTGATTATTTTTTGTTTAAATACAGATGATGGGTGCCTAGGTGGCTCAGTCGGTTAAGCGTCCAACTTCAGCTCAGGTCATAATCTCATGGTTCCTGGGTTCGAGCCGCGTTGGGCTCTGTGCTGACAGCTGGAGCCTGGAGCCTGCTTCGGATTCTGCCTCTCCCTCTCTCTCTGTCCCTCCGCCGTCTGCACTCTGTCTCTGTCTTTTTCTCTCTTTCTCTCAAAAATAAATAAACGTTTAAAGAAATACGTATTTTAATTTTTTTTAACGTTTATTCATTTTTGAGAGACAGAGACAGAGCTCAAGCAGGGGAGGGGCAGAGAGAGAAGGAGACACAGAATCAGAGGCAGGCTCCAGGCTCTGAGCTGTCAGCACAGAGCGTGATGCGGGACTCGAACCCACCAACTGCAATATCATGACCTGAGCCAAAGTCAGACCCTAAACCGACTGAGCCACTCAGGTGCCCCAAGAAATATATTGAAAAAAAAAAAAAAAAAAAGAAAGAATGATATATAGTCATAGTCAGAAAAAAATTTTCTCTATTTAAATATATATACATTATGTATATAAATAAGTAATGTAATATAAATATATAAATATAAATATATAAAAATATATATACATTATGTAATATAATTTTATACTATAATACCATATATAACATTTATATGCTATGTATGGTATATTATATTATAATGTTATGTATTATATATCATATTATATATAATGTTATATATAATTATAACAATATTGTATAATTTATAATATATACTTTACATTGTATATAATATATATTATAATGTATGATTATATAACATGTTGTAATATATGTAATATAATTTTATATTATAATATACATATACATTGTAGGGGAAGAAATATGGTGCTATAAGCTCTGCATTCTTTATTTTTTTGTAAATATTTGTGGAGTGCTGGTTATGTATCCGGCAAACACATTTAATCTTTCCCAGTAACCTTTGAAGTAGGTATCATTCTCAGAGTCTCCATTTTACAGAGAGAGGTTAAGTAACTCTCCCAAGGTCACACAGCTAAGGAATAGCACACGTGGGACTTGAACCCAGGTAGTCTAGTTCCAGAACCCATGCCCTTGGCCGCTCTGCTGTCCTGTGGGGTAGGCATGATGATCTCCCTATTAGAGAGCATGAAATGTACATTCCAAGGGGAGGAATTACTTGTCCAAGGCCACACACACAGCTCATCCAGGATGGGTAGGTTACAAACCCAGATTCCAGGCTGCCTCCCAGATCTGACGCTGGTCCTTTGCTGCCGGTCTGCACCTAGGGAAAACCAGAGAGAATGGAGGCCTCTGCCGCCGTCAGTGGGCGGGCAGGGGCTTTCTCTGGTCCCGGAGTGCCCCCTGCTGGTAGCAGGTCAAACAGCAGGGTCCTGGGCCCAGCGTGGGGCCCCAGAGGGCAGACACAGGGCTGAGCCTCTTCCCACGCTCGCTCGCCAGTTCTCCGTGGACATTGACTCTGAGCTGGTGGAGGACCTGCCAGCGGAGATCGAGCTATGGCTGGTGCTTGTGGCCGTGAGTGCCGGGCTGCTGCTTCTGGGGCTGATCATCCTCTTGCTCTGGAAGGTGAGGACCCCAGACCACCACTGGGACTTCCACTCTGGGACCTCCCACCAGCAGACCCTCGCCAGCCCTCCCTTCACCCCATTCCTCACGTCTCCCCCACCCTTCCCCCATGTCATCCCCACCTTTCTCCCCAGCTGCCAGTCGCACCCCCTGTCCCATCCTGACCTCACTCACCAGGATATTCCTGCCTGGCTAATGGGGGGGGACCTGCAAGCTGGAAAGGAGAAGCCAGGAAGCTCTGGCTTCCGGCCACACCACCAAGCTGGGGCTGGGGCCGGGGGGCTAGGCATCCGGGCTCCGCAGCCCTAAGCCCCCGCCCATGAGTGCTGCTGGCAAGGACCCCCCCAGCTCCCCCTGATGGCCCATCCCCACCTCCTCCCCTCCGCAGTGCGGCTTCTTCAAGCGAGCCCGCACTCGCGCCCTGTATGAAGCTAAGAGGCAGAAGGCGGAAATGAAGAGCCAGCCGTCAGAGACAGAGAGGCTGACCGACGACTACTGAGGGGGGCAGTCCCCCGCCCCCCGGCCCACCCGGGTAACGCGGCCTCCGGGCCCTCTTCCCTGAGCCTCGCAGCTGGCCGGGGCCTCTGACTCTGTCCTATCCGCTCCTCCTCCCCATGGGCCCTCTCTGCACTTCACTCTGTCCCCAGCACCACCCCTAAAAGCAGGCCACTGGTCTCCCTCCACTCCCTGGGAGAGCTCATCGTGTCTTCTCACTGCCTCCCCTGAAGACTTGGGGTCCCAAGAGGGGGCCGTAAAATGCTCCCCATGCCCCTTGGCTTTCTGGGAAAGCTTTCTTGGAAAAGGAGCAAGGCCAAGGCGAGGCCCCATCTCTAGGCCACACAGCAAACTTCCGGAGTGAGTCTACACCTCCTGAGAAGGACGGGACTAGTAGAGTCCTTCTCCTGGGAACTAGTACTTTTCCTCCTTGGAGCCCCCCCGCCCCAACGGCATGGTCAGGGGAGACCACCACCCATCCTGGCCCTCTCATCAACAATCTCAGTGCCCCACCTCTGTCTCCATCTGCCTCCCTTCTCCTCTCTGCCCTCCTCAGCTCCTCCTTCCTCTGGGGCGTGGGGTGGGCAACCTCGCCCTCCCTGTCACAGTGCAGGGAGATGGCATGTGTTTGGGTCAGGGGGTCCCGGCTTTGAGGGCCTCTGGGTGGGGGGAGGAAGCGGCTGGGCACAACTTCCTGCGGCCCGGATTGCTGGTTCGCTGATACCCTTCGTCTTCTCCACCCCCCACCCCAATGCAGTGCGACTTCTTTAAGCGGACCCGCTATTACCGGATCATGCCCAAGTACCACGCTGTGCGGATCCGGGAGGAGGAGCGCTATCCGCCTCCAGGGAGCACCGTGCCTACCAAGAAGCACTGGGTCACCAGCTGGCAGAGTCGGGACCGATACTACTGATGTCCTCCCCGATCCCACCCCTGCTCCCCCTGGTGCCCCCTTCTATTTATCATAAGTTATGCCCCGGACGGTCCACAGGGGCCACTGCCTTTGGCTGGCAGCAGCAGACTCAGGCACACACACCTCTTCGAGCACGCGCGTGGGCTATCTGGCCACGGGCTCCCCGCAGGAGGGCCGGGGTCGCGGGCCTTGCAGCGCCAAGCTCACCGCAGCCCTGGGCCCTGGACACACGCGGGCCCCCCTGCTTGTGGCCTGTGCTTGTGCACCACGGCTGGCGCGTGGACATGCGTGGCCCTGCCTCTGCCTGTGCCAAAACGAAGCCAAAGGGCCTCCACCAGAGCCAGGAGGAAAATGCCCCCGCTGTGGTGACACCTCCCCCATGCACACTGGACCCATCTTGAGCCATAGTCACTGGATTGACTCTGCTATTAAGTCTAAAACTACTGACAGGGAGCGGCGCGCCGGGCCCCCAGCAGCAGCTCCCGGCACCCATGCCAGAGGGCGCGGGGGCCTGCCTCAGGTTGCCCACCGTGGCGTTTGCAGGACTGGGCGTGCTCAGACCCAAGAGCAGAGTGAGCTAGAAGGAAGGCCCCCGAGATGGCTTTCCTTCACGGACCTCTGTGAAGCCTCTCTCCTCGGCCACGGCCCGCACTGGCGAGGAGAGCAGTCTGGAGGAACAAAGACTGACAAAAGCCGCTGGCCAGCTCGACACGTGGCGGCGGGACTGCCCTGGGAACTCAGTGGAATGCTCAGCAGAGGAGGGGACCAGTCCTGGGCCAAGGAGATGTTGGACGTAGAGGAGATCCCACTTCTTACCCACCACTACCGCGCAGGCCTCTGAAGGCCTGGAGAGACCATCTCCCCCCACCGCAACACACGCAAGGTCACAGAGGGAGCGACACTTGAATGTAGAACAGGGAGGGAGCCCTGGCCCTGCCCCCTGGGCAGAACTTATTCTGCCCTCACTGACCATGGGGAGGGGACCTAGAAGGAGAGTTCTTGGCTGTCCTTGGCTTTCTCAGAGCCAACCTAGCTCTGCCTCCTCCCCCGTGGGTAGGTCCTGAGGCCCAGTCTAGAAGTTGAGGCCGGTTCCAGGGAACCTCTCCTGACCCCTGCCTCTTGGCGGTTCCCTTTTCCAGTCCCTGTCCCCTTCCATGGTACTGTAGCGGGAGGCTCCCTCCCCCTCCTTGTGCCTTCTTTGTATATAGGCTTCTCAGGCGACCAATAAACAGCTCCCAGTTTTTATGCACTGCATCGGCCTCCATTCACCCCCACCCTGTACCAACCCCAGTTCGGTCTGTTGGATAGTGATGTCATCTAGCTGACCCCTGGGCGGACAAAGCCAGGTGCGGGGAGGGATCTTAGAGGTGGGGAGGGGGACATACCAGCCCCTGCTCTCAGTGATGTCCTGGTCTAAGGGATGGTCGTGGACATATAACTGAGATCCAGAACCTGAAGTCAGGGAGAGGACCTGAGTAGACTGAAGAGAATCCCAAACGGCTTCTTGGTGCACAGTGCTGGCCCTGGGGGAGGAGGAGGGAGGGAGAGGTGGTGATGTGCAGGGTCCGGAAGAGGCAGAAAGCTACTCTGCTGTATAGAAACAGGTAGTCCTGGATACTGGTGCAGGGAGGCTGAGTGCAAGGGCGGAGAGCCAAGAACCTTCATCCAGTGGCTGGATTCAGATAAGAACCTGCTTTTCTGCTGCAATTGCACCCAAACCCCCGCCCCTAGGCACCATGTTGAGTAGATCAGAGGGCGAGCCAGGGACCCAAGACTGGAAAGATGGAAAGGTCCTAGTATCTATTGCGCAGACTCTGGGCAGGGGTACCTGCAGTCCTAGTCTTGTGGCCACTGCTCCAGGGCTGCTTTGGTACTGAGCCCCCTTGGCCCACGTTATTGGGCCAAGCCCTCCCTAAGGCCCCCTTTCCATACGAGCCTGGGAGGACTGGGAGGACGGAGCTTTCCCCATGACTTCTTTGTCCTAAATTGTGGTTTGGGTCCTTCCGTCAATCGTCCTCAAAGCTATGGCCTTTGGAAGACTTCCCCGGAGGCTGAAAATTACTACTCAGTGAAGCCTAGAGGCAGATCCTCTACTCAGCCGCTCTGAGAGCCCACAAACCCAGGCTTTTCTCCCAGGACCCCCTGCTGATGTCTGCCTGGGTGTCTCCCAGCCTGCCTCACTGACTGCCCCTCACTTTCTGGGCTGGGATTGCCCCTTTCCGGGATGATTGACAGTGGAAGCTCCAGTTCCTCCAGGAAAACCCCAGCCACTACCCAAAGCTCTCAGAACCAATAATAATCGGAACCCCCAGTTCATTTTCCAAAACCTGGGTTATTCGCTCAGTCGGGAGTAACACCACGCGTGGGGTGGCAAAGTCCAGCTGCAGAGCTCAGTCTGGCTCACTCCTGTCTTTTGCAGACACTTTCTACTTATGAAAAAAGGTGGGATCTAGGGATCTATACTTTCCTCTGGCCACCTTCACAGGCTCAGCCCCCAGTCTCGTGTGTATGTGTGTGTGTGTGTGTGTGTGTGTGTGTGTGTGTGTATGACAGACTGTTTATGCTTGGATGAGAACACAGTCTCTCCCTCTGTCTCTGTCTCTCTCTGTCTCTCTCTCACACACACACACACACACACACCACAGTGTAAGTAGTCATTTTCAGGACTGGTGCTACACTTTTATGAAAGAAACATCATGGTAGAGAGGCGGCAATACCCACTTTATATAAAAGGGTCCTCGATCATGTCAAGCTTCGGGAGCTCCTTGGAGTTGTAGCATCTCCAAACTGTTCCCCAAGAAGGTCTCAGCTTTTGTGTCACTAAAAGGACCCATAAGGTGATTCTCCCCCTCTGGGCACAAGGTTGGATGGCACTTCCTGGGCCTTCCTGGTTGGATGAGGTCATGTGACTAATATTGGCCAGTGAGTTGTGAGCAGAAGGGAAGCAGATTGATTCTGGGCTGAGAGAGTTAATTGCTGGCGAGGCCCTCCCCGGCTTTCCCTCCTCTGCTGCTGCTGCTGCTGCTGTAGAAGCCTGGATTGAGAGCCCCCCTCCCCGCCCCCCACCAACCTGCATTGTATATATAGTGGGAAATCTGGGCATGGTGTGGGTGGAGGTTACCTCAGCATCACCTAAACCTAGCTTGACCACACCATGCCACTCCCCTTATCACCCTGCAGCAAGCTTTGCAGACCTAAGCACAGAGGCCACATTACAGAAGTCCAGCACTTTGGGGCGCCTGGGTGGCTCAGTCGGTTAAGCGTCCGACTTCGGCTCAGGTCATGATCTCGTGGTCCGTGAGTTCGAGCCCCGCGTCGGGCTCTGTGCTGACAGCTCAGAGCCTGGAGCCTGTTTCAGATTCTGTGTCTCCCTCTCTCTCTGACCCTCCCCCATTCATGCTCTGTCTCTCTCTGTCTCAAAAATAAATAAACGTCAAAAAAAAAAATTCAGAATTCCAGCACTAACGAGAGGGTCACGGGAAATCTCTCTCCTACACCTAGCCTCAGGGCTTACGGCCTTCTCATTATTACTTAAATTTTGACAGTAATAGCTGCTATTTACCGATTATTTACTATGTGCCAGGCCCAGGGCCGGGCTTTTTTTTTTTTAATTTTTTTTAACGTTTATTTATTTTTGAGACAGAGAGAGACAGAGCATGAACGGGGGAGGGTCAAAAGGAGAGGGAGACACAGAATCGGAAGCAGGCTCCAGGCTCTGGGCCATCAGCCCAGAGCCCGACGCGGGGCTTGAACTCATGGACCGCGAGATCGTGACCTGAGCTGAAGTCGGACGTTTAACTGACTGAGCCATCCAGGCGCCCCCAGGGCCGGGCTTTTTACATGTAGTATGCCATATACTCTTCCTGGCATCTTGAGGACTGCACTCACCAACATCATCAATGATGTAATTGCCAGCTGGAAGGATGTTTCGTTGTTCCTCCCTGGTGCCTCTGTGGCATGTCTCCGTGGTGACCCCAATTCTATTTTCACATTCTTTTCCCTTCTGTGTGCCAGGTGCTATACCTGGGGCTGGAGATCGAGCAGTGAATTACACAGACACAGACATCCCTGCCCTCCTGAAGCTTCAAGTCTAGTGGCAGAGACAGAGGAGTCAGCCGACGATTTCCACTCAGTGTGATAAGACCCACCCAAATAGTGCTAAGGTTGGGAGTTCCAAGGAGCCCTTGGAGGGAACTCATAACCCAGCCTGGTAGGGTCAGAGACTTGAAGAAGGAGCAGGTGGTGAGAAAAAAGAATGATCTCGGCAGAAGAGACAGCCTTTGTAACGTCTTGGAGATTGGAGGCTGGTTCAAGGCAGTAGATGATTATGGCTGGGAGTGGAGCAGGGGAATATGGAGAGATGAACCTGGAGAGTTAAGCCAAAGCACATCATGCAGCAGCGGGAAAGGCGCCAGTAAGAAGTGGAGTGCCACTGAAAGGCTGTGAGCAAGGGAGGTAACAAGTTCATGGCCAGCTCAGTTGGAAGAGCATGGGACTCTTGATCTCTGGGCGGTGAGTTTGAGCCCCGTGTTGGGTGCAGAGGTGACTTCAATAAATAAAACTAAAAAAACAAACAAAAACAACAACAGAAAACAAGTTCAGATTTGCATTTGAGAAGGATCCCTGAGCCTCAGTTTCCTCATTTATATAATGGGGATAATAATAGCACAATCGAGCCATCTGGAGAATTAAATAAAATAACGCATGCAAACCGTGCCCAGCACATAGGTTATTATTCGTTCAGCTAAGAGTCCCTGCCATTGTGAAGCCTTCCACATAGCTCGGTGGTGACTGTAATACATTGTTATATAGCAACTACTTACTTCTTAAGCAGGTACCTCCCAAACTGAGAAATGAAACCATCAAGGGGAAAGACTACGTCTTTATTCTTTCTGTGTTTCCTGTTCCCAGCACAAAGCCCAGAGCCTATTGGGCACTTGGTCAGTGGGGCCCAAGAACACAGTGAAAGAGTGAAAACATCAAAGGGGCAAGGCGGGGTCAGGACGTACCACCACGAGAGGGGGCGCCAAGTTCTTCTGAGAGCTCAGGGCTACTGGGGAAGGGAGGGCTCCCCAATCCCCAGCACAGATCACCTGCCAGGACCTTTCTCTAAGGAAGCCCAGTGCGAAGATGGTCTCTTTCTCAAGTCAAATGAGTAGAGAATAATAAAATAAGTGTTTTGTAAACTGCACTCATAGCGCCGATGCTAGCGGCTGCCTCCGCTGCCGCCAGTCGTTAGGGTTTTGACTCTGGGTGTCACCTTTTCCCGAGCCGCTTGGATCTTTGTGGAAGCGGGTGGGGGCAAATCTGTACGAGGGGTGAGCATGGGCTTGCATCTTGATCCCGAAGTTTGCAAACATTTCCAGTCTAAGTCACTGTCATCCGGCCTGGGAACCCACCAGACCATCCCCCTCGGGGAGCGCAGATGCGGATCCGGGCGGGTGAAACAGGTCCCTTTGGGAGGGAAGGGATTCGTTGAAAACTATCCGGATAATTTCAGGGGAGGCGAGCGAAGGAGATTCGGGGAGAGCGCGGGAAGGGAAGTGGAAAGGAGGAATAACGGACCTCTGGGGAGGCAGGGGTTAAGCGGGGCTTGGCCCGGAGGAGGAAAGGGCGGAACCAACGCTCGGGGGGCGGGCCCTCGGTGCGACCCAAGAAAACAACGGGCCTCGCCGAGCAGAGACGGGTTAAGGGGGCGGGTCCAGGGGAAGCCACGTGCCGGGGCAAGAGGCGATTGGCTCTGCCGGGGTTGTTTGTGAGCGGCCATTGGCGACGTCAGGGCACCTCGACGAGCCGATTGGCCGGGGCTTGGAGGACTGCCGGGACCGGGGCGGGGAGGAGACCGCGGGCCCCAGTCCCTGGGCCGGGCTGGGCCGCCGCTAGAGCCAGCGCTGCCCGCGGAGGGACTGGAGCCCGAGCCCGAGCAGCGGCCGCTGCCGCCGCAGCCGCCGCCGCCGCCGCCGCCATGCGCTGGGTCCGCGCGCTGCTGAAAAATGCGTCCCTGGCAGGGGCGCCCAAGTACATCGAACACTTCAGCAAGTTCTCCCCGTCCCCGCTGTCCATGAAGCAGTTTCTGGACTTCGGTACGGAGTGCGCGGGGGGCGGCTGGCCGCGGGGGCCCGCGGGGCGCCGGGGGGCGGTAAGTGAAGAAGCCCTGGTCTTGAAGGATCAATGCGGAGGAGAAGAAAGGCCCTGCGTGACAGCGAAGGGTTGCTTGGAAGGGTACCAGGCAGGAAAGGGTTAAAGGGGGGGGGGGGGGGCGTCCTGGCCCTGAAAGGGTTAAGGTGCCCTGGGGAAGAGCTCTGGACTAGGTCGTTAATGGGAAGTGGGAGCACTGACAAGGAGGGGTCCAGTGTCTTGCTGGGCTTTGCGATAGGTCTTGGAGTAAGGGGCAATGAGGCGATGATGTTAGGGCAGGAAGGGAGTGGCATATATCCAGACAGAAAGGGTTAACGGTGGTTGCCCTAGTGGCTCAAAGGGTAGGAGTTGGAGAGGAAATAGGGCGGGGATGCTGGTGGCAGTAACGAGGCAGGATTGGGAGGTGCAACCATCTGGAAGAAGACCTGGGCTGGGCTGGGTACCCTGGGGTCAGGTGGGACCCAGGCTCTTTCAGAAAGTGTCAACAGGAGGGAGGTCGCTGGTCCCTATACCTCTACCAGCTGAAGGAGCTGGCCCCCAGCTGTCCCAGTGGGCAAGGACACTTGAAGAGCAAATCTGTTTGGGCCTGGCTCCCTGTCCCCAACCGGGCCAAGGCCTGGGGCACCATGAGGTGGAGTCAGGAGGCTTGCAGCCTTGGCTGTCCCTAGGTTTCTGGGCCAGGATCACCCACCAGCAGCGCCCTGGGGGTGCCTCTGGAGCAGAAGCAAAGCTGTGCCAGTGTGGCGACTGAAACAGGCATTGTGTGGGCCCTGTCTGTCTACATGTATTTCCGTGGTGCCAGCTGGGGATTAGGAGGGGATGCCCAGGTCTCTCAAGAGTTGAAGAGACAGTGCCTGGCTCAAGTTACAGCTGCGTCACCGATGGGAGGGGGTGGGGAGGTGGCAGCCAGGACACAGGGCCCCTGTTCCCCAGGACTTGTCTGCCTGTCCCCCTGCCCTGTTCGAGCTGTCCCCGTGTAGGAAAGCCTCCTGGGCCCATTCCCAGCCACCAGCAGTTGTCCGGTCCAAACTAGACCCCAGTTCTAGAAATGGGCTAGGTGGGGCTCATAGTAGGGTTGGGTCCACTTGTAGTACAGTGGGGGAAACAGATCTTCAGAAGGACGGTGACATGCCCTTGGTGGCAGAGTTGGGAGCAGAACTTAGACTCGAGTCTGGGTCTTCTGACCCTAGGCCATGGCCTTAGTCTATCACTTGGTCTTCATCTTGAAGCCAGACCAAGGACCAAGGTATTTGGGTTCCCAAGCCTGGGCCCTGTTTGCCCCACAGGCAGGCATTAATGCAGGAGCAACTCTACAGTGGTCATCAAGACCAGCCTAGGTGAGGACGGACTGGGCCCACAATGACGCTGGGCCCCTGCAGCTGCGATGGACCAGGCTTAGCTCCCCTCGGCCATTTCCAGCCCCGGGAAGGGGTGGTTTTCCCGGGCTCCTCTGCCCACCTGGATCAGCCCCACCCCACCCCCTCTACTCTGCAGTTGGAGCTTCTGCTAAGAGAGACAGAAAGACACAAAGTGAGGTCGCTTAGGCCAGAGGCGGCTCCAAGAGTGCCTGGGAGTGGCCCTGTCCCCTGTGGTAGAAGGCAAGCAGGGGTCAGTGGGGGCTGGGGAGAGGACGCAAGCTTGAAGAGGGTTCGGGGGGGGGGGTGGTATGGAGGTGAGAACAGTGCAGGGGCTTAGGAGAGCTGCTTTGCTTTGTGCCCCTGGTCACTTCTCTGCACTCTCAGGAAATGAAGGATTTTTTTCCACCTGACCCTGAGATGATCAGTGGCTCCAGTGGTTTGCAGCTGGGTGGGCTCCCCTCTCTCTCTCTCTCCCTCTAGGGTCCAGCAATGCCTGTGAGAAAACCTCATTCACCTTCCTGAGGCAGGAGCTGCCCGTGCGCCTGGCCAACATCATGAAAGAGATTAACCTGCTTCCCGACCGGGTGCTGAGCACGCCCTCGGTACAGCTGGTCCAGAGCTGGTGAGACCCCTGGCCACTCCCACTCCACTGCCCATGCCGCTGCCAGATGCCCCTGGGCTCAGAGATGGAGTCTTTGTGCTTCCAGCAGCCTTGAGGGAGGTGGGGACAGTGGGGAAGCACAGAGACTCCAAGAGGCTAGAGAGTTGCCCAAGGTCAAGTGGAATGCGAGGCCAAGATAAAGCTCCTAGCCTCCATGCCTGTAGGCCATCCCTATACTTAACCACTCTCCTTCCTCTGGAAACCCAGGATCCCCCTGGGAAATCGTTTTCGCAGCCAAAACCCAAACCAAGCTCATGTCGCCATTCGCCACTGGCCCTGGTTCTGAAAAGCCAGCACCTACCGGGTAACGTTTATCTGGGGCAACATTGTAGGGCCAGGGCAACAGAAAGAAACGAATTTTCAGATTATGTAATCCAAGCTACAAGCCAGACTGTTTTGGATGTTGGGAAACGCTCAGACCCAGGCATAGTACCTACCCCCAAGAACTTTGGAGGGGCAAGGCCCAAAAGTTGTAGCAGTAGCAGAGGGAAATCCTCAGCAAAGGTCACTCTAGAACTCTGTCCCAGGTTAAGTAACTGGATGGCATCAATCAATGGCCAGTCACGTGAAGAACAAGCAGGAGTTTGTAAGGGGCACGAAAGTGGTTAATCATTGTTGGTCTTTGGTGGTACCTGTGCAGAAGCCCTTTGCTAGCTCTTCTGGCAATGGTGTGATGTGGCTGTGGATCCCTGTTGGATTCAGGAGCATGGGTCCACACCTGCGGTGAGCCCAGGGCCATGCTGGGTACGGGAAAACAGCAGCAGCAACTGCCCTCAGGGAGCCTGTGATCTGGCAGGGAGCAGAGTGGGTAAATTAAGAGCTCCACAGGTAGTGGTGGGAGCAATGAGCTGCTGAAGAGTTACTTTTACTTAAGAACCAAAATATTAAAAAAACATTTTAACGTTGGTTCATTTTTGAGAGACCGAGAGAAGGGACAGAGAGAGGGAGGCACAGAATCCCAAGCAGGCTCCAGGCTCCAAGCCGTCAGCATGGAGCCCGACGCGGGGCTCGAACTCACACACCGTGAGATCATGACCTGAGCCGAAGTCGGACGTTCAACCGACTGAGCCACCCAGGCGCCCCCAAGAACCAAAATATTATTCAAAAGTAACATCGGTTAGGTTTTTCTCCTCATTGTAGAAGTATAACATGTCCACTTTGACATTTGGAAAACACGAAAAAGCAGCTAGAAGAGAATGCCAGCCCACCCCGTACCCAAATACCCTCCACCCCGTAACCAAACACTGGTAGCGTTTCATAAGGTTTTATTGGTGCCTTTCCAGCATTTTTGCTACGCATGGATAGGCATACGCAGGACTTTCTCCAATTTAATGAGACGCAGTAAGGAAAGCGTTTTGTGCACAAGGCCAGGCACATCGAAGGTGCACACTGAGTCAGAAAGTTGTGGGAAGGGGCACCTGCCTGGGTGGCTCAGCGTATTGGGCGACTCTTGATTTCGGCTCAGGTCATGATCTCGATTCAGGGGTTTCGGCCCCGCACATGCCTCTGCGCTGGTGGCACAGAGCCTACTTGGGATTCTCGCTTTCCCTCTCTCTTTCTGCCCCTCTCCCTCGCATGCACATGCTCTCTCTCTCTCTCAAAATTAACAAACGTTTAGAAAAAGAAGCAGAAAGTTGTGGGGAAGTTGAAATGGACGCGTAGCGGAGGCAATACACCCCTGGGCCTTATAGGGTGCCTCCGTGAGCCTAGAACTAGAAGGAAGGGAAGGGCATTCCAGGCCTTGGAACTGCCAGTGCCAAGGTGTAGAGGCAGGCCTCTGAGACCTCACTCTGTGCCTGTAGTGCTTTGGATACAAGCTGTGAAGGGGGGTTGGGGGGGAGGGCGGAAACTGGTCTTCCTATAGCCCCACCAGGTCACCCCTCACTGGGCCCTGTCCCTCTGAGGTGCAGGACATCTGAGCCAGCCGGCATTTCCCACCATGGGGCGTGTGAAAGTCGCAGGGAGGAGACAGAAGGTGCCATCTGGTCCCCCGCTCCTCCTCTGGCTCTGCCCGGCTGACTGGCTGACTGCCTCTCCAGCAGGTCCCTGACTCCAAGACAGGCCCTCTCGTGCCCCTCCCGGGACGCCGTGTTCCTAGGAGAGCCGGAGGATGTATGTCAGGGTGTAGGGGAGCAGGGAGCTGCTGAACTGCCCGTGACGCCCCCAGGCTCCTGCCCAGGCCATTCCTGAAAATGAATTGCACATGGGCGGGCTTGGCCTGGCTTTTCTTCCCCGAAAGCTTGGAAGTGGCGTCCAGCAACAGAAGGTGGGAGCGGAGTTAGACAAGAGAGAACCCCTCCCGGTGGATGATTTAACTCTCAGGAGAGCAGGCGACGGGATTGCTAGAGTGAGTGTCCCGGTGCACTGAAGAGAAGCCTGCTGAGGTTTTTTTTCCAGAGAACGGGCATCGGCCGCAGCAAGAGAAGCTGAAGTCTGAGGGGAGGAAGGACTTTCCGATGGGGACGAGGTGGCTGCCTGTGAGAGAGTGCATACCTCCTCCAGGAGCTTGGATGCAGAGGTGGAGGTGGGCAGGGTTCGCACGACAGCAGGGGGACAACATACCAAGGAGCCTGGCAGGAGGGCCACTGTCCTCAGAGTCTGATGGGTAGGGAGGAAATGCCGTCCCTTGGGAAATGGGAGAGGCCTGTACAAATGCGATCAGAGGCAGTGGTGCTAAGATGTGGCGATAGCTAGCGAGTTTCTCAGCTGCCGAGAGAGTCTAGGCAAGGGCGGAGGGTCAATGTGGACAAGCTGAGCATTCCTGGTTTTAAATAAGCCTGATAAATTGTTTCAACCAGACAGACCTGGTGCAGAGGGCGCCTGTTTTGGAAGCGACTGGAAGAGAGTAGAAAGCCCTGGTCGTTGGTGTCGGTGTCAGCACACTTGACTTTGAGGCTTGGCTTTGCTGCTTGCTGGACCCTTCACCCTTGGCAAGCCTCTGGCCTCCCTGAGCCTCGGCTTCCTCCCCCGTAAAATGGGGATCCATCCCGCTTCTAAGGGCAGATGCCACCGTTAGATGCCCCGAGCTCCGGGGCGGCAGTCCCTCCAGGCCAAAGATCTGTGACTGTGGCCGAGGTTCTCTTAGACAATGTGGTAATAATAGTGATGGCAATGACCAAAGCAAACAGACCCAGAGGGCCTGCTGTGCATCAGGAACTAGGCATGTCCGTGTGTTCCCGCACTTAGCGCTCCCGACCACCCGAGGAAGGAGGCCTTGTTTTTATCTCCATTTCATAGATGAGCAGGCTGAGGTTCAGAGAGGTGAAGACACAGGTGTGAGATCACTCAGGCTGCTGGTGAGAGAGCCGGGAGTCCAGCGGCGGCCGTGTGACCTGGTGGCTGCGTTCATGAGGGGAGGGGAAGAGTGCTGTGTTTGGCCGGTGGGGGGGGGGGGGGGGCAGCGACGTGGATCAGAGGTTTCCACACTCACGAAGCGAGTCCTCCACAGACAGTAGGGCTCCCCTTATCGGAACGTGTGCCGCCTAGGGATGCTGAGCACGGAGCAGGAGAGAAAGCCAGCCCAAGGAGGAGGGCGTGGCACTGGTAGGCGTGTGCTTCCAGAAGGTAGGGGACTCTCGGGAGGGGAGAGGAGAGGATGGGAAGGATTTTCCCAGAGGACCCCGGCCCCCGCCTGAAGCCTTGCAAGGTCTGCTGCACCGGATGTCACGATCGGGTCCTAAAGGGAGAGGCACCGGGGAAGGAGTGAGGCTCGCTGGCTCCTGTGCTGCCCCCCGCTCCGAGGGCCGGAGAAAAGAACTGGGCTTGGACCCGGGAGGCCCGAAAGCGGTAGTGCAATGACAGGCACGCCACTGAAGTGAGGTTAAGAATCTCCTGCCACCAAGGGGTGGCAGGGAAAGGGGCCGGGGGCCGTATGGCCAGCACCTTCTCATGAACCTCCCTTGCCCGTCAGTGAGGTGTAGACCCCGCACCCCAACCCTACAGGAACCACGGCCCTTGAGAACCCAGGGCCCGCCGTACCCCAGGCATGGGGCTGGGGCTGGGGCCAAATCGTCACCGACCCCCTCACCCACTCCTTCCAGGATCAGAGTTGAGACTGAGAACCTCAGAGTGCTATTGCCGTGAACCCCACTTTATAGCCGGGGACCTGAGCGGCTCAGCGGCTTCTGTAGCCCCAGGACCCGAGTCTGCCAGGCTCAGGGACTGCACCCAGCACCCCTCCACAGAGCAGCTTCCATCTGGACGATGCAGGACAGGTCTGTCACCTCCCCCTCCTCAAATGGCCACGGCCTCGTTCACACTTCTTATTCCCAGCGGCTGTGGACGTTACTGCATGGTGTGCGCTCGCCCCCTCCACCTCGCCACACATTCCGCCACCCCCACCCCTCCCCCGCCTCCCAAATCCAGGGCTCTGGGCAGGCTAGAAGGCCCCAGAAGGCAGGCGCCCCGGGGCCTGATTTGCTGAGGTCGGCAGGCCCAGGCCTTCCCTAGGGCAGCTGTGTCGGGCCCCCGCTGCCGGCTGGGCCTGCTCTGTCCGGCCATGGGTTTGGGGGGGGCGGATAAACCTGGAAGTGAAGTGGCGTGCCTGTCGTTGCACCACCGCTTTCGGGCCTCCCGGGTCCGAGCCCAGTTCTTTTCTCCAGCCCTCGGAGCGGGGGGCAGCACGGGAGCCAGCGAGCCTCACTCCTTCCCCGGTGCCTCTCCCTTTAGGACCCGATCGTGACATCCGGTGCAGCAGACCTTGCAAGGCTTCAGGCGGGGGCCGGGGTCCTCTGGGAAAATCCTTCCCATCCTCTCCTCTCCCCTCCCGAGAGTCCACCGGGGAGGACTACTCCCCGGAAGGAAAGGCCCTGCGAGGCAGGCCGGCAGGGGTTCTAACCCAGGGGTTCTGGGCTCCACTCCCCAGCTGGTTTCCTCCCCCTCCTCTCTTCTACCTACCCCAGCCTTGCACCCTTGCAGGTGTTCTCCCCAGATCCCCTTGCCCTCCCAGAATCCTGAGCGTGAAGCTTATCCTGGGCATGGCGGTGAGGGGACGGAACAGGGATCTGGCGGCACACAGCCTGCGAGAGAGAGAGAGGCCCTGCTCTGCACGGTAGCCCCCTCATCTGTGGAATGGGTGCAGCAGGAGCACCTAGCTACCAGGTTAAGCGGAGGCTAACGTAGGGGAGCAGGCAAGAACAGGGCCGAGCCCTGTCCGAGCCTGGCCCCCTGGAAATGCCGGCCGCCATCACATCGGCCCCAGCACTGTGAGGACCCGTGTAGGTGGCGGGCAGCTGGCCACACGGTGTGGACTTGGAGTCAGACAGACGTGGATTTGAAGCCCAGCGCGACATTTAAACCTCCACTCGTGACAAGGACGCACATCTAGAGAGTGCTCACCGTGTGCTAGGCGCTGGGCCAATGGTCACGTTCGACCCTCACTGAAAGGTAGCAATGGCCATAGGTACAAGACCCTCCGTTTTCCTGAGGCGGAAACTCAGGCCCAGAGAGGCTGCACGACTTACACAGGCAACACAGCCACGAAGTGGGAAAGCCGGGACGGCGACTCAGTAGAGCCAGCCCCCAAGCCAGCTCTCCCACTCTCTCTTCCGCTGTCTGAAGCAAGAGAGGGAAGACAGCGGTTGGTAGGTGAAGGGGGAAGGGTATTCTGCACAGAGGGACCCGCGGGGACACGGAGGTGAGCATTTTGAGCAGACGGCCCTAAGGGGTGGCAAGAGTACCCGAGGCTTGAGTCTTCTCTTACACCACCTCCCAGCTGTACGGCTGCTTCAGGCCTCAGTTGAGGAACCTGTGAAACGGGGCTAATTCCTGCTCGTCATACCTGTCAAGGTCAAAGCACTGTGAACAAAGGAATGCTCCTGCTGCGGAGGGGCCTCTCCTAGAGACTGTTGGGCCCCACAGCCCTCTGCCCCAGGCAGCCCCTTCCTGCTGGCTAGAAGCGTTTCTCCTGCAGAGAGGCTCCGCTTGGTGGCCTTCCCCAGGAGAACAGCCTGTGGACTGGGCATGTCAGCTGGGGCACAGCGGGGGTCCCGGCTCACAGGGACTCTAGGTTGACTCAGGCTCTGGGTTGATACCCTCTGCTGCCACGGGTGGGCCTGACTCCCTTTCACCGGCCGGTCCCCTGCTGCCCCGAGTTCAGGACTTCCTAACACTCCCCCGGTTACCTAGCTCTTTTGTAGATCCTGAGGAAATTGGCCTCCCAACGAGGCCTGCGGATGGGAGCAGCAGGCGGCCACGTACCCCTGTCGGGCCTGTGGAGTGGAGTGAGCTTTCCTGGCTCGCTGGGGGCTCCAGCCCCACCCATGGCCAGGGCCGGGCCTGCCTGCCCCACTCCTGTGTCCTTCCCACCTGCCCTTCAAAATCCACTCCCCTGGGCAGACTGCACGGCTCCTGTGCCCAGCCCAGAGTGTTAGGCTATAATCCTCACTGAGCCTGGGCTCCGACATGCCCCGGGCTGGCCAGCCGTGCCCCGTGGGATGAAACAGCAACCCGACGGGTCAGATGTTACAGTCGGTTTCCGTGAAGGGGCGCTCAGGGAGGTTAAGTGACTTGCTCCAGCCTCCTCTCACTGCAGAATCTTGGTCCGTAATCCATGAGGCCCCGGGCGTGGGATGATCTCCAGTGCCCTCCTGAGACTGCCATTCTTAGATCCCAAAGCAAAGGTGCTATATGGGGGACCAGCAAATGAGAGATGCTCTTGCATAACTTACTGTGTTGTCAGGGAGACTCGCATACAGATGAAACGCATTGGGAAAAAGTGTGGTGCGGCCTGTCGACCAGTGCCGTCCGGGTGCCGCCCGCCGTAGGGGCGGGGCAGGCATGGGGCCAGCTGTCGGGTGGGAAGGGGGGCCAGGCCAGGCCTGGCCTGGAGCTGAGGCCATGTCCCCCCCTCCCCCACTGCACACAGGTATGTCCAAAGTCTCCTGGACATCATGGAGTTCCTGGACAAAGACCCCGAGGACCATTGTACCCTGAGCCAGTGAGTGAGGGCCTCCACCGGGGGCAGGAGTGAGGGGGCTCGGGGTCACAACCCAGATGCAGAAATGCCAAGAGGATAGAAGAAATGACCTCTGTCCTCAAGGATATCTAGTCTGAGGGGGGAGTTGGCCCCTGGCCTCGGTGTCCCTGAGTCTGGTTGGGGGATCCGAGCCCCTGCCCGTGAAGAGTTCCCAGCTGTCCGACAGGCGGTGGGAGATTCAGGGCAGGCTTGGGAAGCAGTGGGGAAGGCACCGTGTGTCCGTCAGGTTGGGAAGCGTCGAGTGAATGAAGACTTGGGGAGAGGAGGTCAGAGGTGGGGAGGAGCCCCAGGGGGCCCCAGGGTCGGGACAGGGCGGGGGGCCGACAGCCGCCGTGCCCTGCAGGTTCACCGATGCCCTGATCACCATCCGGAACCGCCACAACGACGTGGTGCCCACCATGGCGCAGGGCGTGCTGGAGTACAAGGACACCTACGGCGACGACCCGGTCTCCAACCAGAACATCCAGTACTTCCTGGACCGCTTCTACCTCAGCCGCATCTCCATCCGCATGCTCATCAACCAGCACAGTGAGCAGGGGGGGGGCTGGGGGAGGTGGCTCAGGACCCGAAAGAGGGATCCTGGCTCCACGGCGGAGAAGGAACACGGCAGCAATGAGGCGTGTTGTTCTCCGTGTTTGTAGGATGCAAAATCATGTTCCCTCCCTACACACTGTCCCGTGTGGTATCCGTCAAAACCCTCTCTAGTACTTCCGGCAACAGTTGGCTGTTCCGAGTCTCCCAGTCCCAAAGTATTCACTGTGACTGTTGAGAGATTGTAACCAGTTGAAAATCAAATGAGTTCCTCATGCTCAGAGCATTTCTGATGCGGGACGGGGAAAATCACTTTTGTAAGTGGTGTAGCAGAAGGAGGAAGAAATGTAATGTGGGCTGTGTGGGGGAGGAGGCTCTCTGAGCAGACTTCAGGTCTGCAAACAGTCCAGATGGGGAGGAGGTGGGGGGGAGAGGTGTTAAGCGTAGGGGTGGAGTCAGAGAGCCCTGGGGGCAGGAGGGGAGCCCCACGGACAGCAGCCTTCCTTCCTGCCTACAGCCCTGATTTTTGACGGCAGCACCAACCCGGCCCACCCCAAACACATTGGCAGCATCGACCCCAACTGCAACGTTTCCGAGGTGGTGAAGGGTAAGCTGTCCCCACCGTGCTGGCCCACACAGAGGAGCCCCAGAGACCCCCTTCAGGCCACCTGGCCAGAGGCTGAGCCATTCCCTGGCGGGTGGGGGCCTCGTCCCCTTGGATGTAATGTTAGCGATGCCCACCCACCCCCCCAAGCCAGTGCCAAGAGGGCCGGCTGCCTGCTGGCACCGCCCCATTCCCTAAATGGCCCTTCTCTTCTCTCAGATGCCTATGATATGGCCAAGCTCCTGTGTGACAAGTACTACATGGCCTCCCCTGACTTGGAGATCCAAGAGATCAATAGTGAGTGAACAAGGCCGTGTGTGTGTGTGTGTGTGTGTGTGTGTGTGTGTGTGTGTGTGTGTTTGTCTAAGGGCTCCAGAGTAGAAGGTGATATGAGAGAGTCAGGAAAAGACCTGGGGGGGGGGGGGGGGGAAGGAAAAGCACTGGATGGGGCAGAAGCAGAGCTAGTATTGACTTATTATTAGCAGTATAATTACTAATTTATATTAAGCACTTATTAGGCCGTAAACACGCCAGGCGAGGCACTCTGTTCTCGTGGAGGCTACGTTCTTGGTGCTGGGTGTTAGCCAGTGAACAAATAATAAACAAGCTAATTTCAGATGGTGACAAGTGATGGGGAGGAAGCAAGATGAGGTCACATGACAGTGATGGCGAGGAGCGGTGTATTTGATAGGGTATCAATTTGGCTGCCCTTCCAGAATCCAGACAACAGTGGCTTAATTAAAAGAGAGGCTTCCCCCTCTCCAGCCCCTGGGGCAGAGTAGTCAGAGCTGGCTACCCACCCTGAGGTCTCAGTTCCAGCTGGAGAAGGGGAAGAAGATGTCGAAGGCAGGGCTCAGGGGGTGGACAGTCACTCCCCTAAGTCACCTGGCCATGCCCGGCTGCCAGGGAGCCTGGGAATTCAGTCTAGCTGGGCAGCCATGTGCCCGTTAAAACTTTGGGGGAGGGGGTGTCTATTACCAAAAGAGGAAGGCAAGAGGGGATACGAGAAGGTGGCTGCAAGGGTCCTACTTTGGATGGGGTGGTCAGGGACCAGCAGGACCAGTGAGTGGGCTGGGAGATGGGCGGGAAGGGGTTGGAGACAGAGGCCAGGGCACGCAGGGCCCATGGCCACAGACAGGAGCTGGGATTTTGGGTGCAGCTTCCCGGGAAGCCCATCGGAGGATTTGAAACACAGCGATGCCAGGGTCTCACTTACGTTGTGAAGATATTTAGAGGTTGGAGGGGGTGAGTGAGACCTCAGGAAGACCGGTTAGGAGGTCACTGCAGGAATCCACGGGAGGGCAAGGCAGCAGAGACGAAAAAAAGAGGGTAGATTTGATAAAAAGAAATAGAGAGGCCAGGACCTGCTGATGAATCAGGGGCATAGGAGAAAGGGCGATCAGGGATCTGGAAGTTTCTCTACCCTTCCCCTCCCCCACCTGCTCCTTAGCCGCCCCCTACCTGGGTTCCAGAAACCTAGGTAGGTATTTCATGCCTGGAAGTCATGCTGCCCACATCCTTAAGGCCCAGTTCAAGTTCAGGTCCTTGGAAAAGCCTTCCTGCACCTCCTAGAAAACATGGTTAGGCACCCACCTACCTCTGTTTGAATTCCTTGGGGACAAAGATAGAAGGGCAGAGACAGGCTACTTTAGTTCAGTATCCCTGGGGTCAAGTTCAGGGCCTGGCACATAGCTCTGGGTACCACACCCAATGTGAAAGTCAGTTGTGTGCTTGTCCAGACTTGAATTTCCAAGATGGTAGGGCTGAATTTTATTCAACTTTGTGCCCCACTGCCCAGCGCAGGGCCTGGGATTCCTTCATTCCTTAATCCGCTGCACACTTTTTGAGTTCCTGCTACAAAGCTCTGTGCCAGGTACCTGGAAAAGACACCGGTCCCTACCACCAAGAAACTCTCCAGGCCAGAGCGATTCTTGAGGGGCAGAGTGCTGCTCTAAGAGTCATGCGCAGCACCTCTCCCCTCCCCCCACTGGATTAAAAAAATCTCTCCAGGGGGCGCCGCTGGGTGGCTCAGTCACTTAAACATCCAACTTCGGCCCAGGTCATGATCTGGTGGTTTGTGGGTTCGAGCCCCGCGTCGGGCTCTGTGCTGACAGCTCGGAGCCTGGAGCCTGCTTCGGATTCTGTTGTCTCCCTCTCTCTCTGCCCCTCCCCCACTTGTGCTCTGTCTCTCTCTCAAAAATAAATAAACATTAAAAAAAAAAAAAAAAACCTCCCAGGGATTCCGGCGTCCGGGTGAATGCTAGGAGGCTGGATATAGGATGGATAGATACTTCTTGAATGGATGGGTGGCTCGATAAACAGTGGATCAAGAGCAGGATGGATCTGTACCCTCTGAATGCATGGATAACTGAGAAGGATAGATGTTTGAATAGATGCGTAGTTGAGGGACAGTTGGACGGTTGAATGGACACTGGATGGGTAGTTGGAGGAATTCATAAATGTTGACCGTTAAACATCAGTGGTTGGATGGATGGATGAACAGATGGATGGACGGACATCTTATAATGGATGGATACCGTATGAATAGATGAACAATTGCCGGATGGGTGGCCCAGCAGATGGTTGGACGATAGATGGGTGGTTGAGTGCTGGGTCCTAGGTGCTGAGTGAATGAATGCAGAATGGTGACCTCTCGACAGTTTTCTGATCCTTGGTCTTGACTTTCCCCGCAGCCTCCAACTCCAAACAGCCAATTCACATGGTCTATGTCCCTTCCCACCTCTACCACATGCTTTTTGAACTCTTCAAGGTAAGGGGGCGGGGGATGGCCCTCCCTCTGTGGGGTTGGGGGTGGTTGGGCCAGGCTGCTCCCACTCATCACTTCCCCCTTTCCCTTCACAGAATGCCATGCGCGCAACTGTGGAAAGCCACGAGTCCAGCCTTGTCCTCCCACCTATCAAGGTCATGGTGGCCTTGGGTGAGGAAGATCTGTCCATCAAAGTATGTGGCTCTTGGTTTGGGGCCGGAGGACAGCGGGGTGGGAACTTCCCTCCCACCATGAGATGGGCTCAGAGAAGACCCTGGGGATGGGGACGACCAAGAGAGGGTCAGGGGTGTCAGGGTGTGGGCGGCGTGAGCACTGACGACATATCCGTCTCCCCCAGATGAGTGACCGGGGTGGGGGAGTCCCCCTGAGGAAGATCGAGCGACTCTTCAGCTACATGTACTCCACAGCCCCCACCCCCCAGCCAGGCACTGGAGGGACCCCGCTG
Source organism: Panthera onca (assembly GCF_046562875.1). Classification (NCBI taxonomy): domain Eukaryota; kingdom Metazoa; phylum Chordata; class Mammalia; order Carnivora; family Felidae; genus Panthera; species Panthera onca. Next base: position 52,342,389 of record NC_138352.1, on the reverse strand, counting down.
GTGAGATGGCTTCTCTCCAGTCCCCCCCCCCCCGCCCCCACCTCCTAAAGAGTGCCTGTCTTTTCACCTCATCAAACAGTCACTGTCCCCATCACTTGCCTCCTCGATTCCCGTGGTCTTTGTTCTTGTATGGCTGTGTGTGGTGTCAGTCACCTTTCCCAGTCTGGGGAGTTGGGGTGCGGGGGAGGGCACCTCTCCCACTCCCTCCCCCCTACCCCCAGCCTGTGGCTGCCTTCTGACCTGACCTGCAGGTATCTGTCTGTCACCTTTCCTCAATTCTCCCTCTCACACTAGGGCCCCACGAAGTTACTGCCTCTCTCTCTGCTCTGTTCACTCTCCAGCACCGCCCTGCCTTCCCAGCAGAGCAGGAGGTGTGGGAACGGGAGGGAGCCCTGGACCTGTCCAGACCCACTGGCTCCCAGGGCCGAGCTCCTCTGCCTCCCCTGCTTCCTACCAACCCCAGCTGAGACGGCTCAGCCTCTCTGGCTCCACCAGACCCATTTCCCTCACCCCTGGGGGCTCCTGGGAATCCCCTGGCCCTAACCCCAACTCGGCACATGGGTCCCTGCAGCTCCAGGAGGCCCAGCACCAGCCTCCGCATCACGCTCCCTTGCTGCCCCCTTGTAGGCTGGCTTCGGGTACGGGCTCCCCATTTCCCGCCTCTATGCCAAGTACTTCCAGGGAGACCTGCAGCTCTTCTCCATGGAGGGCTTTGGGACCGATGCTGTCATCTACCTCAAGGTGAGGCTCCTAGACCGCAGGGCCCGGCTTGTGGGGTTTCCTGGCGTGTCGGCCTGCTGTTGGGTTTCTTCTCCATCCCCTCAGTCCTCTCCCCATTCCAGACCGAGAATCAGAGCAAAGCTATAGTTCCCCAACCCCCAGGCATTCCCAACCCGGCAGGCAATTTAAGGAAGCCCACGGTCTATGACCAAGACCCCTGTTCTGGGGGCCTTTGACTTCTTACACCCAGGAGGAAGGGGCGTACCATAGAGAACTTGTCATTCAGCTCAGGAAGAGACTGAGGCCCAGCGTCCGTGACCCTGTTCAAGGTCACAGCCTACCCTCCCTCTGCCTCCCTGACCCTTTCAGTGAGCAGCCACCCTGAATGGGCAGGAGCAAGGCACAGAAGGGACAGGTCCTTTCGTGGGTCTTTGTGGGCCAGGGTCAGTTGTCTCAGCCAGTTTCTGGCACCTGGCTGGGCTGACTCAGACATGGTCACGTTCAGAGGCCACCACAACCCACCCGGGGGGAAAGGGCGATCTCCTGAGGAGTGGGTGAGGCGCTGGGAAGCGGGACGAGCTGACCCTAGTGCTCTCCAGGCCCTGTCCACGGACTCCGTGGAACGCCTGCCCGTCTACAACAAGTCAGCCTGGCGTCACTACCAGACCATCCAGGAGGCGGGCGACTGGTGTGTGCCCAGCACGGAGCCCAAGAACACGTCCACCTACCGTGTCAGCTAGGGGCCACCTCGCTCCCCTGCACCTGAGACTGCTGTCTCTGGGACTGGCCACCACGGTGACCCTCCCCAGCCCCCCCCCAGGTGGGGGGGAGGCTCTCCCTGATGACCAGCTTCTGTCTCTGGGGAAATCATGGTGACCAGTCCGTGGGGGGCCCCTAAGTGCCAATCTCTGTCTCCACGGAGACCCCTAAGTAGTCTCCCTGGTGTTCAGGCTCGGTGGGCGATGCCTGAGGACGGGGGACCGTCTCCATCCTGATGGGGTGTCCCAGAGCTGTTTCCATGGCAGTCCTCCTTCTGAGACCAGGGCTGCCACTTTGCTGCCAGGGGTCCTGGGTCCCCCTCACTGCCCTCCACGGCCCTGACCTTCCAAGTGGACACCCTGCTTGCCTTCTCCTCCTCCCCCAGCCCGTGCAGGCACCCTGGCCCTCGTCCAGCGTCAGCATTAGGAAGGAGCCGGGCGTCCCCGGGTGGAGAAAGGGGGTTGCACCCTTGGGCCCCTGGCTGGGGACCTGGTCCGACAGCGCCTCCCTCCACCCGGAGCTTTGAAGGTCAAGGTTAGGAGGCGGGAGTTCTCACCCAGGGCTCACCCTTAAAGTGGGAGATGCTGGGAGGCCCCAGAGATCAGCTGCCCTCAGCCAAGTTTCTCAGAGCCCCTCAGGCACCTCCCAAGCCCTCCCCTGGCATGTCCTCACATGCACACACCCACCTGCCGGCCCCACACCCACACGGTTCCACCTGAGCTCCAGACCCCACCTCCCACTGTGCCTGGACACGCAGGTGCTTGGGGTGACTTTCTCCCTAGAATGCTCTATGTGCATAGCTAGTTTTATAGCCCCGAAAGCACCCACCCTTCCCCTTAGCACACAGGGGGTTAAAGTTGTGTGTCCCTCCTAGTGGCTGTGATGATGACCGTGACATCCACAGTAAAGAGATTGAATGAGACGGTGTCCTGGCTGCTTTCCTGGGCGGGGGGGAAGGAGATCCACATGCATAAACAACACACGCAGACACTGCGGTCCCTGTGACTACCGTATGACGCGCTCAGGACACCCGGCCCAGGGCATGACTCAGTGTCTGCACGAGCACAGCACCAGGCAAAGCCATCCGTTCAGAACGCCCGACAGTACAACGCCTGCTGACACCCCACCACACTCAGGGCCCAGCGCAGCCTCCCGACCCAGCCTGGGGCAGACAAAGGTCACTGGCACATCATAAGTGTTTATTGAAATAAATTGAGTACCACCCCCCCCTTCACATGCAGGTGGGCACCCACATAGCTCCTGATAGCTTCAAAGGCCTGGGTGCCTTCCACCCTCCCCACCAGCCCCTCCAACAGGTGCAGATGGTGCCGGTGCCCCCGTACCTCAGTTTCCTCTGAAGCCCCTCTCCCAGCACAGACAGCAGAGAGGACCAAAGGGCTGAGTCCCAGGGACAGGACCCTGGCCATAGCAGGGGTGGCCTTGAAGCCAGAGCCCCTGAGCAGGAATGAGGGGTGTTGGCATGCATTGGGTCCTGTCCGCCACTCCAGGCAGGGGGAGGTGGAGGCGGACTTCTAATCAGAGCCCCCTCCCCCCCGCCCCACTGATAACTAGCCAATCCTCCAGAAGCTGGGCCAGCTGCCGGCCAGTGCTGCTGAGGACAGGGGATCGTCTGAAAGCCCCCTCCTTCCAAGGACAGATAGAGGTCATCCCTGGGCCGCTGGGATAGATCCCGCCCCTACCCAGGGGGCTGGCCCCACCCTTCCTTGTGGCCCAGCGACCCAGAGCCTGCACTGCCTGCCGGTTTCTGGAACCCACTGAGGCCCAGACAGGAACCAGAGCAGATGGGGGAGAGTTGATGAACCCTTCCAAGAGATTGCGGGGGGACTCCCAGATGGTGCCTCTCTACCCAGCTAGCGTGAGGGTTCACCTGTTCAGTACCACCTAGGCACTGGTTGGGGGTATCCTGTCCCCCCCCCCCCCAGCTCCCAAGTTTGCTCTGTCCCCAGAGAGGTCTCAGGTGTCCTCTGAGGGAGCAACAGACGTGTGCCCTGTGTTAGAGAGCAGGTCAAAGACCAGGCCTTGAATGGGCCCCAGAGGGACAGATCTGTATGGCTGTCATCTCACCACTGGGACCCACAGGACAGGGAAGGGGAAGGGAAGGTTTTCATCCTCCCTTCCTGCCCCTAAGGTCCTTGCAAAGATCGCGTGGGATGACCATGCCGCTTTCTCCGCGCTCCCGTTCAGGAGTGTAGACCGGGAGTCTACCCTGAGTGCATCTTGCTGCAGCACCTCCCGGCCTCCTTGGGGAGCACGGAGCTCTCCCAGCACACCGCCACCTCGGAGAGCTGGAGAGGGACAGCTCTAGCCACCCACTCCTGCTGAGGTGCTTCCTACCTCCCTCAGGGAGGCCCCATCTCAGGGCCTCTAGAAGGCAGGCAGGCAGGCCAGGCAGGTGTCCCAGCTCACTGCCGGCCAGCACCGCCGTGGCCTGAGGGCAGAGGGTCAGACTTGACCCAGGTGCCTCAGGGCTCCCAGACCTGTTCAGCCCTGGCCTCTCTGCCCTCTGCCCGTAACCTGCCAGCTCCCCTAGGGACTCCGTGCCAAACGTCCTTAATATTGGATTTCTCACCGGGCCCTCTCCTGGGGTCTCCCTTTCTGGGGGATCTGGGTCCAGACCGAGTGACAGGGTGGGAGAGGGCACGTACCCCCCTGAGAGTGTGGGGCCAGGCCAGCCCAAGCTTGGCGCCCAGGCCCCGCCTTCTCGCTGAGGCCTGTGCCCACCGAGCCCGGCGGCCGCCAGCGCCTGGGTGCCGGTGCCTGCCCCTTGCCCTCCCCTAGCTTTTCTTGGCCTCCTGCTCCCTGCGCCGGAGTTTCTCGCGCTGCCGTGCGGCCTTCTCCTGGGCCTTGCGCTCCTTCTCAGCGGCCGCTGCCAGTTCCTTCACCTTCCGCTTCACTAGCGCCCGGTCATGTGAGTTGCTGAGCCCCAGGCTCTGGGGGAGGAATTCAAGGGTGAGGGAACGAGCCCCAGAACCGCCCGGAGCCCTGGCCAACCCGAGCCCCAGGTTCTCTGTGCCCCAGGCGTAAGCTCTCTTCCACCCCCCAGACTTGCCTGTGGACCAGACCCCGCAGGGCAAGAATTCGGAAGGGGAGCCTTCGGAAAAGATGCCAGTGGAGGATCTTTCCAGACCCTTAGCCCCTGCCCCCACCCCTGGCAATCCTCAGCCCCCGTTCCGCCACTCTGGATTTCAGCCGTGGCACGACCCCAGCACCCCCGGGGCCCACAGAGAGCAGGTGATGTGCCCAAGGTCACACAGCTAGTAAGTAGCCGAGGCCCCTCCCCACTCAGACTCCCTGGGGACTCTCCTCACCACCCCTTCCCCAAGCAGTGTAACAGAGGGTGGGGAACAGGCCAGAAACCTCCCAGCACAAAGATCCGAGGTGCGCCCCCTGACCTCCCCTGACTACCAGCACCCTCCAAGACTGAGAATCAGTCAAGGTGATCAGGGAGACGCCTGGTTTCTTAGGACACCAGGAGACTCGGAATCAAGAGTCAGGTGGTACGACAGTCGTGGAGGTCAAGGTCAACCTGGAGACTGGGGCTGGAGCTTGAAGGTCAAACTGAAGACCTGGGCTTGAGTTTCGAGGCAGACTGGGGACCCATGCTAGAGTCCAGAGATCAGGCCATGGACCTTGCCCAGAGGTCAGAGGTCAGGGAATGGCCCCGAAGGAAGTGAAAGGAAAGGTCAGGGTGAGGGGATCCCGATCCCGGAAGGTTGCCTCGGGCTCCAGCTGGATCACGGCTCTTCTCCTCTGACCCACCTTCAGTTTGCTTCCATCCAGCTGCAGGAGCTGGGGCCCATCCACCTGCCGCGCGGCGAACTCAGCGGCATACTGCTCCAGGTTGAGGCTGTGCAGCCACTGGCCCACCTGCTGACTGGTCCAGTGGTGGACAGTGGGGAGAGGTTCGTCCAGGAACTGGGGTGGAGACCAAGGACAGTGAGGAGGGGTGACCTGGCCTGTGGCCCGAACACCCGACGCTCCGAGGTCAGGGCTTACTCACCTCATCCGAAGATTGGGACAGCGTGTGGTAGGGGTAGGAACACTTGGTCTCCTGCCGGGGACCACTGGGGATCTTGGGGCTGCTGCTGGGCGGTGTGGAGTCATCACTCAGGGTGGATTCCTAGACAGGGGGGGGTGCGTGCTGAAGACAGCTCACCCGCAAGCCCAAGGGAGCCCCCCCCCCCCTGCCCCGCGCTCCCAACCCCCTGCCCCCTGTCTGCATGGAGCTGAATCTGGGGACGGGGCACCAGTGCCTCCTATGCATGAACCAGGAGCTGGGCAGGCACATATGACACGGTGACTCACGGGAGGCATCAGGACGTAAGGCTTCTGGGAGCACGTGGGGCTAGAACTGAGGCAGAATAGTTAGCAGGCATGGAGGAGGTGTCACTTCTTACAGGCAGCCAACCAGGATTCCCCCAGGCTAGGTCAGGGGTCCCCCTTTGTGCCTCCCCACCCCAGCCTCCAGCACCCTGGCTGCTAAGTGCCTGAGTAGAGACCATAAGCTCTCTGAGGCCCTGGGCTGTCTGTTCACTATGTTATCCCAGGGCTCAGCACAAGGGAAGGAAGAGATGGTAGGAGTCCGTGGAGGGAAAGAGGCAACAAGGAAGCGCCAGGTCAGAAGGAACTCTTTCTCCCCCGAATTCCCAGCTTTCTGATCTCCTCTGCCCCGGGAGCACATAAGGCACAGCCACGGAACAGGCTTGGAGCCTGGCAAGAAACCCACGCGGTAAGTCCTTCTCTCTTCGTCTTATTCTTTCATCTATTCGACTGGGGTAGCGTGCCTGCGCTTTGGGACAGCAAAGCAAAAGCATGCACTTGGAGCCTTGCAAACCGTGGAGGGCGGCACGAGCATGAGCATAAGCAGAGACTGTTGCTTCTGTCCCCCGGTGTCACTTCTCCCAGAGGGCAGCGAGCTTCCTAAGCACTGGCTAGTCTGGGTCCCACTCATCTCTGTCGCCTCCAGGCCTCACCCCACCACACGGGTAGCCCGGCTCCTAAGACAGGACGTGGGGCTAGAGCCGAGCCAGGCAGGAGACTTAGCCCGAGGGGAGGAGGCCTCAGGCTGGGCGGGGGGGCGGGGGATACACCAGGGGAAGCCCAGTGTTCACTGACGCGCGTTGAATTCAGTAAATGAAACGACGAAGGAACGGCTCAGAGCGTGAGTGAGCGAACAAGTGAATGAATGAACTCAGAGAATGAGAACGGACGAACTAATGAGTCACCGGATGGCTCCGTGGGTAGACAAATGGACTCGAGGAAGGCCTGGATCCCAGCCCGAGCCAGGGTGAAGCGTGCCCTCGTGTCACCTGAGTCTGGGGCCGGCACGAGGGCAGGAAGGCCACGGGCTCACCTGAGAAGCCGACTTCTTCGGGCTGAAGCCCTCGTGTTTAGGGGAGCAGGCGGGGGAGGTGGTGTTGCCAGAGGACGCCGAGCCCTTGCCGCTGTCTGTGAACCAGGAAAAGGGCAGGAACGGGGAGCCCCCTGACCTGCCGGACCCCTCCACTGACTCCCTGCGGAGAGAGCACCCTGCATGGGTGGGGGCACCGAGCCGAGGGCCGGGCCCACAGGGAACGAGGGGCGGAAACCGTGGCCGAGGGGCTGTGGGCACCACTCACCTGCTGCCCATGGACAAGCGGTTGCTGCTCTTGTCCTTCCGGCTCTTGCTAGTGGATGCTCTGCGTAAGGTGACCCTGTGGGGAGGGCAGGCGGGGAGTGGGGCAGGGCGGCCCGCCGTGCTACCCTGTACCCCACAGCCCCAAGCCTTTGCTGCTGGCCCGTTCTCCACTCACCCCAGGTCCAAGAACTTGCGGCGAGTCTTCTTATCCAGGCCGATGGTGGGGCTGGCAGGCTCAGGGGGGCTGGCATCCCGGCTGTCATCTTTTGGAGAGGAGAGGGAAGGACATTGCCTGTGGGGTGGCTTACCCGCCTCCTTGAGCTGCCAGGGTGAGGTGATGGAAACCCTTCTGACTTAGGATCAGGTAACTTGGCTCCGGTGCCCTTCGCTAGCTGTGCGACTGAGGACAAATCGCCCTACCTCGCTGAGCTGCCTTTATCTCAGACAGGGGGATGATCACACCTGATCTACAATAACACCTATGTCACGGGACCCGTGATGACACCTGCCTGTTTCAAGGAATATGTGCAAAAAGCCTTCTGCAACCCACGAACGCGTAGGGGCCGCTGCTAGTTAGGGTTCACTTTATCCTGACCAACTTCTAACCAGCCTTCCGATCTTGGCTCCCATGTCACGCCCTCAGAGAAGCCTTACAGGATGCTCCCCGCTGGGTCCTTTCTCCCTGCTCGGTGTCGCCCCCGCCACTGCGCACGTTTCTCCCATAGCGCTGATTACAGCTTGTAACCCGCACGTTTAGTTGAGAGATGATTTGATCGCTTCCCCCTTAACCTATAAGGAATTATTAGATGGCCTCTCCCCCAAACTGCAAGCCTCGCGAGGGAAAAGGCTGCATCTGTTTCCCCACCTGTGTGTCCCCAGTGCGCAACAGAGTCTGGTACACAGGAAGCGAATGCGTGAGCCGTAATGTGTCCGCCCCCCCTCCCCCCTCCCTCCTCCCCCCTCGCCAAGGTGCTCGGCCCTGCTTGGTCCGCCCGCTGGAGTCCCGGCGCCCGCCAGCAGGGGGCGCCGCCACCGGCCACCGCTCACCTTCGCTGTGCGGCTCCGCGCGCGGGTGGCGGCGCACGAAGCTGGGCGAGCTGTCCGAGGAGGGCGCGGAGCGCGGCGGCGAGCAGGAGGCGGCGGCCAGGCCCTCGTGCGAGGTGGCGTTGTGCAGGGGCCGGTAGCGTGTGAGCGGCGAGGGCGGCGGCTCGTCTTCGTCCAGGCTGCGCCGCAACCCCGGAGGCTCCAGGCAGAAAGAGCCCCCCGCCGGGGACCCCGGGCCCGAGTGCAGAGGCGAGCGCAGCCGGTGCAGGGGGCTCCCGCAGCCGTCCGTCACCTGGGGGAGGGGGCAGCCGCTCACTGCCAACCCTCCCCGCCTCTTCCCCGAGGGGCTGGGAATTGGTTTCACCCCGCAAACTGCGAGGGGGCCCCCTGAAGGGGCTGGCTGGGCCGTGAGATGTGGGAGATGGGCTGGGGTTGAATCCCGCCCTCCTCACTTCCTGCGTGCATTTGTTACTGAACCTCTCAGAGCCTCAGTTCCCTCACACGCGTGGTGGGAATGATCACACCTTGCGTAAAATTTGACGTGAGCCAGATGTGAATGTTGGTGCTACTACGTCAGAAGTCTGGGAGTGGGGTTTCCCTGGAAAGGGGTTTGGAGGGATGGGGGGGCGGGGCGGGCCAGAGGGGGGTGGGTAGGGTACGTGTGATTGGGTGGGCTGCCCCGACCTTGCCTCCGGGCCCATCGGAGCCTTCGCCATCCTCTGCAGAGCTGGCACTGTCCCGAAGCCTGGAGCGGGAAGGTCGGTGTCTCCGGCCCTTGGCCAGTAGCTGGGCTCGGGCCTTATGTAAACTGCTGTCCAGTCTGACGGTCTCTGGCACAGCCAAGTCCAGGTCTGTGAACCAGGTGGGGGGTGGGGGGGGGGGGACACAGACCAGACACGTGAGGACAGCAAGCCCAGAGGCCCACCCACCTCAGGCAGCCGCCTGCACTCACACCCCAGACATTCAACCACTGTTTGTGAGTGCTGGGCCCCGGGAGTACGAATGAGACGGAGAACAGGGTCCCAGACGGTCGCCGGGCAAGCCAGACGCGTCAGCACCTGAATGCGGCCGTGTGGGGCAAACGCTCACGGACACCGAGGAGGACAGGAGCGTCCTGTCTGGATGGGTCAGGGGAGGAAGCACCAAAGTGGTCTAAGGTCTGGGTGGGAGTTTACAAGAGAGGAGGTTTGGCAACCTGCTCTCCGCACGGCGGGAGCACCTCCGGGGCACTTGCGGGGTCGCTCTGTGGAGAGGAGGGCTGGGGATGAGGCCGGACAGATCATGGTAATAACAGCTCCCCTTTAAGAAGCCCCAACGACGTGCCAGAAGGTTCACACCTCGCCCCGTCCGCTCAAAACACCCCAGTGAGCGAGGGACAACTATTACGCGCGTCATACAGCCTTGCAAACTGAGGCTCAGGGAGGTCAAGTTCTTGAGGGCAGCCACCAGCTGGCAGTGGTCCGGGATCCGAGCCTGACTCATCTGGCTCCAGAGACGGGCTCGCTGGGCCACGCCTGGGGTTGGCGCTCAGACACAGCACTGCCGAGAAGGCTCGCAGCTGAGCCGGGACATAGCAGCGGCGTCAGGGGGAAACCCAGGCCCCGGGAGGCCTGTCTCCACCATCCTGGGGGCGGCGGTGCCGGGCTGGGTCCCGGATGAAGACGTGGAGGAAGACGAGGCAAACCCAGCGGATCATGCAAAATCCCAACTGCTCCTCGTTTTCCTTCTCATCTGTTCCACCTGGGAACGAAGCCCCGGCTCCGCAGCATCTCCAGGCTCGGCACTGGGGTCTCCGGGCAGGAGATGTCCTTCCCAGACCTCAGGATGGGTTAAGACCTTTTCTTCCCTTCCCTCCCCCCCCCTCCCCACGATCTCAGGGTCCCCCATCCCATCACTCATGCCTGCCCTGCCTTCCCTGCTCCTCTTTGTCCTGTCTGCAGACACCCCCTAAGCCACCCCAGTTGCTGGCCTGACTTAACTACCACCTCCTGGTTCACCCCCAAAGCCCGGGGCGCCTCGGCGCCGGCCAGGGGACTTGCCACGTCAAAGGCACCCAGGCTCCTCAAGGAATCCACCCAAATGAACCCACCGCCTTGCCTCAAACCGGCTTCCCTTTTGCTCCTCGGCTCAGCAGAAGGCCCCGTCATCCACCCAGCCCCCCAACTCAGCCCCAAGCTACCCTTTGCCCTCGGCTGTTAGCTCCACTTTCGACATACCTCTAGACACACTGAAATATTTATGGTGAAACGATGCAATGTTTTGGATTAGGTTCAAAATAATCCAGGGGAATAGGAGTGGAGCCTGGCATACACACGGAGAGAAAGGGGAGGGACAGCAGAGGAAGAAAGGGGAAGAGGTGAGGCAGGGAGAGGATGGGAAGGCAGGGAGGAGAGGGGGACACACAGCCTCCCTGGTCTAGGTCACTATCACCTCCTGCCTCAATTATCGCAAAAGCCTCCAAGCTGATCTTCCCTTGTCCTCCCTTTCCCATTTACGGTCTATTTTCAACACAGCGGTGGCCAGAGTGATCCTGATAGAACATGTCAGCCCTTGTCACTGCTCTGCTCAGAACCCTCTGGGGACTTCCACCTCGCACAGAGTAAGCGCCAAGTCGTCCCAGTGGCTTTTCCGGACTCAGTCAGTGCTCCCCTTACCTCTCTGAGCTTCTCCTTCTCCCCCTCGTGCTCCCTCCACTCCTGGCCATCCCAGCCTCCTGGCTCTTCCTCACACAAGCCTCGCCTGCACCTCAGGGCCTTTGCACTTCCTCTTTCCCTTTCCTGCAAGGCTCTCGCCACGGGTTTCTGCGTGGTTCTCTCCTTCACCTCCTTCAGGTCTTTGCTTTAAATGCTTTCTGTCACCGAGGACTTGACTGACCACTCAACTTATAATTCCCCCCCGCCCCCGCCCCAGAACCCCAATCTCTGTTTTTCCCTATATCATGTATCATTCTCTGGCATGCTGTGTATTTTGCTTAGTTTATGGTCTCTCCAGTCATTAGAATGCCAGCTCCATGAGGGCTGACGTTCCTCTTTTTTTCACTGCTCTAACTCAGGATGGATGCCGGCGCATAGTAGGGTCTTGGTAAATATTCTAATGGAAAAGCTGTGGTTCTGTCCATCTGCCTTCACACCTCTGCAACCCGGTCTCTTCTCTCCCTTGGGACTGAACCGCCTGAGCTCAGGCCTTCACCAGCCACTTCCCCGAAGACCCAGCCAGCTGAGCACGGCCTCAGCGTCCTTCCATCCTGAGCTCCCTGCCAACGGTCCGCCTCCCTCCCCACTTGTCACGAGCCAGAAGAAACTTTCTAAAGCGCATTTCTGACTGTGTCCCATAATTGCTTGCTTTTGAAACCCAGGGCGGGGCAGGGGAGGGGAGAGGGCTCCAAAGCCAACAACATAAAGCCCATGCCCCTCAGCCCTCCAGGCAAGGCCGGAGGGGTCCCAGCTCCCCCTTTCTGTGTTTCCCACATTTCCTCTGCACGGCGGGCTCTTATAGGGACCATGGTTAAGAGCCGGCTGGCCGGGGCTGAATCCAATTGTGCCATTTGCTGGCTGGGTGACTCTGGACAAGTCACTTACATTTAGATATTGGCTTCCGCGTCAGCAAGACGGGGTCATGGCAGGAGTATGTTCCTCGCGGGGTTGTGTGAGCGTTAAATCAGATCACTATATAAAGCTGTGCCAGAATGCCCGTGGCTAAGGGCTCAGAGAGCACGAGCTGTGGGTGGCCTTGGCGGGAGCGGTACTAACCTGCCGGCCGCACCTGGGTCCCTGTCTCCACCTGCCTCTGCCTGGGCCGCTCCTGCAGCCCTCCTCTGCCCCACCCCTCCTTTGTCCGGCTGTCAACTCAAATCCATCATCCCGCCGGCCCCGCAGGACCGCTGCCCCTCTGCAGGCCTGGCCCTACGGTCTGGTCGGAAGTGACCGTCCCGTGCCAGTCCGCGCGCGACAGAGGGTCGAGCCCTGCGCCGTCCGCCGTGTTCCGTGAGAGCTGGCGCGGGGCCCGGCAGAGAGGAGGTGGTCAGTCGGTGTTTGCTGTATTCAAGCTAAGTCACCCTTTGGGGACCAGCGCAGAGCCGGGCAGAGACGGGCTCAAGACACGCGAAGGTGGTGACGTGCACGCTCCACACTTAAGTCCTCTGCGGAGCGCTCTGCCCCATGACACGTTTCTTGTCTCGTCTCGTCGTGTGGGTGCTTCCGTGTGGGTCCCCCGCTTGCCCCCGCACTAGAACGCAAGCTCCTCGAGGGCAGTGACCTTGTCTGGCTTGTTCGGTGCTGTCTCCCTGCGGCCTGGAACAGAGCCTGGCACATGATAGGGGCCCAGTGGTATTTGCGGAAGGGACGAAGGCAGGGGCTGGGGGCTATAGGTTAGGTAGCCGGGCTGAGGTCTGGGAGACAGTGAAGAGCTAAGGTGGTAGAGAGAACAGGGAAGAACTTTCCAAGGAGAAGGGATGGTGTGGGCCAGTGGAGGCCGCAAGGAGAGGGGACCGGCCCGGACACCGGGGAGGGTGGACCCACGGGGACGGTCACAGTTGTCCAGACGCAGTGGCGGAGGCTTGGCGAGGGGAGAGGTCCTGCCAGAGGACTGCTATTTGGGACCCCAGCCTTGACGCTGCGCCCCTAGTTCCTTAGCTGCCCCTGCTTCGCTTCTGGGGTTTTCCAGAGGGAGCCCTCTGCCCCCTGATCCCTGACACAGACTCTCCAAGCGTTATCTGCAAGCAGCAAGGACTGAACCACAGAATAAGACTGGCTACCACTCACGGGGCTCTCGCTGTGCCAGGCACCGGTTCTAAGTGCTTTCCGATCACTAGCTCATTTAAACTCCCCACAACCCTAGGAGGAAGAGACTCCGGGAATCCCCAGGGCAGCCTTAATTTGCCTGAAGGCCCACGGCTGCCGAAGAGAGGGGCCAAGGTTACAGGCAGTCTGGCTCCGGAGGCTCAGTGTGTAAGTACTCAGCCCGCTCTACCTCCCCTGAGGCGGAGATGGGAGCACCTTGTGAGTCCAACCTCTCATTTTATAGGTGGGGAAACTGAGGCTCAGACAGGCAAGGTTTGGCCAAAGGTGCAGGGGGAGTTCAGGACAGCATCCAGGCCTCCTGGCTCCCAGACTAGTGCTCTCGCTGTTCTGGGACGCCTGGACAGCTGGTGCCCAGCTGCCCTGGCCCAGGGAGAAGGGCCCTTTGCTCCTGACTCTGGGCCACATCAGGACTGCAGGCAGCTTACCTCGGAGGGTCGGAGGGTCGAGGGAGCAAAGGAACTTCTAGGGGGGCTTAAGTGTTTTTGAGACAAGGTGGGGCCTGTCTCTCCTCTGGTCCCTGTTCTACCTGGCTCCCTGGCTTCCCTCCATCTCTGTGTCTGTCTCTCTGTCTCTCTCTTTCTCTCCCCAGCAGGGAGTTAGCCCAGCCCTGGGCACTGGGGAGTCATGAATATTTAATTGCCTTTCGAATCAGGAAGCAGGCAAGGCAGCCAGCTACCTCAGCAGGTCTGGGAGCAGGAAAACAGGCAGAGTTGGGGTTAGGGGGTGTTGGGAGGCCCAGAAGCCGAGGTAAGGGGGCGCTCACTTCTGTCAGGCCAGGCCTGGGTGCAGATGGTGAGACCCAAGAGTCTGAGGCCCAGAGGCAGCTGGAGGCTGGAGGAGTCCAGGAGGCAAACCCTTCATTCCACGGGCCCCAGGGAGGCCAGGAAAGCAGTTTCCCAGGAACCAGGAGGCAGGAGTTCCTGGCATTGCCAGGGCATGTGGCCACACAGGGGAGAACCGGGTGAGCAGGAGAGGGCGGGGAGAGGAGGGGAGGGCAGGTAGAGATGAGAAGGCAGGGGAGGAGAAGCCGGGAGCCCCTTGAGGCTTGTGCACACAAATGTGAGTGTCCTGGGCTCCACACCTGCCATCGGCTTCAGGCAACCGCTTCTGTCTCCACCTCTCCCTCCATGTTCCTTCACCTTCCCTGCTCCCTGACTCCTCCACCAAATCCAGCAAGGAAACAGCCTTTCCACCCCAGTGCATGCTGGGGACTCGGCCCTGTCAGGGTGGTCTCTCCCCATATCACACAATAGAAAGACTGCAGGGGGTAAATGATGGAAGGAGCAGGTGCGCGCATGCACCCCAGTGTGTAAAGAGGGGGCCAGCCTGGGGGTACAGAGGCTCTATGTCCTATGCATTTGATTTCCACGCACATCCTGCAGGCTAAGGTCCCTCACTATGCGATGTGGAGGTAACGTGTATCACCTGTGCTGGGGACACGGGGACACGGCCCGGTGACTGAGAGCAGGGAGTCAGGCGGTCTGGAGTTCTAGTCTCAGCTCTGCCACTAACCTGCCATGTGATCTTTAAAGCAAGTCACTGCAGCACTCTGTGCTCTCGGCACCTTGTCTGGACAAAGGGCACACCTCTTAGCATGACTGTGGGGAGTAAATGATATAGTGCATGGGAGACTGGGGTGTTAGCCTAGTACCTGGCATGAGACAGTACTTGATAAATGAAGACCCTTATTGTTGTAATTGGCATAGATAGTAATGACAAAGACCCAGGTTGAAAGGCCACAAAGCGCACGCGCGCTCACACACACACACACACACACACACACTGACACACACTGAAGTCCCAGAGGGAATCCCCCCAATGCTGATGGCCTTGGATAGAGTTAGAGCAAACAGAACTTACCAAAAACCTCGTCCGCAGGTTCTCGTAGCTTTGAAGAAGCCATGACTCAAGGAAGCTGGGGAGGATCGGGTGGGAGAGAGAGAGAGAGAGAGGAAAAAAAATGACTATGGATAAGAGGTTCAGGTTGGTGGAGACCAGGGAGCTGCCGCTGGCTACCTGCTCCTGGTCTTATGGCCCCTCACCTTCCCTTAGAACTCTTCCTCCAGCTCCTTGGAAAAGAAGTCGCCTGAACCATACTCTGGACTGTGAGAGCTAAGGCAGGAGGCAGAAATAGAAGAGTGGATAGGGGCAGGAGCAAATCCGGGGTGTAGACACAGGCTGAGTCCTATGGTTTGTGGCCACGCTGATTTGCTGCGTGCCTTCACACGGCTCACTGAACTGCCCCCCTTCACTGTGCTGGGCTTTTCTATCATCACCATTCCCTAAAAACTTTTGATCGTCATAAATTGTCCAACATCAAATCTGGGAGAAATCTTGGGGATTATTAAACCTAATCCTCTCGTTTTACAAATAAAGAAACAGAGGGGAGAGTGACTGTTAAGGTCACTGTTAATTTAAGGTCACATGGCAAGCCAATGGCAAAATCAGGAGCAGAACCCAGGTTCTTCCATCCATCCATCCATCCATCCATCCATCCACCTGCCCACCTACATAGCCATCTATCTACTTGCCCATCCATCCAACCGTTCACTCACCTATCCACTATCCAACCATTCATTCATCCATCCACCAACCAACCATTCACTCACCCATCCATCCATCTATCCATCCATCCATCCATTCATTTGCCCATCCACCATCCATCCATTCACTCACCCATCCACCATCCATCCATTCACCCATCCACCAAGCATCCATTCATTCGCCCATCCACCATCCAACCATTCATTCGCCCATCCACCATCCAACCATTCATTCGCCCATCCACCATCCATCCATCCATTCATCCAGCCATGCACCAACCATCCATTCATTCACCCATCCACCATCCATCCATTCATTCGCCCATCCACCATCTATCCACTCATTCATTCACCCATCCACCATCCATCCATCCATTCATCCATCCACCATCCATCCATCCATTCATCCATCCATCATCCATCCATTCATCCATCCATCCATCCATCCATCCATCCCTGCATCCATTTGCTCATACTGTCTCTGCACCCATTAGTTCATACTATCCATCCATCTGTCTTCCCATCTATCACCCAGTCCTACTTCACCCCCCGTCCCCCACCCCTGGTGTGCTCACCACCTGCCTTCCTGAACATGAGCTGTTCAGGAAGCTGGCACCATCAGCAGGGCCACTGTTCTTGACAAACTCACAGTTCTCACAGTTCCAGACAGACTCACAGATGCAGAAGGGTATGGGGAGTACTCACAGCAGAACAGTGGACAGCCAAATCTCTGTGATACATCAAGTATGTTCCGGGAGGAAGTGTGATGGGTAGGGGTTTGGTTTTGTTTTGCTTTGTGGGGGGTGGGGGAAGCAAGAAGGGAGGCAGGTGGGGAAGCAGGATGTACAATGCATCTGAAACTATGTGGGCAGGCTCCTGAGCAGACGCAGGATAGCAGCAGCCCTAAACCAAGGCCTGGGTGTTAGAGGGGAAGGGGAATACAGACAGGGTGAGAGAGAGAGGACGCTCAGGGGCAGGGGCACACTGCAGGGCTGGAAAACGATCTCCAGTTACTGCTGACACTCAGGTCCCGTGAGCAGTGCAGGGCATTGGGCTAGAAATGCATTTGACAGGTATGGGGAAGCTTGGCCTCATGCTTGCTGGAGTCTTTTCCAACTTTCCTCTTCTGTTACTACATAGACACCATCTCGCTGGGAGCTGTCCAGGCTTGAGATTCTTAGTATCCCCACTATACACACGGCAAAACTCAGATGCAGGGGATAAGAGGCAGAATTCAACCTCAACCTGTCTCCTGCTCCTCAGCCCCATCCTGGGTGACGATTTGCAGTTTGGGAGGGTGCGATTGAGGAAAGGCCCCTGCTGGAAGAAGGGAGAGACGTCGTGGAAGGGAAGCTGGTCCACACTGTCTAGGATGGGAGAAACTTCTAAACCACCTCCACCCCTAGCTCCCCTGCTTAGGGCTGAAAGCAGGAAGTGAGGTATGAGAAGGGGTCCTCCAAGAACTCTCGTGCCATTCTTGACCTCTGGGTGCCAATAGCAAAGAAATTCTAGAACCTCTCTTCCTGCCTGAAGGGCCGTCTTGGAAGCAAGGCTGCCCCTAAGAATGAGCACAATTCCCTCATTCAATCACAAAGCCTCATCTGCCCAAGACCCGGCCGACCCCTCCTTCAGAAAGCTGTCTTAGACAGCCCTCCTTCCTCCCATTTGTCCACATAATTTCTAAATCCGCCCTTCCCCAACCACTGGGAAATGGGGGATTTTTCATACTTCACTGATTCCCTAAATAGGTCATGGCTCCCCTGCATCAGATGGGAGCTCCCTGAGGAGAGGGGAGGGTATTCCCCATCCCATTAGGGACTCTCTGAAGAGAAGAACTGCCTCTCCCATCAGAATGGAGGCCCTCTGAGGTCAGCAGCGGTGCCTCTTCTCTTAGACGAGCTGAGAATGGAGATGACCCGTGTTCTGCACGCCAAGTCCCAGTCCTGGGTGGAGACCCTCTTGTGGATGGAGCCCTCTTTCAGGCACCCTCTGGGGTAGGCCGGGCCTTCCAGTTCACCCTGTGCCTCGTCCATCCTGATTCAGCACAAACGGCTTTCCTTCCCTCCCCTCAACAACTAACTCCCTGGGGTGTGTATGGGGCGACCCGTGGGGAACTCTGGGAAGCAGGCCATCCAAGAGGTCACCAGACCCCTCTCACCAGAACTGAGCTTTGGAAAACCACCCCCCCTTCACACTCCTACACACACACACACACACACACACACACACACTCATATGCGCAATTTCAACCAGCAACTGCCACAAGGTGGAAATGAAACGGGGCACAGGCTGGGGACTGGTGCTACGAGGCCACTCCTTCTTCCCAAAGCTTCCAGTTCCCAGGGGAGCAGCACCCATGACCTTTGACTCTTCTCTGGGAGTAAGGGAGGCTTTCTGGGAGCCCGGGAAGGAGAAAGAGAAAGGGGCACGAGCCCAGGAGGGAAGTGGGAAGTAGGAACAGGGGCAGACAGGTTGATGGAGAGTCAGTCCACAGAGCTGCAGAGCGGAGGAAGAAAGAGCTGGGAAGAGAGGAGTGGGGCCGGGGAAGCAGTGGTGGAGACGGGCTCCCTGGGCCGGGAGTGAGGCCCCAGGAAGGGCTGCAAGGAGAGACCCAAGGGGTGGCTGTCGGGAGAGGGGCGGGCCCCAGCGGGAAAGGGGCCCGGGAAGAGGAGAAAGACTAAGGCAGAAGTGCGACTGGGAACGGCTGGGAAGGAAAGGCCGGGAGGGGAGGTTGGAGGTGGGGGTGCGGGCAATGGGGAGCCGGAGAAAGCGGCGCCCCCTCCCCTAGGCCCCGGCTGCGGCGGCGGGCGAGTCGGAGCGCGCTCCCAGCACCGCGGAGGCCAGGGCACCTACCGCACTCCCGGTCGGGGCCGGGCGGCTAGTTTCTCTCCGGTCCAGCCGTCCCACTCCGCGCCGAGCAGGAAGGAGTTAAGCCCTCTCCCCCTCCCCCCCCCCACCAGTTTTTTAAAATTAATTTCTCCGGGAGGGAGAGGATTAGGGACACAAATCCCATCTCCGCCCCCTCCCCCCCGACAGCCCCAGCACCCCAGCTCCGCGCGGCCCCCCAGGGCCGGGGAAGAAAGGCCCTATCCGACCCCACTCGGGGTCCCGCCGCGATCCCCAGTGACCCCCGCTCTGCTTCCCGGTCCGCGTCGTGGTCCTCACCTCCAGCATCAGTCATCTTCAGCGTCCGGCGCCGCGGGAGCCCCTCGGGCCCATGGTCCTCCGGGCGCGGGCCAGGCGGGGAGGGGCGGGGGACCGTCACCCCGGCCGCGGGGGGCTGCGGGCGGGCTCGAGCCGCTCCATCCCGGGAGAGGGGCGGGCGCGGAGAGTCCCGGAGCCGGAGGCGATGGGGGGAGCGGGAGACGAGGAGAGGGTTTGCGGGGAGCGGGAGGCGCGGGCGGGGCTGGACCAGAGCCCTGACGGGAGGATGCTCCGTGCGCGCGCGCGTGTATGCGTGTGCGCGTGTGTGCGCGCGTGTGTGTGTGCGTGTGTGTGTGTGTGAGAGAGAGAGAGCGAGAGAGAGCGAGAGAGAGAGAGAGAGAGAGAGAGAGAAGGGAGGGACGGAGGGAACCACCTCCCCGCCCCGCCGCCCGCCGGGCCCCGCCGGATGCAGGCCCCCCGCCGGGCAGGCCGACACGCGTCGCGTCGCGTCCGCGGGGGTCCGCGGGGGTCTCCCGGGAAGGGGCGGTGCGGGGGGCGTGTGGCGGGGAGGCGGGCGCCCGGAGACAAAGAGCAGGAGGGAGGGAGGGAGGGAGCGAGAGGGGGCGGAGGCGGCAGGACGGGAGGGAGGCGGAGGCCCCGCGCGGTGGTCGGGCGAGGGGATTCCGAGTTGCAGCTACTCGTGGGGCCTCGGAAGTCCGGCGGGGAGGGGGGGGGCGGGTGGGAGAGCGGCCCCGCCTCTAGACCCACGGGGCTTCCGCCTCCTCGGCGAGGTCTGTGAGGGCTCCCGATTCATCCATTCAACCGACGTCCACCGAGCAACTTTGGGCGCCAAGGGAACGGAACCACCAGGGCCCCGGCCCGTCGGGGCTCGCGGCGTTGTCAGGGGGACAGACGAGCCCGGGTGCCGTGAGCCCCGGTTCATAGAGGACACTTCAGCGCCGCGAGTGCGCACTGGAGGACGCAGGCCAGGCCCGGGGGTGGGTGAGGGTGGAGGTGGTGGCGATCCGGCAGGCTTCCAGGTGGAGGTGTTGTGTTGGCTACCCCTGCCGGGCAGCACAGGGTAGGAGTGCTAGTGGGGCTAGGGGGTGGCGGGCTAAAAAAGGAAGAGGAGTGAGGCTGCAAAGGTGCAGAGGGAGTGCTTGAAGTTTAAACGGGGAGCCATGGGGGGGGGGCAGTAACAGAGGAATGAGGGGCTCAGATTTGCCTTTTAGGAAGCACCCTTTGGCTCCCCTGTGCAGAGCGGATTGGAGAAGCCAGCTGGAGGCAGGGAGAGCCCTGGTGAGGCCGAGAGGTGAGGGCAGGAGGCCTGAAGATCACAGGTCAAGCTGAGAACTGTTCGGGATAGAGAATGAAAGAAATTGGCCAGATTTGGGGGACCACTGGCCACTGAAGGAGAAGGAGGCCTGGCTTGAGGTTCGAGTCCTGGAGTCAGGGGTGGGGGGTGGGGGCAGGGATGAGATCACACTTGGAGCAGTGAGCTGGAGTTGGTGGCAGGCCAGCCCCGGGGGGGAAATAACGTAATAGTCAACAGCTAGCTACCATACTGTGATGGCGTAGGAGCCGGGCGCTGTAATAAGCACGTTTTTCCCTGATAGTTAATGTCACCCTTACAATAAACCCATGAGGTAGTTGTTTCTATTACCCCCGTTTTAAGAGGAGGGAAACAGAGACTTTGAAGAATGAAAGTGGCCTCTTCCAGAGCAAATAGGGGGTCCGGAGCTCAAGGGGGAACTGTGCAGCCTGTAGGGATAGAGTTCTCCAATGGCGGGCTGGAGTATCTGTAGTCACAGGTCTCTGAGGGGCTGTGGGAAATGGCATGTTGAGCTCCGATGGCCTGAGGGTTGTGGGTGAGGACAGAATTAATAAGCCTTAAGGCTGAAGTTGTCCTAGGAAATCTGTGGGCATTTTAGGGATCTCTGGGTCTGTCTTTGGAATCTGCTGGCAGGCATGGAGTGTTGGCTAGACTGTGGGGAGCGGAGGAGGGGGCTGGAGACTCTGGGTGACACCCTACAGGGCTGAGTCTGGGATCTTTCAAGAGGACATGATTTTCAGGCATCTGGTGAAGTCTGGGTGATAGGGTGGAGTGCGGGGCTGATTACATAGGCCCTGTAAGGGAGTGGGGACATCATGGGTGTGGAACACCAGTGTTGAGGGGTGCAGGTTCTGTGGGAGAGGGTGTCTGCTAGGCCATAGGACCTGGAAGGAGCCCTGTTTCTAGTGATGCTTAAGCTTCTGGGAGTTCAGAAAACGCCCTTCGTTTGATTTCCCTCCACTATGGCAAGTGTTGGGGTTGTGGCATCCTGCTCAAGCAGGCGATAGAGCAGGGCCGTGGTAACAAGCCTCACATAGGCCTGCCCATAGCCACTTGACATAGCCCCAAACATGGACATACGTCATGGTTATGTCACACCTTAGGGCTGAGAGACTCAAAGCAAAGCCACACATAACAGCCCCAGCCATACGACACACTCAAGGCTTAGACATGGGGAACCACTTGGCCCACCTTTTGGAACATGCAGTGTGCAGGACCCTCACACAATGCACAGGACAGATGGGGGCACCGGGAGCCCACCATATACACGTAGCCCCAGTCAGACCAGCAGAAGGTGTCACAACCCCATGTCTGCCTTCCCACCCGTGTTGGTCCGGCCACTTCACTTCTTGGGATTTCTTGGCTAGGTTCCCTGAGCAGGGCCTCAGTGACCTCTATCTCTGGAGCCATGACCTGTGGCCTTGTGGTCTGGTGGTCTCTGATCTTGGGATTTGGGCACCTGGATCTTTCTTCCCGGAAGTATTCTAAGGATCCTCCAAGGATGATCTACCTGGAGAAGATGACTTGAGAGGCATGGTCACCATCCCCAGGTTTCTAAGTACCCTCCAGGTGGGTGGCAGGCTGGATGGGTGCTCTATGGTCCTGAAGTGTAGAACTAGGATTTTTGAGAGGAAGGAGTGGGAAGCCAGAATTTGGCTTGACATGAGACTTGTGTGACAAAACCCTCCACAAGGGAGTGCCTGCCTCAGGTGCTGACTGCCACCAGGGGTTCTGGTAGAGGTCAGTCATCTTGGGTGTTGTCAGGGACCCATCAAAGTGACCTTAAAGGGCCCTGATGTTGGGACTTCATTCCTTCAGGCAAAGGGGAACATGAGAATCCCCTTGGGGGCCAGGCCACTGAGCACAACAAGTGCCTCGTGCTTCTGTTCTCTCACATATACACGCACCAGCGCCCACACCAAGGCTAAGGCTGGTGTTGGGGACTACCCCAGCCTTGGCCCTACTCCCCCCTGCTCTCTCCACTCTCTGGGACTTCACCAAATCTCATCCTAGAACCCTGGTATCTGGACTGCCAGACCCATTCTATAGCAATCAGACACGTTGGCACAGAGCTGGGGGCTAGAACGACTTAAATTTTCTAGCACCCGGGGGGACAAAACTGCTCTGCCATGTCCCCTCCCACCTCTAGGAAACCTTTGATCCTTCAGGTACCTCAGGTAAGGTGCCTTGTGAGAGTAGGGACTGGGTATCCCCAGCAGGTTAGACTTCTCAGGGGAGGGACCTGCGCCTCGCCTGACCATATCATATCTGACCCATTCTCTGAACTCAGAAGGCTCCTAAAAAGAGGAAATGCGATAGGCCTAAGGAACTCTCTGGAAACCCCAGGCCTGACCAGGAGAAATGGGTAAAAATGTATGGGTGCCGATGGAGGAAATGGTGACAAGGAATTTGCTGGAAGCGGGAATATATGGGATCTCTGTAGAAGGAGCCTCACGGTCAGAGGCAGCACGGGTAGGAGGGGACCACGGGGCACAGACCGACAACCCTGTCCCTCCCCCACGAAACAAGATACCAGTCAGCGAGGCTCTGGGGGCTGCTTTTATGGGGGCGACTTGACAGAGGGCATGGTCCGTACAAAACCGGGAACAATACATACATATATATATTATATACAGAGACGCAGTCCTGCGGGGGGGCGGGGCGGGGGCGGTGCCGGTTGGAGAAACCGGAAGCGCCCCGCGGCCCCGCCCACTCCATCTGCCGGGGCGAAGAAGTGCGTAGGTCTGGGCACTGAGACAGCCAGCTCTTTCAGGGGGTAGGGGCACGTCTGGGGGCAAGGGGTGGGGGGTGGGGGGCGAGAAATACTGATCGATGGCGTGGTCTATTTACAGGGGTCGAGAAGCCCAAACGGATGTGATGGGGGTTGTCTGTTTTTAAAAAATGAACAAAAATCCAGTCTGGGGCAGGGGCATGAGGAAGAGGCAGAATGAGAGGTGGATCCTGAAAAGGGGAGGGGACCTGGGGGTGGGGGTGGGGGTGGGTCTCACCTCCCTTGGTCCAATCCCCAATTTGGGGTTAGAGTGGGGAAACGGAGTGGATTTCACTTAGAAAGCAGGCTGCCAGCAGGGCAGCCCTGGTCTCCAAAAAGATGAGTAGTAGTAAAATTTTGCCCTCCGGTCAAAACATTGGAAAACTGTGGGCGTGGGTGGAGCGAGGCGGAATTTGCGATGTTAGTACAAGGCTTCCAGGTGTGGCCCTGGGCAGGGCAGGGCCTGGCTCTCTGGTGGGTGGGTGGGAAATGTTTGCCTTGCCTAAGCTGCAGCCAGGCCCCCTAAACTGACCTCTCCTCCCCGGCATTCCCAGGCTCGGCCAGGAAACTCGGAGCCCAGAGAGGCCACAGAACAGTTCCAGGAGGAGGTTATGGCTATTTGGCACCTGGGGGTCGGGAGGCACAAGGAAAAATTGAGGGCTGCTGCCCCAGGGAAGGGGGAGCTGGGGACCAGGTGTCCTGGACTCTCCCCTTTTCCCGAAGGATGCATGAGAAATCAGTGCAGGCCCAGTCCCAGCCTCCAGGCTCCAGGGTGGACTCTGTCCCTCCTGGGAGGAGGGACCAGGATGGGAGGAGGAGGTGTGGAGGCAACCCCTCCCAGCAGGAGGGTCAGAATGCAACAGAGACAGCACAATGATGGGGGATGGGGAAAGGGGCCAAGAAGGTAGAATCTCAAGTCAAGAGGCCCAGGGGCCACGTAGGAGCCCCGTGGGCAGGGAGCAGCCTCCAGGTGGTGAGATGCTGGGAGAGCCCCCAGCCCCATTCCAGTCCAGAGACAAAGGCTGGAGGTTGTAAAGTCTGGCAGTATGGTCTGCAGGTCCTTGTGTCCATCCACCACCCAGGCCAAACCCTCGGCATCCCTGGGCCTCCGTGCCTCAGCCCCGCAGGGCGAGCAGGAGGCCGTTCTTCCAGCCACCTCTGTCTGCCCAGGCCCTCTGGTCCCTGAAGCTGGGGGAGGTGGGGCGGAGGGTGGGGGAGTCGGGGCACCTGTCCCCAGGCTGGTAGGGGGCGGGGTGAAGTATTGAGGACAGGGGAGGGAGGACAATGGGAGGGGATTAATTATTGTCCCGTCAAGGAGTGATTCCTGTTAAGTAGAGTTGGAATTCCTCAGTGATTGCAGGTTCCCTTCCAGTTCTGAGATCTGGCAAACAAAAGGGAGAGGGGTCAGGCCTGATACCAGGCACAGGCCCTGCCCCTCTGCCCACCCTGGTGGTGGCAGGACCCCGAGCCAGCAACACGACTCTCTCTGTCTCCCTCCAGGATCTACAGGGAGCCTGAGAGGAGGGGTCTACCTGCTGTCCCCTCCCCCAGCGCACCCCTGGGCCTACCTTGTCCAGGAGCTTGTCCATTTCCTCCTTCCTAGCCAGCTCTGACTCTTCCAGAACCCGGCGCTGTGCGGTCTCCTTTTTCAGGAACTCGATCTCCCTAGGGGTCAGCAGGGGGCAGCCCATGGGTGAGGGTGTGTGGTCTGACTGCCATCCAAGGAGTCTCAGGGCCCTCAGCCCTGTCCTTAGCCCCACCTGAGCAGCTCTCGCTCTCTCTCTCTCTCCCCCTGTTCTTAGGTCGGGAGGCCCCAGGTCTTTCCAAAGCTTCTGGGGCCTGTGCTGGCCCCGGTGGCCAGTCATCCTGGGCTCAGGCACCCTCACCAGGGCGCCCTCCAACTTCTGTGCTCTTTGCCTCTCTACTCAGGTGGCGGTGGGGAGGTTCTACCACCAGAGGCCTCTCTCAGTCCACCCTGGGCCAGGACCTGCCCCCCACCCCCACCCCCTGCTCCTAGTGCCCCGGCCACGTACTTCTGCTGGTAGTCTTTGATGAGGCGTTTGGCCTTGCTGTACTTGCGCTCCAGGGCCTGGTACTGGGCCTGGGTCTCCCGCAGGTGCTCGTCCACAGCCTGGCACAGGCTCTGGGCCTCCCCCCAGTAGCCCTCCAGCTTCTCCATGCGCTCCTTGTTCTCCTCCACGCTCTGCTCCAGCTGGGCCTTCTCCACCCGCCACCGCCCCTTCTCCTGCTCCAGGCTCTGTAGCTGAGGAAGGAGCAGCCATGGATTGGCGCGGGCCAGAGGCAGCCGAGGAGCGCCCCCATCCTGGCCCCGGGGCCAGTCTCTGGAGGATGCCTGCAGGTGTGGAGCCCGCTGCCCCCCAACTAGTAACTCTCCTTGGCCCAGCCTGAGAACCAGAGCCTGGAGTGGGGAGAGGCGGAGCTCAGCCTCAGAGCCCCCAACCAGGGCCCCTGCGCCGTGCATGCGCCTCGCGGGCCAGAGGCCCGGGTCAGTCACTGACCAGCTCTATGACCTGCGGCAAGGCAACTTCTGTCTTAAGCCTCCGGCCTCCCATCTGTGAAATGGGACTGCTTCCTGCCTTGCCAAGCTCACAGGGCCACAGGAAGAGGGTAGGTGTAAAAGAGCAGGGCAGGTGAGGGTTGCCATCGCCCTCTGTCCCCTCCACAGCTCTGGCCCTGCTGACCAGTCCCTGCTTCAGTGGCTTCCTGAACAATCCCGGCTCCTCTGCCACCTTGTCTCCCGCTTCTCACAGTCACCCCACCCGCACAAATCTAGTCCTCCTTTCCGCGGTCTCACTGCCACTCCAGCGCTCAGCCTCAAGCCCCTGCCTCCCCCTCCAGCCTTGCTGGTGGCAAACGCCACCTGCTGTCCGTACCCCAGCCGCATGGGCCTTCTTGGAGATCCTCAGACTTGCCACGTTCCCTCTTGCCACAGGGCCCTCGCCCGTGCCGTTCCCTCTGCCTAGAATGCCCCCCCGCCACCTCCTCTCCCCCTTGCCCCATTATCTCCCCCTAGCTGACTCGTCGGCTCTCTGCTCAGTGTGTCACTTCCCCAGAGAAGTCTCCTGTGATTCCCTCCAACAGCTCTGCCCCCCACACCCACCCCCCCCTACACACACTCGGGCTGGATCAGGTTCCCCTGCTCTAGGTGCTCGGCACCCCTGTACTCTCCTCCTACAGAGCCCCGTGTCAGTTGGTAAGGACACAGACGTCACTGTGCACAAGGGCAGGCATCAAATCTGCTTCTGCCCACCACGGGGACCGGAACAGTGCTGGGCACTTAGAAGGTGCCTTATAGGCTTTTACAGATTGAAAGCACGAACAGACCTTTGACTCGCTTTCATGCTCTGCATGGGGTGTGGCCCATCAACTCCACCTCAGAAATGCAGCCCCAACCCGTCCTTCCTATCCATATCCTCTGCCGGCACTCTGGGCAGCCCTGGTCACCACGCCCCCAAGGACACCACCAGGGCCTCTAATTGGCTTGCCAGCCTGCAACATCAGCCCCTCTGCGAGAATGCATGTGTCCTGTGACCCTCTTCCCGAGGGAGGGTCGTGCCTCTGTGTCTCGGCAGACGGATGCCGAGGGTGTACCTATGCAGGCTGACGCACCTGCGTATACGGTCACGTGAAGCCCGAGTCCAGTGTCTCGATGTCCACACCGAGTGGGCGTCCCTAGAGATCTCGGTGAGTGACCCCACTCCCCCTGCCATGCTCTTACCTTCCTTTTTAGCTGCTGGATCTCTGCCTCAGTCACAGCGTGCTTGATCTGGAGCTGTGGGGGCAGAGAGGCAGACGCTCAGCTCCGGCTGGAGTTGGCCGTGCTGTTGGGAGGGATAATGGCCTGCCTTTGCCCGCCACCAGCCCAGGGACCGCCCCCCCCCCCTTCCCACCTCCTTGAACTTGTGCACCAGCTTCTCGGGCTCCATGTCCACGGGGGACAAGGCGTCCTCGTTTTCCGCCAGCTCGAACACCTCGATGGCCATCTCGCCCCCTGGGAACGTGGGGCTCAGCTCCTCATCCTCGTCGGTGGCATATTCTCCTGTCTGCGAAGGGAGAGAGGCGACTGCACACCCTGTCCACCCCGGCCTCCCTCAGCTCTGATGAGCGGGGCTTAGACTGGCAACGGTCTGCCCAAGTCAGACTGGGGAGCTACCCGGGGGTGTGGTTCATGCCTCCCCCATCAGACTGGGGCTACGCCAGTGGGCGTGGTTTGCGTCTGCCCCCAGCAGCCTGGGGAGTCCCCTGAAGGCCCAGGTAGTTCCCCTGTAAGACTGGGACCCCTGAAGAAACAGCCTGTGCTTTTCCCTTCATGCCACGGGTCCCCTGAGGTCTGGAACCCCTTCTCCTTCCTTAGATTAGGTCCCCTGAGGGTAGAGGCTATGTATGCCTTCCCCTCAGAGTAGGGACTCTTTGAGGGAACTGTGTTTTCCTTGTAGGAGCAGGAAGGGTCTCTGAAGACAGAAAGTGTGACCCCTTCCAGAAGACTAAGTGTTCTTTGAAGGAAGGGTCTGCATGTCCTCCCTCAGTCTGGGGACTCCCCCAGGATAGGGACTGGTGTACACCCGCCTTCTTCACAAGGCCTGGGAAAGCAGGGACAGAGGATGGTTGTAATGCTCCATCCAGCCACCAGGGGGCGATGATGCCACCGGCCGGGCCGGCAGTCCCTACCTCCTCGTCGTCCTCCCCGTACTGGGCGTATCTCTGCTCCATCATCTCCCGCTGCCATCGCTCCTGTTCCAGGGTCTGCTGAATTAGCTGGGCCACCTCACTCTGCTCGCCTGGCCGCTCCCGGCCAATCATAAATCTGCAGGGGCACTAGCGTCATGCCTTCGCCTCTGTCTTCGACTGGGTGATGCCACCATCCTCCCCGCTGGCGCACCACCTCCGCCCCCGGACCCTCCCAAGGGAGGTGAAATGAGAGGGTTGAGTCCAGAGGCCGTGGAGTGTTAATAATGAATGGGGGAGCTGGGGGCCCTTCTTGGGTTTCCTTCCCCAGAGAGGCAGAAGGCCCGCTAACCCTCCCGGCCAGTTTTGGGGGAGGGGTGATGTCAGCCAAACCCCCTGCTGGGCTGCAGGGGACAGGAGTTCAGAAGCCGCCTGGGCAGGGCGCTCTTCCTCCACCACCGGGGGAGAAATCGGGCCCTGACCCATCCCAGCAGCCCTCTTCCCCACTCCCCTGCCCTGGGGCTGTGGGGGTGTGCCTTGTGTGAGCTCCAAGCCCCCAAGCTTCAGGAAGGGGCGGGACGATGGCGAGTGGAGATTGGGATGGAGAGGAAGTAGTGGAACTTCCAGGCACCAGCCCCTCCTCTCCGTGGCCACCCACATCCTGTTTCTGTCCACCACCCTTTCCTGGGGGCAGTGCCCCTCTTGGAGGGGGCAGGGAGTGGTCCCCGAATGTTATGCCAGAGAGGGACGTAAGGAGCTCCTAGCCCAGCTCCCTTCACCGACAGGCCCGGGGAGGAGAGTCGGCCAGGATTACACAGTGGGTGAGAGAGAAGGATGCGGTAGGTGCCCGGTGGGGGAGACTCCCAATTTGGATGGCATTCTCCCTGCACATCTTGGTTCTTTGGTGAGTTAGTCACGGACAAGCAGGGGAAGAATAAGTCCAAGAGGCCAGTTTGGAGGTGCAGCGGGCCATGGGCCTTGAAGTCTGTGCGGGTGGCCAGCAGTACTCAGGGGCTTGGGAGAGGACGGCAGGTGTAGGGTAGGGATACGGGCACAGCAATTCCTCCGGGGAGGGAGGCTATGAAAGCTCCTCTGTGTGGTGAGCCGCCCAGTGGCTCGGTCGGTCGGTTAATCATCTGACTCTTGGAGTCGGCTCAGGTCACGATCTCAGGGTCCGTGAGTTCGAGCCCTGCGTCGGGCTCTGCACGGACACGGCAGAGCCTGCTTGGGATTCTTTCTCTCTGTCCCTCCCCCGCTTGCTCTCTCGCTCTCAAAATAAATAAAAATAAACTTTAATTCAAAAAAAAAAAAAAAATAACGGGGGCTGCCCAGACCTTACCTGGGTACGGCCAGGTGGGCTGAGTGCCGGGATGAGGGCCAAACCTCCTGTCCGCTCCCACCCCACCCCCACCCAGCCCCCCCTGCTCTGGGCCCTTACCGCACTCGACCCTTGGTGTTCCGGAGCACGGAGGCTGCAAAGCTCTGGGTCACTCCCACCAGACTCGTGCCATCCACCTCCACAAGGAGATCATTCACTTGGATCCTGGGAGAGGCCACACTGGTCAGCGGGGGTCACCGGGGAACCGGAGCTGAGGTAGAGGCGGTCCCCCTCCCATCCGAAACTCGAGGCTCAGTCCCCGCTGGGCCCTGGTACTTTGTCTACTTGGATAAAACGCATGAGGCCAGAGCATCCCGTATCGCCCCAGACTCACCAGCGGGCAGGGAGACCCGGGCAGGCAAAGCAGACACGGGCACGCAGGACCAGGAGTGGTGGCAGGCACATGTCCTGCGACAATCACACCCCTGTCCCTCCTCCGTCACACCCGACAGAGCGGGTATAGAGCATCCAGAGTTCGTTACCACCATGGACGCCGGCGGGGGCCCGAAGCACAGGCGACACACGGTCCGCTTCTAAGTCCACGTCTACAGACCCGGGTCTGCCGAGTGGCTCCCAAATGCCCGGGACCCATGTAGCGGAGCAAACTGCGGCGCTCACGTGCTGGCCCGTAGGCTCACGGCACCCTCATACGGGGACACAGCCCCCACCACGTTCTCGGTGTGGCACGAGGGGCCCTGCTTCTTGGCACAAGGAGAGAGACCAGGGTGTCCGGCCCAGCCTGCCGAGGGGGACGAAGGGACTGGCGGGACCCTTGGCCACCTCCTTCCTCCACTCCCACCTCCCTGCAAGCTCCAGGCCTTCTCCCCGGCCTCCTATGCGGAAATGGAGGAAATGGCCTATTGTGAAGAGCTCACCCCCGCACGCCCCAGGTGTGGCCACACTCTCAACGTGGGCGCACACTTCCCACATCACCACCACCAGGGAAGGCTCTGGAAATTCAAATGAGGGGGTAAGGGAAAGGGCGGAGGCCGTCACCTTCCTTTTGTCTGCCCCCCGAGCCCCCAGGGCCACAGCAGGCAGCAGCACCCTGAATGAGGCAACCCAAGTTCCAGCAACATGACCCCAAGTCACCCGGCCCTCACAGGGACACCCATTCACCTCTGTCACACCGAGGGGGTCCGGGTTGGGAGGTACCACCACAAGGCACCCCTGATTATCAACCTCCAACTTCCGACAACCCCAGGGACGCCCTAAAGCCCGTCCCACTTCCCCCCTGCGATACACACACACAGTGGAGGGGCCCACAGTGGGGTCACTGGGCCGCCTGGGGCTCCAGGAGGCCCTCCCTGAACCTTCTGACCCCTCCAGCCTCAGACGCCAAGCAGAGCACCCATGCGCACACATGCACACGCACGCACACAAGGAGCGTCTCCCCTCCAGGCACGGCCCACCAGTCTTTCTAGCCACACCACGCACCTGGATCCCCCTTGCTTGCTATGCTCCCGCCACACCCGCCTGCTTTCAGTCCCCTTCCTGGAACCTGCCGCACATTCTACTCCCTCAGCCTGGCTAACTCCTGCTCATCCTTCAGGTCTCAGCTCCAACGTCACTTCCTCCAGGAAGCCTTCCCTGCGAGCCAGAGAGAACAAGTCCTCCTTTTGATGCCTTCGTGGCACCCCTGTGCTACTTTTCCCGTGGTTTCTGTGCGTCCACTTGGATGCCCGTCTGCCTCAACATACCACATGCTTCTTGAGGGCAAGGCCCTCATCACTGACTCCCCAGGGCTGGCTCCAGCCCCGCCCACAGAGCCAGAGACTCGGTATTTGCTAAGTGAAAATCAAAAAGCTCAGAGGTCTCCGCCAGGAACACAACCTCCACGCCTGTGCTCTCCCTACCGCAGCCCAACACACACCGAAAGCCGGGACGTGCGATGCCTCCGCGCAGCCCCCCTCCAAAGAATGTAAGTGCCTTGAGGGCAGGGGTCCCATCAGTTGTGTTCGGCGCTGTACCCCCTGGACCAGCACCGAGCACGGTAAGGCTCCAGGAATACCTGAGCCCCACACAGACAGTGGCCCGCCCGGCGGCTGGCAGCCAGTGGGGGAGGGGGAGGCGGTACCTGCCGTCCCGATGGGCTGCACCACCCTCGGTCACGGTCTTCACGAAGATGCCCAGCTTCTCCAGGCCCATGTCCGCCCCGGCCCCCATACCGATGATGCTGATGCCCAGGCCCTCAGAGTCTGTGGAGCAAAAAGTCGTGAGAGGCTGGTGTTGGGAGGTGGGGGTGGGGTGAGGCGTTCCAGCCAGGGCTTGCAGGGGGACAGAGAGAAAGAGATGTCCCCCCCACCCCAATCTCCAACCTCACCCCAGGGCACAGCCCGACCTCGAGCAGCAGGCCCCGCACTCAGGGGATGTCCGCAACTGGGGAAGGGACACCGTTCTCTCCCCTCTCTTTGTCAAGCCAACCAGGAGGCTCGTGGGTCACTCCCTGCTCTGTGCTCTCCACCCCCAAGAACCACTGGGCAGCAGGGCAGGCCGAGGGTGGCCCGGGGGGTGGGCCAGAGACGACTCTGCACGCAGATGAGGGGTGCAGAGGGATGGGCGCAGCTGCCCCCCCTCCTGTCTCACGGGCCTCTGACATCCAAACTCTTATCTTCCCCCACAAACAGGCTCTTCCCGTCTGCCACTCCCTCCTGGGGCCTGGGAGTCACCTGGATTCCTCCCTCCCCCATCACGGCCTCAGCCCGGGCCAAATAGCCTCCAGATCCTGCAGATTCTGCCTCGCAAGGATCTCTCCAGTGCACCCACTTCCCACACAGCCATCGTCTGGTCCACACCACTGTGGTCTCTCCCCATCCACTTATGACCCTTCTCCCCACAGCACAGCCTGCGGTGGTCTTTCTAAAATACCTTTCCCATGCCCTGCCACGGTTTCCCGGTCCATCCACGGGGACCACCTGTCCTCCACGTGGTCTATGAGGCCCCACATACCCCCCTTGCCCTCGTGATCAAAATCTAGCCGAGTCTCTCTTTTCTCTTTCCCGCAACCTCTCCTGAGTTCCACCCCCCCCCCCCCACCTCCACCTTCAGAACTCAATGCAAGCATTCCTTCCTCGGGGACCCCACTGACCTGAGCCTACATGCTGTTACGGCGGCCCCTCCCATCCCTGCCCAGCACCCATGACAGCCTGTGAGGACACAGTTGGCTGGGAGTGTCCCATCAGTGCTGGCTTCCCACCAGCGCGAGGCCCACACAGAGCCCAGAGCCCAGCCCCCAGCGCCCCCCGGGGACCTGGCAGCTGGGCTGAGTGAGCACAGAGGGGGCAGGACAGGGTCGGTGGTGGGAGCTCTGGCCGCAATGGAGTCCGTGTGGCTGGGGGCGCTGGCAGGGGCCCAGGCAGGGTAGACACCAAAGTCCCCAAGGAAGCACCCCCCCCCACCCCACGCCAGGGCCCAGGGCAGAGCTGGCGCCAGAGGAGAGACCCCCCACCCCCACCCCGCGGCCGTGTCTCACCCTTCTCCAGCTCCACAGGGAACAGCTCCAGCCTCTCTACCCGCTTCTCTAGCTCGTACTCAGCGGAGGCGGCCATGGGATCCACGTCCTCGTTGCGCCGGTCGTAGTCCTCGTTGGAGTAGGTACTGAACACCTGCAGAGGGGCCGCTCGTCAGAGGGCAAGGGCAGAGCTGGTGCGGAGAGGCCGCCAGGGCCGGCTGAGGCCACCCGTTGGCCTGCTCCAGGCCTCCCCCAGCCCCAAGATGACCCCAGCTCGGAGGGAAGGGCCTGCTAGCGCTTCAGTCCACGGGGCGAGAGACAAAGGGATGTCGTCGCCCCATCCACACCGTCACTCTCTCCTACAGCCCCAGCTGGGCATGAGCATGGCTGCTGTGGAAGGAAAGGAAGGGCAACCCTGGAGAAACCGTCAGACTCAGGAAGCCAGGTGTCCAGGTCAGAGGCAGACCAACAGACTGGGGCAGAAAGAGACACAGGAGGACCCAGAGAGCCAGACAGGGGCAGACACAGACGGCGGTGGGAGAGTCCGGGAGAGTCGAAAGAACAGGCTGAGCAGGAGCAGAGGGGAAGCGGAGGAGGGGAGTAAGAATGGAGAAGATCCCGGAGGATGCCAGATGGGGAGAGAGGGGGGAGCAGGTGTGAGACGCAGGAAGAGGGGAGGGAGGAGGAGAGAATGGGACAGAGAGGCACCCAGGACCCCAGGCCCCAGCTGACCTGAACTTGAAGTTGAGGCTGGGGTGGGGGAGGGAGGCAGGCAGGATCACCCCAGCCCCATGGAGAAAGGCCAGCACTCTACTTGAGGTGCCCCTCAGGTGACGGGAGGTAGGGAGGGTGAGGGGAAGAACGCCAGGCCCACGTGGCCTTGCCTGCATGGCCAGGCCTCAGTTTCCCTCCAGAGAAGCAGCTCTGAGGCGTCCCCCTTATTCCCAGTGCACTAGGAGGCCCAGGCCAGAGGCTCGGGGCCCTGGTGACAGCAAGGAGCCCGGGCAGGCAGCAGCCTCTCTGACGTGGTCCACAGTGAGCCCAGCCTGCAGGGAGGCCCCAAGGCCAGCCCTACCTTGTCGGCCCCTGTACCCTCTGCTGTCTCCTTCCTGTGGCTCTCTGTGAGAAGGAGAATTCCGACCCTCCCCCAGAGAACAGAGAAGCTAGGGCAGGGGCTCTGTGGGAGTGCCTAATTCTGGGTCCAGGCGGGGGTACCCCCAGTGGGAGGTTAATGAGCACCATTTGGGGTACCATGACGCGTTCATGCTTCGTTGCCTGCAGCGACAGGTTGGCACCACTTGGAGCTAAGCGGGGGCGAGGAAGGGTGGGAGCAGCTCTATCCGACGGCTGGGCCTGAGGCCTGAGCAGCTGGAGTGGAGCACCGTGTCCCCCGAGGCCCCTGCCGGGGCCCTCTCTCCTCCAGGAGCAGGCCCAGGGGCACCCTGGCGGGCAGTAGACTTGTGTCCCAGCCTTTGTTCGGGCTCGCTCGGTGTCATCCTCCACTCCCCACCGGAGCCTCGCTCCCACGGTGGGGTTTCATAGGATTAGAAGTGCAGCTGGGAGGGGCCTATGTGGTCACTTAACTCACTCCCCTCGATTTCGCTGCATCAGAGAAACTCGAGCTCAGGCCCTTAAAGCTCATCGTCAATTGTGCAGTGGCCCCCTGACATCTGGCCGCTGGCCTCCAAGCCCCCTGGAGGGAGGGGCCACCCAGTCTGCAGATAGAATAAGATGCCAGGTCTGCCGCTAAGGTCACTCGGGTTGGCCAGTGGCCGGGCAGGATGAGACTCCACCCGGTGGGCCCTGGCAGGTGGGTCACCTGTGACTTTGTCCCCGTTGCACTCATGCCCCCGGGGCCTCGCAAATCGGCTTTGGCCCACTTTTGCACGAGTCCCTTGACCCTCACCCCAGGCCCCAGGCCCCCTCTCACATTGCCCACCAAGATGTGCCGAGCCTATCAGAAGGCCCAGTCCCCCGCCCCCAACCGAGCATGTGGAATCGGGCTCTCTGTCCTCAGCAGAAGCCTCCGTAGAGGCAACAACCGGGTCATCGGTAGGACACAAGACCCTCCAATCAGTGTCAGTGCAGAGTGGGGGCAGGGAAAGGGGAAAAACAGGGACCCACTGCCCAGGGTGGGGAGGAGGAAATCCCCAGCAAGGTCAAAAGTCACACATACCAAGGCAGCGCCACAGACCACTGGCTCCCACACTCCTGCGAGCGACGGTCACCAGGGAGTCGGGAAACACTGCTCCAAATCACGCGCTATTTTTTACCCAAAAATCAGGGTAACGTGTCAAATATAGACAGTCAGAGGCCCAGGACTGAAAAACCAAACTCCACCTCTGAAGGGATCAGGCCACTCAGAGAACTGGTTGGGGATGGGAGGGTCCTGACTCCCTCCGTGGTCCCCACCTCCTCCTCGGGTCCCAAGAAACACCATAATCTTCCTTCCAGACCATCCAGGATCCTGTCGCCCTCAGGAGGGGGAGGGCTGGGAAAGGACACGTAAGGTCGCAGCCCCAGATGGGGGAGGGATGGCGTGGCTGGAGTGGCACCTTTCAGGCCTCCGCTGGGGTGGGAGCGGGGAGGTGGGAGAGGGGCAGCCGTCGTTAGGAGGGGTGGGAGGGAACCTGGGCAGCTTCAGTGTCCAAGAGCAGTTATGGAAACTTCAAGCAAACAGATGAGGGTTTGGCAGGGGAGGGGTAAAGGCAGGGTCCAGGCCTAGGAGAGTCCAGGGGCCCGGACACCCCCCTGCAGCAGACCTGGTGCTGGGCACAGCTGAGCCTGGGGTGGTGAGAAAGGGCCATCTAGACTGGATGTGCTAGCCAAGATTGGAGGGTGGCAGGAAGTGGGGGGTGGTGACCTGGGACTCTTAATTCTTCCCAGGGATGTCCCCCTACCCAGACCCCGTCGGCACTGTTCTGAGGAGCTCAGGGCACTGGCACAAGCCACAAATCAATCACCAAGAGCGATGGTGGGGAAGTGGGGGGGTGGACTGAGACCCCCAAAAGGGGCAGCTCCCATCCCTCTTTTAGGGCACCCAAAGAATGTGGCAAGAGCACTGGGAGTTTGCCAAGGCCATGAGAGTCTGTCCTACTGAGCAGCCAAGAGCAAAGGCATGTGGGCAGCTGCCAGGCATCCTGGGGGCTTTCCCAGCCCCGCCCCCTCTCTTCGTGCCTAGTCCAAGGCCCAGCCCCCTCATGGGCCAGGCAAGGTGCCTGCTCCCTGTGGAGCCCAACACCTCCACCTCCCCAGATGGCCCAGCACCGACCCCAGGAAACAGGGCCCCAGCGCCAGGCCTTTCCCCCACCCCCAGTCACATGGGCCCGGCCCAGCTCACCCTCATAGACCTGCTTCCCTCTTTCACTTCTGCAAACTTGGGGTGGGGGCTACAGACAGGATGAAGGGCTGCGGTCCCCTACACCTTCGTTTTAGGAAGTTCTTGGCTCCTCCCTCCTCTATAGGGGAAAAGTGGGGGTGGGGAGGGGGGTGTTTCTAAGCTCCCCCCACCTCTCCCGCCCAGAGTGGAGTAAGGACCGATGTGGGGAGGGTCTCCTGAGGACACACACACACACGCACACCTCCCCACCACCCAAGTCCCAGCCTCAGGCAGCCTCCGGAGGAAGCGTGTCTGGGAGAGGAAGGGAAAGCAGGTGTCCCAGGATGCGGGTGCGGCGGAGCCTGGGCGAGGTAGCAGGCAGAGGAACCTGAGGGCAGGTCGGGGCAGGCCGCCCTGTCTCAGGCCTGAAAATCGTGCCCCTCTGACAAACAGCTGGAACTCCCCCACGCCCCCCTCAGGGTGGTAACTTCTGGGAAGGGGGCTGGGTGGCAGGGGCTGACTCAGCCTGCCAAACCCGGCTTGGCGAGGCGGGGGCGACGGCGTGCACGTGGCAGGGGCGGCGCGGGGGCGGGAGGGGGGCTCACTTACTTGGATGGGCGCCGTGCTGAAATGGATCTTCCGGCTCGGGGCCGGGTCCTCTTCTTCCGAGAGCCCCGGGATCTCCACGCACCCCGACTCGGGCTCGTAAGGGGGCTCCCCATCCTCCTCGTCTTCTTCGTCGTCCTCCTCCAGGGCACTGCCCCCAGAGTCCTCCCCCAGCCCACTGTAGGCGCTCACGTCCACCAAGTCTGCCTCCGAGAAGTCCTCCTTCTTGGACTCATCCGCCTCCTCGGGGGCCACGTCCGGGGCCCGGCCGTTGCCCACCCCTCTTTCAGGCGCAGCCACGGTCGCCGCGGCCTCCTCCGGGGCCGCCTGGGCCTTCTTCTGCTCCTCGGGCGCGGGGCTGGCTGTGGTTGCCAAGGTGCTGCCATTCTCCAGGGCCGCGTGGACCGTCACCTCCGCCTGAATCACCTCCCCGGGCGCCGCCTCGGCCTCCGACTCCCCGCTCTCCTCCACCTCCACGGGCTTAATCTTGCGCACCTCCCGGGGCTTGGGGGGCGGCCGGGCAGGGGCCACTCGGTGCTGCGGAGGCTGCTGCCCTCCAGGGCCGCGTTCCTTCTCGGCCGGTGCATCCCCCGACGGGGCGGGCGGCGGCGGCGGCGGCGGCTGCTGGAACACCCGGGACCGCTTACTGACCAGCTTCGAGTTGACCTGGGGAACCCCGGCGGCCGCGGCCCTGGGGAGCCCGGGCCCACGGTGGAGGCCGGTCCTCGAGTCGGCCTTCTCGAAAACGGCGCTGAGCTGGCTGACCGTCGGCGACACGGCGTCGGCGTCCAGCTTGTCCAGCGCCTCGGTGCTGCCGTTGAAGCGCACCACGACGTCCAGCTTCCGGTCCTGCAGGCCGGCGCGCTCCTGCCTCAGCAGCCGCCGCGCCACGGCCTCCTTGTCGCCGCCCGCGGCCGCCGGGACGCTCCGTTCGAACAGCTTCCGCGTCTCCTGCAGCCGGGACGGCGGGTGCGGCGGCGGCGCGGGCTGCGCCGAGGGCGCGGGCTTGGAGTCGAAGCGGCTCACGCGCTCCGACACGCTGGTGCCCAGCTTGAGCAGGGCGCTGTGGTCCACGTTCTCGTTCAGGCTGCTGGCCCGCGGCAGCGACAGGCGCACGCCGCGCTCGGGCGCCCGCGGGGCCTCGGTGGGGCCCGCGCCGCCGCCCGCCTCGCCCGGCGGCCCCGCCGTCGTGCCCATCTGCAGGAACATACTTTTGATGCGGTGGACGTTGGAGCCATATTTCTTGTGGTGGGCCGCCTT
Organism: Panthera onca; assembly: GCF_046562875.1. NCBI lineage: Eukaryota > Metazoa > Chordata > Mammalia > Carnivora > Felidae > Panthera > Panthera onca. The sequence continues at coordinate 52,304,939 of NC_138352.1, read as the reverse complement.
GGGTGCCTCGTCGGGCCCGGGCGCGTCCGGCGGCTTCAGCGCCTGGATGCCCGCCTCGTAGGCGCTGCGGTGCGGGGAGGCGCTCCGGAGGGGACCCCCGGGCCCCCGCGGCTCCGTCTTCATCATGGTGGGGGGAGACGGGGGCGCATCCCCTCGCTTCCCGCTCCCCCCCTCCAACAGGCGGCTGGCCAAGTCGGGACCACCGCCCCCCTCCCCCCCGAGAAAAGAAACCCCGGAAGGCCTTTTTTAGGCTCCCCCCAAACCAAGCTGCCAAAAACAGTTAACCCCGCTTGAAGAAAAAAAAAAAAAAAGGAAAAAAAAAATCTCCGAGCGCCCTGTGTGGGTCGCCTCCCCCAATCCAGCTGCCACAGACAGCCAGCCCCTCTTTCAAAGCCCGAGAGAGCGGCCTGCTACGGTCGCCCCCACCCAAATTAGAAAAGCGGCGGCCGGGGCCGGTGGGACCGCGCGCCCTGCCCGCGAAGCAGCGGCGGAGGCGCCGGCTCACATCGTCCGAGGCGGTGTCAGCGGGGCTGGCAGCCCGGGCGTCCCCCACCCCGGCCGGGGGCCTCGGCTCTCGGGGGGCCCGGCACCCCGGCGCCCATGGCTGCTCGGCCGGCCCGGGCCGCTCCGCCGCCGCGCCACCCTCCCTCCCTCCCTCCCCCCCGCGCCCCGAGCCTCGGTCTTTCTCTGGCTCTGCCCGAGCGGCGGCTGCCCGAGACCGAGCGGCTGCCCTTCTCGCCGCCGCCGCTGGGGGACTGGCACCTCTGGGTCCTAAAGGGATCGGATTTCCGGGGCCGGAGTCTGTGAGCCCTCCCCTTCCCCTCCTCCCGAACGTATCCCCTCCCCTGCCGGTCCCTCGCCGACCGCCTGACGCTGACCCCAGTTCTCGGCCTGTCCTCTCCGGTCCTTCCATCCCAACCTCTGATTGCGGCTTAGCACGACCCTCAGAAGCACAACCCCACCAAATATTGGGTGCGGGGAGGCAAACCAGCCCCAGTGGTCTCTGTGCGGTCCCCTCTCCATTCCAAACGTGAGGGGAGATTAGTGGGGCGGGGCAAAGGATCCTTCATGGTATTTGGAGTTCCCCAGTATGGTTCAAGACCATCAGCATCAAAATCTATGGGCACTTAAATTTTTTCTTTTTTTTAAATTCAGATTTCTGGGCCCTCCTCCAAACTTTGTGAAACAGAATCTCAGAGGCCGGCGCAGGAATCTGCATTTTCACAAATTCTCGTGTAGAACCGTTTGCGCTCTCTCAGGTGTGAAAGCTGGGTCCAGTGTTGCTGGCTTTGTGGTGGAGGAGGAAAGGAGAAAGGAAATGGTCCTCATGGCCCAGGTGGCAGCCCAAAGCTGGCCTTTGCCCTTTGGAAGTCTGAAAGGGGTGTCAGCCTGCCCAGCACCCAGGCTGCAAGAGAGGGGGCGGAATCCGTGTCTTCAAGCCCCTGCTAGGGCACTCTTGCCTCTCAAACAAGAAGGAGTTTGGGAGGAGGAATTCTGGAGGCCTGGGGCCAAAGTTTCAGCAGTGAGAGGTCTAGCTTGGGTCTCTGATCTAAAGGATCCTGGCCACTGTGTGCAAGTGTGTGTTAGGGAGGCAGGGAGAAAGATGGTAGTGATCTGCACATCCCCTGTCCCGGCAACCCAGAAAGTTGTTCTGATGCTCTCCCCAACCCCACATATACAACAAGGAGCCTGGGTTGCCCTTTACGCATCCCCAGCTGCCAGGGCTGGGAGTAAATGTCCACCCAATAGACCATGACAGGTCCAGATGCGCTGCCTCACTCCACAGATCCCAGAAAATGCTGAACAGTGTGGACCCTAGGACCCAGGGAACGACTCAGGCACAAAGCCTCCCCCCACTCCCAGCTGCTTCCTGCATCTAAGGCCTTCCTGCGGTCTCTGCCTCCTCCCCCGCCCTCTTCTCTTCCATCCTCTTCCTCTTCTTCCCAATCTCCCACTCTCTCTCCAGCTCGCCTAGAAGGGCTGTTGTAGGGGATCCTCCCACCCCTCCACTGTAGGGGTGTGTGTGGGTTTTGCGGGGATATAAGCCGGTTAACACGTGCAAAGAAGCATGGGGGATGGGGTGTGGGAAGCTGCCTGGGAATCCTGAATATTGGGACAGGGAGGGGCCAGGAACCACAGGACTGGATCCAGAGGCTAAGGGAGAGGGAAGATTTGGGCTCCAAGCAGGAACCGGAAATGAACCCAGACCTCAGGCTTTCCAGGGACACCTGCCTCCTTTGCCCAGCTGCCCGGGGTTGCTTTCTGCCCTTTCCCCCCCTCCTCCCCCTCCCCTGCCCCCCCCCCCCCCCCGCCGGCAATTTTACACTTTGGGATGGGACAGGCTGAAGAAACCATCCTCAATTTCCCCTCCCTCCTAGCCCTTTTTAGAAGACCTCTTTAAAGAACAAGCTTTGGGACTTGGGTTTCCAAGTTCCAGTCTGGAGCTGGAATCCCGCCTCCCCTCGAAGGTCCCCCGACCCCTCTGTAGAAGTTGGGTGAGACAGAAATCTCACCTAGCTGAGGGGATGGAAGTTTGGACAGTGTCCCCAGAAACTCTTGTGTGGACTGGAGGAGGGCGCAGGCCCCTGGGTGTTCTGCCCAGAATCTCCCACACCCTTTGGTGAGTCATCTTAACTGGTCCCAGCCCAAGGGGTCTGGGCCCACGCTTCTGGCCAGGTGGGGAAGTTGGCTTCTAAGGGTGGGAGGAGGAGCTGAGAACCAGCAGTCAGGACCAGTGACCCTAGGACCCCCAACACCTCCAGCAGCAGCAGCATGGGGGGCAAACTGGATTACCGAGGTGCTTGGATCTCCCTGTCCTGAGACTTCCAAGGGTGAAACCCTTTTAAGTGCTTTGGGATGCAGGCGGGTGGAGTCAGCCCAGAGCTTGGAAGCCTGAGGCTAATGAGCGGGATTATTATTTCATGGGCTCCTGGTTAGCTCAGCGACACCCCCAGCCAGAATTCCCGAAGAAGCTTTTAAGGAGCAGTAAATGCTTTACCATCACTCCTTCCCTGGGGTCAGGCACCAAGCCGGCTGGCCTGTGAGATTAGGCTAGACCGGTGGGGAATGGGGTATAATCTCTTCCATCCCCCTCCCTGCCTGTCTGGAGCAGTAATCCCCCCTGCAGTGAGGGTACTTTTGGAAGGGTTACCATCCAAATGGAAAGATTTAAACCTAATTTCCATCCTGTCACCGTGAATCCTCACCTCTCTCCTTCGGATCAGCACCCCACACCCCAGGGTAATTTAATCATTCTTTCTGTAGTCCTGTGTGGAGAAGGCCTTGATGGCCAAGTTGTCTTGTGGTCTTTAAGTGGAAGTTCGGCTCAGGTCATGATCTCGCTGGTTCATGAGCTCGAGCCCCATGTCGGGCTCTGTGCTGACACCTCAGAGCCTGGAGCCTGCTTCGTTGTCTGTGTCTCCCACTCTCTGCCTCTGCCCCCCCCCCCCAAAAAATAAATAAACATTACCAAAAAAATGTTTATAAATGGAAGTTCCTTCTTCACCTTGCGCTGGAAGAGAGGGTGAGGCGGTTCCCAAAGCTGACCCAGGAGCTAGGCTGTCAGAGATCAAATCGGGGCTCTTTCACTTGCTAACTGTGTGACCTTGGGAAAGTCACTCGGTGTCTCTGCTCTGAGAAGATAAACAGAATAAAGTAGCTGGAACACAGAAAGTAGGGTATGTGGGGAAGGAGATGCCTTTCCGGGTTCTTGATCAAAAGGCTGGGGGCTTCTACAGGGAGAGATCATCTGCCCTTGACCCTTCTGAGAGAGCCCCTCCCCATTTTCCACCTAGCCCCAGATCTGATGAGGGCCCCCTGAGACTGTTCCTCGAGGCTGGCCAGTTTTAAACACCAGGTGTCACGGGTGATGAAGGCAAGGAGATCTGTGATAAGTCCCAAGCCCTCAGTGCCCTGGGCTCAGGCCTGGGCTGGGCGCCAAGGCTGACTTCTCTTCCCAGCCCTGGGGCCTTGAGACTCAGCCTGTGAACGTTGTGTTTCTGTGGCCACAGTCATCTGAGCAGAGGCCGACCTAGACCCTGCCCTTCAACCATTTTGTGGGGAGCCAGTAGTCCCCGCCCCAATCACTCCCGTTCATTTGTCCTCCTCTGCCAGGGGCTCCAGCAGATAGGAAGATGCTGGGAAAGGCGTGTGTGTTCTCACATAACATAAATCCAGGATGTCGGTGCTGCTGGGGGGGGAGGGGGGGGCTTTAGTGGCCCTTGGTTGACCGCTTCCCAGGGGAGTGAGAAGGACTGAGACACAGGCAGAGGGAAGTGACTTACCCGGTTTTAGAGGAAAGACTAGGCTGTGGTTCAAAAGGTCTGAACTGAATCATAGCTTCGTGCACTTGCTGGGTGACCCGGGGTTAGTCATTTTCCCTCCCTAAGCCTAATTTCCTCAGAAAGCTCAATTTGTATGTCTGAGTGAGTCTCCTGAGCACAGGGGACCCTGGGGCTCCCCCACTCTCTGTGGAGCCAGGCAGAACAGGGGCTCTGAAGCCAGACTGTCTTTGTTCCCAACCTGCCACTTGCCAGTTAAGGGATTTTAGCAAATTTCTTTATCTGTAAACTGGAGAAAACATAGCAACCTCAGAGTGTTAACGATTAAATGAGTTCTGTGAGTGCTTTATGCATTTAGAACAGCTCCTGGCACAGAGTAGGAGCTTGGTAAGTCTCCTGTTGTTGCCTGCATGTGCATCTGAACATGTATGGAGGTGTGTGCACATGTGTGGCCAAAATTGGGCGTCCACGTTGGCATCTCCGTGTGGGTCTTTTTTTTTTTTTTTTTTAACATTTTATTTATTTTTGAGACAGGGAGAGACAGAGCATGAACAGGGGAGGGTCAGAGAGAGGGAGACACAGAATCGGAAACAGGCTCCAGGCTCTGAGCTGTCAGCACAGAGCCCGACATGGGGCTCGAACTCACGGACCGAGAGATCATGACCTGAGCTGAAGTCGGCCGCTTAACCGACTGAGCCACCCAGGCGCCCCAGCCGTGCGGGTCTTTATGAAGCTTCCAGCCTCTTGTTTCCTTCTAAGCTGTATTTTTTTAAATTAATTTTTGTAATGTCCATTTATTTTTGAGAGAGCGAGAGAGAGGGAGACAGAGAAAGCAGAGAAGGGGGAAAGGGAGAGAGAGAACCCCCAGCAGACTCCACGCTCAGCCCAGCGCCTGATGCAAGGCTTGATGCTGAAACCGTGAGTTCATGACCTGAGCCAAAATTAAGAGTCGGACGCTCAACCTACTGAGCCACCAGGGCGCCCCTCCTTCTGAGGTCTATTGTGTGGACTTCTGAAATATAAACGCCCCCTGCCTGAAGGTCCTCCGGATCTTTTGGGGTCATCCCTGAAGTGAAAGTGACCTCCCTTCTCCACTTCCCAAAGGGTTTTTCATTCCTGCTGTTGATGCCTCAAGAGTCCCCCATTGCCTAAGCAAGGACAGGGGTCCTTTGGGGCCCACCGGTGGAAGGAGAGTCAGTGTGTGTGTGTGTGTGTGTGTGTGTGTGTGTGTGTGTGTGTGTTGGGGAGTGGGGAAGGGATGGGACAGAAGAAAGATTTCTCCAACTCATCAGTTGCTTTAAAAGAAAGCCTATATTTAGCCAGGCTTAGAGGGCCTGTAAATATGTATTTTGCAACGCAGACAGCCATAGCTGTGGGAGCTCGAGAGACATGCAGGGAGGTCAAAGAAAAAAATTAACCGGAAGGATTGGGCAATATAGTTGGTCGGCAGCGGATTCGAAGGACTCCAGTGCCTGCTCCAACTGCTAATAATATACATTCCTGTGTTTGGATGGTGCCTTCTGTTTTTCATCTGCTCTCTGGATCTTGTGCAGTGGGTGCCTGAGGAGGAGACCGGCTCTCAGAGTTCCCTTCCTCCATCCGCCTTTGCCTCACCTGCTCTGGGTCAGGGAAGAGAAAATGTTGCCCATGCCGGCCCCTTTCCCACCTGGCTCTGCCAGGCTCAGCCTGGTGTGGCACCTGGCATAGGTACAACCTCCATAGGCCAGCTCTCCCGCCTCCCACTTTCGACCCCTTGTGCTTCGGGTGACCTCGAGGGGACAAATCCTGCCACTTCAGAGCAGTTCTATTTCAGAAAACTCTTCTTTCTTAAAAAAAGTGTGAAGATATATGTGATATCTATGATATATGAGATATATCATATATGATATGTATGATCTCATACATATCATATATGATACGTATGATCTCATATCATATATATGATACATGACGTATATAATTTCAGTTTGAAAAGTTTCTTTAGAAATAAGAAAAGTTCAGAGAATCACATAACAAACAGAATTTACAAATGCTAGCCTTGCATCATTTTTGCTTCGGGTTCCTTCATAGAAGAGAACAGAACACGGAAGCTGGTGCTTTCTCTTTCTCCCGGGTCCCCTTGCCCACCCTACCCACCGTCATAAATTTGGGATGCATCCTTTATAGCCCACAAGTTCATTATTTTTCTAAATTGTGAAATATGGAAAATAACATAAAATTGGTTCTTTCAACCCTTTGAAGTGTTCGGTTCAGTAGCGTTGACGACATTCACACTGTCCTGCAACCAACCAACACCACCGTCCATGTCTAGAACTTTCTAGTCCTCCCAGTTGAAACCCTGTACTCATTAAACACCAACTCCCCGTGTCTTCCTCCCCTCGGCCCCTGGCAACCACTGCTCTACTTCCTGTCTGTCTCTATGAATGTGACAACTATCGGTACCCCATGCAAGCGGAATCATATACAGCATATGTTCTTTTGTGCCTGGCTTATTTCGCTTGGCACAACATCTTCGAGGCTCCTCCGTGTTGTAGCATGTGATCAGAATTTCCTCGCTTTATTAAGTCTAGCCCGTAATTTGATATTTCCCCTACACATTGATGTCTTCCTAAAGCAGGAGACAGTAACGCTTTTTCCACTATTGGGATGTATATAACCACCCTCCTGTCGTGCGGATCATTTTGTGTCTTTTTCTCATTTGGCGGGACTTTCACAGCGGAGCCACACCGACACGTGTGGCTTCGATTCCTTCACTTTAACTTCTGGTTGTCATGTCGGCAGGGGAATAAGCCACAATTTATTTATCAGTTCCTCTCTACTGAAGGGCGTTTGAGGTGTTTCTGTGTTTCGTCATTATAAACAGGGCTGCAGTGAACACCTCGGTACTCGTGTGAGCCCGTCCGGAGAACGTACACCTCGGAGCAGAGAGCCGGAGGCGTGGGCAGGCACACTTTCAACTTGTCTGGTTCCGCCCCACTGCTCTCCCCAGTGACGGCTCCACTTTGTGCCCTCGCCACCAATGTTTGTACAAGATGTCCTGTCTGACCACATCCTTGCCAACAGCTGCTCTTGGGAGACTTTTTATTTTTGTCGGTCTGATGGGTGTGAAGCAGTATCTCATCTGAGCCTGCGTCCCCTGCCTACGAAGTCAAGCACTCTCTCATCCTTGTTGGCCACCTGGGTTCCCTCTGGTCGAATTGCTTCTGACCGTCTCCTTTGCTATCCATTGCACCTTTTTTTTTTTCTTTTAACGTGTTATTTTATTTTTGAGAGAGAGAGAGTGCACGTGCAAGCGGGGGAGGTGCAGAGAGGTGGGGGAGGGGGGCAGGGGGGACAGAGGATCTGAAGCAGGCTCCATGCCAACAGCAGAGAGCCCGACGCGGGGCTTGAACTCCTGAACCGTGAGGTCGTGACCTGAGCCAAAGGCAGACGCCCAACTGACTGAGCCACCCAGGCGCCCCTGTTGTACCTTTTGATACAAGTTATAGAAAGCCCAACTAGATGTGCTTTAAGCAAAAAAGGAATTTTGTTGTCTCCTTATAGCAAGAAGTCCCAGGGTTGGTTAATTCAGAATCTCAGCTGTGACAGTCAAGGACCAGGTTCTTTCCATCTTTCCACAATATCCTCCTCATCACGGTGGCTTGCCTCTTAGACCAGCCCCTCCTGGTCCCCAAAAGTGGCCTCTGCTCCAGGTGTCGTGTGCAGACAAATGTCCAGAAGGTAGAAGGAAGTGGACATTTTCTTCCAGAAGCCCCACAGGAGATCTCCCTTCTGGTCTTGGCGGCCAGAATCGCATACACGTCCACCCCTAAGCCAGCCACGGACCGGAGGAACTGAATTATGCTATATGTAGACCGATCGCCGTTCACCTGATGCAGCTGGGGAAGGCCCAGCCTTCTCAAAATCCTAGACTCCTGATTCCTGAATCAGACCAGGGTTCCATGAGCAGCAAGGAAGGGAAAGAATGCCATTTGGGGTGGCACTCGAAACGTCTGTGCTTTCCTTATTGGCTTGCAGGAGTTCTTTCTTGGACGCTAACCTTAGCTTGGACGCTAACCTTTTGTTTATTATTATTTAAAAAATTCCAGACCCTTTTTATTGCATAGCCTATTCCCTCTCACTGAGTCGCAATGCCGCTGACATCATAAATCACGTTCCCACATATGCTTGGATCTGTTTCTGGGCAGTCTCTTCTATTGATCTCTTTGTCTAGCCCGGCACTGATACCACATTGTTTTCATTAATATCGCTTTCAAAGAAGTCTTGGTATCTGTCAGGGGCTTATTCTTTTTCAGAACTGTCTGGCCTCTTGGTCCCCAGCTCTTCCGTATGAATTTTAGAAGAGCCTTGCCTGACTCTGCAAAGTCCTATTGGCGTATTTATTGGACTCGCATCGAATCAGAAGATTAATACGGAGAGAGCTGTTTTCAGGACACTGAGGCTTCTCACCCCTAAATTCAATACATCTCTCCACTTATTCCTCTGATAGCCTAGAGTTTTTATAGTTTTATGGCTCACAGTTTTTCTTCATAAGGATCCGCGCGGTTTTTTCAGGGTTCTGCCCAATCTTAATAGTATTGTTAATAATTTATTTTTAAAAAAATATATTACAGTTTCCAGTAACATTGCGAGTGTCCAGGAACACCGTGGCATTTGGTATTTTAATTGCATCTGGATGTTAATTTTGGTCCAGCAACCTTGTTGATCTCCCTTAATAGCCCTCATGACATGCCTGTAGTATCTCTTGGATTTTCTATATAAATAATCATACCATCCGCGAAAAATGTCAGAGAGTTCCTTTCTTTTATTTTCCCAAATCCTTCTATCACTGAGCAGTAGCTTCTAAATCTGACTTCTTCCAGCTCTCGGGCTGTGCCAGTGGGCTGGCCCTGGGCAGCTATTGTCTTGCACCGTCAGCTATAAATAAATAAAAGACCCCTTCCTTTCTCCAGAGCTTTATACAATTTACAAAGCACTTTCGCTTCCATTATCTCATTGGTTCTTATTACCCCCGCTTTCCAGGGAAGGAGTGTCTCCCCTCCGCTCCGTGTCCGTGTCCGGAGAGCTAGCTGGGCAGAATGCTGTGCTGTGAGACTTCTGACTGTCCCCTCCCCTTCTCTGTTTCTCCTGTAAGCTAAAAAGTTTGGTCAGGGATGGTCTCTGGGATTCTCAGACTCAGGATTGATTGCCCTGGGCGGTCACAAGGCTGCAAGAAACCTCTTTGAGGGCTGAAGTTCAAGGATAAAGGGCGGATTCTGGGTACCCTTAGGTCCTCAGAATGGTGTCCCCCAATGCCGTGGGCAAAGATAGACGTGCTTGGAAGTCAGAGGGTTGATAACCAATGATGAGGATGGTGGGGAAGAGGGCATTGTGTCCAGTTCCCTGCCTCCATGCGGATTCTCCTCCCCACTTGGAAGAACATCCTCTGGACCCGGAAGGGGAGGACGAGGTAAGGCTCGAGGCCGTCGGCCTCCTCCTGCGTCGCCTCCTCTAGCGTCGCCTCCTCTAGCTGCGGTTCTCAGCCAACACTAGTGACGCGCATCCCCAACCCGGGGCGGGGCGCTCCCGCCCCTCCCCCCGCCCCCCTACCCGACCCCTCCCCCCGCCCCCACCAGGCCCTGCTCTGTCCCAACATTGCGCAGGCGCAGGTCCGGGTCGCAGCCGCGAACGCGCCCTCTCGTGGCAGACTGACAGATCACATCCTTTGTTGTGGGCTGGGGGCGGCGAAGAGGAGGGGAGGAAAGATGTGGGTGGAGTCTGGGAGGCAGATGCGACAATCAGATCGCAATGATGAGAATCCCTTTCCTTTGTCCCTCGTGACAACAAATAATCCCCGGTTGCAGATACAGAGGAAGAAAATATGGCCTTCAGAAATCAAGAGGCTCACAGAGACAGAGTAGATTGAGAGAGTTGGGGAGATGATGCATTGATTCATTCAATCATTCATTCATTCATTCAGGAAATATTCACTGAGATGGGCAGAGCCAGGGACAAAGGACCAGAGGACTTAAACTGAGACATTGACAGGCGAAGGTCGGGTGGAAGGCTGGGGAGACAGGTGCGGGTGGCACAGGTGGAGACCAGGCTGAGACACTGAGATGCAGAGATGACCCAGAAGGATGCAGTCGCCCCAGAAGGATGCTCCAGCGGGAGGGGGCCACAGCGGGAGCTCATGAAGGGACAGTATGAAGGTCAGGAGCGATACCAGTCACGGTGGATTGAAGATCAAACATGTTTAAAGCCATAAAGTCATAATTATGCTACTAACGTTTTTAAAAAAAAGCTACTGGCCAAAGTTCGAGGGATGCTAGAGAATCAATTCATTATCTCAAAATTGGTAAATACAAGAACAGAATCAAGTATTTATCCCACCTTGCCTTCATACCACTCAGTAACCAAACAGTAAGCGAGGGGCAGTTGCTGGGTCTAGAATTATTCCAGCCAATAAAGGAAGGAGTGATTGAATGGGAATATCACCATTTTGGGGAGGGGGGCGGGGAAAGGCTGATAGATGAGGCACAGAGCATCAGTGGTTGCCCGTGCTTCGGGATGGAAGAAGCAATACCACCATCTGTGAAGCGGTCTTGCTAAAGAAAATAGAACCTACGCCTGATCAGGACTCTCAATCCAACTACAATTTGCAGGAAATAACAATGTACAGGAAATACAATTTACAGGAAGTACAGAGGCCAGAGAGACATGTTAAAGAACACCCTAGAGATGCAAATCAGCAAAACCCAGACTGGAAAACTGCACGACAAATGACCTGGTTCCCTCAAGGAAAAAGATAGGGAGAGAGAGAGAGAGAGAGGATTGGATAGGGAACCAATGGATTTAAAGAAATATAAAGGAGACACATTAATCGGTTGCAGTGTGTGTACTTATTCGGATCCTGATTCAAACAAATGCATTTAAAAAAAAAAGGCATTTTTGAGGGATGGAAATCTGAACACTATCTGATTTAAGGAATTATTATTAACTTTAAGGAATACTAAGGCACTAGGTGTAACGATTGTGCTTGTTTAAAAAAGAGTCATTATCTTTCAAAGATACATGCCAAAGTATTGACAGAGGAAATTAGGAGGGAAAGTCGGGTGTCGTATATGTGACGGGAGATTGGCCACGAGCTGCTAACTATTGAAGCTGGGGGATGGGTACGTGGCAGTTCGTTCTTTTATTAGAACTGTAGACTTCGGCTTTGTTTTTGGTTTTGCTTTAGTTTTTTGGGTTTTTTTTTTTTTTAATGTTTATTTTTGAGAGAGACACAGAATCTGAAGCAGGCTCCAGGCTCTGAGCTGTCAGCACAGAGCCCGACGCGGGGCTCGAACTCACGAACCGATCACGATCGGTCATGACCTGAGCTGAAGTCAGTGGCCCAGCCGACTGAGCCACCCGGGGCGGGGGGGGCTGTGGACTTCGGTTTCAGGTAAAATTTGCAAAGTAAGAAGTTGAAGGATGTGTGACCCCACTCTCTGTCCGCACCCCCCATCCCCCGCCCAGGCTCCCAAGGAACACAGGTGTTGAGAGTTACAGAGGCAGGTTACCATCCAGATAGCTCTGAGTGGGTGAGGTCCTCTGGTGGGCCACAGGGGACTTCCAGCTGACCCCTGGCACAGTCCCCGGGTCCCCTGGTTTGGAGGCGGAGGGGAGAAGGATCCGTAAGGGAGCTGGCCTCTGTGGGCCTGGCAGCACTGGGTTCGGGCCCTGCTTCCTGAAAACAGCGGAGGGTGTGAGTGGGTCGCTCCAAATATAGCAGAGGAGTCACATGGAGCCACGGAGGGGCTGAGGCCTGGGCCGCCAGCCAGTCTCTGGCACCTCTGCCTCCCCCCTCCCCCGCCCAGAGCCCTCTGACTTTTGTGCTTTCTCCAGAACCTTTCTCCCTCGTGCCCTCCATCTCTGAGAAGGCGGACAGGTGCCCAGGTGATTCTGGGACAAAGCCTGCCCTGCCTGAGAGCCTGAGTGGACGCTGACTCTGGAATTTGGTGGCTCTCCAGGGACGGGTGGGACGGTCAGGTGGAGAGACAGCAAAAAAGACGAGGACTAAGTAAGCTGCCCACGTGCTAGTCATTCCCGCCGGCAGGCCGACACCCTGTCCCTCGGGCCCCGCCACCCTTGCTTGGGGTGTTGGGTATGGTGGTGAGATGCCAGGGCCCTTCATCTCAGGGCCCGGGAGGGGTGCTCACCGAAACACAGAGCATTTTGGAACCCTGGCACCTGTGGGTCTCTGCCTCCTCCTCAGGGCAGCTGGGGAGAGTCCCCTCTGTCTGCTCCAAGAAGCCCCCAAAGAGAAGGGCACCCCACCCCCTTCGCGCCTGGACCAAGATCCTTGGGCAGAGGCAAGAAGGAGGGGGAAGGGTGCCCCACCAGCAAGAGCAGCCGCCGCCACGGGGGTTGAGTAGGGCACTAGGCTGAGTGGTTCACATGTGTTCAGCTGGTCAGGAGTATGGCCTTGGGGAAGCCCAAGCGGCCCTCATGCCTCCCTTTTCGCACCTGAAAATAGGGATGAAAGTAACGCCTCACGGAACTGCTGGGGGAATGGAACGAGTTACTGCCCGGAAATGTCCGTAAAGCCTGGAGCAGAGTGGCAGGCAGGGGATTACCTGTCATTACCCACCGGTGGTGTGCAAGCTCCGTGGGGGGCAGGGTGCTGCCCGTGGAGGCTTCCTCTGTGCCTGGCACGCGGTAGGTGCTCTGTACGCATGCGCCAGAGTTCATGATGTTGAGGCTTCCTCACAAGGGCGTCGAGAGGTAAGCAGTGTCCTGGCCAAGTTGTAGTTGCCGGAACAGAGCCTAGACAGGGCAATTGAGTTCTTCACGCCCCCGTCTCCAGCTGAGTGGTCAAGGGGGGGATGTGCGTCCAGGCCTGCAGGCCGCAGTCTGTCTTCCCAGACCTGGGGTACACGCTGGGAGTACTTGGGTCTGGAGACACGGGCTGGGTGAACAGGCACCCGGCTGTTCAGCGTACTCGGAAGGAGGCCGTCACCTAGTCCCCTACACCTGCCTGCACCAGATCCAGGGATACAAAGATAATAAGACTCTGGCCAGCCCCGCGATGCTGTGGACAGGGGCCAAGGGGCCACCCAGCTCAGCCTAGCGGAAGGAGGGGGCAAAGGGAGACTTCAGGGAGGAGAGGAGGCCTGTGCTGAGTCCTTGCGAGGTGATGGAGTGTGCCGGCCGGAGGAGGGCAGGAAGGGAACTCTAAGCTTGTGCAAGGCACTTGGGAGGCTTAGGGGAGTGTGTCAGGGGTGGGGCAAGGCTGTGCAGAAGCCCTGGGGTAGTGTGTGTGTGGTCGGTAGTGGGGAGAGGAGGGGATTCTGGACAGGAGGGCCAGGTACAGGCAGGGTCTGAAAGCCATCGACAGCCGGACACTCAGGGCAAGGGGGAGCCCTTAGTGTTTTTAGGGGGGAATCAGGTTAGTGGCTTAGAAAACATTCTCTGACCACCTGGAGGGGATCGTTGGAGGGACCTTGTCATGTGAAGAGAGTGTCCACCCCAGGGTCAGTGCCTGCTCTGGGTGGGAATGGGGAGTCCCCCGCCGGCAGAAGCTGGGGCCAGCTGCTCTGGGACACCTCCCCATTGTCCCTCCCTCTCTCCTCCCCTCCCTCCTCCACTCCCTCTCTCCTCCCCACCGCTCCTGTCTCTGTCACTCACAGGGGCCGGGCAGGCTGGGGCAGCCATGGCAGCAGCAGTAATCTGGATTCTTCTCCTTGTGGGCAAGTTGGGGCCTTCTTCTGGGAGGAGGCCCAGGATGAAGGGACAGGATTTAGGGGTGGAGAGGCAAAAGTACAGAGGTCCCTCAGGGGAGGAGTCTGGGGGCAGGAGCCAGAAGGACTTTGGGGTGTTAATGCTGTGTCCGGTGGGAGGTCCAGGGAAATGGGGCTGGGAGCAGGGCTCCGGGAAGTGGGGGACCGGGAGCTCTGAAGGGTGGGGTGCCCTAGGCCGAGGTGGGCCTGACGGCACAGGCCCGGAGCATCGTGGGCCCTTTAATGGGCTGGCTGGTCTGCCTTCTTTCTAGGCCCAGGCTAAATTTGGCCGTGAGGGTGGGGGGGCCCGCTGGGGCAAATACTCTCCCTGGGGCACAGGATCCTACTGGCTCAGCTTTTCCTGGCCTCTCCTGTGGGTCTCTCTCCCGTGTATGCGGGGAAAGGGGAGAGGGTTCCAGAATGGCTACCCACCTCCTCCACAATTTCCTTCCCTCTCCCCCTCCCCTCCAGCCTCCCAGACACCCAGCATTCTTAAGGGTTCTTTTCCAAGTGCCTTTAACACACATACACCACCCCCCCATCTCACACCCCTCTCAGGCCGACAGCAGTCCCCGCCCACTGTGACTCCTCCAAGGAAGCCTAAAATGAGTGGGGGAGGGGGCTCCCACGAACCCAAACCGACAAAGGTCTAGGACTTGTCACAGCCAGGCCCCACCCTGTCCTTTCCTGAGAGCCCCCCCCCCCCCCCACCGCCCCGCCACCACCACTTCTGTCTCTTAGGGGCACCAGGAGCTTATCCCCTGCCTGGTACTAAGGCTGATGCATGTGTTTGGGGGTTCTGGGGTCCCCACAGGTCCCTTGGCAGGGCTGGGGGACACGGAGGCCCAGCAGACCACCTTGCAGCCTCTTGTGGGCCGCGTCTTTGTCCACACCTTGGACCAGGAAACCTTCCCCAGTCTTTCTGAGCACGTTGGTGAGAGGGGCCCCAAGGGCGTTGGGCGGAAGGCTGGGGACTGGCCAGGGGCTGGCGAAGGCTCCGGTCATTTCTCCAATCTCCTCCCTTTCACCAGATGTCCCACCCACCGTCCCTATCACCTACCACGCCCACCTCCAGGGACACCCAGACCTGCCTCGGTGGCTCCGTTACACCCAGCGCAGCCCCCACCACCCTGGCTTCCTCTACGGCACCCCCACCCCAGAAGATCGTGGGCGACAGGTCATCGAGGTACCAGCAGGGACCCCAGTGGCTGGGTCCCATGTGGGCATTCGTTCATGTCCATTTACATAATTTAGATGCCTCTTAGGTGAGGGCGTCTCTGTCCTCTCCACATGTCTTGTCCCCTAACCCCATCCCTCAGCCCTCTTCCCCATCCCCTCCCCCTGCCAGGTCATAGCGTACAATCGGGACAGCTTTGACACCACCTGGCAGAGGCTGGTGCTGTTGATTGGAGACCCAGAAGGTACCACCAGCCATACCCCTGCCCCACTCCCACCCACCAAGCCTGTCTCGGGGGATTTCCCTTGGAAGGAGGGAGGGGGTGTGAAGGGGACACTTGGGTGTAGTGGGAGCTGGGCATCATGGGAGGGCCCTAGAGTTGTAGAAACTGGCTGTTCTGCTGACAGTGTGTGGGGCCTTGGGCAAGTCGTTGAGGCCACGGGGAGGGCATTTGGGGCCTGTGATGCATGGGGATTTAGGGAGGAAGGGAGGAGTCGGGGGGCATGGGGAGGGGCTTGAGTGTGGGTAGGGGGAAGGCTTGGGAAGGATCCATGCAGAACTGGGTGCCAACCTGGCATTTCCAGGCCCCCTGCTGCCTTACCAGGCTGAGTTCCTGGTTCGAAGCCACGATGTGGAGGAAGTGCTGCCCTCGACGCCCGCCAGTCGCTTCCTCACAGCCTTGGGAGGGCTCTGGGAGTCAGGGGAGCTCCAGCTACTCAACGTTACCTCTGCCTTGGACCGTGGGGGTCGCGTCCCCCTTCCCATTGAGGGTCGCAAGGAAGGGTAAGCATGCAGTCCGGGAGGGCCACCTGGAGGAGGAGCCCAAACCTTAGTTACCCCAAACGGCGTACTCCCTGGTACCCTACGAGGACGTAAACGATCCAGCTATCCAAAGACATTCGTGGGAGTGTAAGGCCCCCTAGAAGGATGTGGAGCTATGTACTCTCACCCATAACCCAGGTCTCAAGGTGGCCCCGCAACCCTCAAACCTCCAGTGCCCAGTGTACATCCCCTCCCCAATTTGTTAACCGTGGCTTCTATCTGGGCCCAGGGTTTACATCAAGGTGGGCTCGGCCTCACCCTTCTCCACCTGCCTGAAGATGGTGGCATCTCCCGACAGCCATGCTCGTTGCGCCCAGGGCCAGCCTCCGCTTCTGTCCTGCTACGACACCTTGGCACCTCACTTTCGTGTGGACTGGTGCAATGTGTCCTTGGTGAGGAGGGACCCTGGCTCTGGGGATGGGGATGGGGCATGCGCCCCATCACAGTCTCCCCCCTACCCTTCTTCCCCACCCCATCTCTCTGTTCCTGTTTCTTTCTCTGAGTAGACACTGCGCGCAACAGCCTCCCCCCCCCGCCCCCTCCCCCACCCCGCCGTGCTCGAATGCGCGCGCTCCGAAGTTCCACCTCATCCCACGAGAGGGCGACAGAGTCCATAATCCAGGAAAGGCATCTCCTGGCTCCAGTAGTCCCAATAGTTGGAACCTTCACTCCCGTAGAGCAATTCCAGCACCCTTTCCCCACAAGGGTACTCTTTGGGACAGCTCTGTCTGCTTCCTTCCAAGGTGTCCAAATCTGCCTGGGATAGTTTCCAGATAGTTTCCACCTCCAAGTCATAAACCAAAGATGCTCGCTACTGCCCTTTGGGATATTGAACAGAATTATCTAGGGTTCCTAGGGACCCCGGCTCCCCGGGCTGGGAACCCCTGGAATACTCTGTCCCTGTGAATTGACCGACAGTGCGGCCAAAGACTGATAATCAACAACTCTGAGCACTTGCAGTGTGCTAGGCACTATCCAATCAACATGTCTTACCCTCCCCACCACCCCAGAGACAGGTACCACTATTAGCATTCTGACTTTGCAGGGGAAGAAACTGAGGCAGCTGGAGGTAAGTCATCCAGCATAGCATTTGTCTGAATCAGGATCCGAACCCAGGCGGGAGGACCCTAGAGGTGTGCTCTAACCACTGTATGGACCTGCCTCTCCTAGATTTTCTGTCTTGGTTCTTATTCCAGTGCTTGTCCTGCTAGGTCAAGCTGGGGGAGGCAGGCATGGGGGCACCCCTGCCCTGTCCCCGTGGGGTCTCTGTGTCTAGCCAACTGGGTTCTCTGAGCAGGTGGATAAGTCAGTGCCAGAGCCTGCAGATGACGCGCCCACCCCAGGCGATGGGATTCTGGAACATGACCCGTTCTTCTGCCCACCCACTGAGGCCACGGCCCGAGACTTCGTCACTGATGCGCTGGTCACCCTCCTGGTGCCACTGTTGGTGGCTTTGCTACTCACCCTGCTGCTGGCCTACATCATGTGCTGCCGGCGGGAGGGACGGTGAGTGTGGGGGACAGAGGGCAGGGAGGGCACTGTGGCTGCCCAGGCACGCAGACCTCTCAGGGAGCCTCATCCAGGAAAGGAGTGGGGACCTCTTGCCTGGCCTGGAACCAGGAGAGGCTTATGGGTAATAACTAATCCCTTCCCTTGCTTTCCCACAGGCTGAAGAGAGACCTGGCCACCTCTGAGTGAGTAGGGGAAAACAGGGGGTTGGGTGGGAGCCCCCCTAGACTGTTGGGGTGGACCCTCTAACCTCCATGAGCAGCACAGACAAGCCAGATTGCTCTGGGATGGTGGGGTCCGCCCCTGGCCTCTGAGCTCCAGTTCTGGGCTGACTGGTTGCTGGGCTTGACCTTTCCTGACCCAGCCTTCTCATTTCCTGGTCTCCACGGAAGACTCTAACCTGGGATGGGCAAGGGTGGGGAGCCAGCCAGGTCTGGGGGCTCGCTGCCACCCTGGGGGGGTTGAGAAGCAACCTAAGAGGCTGCGCGCACGCGCACACGCACACGCACACACACACACACACACACACACTCTCACACCATATATGGTTCCAGGCTGGGTTCTGTCACACAATTACCATGACACTCTCTGGCCCTGGTTTCTCCACCTGCAACATCACTGATGTTGTCATTGAACTAGCTAATGTCTGTGGATGCTTTCAATTCCCCCAGCCCTTCCCAAATCCGTCTCACCCTTATTTTGCCCAGGTGCCCGCTCCCCACGGCCTTACCCTCCTCTGTTCCTAGCCTTCTTCCCCTCCCACCCCCTTGAGCCCCAAAGATTCCAGGAGGCAGATGTGAAATAAGTTAGGCTCCTTTTATTTCCACTGCACTGAGCCTTTGGCGGGCCTGGCACCCCTGCCTGCTTGCCTGGCTTGCCTCGTTAATTGCGGCGACATCTGGCCACCCTGCGGACCCCCTTGTTTAGTCGCTTGTGCCCCTTCTGGGAGCCTGCTTGCAACCTGCGCTGCCCAGGCCGGCGTTGCCCGGATCGGCGCTGCCCAGACCTGCGCTGCCCAGACCGGCGCTGCCCAGACCGGCGCTGCCTAGACTGGCGCCGGCTCTGGGACCTGCCCTTGACCTTGGAGGCATACTTGTTGCCAATGCGGAAGGAGCCCAGGGCCCCCTTGCCGGTCACCTGCTTGAGCATGCCTTTGTCCACCAGCCCCTTGACCGCTCGCTTGAAGCGCCAGGCGTTTCGGGTCATGTTGTAGCCTGCGGTGGCGACGGCCTTCTTCAGCGTGGCCAGCGTCACGTGTCTGTGCGCCCCCTTGTGGGCCACAACCCCCAGGATCACCTTGGATATGCTGGGCTTCTGGCGGACTTTGGGGCTGGCTGGGCACCCAGTCTCACTCTCGCTAGGAGTTCCGGATGGGCTGGCCTGCCGGCCTGCACCCTGCAGAGCGTTCGAGGCCAAGGGTGGAGATGCGGGCGGCAGCGAAGTGTTTTTCTGCATCTCTCCCTGGGGCGGGTGAAGGGAACTAGGCGTAAGGACCTCCAGGGTGGTGGCCGGAAGTCTCCCCTCGGTCTCTCCTCGGTGGGTGAGGTGAGTCTCTGCTCCTGGTTCCCTCAGAGGCTTCCGCCCGCAGAGGGCTCCGGCCCAAGCCTTCCCCTGGGTGGCCAGAAGGAGGACAAAGGATGATCACCCACGGCTGGCCTCACAGACTTGTGCCTCAGGTGCAGGAGGTGGCAAGGTTATCTCTGTGGTGACCTCAGGGGGACATTGTGAGGTCACCAGAATCCTGTGAGGGTCACAATAGTCCCATCGTTCCCTCCTGGGAGGTGCAGACGGGAGCTGCCAGATAGTGTGGGCATCTGACAAGCCAGGTACCCCGGGAAGAAGGGCTGAGGTGTGGGGCCTCCCATCCGCATGCGTGTTTTGAAACGAATGTGCCAGCTGATTTCAGGGTGTTCTGAGACCCTGGTTTCCAACCCACCATTTTGACCCCACCATCGCAACCCATTGGGTTGAGGAATAGAAACAGTTTTAGAATCAGAATTATACCAACATTTGTGAATTTTCTTTAAGTTTATTTATTTATTTTGAGAGGAGGAGAGGGGCAGGGAGAGAGGGAGAGAGAATCCCCAGCAGGCTCTGTGCTGTCAGCGCAGAGCCCTATGCGGGGTTCAAACTCACAAACCATGAGATCATGACCTGAGTTGAAATCGAGAGTCAGACGCTTAACCAGCTGAGCCACCCAGGTGCCCCATCAACCGTTGTGAGTTCTTATGGGGAAAATATTTTCCAGAGTGAACAGAAATGTACTTCTTCAACTTACTTAGGTCGATTTGATTCCTTGGTCATCTTTGACCACAAAGCAATGGAAAGCCTCTGCTTTTTTTTTTTTTTTTCTTATTCTCATTTTTATTTGATAGAATTTTTTCCCATAGAGGTGGAGGATTTTCCATGTACGTTTTTCAAGGAAGATTTCATTCTTCCATTTTTTTGGCCGTGCCCAATTTGATCACTCACATCTTCTGCCATTGTGGAAATTCTCTTCTGACCAGATATTTCCACCAGCGGCCAGCTTTCCTGGGTCAGTGTTGTAGCTCCGAAGGTATCAGAAAATCTTCATCAAGTTTGAATCAATCCCCAGGTTTACCAGGTGTCATTTTAGCCCTTGTTGGTTTGGATCTTGCGTCGATTTATTTCCACAAATTCAATTCTTGTTTTTGCTTGTTCAATGTCTACCGTTTTTTCAAAAGTTTTTTGAAACTACCTTTTTTTTTTTTTTTTTCAAACCGCAAATTGTGATTCTGTGGTCCGTATCAGATTTTGCTGGCCAGAAAGCCGTCCAGCCTGACCCTCTCGTGTGGTCTGTGTGCCAGAGACAGGGCTCGAGCGTTGCATGTTGGTAGTGGGCCGTGTGTGTATGTGTGTGTGTGTGTGTGTGTGTGTGTGTGTGTGCATGTGTAGGAATGCCTGCCCCTTCGTTCGTCTGTCCAAGTGCTGATGTGGAAGGACTGTGGGAGAAGGCGGTGCGGGTCTGGCTTCTCCTCCTGCTCTGGAAAAACATCCCCCAGAACATTTTCCACCTGTGTGTGTTGCCAGAGTAATGAGACGCAGATGTGGGGCTGGGGGCAGGGAGGGGGCCCGTTAACTCAGGCCCTTCTCCTACCCAGGGCATTACCTGCCCAGCTGCCTCCAGCCCTAAGCATCCACATGTTTCTCACTTCCTTTCTCCCTCAGCCTCCCCTTGCCTGGGAATGGAAAATTGTGTTTTGGACAACTCTGCTTGCCAAATTCCAGACTCAAGAGCTCATCTGGATCCTACCCTGGCCTTCTAGGGTGACCCCACCCCCTCCCGCCAACCAGACAGGACTTGGTCCTACTCCCCCACCCCCGAGGAGGAGTGTGGCCCGTTCGGCGTGAAGCTAGAGAGTCTGATCTGTCGTCTCATCTGTCAGGTTCTAGCCGGAGTCTAGCTGGAGTCTAGCTCAGTCCACTAACTGAGACTTGGACAGGGGTGGGGGTCATTGCCCCTTCCCCATTTGATCAGTAGCCCAGAGGCAAGTAGGGTAGCTTCCGCCCTGCCTAGGGCCCCAGCCCTTTATTGTTTGTGATGAAAGGTTCGTGCTGTCTCACCTGGCAACCAGTAGTCTGGGAAAATATCTCCAAGCTGGACTCACAAATGTGGGTGGGTTCGCGGAAAGGGGCTTGGAAACATCCCTTTACTGGAGGCTAAGCACAGCAGTGGGCTCGCTATAACAAAACAACATTGATAATTATGATAGCAACAGCAAGCTCCCTGTAATATTAGCTGCCGCTTGCCGTGATGCTGACCAGGAGAGATTTGTTTTCCCTGCATTAACTCATTTAATTTGTACAGCAACCGCATTACAGTCGGGGAAATCGTGGCACAGAGAAGTTAAGTGACGTGCATAAGGTCACACAGCCAGTAAGGAGTAGAACTCACATTCGAACCCAAAGCAAGTCTTCGTGCTAGGTTACATTGTGAGACCCTCCTTCTCAGAGTGAACTCAAGCTTGCCCCAGACAGCGGAAAGCAAGCTCATGAGACTTGTCAGATGAGAACGAGGCTGAGCCTTCTGGGAAGAAACTGAGTTCAGGAAGGACGCGGGGATTCCAGGCCCATTGAGCCCGGGGCTTGGTGCAGGCCTCAAGGAGCCTTGGTCTGAAATAAAGACAGAAAGAAGAGACTCGGTGTCCAGAGCTAGTTGGTGCTGGGGGCAGACTGGAGCAGGTTGGGAGGGGTCAAGGTACAAAGGCAGGGGAGGCTAGACGGGAGGAGCCAGAAGATGAGACTGGCAAGGCCAGGCAGGAGAGAGCGTGAGCAAAAGTGGGAGGTGGGAAGAGAGAGGGGGTAGGTTTGTCAGACTAAGACAGGGATGAGGCGGGGAGGGCTGGACGGTCAGTGGTAGGAGAGAGTATTAGGGGAGTATTAGGGGAGGGAGCTGAGTGCTGGAAGGGTCCTACAGGGTCATCAGTATATAAAGCCCAGCAGACACCGGCCTCTGGAAATAATATATCCACCGTGGGTGTCTCTTCATGTCTTAGCATCCCGGAAGCTCTTACCATGCTCCAGGCGCTTTTCTAAAAACACTTTTCTCCCCTAATTCCTGCTACAGCGCTAGAAGGTAGTCCTATTATTATCCCCATTTTACAGCTGGGGAAACTGAGGTGCAGAGTGGTTAAGCAACTTGCCAGGGACACAGAGCTTTGAATCCAGGCCGTCTGCAGCCACGGCTTCTGCTCCCATTACCGGCCACTGAGCTGTCACCGAAGACCTTCCAGTTTGTCCTCCCCTCACCTGTCGTGTGTGCGAGCTTCCCCCTACATACCAGGTGGGGGAGGCGGCAGGGGGGCTCGCAGCCAGCGGCGCGCTGCACCTCACCGGGGTTGACTCCCGGGGCTGATGACTCTGCCGGCTCTGTGCCCCCAGCATCCAGATGGTCCATCACTGCACGATCCGCGGGAACACGGAGGAGCTGCGACAGATGGCCTCCAGCCGTGAGGTGCCCCGGCCGCTTTCCACGCTGCCCATGTTCAACGTGCGCACGGGCGAGCGGCTGCCCCCCCGGGTGGACAGCGCCCAGGTGCCCCTCATCCTGGACCAGCACTGAGGGCACAGCCAGGTGGGTCTGGGTGGGCGGTGCCAGCCTCATTTTGGGGAACAAGGTGGCTTCTGTCTCAAGGCTGGGGCAGACGGTGGGGAGGGTGAGGTCCAGGGAAGGGGCACACAGACCTGCCCGCTCCTCTGAGGTACCGGTGGGGGTTGCTCGGCAGGGCCAGGGCTGTGCCCCCCGGGGCCAAACACTCGGGGTCAGAGGTCTGGGGTGGCCAGGAGGGCAGGAGGACCAGGGCCTGGGCCTCACGGCCCCTCATCCCTTCCCTCTGCTGTTCCAGGTCCAGAGCCTCATCCTCCTTTCTCCCCCACCGTGCACAGAGCAGCCGACTCACAGCCACATCCTTCCTCCTGATTCCGGCTCCCGGCCTCATGGCCCCCAGGCTTGGAACAAGCAGAGAGACGGCAGTGGGGGAGGTGAGGGTGTCTGGGGTCAGGACCCCCAGAATAAATAGCTGCCGCTCTCCTCGCCTATTGCCACCAGCACCTTCTTCTCAGCAGCCTCCCGCCAGCACTCGCTGCCTCAGTTTCCCTTTCTGCCTCCTGGGAGCCCTCAGAGTCAGCCAAGGGCTGCCAGCCTGCCCTTTGGACTCTTGGCGTTTTGCTGTTTTCTCACCTTCTCTGGAAGAAAGAGGGAGGGACCTGCTACCTGTGGCCCTGGCCTGAGTCCTCACGTGAACCTGATAGTGATGCATCATTATCCCCATTATATAGATGAGGAAACTGAGGCCCAGGGAGAGTAAGCAACTTGCCCAAGGTCACAGAGCAAGCATGTGGCAGAGTTTGGATTAGAACCTGGTATGTCCATCTCTACCCTGCCTTCTGGAGGGCTGAAGGGTTCTGGAAGCAAGAGGCTCTTACCTGTCAAGATCCCCTAGGGGAAGAGCCCCTTTGTACCGCATGCTGCCAGGGAACCCAGTCTGTATGTGGAGAGAAGGGGTTGAGCTACAGGACCCCGAATGCCCGGGCTCAATGACCCCCTTCCTAGTGGGCTTTTCCAGGGACCGAGGTCCAGAGGAACTGCACGACCTGGAACCCTTGAGCTGAGCGTCACCAGCTTGGCCCTGCAGAGCTCGGCTGGCTAGGAAGAGGCTCGAGCTGGTTTTTCCCAGGTGGCTACAACCTTGCCGGGCCACCGTGCCCCTGCCCACTGCCATCGTGAGCCTACATCCAGGCTCACATCTGACCACTCCCTTTCGAGGATGAGCCAGAGACTAGACCCGAGGGGGGACCCAGATAAAGGAGGGATGGCAGAGGGGCAAGGACTTGTGACCTAGGTCCCAGGCCCCTGGCTCCAGGTGGCATCTCCCAGAAAATCCAAACAAGGGCAAGACATCGGCCACGGTGGCCTCTAAATCCCACCAGGCCTGGGATCTACCCATTATCCTGGAGCTGACTCTTAATCATCCCTCTCACTCCCTGAAGGGGGCTGCCATGGGGCGGTGGAGGCGGGGGCGCTGCACTTGGGGGTTTTCCCTTCCCTGGAGGCAGGGGCCCGGGCTTGGGGGCCGATGGGGAGGGGCCCCAGTCTGATGGTGGTGCCTCCGGGCCAAGGACCCCTGGGTTTGTGAATACTGCATCCGGGTGTCCCGAAACGTACAGGCAAAGGGGTGGTGAGGGTGCCCTTGGACCCCCTGCCCTTTCTCTCATTCCCTGGAATCCCCACCTTCAAGCGTGTCCCGAATCGGCTTCTCTCGGCCTCCACTCTGACCTTCCCGGTGCAGCAGGATCTGGCTCCCGGGGCCCCTGCACAGCGCCCCCCTGGCTCCCTGCCCCTCGAGCCCCTCAGCTCCAGCAGGAGCCAGGCCGTCCTTTCAAGAGAAAGATCAGATCGGGAACCTCGCCCCCTGCTTTTGACTCTCCAACGTCTTCCGGTCACACTAAGAGTGAGATCCACGCTCTTGACCAGCCGTGCTGGGGCCCTGCCCAGCCCTCTGACCTCATCCCTGCTCTTCCCATGCCCACCGCAGCCCTACTGCCTCATAACATGCTCCTGTTCAAGATCTCTGCTGGGAACTCCCAGTGCCCTCCCCCCCCCCGCCCCCCTGCCCCCCGCGGCCCCCATCCACGGAACTGCGCTCTCACTGTGCTTGTTTTGGTCTTTGCCCAAATAGCAGCTCCTCAGAGAGCCCCCCTTCCTCAGAGAGCCCCCTCGGCCCCCCTGCCTCCAGCGCACCCCGCACCCTCCCTGTGCTCCGAGAGGGTGTGCTGTGTCTGGGTCCCTTGTTCCAGGCCGGCTTCCCACCCTAGACCTACGCTCCAGGAGGGCAGGATTCTGGTGCCCACTGGGGGCGGGGGAAGTGCTGCACACAGTAGGTGCTCGGGGCAGAGGTTCCGAAGGAATGCTCAGGTCTGGGCGTGCTCAGAGCTCTTAAGAAAGTCACTCCTCCTCTCTGGGCGAAGCTGGTAAGCAAGGCCATTGCAAGTGCTTCTATGGTCATGTTCGGCCCCCCTCCTCCCCCCCTGCTGGGCATCCCATACCTGTTAGTTAGTTGGTTGGTTGGTTAGCTGGTTAGTTATCCCATAAGCATCTGCGGAGGCAGGCAGAGAGGCTCAGGGCTGGCACACAGGAGGCGCTCGGGAGACGTTTGTTGACAGACTGAAGGCCTGTTGGGGTGGCCACCCCCAACCACATGGGTCCTCTGGTAAGACAGTGTTTCCGTCTCGTGCGTCATTTCCTCCTTTCCCTTGAGGCCCCTCATCCGGTGGAAACCTGGAGTCGCGCCGAATCTGCTCAGGTTGGAGGCTCTGAGCTGCCAGCCTGCCATCTGGGGTCCTTGATCCCTGCCCCCTGGAGGCAGGGGCTGTCCTCTCCCCGTCTCTGTGCTCCTACCCTGGCAGCCAGGCCCGCTCAGGCCTCCGTGTTCTTCCTGTGCACCAGCCAGGGGTGGGAGAGTTCCCGGGCCAGCCCCCTCGCTTCCCTGGGCTTCCCAGCTTTGCCTTGGGATCTTGGCTCCAAGGAGCACACGGGAGCCTGGCTGCCGGCCTGGTAGGGAGTGGCCCAGACAAATAGCCGGGAGGATGGCGTGAGCTCACCCAGGCGCCCCTCGGTGGCACACGGGGAGGGCGTGGAAGTCCTCGGCCCCTCTCTTCCCACTGAGGGGCAAGAGTCCAGTGGTGGTCATGCCCAACCCTCCACAGCCGAGGAAAAGTAGCCAAGGTGTCCCCCCAGCCCCCGCACCCTGAGACTCAGCCTCACACCCGGCTCCACCCTCGGCTCTGCCAGTCCCACGGCGAGCACGGCCCCATGACCCGTGGGTGTGTGGGGCCTCCACTGTCACCCTCAACAGAGCCCCGCCACGGCTTGCCTCTAGGTGTTCCCTCACCACCTCTCAATCCTGGAGGAGGATCTCTGCCAGGGCGGGGACCCAGGGCCCTGCCTACAGCCTGCCTCGGTCTCCATATGGCGTGTGTCTCCCTTACTCTTGACACACACACACACACACACACACACACCATTTACAGGCTGTGTTGTGTTGTTGGGACTTGGGATCAGAGCGAGCGGGGCTCAAATCTCGGCTCTGACGGCTAGTTTACGGGTAAGACATGAATCATAAGTGCCCCCGGGGCCGTTGTAAGGATTGGTGATAACTGGATCAGTGCCTGGCATCTGGCAGCGCCCAGGAGTGGAGAGACATTATCACATACAAGCACTCGCATGATCACCCCTACACCAGAGGCCCCGGGGGGTCCCCCTGGCCCCCAAGGCCCAGGTTACATGAGCTCGGTCTACATTCTGCACCCTGTGAAGGGTTCAAGCTGCCCTTGCAAGTTTGGGGCGGGAGGCTGAAATTCCCATGCTTCCTGGCGCTGATCTGCTGGCCAGTGAAATGCTCTTTGGGGGTGATTGGGGTTCAATGAAATCTGTTATTAAAATTAATGTCACCTGTTTTCTTTTTGTGGTCTTACGATGGCTGCAAAAAACTGAAAGATTACATGTGCGGCTTCCCTTTTGTTTTCACTGGGCAGCGCTGGTTTCATGGCTTTTCCTTTATCTCCACTCCAGATCGCCCCAGACCCAGAACTCGGCCCCTTTCCTTGCTTCCTCTAGAACGCTGGCTTATACCAGACCTCCGTGCATGCATGAGTTTTCCAAAGTCTTGAGGAGTTGGTGGGGCGGGGGGGGGGGGGGGGGTCTGCCCACAGCAGTAAAGTCACCTAGAACTTGAATACGTGGCTTCCTTGTTCTAAAATGTGCTTTGGTCCCCATCCCACCCCGTCCTCCTCTTCCTCCCACTGTCTTAGGCAGAGAAACCCCCACTCTCCCCAGCACCTGCACACGCCAGACCCACCTCCCTCCAGGCAGTGCGCATGCTCCGAAAAGGTATCACAATCTCCGTGTGTAAGGGTCTGCTTACCCTTAAGGATAAGGGCCATCCTTCTTCCGGGGTCTTGCCTCCCGGTCCGTGGACATCTCTCAGCTCTGCTCGGTACCCTCTGGAGGCACACCAGGAGGAGGACAGAGACCCAGCTGCTCACCAGTGCTAGGGCTCCACTGGCCCTGGGACAATGGTCTCCCCCAAGGACAATGGTCTCCCCCATACCCAAGCTCTCCTGGTTTTTCCCAGCTCCTTCCTGATCAGCTGCCCCCATTCATCAGCAGGCCCTCCTGTGCCCTCTGTCATGCCTAGGCACATGCACGTCCCCACGGCTTGACTCTTATGGTCTCAGTTCACAGTCATCTCTTCTGCCGTCATGTGTGGGGGGAAGCGGTTCCCCCCCCCACAAAAGCCCCCCATCCACCCCCAACACACCCACACGTGTGTAGGGCCCCTTCAAGCACAGACATACGTGTTCATGGGTGGGTGGGCACCAGAGAGTGAGACGCACTCTCATCCACACTGGGACGGCTGGGTGGCACCCACCTCACCCATTCACACAGCGGCCCACACTCCCGGCGTCCACGCAGCCTTCCCTGTGGGTTCTGGTTTTGAGAGCAGCCCCACGCTCGCTCCCGTTCTACACACAGCCCCCCGTGCCCCTCACCTGAGACTCCCACACTCCAGCTAAGCGGCCCCCTCCCCAGCCTCTTCCCCGCTCACGCTCACCCGTGTCCATCCAGAAAAGTCTTGGAGGCCCCCAGGCAGCCGAGGAGTAAAGAGCTGACCCCAAAAAGGAGGGGGAATCCGCCATATTTCGGTCGTAAAACATCCTGCCAGGAGGTGGGCTCGCATCACCAAAGGGACCCAGGATTCTGAGAGCGGCAGCAGCCATAACACATCCAAACGAAGCCTCTTTCCTTTCTAGAATTTTCCACCTGAAGTCGGCTGAGAAGTCAGCCAGGGCAACGTGGCCCGGCTCGTCACAGAGAAGGCAAAGGTGAGTCCCGTGGGGCGGCACTGGGGACGGCCAGCCCCGCACCACGACGCAGGGGGCAGCCCGGGTCTGGGGGAGCGGGTCTGGGTAGCTCTATTTAGGGCAGCCGTGATGTCAGCGGAAAGGAGGGCTTGAGTTTGGGAATGTGGCACAATGGCCCCTTTGTCCCCCTCCCCTCCTGTCCTGCACACACACCGAAACCACATTCTGGCCTCGCACCCACGTGACCCAGGCACGGAGCACCAGCGCTGTCACACCAGGCCCGCCGCCACAGCCCTACCGGGCGCTGTCACCTCAGGTGCCCTCAGACACACACATGCGCGCGCACACACACACACACGCATGCCCCCATGTGCGGATTTGTACATACATAGCAAGAGGCATATTCTCTCGTTCGTCCGGAGATGTGGCCAGGGGCCCCTTGTCGCTGTTAAAATTAATCCCAGTTATATGGAAACCAATTTGACAATAAACTTCATATATTGGAAAAAAAAAAAATTAAAAAAAAAATTAATCCCAGTTAAGCACAACTTAACACTGAGTTCCTCAGGGGCACCACCCACATGTCAAGGGCTCCATAGCCACGTGTGGCTAGTGGCTGTGGTACTGGAAAGCACAGAGTGTCCTTCGTTGCAGAAAGCCCTGGCCCAGGCCCTGGTGCCCAGCCCCGTGTGGCACACGCACCTGATGTCTGGCCTCAGTCAGCCCCTGCCGGGCTGTGTCTGCCGGTAAGGCTGAGATGAATTTTGCAGGTGTGGAGAGCTTGGGAAATTGAGAGGGGGCAGACCGGGGCCTGGGCTGGGCAGGAGAATGAGGGGACATGAGACGTTTGAGCGTGGCCTGGACGGTGGGACTAAGCAGGCATTGAGAAGGGCTGTCCGCGCAGGCAGAGGAAGAGACACAAAGAAAGGCCTAGAGGTGGAAAGTGTGGTGCCTCTGTGAGAATCGGAGTCACCCCTTTTGGCTAGCGTGACAGGCGCGGGCGAGGGAGGGGGCTGTGAGGACAGGTGGGTGGGGCCTTGGTTGGCCCCAGAGGGGGAGGGGGCGGGGGCTGAGCCAGCCTGGAGGCCCCCTCCCCACAGGTAGAGGGGGTGGTTACCAAGGCCTCACCCGTCAATCGGCGCAGAGGCTCGGGTGGTTTGCGTAGGAAGAAACCTTCATTTCTGTGTCATGATTTCTTAACCACTTTAGACTAATTCCCTTTCTACACTGTCCAAATTGTGGTGGACGTGCTAATGATGAATTATTAAAAGGCACAATTAATCACCACGGCCACTTAACGACAGCGATGGCATTAGTAAGCAGGCGATGGGCTCTGTAGACTTGTCCATTTCTCTGAGACCCGAGGGAGGGACTTGGGCCTTTCCTGCTTTGAGGTATCGGCCCTGAGACCTTGGGTGCCTGGGTGGGGCACAGCTTCAATTTCTCCCTGTCTCCAAGTCTCTGGGTGCCGAGTCTGCTCCAGACTTCTGACCCTCTGGATACCTCTGTGTCCCTGTGACTGTTCACATCCGTCCCCCTTCCCTGAGACTGGGGAGCTGACCAGTCACCTTCCTTCCAGGGGCCTCAGGTTCACCAGCAGGCAGGGAGGGGCAGGCAGAGGGTGAGAGCAAAGGGAAAAGAGAGAGAAGAAGGAGGAAGAGGAAGCAAGAGTTTTTTTTTAAAAAAGGATAAGGAATGGGCAGGAGGCAGGGGCCTGGGCACAATGACCTGCCAGGCCACCCTGCACCCAGGTGTTACAGGGACTTAGAGGGCCAAGAGGGACCCATGCTCAGAAGGGTCAGCACCTGTTGCCTTCAGGACAGCACCTTGTCAGTGCCTTGACGGCAGCTCTCCGAAGGCCCTGGGGAGGCTCCCTGCCTCCTTCCCCGGGAACCCTGGAGCGGGAGCCCTTCCTCTCTCTCCTCACAGGCCCTCAGGACAGGCTCAGGGACTCTCCTCAGCTGGCCTGCTTGTTGCTCCTATGGGGGGGGGGGGGGACTCAGAGTGAGCAGGAGGAAGGGGAGGCCAGATGAGGGGCTCCCGGGTACTCCCCACTGGTCCCACCTCCCTCAGCCACATGTGGGCCTCCTAGTGCCCTGTGGGCCGTGCCTTCCGCAGCCCCCCAAGCCTGCAGGGTGCCCGGCGGAGTTGATGGTGTTGGTGGAGGGTGGGCCTGAGGTTTGGGTGGCGGGGGATCTGAAGGGAGGCGCCTGTTGGGGAGGGTTGCCTGTATAGCAGGAAGCCTGCATGAGTGGAGGTGGGGGGGGGAAGGGTTAAGGCATAAGAAAGGCAAGAGGCAGGGGGAGCCCCCTGTGGAGGGTGCTAGATGAGGAGGAGGAGGGAAGGGGCAAGAAACAGGAGAGCCCATCCCCCAACCTCCCCCACCCCCGCCAAAGCCCCTTCCCCAGGTCTCCCCTCCCCAGACTCCAAGGCAGGAAATTAGGAGGCCACTACCGATATGTTTGGGTCATTTCCACATGCTTTATTCCAGCAATCAAAATAATTAAAAACATCTCAAATTATTATACACATACAAAATAGGTACAGAATCTTGCTTCCTCCCACCCCTAGGGGGAAAAAAACTGCTTTGTGCTTTGGGAAGTTGTGCTCTGGAACCCAGAGAGAGGACACAGGACAGAGAGGCTGTGAGGATGGGGTGCAGCTGAGGAGGAGGGCTTCCAGAGAGAGAGAGAGAGAGAGAGAGAGAGGTGGAGAGAGAGAGGCGGCCAGCGGGGTGGAGAGGGGGTGGAAAGGAGCGCGCAGAGCTGCGACGCTCTCTCCCCCCCAAGTTAAATAGCACCTTTAGAAAATTCACGAGTCCCCATCCGCAAGGAAAAAAAAAAAAAAAAACAAAAAAAAACCAAAGAATAAAAAAAGACTTTGAACAAAAAGGAACATTTGCTGGCCTGGGGGGTGGGGCGTCTCGACTTCTTTAGCACCAGTGATTCCTTCCCCACCCCACCCCATCACAGAGATGTAGCACCTTTGATATAAAATGGGGAGCCCCCTCCCACCCTGCCCCCATCCCCGCCCCCACGCGGTTGCCCCGGTGACACAGAAAGGCAAGAAGAGGTAGTCCTTCAGCAACACAATTACACACGGAACAGAGCAGTCTCTCCCGCCCAGCCCTGTCGCACGGGGGATTGACACGTGTCCCCGAATGAATCCGATGTTTCCTTCCGCTCTGTCGTGGCCCCTCCTGACTTTCTTCCAGACCCGGCAGGCAGGCAGCGAGGGGCCAGTGGTCCCCCCGCATGCCCCCTCAAAAACGAAGGGGGTATGTTGCTGGAGCCACGGGGACGCCAGATGGTGAGGCTTCTTTGGTAGTCTGTGAACCTCAGGTCCCCCCAGGGTTTGGGGGTTGCTGGGTGAGGGGAGTGGGCTGGGAGTGTGGGGCGGGGGTCACTTGGGTGTTTTAGCATTGCCTTTGGTTGCTGGGCAGACAATGCATTGTTTCCTGTGTCTTTTTGGGGGAGACTTAGATTTGGGGAGCGGTGGAGGGGAGGCCCCAAGGAGGGATGGAGAAAGGAGCAGAAAGGGCAGTGTTGGGGTATCATAAGCCCAACGGGCAGAAAAGGACTTACCCCCATATGGGTCTTCAAGCAAGTGGACCAAGCTTCCTTTTTTAAAAAGTTATTTATTTATTCTTTTTTTTTTTTTTTTTTTTTGGTAAGGTTGAATGTGCTTTTTGGTTTTTGGTCATGTTCGGTTGGTCAAAGATAAAAACTAAGTTGGAGAGATGAATGCAAAGGAAAAAAATATTTTCCAAAGTCCATGTGAAATTGTCTCCCATTTTTTGGCTTTTTGGGGGGTTCAGTTTGGGTTGTTTGTCTGTTTCCAGGGTCAGGGGCGAGTGGGTTGGGTGGGAGGGAGCCAGGTTGGGTGGGAGGGAGTTTACAGGAAGCAGGCAGGGCCAATGTCGATGCCGAATTCCTGGTCTGGGGCGCCAACGTCCAATGGGGCCACATCGATGATGGGCAAGCGGGAGGTCTTGGTGGTTTTGTATTCGATCACTGTCTTGCCCCAGTTTCCGGTGTGACTCTGGGGTGAAGGGGAGACAACGGGAGAGGGGTGTCACCAGGTGGGAGTGAGGGGGTGACGGAAGTGTGGCCTGCCAGGAAAGCCAGAGCCCGGAGAGGGGCCCGGCCAGGGACTTACCGTGCAGCCGTCGTAGGTGACGCTGTAGGTGAAGCGGCTGTTGCCCTCGGCCCGGATCTCGATCTCGTTGGAGCCCTGGAGGAGCAGGGCCTTCTTGAGGTTGCCAGTCTGCTGGTCCATGTAGGCCACGCTGTTCTTGCAGTGGTAGGTGATGTTCTGGGACGCCTCGGTGGACATCAGGCGCAGGAAAGTCAGCTGGATGGCCACATCGGCGGGATCGGAGCCCTGGCCACCATACTCGAACTGCGGGGGGAGGAGGAGAAGCCGGTGAGTGACCACGATGGAGCCTCTAGTCCTGGCCTCCCTCCCTGGAGTCCTCCGACGGCATCCCAGCGGACCCCTCCCCCATCCAGAAGTGGCATCATGCATGGGCATCGGATGTCTGAGCCAGCATCGGGGACCCAGGACTCCAGCCTCCCCCCCCAGCTCCGTCTGCCCCTAGCCCGGCGCGGACCTCGCCTCCCGCCCCATCTTGTGAGAGTGGCTCCAGGGCCAACTTCCGCACCTGGAATCCGTCGGTCATGCTCTCGCCATACCAGACGTGCCTCTTGTCCTTGGGGTTCTTGCTGATGTACCAGTTCTTCTGGGCCACGTGGGGCTGAGTGGGGTACACGCAGGTCTCACCTGTCTCCATGTTGCAGAAGACCTTGATGGCATCCAGGTTGCAACCTTGGTTGGGATCGATCCAGTATTCTCCTGCAGTGGAACCGAGCAGGATGGAGTCAGGGGAGGTATGGCAGCGGGGACACACATGGGCCCCTGGGCCCCTCAGGGCTCAGGCCCGTGCTGGCAGGAGGAGGAGGACGGGGGAAGGAGGAGGAGGAGGAAGGGCACAGCTGGGGCAAGCCCTCACCGCTCTTCCAGTCGGAGTGGCACATCTTGAGGTCACGGCAGGTGCGGGCAGGGTTCTTGCGGCTGCCTTCGGGGCTCCGGATGTTCTCGATCTGCTGGCTCAGGCTCTTGAGGGTGGTGTCCACCTCGAGGTCACGGTCACGGACCACGTTGGCATCATCGGCCCGGTAGTAGCGGCCGCCATCGTGAGCCTTCTCTTGAGGTGGCTGGGGCAGGAAGCTGAAGTCGAAACCACCGCTGGGAGGACCGGGAGGACCGGGGGGTCCAGGAGGGCCGGGGGGACCCTGCACAGAAAGGGAAAGGAGTCGGGATTACCAGGGTCCAAGCGCCCATGGGGCTGGAGGGCCACGGGCAGACGGGCTGAGGGGCTACGTACAACAGGGCCAGCATCACCAGTGCGACCACGAGGACCAGGGGGGCCAATGGGGCCTGGGAGACCGTTGAGTCCGTCTTTGCCAGGAGAGCCAGCAGCGCCGGGGGGACCCTGCAAAGGGGAAGGTGGTTGGAGAAAGCCTGCCAGAAAGCACAGGACCACCAGCCCAACTCTTCAGAGAAACCCACCACCCTCCCTGCCTGCCTCTGGTTCCACGACCTCATCATCGGCCATTCCCACAGTCGGGCAAGACTGTCCAGGACCCTTCTTCTCCCGACCCCTGCCCCCAGACCCTTCTGCAGAGAGGCGGAGACACCTGTATACCAGGCAGAGGGCCCTGAAGGGAGCCTGGGCTTGGGTCCCAGCAGGAGAAGATAGACAGAGGCGTGACTTACTCGGGGACCAGCAGGACCAGAAGCTCCGGAAGGACCTTGTTCACCAGGAGAGCCCTGAAGGACAGATGCAAAGGCGACGCAGGCTCAGTGGGGGTCACACGCGGCCAGCAACCTGTCCCCTGCCTCGTTATTCCGGACGTCTAGTCCCAAGGTGTCCACAGGCTAAGACGCCTCCCACAACCCCTCTTTGTGAGCCTCGCCGTCTCAGAAGCCCCTTGGAAATGCCCATAACTCTTCAGACCCCGGTCCCCGCTAGGGAGGAGTGAAAATGACTATCAAGAGGGGAAACTGAGGCAAAATCGCCCCTCATTGTGTGGCATGGCTCAATGGCAGCTGGGGGCTGGAGGTGTGCCGAGCATACTCACGGGAGGGCCAGGGGGACCCTGGAGACCAGAGAAGCCACGGTGACCCTTTATGCCTCTGTCACCCTGTTCGCCTGTCTCACCCTTGTCACCACGGGGGCCTTGGGGTCCCTAGGAGAGAGGAGAGGACAGGCTGTCAGGTGGAAGATCCATCAGCACTGAGTCGGGCATAGCCCACCTCTGGGCCGGGTTCTGAGGACACGAGGGCCAGAGCAGGGCACTTACAGCGGGACCACGAGCACCGACGGGGCCGATGGGACCGGCGGGACCAGCGGGACCCTGGGGAGAGTGGAGAGTGTGTTAGATCCTGCTACAGCCTGAGCTGCCAGACGAAACCACCCCTCGGCCACATCCACCCTTCCTCACACCCTTCCCCGCCGTGCCCATCCCTCCTGAGCCCCACGTGAACCTTCATGTGAATTCAGGCTTCACGTGAGCTGGGGCAGGCACCTGGGGACGAACCCCATTCCCCGGGGGAATAAGGGTGGTACTGCCTGGGGGAGGGGCCTCGGGACTGAGCTGTGGCTCAGTTTTCTCAGGAAGGCCCAGAGGCCCCGATGTCATGTAAGACCTCCTCTCCTCCCCCAGCCTAGGTGAAGCCAGATGTCCATCTGCGGGCCCGTAGGCAGGCCCGGAGAGTCCCCGGGGCCTGGCTACTTACAGTCTCACCACGGTCGCCATTCTTGCCAGCGGGGCCGACGGGACCAGGGGCACCAGGAGCGCCAGGAGCACCAGGGGGGCCAGCAGGGCCAGTCTCACCACGGTCACCCTGGGAAGGGGAGGGGAGGGGGCCATGAATCAGTCCCAGCTCAAGGGGCTAGGCTGGGGCAGGGGAGTGGCAGGTGGGGCTGGGGCCCTGGGATGCAGCCATCTTACCTTGGGGCCGGGAGAACCATCTCGTCCAGGGGAGCCTTCAGCACCAGGAGATCCCTGCGGAGAGAGAGCGCCAGGTGAGTGTCAGCCAGAGGAAGTCAGGCTCAGGCAGAGGCCAAAATGGCCATGCTGAGGGCGCAGGTGTGGGGCTGGCGACCGCTCACCTCACGTCCAGACTCGCCAGGGGGTCCAGCCAATCCAGGGGGGCCCATGGGACCAGGGGGGCCACGTTCACCACTTGATCCAGAAGGACCTTGTTTTCCAGGTTCACCCTGAAGGAGAAGAAGGAGTCAGGCCAGAGATGGGCTGGGGGAAGGGCCCGAGGGCCCCCAAGCTCGTCTACCACACCTGTCCTGTCTGGCCCCAGCACCCCCCCCCCGCCCCCTGCAGCCTCCAAGCCCCGTGATGGTTCTTCTCGGGGTCCCCCAAGGCGAGGGGGGCACTCACAGAGGGGCCGGGAAGACCAGGGAAGCCTCTTTCTCCTCGCTGACCGGGCAGGCCAACCACGCCACGCTGTCCAGCAATGCCTTGAGGTCCGGGAGTGCCGGGAGCACCCTGCGGGAGGGCGATGAAGGTGAGGCGCCTTGCAGGGCCCCGGGAGCACGGCCCCCGCCCTGGGGCCCCTCCGGAGCACTTACAGCAGGTCCGTCAGCACCAGGAGATCCTTTCTCACCGGCAGGGCCGGGGGGACCAGGGGGACCGACTTCCCCGGGACGCCCAGCGGGGCCAGTCTCACCGCGGGGGCCTTTGCCGCCTTCTTTGCCGACAGGGCCGGGAGGGCCAGGGGGTCCAGCGTTTCCCTGGACAGGGAGAAGAGGGGCCGTCAGGTTCCGGTGGATTCCGGAGCGCCGCTGAGGCCTCAGATGGGCCCGCCACCCTCCCAACAGCCTGTCCCCCGCTCCCAGAGCAATGGAGTCACCTCCACAGATACTTACAGAGGGGCCGGGAGGACCGACTCGGCCAGCAGCACCAGGGAAACCAGTAGCACCCTGGCAGGAGAGGACAAAGGAGTCAGGAGGACAGCAGCCCCCTCACCTGGCGCAGCGCCCCCATCTCTGAACCCAGGTTGGAGTGACAGCCCCAGCGGAGGCACCGAGGGTGATACTCACAGGGGGACCGGCACTGCCTCGAGCACCTTTGGGTCCAGGAGCACCAACGTTGCCCTGTAGGAGAGCACAGAGCCATGAAGACTGGGCCAGGCCCAGACCCAGGCCCAGGCCCGCCTGCGGCTCGGGGCTCAGAGGGTGGGACACTCACGATGGGGCCGGGGGGTCCAGTGGGGCCAGCGGGACCAGGGGGACCAGCATCGCCTTTAGCACCAGCATCTCCGGGCTCGCCTTTAGCACCAGGTTGGCCATCAGCACCCTGGGGGAGGAAGGGGTGTGGTGAGCGGTGGAGGGGGATGGGGCAGCGTGGGGAACTGGGCGGTTCCGCGGGGCTGGGGAAGGGTGGCAAGTCCAGGCACAAAGATGCTTGAACGGGACACCATCCCCTCTCCACGCCTCTGTCCTTATGCGGTCGCCCGAGGTCCCGGGTCCCAGGCGGTGATAGAAAACGATGGGGGTCTTGGTACTCACAGGGGGGCCAGCGAAGCCAGCAGGGCCGGGGGGACCAGGCTCACCACGGTCTCCCTAGAAGAAAAGGAGGCGGACTGAGAGGGGCTCTGACCTGGGGGAGGAGAGGTGGACGCGCAGGCAGGAGGGGAAGCGGGGCCCTGAGGAGCATGCCCCAGGGCCCAGAGCAGGTGAGAGTGAAGGCGGACGAGGCACAGAAAGAGGGCCGGGAAGGGGTGAAGCAGACGGGCGGGCAGCGTGTGGGTCTTTGGTACTTACAGGGGCGCCACGAGCTCCAGTGGGACCAGCGGGGCCGCTGGGACCAGCTTCACCCTGAGAGGGAGGGACAAGAGGCGCAGGTCAGCTGCGCGCTCTAAGCGCCCCCAGCAGATGACCCCGGGAGGGTCTCCCCTCCTTTCTGGAACCTCCCACCTTCAGGTCACCAGCTCAGAATGGCAGGACCTCCCTCCCCCAGGCCGGAATCACGCCCCGGTTTGCCGGAGAAGCTGTGTGTTAGGGAAGATGGTGGGGCCACCTCACCTTGTCACCGGGGGCACCAGCGGGGCCAGGAGGACCAATGGGGCCAGTCAGGCCACGGACGCCATCTTTGCCAGGAGAACCATCAGCACCTTTGGGACCGGCATCGCCCTAAAGACACAGGGAAGGCCTGAGACTTCTGGCGGGGGCAGGGAGGTGACCCATAGCATCCTGCTACCAGCTTCCACTCCTCCCCAGCTCTGCCCTGCCCCGACCTGTGCTCAGGACTCGAGATCTTTCAGGGGAGCCTGGTGGAACCAAAGTTAAGAGGCCCATGCCTTGTGTGGAGGGATGAATGAGGGATTCCCCCATCCAGGAGGCCACCCTGCTTCCCGTTACCATGGTAATTCAGGGGGAGGGAAGAGCCTGCATAGGCTGGTGGAGGATTTATCAGTGAAGAGGCCAGAAGGGAAGAAGGGAGGATTAAGGAGAAGAGGGAAAGACCCCAGGGAGGGTAAAGAGGGAGGCTGAAGCATCCAAAGTAGAGGGAGACAGAGATGGGAACCCTACATGGATCAGGGGAGGAGGTGTGGGACTGTGGGACTTACTCTGTCACCCTTAGGGCCAGGAAGGCCAGCTGCACCTCGTTCACCAGGCATTCCCTGAAGGCCAGGAGCGCCCTGGCTACCGGGGGCTCCGGGGGCACCAGCATCACCCTAGGTGACAACCGAGAGGACGGCCATGAGCTTTGGGGTCCCAGGAGTGGGTCACAGCCCCGAGCGCCCTCGTGAGATCTCCCAGGCTTGCTTGCGAGGATAAAGATGAGCCGGCTAAGAAGAGGAAAGGCTCCCAGCCTGGAACTTCAGGCTGCTGGGGGACCCCACCCAGTTTTGTCCCCCTCCCAGCCCTCCCCCACATCTAGGTGGCTTTGGCCATGGCCAGGCGCCCCTGCCTCGAGAGGGCCTAGACCCGGTCCCTGTGCTGGCCTCACCTTAGCACCATCATTGCCAGGGGCACCATTGGCTCCCCGTGGACCGGCTGGACCGGGGGGACCTTGCACACCGCGTTCACCAGGGAAACCTCTCTCGCCCTGGAAAAGAAGGACAGGGCACGTGATGGCTGCTCGAGAGACAGGGCCAGGCGTAGGGCATCTTGGCGGGAACAGTGCTACTTACTCTGGCTCCAGAGGGGCCGGGGGCACCAAGATCTCCAGGAACACCCTGAGGGGGAGGGAGGGACAGACAGTGAGCAACACCCCCCCCCCCCCCCCCGCCCTCCCCACTAGAAAGCATTCCTGTTCTCCTCCTGGGGGCTGGCCCTTGGGGTCTGTCATTAGAGACCAACCCCTTCTCAGGACCTGAATTGGGATGCTACTTCTCTACTTCTCCCGGGGATGTGTCAAAGACGGCCCTCTCTTCACACTCTGGGCTGAGGGAGAGTCAGAGGTATCCCTGCAGCTCTAAAAAAAAGTCATCCAGACTGGCTGCCATGCGGAAACTTCTAGATCATATCATGCTGCTGTGCAGCGCCCAGCTTCCCTCTGTGTGGCTCCCTTCATGAAGGAAGTCCTCTGGGGAGGGGGTCTAACCTTGATCCTAGCCGAGGGTTATCTGATCAGCCGGGAGGACTGACCTCTCCCTCGAAATGCCCTGCATTCCCCACCTGCTGCCTCTTACCTGTTCGCCAGGTTTGCCTGCTTCACCGGGAGGACCCGCGGGGCCAGGAAGACCCTGGAGGTGGGAAATGGGGGAGGGGAGGGGGTGGGATTAGAATCTGAAAAAGGACAAAGGGGAGCCCATACCTTAACCCCCCGGCCAGCCTTGAGGCCTCACCTGGAATCCGGGAGAGCCAGCAGGGCCCTGTTCGCCTCTCTCACCAGCGGGGCCCTGTCACAGAGAGAACGCTGCGGTCACCAGAAGACACAGGAGAAAAGGGGTGGGGGGGTATCTCCACAGTGCGGCCTCCCCAGGCTGTCTCTTAGGGACACTTACGGCAGGGCCGGGGGGTCCCTGAGCTCCAGCTTCTCCATCTTTTCCAGCAGGACCCTGTGGGAAGAGAGCAAAGGATCAGGGAGGTGAGGAGGGCAGCCCACAGAGGGAGCAGGGCAGGTGGGGTGCCGGGGAGGGGGTGGGGGGACAGGGCAGACCCCGCTGGGGGGCCTCTGATGCCCTGGTGATGGCTGTGGCCTTCTGCACCCCTCCTGCAGGGGAGGGGACGTGTCACGAGCAGGAGCAGGAAGGGGACAGGGGACCATAGGGCGATACTTACAACAGCACCAGGGGGCCCAGGGACACCTCGTTCTCCTGCTTTGCCAGGCTCTCCCTACGGGCAAAGACAGTCAGGGAGTTAAGGGGGCTTAAGTGGGAACACGGGTCCCCTGGGTCCTTCCTGTTTACCCTGAGTGGTTCTTTTAGGGGTTTTCTTCTCGCCTAGTTCTGGGCCTGGGGAAATGCTTTGCTGGCTTTTTCTGCTGGTCCCTTGGTGTCTCCCTGAGGCCTCTTCCCCCTGAGACCACATGCCCCTTCAGGCTGCTGTCCCCCCGCCCCCCCTTTCCTTCTCGCCACCATATGCCTACGGTGACCTGCTTGCAAAGGGCTTTCACCTCCTCTGGGACCTATTTTTCAAAGAACCCACCAAGATTTGGGGGTGCCTATCTTATAAAAGGCCCATTCTACCCCGTGGGGGGGCGCAGGGGGGGCTCCAACAATGCTTGTTTCCAAGGATAGAGCAATGGTAGTGGAGCCAGGATCAGTCTCTCATTTTTATGGATAAGGAGACTGAGGCCCAGAGAGGGGCAGTGAGCGGCCTGAGGCCACACAGCAAGCCAGCGGCAAAGCTGGGACTGGCGTCCAGGCCTTTCATCTCCCGGCAGATGCCTGTCCCTGGCTCTGCGACGTCCCTTGAGGAATACTCACAGCAGCACCTTTAGGCCCAGGGAATCCCATCACACCAGCCTGACCACGGGCACCGGGGGGGCCTGGGGGTCCGGGGCGACCATCTTGACCAGCGGGACCCTACGGACGGAAGGCACAGATGGGAGGCGAGGACAGAAGGTGGGCGGTCGGGAGCGGGGGAGGGGCCCCGGGGGAGCAGTACTTACAGGGGGACCAGTTTTGCCATCCGGACCGGGGCTGCCGGGGCTTCCGGTCAGACCCTAGTGGAGAGGGGACAGAGACATGTGAGTGAGGGTGACAGAAGAGGCGAGAGGGCCCTTCAGAGGGCAGATGCGCGGTCCCGCTCCGGGTGCCTCATTCCAGCCCCCACACAGGGCAAGGGTCTCGGGGCAAGCGGGGCAGAGGGGCGGGGGGTTCACCTTGGCACCAGGCAGACCAGCTTCACCGGGGCGACCAGCTTCACCAGGAGAACCTTTGGGGCCAGCAGGGCCAGGAGAACCACGTTCACCAGCGGGACCCTGGTCGGGGGGAGTCACAGGGACAATTAGGGGCTCGAGTCTGGGCTTCTTTTTTACCACGGGCCGGCCTCTTATTCCTCCAGTGGGGCAGGGTCAGGTGGCTCAGACGGTGGCAGGGGGAAGGTCAAGGCGAAGCCGAGTGTGAAGAGAGAGTGCGCGGCCACGGAGCGGAGCACTGATGGGGGCGGGAGGGGGGTGGGGTGACTACATGGGGAGGGGCAGGTGATGTCCATGGAGCAGGGCCAGCACCCCAGCCATGAAGAGAAGTTACCTTGGGACCAGCCACACCATCTGCGCCAGGGAAGCCACGGCTACCGGGTCCGCCCTGCAGGAGGAGAAGAGGCCAGTGAGCTCCGACACGGGGGGCACCGGGCTGGCCTTGGGGGCGAAGAAGGGGACACTTACGCGCTCGCCAGGGGGTCCGGGCAGGCCAGTGGGGCCGGGTTCGCCTCGGGCTCCTCGCTTTCCTTCTTCCCCAGCGGGGCCAGGGGGGCCTTGGATACCAGTGGGGCCCTGGAGAGGGGCAGAGACGAGAAGAGGGCCCGCAGTGAGGGGCTGACCGGGGGCCCCCTCCCGTCCTCCCGGGGTTCCCCGGGGGGCAGATGGGCTGAGCTGTGGGGGGCGGGCGGGGGGACTTACGGGCTCTCCCTTGGCGCCAGTGTCTCCTTTGTTGCCGGGGGCACCAGGTTCGCCCTGCAGGAGGGAAAAAAAGGTGAGCAGAGAAGTGGGGGGGGGTGGGTGCTGGTTCGCATCCTCACGCTTCTTAGGCGGGGTCACGCCGGATGGAGCCGGCGCGCGGGTGGGCACAAGTGAGAGAGTGATACTTACACTGTTACCCTTGGGACCGGGAGGGCCGCTGGGGCCCTGGGGTCCAGAGGGGCCTCGGGCACCAGGGAAGCCAGGAGCGCCAGCAATCCCAGGAGCGCCCTGTGGGAGGCAGAACAGGTTGAGCCCCGGAGCGGAGGGCGTGGGGCAGGGGGGAGGGGGGCGCCGGGGGCGGCTCTGAAAGCTGCAGGATACTCACGTTGGCACCTTTGGCACCAGGCTGTCCGTCAGCA
This sequence comes from Panthera onca, assembly GCF_046562875.1. Lineage (NCBI taxonomy): Eukaryota > Metazoa > Chordata > Mammalia > Carnivora > Felidae > Panthera > Panthera onca. The sequence goes on along the minus strand of NC_138352.1, from coordinate 52,263,512 downwards.
CCGGGGTTTCCCTGTGGCCCGGAGAGAGGAGGGTGAGTGACAGGAGAGGACTCTGAATTGGGGGGTGGCACGGGGGCACTGAGGAGCACTTACAGCAGGGCCAGCAGCACCAGCAGGGCCGGGGGGGCCGGGCTCGCCACGCACACCCTGGGGACCTTCAGAGCCACGGGCTCCTTGGGGACCGGCTTCACCCTGGGTAGGAGACAAGGACAGGTCAGGAGCCCAAGCGCGTCTTTGGACGCCGGGAGGTGAGGGTGGGCAGGGACAGGAGAGCAGGAATTAGGACTCCAAGATCACAGAAGAGGACCTGAGGACAAAGGTGCTGGGGCATGGCATGGGCTTCTCCGGGTTTGGAGAGCAGGGAGGCACCCATCCTTTGGCCTGTGGGTGCTGGGCTTAGAGCTGGGGCAGGGATCTCACCTTAGCACCAACAGCACCAGGGAAGCCGGGAGGACCAGCGGGGCCAGTGGGACCCTGTGAATGAAATGGAGCTGTTAGTGAGAAGGAAAATGGCCACTGTGAGTCACACCCGGCGGCAGAAGAGGTCCTGGGATTCGTGGCCACGGGGCCCGCCCCTGGTGGGAGCCCCAGGAGCCCTCGGGGCTCCCAGGCACAGAGACCCGGGGGCTGTACTCACAGGGGGGCCGGCGGCACCGGTAGCACCGTCATTTCCACGAGCACCCTGCGGGAGAGAGAGGGGTGGCCCCAGTCACGTGCACCGAGTGCTGGCGGGTCCCCGCAACCCCTCAGGAGCCCCTTCCAGTGCCCCGGGATCCCCCCAAGGGGCCAAGAGGACTTACAGCAGGGCCAGGGGCTCCGGGGCGTCCTCTCTCACCAGGCAGACCACGGGGACCCTGACGACAAAAGCCAGGAAAGCCGAGAGAGATCAGAGACACACTCTTCCCCCCAAATCCCATCTCGCCCCTCTACCCTGTTCCATCTCTTCCTTCTAGAACTGGACACACTCACCATCTGGCCAGGAGCTCCATTTTCACCAGGGCTACCAGGCTCGCCCTAGAGAACAGAGAATGAAGTTAGGAATTTGTTTGTGGTGGGACTGGGTGGTGGGGGCCCCAGATACTCAGGCATCCTCTTACCTTGGGACCAGCAGGACCAGCGTCTCCCTTGGCACCATCCAAACCACTGAAACCCTAAGATAGGGAAGAAGGGCCAAGGTGAGTGCCGTTGGGAGGGGTGGACCACCTTGGCCCTCATGTTGACCTGGCAAGGTGCCTCAGGGGGTCACCACAGCCATCCCCCCTGTCTCTGCACTAGACTAGACCCCAACTGGCCCAAGATCTCACCCAATCCTACGGAGATTTCCTTCCCAATGGAGGGAAGTTCTTTTGGATGTCTACTCTCTATCCCTTGGGACTTCTGTAGCTGCCACCCCACCTCGACACCCGCAGGAGGATCCTTTGGGGGAAGGGGTAGGATGGTGGGGTGCTACAAAGGGGACTTACTCTGTGTCCCTTCATTCCAGGAAGGCCAGCAGTTCCAGGCAATCCCCGGGCGCCCTGGAGAGAAAAGAAAAGGAGGAGAAAGGCAGGGCCATTAGGAGACGCCACTGTGGACCCAGTGCCCAAGTGGAGCTCCCCTGTGGCAACGTCCAGGGCCGGCCACGCATTCCTGCTCACCTGAGGTCCAGGAGGCCCACGCTCACCAGGACGACCAGGCTTTCCAGCTTCACCCTGAGAGGGAGAGAAAAGGCCATGATGCCCATGCCTTGGAAACGTGTGGAAGGTCTGAATTTTCTTGGCATTGCTGAAGGTCAGGTTTAGGAGCCCAGAATCTTGTCTTTGGATTTAGAGCGCAGCGTAAATCTACAGTGAAATCCTTGCTTGGTGAATTTTGAGTCCCTCCGAGGGAATTTCTGTTTATTTCTGTATAGGGAGAGCAAATCTGAGGTGCCCAGGGCAGTCAAGCCTAAGGAAGTCATTCATCCCGAGGGACAGTGTTGGGGATTGCTTTGAAGTGGCTGGGGTGAGGGGAAGGTCAGTCACCTCCACTGGGGAAAGGGGGAACATCCCATAAAGGGTGAAGATCATTGTTCAAGGGCAGTCGCATGCATCAGGGAGAACTTGGCCTCCTTTCTCTGGGTATCACCTTCAAAGGTGGTGGGGCACTGGAGTGGAGATTACAGGAACCTAGCCCATGGAGGCATTGGGGGCTAGATGGGATCATCTTGCCTGGGTTACTTACGTCATCTCCGTTCTTGCCAGGGGGACCAGGGGGACCACGGGGACCCATGGGACCCTAGAGGAAGCAGGAAGAAAGGAGATTAGAATGACCAGGATAAGGGGAAAAAAAGAAGGGGGAGGCTGGGATTGGAAGGAGGAGTCAAGGAAGACTTCAGATGGCAGGGGTGGAGGAGTCCTTCAATAGGACAATCCACATATTTGTAGAGGGAGTATGTATTTGGATAGAGTACAACTTGTGTGTGGGGGGGTGGCACTTACTGAAGCTCCAGGCTCGCCGGGCTCACCAGGGGGGCCTTGGAAACCTTGGGGACCCTGGAGGACAAGGAAAGAGGGATTCAGTTAGGACAGGTCCCTGTCAGTCTTTCCCCATCTCACCAAGAGATCTCTCAGAGCACCTGACCTGCCCTCATCCCCATCCTCCCTTCAAAAGACCAAAGCCCAGGGTGGTATGTAATGATATCCTGGATACTTACAGGTGCGCCAGGGGGACCAGGGAGACCACGAGGACCAGAAGGACCCTACAGAAGGGGGGAAAAAAAAGAGCGGCCGTGTTGATACCTCTGTAGGAGGGTGCAACATGGATGTGATCTTGGTGTCTTCCAGTGGTTCCTGTTGGAGTGTTCCCACTCGTCTGGCATCCTCTCTGAATTTCCACCATAAACCACCTCTGAAACCACCTCTGAAATTCCCCCATAAACCACCACTGGCCCATCCTGTCTAGATTCCCACGGGCTCCTCTTCTGTCATCTCTGTACCCCAGTGGCTCACCATGGGGCCAGGCACAGAGATTCCTCCAGCTGACTTCTCATCGTAGCCGTAAGACATTTGGGGAGCAAAGTTCTAGAAGAAACAAGAGAGAGGAGAGGGCATGAGAAATCAGTGGGTTGAGAGGCAAAAACATCACTGACAATGGGATATTGACATATGCCTCCTGGCTTGATGCACGAAGAAAGTCAACAACATCACTTGTGAGATATTCCTGCCCAGAAGGCACGGCCCAACTCCAATTATGGGGACACATCCCGCCAACCTGAGCTGAGGGCCACTGAAATAATTGGCCTTTCCGAAGCAACTGGCTTCTTCAAAAAACTCCAGGGTCATGAAAGGCAAAGGAAGTCTGAGGCATGTTCCAGAGTAAAGGAAACCGAAGAGCTATGACAATTAAATGCAATTTATAATCCTGGATCCAGAAAAAAGATGCCACAGAGGATATTATTGGGATATTGGTGAAATTTGGATAGGGACTGTATATTCAGATCATAGTTATGTATCAGTGTTAACGTTCTGAAATGTAATCACTCTACAACGGTCACGTAAGAGAAAGTTCTTGTTCTCGGGAAATACAACCAAAACTAAAGTAGTTTGGAGCAAAAGGACACAACATCAACAACTGACTCTGGAACAAATGGTTCAGAAAGAAAAATAACGACGATTATATGTATACATAGAGACTGACAAAGCAAATGTGACAAACTGCGAAGGGTATGTGAGAGTTCTTGGCACTATTCTTGAAGCTTTTCTGTTAGTTTGGAACCATTTCAAAATACAAAGTATGCCATCTGCCAAAAAACACACAAAAAACCAAAGAACAGGAGGTGAGGGGAGCACTCAGGGCCGGCCTGCCAGGAGTGTGTTGAATCTTCACTTACTCCTCCGAGGCCAGGGGGTCCGGGGGGTCCGGGAGGGCCGGGGGGTCCAGGAAGTCCAGGCTGTCCAGGGATGCCGTCTCGGCCAGGGGGGCCGGCAGGTCCCTGCAGCGGGAGAGGGCGGGCGGCGGTGAGCGCAGGCCTGGAGCCACGCCCACCTCCAGCCCCGACAGCAGAGAGCGCAACGCTTACCCTTGGGCCTCGGGGGCCAGTGTCTCCTTTGGGTCCCTATGGGGTAAGGGGGAGAAGAAGCAAAAGAAGTCGAGTTAGAGAAGGGAGGCGCTTGAGGACTCTTGGGGGGGGGGGGCGGGGGGGTGGCAAAAGTCGAGGGCAGAGGATTACCTCGACTCCTGTGGTTTCTTGGCCGGTAGGTGACGCTAGGGGAGAAGACACGCGGGTGAGCGGCGGGGTTGCACCGGGTGCTCCCGGCGGCCCCGCCCTCCCCCAGCCCCAGGCCCCTCGCCGTACCCTCGCCGTCGGGGCAGACGGGGCAGCACTCGCCCGGGGGGACATGAGCGCCGGGGCAGTTCTTGGTTTCGTCGCAGATCACGTCATCGCACAACACGTTGCCGTTGTCGCAGACACAGATCCGGCAGGCCTCGGGTTTCCAAACATCTCGGTCATAGTACCTGAGGCCGTTCTGTACGCAGGTGACTGGTGGGACTGGGGCAAGAGGGGAAAGGAGGGGCTGTCAGCGGCGCTCGAGCCCCCCCCCCACCTCGGGGCTCCAGGAACCCCCAACCCTACACTCCTTTCCCGTTTGTCTTAGAGACACATTTAGATTTTCCATTTCCCGCCGCCTCCTTCACCACCGCCCCGCCTCCCAACCCTTTCCCCAAATCCTTAAAAGCTCATCTGCTCCTCATCAGGGCCGGTGACAGCGCCGAGGCGCCCGGCCAGGGCGGCTATAACTCTTTCCAGTTCTCAGGAATTTAAACAAAGCTTTAGGCCGGAGTTGCTTCCAACTCCAACCCCAGCCCATCGGCGCTGAAGCCAAGTGAAATAAAAAGCCATTGGGTGGGGGAGGGGAGTTGGGGGACTGGGGAGGAGAACAAGAGGGGCCCCAACCAGAGGGCAGGCTCCTGGGGAGTGGTTTGGGTGGAGACAGGGGCGGGGACGGGTAGGAGGAGAGAAGGGAGGTCCAGCCCCCATCCCGCCCATCCCGGGGCAGGTGGGATGGCGTGGGCGGTGCCAGGAGGATGGGGCGGGGCCTATTGGCCTGAGGTCCCGCCCAGAGACTTGAATTATACCTCCAAAGTAGGATACACCCCACCCTCCAGCCCCCAGACATCTCAAAAGCCCTCTCTCGGGACAACCCCCGTTTCCTAAACCTAGCCAGGACCTCTGGGTCACTCCTTGGCCAAAGAACCAAAAAGTCCGCAAATAGTAACGAAGTTAGCTAACCACGCCCACCGCGCGAGCGTCTACCCAGACAGCCACTAGGTGGCGGGCAACACTAAGCAATTTCCTCGGCCTCGGCCACTTCCTTCAGAGACTGAGGCTACCGGGTCCCCAGTTTTATTTTCCAGGTTTAGAGGTGGGGTCCACAACCGGCAATAGCGCCCGTCCACTCCACGCAGCCCCTGCGCGGGGAAGCGCTGGACGGGGAGGCGCGGGGCCCCGTGCGGATCAGCAGAGGGCGCAAGGACCCCGCCCTGTCAACTCCGCGCCAAAGTTTCTCGTCCTCCAACCCGCCCACTCTCCGCGCCCCCTCCCCCCTCAGCCCAGCACCCCCGCAGCCCCAGGAACACTGTCTAGCCTGCAGAGAGGGCAAACAATCTTTCCTTATGAATCATCCCAAGCCTTCCTGATCCCTTTTATATCTCGGGCTCCAAATTCCCAGCACGGCGCCCCCCATCCCATCTCCGACGTACTTTCCCCTCACCCGGCGCGCAGACCCCCATTTCCCCCGTGGTGCTCCACAGAGCGAGCCCGGGACTCCCTCCTGTGCCAACTCGGGCGGCGCTCCATTCTCCCCTCTCACTACCGGCGGGGCGGGGGGGGGGGGGGGGGCGCGTTCCTCTACACCCCCCACCCAGGGTACACTGCTTTCTCTCCCGGGGCGCCCAGGAAGAGCCCTCGCCATCTCCCTTCCGTCCCTGAGTCTCCGGAGCATCCCGAGTCTTAGTTTAAGTCGCGGACCCCCGGGACAGAGCGCAGGGCGAGGTACCAAGTAGCCTTGGACTCCCCAAAAGTTTGCGACTTACTGTCTTCTTCTTCTTGGCCCTCCTCTTGGCCGTGCGTCAGGAGGGCGGTGGCCGCTAAGAGGAGCAGGAGCCGGAGGTCCACAAAGCTGAACATGTCTAGACCCTAGACATGTAGACTCTTTGCGGCTGGGGTGGGGGTTAGCGTCCGCTCATGCGTGGCCTCACACTCCGCGTGCCTCCTGCTCCGACCCCGAGGAGAAACTCCCGTCTGCTCCGACGACTGGCCCGGGCCCTTTTTATACCATCCTGACGGAGTGCGGGGAGGAACTCGGTCCCTGGGAGAGGGGGAGCCGGCCGCCCGCCCCCCAGCCAATCAGAGCTGCCTGGCCCGGCCCCCAATTTGGGAGTTGGAAGGGATAGGGGGAGGGGAGGACGGGGAAGGGAGTCCACCACGCATTTCCCCCTTCGAAGTGCTGCCTCCCCAGCCCCCCAGCCCAGGCTGGGCCAGAGGTGCTGCTGCGGAGGGACGGCTAGGTCCTCAGTATAGTGCGGGCTAAGACTGGGTCGTGGAGCCCCCTTGGGCTTTCTTCCTGGGATCCCTCCGTCTGGGGGAGCTGGAACTGAGGGGCTGGCAGGGGAGACTCCCCGAGGTGGAAGGACTGGGGGTGATTGGGAGAGGGCCGTCCTGGCCGTGCCTCATTCGCCTTCCTGACCTGTCCCGCAACAGCTAAAGGATGGGTAGGAAGAGACCAGGTTCTCCCTCTAAAAGATGTGCCCGTTTAGGGGTGTCTTCTGGTGTGGCTGGGATATGAAGCTTAGGCATATTTGGCGAACACGTTAGAGATTCCTTTGCAGACATTAAGAATCAGATACTTGGGGGGGGGGGGGTTGTTGGCCAGAGGGGGTTTATCTTGAGGATGTCAATTCTGCCATGCTTGAGGCTTCAGGATGGAAGCCTGGAACGCTCTCCCCCAAACCCGAGGCGTGACTGGGAGAGGATGGGGTGGGGAGGATGAGGCACTGGATGAGAAATTTGACTGCGTGGTCTCTCCAGAAGGAGGCTTGGTGGTTAAGTGGCCGGGCAGCCGAGTGGTCGTGGGAAGTTACTGGGACTCTTTTACCCCCAGGCGAGTGGGTTTGCACGGGAGCGCCAAGATCACTAGTGACCTAGAAAAGGGTCCTCTGGGGGGTTGGCCCAGGCTGCAACCAGGGCCTGGTTAGAGACCCCCGTACACAGCATAGCGGAAGACTTGGGTGGAAGGCACTGGGTCAGAGACAGGGTGCTCCTTCGGGAGCTGCGGAAAGCCGCTCACTGCTTGTACCTGGACTTGAGGTTGGGGACAGAGGGAGAATTTGGGTGTCTGGGGGGGACTAGGCTTTGGGGGCTCGGGATGGAATTGAAGGGGAGGTTGATGACTTTATTTTAGAGGATGTTTCCCACTGCTGTCCCTCTTGCCTGAAAACCCGGGGCATTGCTCTCTGCCCCTGGCACCAGGAGAGGTTCTTCTGTACCCTGCATGGAGGTGAGGATCCCAAGAACAACAGGCTCTATTGGGGGGAGATGCCCCCAAAGCTAGTGTCCTCCCCTGCCCGTGTCCCAACCTCCCAATGGCACCCTACCCTTGGCTCTACCACAATTTGTGGGCCCAAGAGAAGCCAGTTGGGGTCCCTTGCAATGCCCGTCAACTCCAGGCCCTCCTGCCTTGGGGCCCCCACCCCCATTGCTCCAGAGCTGCTAACGTGGAAGCGGGGAGTCCCCGCCTCCCCCAAACCATCCAAGATTCCATTGCCTCCCCCCCCACCCCGCCCCTCTCCACGCCCTCCCCCAGCTGGTTTTGTGCAACGAAGGCAAAGGAAAAAAAAAAAAAAAGACCAAGGGAACAGAAGGGGAGGGAGCCACGTCGGCGTGGGCCGTGGGCAGCCAGGATGAGCGGTGCGGGTGGGGCGGCAGAGGGAGAGTGCAGGGGCTATAATTAAAGGGAAAATATAGAGTTTCCAGAGAGGCAGGGCTGCAGACAGCAATGGAGGGACGGGCCTTCATCAATTATCCTCACCATGTGGCAGCAGCTTGTGGCCCAGGATCTGCCCCCGCCTAGTGCCAGCGACTACAGGGCAGGACAGGGGCTGAGGTGCTGAGATGGCAGTTTCTGCACCCCCCCCCCCAGTGTGGGTCAGGGTCAAGGGGCGCCCCTCCCCAACAGAGGACAAGGGTCCTGTTGCTTGGCAGTGATCGCCTGGGGCAGGGCGTCACAGGCTTGGGGTGAGGGTTGGTGCCTCATGCCGACCTCCCTGACTGACTCCAGCCTGCAGTCCCCTGGTCCAGGCTGTCCCACGCCTGTTTTAAAGAAGAGATTAAGCCTTGGATGAGAAGTAGGAGCTTGGGGTTCTTGGGCCTGGGGTTCTGAAGGATGTTCAGGGACCCCTGAGGTTGGCGGGTGGTGTGTGTGTGTGTGTGTGTGTGATCACTGCCCCAACATCCAGTTTCAGACTTCTGTCCCCGGAGCTGCGGGGAAAGGCTTTCCAAGCATCCTTTACACTCTTTTACACGTGGCACAGAGTGGAGGCCCAGGGCCTCCTCTGCCACTTTCGACTTGAAACGCTTGGCGGGCACCCAGCCCGAAGATGTGTCTTTAATTTCTACAGCATGACAGCGAGAGGAAGAATGTGCTTGGGGTCTCCTCCCAGCCTGGCTGGGCCTCCTTGGGCTTGAGACTTGGAGGGGGTGGGGGGGCGGAGGGACGAGGGAGGGAGTTGGGAGAGGGGAGGAGACGCCACCTCATCTTTAGGAAACTCTGAAGCTCTGGCTTCTTGTGGAATGTTAGGCTTTGTCCGGCATTTGGAGTTGGGGGGGGGCAGCAAAAGCCAAAAATCTCCCCCCCCCCCCCGCCCCGCACACACACCCCAAGCAATGGTAAAGTCATCAGCACTTAGGGAAAAAAATTCCTCAAGAAGAAAAACAGAAAGAGGAAAATGCTGAGCTCTGAGTTCTCTTCTTCTCCAAATTTCCCCAAGTGCCCTCCCTCCATGAGAGAGAGGGCAGGCCTGGGTGCCCCAGCTCCCTCCCCTCCCTCGGGACCCCCCCCCCACCCAGGTCCCCAGTCTGGACTCTGTGGTGTGGGGCAAGGACACAGTGGTGCACCTGGGGGCAGTGGGGAGTGGGGATCAGCCCTTTCCAGCTGCTTTGACTCTCCTTCCCCAGTCTGACCCTCCAGAATGCCCCTCTACCCCACCCTGGCTGCAGCTGGTGATGGAGGGACCCTAGGAGAGGGTTGAAGAGAGAGAAGGGGAGGGGTTCTGAGAGTGTGACTGCAGTGGAGAGCTTGGTCTCCACGGGTCCCCATCACAGAGCTCTGCTCGGGTCCCGTCGAGGGTCCCTGGGGACAGAGTCTGGGGCAGACCCCAAGTGTGTGGGATCCTCTCTTCCTCCCTTTCCTCAGCTTCACACCACCCGGGCCCTTGGGGCCTCAGCGAAGTTCTTTGGCTTCCAGGCCGGGCTCTGTTCTCTCTCTCAGCCTCAGCCTCCATCCAAGTCCCTCAGCCTTCCGAGATGTCCCTCCGTCTCCTCCATCCTTTCCAGGCTCAGGGGGAAGGTGGGGAAGGAAGCCTGTCCACGTGGAGTGTTAGGTGCCGCGAGATGTCCGGTCAGCAAGGTGTGGGAAACCCGTGGGTGGCTGGGTCTGGAGCTCAGAGGAAAGCCCTATGTGGGACCCCAGGACGGTGGTGTGGAGGGAGTCATCATGGAGGCAGGAGCGGTGAAGGGCTGGGATGAGCCTGAGGACCCTCATGGCTGCGCTTGATCTTAGCCAAAAGGCCGAGAAGCGATAAGGACCCTCATGGTTGAAGGGGTGGGAAGGGGTGCAGGAGCCCCGCACGGGAGACAGGACAAGAGTGGGAGTAGGAAGGCGCGGAGGACAGGGTTGGTGGGTGCAAGGGAAGATTGTTCTAGAAGGAGGGAGAATTAGATGCTGCAGAGAGAATTTAGTACAAGGGGTGGAATGCTCCCTGGGTTTGGCAACATGGCGGTGATTGATTAGCGCCCTAAGGTTCGGGGGGTGGCGAAGCCACACTGGAAGGAACTGGGGAGCAAGTGGGAGGCCAGGAAATGGGGTCGGAGAGCTCCCAGCTTGGAGGAGGAGCTTAGCCGAGAGGGGAGGAGAGTGAGTAGATGCCCCATCCTCCCTCCTGTCCTTCTTTCTTTGCCTGCTCGGAGCCACCCCCACTCCTGTCTGTCTGTCTGTCTTCTGCCTCCCTCATCTTTTTCTTCCAGGAAACTGTGTTTCTTTCCCCACCCTTCCCTCTCCTGAGCTCTTTTTCTGGATCGCCCTTGCTTTTGGCCCTCTCTCCCCTCGGATACCCACATCCAGGCCCAGCCGGCACCCCATTCTCTTCTAGAATGTGCCCTCAGTCCGGGCTCTTGAAGAGAACGCTTTGATTTCTAGCCCTGGCAACTATTCTTGGGGTGAGGGGCCCAGTCCAGGAGGGGGGAAAAGGGAGGGGCAGGGGAGCCAGGGAAGGGGCTGGAGCGTGAGCCACCAGTGACATCAGGACTCCCGAGGCCCACTCCAGCCACCCCTACCAGGTCTCCGCCAGGTCCCAGATGAGCATAGTGTGCTGAATGGGCTCTTGCCTCGCTCCGTGGGGAACTCAAGTGAGGAGTCAACGCCCATCTTTCCTGCTGGAGCGCGAACTCCCCGGAAAGGGACCTGGCAGGGGCTCCGCCCCATCTCTCGCCCTCACCTGGTCTGGGGGCAGAGAAGGTTCTTGTCAGAGGTTGGGTGAGCCAAGGAACTGAATGACTTTTTACTCCTTTCTGGCCTGGTTCCTTTCTGTACTGGTGTTAGCCCCATTCTCTTTCCCCACTTCCTTCCTGATTCTTTCTTTTATCCCCCCCACCCCCACCCCCCCCCCCCCCCATTTCTCCTGGTCACAGATTTTCCTTCCTTTCCTTAGATCTTTTCCTTCCCGTGCTCTTTCTCTCCTCTGCGTCTGGCCGCCCCGTTGTCCCGCCCCTCCACCCACGCTCTCTTCCTCCCTCCCTGCTCTTTCTCTCCCATTCTCTTCCGGTATCTCTGGCACCTCGATCCCATGGTGGGGCTGTCTCCTGATGCTGTGTGCAGGCCTCCACCCCAGGAAAGCTGCCAGCCTGGGGGTGGTGGTGGGGCAGAGGGGGGCAAGGCTCTCATCACAACCAGATGTCTGATCCAAGTGCCTAGGAGGTGGGTGCAAAGACTCTTTGGAGGCTTAGATTTGAAGAAAAAAAAAAAAAAAGAGCAGGGGGGTGGGGAGCCTCTGTGAGATGGAGACACCTGTCCAGAGCCCATCATTTACTTCTTTCACCCCATCCCCGCCCCCACAAGGAAGCCTTGGCCACAGGTGTCTGGTGTATTCCCCTTCAGCCACTGGTTCCTCCTGGCAAACCTGGGATTCTGGAGTTTCTGGGGTGGGGGTTGAGTGGGGGGGGGGGGCGCGTGGGGATCCCAGTTTTTTCACTTGTTCCAGCCCTGGGCAAGGCACCCCTTTGGACAGAGCGTGGCTTGGGCACAGAAAGGATCCAGGATTATTCGTTCAACAACATTTACATGTCAGGCACTTTGCACTGGGGTCTGGCCCGTCGGTGCCCGCCCTCATGGAACTTATATCTGGTCGAGACAGACGTGGATGAAATCACACAAATAAATAAACACGTGATGGCAACCATCAAGGTCTTGAAGGAAAGGAGCACAGAGCTCTGAGTGGCAGGCATCCCAGGGAGTCATGGAACCAGAGAAAAGCATGGCTTCAAGAGGGAGGGTTTACAGGTGGATGTGGGAGCATGGTGGTGAGAAGCAGTCATCCCTATGACTCCTGCCCCTCTGACTGACGGACTGGATGGTGTGATACCCTGGAAAGGAGGAGATTGGGCGAGGGCCCCGTGCATGGAAGGACATCCTGAGTTCGGTGCCCACTGCAAAGACTCCAGTCAATTCTTTTCAGTGGAGGGTTACTGCGGACCTCCTGGGGCCAGCTCCTGTCCTTAGAGAATGGGGAGCCAGGTTGGGGAATAAAAGAAAGCTGGAAATGTCTCTCACCCAGGGCAGCACGGGCTGTGTGATTTTGTGTAAGGTTCTCCATCTCTCTGATCCTCATTTCCCCAGTGTGTGAAACGGGGCAGCGGGAGGCCACCTCGCTGGCCCTATGTCACGCTCAGTAAATGGAAGCCTCCAGAGAGATGCAAAGGTGACGAGAACGCCAACTGGAGATAAGGCAGGTTTCAGAGAGGAGTTGCTTTGGAGCCGAGCCTTGGAGGTGGGTGACAGGGTTTGAATGCAGGGCTGGAATGGGAGGGAGGGCGTCACCAACCTGGGAAACCTCCCCTGACTCCAACAGAGAGAGAGAGAGAGAGAGAGAGAGAGAGAGAGAGAGAGGTGGTGGGGAAAAGGCCTTGGGCAGAGGAAACACGGAATATACAGCTGGAAAATTAGGCTGGGGCCAACTTCTAGAGGCCTGGAGTTCTAGCACAAGAATTTCAAATCTATTTGGGGGCCAGAGAGCCAGTGACTGCTTTTGAGTAGGGTTTGGTCGTAAGCCTTTTGCCAAAGGGCTTGCCCAGAAAACCTATCCCTTGGTAGCTGCAGAATTCAAGTTTGAAGTCTGGAGCCCCTGGGGAAGGGGGGAAAATGCAAGGAGAGTGGGTGGGACTTACAGGTCTCAGACCATCAAGGAAACGCCACTTGGGAGCGCGCAAAGAGGTAGACCAGATGACTCCTCTGAAGTCGGTTTCTACTAGACTCTAGAGCTTCCTGTTCTTGTAAAGTGGGAATATGATACAACAGATGTTCGGGTGGAATGAACTCACTCCACCTCTGAACTCCTTCTGCCCTGCTCTCTCCTCCTTACACGGATGAGAAAACTAAGGCTCAGAGTAGGGAACTGACCTGCTTAAGGTCACACGGCTGAGATTGAGGGGTCAGGGGTGAGATCCCTGCTCCACCTCAAGATCCTGAGTGGTGAGGGCCGCTGGGGGGCTGGAGGGGCCAGGGAAGCAACTGGGGATGGGGGGGAGGGCGGTCAAGAGGCACAAGGATCCCACAGGATACTCATCCAGGCCTGGGGGGACAGGGCAAGAGAGCTGCTCCCCAACTCTCAGCTGAGCCGTGTGGCCAGAGGGGGAAGGGAGCCCGGTGGGCAGGGTGGAACTGCCACATGGAAGAGGCTTGATGGGAACCATCTGGCCTGGCTGGAGTGTGGGCTGCAGGGAGGGGAGGAGCAGGAGCCGGGAGACAGGCCATGGTGGGCGGGTGGATGGCGGGTTGGGGCTGGGAGTGGCCGGCCCGGAGGCCCCTACCTTCCAGACTGCTGCAGCCCAGATGCCTTCACAGCCACAGCCTGGCCCATCCAACCCGCTGACCTCATTCCCAGCTCCCCTCCCTCGCAGGCCCCCCTCTGCCTGCCACGTAGACCGATGGCTTTACTGCTTCTTCTGCTGGGGGGGGGGGGGGAGAGGAGGAACTGAACAGGGGCACCCTAAGCCCAGAGCTTTGCCAGGTCAGGCAGACCTGGGAGGGAGCAGTTGCATTCCCCGTACCCCCTGGGCCGCTCTGGGCCTCAGTTTCCCCTCTCCAAAGATGAGACCGAGCAAATGGAAGGGGCTGGGGCCCCTGGTGGGGCACGGCAGCGAAGAAAGTTGGGGTGGGTAAGAACTAAGGGGGGGCTCTGTGGAGACCATCAAAGCCACCCCCCTGCCTCCTCAGGGCAGGAGGGTGTGATTTTCAGTCCCAGGAAGGGGTAGGGGCAGACCGGTTTCCTCTTCTCAAGCCATTCTCCAGAAAGGGCGTTCCCTGGGGGTGGGGGACGGGCGTCTCCTGTAGCGCCCAGCCTTCGTTGTTGCCGCTGCCCTGGGAGAGACACATTGTCCCCTCTTCCCTAAGGCACCTCTCCGTGACTGTCCCCGAGCCTCTCTTGGGTTCTGCTTCTCCACCTTCCACCTTCCCCTCCCCCCCACCCCCTGCTGGGGCCTGGGTCTTCTCAGGCTGCCCCCGCTGAACAGAGGCTGCCCTGCCGCCTGGAGAGGCGTTCCGGGCCCGTGAGTCATCGGGAATGTCTGCTTTGGTTGCAGCTTCCCTCCTCTGGCCGTGGACCCTCTCTCCCCTCCTCCCCCAATCTAAGGGCCGAGGGCGCTCCTCCCTTAGGGCCGAGGCAGGGGGCTCAGGGAGGAGGAGCAGGGAAGCCATATGCCAGACCAGGGTGAGGCCCTGCTGGGAGATTCCATTTCGCCCCTCGCCGCTAGAACGTTCTGTCCTTTTCTCCCATTTCCCAGGTGGGGACACTGAGGAGGGCCAGGTAGGGGAGGGCCGGGACTTTGGAGGGCTCCTCCCCACCCCCCTCCGTCTTAGGGCTCAGCTTTGCCAGGCTGGGGATGTGCCCAGACGGCTTGCCGAAGGGTCCTCCCCACATTCGAGGCTGGGTCTGGCAGGAAAGCTGGAGAGAGGCTGCAGCTACTGTCACGGACTCCAAGGATGACACATCCCAGCTGGGGTGGGGAGTCCACGTCTGCAGGAACGTGGGAGGCTGGATGCCTGGCCCCTTCCCACGGGGGCCCTGCACCCTGCAAGGCTGCTTCCCCCACCTCCTCTGGGGCATCCCTGAGGGTGGTCTCCTCCTCCAGCCTGAGGAAGTAGCTGGGGGCTGGAGGGGAGACCGAGGGCAAGGGCAGGAGTTAGGAAGAGTTCCCAATCCTCTCCCCACCCCCCGAAACCAAACGTGTGTTCTCAGCCCCCTTCCTCCTCATCTTCCCACCCCCAGCCCCGGATTAGTGGTCTAGAGACCAAAGGTCTGGTACCCGACTTGCCCAGCGACTGGGCGTTTCATTCCTCAGCCTGTTCGTCCCTCTGCACAACAGGAGTCTGGTCAGAAAATGTCCCTGCTGGTGGCGTGGGTCTACGATTCTGCCCCTTCCCGGTCAGACGGACAGACAGCGGGGCACAGACACAGGTACTGCGTCACACACATCCGCTCACGCACTCAGGCAAACACCCTTCACGAGCGCATGAGCCTCTGCCTGCTCCGGTCACAGCGCCCCCCCCCCCCCCACATTTTCCATCTCCCTCTCTCTGACAGCCCCTCATTTCTCCTCCCATCCCTATCACCCCCACCCCCTCCCCTTTACGTGTTCCCACTCCTGAGGTCACGGGCAGGGCAAGGGCAGAAAGGAACAGTGGGAAGGGAGACCTGACCCTCAGAGGGTGAGACCTCCGTCCCTGCCAAGGGCGATTCCCACCGCCCCCTCAGGTCACTTGCCTCTTTGGGAGGTTCTGGGTGGGAAGGGGGCCTGGGAGGGGGAGGAATAGAGCACAGAGGAGCCTGCTCTGTCCCACCCGGCCGGGGACCTGCAGAAGCGTGTCTCCCAGCTTCTCTTTCCAGAAACTCACTCACATTCACTTTCAGAACTATCTGTCCCACCGACATCCTGGGCCTCCTGTAAGTGTGATTATTTTAGCAGCTTGTGCTGGCTGCTTTGCCTCAGGCTGCACCCTTCTAGGAACTTCTGCCTACGAGAAACTGGTCAGAACTCAGAAAGGGCTGTTCCAGCGGATGAGCTATCTGTTTGGCCAGGAGAGACATGGGAACTGGGCAGCGGAACGCACCCCCACAGACCCAGTCCCGCTCAGGAATAACCACAAACATCTGTACCAGGCTCTGCCCTGAGCACTTTGCGCGCTTGAACTGTGTACTCCTCACAGAGCCCCCTGAGGGGGGCGCTGTTGCTGTCTCCAATTTCAGACGAGGAAAGAGAAGCGCAGGGAGGTTAAGTCAGTTGCCTGGGGTCACAAAGCTAGGAAGTGGCCGAGCTGGGATTCAAACCCAGGCAGCCTGGCTCCGCGGGCTTAAGCGCCACTGGACGGGTCCAAGAGACCCAGGATGGATGCCAAGGGATCTCCTCCTCCGTTTCCTGAAGATCTGGCCCTTTGCGCAAACGGCACACTCCATTTGCGCGCACGCATGGGAAGGCTCACAGTGTCAGGCGGCCGGAAGCGAACCGCAGCACCGTGGCGGCCGGAGAGCTCTTGAGAAGGGCCGTCGGCTGACGGCACCTCACGCATCATCTCATCTCATCTCATCCTCACGACAGCTCTGGGAGGTCAGTCTTGGCACGTCTCTGGTACAGATGGAGAACCTGAGACCCGGGGGGATCAAGGCGGGGCCCCAGGATGCTCTTCCTAGAGCTGAAGCAGGCCCCAGGTGCCCCGACAGCTGGATCAGGCTTCGTTCCATGGTCTCATGCCTCCCATATTTGCAAATCCGTGCAAACGGCTAGACACGCATAGCCGCGTCCAACAGACCACGTCCAACGCGGGAAGGAATACGGCCCTCAATCGGGCTTCAAGTGGCACTTGGCTCCTCCTCCCTGACCCCCCCCCCCCCCCCCCGCCCCAGGAAGATCTTACACCCATTCTGTAGAGGAAGAGAAGCCCCTTGCTAGGGACCCTCCCCCTCCCCCCCCCCCCCCCCCCCAGCCAAGAGGTGGTGAATCTGTGACTAGATCCCATGCCCCAACCCACGGGCACCCTTGCCCACACCACTTCCACACTGAACACATATGCATGTGACACAGGCAGGAAAACCATACCCGTGAGGCACCCCCAGGTGTTTGGTGTTTTCTGTATGCCAGGCACTGTCCTAAGGGCCACAGTAGCTCACCGAACGGCCACAACGATCCTACAAGGCCGGGTTTTGTTAACATCCTTATCCTTGCTCTGCAGAGGAGGACACCGAGGCTCAGAGAGGTCCAGGAACATGCTCGAGGTCACACAGCCAGGAAGTTGTGAAGCTGAGATTTGAACCCAGGCTCTCACCACCGTGCCATCACCCGTTCTTTAATATTGACCGGGCAGTACTCGTTCGGCCAGTCAGGAGCCACCGCTGACCGCCCCGTCGTGCCCAGCACTGGGCCAGGCCCTGAGCACACCCAGAGGAGCAAGGCACAGGTCCTCGCTGCCTCCTCCACCTGCCCCTGCCCCTGCCCCGCACCGCACAGTGGACGGGGGCTGTGCCCGCACTCACTCGCTTCCCTTCCCAGGGAGCCTCCTCCCCAGCCAGCTAGGACACGTGGATTTTGGCTCTAGCTTGCATTTCATACCTAGTGAGGGAAAACACTGGGGCAGTGCCAGAGGCTGAGAGAGCCTGGAGGCAGGCGGATGCAAATGGGGTAGGCCAGCGGGGGGCCATGGCTGGGTCGGCTGGAGGCCGAGGCCTGGGGGGGGTGGGGGGACAGGGACAGGGACAGGGGCGCGGGCTCTCTGCCTCTGCCCCTATGTTGGTCTTAGGCTCACATCCATTCTGTGTCTCTCCATCTCAGATCTTCTGCTGGCATCTCTGGCTGAGTCTCTCCCTATCTGTCTCCTCCGTGTGTATCCATCCATCGCCTGTCCCTCTCTGTCCCTTCACTGCTTCTCAGCTGCTCTCAGTCCTTGTGAGGACAAGGGATCAGAGGCTTGATGGCCCCCATTGTCAGAGCGAACATCCGTATCTGAGCAGGACCCCCTTCCAGGGGGCCTATCAGCTCTGTCCCAGGACCCTTCCTACTGGTTTCTTTGTACAAGAGCCACAGTCCTCTTCTCTTCGAGCCTTCCTCCCAGGCTCTCCCTGTCCCTGAATACCAATATCCGCAAGTTAGCTTAGATATCGCTGCATCTGTGGGATGTATCCTGCCTCCTCCTTCAGACTGTGTCCCTCCCATTGGACAGGAGGCTCCCAGAGGCAGGAACTATGGTCTCCTCATTGAGACTGAGATTCCCTGAGAGCAGGGACTGTGTTGTCCCCACCACACTGGGGTCCCTTGAGATAATAACCCTGGGTTTTTCCATCAGACTGGGGGCATGGCCTGTGTCTCCTCCTTTGTCTGACTTCTCCTGGCCTCAGCTTGGGCCCCTAAGCAAGGATGAAGAGACCGAGGCACAAACCAGCCTCTCGATCTCCCTTCAAAGCCTGTTCG
Organism: Panthera onca; assembly: GCF_046562875.1. Lineage (NCBI taxonomy): Eukaryota > Metazoa > Chordata > Mammalia > Carnivora > Felidae > Panthera > Panthera onca. The sequence continues at coordinate 52,245,547 of NC_138352.1, read as the reverse complement.
AACTTTAATGTTTCAATAGTTCCATCCACCCCAGTGAGCCCAACTTCAGTTCCCTCCTTTCCAGATGGGTCCTTACTTTCCTGGAGATAAGGAAAGACAGGAATATAAACATCCAACATTCCACAGAGAAATCTGTGGGCAGGAAACTTACCCAATCCTGACATCCCAATCCCACCTAAGATCCAAGCTTGGCCTCCTCCTGGAAGCCTTCCTAGATCAGCAAAGCCCATCTGTCTTTTCATTTCTGGAAATATTTGGAACTCATCTGTCCGATGGGCTCCTAATGCGATTTTTTTCCAGAAGAATGTGTTTATTCTGGAACAATTTTAGATTTACAGAAAAGTTGCAAAGGAAATACAGAAAAGTCCCATTTATCCCTCACGCAGTTCTCCCCAGCATTCACAGACTACATCACCACGGTGCATTTGCCAAAATGAAGAAGTCAATATTGGTATGTTACTATTAATTAATCTCCAGAGTTTACTTGGGTTTCACTAGTTTTTCTGCCCTTGTCCCTTTTCTGTTCCAGGATCCCATCAGGGACGTCACATTGTATCTGGTTGTCATGTCTCCTCGGTCCTCTCTGGTTTATGATGGTTCCCCAGTATTTCCTTATGTTTCGTCGCCTTGATATCTTGAGGAGTCCTGGTTAGGTATTCTGCAAAATTTCCTCGTGTTATTTTCCAGCAGCGAAAGACTTTCCACAAACAAAACTTTGTGCAGAGAGCCCTAGTGTATCAGCAGATGACAATGGAGCTGTCCTGGTCACAGCAGTGATGGCAAGGGGTGCGGGATGAACCTGAACCTGAATCTCCATGTGGCCCCCTGAGAAGTCTGAGAGACCCTCGAGGTGCCTTGGAACCCAGTTTGAAAACTGTTTTTTTTTTAAATTTATTTATTTATTTTGAGAGAGAGAGAGAGAGCACAAGCAGGGGAGGGGCAGAGAGAGAAGGAGAGAGAAAATCCCAAGCAGGCTTTACACTATCAGCACAGAGCCCCATGTGGGGCTTGAACTCACAAACCTGTGAGATCATGACCTGAGCTGAAACCAAGAGTCGGGCGTTTAACGGACTGAGCTACCCAGGTGCCCCCTGAAAACTGTTAATTGAGCCCAAGCTCTGCTCGGTCCATGCTTTTTTTCTGTAAGACCCGGGACAGGTAATTATAGATTCAGGCTCACATACTTCTGGTGACAGGGCTGTCGCTATTTTTCAAAGAAGCTCTGATGGCCGGAGGGGTCTTTGAAATCTGCCTTTCCCCAACCTGTGCCGTAGGCACTCCTGGGATGTGCGTCCAGGCACCCACCGCAGGACTGAGACACCCATTTCCCAAGCGGATGGCAATGTGGGAGCCGCTGACTCCCCAGCCCTCTCCCAGAATCGCTGTCCGCCAAAGGGATTGCCTTTGCCACAGATCATGCTTCCTCCTCGGAGGCAGTCATCCTATGACTGGTTGACATGCGGGTACAAACGCCCAAACCCTTGTCTCCAGGGGGGACAACTCCAAAGGACCATCTCAGCTCCAGAACTCTTCGTGGGATCGGTGGAGACGTCCGTGATGAATGTATTGCAGTTAAAGATCTCTCTCTCTCTGTCGAGCCCTGATTGATTCACTCCCCAACAAATTCCTGCACCCAAATCTCCATTTCAGAGTCCGTTTCCCAGGGGCTTGTCCTAAGACAGTTGGTGGCCAGGAGTGGTCCAAGGAAGCCGACTTTATTATTATTATTTTTTTAAGTAATCTCCAAACCCAGTGTGGGGCTCGAACTCGCAGCCCCGAGATCAAGAGTCACAGGCTCTACAGGCACCTCAGGAAACAGACTCTATCACAGGATTTGGGACCTGGATCACCTGCGGGCCGACTTCATGCCGAGTGCAGTGGAAATGCTCGAATTGCCAGAGCGGACAGGAAAGGATCAAAAGGCGCAGAGAAGTGGGCTTGCTAGGGTGGATGTGTCATGCAAAACCAGAAAGTCACCAGACAGCTGCCGGTGGACGACGGCAATGGACGCACCAAGTGCTAGTCTCATTGCCGCCTCTGGGCCAGGTGGGATGGCTTTACTAAACCGGATTGAACACACTGCGGGTGTATGGTACACGGCCATTGGTCCCACAAGTGCATTCTTTTTTCCTCCCTATCAAGAGGAGTGGAAACAATTTGCATTCACTTGGGCTGGATTGCAGCACGCCTTCAAGGTCTTGTCTCCGGGTATATTTCACTCCCACTCTCTGTCATAACATAGCCTGAGGGGACCTGGATCATCTGGACTGTCTACAGAGTATCAGTTTGATCGGCTATTTTGGATGACCTACACTTAACATCATGTGTACAAAAAATTTCTTTAACGTTTATTTATTATCGAGAGGCAGAGGGACACAGAGCATGAGCAGGGGACGGGGAGAGAGAGGGGGAGACACAGCATCCGAAGCAGGCTCCGGGCCCCGAGCTGTCAGCGCAGAGCCTGACACGGGGATCGAACTCACGAAGTGTGAGATCATGACCTGCACCAAAGTCAGACGCTTAACCGACTGAGCCACCCAGTCGCCCCCGCAAGTAAGTACATTTAGTAGGGCTTTGCTAGCGCTGGAGAAAACACAGTCTACACTTGGGAAGATGGCTCTGACCCATTTACAGGTAGCGTGAGAGGCTGCCAGATTTGGGTGAGACCCAGAGCAGGAAAGAGCCCTGTAACAGTTCCAGGTGTGGCCACTTGGACCGTAAGACCCGCAGACCCTATGGTATCGTCATACCATATCTGTGGCGTCAGAAAGGATTTTGACACCCCAACAGGAGAACCACGATGCAGACCCCTGGGGTTCTGGAGAAAGACCTTCTGCATTGGAGAATTAGGCACTGTTGGAAAAACAGCTTCTGGTGTGCCCTATAGAAGGGCCCTGGCAGAGGCCGAGTATCTAAAGCCGGGACATCAGGTGACCACGTGGCTGGAGTTGCCCACGACGAGCTGGGTTCTGACAGGCCCTTCATGTTTCCACGAGTCTCCTTCAAACTGAGCTGCCCAGGTTTCTGGTCATTACATTGTCCTAGATCTCTCTTGGGTGGCCGCTTATGTGTCTATCAGCGTTCCTCCCACGTAACGTGTCGCCCGGCCAAAAACACTCACTTCCAGCCAGAGGTGGCCAGACAGCAGTGTAACAGGACACCCCCACCCCCGCCCCCCGTCCCCTATGTCATGACTCAGACGGTAGGTAGGCTTGCTGGCTACAGAAATTTTCCTAAAGTGTGGTCCATGGACCCCTGGGGCTCCCTCAAGCTCAGGTGTTGGAGATTTTCAAGGAAAAAAGGAGGGACTTCTTTGACTCCTAACATTCAAATGCAAAACTCGGGGCGCCTGGGTGGCTCAGTCGGTTAAGCGGCCGACTTCGGCTCAGGTCATGATCTCGCGGTCCGTGAGTTCGAGCCCCGCGTCGGGCTCTGTGCTGACAGCTCAGAGCCTGGAGCCTGTTTCAGATTCTGTGTCTCCCTCTCTCTCTGATCCTCCCCCGTTCACGCTCTGTCTCTCTCTGTCTCAAAAATAAATAAACGTTAAAAAAAAACAAAACACGCAAAACTCATTAAGATTTTCACCGCGATCCCATTATGCCCTTCGTTAACTGTCACATTATTCCACACCGCGCACGCACTACCGGGTTTGGATTTGGTCGATCCATCTCGGCAGTTTGTGTCAGGCGATATATTTTCATGTCATTTATGGGTTTTGGTTATTCGTTTTGTGATGTGTAATATCCTTAACTCAAGTAAGTCAATGGTTCAAAAGTGGCTCATTAAAGCTTGAGAAGGAGCGATGGAAATAGTAATCCAAATACTACAGCAGAGAACCGGGTTGTAAGAGTAGATCGAGAACAAAAATCTGGCTTTAAAAAATGTAAATGTCCAAGAACTGGGACACGTGTGACGATTTCACACAGGCAGCTGAGAAAGAAAAGTGTAAATAGCGAGCACGATATCGAATATCCAACCCTGGGCTTCACTAGACTTGCTAACTGGCCCATCTTAATCCCCAGAGCGTTGTGTGTTATGAAACTTTGTCAAATAGTGGCATAAAGCCATCAAGCCTTTAACATCATTTTCAAACAAAGTACAGTGACCTTTCTGGTAAACCATTAGAGCCCCCCCTTTTTTTTTCTTTTGAGAACAAGAGTAAAATAAGCTTTCCAGGACAAAATGGACGGATTTTCCCCCCACCAAAGGCAAGAAGAAAAACAAAACTACACAGGCAGCATTTAAAATTGCACGCCTCTTAGTCAAATGCAGATCCCCGTAATACTCTCTGAGAAGCTTGTAAAAGAACTGTTTATTCATGACACACATTTTTCTCTGAGAGAATGCAGAAGTGGCTTTTGGCAAACTTCCTTGATGGAAAGACAGCGTTGGACGTCACATCGTACCAGAGGCGTGCATTATGAGAAAATAATTGGGTTTTGATGAGCCCGGCCGTCTTGCACTCCTCCTTAGAAGTCGGACCCTTGTGCTGCTCTAAGGTTAGGTTTGGACTGTCACAAGGGAACCTGTCGCCATCTGAGCAAGCTGTTTAAGATCTTAGAACCGGGAACTGGTCTTGGGCATCTGCGTCTGACTCAGCTCAGGTCATGATCCCAGAGTGGGATCGATCCCTACAGCAGGAGCCTGCTTAAGATTCTCTCTCTCTCTCTCTCTCTCTCTCTCTCTCCATCCCTCTTCCCTGTTCAATCTCTTTCTCTCTCAAGTTAAAAAAAAAAAAAAAAGGACCTTAGAACCGGTCTCAAGCGGCATGATCAGTGATTTAAAGAGATGGTTTTATCTCGTCTCTCTTTTCATCTGGGCCTGTGTGTGTGAAATTGTTATACATTTTTTAAATTTTATTATTATTATTTTTTTAACATTTATTTATTTTTGAGACAGAGAGAGACAGAGCATGAACAGGGGAGGCGCAGAGAGAGAGGGAGACACAGAATCAGAAGCAGGCTCCAGGCTCCGAGCCATCAGCCCAGAGCCCAATGCGGGGCTCGAACTCACGGACCGTGAGATCGTGACCTGAGCTGAAGTCGGACGCCCAACCAACTGAGCCACCCAGGCGCCCCGTTATACATTTTTTTAAAAATGTTTCTTTATTTAGACAGAGAAAGCACAAGCAGGGGAGGGGTAGAGGGAAAGGGAGAGAGAATCCCAAGCAGGCTCCACCCTGTCAGCACAGAGCCCAGCCCAGGGCTCAGTCTCACCAACTGTGAGATCACAACCTGAGCTGAAATCAAGAGTTGGTCCTTTGGGGCAATTGGGTGGCCCAGTTGGTGAAGCGTCTGACTCTGGGTTTCAGCTCAGGTCGTGATCTCATGGCTTTCGTGGTTTCGTGAGTTCGAGCCCCACTTTGGGCTCTGAGCTGACCGTGCAGACCCTGCTTGGGATTCTCTCCCTCCCTCTCTCCCTGCCCTTCCCCTGCTCATGCTGTCTCTGTCTCTCTCAAAATAATTAAATAAACTTAAAAAAAAAAAAAAAAAAAAAAGAGAGTCGGTTGCTTAACCGACTGAGCCACCCAGGTACCCCTGTGAAATCGCTTTAAATCAATGATGCACAGGCGTGCTTGGCTGGCTCAGTCAGAAGAGTGGGAGGATCCTGATCTTGTGGCTGAAAGCCAATTCCCATCTGCTTCCTGATCTTTCTCTCACATTTGGGCAATGCCAGCTATTGCCCCCCCCCCCCTAATATTCCTTGTCCCCATTCTCTGTCAATTTTTTAGCAGGCTACATGACCACTCCGAACAAAAACTACACTTCCCATACTCCTTTTCAGCTAGATGCAGTCATGTGACAGTGTTCTGGCCAATGGGGCGTGAGCTGAAGGGGGACTTTCAGGTCTTTAGAGGGAGTGGGCGTGCCTTCCCACTCCATTTTCCTTCAACTCCTGCTTGGAGCCACCTTGGAGCATGCCAGTGAGGGCAAGACCCAAGGGTAGCGGAACAAGAACATAGAAGGAGCCTGTATCTCTGGACAAACCAATGGGGAAGAATCACCTCTCCACCCCTAGCCCTTGAAGTAGGCTAGCTTTGGAGAAAAAGGTTCCCACAAGTTGTGAAAAAGAAAGATGCCTTAAAATCATTTTTTGTCATTGATAGTGCCACGTAAGACCATTTCTAGGCTCTGAAGTGTCTTAGCTCAATTTCTTCAAACCAAACTGCCTTGTGACTGCTCCATCGTGGAGTCTGGTTCTCAACACTTGGCGATTTTTTGTTTCTGAGCACGGGAACGGAATCAATGACATGTTATTAAGATTAATGTAAACCCACATCCAAATATTACATCAGAACCTAAAGAATTCAACCAAAGAGAGGATTAAATACCTCGTTTGCCACACGCACTCTCTCCCAAGGGGAAATAGTCAGTCTTCTAACTTTCGGAAGCTTTGTACCTGTTGACCTAGTGTCCAGAAGAGTAGAAAATAGCCTGCAGGGAGAGACAGCTCTGTGATTTCTGGATTCTTGTTTGGTCTGAAGCCACAACCGTCTGACAGCCACCAAACGTTTGCTGCCATTTCTAATGACCTGTCATTGTGGTTTGGGATTTTTCTAACTTAGCACAGATAAGGAGTAAGAAAAGAAGCTGACAGGATGCGAAAACCCTCGTGGCGTCTTATGGTCACGGGGCGAAGATACCACGGGTGCAAATTTTCAGAAGGTACCCCCTCTCTCCTGATACAAAACAATTACCTTTGGTACGACTTCCCCCAAGTTGCACTTTTTTCATGTTAGAAACACAAGGTTCTCTTAAGATTTGCTTAAACTCGGGGGTCGGTGTGTGCGCTCCATGCCCGTTAAGGGATTGCTGATGTCAGAGTGTGAGAAACATTCTTCCCTGACTGCCAGCACATTCCACCGCAGATAAAGAAATGCCTACAGTGAATCCGGGGAGGCCCCAAGGACCTAGCGGCCCGCTTGTCCGGTGCAGGCCCACGTGCCGGCTGGACCGACCCTCTCACAGCCCCTCCCGGTGGGTCACCAGCTCCGGCTCACCCAACATCCTATCTACTCCACTCTGAGTCCAGTGTGGACGCCCCAGGGAGCTGCCCCTGCACATCCACCCCGCTTGGGGGGGAGGACCAGGACAATAACCCAAGACTTTTGATGCTCCCCAAAAGGCTCTTTCCTGCAAAACAACCTAAACTATAGAGGAACGATGGCTACGGTTTACTTAGGACTTAGTACCAGCCCCCTTGCTTGGGTTGCCTTTAGGATAAACCGATCATTGTCCCCGCTTTACAGATGAAGAAACTGAGGCTCGGAGAGGTTGAGAAACGTGCCCTCGGTTGCCTTGCTGGGGAACGGCAGCATCAGTCTTGAACTGGGCAGGCTTTTAACACCCCTCCGCTCAGAGTGCCGTCTCTTGGGATCCAGGTTCTTCTCCCCCTAAAATCTTGATCCCGGGGCTCGGATCTGCACCGCCCGTGGCCCTCTGCAAATCCCCCCAACAGCTTCCTATTCTTCCCCCTGCCCTGGCCTTGCTCCTGTCCAGCCCCTTCTCCAAAAGGCCTGGGTGGCCTTCTGGGCGCGTGCCTGCTCATTCCTCCGCGCTCTGCCCCTCCCCCCCCCCCCACCCCCCACCAGGGCACTGGTCTCCCAGCCTGGGCAGGACCCTAGCCCTGCCTCCCACGGGTCTGGCCTCCCCAGCTCCAGCGCCTCCAGCTCCAGACTCGGAACGTGTGGGGGCCCCTGGGCGTTGCCCGCCGGCCTGGATACCACCCCCTTCTCCGTCCAGCCCGGTTGGATCCCGCCCCGCCCGGTGTCCCCCAGCCAGGATTCCCTCTGCCCGCTTCCCGCCCAACTGGATTCCCCCTGCCTGGATCCCGCTGCCTGGGTCCCCTGCTCCCCCTCCTCCAACCCACCACCTGCATCCTGCCCGCCTGGATCCCCCAGCCCGCCCTTCCTGGGCCCCGGAGGCCCAGCTCATGGGGCTCCCCCGCGGACCCCCGCACCCCCTGGGGGACCGGCCTCCTCCCGGTGAGCTCCCCATGACCCACTGGCTTTCCTTGGTTTGAATCTTGTGCCTAGAAGGCCCCCATGGCTCATTCTCTCTCTCTTTCTCTCTCTCTCTCTCTCTCTCTCTCTCTCTCTCTCTCATACACACACACACACACACACACACACACACACACACACACAGGCTTCTGCCACCGTCACCTCTCTTGCCCAGTCACTTCTGTAGACTCGTTTTCCTCGGTGTCTCTAGAATCCGGTGGCTGTCCTGCCCATCCCCAGGTCCCTTGTGCCCTACCTGCGTTTCGGAAACACGCACCCACCAGTCCCCAGGCCGGCACACAGGGCTCCAGGCCTCAGGGTGAGGTCCAGGAGCCTAGCACCGCAGGGGCCCCCTTAACCTTGCCCCCCCCCCCACCAGCGCTTTGAGGCCTTCTTGCCACCTGCCCCTCCTGTGCCTGGAGCACCCCCCTTGTCACCTGCTGGACTCCCCACCCTTCTGGGACTCGACCTGGCTACCGCCTCTGGGGGACGCCGTCCCTGACCCGCCCCCATAGCCTTCTCCCACGGGACCCACACCTCCCCTAGAGAGCCCACACCTCGCGTGGCTGCTTGGCCTCTCCCATCCCATCTTCCAGCCCCGCAGCTCTGGGAGGACTGGAGCGGTCTGTCATGTTCACCCTGGCTCCCAGCACGGGGCCTAGCTCGTGGTGACTGCTCAGCGAATCTGGAAGGAGCAGGACAGTGGAGCTCTCGAGAGCTTGGGCTCATTCCAGTGCCACCCCAGCCCCTCCTTTTCCAGCGGCGTGGCTCAGTTTCCTTCTCGCTAAAATGGGGGCAATTGACAGATCTTTGTCATAGGCTCGTTGTGAGAACTTAAAGCACTTAGAACAGTACCCGACGTAAGTAAGCGTATGGGTCATGCATTAGGTAATATGCAATTATTGTTAATCTTATTTGTGTGGTTCGTTTACTTTTTCTCATACGGGTCTTTCCCGTCAACCAGCAGGCTTCTTCCGCGTGGGGTCCAATCTAATCTTTTCTCAATTCCCGATTCCTCAGAGCGCTGCCCAATCAATGCATGGCCCGGAGCTACCTCGTGGGTCCTGCCCCTGCAACTGAGTGCTCTGTGAAGCTTCCCTACCCTGCCCCAATCAGCATCCTGACCCCTGAGAGCATTCCCCTTTCACGCCCCTCTCTGTGAAAGCCTGACCCCACCCCACCCCCCTCACTCAAGGGCATTCCCAGAATCCAACGGGAGAGCTTCTATCTGCAATCACACGTCCCATATGAGGGTAGAGGAGCCCTCCCTCAGCCCCAGTTCAGAAATTCCAAAGTTCGGAGAGCTCTAGAGAGAGCCGTGGGCTTAGAGAGGTGAGCCCTGTCCCCTAGTCCCGGCCCTGCCGCTGGATGTCGGTGTAACTTTGGGCGGGTTGCTTTCTCTCTCCGAGCCTTACCTTCCATACCTGTGAAATGGGAATCATCCCAGACCGGCCGCCCTCATCGGGTTCTCCTGATGGTCAATTGCACAAACCGGAGAAAAGCTACCTTGTACACGGAGGCAGTGTGGAGAAATGCGAGCCACAGTTACACAGCGGCATTGGAAGTGGGAGCAGGACCAAATCTACAAGTGGCTCTGGTCAGGGCTATGCCAAGGGTGTGACCCCTGGGCGGTGGGCTGGGCAGCAAGCTCTTAGGAGGTGGGGTTGACTGGGGATAAAGTCTTAAGCCCCCAAGCTTTGTCCAGAGTCACCCAAGGACTTCTGCTCGGCCATCGTCTCCCTACTACCTGCTCACGCCTTCTCCAGAATTACCTTCAAGTGCGCCTGAGGGCCCCGCTCCCACTGAACCCTGAGGTCCAGGGGCCCTGTCATGTCTGGCTGGTGGCTCCAGTTCCCCACCCCCCTTCCTCCCCCCTGAACTCCAGCCCAGCTGGAATTCCTAACATTAGTCATGATTCTTTTAGTGCTAAGTGCCAAGAGCCTAACTCAAAGTGGCTTAAGCAGAAAATTAAAGATACTTGGCTTAGTTAACCCACAAGTCCAAGTACAGCTGGATCCATGGGCTAAAATGATACCAAGAAGACACAGTTTCTCGATCTCTTCTCTTTCTTTTTCTCTGAAATGACTCCCCCCACCGCCCCTCACACACACACCCGAACCCCTGAAACAGTCCAGCTCCATGCAGTGGTCTCAAGCAATTCTAGGTTTATTTTCTAAAAGCTAAGCAACCCCAGGAGAAAAACAGAACCTCTTTCACAATAGTGTCAGGAAAAAATCCCAGTGTTGACCTATATTGGGCTGACTGGAGCCCTTCCCTCGACCGATGACGGTGGCCAGGCGGATAAAATATGCTAGCTGACCTGGGCACTTGCCCACACCAACAACACGTGAACCAAGTGTGGGGGAGGGGAAGTCCCCCCACATAAAATCTGGATGCTGTTTCTGGAAGAAGGAGGAATGAATGCAAGGGAAGGCAGGAGCAGTAGATGTCTAAAACATTCTACCCTTTGGCTGGTAGCATATATACACGCACATACTTTTTCCATACACATAATTCTTTTTTTTTTAATGTTTATTTATTTCTGAGACAGAGGGAGACCGAGCATGAGTGGAGGAGGGGCAGAGAGAGAGGGAGACACAGAATCCGAAGCAGGCTCCAGGCTCCGAGCCATCAGCACAGAGCCCGACGCGGGGCTCGAACTCACAGACCGTGAGATCATGACCTGAGCCGAAGTCGGTCGCTCAACTGACTGAGCCACCCAGGCACCCCTCCATACATATAATTCTTATAAGCTTTTTTGTCACCATTTTTTCCCCTCTTGTTTGGAAATAATTTCAAATTCACAGAGAAGTTCGAAGAATAGCACAACGATATTTTTCCCCCCTAGAGCGTCTGAGAATAAATTTTCAACATGATGTCCCATCACCCCCGGATAGTATAAATCCTGCAAACAGTAACGTTCTCCTAAATAACCACAAGGCAACCGCTGAAATTAGAGATGCATTATTGTACTTTATTCATATTTCCCCCATTGTCTCCATCAAGTTCTTTGTAGCAAAAAGATCCAGTCCAGGACTCTTGTAAGGCAGAATGGCTCTTCAGTCTTTCCTTAGTGATTGTAAACTTTGAAGACCATTGAAGATCATTGTAAACTCTGTAAACTTTGAAGATCATGGGCCCCTTGACTTTGTAGAGCATCCAATTTGGGTTTGTCTGATGTTTCTTCGTGATTGGACTCAAGTTATGCGTCAGGGGCAGGAACATCACAGAAGCGTGATGCTGTGCTCTCACTGCCTCTTATCGGGCAACGCATGATTTCAGTTTCTCCAACGTTTAACATGTTGTCTGGCAGGTTGATCCATTGTAAAGCTATCCCTTTTCCTAGTTTAATTAATAAGTTTTGTGTGTGTGTGTGGTACTTCATAAAGTGCTATGTAAACTCCCATTCCTCATCCAACTTGGACACATTAATTTTAGTATCCACGGCTGCCTCTTGGCTGAAATATTGTTATTATGATAGCTGCCAAATAGTGACTCCCTAGTTCCACCAACTCTCTGTTGTTCTGCTCAATGGAAAAGCTTCATCTTTTCTTCATTTATTTATATCAGTATTAATATTATTATTTATTTTGATGTTCAAACCATCCAGATTCTGCCAGCGGGAGCCTCTTCAAGCTGGCATCTGTGTCTTTTTGATCCGTCCCTGTTATGGACTGAATTACGTTCCCACAAAGTTCTTGTTGAACCTTTAGCTTCCAGTGTGACTGTGTTTGGAGGTGGGGCCTTTAAGGAGATACTTAAGGTCAATGCGGTCATCAAGGTGGGACCCTAACCCAATAGGACTGGTGTCCTTATAAGAGGAGGAAGAGACACCAGGATGGCCACAGGAAAGGCCATGTGTGTGGACGCGACCAGACGGCTGACATCTGCAAGCCAGGAAAAAAAAAAGGCCCCAGGAGAAACCAAACCTACCAACACCTTGATCTTGGACTTCTAGCCTCCAGAACTGGGAGAAAATACATTTCTGTTGTTTAAGCCACCTAATCTGTGGTATTTTGTTATGGAAGCTCTAGCAAACTAAAAGTTTCTTTCAGCGATTCCCTGCTTTGTGGCACAAGATGTTCCAGGCTCATTTGTGTTTTCCCTGCCCCAGCCCTGGAGCCAAGCCATTTCTCCAAAGAGTTCTGGCTCCTTTAGTGGAAAGTGGTACTTAGAAACCAAGGTAGATGCTAAGTGCTCATTGCTGTTGGAATGTCACTGCCCCCAAGGCTTCTCAAAGGACAGAACTAGGGAATACATACAACTACATATATTCACATCTACATTTATTTCTCTGTTTATTTGTATACATTGAAAACTATAAAATGGTACAGACACCTCCAATTCTAACCCCAAACCACAGGGTTCATTCTCATTTTCTCCTTTTTCCTACATGTAATGTCCTCCAACAACAAGAAAGCTGGTTTCCATTTTCTTTAATATAAATACTTATGTGATCTATTCCCCTGTTTGTAACAAATCTTCTCCGTCTCTGCTGCCACTTCCTCCTCATGTGGATTCCATCTACTCTCTGCCTGGGCTCTGGTACCCCATTCCAGGCCACCTTCTGCATAGATGCCTTTCCTATGCCACCCAGGCTAACTCCTCACACTTGGTCAAACCCACCCCCACTCCTTGGATGTCCTCCTTACTCTTCTCGGTCTGACACCCTACGCCTGGCCACCCTATATACATGGAATCCTTCTTAAACATACTGTGGTTGTGCCTTCCCATGCCACATGTGTCCCCGTGCAGGGATGTCCTCTTTAGTCAGGTTCTAATAAACTGGATGGTTCCATGCATTGGAAAGCCACCCCTGTCTTGCTAACTTATCATTCTATCCACCCTCTCCCCAAGGTGGATGCCCTCATTGCCTTACTCTGGCTCTGATCCCTTTCTCTGGATCACTGTGGCTTCCACCACCACCACCATGGGCACCTACCTTGGTCTGGCCTACATAATGGCTTTAGGGTTGAATCGCTCAACTAGAAAGGGAAGGAGAAGGGAAAGCAAAGGAAGGAAGAGAAGGGAAGGGAAAGGAAAAGAAAGGAAAGGAAAGGAGAGGAGAGGAGAGAAGAGGAGAGGGGAGGGGAGGGGAGGGGATGGGAAGAGAGGAGAGGAAAGAGAAGGAAAGGAGAGGAGAGGAGAGGAGGGGGAGGGGAGGGGAGGAGAGGGGAGGAGAAGAAAGGAAAGGAAAGGAAAGGAAAGGAAAGGAAAGGAAAGGAAAGGAAAGGAAGGAAAGGAAAGGAAAGGAAAGGAAAGGAAAGGAAAGGAAGGAAAGGAAAAGAAAGGAAAGGAAAGGAAAGGAAAGAAAGGAAAGGAAAGATGGAAGGGGAAAGAGACAGGAAGAGGAATTTTAAACAACTGAGGTATACGTACTTTAAAGTGCACAAATCTTTGAGTGCCTGGGTGGTTCAGTCGGTTAAGTGTCCGACTTCTGCTCAAATCATGATCTCATGGTTCGTGAGTTCGAGCCCCACATCAGGCTCTGTGCTGACAGTGCAGCGCCTGCTTGGGATTCTCACTCTCTCCTCTCTCTCTGTCCCTCCCCTGTTAGCACTTTCTCTCTTTCTCTCTCAAAATAAATAAATAAAAACTTTTTTTTGAAGTGCACAAATCTTAAGAGTATACTTCATAAACTTCTACAAAGTAGAACATTACCAGAGCCTTAGAAGACTCCCTCATACACCATCCAATTATTGCCCTTCCCAAGATAACTAACTTCTATCACTATGGAATAATTTTGTTTATTTTTAAACTTTATGTGGGTCGCCTGGGTGGCTCAGTTGGTTGAGTGTCCGACTTTGGCTCAGGTCATGATCTCACGGTCTGTAAGTTCGAGCCCCGCGTCAGGCTCTGTGCTGACAGCTCAGAGCCTGGAGCCTGCTTCGGATTCTGTGTCTCCCTCTCTCTCTGCCCCTCCCCTGCTCATGCTTTGTCTTTCTCTGTCTCAAAAATAAATAAAAACATTAAAAAAATTTTTTTTTAAATAAACTTTATGTAAATGGAAACACATAGTATATTCTTTTGTTTGTGACTGACTTTATGTATTCAACACTATGTTTATGAGATGTATCCATGGTTTTGCATGTAGCAGTGAATTGTGCTTTGGCATTGCTGTATAGTATTCCATTGAATGAATATACCACTATTTATCTACCCATGCCATTACCAATGGCTATTTGGATTCTTTCTAATGTGAGTAATATGGCTAATAACAAACTCGCAATTCCCTTTTGGTGTGTATATATGTGCGTTTCTATTCGATATGTGCTTGAGAGCAGGACTGTTGAATTATAATGAATGTGTACACTCAGCTTTAGTAGTTATTGCCAGAGTTTTCGTAAAGTGGTTGGACAAATTTACACTTCTCCCAGCAATGTGAGAGTTCCAGTGGCCATATCCTTGTCAACACTTAGTATTGTCCATCTTTTAAATTTTAGTCATTCTGGTGAATATGCAGTAGTATTTCGTTGCGGTATTAACTTGCATTTCTCTGATAACTGTGGAATGTTTTTTAAAATGTATTATTAGCTATGTATATATCTTTTTTTAATGAAAATGATATTGTTTTTTTTCCTATTTGAAAAAATTGAATTGTCTGGGGCACCTGGGTAGCTCAGTCGGTTGAGCATCTGACTTTGACTCAGGTCATGATCTCAGGGTTTGAGGCTCGAATCCACATCTGGCTCTGTGCTGACAGCTCAGAGCCTGGAGCCTGCTTTGGATTCTGTGCCTCCCTCTCTCTGCCCCTCCCCTGCTCATGTTCTGTCTCTCTCCTCAAAAATAAATAAGCATTTAAAAAATTTATTAAAAAATTGAATTGTCTATCTTTTTTATCTTATTTTGTGGGATAACTTTAATATATTCTCGATACAAGACCTTTGTCAGATACATATGTTGAAAATATCTTTCATTCTGTGGCTTGCCTTTTCACTCAATCATGTCTAAATAAATAGAAGTCTTTGATTTTACAAAAATACAATATTATTTTTATGGTTAGTTGTGTGTTTTACCTAAGAATTCTTTGCCTAATTCTAAAATAATGAATTTATTTTCTTTTGGTATTCTCCCTCATTTTCTTCTAGAAGCTTACTTTTTCTTTTACTATTCACATTTAGTTTTGTTAGATGTAGTTTTAAGTTTTTCCAGAGATGTATGTGAACATGGTTTAAGAGGCAAAAAATTTACAGGGCATGTAAAGAAAAGTAGCAGTCTTGGATCCCTTCATACTTATTTCTTGCTTCCCCAAGTCACAATTTTCATTTCAATCAGCTGGGGGGTTTTTGTTTTTGTTTCTCTCTCTCTCTCTCTCTCTCTCTCTCTCTTTCTCTCTCTCTCTCTCTTTTTAGAAAAGTTGTCCTTATCTCTAAATAACAAGCTTTTGTTGCCAATTCTTGATTTTTCAGTTTTGGGCATTCTCTTTTGACTTCCCAGTGTGGAAGATGAGGGTTTAATTACTTTTAATTCCTTGCCTCTACCACACTTAATCACCCTTCCAGTCCCACCAATCTTGCAATATGGTTACATGATAATTTTGGTTAGGCCAATTTTCAGTGTTTACTTACCCTATTATGACTATGTAATTGTTATTTGTGTCTGAGCTGTATGGTGTAGTATGGTCGCTTTTGCTTTTTCTTCTGGAGTTAATAATTATCTTTTTTTGTTGTTGCTGGTGTTCATTTAGTTTTCTAAATAATAACCACCATTGCAACCTTAGTTGTCCAAGTGTCCCATTAAGATGTTCTGACACATCAGGTAGTCAGTTTTCTCTTCTTGTACCAATCTCTCCTGCAGACCATTGATCTACCCCAATCCCATGGCTCTCTAGCCCCCAAGAACAGCTCTCATATTGAAATCATCCACCTTCTTCCTTAGGGTTCCCTTTGCCTCTTTCCTATATCTGAGTCCCTCATTTTCTGAAAGCTATGTCTTCCTCTTTCTTGTCTTATTCTCCTGTTTTTAGGAGTACATTTTCCAAAAGGTTCTAGGGAAGGTGTCCAAAAGGGATATAATTCCTGAAACTTTGAACATCTGAAAATGTCTTTAATCTACCCCTGCACTTAACTGATAATTTTGTTGGGTATATAGTTCTAGGTGACAAATAGTTTTCCTTTGAATTTCAAAGGCATATTTCTAGTGTCCTTCATGTTTATATTAATGATCTATCTAGAATGGATTTTCTGTATAGTGTGAGGAAGGAATCAAAGTTTACCAGAAGGACAGTAAATTTATCCACTACCATCTATTGAAAAGATTATTCTTTCCCCATATCATAATATTGGATCATGTAAGTGTGGGTCTGTTTCTGGACACTCCATTGTATTTTATCAATCTATTTGTCTGTAAGTTTAACTTGTATTTAACTATTTAACTTGTATTTAACTGTTTTAATTTTTGCAGCTTTGTAATAAGTATTCCTAACAGCTAGTTTATGTCCTCCAACGTTGAACTTCTTTAAGACCATCTTTGTTATTCTTTGTCTTTTGCATTTCCATATATATATTTACTTATTTTGAGAAAGAGAGAATGCGATCAGGACGGGGGGAGAGAGAGAGGGAGAGAGAGAATCTTAAGCAGGCTCCATGCTGTCAGTGCAGAACCCGAGATGGGGCTCAAACTCATGAGCTGTGAGATCATGAGCTGTGCTAAAATCAAGACACTTAACCGATTAAGTCACCCAGGCTCCCCTCCATATAAATTTTAGAATCAGCTCATCAATTTCCACCAAAAAAAAACCCTTCAGAAATATTTAATTGAGTTTTTAAAAAATAATAGCTTTGAGATTTAATTCACATGCCATAAAAATCATTCATTCAAATAAGTGTATAATTTAATGGATTTTAGTATATTCAGAGTTTTGCAACCATTAACACAGCATAGTAAATTTTCAAAAATTTTCATCACCCTTCAAGAAAACCCCATGCCCATTAGCAGTCACCCCTCCATGCCCCAACCCTAGGCAATCATTAATTGTATTTTCTGTCTGTATAATTTGCTTATCCTGGACAATTTGCATAAATGGGATAATAAAATATGTGGTCTTTTATAACTTGCTTCTTTTACTTAGTGTAACATTTACAAAGTCCATCCACATTATAACCTGTGTCAGTATTTCATTATTTTTATGGCTGAATAATATTTCTCTGTAGGGAAGTATCACATTTTATTTCTCCATTAGTTGATGGTCTTTGGGTTGTTTCCATATTTTAGCTATTATGTGAATATATTGAGCTATTACTGTGAATATTCATGTGCAAGGTTTTGTGTGGACACGTTTTAATTTCTTTTGGGCATATACCTAGGGTTGGAATTGCTGGGTTACATAATGACCTTATATTTATCCCTTGGAGAAACTGACGACCTATTTTCTAAGCAGGTTGTACCAATTCTTTTCTTCTTATTTTTTTAAACTTTATTTTGAGAGACAGAGAGAGAGAGAGAGAGAGAGAGAGAGAGAGAGAATGCAAGTGGGGAAAAGGCAGAGAGATTAGGAAAGAGAGAGAGAATCCCAAGCAGGCTCCACACTGTCAGTGAAGAGCCTGATGCAAGGCTTAAATTCATGAGCCATGAGATCATGACCTGAGCCAAAGTTGGATGCTTAACTGACTGAGCCACCCAGGCACCCTGAGGTTTCACGAATTTTAAATGTCACCAGCAGTGTGTTAGGTTTTATTCGGATTGAATTGAATCTGTTGGTCAGTTGGGGGAAGAATTGTTCACTTTACAATATTAACACTTCCAATCTATAAACACAGTGTATCCCTATTTCTTTTTTTAAAAAGTCTCTTTTTCTCTCAGTAATGCTCTGTAGCTTTCTGTGTAGAATTATAAACATATTTTGTCAGAATTATTGCTAAGTATTTAGGCTTTTTAATATAAAAAATACTATTGTCAATGAAATCTTTTTTTCATTTTCTGATTGCTTATTGTCAACTTACAGAAATATAATTGTTTTTTGCACATTGATCTTGTTTCCAGTAAACTTGCTAAATTTATTCATTCTTCTATCATATCTATAGGTTTAAAAATCTCAATATACATAATCATGCTATCAACAAATGACAACAGTTTTTTTCTCCTTTTCAAATCTTACATCTTATTTTTTTTTCTTGCCTTATTGCAATGGCTAGAATTTCCCATAAAATTAAATGGAAGTGGTGATAGTGGTGGACATCCTCATTTGTTCCAGTCTCAAAAGGATAGCTTCTGGGGTGCCTGGGTGGGTCAGTTAGTTAAGTGTCTGACTTTGGCTCAGGTCATGATCTCATGGTTCATGAGTTCAAGCCCCGCATTGGACTCTGTGCCAACAGCTCAGAGCCTAGAGTCTGTTTTGGTTTCTGTGTGTCTCTCTCTGTCCCTCTTCCACTCACACTCCTGTGTCTCTCTCAAAATAAATAAATAAACATTAAAAAAAAAAGATAGCTTCCAATACCTTACCATTAAGTGTAATATTTGTTATAGCTTTTTTGTTTGATATTATCAAATTAAGAAAATTCCCTTTTATTCCTAGTTTGCTAAGAATTTTTATCATGAATAAATGTTGAATTTTTATTCAATGCTATTTTTCACATTTATTGAAATATGACTTTACTCCTTTATACTTTTAATGTGGTCAATTACATAATTGGTTTTCAAATGTGGAGGCAACCTCACATTCCTGGAATGAACTCCAGTTTGTAATGATGCATTATCATCTTTATATAACTTTGGATTTGATTGCTATTATTTTGTTTAGAATTTATGTCTATGTTTTAACAGATATTATTCTGTAATTATCCTTTTTCAAATGTCCCAGGTGGGTTTTAATATCAAGGTTATGTTCCCCTCATCCAAAAAGTTAGGAAGTATTCTTTCCCTCTCTCTCTCTCTCTCCCTTCTCTGTAAGAGTTTAAAAGAGTGTAAGACTGGCATAATTTCTTTCTTTAATGTTTGGAAAAATTCACCAGTGAAGCCATCTGGACTTAAAATTTTTGTTGTAGGAAAATGTTTAAATACCGACAAATTTTTCTAATAGATATAAGACTATTCTTTATATTGTCTACTGTAAAATTTGGCAAGTTGTGTTTTTCAATTAATTTGCCATTTCATCAAAATTTTTAAATTTATTGGCATAGAGTCATTAAAATATCCTCATAATACAGGTGCCTGGGTGGCTCAATTGGTTAAGTGTCCAACTTCAGCTCAGGTCATGATCTCACATTTTGTGAGTTCAAGCCCTTCATCAGGCCCTGTGCTGACAGCTCAGAGCTTTGGATTCTGTGTCTCCCTCTCTCTCTCTCTCTCTCTCTCTCTCTCTCTCTCTGCCCCTCTCCCACTCGTGTTGTGTGTGTGTGTGTCTCTCTCTCAAAAATATATAAACATTAAAAAAATTAAAAAATAAAATATCCTCATAACATTTTAATTGTCTGTAGGGTTTATAGTGATGACCTCTTGTTCCTGATATTGTTGATTTGTGCCCTTTCTTTCTTTCATGATCATTCTTGGTCTTTATTATTCCTCCCTTATATTTTATTAGGTTTGTTTTGCTAGGAGGTTTATTTTGATATCTTAAGTGATTTCTCAGACTTTCTTCTTTTTTAATGTATATGTATGTCCATAAATTTTCCTCTAGAACTGTTTAGCTACTTTCCAAAATTTTAATATATTTAATTATTATTTAAAATATTTTCTGATATCAAGCATATTTTTCCTTTGAGTAATAGGTCATTTATAAATGTATTTATAAGATTTGTAAGATTTTCAAGTTATCCTTTCATTACTGATTTCTAGCCCAGTTCCATGGTCGTCTAAGATCATACTCTGTATGATTCCCATTTTTTGACATTTTCCAGGACTTCCTTTGTGACGTGGTATAAAGTCAATTTTGGTAATTTTTCCAAGCACCTGAAAAGAATGTGTATTCTTAAGTTACTGACTATATTGATGTACGTATAATATACAGTTCAATCATATTGGTTTAAATTCTCCCTATACTTATCGGAATTTTTTTTCCTGCTTTTCTATCAATTGCTAAGAGAAGAAGTTTCCCTCCCTCTATTTCTAGTTTGCTAAGAGTATTCACCACAAATGGGTTGGATTTTCTCAAATATTTTTTCTGCATCTATTGATTATGTGATTTTTATTCTTTAGCTTGTTGATATTATGGATTACATTAATTGGTTTTCAAATGTTGAACCAGCCTTGTATACTTGGGATAAATCCCACTTGGTTGTGCTACGTAATTCTTTTTATATATAGTTGGATTTGATCTGCTAATATTTTGTTGAGAATTTTTGCATCTATGTACATGAGAGACGTTGATCTCTAGTTTTTTTTTTCCTTGTACTGTCTGTTTAGTTTTGCTATTAGGATAATGTTGGTCTCATTGAATGACACAGAAAATAATCTCTCTGCTTCTATCTTCTGGAAGAGATTGTAGGGAATGGATATCATTTCTTCCTTAAATTCTTTTTTTTAATGTTATTTTTTAATTTTATTTTTGAGAGAGAGAGAGAGAGACAGAGCGCTAGCAGAGGAGGTGTAGAGAGAGAGAGAGAGGGAGACACAGAATCCAAAGCAGGCTCCAGGCTCTGAGCTGTCAGCACAGAGCCCGACGGGGGGGGGGGGCTCAAACTCACGGACAGTGAGATCATGGCCTGAGCGGAAGTTGGACGCTCAACTGACTGAGCCACCCAGGCACCCCATTAAATTCTTGGTAGAATTCACTAGGGAACCCGTCTGGGCCTGGTGCTTTCTGCTTGAGAAGGTTACTAATTATCAATTCAATTTCTTTCTTTTTCTTTTTTTTTTTTTTTTAACGTTTATTTATTTTTGGGACAGAGAGAGACAGAGCATGAACGGGGGAGGGGCAGAGAGAGAGGGAGACACAGAATCGGAAGCAGGCTCCAGGCTCTGAGCCATCGGCCCAGAGCCTGACGCGGGGCTCGAACTCACGGACTGTGAGATCGTGACCTGAGCTGAAGTCGGATGCTCAACCGACTGAGCCACCCAGGCGCCCCTCAATTCAATTTCTTTAACAGATATAGGCCTATTCAAATTGTCTATTTTTCCTCGTGTGTGTTTTGGCAGATTGTCTCTTTCAAGAAATTCGTCCATTTGATCTAGGTTGTCAAATTGTGGGCATAGAGTTTTTCATCATAGTCCTTTATTATCCTTTTAATGTACACAAGATATTTCACAACGGTTTCTTTCCCCTTCTCCTTCCTGGAAGTCTGAGGGGATTTTTCTCTGATAGAAACTTTTGGAGCTATTGGAAGTAAAATTCACAGAAGTGTGAGGCTCCTCTATAACTGGGTCCCTCTGACATTTTTAACTCTTAGACTTTCCATACGAAGCCTCACAAAATTCACCAGTTAGAGCTCAGGTTTTCCTACCTTGGCCCTGGTCCCTGCAGAGATTTCTGCTCAAGTAAATTGTGATTACCATATCTGCCTGTCTTTCCAAGTCTCTCCAATACTGGGGACAGGAGCTTGCCCTGTCATAGATTTGGGAAAAGCTGTTGATTTTTTCAGTTTGTTCAGCTTTTTAGTTGTTTTGGGGATGAGGTTATGACTTCTACGTTTCTTACATGCCAGACTGGTATCATCTTTATTTTTTAAAGATATTTTCACTTGTTTGCCAGTTATTTTACAGTGCTTCAAATATGTCATTTCAGGGGCTCCTGGGTGGCTCAGTCGGTTAAGCGGCCGACTTCGGCTCAGGTCACTATCTCGCAGTCCGTGAGTTCGAGCCCCGCGTCGGGCTCTGTGCTGACAGCTCAGAGCCTGGAGCCTGTTTCAGATTCTGTGTCTCCCTCTCTCTGACCCTCCCCCGTTCATGCTCTGTCTCTCTCTGTCTCAAAAATCAATAAAAACGTTAAAAAAAAATTCAAATATGTCATTTCATTGTTTTCTCATCCCCATCATTTCCATGGAAATATTAGATGTCAGTCTTATGTCTTAAAGACAGTATACAGTTGGGGTTTGATTTTTAAAAACCCAGTCAGATCATCTGTGTCTTAGAGTATTTAGATCATTTACGTTCATGCAATGAGCAGTATGGTTGGGTCTACATCTGGTTACTTGTTTTCTATGAGTCTCATGTATTCTTTATCTCTCTTTTCTTCTTTTCCTGCCTTCTTTGTAATTAATTGATTATGTTTAAATATTCCTTTGATATTCACTAATGTCTTAATATCTATATTGTTTTTAAATACCTTTAGCAGTTGTTTTAGGGCAGAGATCAGCCTATGGCCCATGGCCTGTTTTTTATGGCCCATGAAATAAGAATGGGTTTTGGGCGGTTTTTTAGTTTATTTATTTTGAGAAAGAGAGAGCATGAGCAGGGAACGGAAAGAAAGAGAGGGAGGGAGTGAAACCTAAGGAGGCTCCGTACTGTCAGTGCAAAACCCAACGCGAGGCTTGCACTCAACAGACCGCGAGATCACGACCAGAGCCGAAATCAAGACGCTTAACCGACTGAGCCAACCGAGCGCCTCAAGAATTCTTTTTCATAACACGTTATTTTGTAGAACAGTTTTAGATTTAAAGAAAATTATGAAGAAAGCATGGAGTTTCCATATACCCTGTGCTCAGTCTTCTCTATTATTAGCATCTTCCATTATAGTATGGTCCATTTGCTACAATTAATCAACCAATATGGATACATCATTATTAACTAAGGTCCATACTTAATTCAGACTTTCTTAGTTTTAAGAAATTGTGATAAAATACAAATAACAAAAATTTACCATCTTAACCATTTTAAGTGTTCAGTAGTGTTAAGTATATTCATATCACTGTGCAACCGATCTCCAGAAGTCTTCTCATCTGGCAAAAGTGAAACTCTATACCCATTCAACAACATCTCCCCATTTTTCCCTCACCCATCCTCTGGCAACCACCATTTTACTTTCTATTTTTGTGAATTTCACTACTCTAAATACCTCATATATTGTGGAATCATATAATATCTATCTTTTCATGGCTGGTTTATTTCGCTCAGCATGATGTCCTCAAGGTTCATCCATATTGTAGCATGTCAGAATTTCCTTCTTTTTTATGCTTGAATAATATTCCATTGTTTGTATATTACCACATTTTGTTTATCCATCCATCCATCCATCCATCCATCGGTGAGTACTGGGGAGATTTCCTTAGTTTTTACCTAATGTCCTTTTGTCATTCCAGGATCCCATCCAAATGTAATCACATTACATTTAATCATCGTGTTTTCTCAGGCTCCTCTGGGCTGTGACAGTTTCTCAGACTTTCCTTTTTCTCTTTTCTTTTTTCTCTCTTTTCTTCTTCACTTATTCTGTTTGTTTGGAGTGTTTTGTTTTGTTTTGTTTTGTTTTGTTGT
Organism: Panthera onca; assembly: GCF_046562875.1. Classification (NCBI taxonomy): domain Eukaryota; kingdom Metazoa; phylum Chordata; class Mammalia; order Carnivora; family Felidae; genus Panthera; species Panthera onca. The sequence goes on along the minus strand of NC_138352.1, from coordinate 52,222,203 downwards.
TGACCTTGACAATGTTAAGAGTGGCACTATGTCGACCTTGACAATAATGTTGACCTTGACAATGAAGAGTGCGCTAGCCAGATATTTTGTGTAACGTCCCTCTATTTGGATTTATCTGATGTTTTTCTCATGCCCTGATGGGGATTATGGGTTTTTTTTGAAAGAAGACGGCACAGATCAAATGTTATTTTTTTTTATTTTTATTTTTTTCAAATGTTATTTTAATCGCATCACATCAAGAGTACATACTATCAACATGACTTATCACTGTTTAAACAGATCTTGATTACCTGGCTGATGCAGTGTTTATCAGGTTTCTCTAATGTCACCCTTTCATCCTTTTCCATACTGTACTATTTGGAAGAAAGTCGCCATGCCCAGCCGGCACATAAGGAGTGGGGAGCTAGGCTGACCTTGAGAACAGAGTATCTACATAAATTATCTAGGATTCTTCTGCCTGGGAGATTTGTTAAGAATAGTTTTGGGGCGCCTGGGGGGCTCAGTTGGTTGAGCGTCCGATTTTGGCTCAGGTCATGATCTCACGGTTCCTGGGTTCAGGCCCTGTGTCGGGCTCTGTGCTAACAGTCCAGAGCCTGCTTCAGATTCTGTGTCTCCCTCTCTCTCTGCCCCTAACCGCTTCCCGCCCCCACCTTTCCTCCCCACCTCGCCCCCGGCTCACACTGTCTCTCTCTCTCAAGAATAAACATTAAAAAAATTTTTATAATGAAAAATAAAAAAATAAAAAAAGAACAGTTTTTACATTTTTCAAAGGCTGAAGAAGTCAAAAGAATAATAACATTTTATGATATATGAAAACGGTTTGAAATTCAGATTTCAGAGTCCACAAATAAAGTTTTGTTGGAACACAGCTATGCTCACTCATTTACACATTGTCTGTGGCTGCTCTTATATGACAACAGTAGAGTTGATTAGTTGCGACAGAGGCTGTATGACCTTTGACATCTAAGATAGTCACTATTTGGCCCTTTACGTGAAAATTTTGCCACCATGAGAGACAGAGAGTGAATCCCCAGCAGGCAGTGCTCAGCTCAGAGCCTCCTTTGGGGCTCAGTCCCACGAACTGTGAGATCATGACCTGAGCCGAATTCAAGAGGTAGATGCTTAACCGAGTGAGACGTCCAGGCGCCCCACATTTTATTCTTTTTGATTTAAGTAGTCAATTACCTATTAAACAAATTTTTAATGGAGAAGAATATTTTTTACATTTAACCCCATATTTTCCATTTGAGGTTCTATTCATTCCTCTGTGTAGATCCCAATTTCCATCCGGCATCACGTCCCTTCTGCTTAAAAAAACGTTAACATTTGTTATAGTGCAGGTTGACTAACGATAAATCCCTTTATTTTTGTGAGTGTGGAAAAAAATCTTCTTTCGCTTTAATTTTTAATCTATTTTCACTAAGCTGGGGAGCCTGGGTGGCTCAGTCAGGTTAAGTGTCTAATTCTTGATTTCCGCTCAGGTCATGCTCTCACAGTTCCTGAGTTCGAGCCCTGCGTCGGGCTTTGCGCTGACAGCGCGGAGCCTGTTTGGGATTCTCTGTCTCCCTCTCTCTCTGGCCCTCCTGTGCTCTCTCTCTCTCTCTCTCTCAAAAACTAAATAAATAAAACTTTAAGGAAAAGAGATATTTTCACTAAGCTTACAGATCTAGGTTGATAGTACCTCATTTACTCACAACTTAAAAAAGTGTGTTCTATTTTCTTCCGGCTGTATAGTCTCTGACAGTAAGGCTGTGATCATTTTATCTTTGTAACAAAATGTCCCTTTCCCCCCTCTAGCTTCCTTTAAGATCTTCTCATTGTCACAGGCTTTCAGCAATTTGATTATAATGAACCTCGCTTTCATTTTGTGGTGAGTGTTGAGATTCTTGGATCTTTGGTTTCCTAGTTTTGGTCAAATTTGGGAAATGTTGAGTCCCTATTTTTCTGATCTCCCTCTCTTCCTGGACTTAACACTACAAGGGTGTTAGGGTACTTGATATCTTGTCATAGGTCGCTGGTTCTCTTATGTTTTCGGTGTGCTTCTTTTCAGAAACGTTCTGCTGATACGTCCTCAGATAGCTTCCAGTCCACTGATGGCCTCTTCTGCAATGTCTAAAATGCTGCTAATCCTATCTATTCAAGTCACATTTAGATTTTGCATATTTTTCATCTCTTCAGTGTGTCAGTCATAGGGCTGTTTCTTTGAAGCGATGCGCTTCTTAAGATTTGTCTCTGTTTTTAATTTTTAGCGGTTTAACTACAATGTGCCTAAGTATGGTTTTCTTGTAATTACCCTATTTATCTTGATTCTTATGTCAAGTATAGAAAACTTGGGGCTAGTAATATTGTTTCTGCCCCATTATCTCTCCTCTTCTCCTTTTTTGGCCTCCAGAAACAGATGTTAGACCTTTTATTGTGTTGCATGTAACCGTAGCGCCATTTTCTGTGTTCTCCATCTTTTTTCTTTCTTTTCCTGTCTGTGTTTCAATCTAGGTATTTCCTACTGAATTCTTTTCCGGTTCCCTAATTCTCACTTCTGCTCCGTCTGTCCTGCCTTTAGATCTGCGTAATAAATTCTTCATTTTAGTTATTGTATTTTTCCCATCCTAGGATTCCATTTGATCCGTTATTGTTCATTAAGCCCCCTTCTTTTATGAAACTCTACAGCTTTTCATCTGTTTTGTTATACGGTATGATCTTAGTTATTTTCAAACTGTGTCTTCATGGAAACAGCCAAGTTTGAGCATCAGAAGACCTTCCAGTCTACCTAATGCATGACCACTGTAGTTTTGAGAAGCGAATGTATAAAGTAATTTAAAACAATGAGGCTTATGTCTGTGGTGTGTGTGTGTGTGTGTGTGTGTGTGTGTGTTTATTAAGGTGACAGTGGATAACTGAGTACTTGCTGATGGATGAATGACATTGGGTGGGTGCTGATGGATGAATGACAATGAAGATGTGTGTATATAAAGGCTAATCAATTCTGAACAATGATGAAAAGATTTTACAGTTGGGGCACCTGTCTGTTCAGTTGGCAGAACATGTGACTCTTGATCTTGGGGTTGTGAGTTCGAGCGCCGGGTGCAGCAATTACTTAAAATTAAAATCTTGGGGAAAAAAAGAAGAAAAGGTTTTACAACTGACCTTTCTAACTACGAAGGTTTCTACATTTGATCTGAGTTTAAAACCGGAAAGAAAAAAAACCCAGATAACTCCAATATCTGGATCTCCTGGGAGATTGTATTTTATGTGATCTGTTTCTCTCTTAGGTTTTAGGCATTAGTTCAGTTTCTTCGCATACATGATAATTAATTTTATTTAATGTGAAGCAATCTCAAATTTTTAGCATGGTCCCAAATATAGTACAAAAACCCATTTTCCTGACTCAGCTGAGGTGTTGCCACCATCGCCCAAACGCTTCAACTCATGATTCCCATGAACAAAGACATCCTCCTGGATGACCACAATGCCATCATCAAAATCAGGAAATTACCATTGGAACATTACTCCCATCTAACCCACACCCTCCATTCACTTTTCACCAGTGATTCCAATAATGCCCTTGCAGCAAAACCATCCAGTACAGGATCACATGTTACACTTGGCTGTCAGATATCTCTAGTCTCCTTCAATATGGAACAGTGTTTCAGCCTTTTCTTAACTTTGAGGACACTCTTGTAGATTATAGGCCAGTTATTTTGTAGACGTTCCCTTAAGTTGGACTTGTCCAATGTTTCCTCATGACTAGATTCGGTTTGTGCGCTTTATGTAGCGATATCACAGAAGCGATGCTCTGTGTCTCTCTCATTGCCTCCTATCGGGTAGTGCACGATTGTAAGTTGTCCTATTACTGCGATGTTTATTTTGACCTCTTGATTAAGTTGGTGTCTGCCGGCCTTCTCCACTGTAAAGTTACCCTTCTCCCTTTGCAATTGATAAATATTTTGTAGGAAAGCACTTTGAGATTATGTCAATATCCCATTCCACAACAAACTTTCCGTATTTGCATTCAGTGTATCGGTATGGAGTCATGGATTCCCATTTTACTCGGTAAGTTATAATGTATTAATATCATTATTTATTTGGATGTTCCAAATAACCAGATGCTGCCAATGGAAGTCCCTTCCAGCTGGCTTCTGTATTCCTTTGACATGTCTCCATCATTCTTTGGATGCTTATTTTTAGAACAGCTTTATTGAGTGTAATTCACATACCATACAATTCACCCATTTAAAGTGTACAATTCAGTGGTTTTTGGTACATTCACAGATGTGTGCGACCATTGCCGCAGTCAATTTTAGAACAGTTTCATTGTCTCAAAAATAAACCTTGTAATCTTTAGCTATCATCCTCGTATCCTCCTGTCCCCACTTTAGCCCTAGGCAACCACTAATCTACTTTCCGTCTCTATACGTCTCCCTAATCTGGAACTTCATGTGAATGGGATCATATAACAGGTGGTGTTTGCTGGCTTTTTTTCACTCAGCATAATGTTTTCAAGGCTCATCCAAGCGGTAGCATATAGAATTTCGGTAAAACGTTGGATTGTGAGTAACTTGTTTGGCCGGTGCTCCGCAAGGCGAGCAAACCTTTCTAATACATTTCAACTTGATAAACGAGCGACGTCTCGCAATACGAGTAGCACGTGACACCAAATGTCACAACTGAGCCAGTGGTTCTACTCTCTCTCTCTCTCTCTCTCTGTCTGTGGGATTGTGGGTGATCGTCTCCCATGCTCAGATGCTCAGGTCTCAGGCCCAGGTGACCACCGACAAGCTGATGGATCTGCACCGTGAGCAAAAAGCTCAAGAGGTTACAGAGGACTGCAGAGGAGGAGGGGAAAGGTGGAGGAATCCCTCACTTCAAATGAGATTAGGGAGATGTGTAAAATGTGGGCAACAGTGCAAAATTTTGTAGAAGATCACCACCCGAATAAGGCTGTAACAGTGCGAGCGATGAATCTGTTTAACGACAACGCAACGTCACATTTCTGTGAAATCCTCAAAAGGGGGCAAAAGCAAGTGTCATTGGATAGGTTCCTTGTTAAATTTCAGGAAAAGAGAAAGATTCCATGGAGCCCACAGATAGCAGTGATTCCGTGAGTGATAGTGAACGTCATCCTCCACAATAACCTTCCTCTCCCTTGTCTCCCTCGCACCAGCCACGAAGGTTTTCAAAGGTAAGTGTGGGTGAATTTGTTTCTTTTTCTTTATATTTTGTATTTTCTTTTTTTTTTCAATATATGAAATTTATTGTCAAATTGGTTTCCATACAACACCCAGTGCTCATCCCAAAAGGTGCCCTCCTCAGTACCCATCACCCACCCTCCCCTCCCTCCCACCCCCCATCAACCCTAAGTTTGTTCTCAGTTTTTAAGAGTTTCTTATGCTTTGGCTCTCTCCCACTCTAACCTCTTTTTTTTTTTCCTTCCCCTCCCCCATGGGTTTCTGTTAAGTTTCTCAGGATCCACATAAGAGTGAAAACATATGGTATCTGTCTTCCTCTGTATGGCTTATTTCTATATTTTGTATTTTCATCATTATTTTGTATTACATTACAGTATTGTAATCATTTTTTATATGAATATTTTTGGGTTGTGGAACGAATCATCTGAGTTTCCATTATTTCTTATTGGGAAATTTGCTTTGATATACAAGTGCTTTGGATTACAAGCATGTTTCCGGAACAAACTATGCTCACAAACCAAGGTTTTAGTGTACTTCGTCCCTCTTTATGGCTGAATAATATTCCATTTTATGGATATACCACATTTTGTTTGTTTTCATCAGTTCATGGGCATTTGAGTTGTTTCCACCTTTTGACTATTATGAACGGTGTCGTTATAAACATTCCGGCACAAGTCTTTGTGTGGATATGTGTTTTTATTTCTCTTGGGTATGCTTAGAAATAGAATTGCTGGGGGGCACCTGGGTGGCTCAGTCAGTTGACCGACTTCAGCTCAGGTCATGATCTCACGGTTTGTGAGTTCGAGCCCTGCGTCGGGCTCTGTGCCGACAGCTCAGAGCCTGGAGCCTGCTTCGGATTCTCTGTCTCCCTCTCTCTCTGCCCCTCCCCCACTCATGCTCTGTCTCTCTGTGTCTCAGAAATAAATACACATTAAAAAAATTTTAAAAAAGAAATAGGATTGCTGGATCATATGGTAACTCTATTTAATCATTTCTGAGTATTTTCTGCACAAGATAAGTCAGGCTTGTCTTGTACTTTCCCTGCCCCAGCCCTGTAATCAGCCATTTCTCCAAGAAGTCCTGGTTTCTTCTGGCAGACAGTGGTATTTAGAAATCAAGACTTCAGCATAGCATAAGGTTTAGAGTTATCAAATCACTGTGTTGTAAGCCTGAAGCTAATGTTCACATTGTGTGTCAACTACACTTCAATTTAAAAAAAAAGAAGAAAGAAAGAAAGAAAGAAAGAAAGAAAGAAAGAAAGAAAGAAAGAAAGAAAAGGGGCACCTGGGTGGCTCAGTCTGTTAAGCATCCGATTCTTGATAGAGGCTCAGGTCATGATCTCACGGTTCGATTCATGAGATCAAGCCCTGGGTCAGGCTCAGTGCTGACAGTGTGGAGCCTGCTTGGGATTCTCTCCCTCCCTCTCCCTCTGCTTCTCCCTCACTTGCTCTCTCTCTCTCTCTCTCTCAAATAAACATTAAAAAAAAAAAAGAAATCAAGACTTGGTGCTAGCTATGCTCGTTATCATTAAGATGTCACTGCTCCCCAAGCCCTCGCAGTAGATGAAGCTAGGAAATATACGCACGTATGTACATAAATGTGCAGACATCGACACATACGCACAACATAAACACATATACACATTTGCATCAACAATTATTTTTATATCTACTTACTTTGAAAATCACGAGATCTCACCAATACCTCCAATTGCAGTCTAACACCGTAGGGTTCATTCCAGTTTTCTTCCCTTCCATATTTGCAACACCCTTTGCCAACATGGAGAAACCTGCTTCATTCCCTCCACATATGTATTTACCGGATCGCTCCCACTGTGGGTAACCATGGCCCATTGCCACTGCTTGCCATGCAGACCCCTCCTCGGCCCTCCTGGGCTCCCACACCTGCCTCAGGCCACCCCCACCGCCCCTTCTCCCATCTGGACATGTTTTTCACCTCCACAGGCTCTGACATCCAAGGCTTTGGATGCCCTGCCCCTCTCCAGCCCACCCCTGCAGATGCCCTTCTCATCCCCTGCGGACTCCACTTCCCAGTGCTTGGCCACTACCTTGGTCCAGTGCCCCCTTCACGGCCTCAAGGTCCAACCAATCTCCCTCACTGAGCTGGCTCCATGTGGATATCTTCCTTATCTCGTATGGGCTTTGACATCCCACAGCAGTGCCTTTTTCCTTGGATGCCCTCCTTTGTCTGCTTGAGCTCTGACATTCAGGAGAGGCCATCTGCTTACATGACTGAGCTTTGACTGTCTCCTCTCTCTCTCTTTCTCTCTCTCTCTCTGCACTCCCACCCCCAACACCCACCTGTTCTGCTCTGGCTGTCCCCCCAAGCAGGAAAGCCCTCCTTACTTCACTTGAGCTCTGAAACCATTGCCGGACACACACCCCCCCCACCCCCCACCAAGGGACATTCACCTTGGTCCACTTACCTAAAGGCTTCTGGACTGAACTGTGCTTAAAGGGAAGGGAATAGAAGGGAAGAGGAAAAGAAAGAGAGGGGCGAGGAGGAGGAGGAGGAGGAGGAGGAGGAGGAAGACAGCTGCCTGGCAAAATTTTTTTTTTTTTAATTGAAAGGTGGACGTTGTGTGTGACAGGTGGTGGAGGGTCTGGTTGATGGCCTCTTCTCCCACAGAGAACTTCACTTCCTTCTCCAGACAGAGTCCCTTCCAGGGTCCCAACGGTAAGCCAGATCAGAGCAGGCTGAAGAGTGAGCCCAATGGCAGCGAAGACAGCCTTTGTAAGAAGTGTGCCCGGAAGGGAAGAGAGCGCCAGGAAGGTGATGTGGGGGCTCGGGAGTGCAGGGTGGTGAGACACACCAGCACGCATATGTGGGCATATGTGGGCATATGTGGGCGGATGGGAAGGAGGCTCCACCATGGGATGTGTGGGCAGCCAGCCCCGGGAGAACCGGGGTGGGGAGCTGGGGCAGGAGTGCAGGGCCCCGAGCCCGGGGAGGCGGGCTTTGGCCAGGATGGGGTACCAACCGCCTCATAGGGTGAGGGGAGGAAACGCTAGCTCGGGCCTGCCAGGTGTATGGGACTTTGGCTGGGTCTCCGCCTGCATCTGTGTGCGTCTCCATGCAGCTCTTTCCCGGACTGGCTGAGGTGAGCTCACCGCAGAGAAGGGTAGCCCAGGGTGGGGGGGGGAAGGAGGGAGAGGGAACCGGATGCAGTGGGGAGGGGGGGATATCGACCTAGCGTGGGGGGGTCAGTGAGGGCGGGGGAGTGTGGCGGCAGGGGGGAGCTCCAGGAGGGGAAGGACCTGGGGGGGGGCGTTATTAATTGGAAGGGGACTTGGAGGTCCCATCTCTTTGTCTAGACAGGGAGCACCTGAGAACAGTGACTGTCCCTTCCCCTCTGATAATGGTCCCAGCGCAGAGCCTCCCTGTAGGAAGTGAAGAGGCAGCCTCTTTTCTCATTTTTTTTCCAGGGCGGGGGGAGGGGAGCAGTGTGAGCCCCAGATTTGCTGCTTCATGGCGGGTGTGGGGAAGTGAGGGTCCCTCCCCTCTGCCTCCCTCCCCTCCCCAGTTAGGCCTTTTGCCCCCCCAGGGATACTGGAGCAGACCAGTGTTCTGGGTAGGGGGTGAGAGAGGGGGTAGGGAAGGGGCTGGGGGCTTTCTCTCCCTCTCCCTCCATCCACCACGGGTCAGGCAGGGGTGGGGCGGGGGTGGGGGGGACCAGCAGCCCCAGGCTGGATTTGTTTCTCATTTTGCTCTTGGCTCTTCTGGTGGAAAAATCGAAGCTCTCCCTTTGGTACAGCTGAGGCCGAGAGGAGAAAGGCGAGCGTGGCTGGGAGGCTGTCCTGGCGGGGAAGTTGAGGGGCAGGCGGGGCCTGGCTGGGAGAGACTGTCCCCCCTTCTCAGCCCCCTCTGCTTCTACGTGGCTCTCCAGGCCCAGGCGTCAGTCCTGCAAGGCTGAGGTGGAGGGGGCAGGGCCTGGGAGGAGGCCAGCACTGGCTTGGGTTCAGCCTCAGGCCCATAGCACCCTCTCCCCGGCTTGTCTCCAAAGCCACCCTCCAAAGGGTGACTTCAAGTCCCCTTGGTGTCCTAGAAGGAACCACTGGGAAGCTGCAGCAAAAGGGAGCTGAGTCAGGCTAGAACAGGGCTTTTTCCTAAAGGGGAGGCAAGCTGTGTGCTCAGAGTGTTCCCCAGACAACCACCGGGCCCTTCCTGAACACTTGAGGACACGGGAAGCCTCTCTGTGCATTATCCAGGTCACGTTCACAGACACCCTAAGCAGCAACAGCCATCCCCATTTTACAGGGGGAGGAAACTGAGGCTCTGAGAGGCCAAGGTTTGCAGAGCCTCTCAGTGGCAGAGTCAGGATTTGAACCCACTTGTGCCTGGCGCATTGGATGGTGTTCTTTCCTGGAAACACTGGCAAGCCTTCCTCCCCCGGGGCCCGGAGCCCCCTGAACGGCTCTTGGTGAGCTGCCCCATCAGGGAAAGAACCTTCAGGAATCTGAGAGGTGCTTGGAGCCATGCCCTTGCCTCAGCCCTGCCCCGCAGTCTCTCCCACTGTCCCCAGCACCTTCTTTGGCAGAGAGGACCCTGGGGAGATCTCCCACCCACCCCCACTCCATTTTTCCAGCCACTCCAGTCCCTCACCCAGGCCCCCTTTCCAGCCTGATGGAAAGAGGAGCCCAGAGAGGAGCCCAACCACTTTCCCTCTGGAATCTGCTGCCTCGGCTTTCGGATGGAGAAACCATCTGGAGTGTATTACGGGCGGTGGAGAAAGCCGAGAGCAGGAAAATGTGAGTTGGCCCCCGAGACTCCCGTCTGCAGGAAGAAGGGGCTCAGTGCTCTTCAGAGGATGGGCCAGCAGCTGCCCCCACTTCCCCAGTCCCCGGGGGGGCAGATAAGAGATGTGCCCCGGGGAGAGGGTGGCCTGGGGAGGACCGTGCCCAGGCCTCTGGACACCTCTGTGGAGCCCTGCTTGAACCTGCTTCTCTTACCTACCCTCCCATTTCACAGATGAAACGGAGGTCCAGAGAGGGATAGTAACTTCCCCCAGGATCACACAGCAAGTCAGGAGGAAGCAGATCAGAGGGGTGAGGGCCCTCTAGGCTCTTCCTGGGGGGGGTGGGGGGGGCAGGAGCCCCTCCCCTGCACAGCCCCAGCTCCAGACGTGGCAGGGCCAGCAGGAGTGAGGTTTCTCTGCTCCCTCCCAAGTGCCGTGCTGGCGGCTCCCGAAATAAAAATCAAATGTGGGCTTGGCAGAGCGAGCGGGGTGGGAGAGCAGCCGGCAGCGAGTGGCGGCAACGCTGGGTTTCATTCTTTCCATTGTAACTTCACCTCCTAACCTCTGGCATTTTAATTATTCTCCTACCCGCTTGCTGCTGCTGCTGCTGCTGGGGCCAGAGGGTGAGCTCACCCTTTCCTCCGGCCAGGGAGGGGGCGGCCGCTGCCCGGACCCCCAGCCTCCAGCCTGCTCCCGGGAAGCTGGGGGGCGGTGGGAGGGGGCGGCGCCGGGCAGGGGCCACAGGCCTAGAGGCTTCCTTCTGCCTCTGCCGTCCCCGACGGCGGGGTGGGGGGTGCCCAGAAAGGGCCAGGCTCCCAGACATCCAGCCTGGCACCTAAGGTTCCATGTGTGAATCATTAGGTCCTCACATCCACTGCTCCATTTAACGGTGGCCACCGTCTTCGGCCAACGCGTTACAGGCCCACCGCCCACTTTGTGTGCCGCAGCCATGCTCAGTGTGTGCAGAGCGGGGCCTAGGACCCGGGGCCCCGGGGCTCCCGGTCTGTGCTCTTGCCAGACCCGGGAAGAGGGCAAGAACAGCTCAGGCCTGATCATTTGCCTCATCGCCCCAGAGTGTGCATCCCCCCCCTCCCCTGATGGTAAGTGATTTAAAGCATTTTTTCATATTAAAACATGCAAGGGCATAGTAGGGGGTAGGAAGCAAAGTGGCCTGTGAACGTTTTTTACAAGTTCCCAGGAGAGATCGCCACTTGGGGCTGCCCCCGGATGCCAGGGAACAGCATCCTCCCCCACCCCCCCGGGCCTGGCCGTGAAGTGGGATGACACATTGGGCTTATCTGTGTGTGGCTCGTTTAGTTGGGGCCCCTGGCTGCTGCTGAAGATGCTGGTGGGTGACGGTGGGCAGCCTGGGCCCATCCCAGGCTGCAGAGGCCCGGAGCTGGAGCCCTTTGCTGATTCTTGTGCCTCCCGGGGAGGTCGGTTTCCACGGGACACGTAGCACAGGCCCAGGGAAGCCTCCACTTGGAGCCCCAGGGCCCACCGAGGCCTCCTGCTTGGCCACCAGCTCCCGGAACCTTCCCCACCCCACCACCTCCCTGCCTAGCCCTGGGAGGAAGCCCTCTGTCTTCCTCTTCCTTGCCCTGTCAGTCTCCCCTGAATGCATGTTCCATCAACGAGCAGCTCCTGGGCACCTACCCTGCCTGTGCCGCGCCTCGTCATGGGCAGTTAGGGTCTCTGCCCCAGTAGAGTTTCCAGAAGCAAGGAGCAAAGTGCAGTGCCCTCGGTGCAAACGTGAGCGTCGTGGTGGGGGCGCGCAAGGCTGCGGCAGCCCTGGGAAGGAAATTCCTGACCCAAGCTTGCTGAGCGGAGCATCAGGAAACGCGTCCCAGATTGAGTGCTAACTGGGGGGAGCCCCCGGGAAGAGCGTGGCTGGCCTCGGGAGCATCCCTGCGAAGGCCCAGTGATGAGAGAGAACCCAGTACGGAAGCTGCAGGTGTAGCAGAAGCTGCAGGTGTAGAGGCTGACAGGGGGCGGTGGGGGGGAGGGGTGGGGGAGGGGGAGATGCAGGGGCACCTACGGTGGGGGGTGGGCAGGTAGGATGACGCCATCAAATGGGTGCTTTGGGAAGATTTCTGGGTGACATGTGGAGGACTGGCTGGAGAGCCGTCAGAATGGAGGTGGGGAGGCCGCTCAGGAGGCTGCCACAGAGGTCCTGGTGGGAGGTGACAGTGGCCAGACCCAGGCCAGTGGCAGCAGGGTGGCAAGGGGTAGGTAGCCAGACTGGGCTTCAGGAGGCAGAAGTCACAGGACTTGGTGACAGATTGGCAGAGGGATAAGGGCTGGCGCCTGGGTTTCTGGTTTGACCATCTCGCCAGGGGCTTTATTGCCGAACGTGGTGACTTTGATACACCTGTGCAGCATCCGAGTGGATGGTTCCGGGTGGGCTGGATGCATGAAGGGTCCCTGGAGACAGTGCAGAGAGAAGAGACCAGGCCCACACCCGAGGGAAGACAGAGGAGACAGAGCCCGCTAAGGAGCTGGAGAAGGAGTAGGACAAAGAGGCAGGCGGGAAACTGGGACAGGAAGGGGCCGCCAAAGCCTCCGAAGGAGGAGGCTTTCTAGAAGGCCAATGGCCAGAGGTGAAGCTGGCTGAGGCCCGAGAAGGGACATACGGTCTAGGGACCAAGAAGCCTTTGCCTTTTCCCTGACCCCAGCCTCCCCCAACTCTCTGTTCCACAGCACCCCCATCCTAAACCCCACCACCCTCACCCTTCAATGCCCCTCCCTCTTCCCCATGTGCCCTCTTTCCCCTCACTCTTCCTCTCTGACCCGAGGCTCAACATCTTTCTCAGAGAAACTCCACGCCACCCTTACCCCACTTGGGGCCTGGCTGCCCTCCCTGGCTCCCGAAATCACCCGCCACCCCCACCATCACCACCAACAACATACACCATCACATTCACTTCTCACCAGAGAGTCACCCCGATCCAGAAGCTGGGGCAGAGAGGAGCACACATCCCAATCTGACCTCCTGGGTAGCTCATAGCCTCCTCGATTGAGCCCTAGGGTCAGGCTCCAGGCCAGCTCCAGGCCAGCCTGGCGCTCAGGGGCCTACAGCCTAAAGGAGAGAGAAGCAAGGGCCTGACAGGCCCGTGCCGATTGAGAGGAGAGGCCCAGAGAACAAGCTGTGGCTGTCTGGACCCAGCAGAGGGGCCCTCGTGGACTTCATGGAAAAGGTGACTCTGCCTGGGACCTTGAAGAACTAGCAGGATTTGGTCGAATGGCCATGGAGCAGAAGGAGCCACAGGAGGAGGGAAGGGTGAGAAAGGGTGTGCAGGTGGAAAGGGGTCCACATGTGCACAGCAGCCCGTAGCTCAGGGTGGCTGGTGGCCCCAAAGCGGGGAGGGGGGGCAGGAGGCTTCAAGGTGAAGAGGCCAGATCACAGGGGCCTGGAGTGCCAAGGGAGAAGCCGTCAGACTTTGCTGCCTCTTGACCCGGGGCTTACCGATCTGGTGCTGTTTCCCTACTCATTCATTCATTCATTCATTCACTCGTTCAGGAAATATCTGAGATCCTACTCCATGCTAGGCAAGTGCTGAAGATACTGTGAGGGACAGAACAAAGTCCCTGACATCCCAGAGTTTAAATAAATTCCAGGAAGAGACACAGACTATAATGCCATAAACAAATTAAGACTAAAAATTAAGATCATGATAGGGGTTGTGAGGAACATAATGACTGGCCAGTCTTTGAGGGTAGAGACTGTGACCGAGGGCTCCCTGTGGGCAGAGCCCGCGTCTCCTCCATCGGACTGGGAGCCCTGCGCCTCTGGGGAAGGACAGAGAACGGAGCATCCGGGAACAAAAGCTGAGATTCTCAGTTCCCAGGAATGGCTGCTTCCCCAGCCCAAGGACCCTGCAGCAGGGCCCTCTGTGGCAGTGCCCACATGCTGACCATACCCCCACACCCCAGCCATCACAGTCCCTCTTCTTGGTGCCTGGTGGCATAAGGAGGGCTGAGACCCATGAGCCGGAGCCCAGGCTATAGGAAGCAGGTGCAGCGGGTCCGGGAAGGTCTCTGCAGACGGACTCGGGATCCGAGGGTGGCGGCAATCTTGGAAAGGAACCCCCCTTCCCAGCCAGGCCTGAGGGGGAGGGCTTCCCTCCCCCCTCCCCTCAAACTCCCACCCCATTAAACCCTTAAATTAACCTCAGCCCCACCCGAGCTGGAGAGAGTGCCCCAAAATAAATCTTAAATTACATGCTGCCTGGGGGCAACCACAGCTCTCCTTCCTCCCTCTCCAGCAAGCAGGCCCGCCCCACACAATGCTGGGGGGGGCCTCCCCCCCAAATGGCTATTTATACAGCTCCCCTTTTTGCTGTCTGGCCTGGTTGCCTTTGGGTGGGTGAGGCCCAAGCAGGCTACACGGCTCTCCCGGGAGGGTGAAGTGGGTGGGGGAGGCTGTGAGACCCTCCAGGGTCTGACCGGGCATGGGGACATCATTTATGGGCCCCATCAGGATACTCTGGGGCGCGACTAACAGTTACACCCAGGCAGTGGCATATAGCTGGATCGTGGGCACAGCGGGCATCTGGTCACCTAGCAAAGGGGCCCAGACTGCAGCCTCCCAGAGCACGGCTTTCTCACGAATGAGAGAGAGAGAGAGAGGTGTCCTTGCTCCCTAGCTGCCCACTGAGCAGTTCTGAGGATGGGCACCCCTTCCTCCCCCACCCGGCAAGGACAAGGCTGCTCTGGCCCCAAGGACCCCAAGCAGAGGGGGAGCCTGGTGGGGGTGCTTGGCAAAGAGAGTGGGAAGCTGGATGCGGTCATTTTGAGACCCCAGGCCTAGGCCAAGGACCTCCCTGGAAAAGTCACCTTCCATTCTGGGAACCCGGTCCCAAACTGGGGCCGCTCCCCTCGCAGAGTACAGAGGAGGGAGGGGAGGGCAGAGGCAAGAGAGAAGGAACTGGAGAAGACAGTGGGAGACAGAGACTTGCACACACAGAGGAACAGAAATAAGGAAAGAGACAGACGCAGAAGTGCTGAGGTTTGGGACAACACGGAGGTTGGGAAGACATGGCCTCTCCTGGGTGGCGCCCGTGGGCCTGGACCCCTGTCCCCTGTCCCCTGGCTCCTGCTCTCCGGGAGGGCAGGTGTAGGGCCTCCAGGCCACCCTAGGAGAGAGACTCTCCCGCTGCTCCTCCATGCCCCATCCCTGCCCACACCCCCTCCCCCCCACCCCTACAACCTGCCCCTCAAGGGGCTTCGAGGGGGCTGAGGCTTCTCCTCCCTCTCCATTGCCCTGCGGGAGGGGGCAGCAGTGAGGTCAGAAGGCGGACAGGTAAACAGGTGGCCCCTCTTACTGGGGACTCAGCCCCAGAGGAGGGGAGGGGAGAGTTGCAGAGGAAGGGGGCGGAGGAGGGGTAAAGGAGCAGGAGAACCGGCCGGCGGAGGAGCTAGCTTCCAGGCCTGAGTTCTAGGAGGAGAGAGTGACATGGCCCAGGGATCCGGCAGTGGGTGTGGTACTACTGTGTCCGGAGGACAGGGGGAGGGGATAGAGGATCCCACCAAGGCTGCCGGGGACAGATGAGGACCCCTGCAGCACGGAGGGCAGCGAGTTACAACAGCCCTCCGCCCATACAGGTGGTGACGCGTCGCCTCCCTATTAAACTGGGTTATCCGTCCGTTTACCGGGTCCCCAGGCCCGAAAACACAGTTTTTGGGGGGGGCCCGGGGCGTCAGACCTGCCATTTAGCTGGAGGAGGCCACCCAAACCACCGCAGAGCCTCGAGTGGAGAAGCAGTGCCCAGCTCGCGGCAGGCACCGGCTCAGACACTTAGTGCTCTGTTTACCCTGGCACGGGCAGCTGGCACAGGTGGGGCTCTCCAGGGAGCGGCCAGAGGCGCGGCCAGCAGACGCACCTGGAGGCCAAAAACGGAGGCGAGGACTGCGGGGCTCGGGGAGAGGTGCCTGGAGGGACGTCTAGCCCAGCTGCAAACCTGGGTCTCGCTCTGCTCCCCCCCCCCCAAAGCTCAGCGGCCTCTCAGCTGTCCTGCGAGAGACCATCACGCGGGGCCAGGCCAGGTGTGAGCGGCGGGAGAAACAGCAGCTCTGAGGATTCTGGAAGTCCCCTCCCAACCCGTCCCCAGGAAGCGGGGAGGCTGGAGGAGGTGGAGGAAGCCCCAGGACTTCAGAGCCCCGGGCTAGCGTGCCTGGACACCTCTAGGCTCCCCAGGTTCAAGGCACCACTGACCCTCCACACCCAAAGGCACATGTGGTTTCCCAAGCTTGAGAACACTGTCACAGCCTCCCGCCCTGCCGATCACTACACAGACCCAGTGTCCACATTCTTTCTCCACCGCACAGACCATACCCCCCCCCCAGCCCAACACACCCAACACACACGGAATCTTCTACGACTCAGCTCACAAATACAGCTTATAGGTGTCAGACACACGATGCTCACCCCGACACCCCCTACCCCACATATAACCTACATTCCAGCAGCAAAGTCACATGCACACACACACACACACACACACACATACACACACCCTCCTCCCAGTGCCACGCCCCCAGGTGAACCAAGAGGGGTCTAACATTTCAGTCCCGTTCCCCCCCCATCTCTATCCCCCTCCCACCTCCCTTCCCCACTCCCTCCGCACTCACTGCGTCCCCCCCCCCCCACCTTCTGTCTCTGCCTGTCTCTGGGCGACCTCCTAGCTGGGCCCCTGGCCCTGGGACCTCACTTCTCTCCTCTCCCCCATCTGCACACGGGCTGCACATCTGGGCAGCTCCCTGCGGCTACCACTCCACCAGCCCGGTCTGGGGGCTCCAAAGGAAGGGGAACAGCAGCTGGCGGTGGCTCAGGGGGCCTCACTTCCCCCTGCTTGTCATCCACCGCCCCCCCCCATGGACCGCCCACCCCTCCCCATTCCAGGCTGAGTCATCCCCACATCTGGAGCCTCAGCACATCTGGAAGAGCTGAAGCCTGTGCAGCCAGCTCCACGTGGACACCCCTCCCCCAAACTGCATTTCACTCCCCCCCCCCCCGCCCCCAACAGAAGCTGGGGTCCAGCCCCTCCATCCCCGCCCGGGGCCAGGGCCCAGATCACCTAGCAGGCAGGCCAGCACTCCAGTGCCAGCCTCTGCAACAGGACGTCCACTGACCACAGGACCTCTCCCAGGTGACGGTAACTTTGGCCACTTGGTGCCCACCCCACTGAGGGGGCAGAACAGCGCTGGCCTTGGGGGAGGCCAAGCCCCAGGCCGGGGGAGGCAGGCGAGCCAGGCAGTGAAGGAGGCAGTGGTTTGGCCCAGCAGGCAGAGGGAGTTTATCCTGGCTCGGGGCCCCTAAGCCAAACATCCTTCACTAACCTCGCAGACACATCAAAGCCGGCCAGGAAGGGGCCCTTCAGTAGAGGAAACCTGCAGTCCTGGCGGCCTAACAGCCTGGCTCCAGGCACAGGACCACCCTGTCCCACTCGGCAGCCCAGGCGCAGGTTGGGCACAGCGGTCCCAGAGCCAGGGGGCAGAAGACATTTCTACCCCCCCACCCCACCCCCAGCCCCGCCAGGGCTGCAGACAGGGTGGTGATTTGCCCTGGTGACGGTGGCACAACTGGCACCAGGACTTAGCTTCGGCCCCAGACTTGCCCCCTCCCATCCTCGGGGCAGGAGAGGCCGGTGGGCACACTGTGGCCCGTAGCCTGGAGGGGGAGGGCGTGCTCAACTGTAGGGGCTCTGACTTCATCCCCCAGCCTCCCTTGTTCAGGAAAGGACCTCTCCGCGTGGATGAGGGAGGCCAGAGAGGGCAGGGGGCTTCGGCGCTGGGAGGAGAAGGAAGCTTCGGGAAAATAGAAGACCGAGTGGGAAGAAGAGAACTGGGCTGCCGGCCACGGGGCCTCTCTCCAGGGACAACAGGGGCTGGAGGCGGAAGGGGGGCTGGGAGGCGCTAACAAGGGAGGGAGGAGGTGCTAACAGGGCCACTGGGGTGAAGGGATCCTGGAGGCCGCCCCCTAAAGGCTGGCCTGGTGATAAGGCAGCGGCCGGGAGAGGGGGGTGAGTGGGGGGCCGCCGCATGAGCAGGGGAAGCCGGGAGGTGTGCATCCCCGTGTGCACGTGTATGTACACACAGGCAGGCCCACCGCGCGCGCCCACACGTGGGCGCGTGCACACAAGTGGGGGCCCAGTCTGTCCTTGGCTGGGGGCCGGATGATGTGGCTGCTTAGAGGGTCTGCGGAAGAATGTGATCGCTGCCCACCTCACTTCTCCCGCCCCTCCGCTCTCCCTCATTCTTTGCCTGACCCCACGTCCCAAAGAAGCGATTCGCTTCAGGGATGTCTCAGGCTGTGCCTTCTCCCCCGCTGTAGTCTAAGGCCCCAGACCCATTAGAGGCCCTCCTCTCCATGCGGCCAGCCCGCCGGAGCAGTTCTTCTCTCCCGCACCCCCCACCCCCCTCCACCGGCCACCCAGAACTCCCGGCTTCTTTGGGACTGGGAAGTTCTTCTGAAGTCTGCCTACAATGACCGGCAACATCTGGATCTGAGACAGAGGCAGCCACCAGCCGGTGCAGGAGAGCCCTCTTTCAACCGGCCAACCAGAGCAGAGTTAGAAAGTGGGAGATAGGAGGGGATCCCCAACCCCTCGCTTCTCTCTGGCGGCAGGGTCCCGTGGAAAACAGTCAACACAGAGTGTGGGTGGCAGTGGGGCTGCAGGGAAGGGGAGGGGCAGGGAAGCCCTGGGGAGAAGGAACCCTAGAGGGAGGGGACCAGAGCTGGGGTAGGGGGGTCTTATGACCTTCACCCTGGTCTTGCCTCGTCCCCTCCCACCTGGGGCTTGGTGGCTCTGCTCAGTCTGCACCCCAGACAGCCACAGCTCACTGGCTCAACCTTCACCCTGACTCCACCCCACCACTTGAAGGTGTTTCTCTCTCCACCCACCCCTGGCTGTGCCCCGGAAACCTACACTTTGGAAGGATAATGGCTCCCAAATGCCGTTTTTGTCTCGCTAAGCCTCCGGGCAGGTGAGTGTTAGTGGAGCTCCTCAAGCCGCTCATTAGGATAATAAGCTCCCTGCACCGTTAATTGTCAGGTGGCACGCCTCCCTCCACCCGCCTGGCCCCCAGCTTGGTGGCTCAGACGCGAGGTCAACTCTAGAAGTCATCTCCCCACCCTGGGCGCGTGAGGGACGGCTGGACTTCAGTTTCCAAAGGAATGCTGGGAAGGAGGCTCAGATCCTGGTTCCATGGCCAAGCATTCCTGTTGGCGACCCAACGTGCATCCTGCCTCCTCCTGGAAGGTGGGCAGCGAGCCAGGCCCTCCTTGCAGCGCACCCTGTGGGAGTTGCTTGATCCCTAGGGAGCCGTCTTACCCACTTAAGAGGGTATGTGGACACTTGGTGGGGCGGGGGGCGGGAAGCAGAAGTGGATTCCCGAAAACACGCAGCCACTGAAGATGAGAAGCCAGGCAGCCTGGGACAGGACCCCCCCGCCCCCGCCGCCCCAAAATGAGAGCCCCCTACCAAGGGTTGGGGACTTCATTCCCTATCCCCTTAGAGAAATCTGGCCCCTGACCCGGGGAGGCCCCCAACCAGCTTCAGTTCAGTGACAACAGCACCAGTGTTTACTTGGAACAAAGCACCATGGGGAAATGAAAGATGAATCAGAACTGGGCCAGCCCCCACGGACTGGTGGGAACATTAGAACATGTATACACATCTTCTAGGGAGAATGGCCAGGGGCCAGCAGAGAGGCCCAGAGAAAAGGCCTGGCTGGTAAGATCCAAGTCCTGGGAGACTTACAGGAGGAGGTCGTATTTGAGCTGAGCCTTGAAAAATAGGTGAGAATCTGTGAGGTTTCAGGGAGGGGGTCTGGGAACAGGTGTTTCTAGGTGGAGAGAACTGGCCGCAACCAGTCCCCTGTGAGTCTCCAGGAGACTCTCTAGGTCTCTCTCTGAGGTAGGTCACGGGCCCCGCGCTCTCTTCCTTGGCCCAGACTCACTTGACCAGCAGCAGAGGGGGCTAGGAGCCGGGTGTTCTGGGGGGGACCGTAGCTGGACTTTGGTGGCCCATCCAGAGGGGACCGAGAGAGGTTCTCAGAGAGGAGCAAGACCCTTCGTTCCTTGGTACCTCACTCTGCCTCCAGGGGAAATGGAGAGAAGGAGTTTGGGGCCCCTTTGCTCTGCCGGGAGTTAAACATTTATTGCTCGTTATGATTAAGCTAACATTTATTTACCATCACGGTATGCTGACAGCGAGCGGTTTACATCATCCTCACGGTGACCCCATGTGACGAAGGAGGCCCTGTCTGCCGCCCCCATGCCCCTCCACAGGGTTCACAGAGGCAAAGAGAAGGTTAGAAGCTTCTTGACGAGGATCACACGGCACACGGCAGTGGCAGACTTACCGACGCAGCATCATACTGTCTGTCCCTGCCGGCAGAGCTGGGCTAGAACAGAATGTTCTGCAGGCTTTGAAAAGAAGGATCCCAGCCCAATGCCATAAGCCATTATGGGTGTCCGTGGCCATCACAGGACAGGGGAGGGGCTGAGACGATCAGAACTCCAGCCAGGCTCTTCCCTCTCACCCAGGGCTGGGCAAGCCTTCCCACCCCAACCACCCCCCCTGTCAGGAGTTCAACCGGAGAAGCGGGCCCCCCGGGCAGCTTCTTGCTCGGGGGCTGCCTCTGGGTGTGGGGGTGTCGAGACCTGCCTGGTTCTGGTCCTGACTCAGCCCAACAGCCCGTGTGGCTTGGCCTTCCCGGCCCTCGGGGCTCCGGTTGGCTTCCCCGAGAAGGGAGCCGGTGGACCAGCTGACCTCCAAGACCCTTGCAGCTGGGCGTTTGTAGGATGTAGACAATCAGCTCGTTCTTTGGTGAATGGGCCGAGGAGGCAGCTAGCGAGTATGAAGACATTTCGACTCGGCCGCTCTTGGGAAACCCCACATGGAATTTGGCCTGGAATCTAGAGGGACCCACAGACTGCCTGAGGTCTCCGGGCCTCCCTGCCCTCCTGGCCCTGCGTGCCTGAGCATACACGTGCACGCATGTACACGCTCCCCACCCCCCCACCCCCCCATTGCCAGATTAAGCGTTGAACAGATGTTGTCCTTGTGCCAGACGGTCCTGCCTCTAGACAAGAAAGCCCCCTGTCTGCTCAGGCTGGGGCCCCGTTGCGCCCCCACCACCACCCGACCTCACCCACCAAGAATGCTGGGGCCCTTGGGAGCCATGATGGATGTTGACATCAGGGCTTGGTGTTCTTGGCCTGACTGAGCTGGGACCACCCGCCTCCAGTTCCCTTGCCCTGTCCCCAACCGCAGGAAGGCACGCAGAAAGGCAGTTTGGTGTCATGAAAAAAAAAAAATGCGTACCCAAGGGGCAGGTGCCAGATGCCCTCGGGACCCCGCCCCATGAGCCTCACTTTCCCACTGGGGAGATGTGGGGCAGGGGGTGGGTGGAGTAGCCATTCTCAGATGTCTGTCCCTATGACATTTTAGCAAGATGGGTAGGGTTGCCAGGTTTGGCAAATAAAAATGCGGGACATCTAGTTACATTTGAATTTCAGAGAAGCGACAAACAGATTTTGGCATAAGTATGTTCCAGATATTGCATAGGAATATTTAGTATATTCGTACTAAAGAAATTATTCAGTTTGTCCGAAACTCAAATTTCACTGGGCATCCTGTATTTTGTCTGGCAACCCTAGATCTGTGTCAGGTGGATGCCAGAGAGCCAGAGGGGAGCCATGCCAGCCTCCTGCCCTCCTCCTGCCCCTCCTCAGGGCACTGGTGCCTGACTGGCCCCTTCACCTAGTCAGTCCTCACAGCCTCTCACGTCTACCCCTCCAAGTCTTCTGTCCCCTTCTCAGCCCTGCCATTCTCTGCCCACCCCCCAACCCCACCAAGATGCCCTCCTCCCTTAAGCTCACCCATCTTTCTCTCCCCTAAAGGACACGACTCTGTAGGTCTCCAAGCCTGGGCAGAGTGGCAGGGGACCCAGCGAAACACCCTAGGCGAGGTGTGTTGGTGCGACAGGGCAAGGGCAGGGGCAGGAGGGAAGCCCAAGTGAGCAACAACCCCACTAAGGAGGCAGCAGTAGGGGTGCTGCTGGGAGAAGGTTCCAGCACTCCCTGGACTTGTTAGAGGGGCTAGCTGGGGCCAGAGCCAACTGCATGGGTAGGAGAGAAGAGGTGCGCCTGCCCAGGACCTTCTCCAAGTTCAGAATCACCAGGAACTGGAAATAGAGGGCATTTTCTGGGGCCAGACCCTAATTCCACCAGGATCAGGAGACTGGAAGGTTCTGTCCTTAGAGGCAAAAAAGGGCCAAGAGATAATGAGAAACAGAGACAGGGAAGGAGGGACAGACAGAGTCCAGGAGAGTGAGTGAGAAACACAGTCAGGGAGACACAGGACCAAATCAGAGACAAAAGAAAGAAACACACACACACAGAGAAACAGACTCCAAAAGAGACAAGCGGTGATTAACAAACAGAGGAGAACAGAGATGGGAAAACAAGCGGAAATGTAGACAAACCGCGTGGAGACAGTGATGGGCAGAAACAAACAGGAGGACAGAGAGAGAGAGAGAGAGAGAGAGAGAGAGAGAGATGGGGAGCCACAAGGAGAGGTTAAAGACAGAGATGGGAGCCAGAGATAAAGAGAAAGCGGTGAGAGAAAAAGAAAGGACAGTCCGAGGAGGAAGTCTGTCCGTCCCTACTAAGTTGGGGATAGTTTGCAGTGGCAAAGTCCGACTTGAGACCCAGCAGGAGACGCCTAAGCACCCGGGAACCGAGCTTCTCCGGGAGCCCTCCGCGTCTCCCCAGGCCGGGAGCAGCACCCACCCATCATCTCCCCTTCGCCCTCTCCCCAGGGGGCGGGCTCCATCTCTCCGATTCCTGCACGGTGTCCCCAAGTCTCATCCGCCTTTGGGTGTCTGGCTCTCACCCTGCGCCCAACGCCCATCGAGGCGTCCCCGCATGCCGCCCGCTAGCCAGCTCTCTCCCTCGGGGAGACCCGGCCCCAGGTCCCAGCCGCACGCTGTGGGGCTCCGTGGGAATCCCTCGTTGGGCGATGCTGCCACCTGCCGGCCGGAGCCGGGAAGCACAGGACGCCTGGAGGGCCGGGGCGCGGCCGCCGAGGGTCGGAATCCGGCGCTCTCAGCCGGGACAGCCTCCGCGGGGTCTTTCCAAGGAATCCGGATGGGCCTGCTTCGCCGCGCCCCTGCTCGCCTGGCTTCCGCTTGGCCCCAGCGGCCGCGGCTCTTAACCCTGGGCCTTAATTTCCCCCAAGTCAAATGGAGGAAGTGTGTCCCCACATCCTCCCAGGATTGCAGGGGACGCCGGGGGACGCGAGTGTACTAGCGCTGTGCTCCTGAAATCAACCAGGCCGCCTCTCCCTCCTTCTTGGCCAAAAATGAAGGTGACACATCCCCACCCCCCACCCCACCCCATACAATGCCCTCAATCCACTCCCGAGCCGCCTCCTCCCTCTCCCGCAACCACTGCCCCCCGCAAACCCAGGTGGAAAGGGACTTACAGCGGGCGGGTCGCTTCGCCGGCATCCTCCCCCGCCCCGCCGCCAACCCCCTCACCCCCCATCCCGGCCCCGGGCCAGGCGCAGCACTGTCCCTCTCAAGCCGGGGCTCACTTAGGGGTGGAGGAGCGGGGATTGGCAAGGAGTGGCTCTGCAGTCTAGCACTGACCCCACAATTTTTTTTTTTTTTTTTTTTCCCAGTTAACCTCTTCTACCTCCTAAAACCCAACCCAGATTTCTTCCCCTCCCCCGCCCTGTCCCACGACCGGCCCTTCGCGGGTGCCTAAGCTCCGCCCCTGCCCGAGGCGGGGCCCCATAGGTGGAGAGACGTGGGAGAGGTCGTGGCCCCGCCTCTCCCCTCCTCCCCCCTACACACACGGAAGCTCTGTGGCCCCCACGCCAGGATGTCCGACACCTGGGTCCCAGGCCTCGTACCCACCTTGCTGCTCAGCCTGCTGGCTGGCCCCCAACAGGTGAGCGCTTGGGAGGTAAGCTACAGAACTTCCAGGGCCCTGAACTTTGTGGGTCAGGGGTCTACCTCTGGAGCGCCGTCACCACCTTCCTTTGTCAGGATTCCCTGGTGACCGTACACAGTTAGCAACTTCCTTTCTCTTTTTGGCTGGGAGGTGGAGGTGAGGGCAGCGGAGGAAGGCCCTGAGAAAGCCTGGGTTCCTTCGCCTGTGGGGGGACCGTGTAGAGGGCCCTGGACCCCGCCCACCACCATCTGACACCTAGCGCCTGTCTGTGAGTGGGGACTTTGACCCTCATATTAGCCTGGGCTCATCCTTCCCGCTTCCTCCCGCTAGTCCGAAAGCGGGCACTAGCCGGGACTGAGGTGTGGACGCCCGGCCAGCCCGTCTCCCTAACTGTCTTGTTCCTCTAGTGCTGGGTGACCTTGGGAGAAGCTCTGGCCCTCTCTGGGACTGTGTCTCTGCCTGTGCCTTAGGGGAGAGAAGGCTCCTTCCACCCCTTCTAGGAGCCGCGGGTAGGATTCTAGTCTGTGCAGGACTTGAGCTGGTTGCCTGACCCAAGGCTGCGTTGACCTCTGGAATCAGTGATTCTGAGCCTGAGGCAGGGATTAAGCACCCTCTCCTTCCTCCCATTCCTCCGTTGAACTCTGAAAATGATGCAGGAAATCTGTCCATTCCTGGGATGGCAGATTATCGTGGCAACTGACATGGGTCTAAAACAGGGATTTCTCACTTCTGTTTACAAATGCCTGCGACAGGGGTGCCTGCGTGGCTCAGTCCGTTGGGCGTCCGACTTCTGCTTGGGGCATGATCCAGCCCCGCCTCCTGGGTTCGAGCCCTGCGTAGGGCTATGTGCTGACAGCTCAGAGCCTGGAGCCGGCTTGGGATTCTGTGTCTCCCTCTTTCTGCCCTTCCCCTGCTGGTGCTCTATCTCTCTCAAAAATAAATAAACATTAAGAAAAAGAAAGAGAGAGAATGCCAGGACATCCCAGGCCCCCTCCCCAGAACAGGGCACGTTCACACAACTGTGCAGACTCTCCTGGCTCTGCCCCCGAAGCCTTCGAGCTCCTTCTCCACCTAGTCTAGGCAAGCCCTTTGTACCAACACTAAGCTGAGCATCCTCTTGATTTCTCCCAGCAGCCCCAGGGGGCAGGTGCTGATAATATCCACGCTGCACATGTACGGAAGCTGAGGTTCTTTACAACCACAGTGACGCTCGAAAAAAACTCAGATTGAGCCACCCCAGACAAGACCTGCCCCAGGTTAAAGGGGGGGGGGGGGCGGGGAGAGAATCTGGGAGATCTGCCCTCCCCAACAGCAACTCTTGATTGAACCTTTTTGTGTTCTGTCCCTCTTCGTTGGGAGCCAGAAAAGCCCCAGGAAAGTGGGGTCCGGAATCTGAGGGGGAAGAGGGTCCCACTGAGTGCCTGGACCCCCTTGGTCTGTCCCCAGCTCTGCAGTTGCCCCTGTGTGCTGTGAAGATCTCACCCTCTCTGGGCCAGACATTGGGGAGCGAGGGGGGTGGGGGAGTGGGGGTGGGGGAGTATTCATTCATGATTCCAGCTCCAGTCCCCAGGGGGCAAGGTTTGGGGTGGGGGGAGGCTTCCGCCTGGCCTGCGGCTGAGCCCAGAAAAGGGGAATCAGCCCAACAGTCATTAGTTGTCACTGGTTTTCTTGGCTTTACTGTTGTTAGCAACTGAGATGTGATTGAATTATTTCGAGTAAAGGTACAAAGACACGGTAGTCTGACCAAAGTTGGCTTCTTATGCTCGTGTTGTGGCTGTTTGTCCCCAGAGGCTAGGGTAGAGTGACAGATAACCTCTCCTCCGCTAAGGAGTTCCCACCCCTGAATCCCCCCTCACCCCCGCCATCTCTCACCAACCCCCCCCCCCCCAAGTTGAGGAGCAGCAAGGAGGAAAGGAAACCAGGTCGTCTGAAAAGGCTCTTTTTCGTTCATTCTGCCAATATTGTGGCTGTTGGGTTTTTCAACAGTGATGACAGACAAAAATCCCTGCCCTCTTGGAGTTTACATTCTTCTGACCAGACAATGAACAAGCTAAAAGGAACTGTGTAGTATGTTGGATGTGGGTAAGGACTGTGAGAGAAAACTGAAGTTCGGTGAGGGGAAAGGAGTGCCTTGGGGGAGTGGACGTAATTTTTATTTTTTTATTTTTTTATTTTTTTAATGTTTATTCATTTTTTTGAGAGAGAGAGAGAGAGAGAGAGACAGAGTGTAAGCAGGGAAGGGACAGAGAGAGAGGGAGACACAAAATCCGAAGCAGGCTCCAGGCTCCGAGCTGTCAGCACAGAGCCCGACGCGGGGCTCGAACTCACGAACCATGAGATCTGACCTGAGCCGAAGTCGGGCACTTAACCAACTGAGCCACCCAGGTGTCCCTAATTTTTAAGTAAGAGGGGCAGAAAGGGGGTGCTGGAGCTAGGATACCTGGGGGAAAGAATGCTCCAGGCAGGGCTTATACACATAATTGCTATTAATCCGGTTACATTCTGAAACTGGAGCCTGGATGGGTATAGTTCTGGTGCAGAAGAGAAACGGAGAGAGAGAAACCCGGCCCACAGAGGAGGATCTGGGTGGCTTCAAAGACCGAGGAACCCCCCCCCCCTTCCCTCCACCCCCTGCCAGGCAGGGATCCGAAAGATGAATGCAGATCATGAAGGCACGAGGAAGGTGGTCTGCCTTTACACGCAAGTGTCAAACAGCCAGGCGTGTGCAGGGGACTCCCAGTGGTTGCGGATGTGTGGGCAAGGGGGCAAGGGGGCAGCAGCTGATCGCCGGGCGTCCTGGCACAGGGAGCCACTGAAGGGAGCGTCCAGGAAGGTTTTGGGCGATCGGATTTGCTGGAGACGAACCTGCCTGCAGTGTGGGGAGTGATTCGGGGAGGGGGGTGCTGCGGAGGAGAGCTGCTGGTGCCCTGGACCGCCGTGGTCACACGGAAAGGAGATGGAAAGGAGATAGATCGGAGGGGTGGCGGGAAGGCGCCAGCTGACAGACCTGGGCGTGAGTGGAGGTGTTGTGGGGGTGTGGCGAGGAGAGAAAGGAGGGCTGGGGCCGCAGGTGTCAGCTGGGGCTCCAGCCCTAGACCTGGAGTGAGGTGGAGAGCAGGAAGGGGTTGACCCAATGCGAACCTGCGGCAGCCTCTGCACCTGGGCAGCGGGTGGGTAGAGATGAGCTCCCCAGTTCACGGCCCCTAACCTCTGCCTCTTTTCTTCCGCAGGCTGCAGCCAAATGTGGTCTCTTCTTGTAAGTCTGGGCTTTGGGCTGTAACTTCCTGTCTGAGGAAGAGACACCCCAAATCCTGCCCTGTCTGCCTTCATGGGTTGGGGGGGGACAGAAAAGCATCTCATCCATCATCCTCACCCACTGCCCTTCTAGCCTGAACGCATTTCCCACTCCCCCCCCCACCCCCACCAATGCGTTTCCCATCCCACCCCTGCCCCGCCCTCCTTCTCCAGCCAAGCAGCTTCTGCCTGTGGGCGGGTCTAAAGCCTAATCCCCACCCCTCTCTCTGCTGTCTCTTCTCTGAGGGCTCCCCCCGCCCCACCCCATCACCCTGGGTGGGGCGGGCAAACCATCTGTGCCAACTTTAATATATAAATGCCAAAAAGCCTGAGCACAATGAGGAGGGGGTGGTCCCTGAGCAGATGAATGTTCCCATCAACTCAACCCTGGGTGTTCCGGGAACACCCTGTCCTTCCCACCTCGTAGTCCATGGGCACCGGCAAAGGCTCCTCGAGTTAGCTCAGGGACAGTCGCCCCTGCTCCCCTCCCCAGCCATCTCCTTAGAGTGCCCTGGCACCCACTGCCACATGCTCCCCCACCCCTGCTCAGTGAGGTTGACAGAACATTCATTACACCCACTTTATGGATGAGGAAAAGTGAGACCCAGAAAGGAGCGGAACTTGGCACAAGTAGTGAGATGAGCCTAGAAGCCAGATCCTGGGTCCCGACGCCAGGTGTCCTCCCGCTGGGCCCCGCAGCTAGGGCGTGGCTTGGGCCCCAGGAAATGGGTGAGTTTTGGGGAGGCCGGGATCTTCCTGCCACCTTGGGACCAGCAGCGTCTCTTTGCTCCCCCAGCACCTGCCCCAGAGGATTCAAATGCTGTGGTGACAGCTGCTGCCAGGAGTATGAGCTCTTCTCCAGTCCCCTGAGGTGAGCCCAGGGCCAGCTCCTCGGGCGCAGTCCTCAGGGCACCTGGCCTTCCCGCCCACGGGGGTGGGGGGCGGGGGGCGGGGGTCCGGGACAGCCCAGACACTCAGGGAGATGTTGATGGTTCCTTGCCCTAGGATCTTCGTCATCACCTTCCTCATCATCCTCCCCCTCCTGTGCATCTGCTGTCTCGCTAAGCGGTTCTGTCGCAGCTGCAGAGAACAGGAGCAGGACCCCCCAGCGGATCACCAGGGGCCCCCGGAGCCGCCCTCCATCGCCCCCCCAGAGAGGGTCAGGACGTCCACCTCTGAGCCCCCACCCCCCTACAGCGAGGTAGGTGTCTCTGCCCCACTCCTTGCTCGGTTCCTCAGCTGGCCATACCTCCCTATTGTCCAGGTTACAGGGAGGCCCTCCTTACCCCAGGCCTCTGGACCTAGAGAGGGCCCTGCAGCCACCATTGGGTCCCCCCTCCCCCTGGCGAACACGCACGGCCGGCACTTGGCGGGTGCCGGCCGCTGCCGGGCCCTGAGAAGACTCTGTGTTCCCTCTTTCCCCTGCAGATTATTCTGAAGCCCGTCCTGCCCCCCATGGAGCCGCCCCCTCCCTACAGTGCCAGGCCTGAAGAATATTCTGGGATGCCCAGGGGCATCGACAACCCAGCCTTCTGAGCCACCTCCTGCCTGGAGCTACGACATCATCGGCCACCTCCTCCCCAGTGCTTCCTGGATCAAGCCAGAGACTCTTGGGACCCCCGTGATGCCCCCATCCGTCCTGCCATGTCTCTTGCTGTTCTTGGTTTTAACTTATTGCTTTTCCCGCTCCACCACCAGCCGCCTCTGTTGTCCTGAGTGCCGGTCAGAAGTGTCAGCGGCCACCCCCCCACCCCCATCCCAAGTGAGAGGCTGCCAGGAGGAACATGTCAATGCTTGGAGGTGCCTGACAATAGAATGGGCCACTCTGGGGAGCGGAGAGAACCCCATTTCTGGGGGGTATACAAATCCTGGCTGGGCAGCCAGCTCCGAGATATTATAGAGGGCACTCCTGTTTCGTGCGCGATTGGACTGCGTGGGCTCTGAGCCACCCCCGGGTCTACCTGAATAGGGAAGACCCCATTGCCCCCTACCCCCAAACGTGTACTCACTAAATCTGAGCTGATCGTCACTGAGAGTCTGCCTCTGGCTGTGGGGGGTGGTGACTGGGGAGTGAGCCCAGACACTGCGGGGGTGGGGGGGGATGGTGGGGGGTGGTCCCCACACCCCCAAATCCCACCATTGATGTATTGATGATGAGCCAGGGCGGACAGAACATCTGTGAACCACCCTCTGGTAAAGGATCTTTGGAGATGCTCTGACCCAGCACCCAGGTCTCAGGGTGCTAAGGAGGACAGGAAGTTGGGGACCACATGGGAGTAGCTGTTCTTTTCTTCCCCATCCCGTCCTCCCACTGCTCTCCTCAGGAGATGTAACGCTCAGCTCCCTGCCTTTCTCGCCGTGGGGGTGGGGAGGGGGCAAAGGAGAGGGGTGTGGGGCAGGGTCTCTGGAGATCTCCATCTGCCCCACCCTGGAATCTCCTGGAAAGAGGAGACTGAAAGGGTAGGTTCACCCTTCTCTTCCAGCCCGGTGTGGTTCCCAGGTGCTCCCACTTGAGCTTGTCTGCAGGGTTAACCCCTAAGAGGAAAGAAGCATTCACCACCTCGGCTCAAGAGAAGAGTCTTCGTGGGGCATTAGTCACCATGGGACCTCCGGCAAAGTGTGGAGCTGGGGGACTAGCATTGGGCAAGGCAGAGTGAGAGACACCTTCCATGCCAGTGTCTCGGGGCTCAGGCGGGGCATGGCTCCTCCACCGTGATCCTGCCTTTGCGCTGCTCCCCTGCAGCCCATGAATGCTGGCCTTCCTCCCCAGACGGAGGGCACAGCGGCAAGACTGGCTGAAACTCCTGGGAGGATTGGAGGTAGCACCCTGCTGTAAGCCTCCTCCAGGGCTCTCGATAATACCCATCCTTTGGTGGGGTGGGGGTGGGGGGGGGGTGGTCATGACCCAGGCAGGTGGCAGGGCCAGAAGCAGGGACACGGCACAGCCAGCTCCAAAGACGCTAGGGCTGGGGCTGGGGCCAGAGGTCCAAAGGGAGAACAGTAGTTAGGGCCGAGGAGCAGAGTCGGGTTGGCGGTTAGGAGAATGCGCGCGGCCATGAGATGTTTCCCTTCAATTTCAGGGATTGGTTAGGGGAGCAGAAGGAAGAAGGAAGATCTGTCTGCCTGATGTAAATGAGGCTAGCCCCAGTTAGAGAAGTCTCAGAGCTGATGCCCTCACTGGGTAAGCACCCACCCAGGTGGGAGGATGGTAAGCAATGAGATTTACAGACCTGGAGGAGGAGGTCACCTTCTGCTACGTTCTTTTCATCAAAGATGACACGAGAGCCCTTAGATCCTCCCCCAGCAGCAGGAGAGCGGCCTGGAGGGTAGTAGGCCTCCTGAAGCCCAACCTTGCTGGGACCTGGTGGCAGAAACGGCCAGTTCTAGGTCTCTGTTGTATTGTTGGTGGGAGGGAAAATAGTGTGACCCTGGAGGGCAATCTAGCAGCATCCTTTGATGGCACAGATAGTTACAAATCTCCTACTATGTGTCCGGCACCTGGTATCCATTAACATTTTATTTTATTTTATTTTTTTAATGTTTATTTGTTTCTGAGAGAGAGCACAAGACAGAGGGCGAGCAGGGGAGGGGCAGAGAGAGACAGGGAGACACAGAATCCGAAGCAGGCTCCGGGCTCTGAGCTGTCAGCACAGAACCTGACACAGGGCCTGAACCCAGGAACAGTGAGATCATGACCTGAGCCGGAGTCGGACGCTTAACCGACTGAACCACCCAGGTGCCTCCCCATTAGAATTTTAAATGCTCATGACCCAGCAAGTCTGCTTCTGAGAATGAGCCTTCAGAAAGGCTCCTACAGGGGCTCCTGGGTGGCTCAGTCAGTTAAGTGTCCAACTCTTGTTCTCAGCTCAGGTCTTGATCTCAGGGTCCTGAGTTCAAGCCCCACACTGGGCTCTGAGATGGGCATGAAGCCTACGTAAAAAGGAAGGGAGGGAGGGAGGGAGGAAGGAAGGAAGGAAGGAAGGAAAGAAGGAACAAAAGAGGGAAGAAATGCTCATACAGAAGAGCTCAGAATGATGTGCATTGCAGGCATCGTAACGGGGGGTAAACAAAAACACCCTCAATATTCACTGACAGGAGCCAGTTAAATATACCAGATCCATCCATATTGTGAGTGCAATGCATCCTTTAGAGGGGATGAAGGAGATCTGAAGCACTGACCCGGCAGAATGTTCCTCATTTCATCATCAGAGAGAAAAGACAAGTTGCAGAAGAATAGTCAATGATCTCAATTTGTAAATATACACTCAATCGTGCATTTTGTATGTATATATGTGTGTATATATGTATATGTGTGTGTGTGTGTGTGTATACATTTTTTTTCCTTTGCAAATGTACAGAAAAGATCCAGAAGGATACGAACCGTGCCACAGTCACTCCGTCATTCCCCACACTTAACAGTGGTTGGCACCGTGGGATGGAGGGACGGAGGGAGCCAATTATAAGGGAGCTCTCTTACTTTGTATGCTTTGTCACGGGTTGTATTTTTTACAATAAGCAAGCATTGCTCTCAGATTTAAAAAAAAAAAAAACCTCTAATGAAAATATAGGCAGCTTTAGAAGTTTATGAAGACTTGCCTTGTGGACTTTGATCGACAGCAATTCACATATTATCAGCTCTGCTATGAGGAAGAGGCTAGAAGAACAGACATTTGGCACACACATGACATGCTTGCAACCAGGGAATAGATCATCAGTGGACACGGGAAAGCCTGGACGCCTGCCAGACATTTGAGGGACATGTGACGCCCATATGTTAACCCTGTGCAGATCTGCGACTGGCAGGCGCTCGGTATGTGTCGGATGTCTGGCTGGTTGGTTGCGTGGGTGAGCAAATTTCACAGGGACAGAATTCATTCCTTGCACTTGGCTTAACAGCTCAAACCTAATGAATGAATATCGAAAGGTAGAATCACTGAGTGAATGAACAGACGAACGACTGAAATGACTGAGTGGGCATTGGAATGAGCGAACAAATGGGCAGATCTGCCACCGGACGTTTGTAAGGACACGTGTGGCATGGTTAATAAGAAGGCGCTCCTTGTGGCTGTGGGTTTCGGTCTGCAGGAGACGCCCCAGAGGCTGGAGAGTACGGGGAAAGCTGTGGAGCTGGGGCGGGAGGGAGGTGAGGGAGGGGGCGGGGCTGGGGAGGGGGCGGGGCTGGGGGCGGGGCATGGGGAGACACCAACAAGAATCTCGCCTCACTCTGGGGCTGGGAATCAGAACTTCGGCTTCCGACATTGTAGTTTCTGCAGGTCTCAGTTTCTCTGTTGGTACAGTGAAGAGCTTTACCCCTTCCAGCTCTGGCAGGATGTAGCTCTCAGGCCGCCATGTTGGGAGGGGTTAAGAAGGTAAGAGAATCCAGGGGTCCTCCTGGGACGGCGACCGCCTTGTCTCCACCCCACCTCAGCCACGCACTCCAGTCCTGTCATCCCTGGTAACCTCAAGCCTGAACCCCTGAACGCGACCTCCTCTGCTTCCAGGTCAGGCCCTGCATTAGCCCCATCGCAGCAATGCTCTGAGCTCACGGAGGCCCCCAAGCCACTGGCCTGAGCCCCTTGGAAGGGTCACCCGCCACGTCCCCACTGTCCTCCATGTCCAGCCCAGAGGCCTTGATCCAGCCCGATGGGCCCTGCCCTGCCTCCAACCCCTTAACCCCCTTTTCCATCCATCGCGCTCACAGGGCAAAACCCCAAACTCAGGTTGGGTCCAGATTTTGCTCAAGAACAAGCACACCTGTGCAGCTGGACCCGCTTTAGAATCAAAACGGCAGATCTCAGGCAGGTCCTCGACTCCTCCAACGCGCCTTAGAAGCTTCCCATCCTGGGGGCGCCTGGGTGGCTCGGTCAGTCAAGTGTCCGACTCTGGATTTCGGCTCAGGTCATGATCTCCTGGTTTGTGGGTGCGAGACCCACCTCAGTCTCCGTGATGAGCGCGCAGAGTCTGCTTGAGATTCTCTCTCTCCCCCCCCCCCTTTCTCTGCTTCTCTCCCTCAAAAATAAGTAAGTAAACAAACAAAAAAGCTTCCCTTCCTCATTCTTGAGATGACGTCATTATTGCTTCTGCTCTCTTTGAGTTTCCCACACTCCCAGCCTCAATTTCAGATGGTGGTGACACCACAGACTTCGGAGACAAAAATGGACACGGTGACAGGAGAACCACCTAACACAACCTCACCTCTGGTGACATCCCCTCATACCCTCTCAGGGGTGAGCTCCTGCAGTTATGAAACATCAGCCGTTTCTCCCTCATTAGCGGACCCTTGTCATTATCCCCTGGCCATAAGTATGCCTCATCGCCGACCTTCGAGAAGCCCTGCCCTGATACCCTCATCCCTCTGTGTCTGCTGTTCCATGCCCTTCCCCCACCTCCCCACCCCCTCCCCATCCGCATTCCATCCTGCTCCAGCCAGCCCTTTGTCCCCATCGTGACAGGCAGTGGCTCTTGTCCATATATCACCAGTAACCTGCATCTTTCCGAAGCCAAAAGTCAATTCTCTAGCCTCATTTTCTCAGTCTGTCGGTGGCATTTGACACACTTAGTCACTTCCTCCTTCTGGAAAAGCTTTCTTGTCTGGACTTCTTTGACTCCACTCTCCCGGGTTTTCCTCCTATACTCAACCCGCAGCTCCTTCTCAGGCTCCTTAGCTCTCCTCTCCTCCTCCACCATCTCTGAATGATAGTTGACCTGAGGGACCCGAGTCGACTTTGACTCTGTCTTTATCTTCATTCCCTCCCCCGTAGTGGCTCTCATCTGGGTCTGAGGCTTCAGAGACCGTCTACTGTCTGATGATCTCGAATCTTTGTCTCCGGCCAAGGACTCTCCCTTGAACTGCAGACTTCTGTCCTTAACAACTATTTAACTACCTACACCTCCACTTAGACCCTGAACGAACACACCACAGCCCAAACTAGGGTCTCACTTCCCTCCACCCCGCCCCAAAGCCAAGTCCTTTCCCAGTTGTCCCATTCTATGTAGATGGCAGCCGGCCAGCTGATCAGGCCAAAAATAACCCAGGGATTGTGATTTCCCTCCGGGTTTTACCCTCTCATCCGGCCTCCAGATTAGACCGATGTTACGTTTCACCATTTCACTGTTCAAGCCCTGGACCAAGACGCGGTCAAGTGTAGCCCGTGCCATCCCTAATGACATTCTACCCGGTTTCCTGCCTCTGTTCTTGTGTCCACCTTGGTGCTGCTGTTCATCCGACACGCTAAAGTCAGGGAGAGCTTCCTAAAGCATAAATAAGACACGCCATTGCCCCACTTGGAAGCCTCTGATGGTTGCCTATTGCGGTCACAATGAACGCCAACCCCCTGACTGCAGCCTGCGGGACTTACAAGGCGTGGGGCCTCCCATCCCCTCCAAAATCATCTCTTACCTCTCCCCTCCCTCCTCACTGCCTTCCAGCCACAGTGGCCTTCTCTCTGAGCCTTGACTGTCCCCCGTCAGCCTGGCTCAGGGCCTCTGATGGCCTTTCTGCTTGGAATCGTCCCCTCCCCTCAACTTCTGCCAGAGTCTTCACATGGCTGCCATGTTTTCATCATCCTGGTTCCAGCGCCGAGCTGTCGCCTTCTCCAAGAAGGCTTCCCTGACCACCCTACTCTATTACACGAACCTATTTTATTTTCTTGATAGCGCTCCCCAGTACTGGGAGTCATCTTCTTTATTTACGTGGTTATGTCTTTCCCCCGCCTCTGGGCCCAACCTCCTCAGGGACAGTGATTTGCCAAGTTCGCTGTCCCATCCAAAGTCTAGAAAAATGCCTAGCACGTGGTAGGTGTCAACCAGTCTTTGCGGACTGACTCATCCCGTGGCCACCTTGAAAGCAAAGCCCCAGAGTTCCTGCAGGAGAAACACCCACGTAAGGGGCTCCTCGGCCGTACTTTACTTCACCATATTCCTTCCCATAATCCCCGCGGAACTTCAAGATCCCATCGGCCTATGGACGTTTGAGGGAAATGCTGATGTAGTTCAGCCTCATCTTACTATAGGTGAGATGACCAAAATCCTGATAAGAGAAGTGACTTGTCCAAGGTCGCACAGCTGGCAGGGCCAAGCGCTGGATTTAAAACAGGATCCTCGAGATGATAGAGACGGAGAATGAATCAGCGGGTGCCTGTAGTCAGGGGTGACGTGGGGGGTCGGGTGCGGGGAACGGAGTGGGTGTAGCTATAAAGGGGTGGCAGAAGGGACATCTTTGCGGTGGTGGGACGGCTCCGTACCTCGACTGCAGCGGGAGTAACAGATCCACACAGCTGATAAAATGACAAACAACACACTCAGTGTCAGTTTCCCGAGTTTGATGCCGTGGATAAGATGGAACCACCGGGAGAAACCGGGCAAAGGGAACCTGGGACCTCTTCGTACTATCTCTGCCACTTCCCGTGACTCTGCAATGATTTCGGAATACAAAGCTTGTAAAAAAAAAAAAAAAAAAAAAAATCCGTTTCCTGCCTCCACATGCAAGAGCTTTTTACGTAAAGATCATCAGGGCAAATTTCGGTTCAGTTTATGTGCCCAAAACAAAGCCCCGTTTATTGCTTTTTATAATTTGCGGTTCATTCAAACTGGTGATTTGGGTGTAGAGAGACTCGCGGACTCTCTCTTGCAGTGGCAAATGCCAAGTTCAGGGGATCTTCTCCCTCCTTCACACCTGACCATGACTTTCTTGTAGCCAAGTGTGTATGGTTCCTGCTCACACCGAGACACAGAGGCCAGAGGAAGAAGACCTCAACTTGAGGGAAGTTTCCTGGTCATCTGGGTGCACTTCCGTGGGACACGATTTATGTATCTTATAGATTTGTCCGTATACATCATCTGCTGACTTCTGAACTAAAACGTAATAGAAGTCAGTCTTATTCCTCCATCTCTCACGCCCTACCCGGCTTGCTTGTGCTGTTGGTTGTTTTTGTTGCGGTCTTTCTTCTCCCATTTCACTTCCAGTTTCCTCTATTGTGGCAAAATATGCAGAACATGAAATTTCCCGTCGCCATTTTCACGTGTACAGGCCAGTGGTATCAGAGGCATTTGTGATGTGGTACGGCCATCGCCACATCCCTGTGGTGACCCCTTCCATCTCCGTAGCTTCTTTCATCCGATAGTAACTCTCCCTTCCCGGACCGCCCCGCCCCTGCCCCTGCCCCGTCCCTGGCAACCACCTCCCTGCTTTCTGCCTCCATGACTTTGACTACCCCCATATGACTAACGTTACCTCGTCTGAGTGGAATCATACCGTATTTGTCTGTTGGGTCTGGCTTGTTTCACTCAGCATAACACACTCGAGGTTCATCCGTGTTGTAGCATGTGTTGGAACCTCCGTCCTTTTTATGGCTGAACAATCCTCCATTGTATGCATATGCCACATTTTGCTTATGCATTCATGTGTTGATGGAACTTGGGTTGCTTCCACACTTTAGCTGTTGTGAATAATGCTGCTATGAAGGTGCGGTACACGGAGCTCTTCAAGAGCCTGCTTTCAATTCTTTTGGGTATCTGCCCACGGATCATCTGGTAATGCTATGTTGCGTTTTTTGAAGAACCTCTAGATCGTGTTCCACCATTTTACATTCCCTCCCATGGGGCACAAGGCTTTTAATTTCTTTTATATATATTTTTTAATTTCTTTTTTATGTTTTATTTATTTTTGAGAGCAAGAGAGAGAGAGAGAGAGAGAGAGAGACCATGTGTGGGGGAGGGGCAGAGAGAGAGGGAGACACAGAATGTGAAGCAGGCTCCAGGCTCTGAGCCGTCAGCCCAGAGCCTGATGAGGGGCTCGAACCCACAAACTGTGAGATCATGACCGGAGCCGAAGTTGGACGCTCAACTGACTGAGCCACCCAGGCACCCCTCAAACCCAACTGGTTTAATAAAACCATTTGCCGTTAAAAGGAACCAAAGCATCACACTTAATTTTAGGATGGAACTATAAATGCAAAGTCAATTCTGTGTTTGTGACATCACCACCCCATGCTTCAGTATAAAGAAAGCCCCAATGTAACAGTGGTTGATTTTGTACTCTTAATCTGTTTTACCCATTCCCCCCACCCGTCTCCACTCTGGCAACACCACTTTGTTCTCTTTGTATATAGGTTTTTGTTTGTCTCTTTTTTTCTTTGTTCATTTGTTTTGTTTCTTAAAGTCATCTACGAGTGAAATCATATGGCATTTGCCTTTCTCTCACTGACATTTCCCTTAGCATCATACCTTCTAGATCCATCCATGTGGTTGCAAATGGCAAGGTTTCATTCTTTTTATGGCTGAATAATATTCCACTGTATATATATACCACATCTTCCTTATCCATTCATCTATGGATGGACACTTGGGTTGCCTCCATAATTTGGCTATTGTAAATAGTCCTACAACAAACACAGGGGTACATATATCCTTTTGAATAGTGTTCTTGTATTTTTTGAGTAAATACCCAGTAGCAGAATTATTGGGTCATATGGTAATTTTATTTTTAATTTTTTTTTTCGATTTGATCCCTTTTTTTTTTAATTTTTTTTTAACGTTTTTATTTATTTTTGAGACAGAGAGAGACAGAGCATGAACGGGGGAGGGGCAGAGAGAGAGGGAGACACAGAATCGGAGGCAGGCTCCAGGCTCCGAGCCATCAGACCAGAGCCCAACGCGGGGCTCGAACTCACGGACCGCGAGATCGTGACCTGAGCTGAAGTCGGACGCCTAACCGACTGAGCCACCCAGGCGCCCCTATTTTTAATTTTTTAAAGAGCTTCCATACTGTTTTCCACAGTGGCTGCACCAGTTTACATTCCCACCAACAGTGCATGAGGGTTCCTTTTTCTCCGCATCCTTTTTGTTTTTTCTTGTGTTTTTTAATTTTTATTTTATTTTATTTTTTAATTTTTTTTAACATTTATTTATTTTTGAGACAGAGACAGAGCATGAATGGGGGAGGGTCAGAGAGAGAGGGAGACACAGAATCCGAAGCAGGCTCCAGGCTCTGAGCAGCCAGCACAGAGCCCGACGCGGGGCTCGAACTCACGAACCGCGAGATCGTGACCTGAACGGAAGTCGGACGTTTAACCGACTGAGCCACCCAGGCGCCCCTCTTGTGTTTTTTATTTCAGCCATTCTGACAGGTGTGAGGTGATATCTCATTGTGGTTTTGATTTGCATTTCCCTGATGGTTAGTGATGGTAAGCATCATTTTGTGTTTGTTAGCCATCTGTATGTCTTCTTCGGAGAAATGTCTATTCGTGTCCTCTGCCCACTTTTTAATTGGATTTTTTGTGGGGTTTTTTTGGTGATGAATTGTATAAGTTCTTTATACATTTTGGTTACTAATCCCTTACTGGCTATGTCATTTGCAAATATCTTCTTCCATTCAGTAGGTTGTCTTTTTGTTTTGTTGATTGCTTCCTTTGTTGTGCAGAAACTTTTATTTTTTTTAATTAAAAAAAATTTTTTTTAATCTATTTTTGAGACAGAGAGAGACAGAGCATGAGCAGGGGAGGGGCAGAGAGTGAGGGAGACACAGAATCCTAAGCAGGCTCCAGGCTCTGAGCTGTCAGCCCAGAGCCTGATGAGGGGCTCGAACCCACAAACCGTGAGATCATGCCCTGAGCCGAAATTGGACGCCCAACCGACTGAGCCACCCAGGTACCCCCAGAAACTTTTAATTTTGATGTAATCCCAATAGTTTATTTTTGGTCTTGTTTCCCTTGCCTTAGGAAACGTATCCAGAAAAATGTTGCTCCAGCTGATGTCAGAGAAATTGCTGCCTGTGCTCTCTTCTAGGATATTTATGATGTCGGGTCTCACATTTAGGTCTTTAATCCATTTGGAGTTTATTTTTGTGTATGGTGTAAGAAAGTGGTCCACATTCTTTTGCATGTAGCTTGTCCAGTTTTCCCAGCACCATTTGTCAAAGAGACTGTCTTTTTCCCATTGCATATTCTTACCTCCTTTGTCAAAGATTAATCAACCATACAATCATGGGTTTATTTCTGGGCTTTCTATCCTGTTCCACTGATCTAGGTGTCTCTTTTTCTGCCAACACCATATTGTTTTGATTACTACAGCTTTCTAGTGTATCTTGAAATCTGGGATTGTGACACCACCAGTTTTACTCTTCTTTTTCAAGATTGCTTTGGCTATTTGGGGTCTTTTGTGGTTCCAAACAAATTTCAGGATGATTTGTTCTTGTTCTGTGAATCCCTGTGGGTTTTTAATGTATAGCTTTTATTATGTTGAGGTAGTTTCCGTCTAATCCTAGTTTGTTGAGGGTTTTTATCATGAAATACGGTTGAATTTTGTCAAATTCTTTTTCCGCATCAACAGAGATCATCATGTGTGTTTTTTCCCTTCATTCTGTCAGTGTGGTGTATTACATCAATTGATCTTTATATGTTGAAGCATCCTTGCATTCCAGGAATAAATCCCACTTGGTCACAGTGTGTAATCTTTTTCATATACTTCTCAATTAGGTTTGCTAGTATTTCGTTGAGGATTTTGGCATCAATGTCCAAAAAGGATGTTGGTCTGTAGTTTTCTTGTAGTGTCTCTGTCTGGCTTTGGTATGAGGGCAACGCTGGCTTCCTAGAATGACCTAGGAAGATAATGTCCCCGTCATGATTTTTGGAAATTTTTGAGAAGAATTGGTATTAGTTCTTCTCTAAGTATTGGGTAGAATTCACCAATGAAGCTCTCAGGTCCAGGGCTTTTTTTTGTCTGAAGATTTTTGATTACCGATTGTCTCCTTACTAGTCATTGATCTATTCAAATTTTCTACTTCTTCATGATTTCATCTTGGTGCGTTTTGTGTTACTAAGAGGGGCCCTCCTCTGTGTGCCTCTGAGATCAGAAGCAGCAAACAGCAGTCAGAGCACAGATCCCTGATATTTGTAAGTCAGGGTCCTTTTGGCAGACCTGGGTTCCCACATGTGGTGTGCAAGCTGCTCCAGGAACACATGCACAGCTGTCTGCCACCTGGCTGGGGGTGGGGGGTGGGGGGTGGGCAGGTGCTACTGCGCTAAGAGCTGAAATCGACTGAAATTAACTGCAATTTACTGCCCAAGACTTCCCCTGGAACTTGCAAGCCTCTAACAGACTCCAGAGTTCCAAAATAGTTACATCAGACTGCCAGCAATCAGCTGTCTAGGTGAGGAGAGAGATTCTGGTTGCTTCCTGCACCATTATCTTCCCAGAATCCTCTCAGCTGGATTATTTTTTAATTGTGTCCATTTGGGAAAATCAGCTGTGTGAGCTGAGATTTGACCAATAATTTCTTCAAAACTTGCTTTAATTTCCTGCCAACGTTTTCTCAGAACAAAGGATGTTAAGACCTTTGATCAGAGACTCGAGAAGATAATTTTGTGTTTTGACACAGCCACAGCAGAACTTTCATGAACAATCAACCCCCAAATGTGTTATTTTGCACATTTTCCCGTATGTCCAGTCCCCTAGATTTTCTTGGATCTGTCTCCACCTGCAACACCCATCCCCATTCACGTAATCACCGTGGGACTGGGGAGCAGCCACTTTTTGCTAAGTGGCTATGCCTCTCTGGCCACAGCTGACTGGTTCAGGACAGGCACAGATCCAGTCTGGGCCCGTCAGAGCCCTTCCACGAGAATTCTGGATTAGGAAGTCAGCACAGTCTGTCTCATCTCCGGATGGTCAGGTCACAAAGCTGTTAGATGGAGCAGCTAAAGCCACTGGACCCATGTTAGCCACTACATGAAGAAGCCTGTAGTGAGAACAAAAGAGGCCAACATTAAAAAAAAAAAAAAAAAAGAGGTGCCTGAGTGGGTCAGTCGGTTAAGCGTCCGACTTCGGCTCAGGTCGTGATCCTGCGGTTTGCGAGTTCAAGCCCCGCATCGGGCTCTGTGCTGACAGCTCAGAGCCTGGAGCCTGCCTCGGATTCTGTGTCTCCCTCTCTCTCTGCCCCTCCCCCGCTCATGCTCTCTCTCTCTCTCTCTCTCTCTGTCTCAAAAATAAATAAAACATTAAAAAAATTTTTTAACAAAAAAAAATAATAAAGTGGGGACAGAAGACAGAGAGGAAGTCCTGACGACCATCAAATGCCTGGCCCTGTTTGTTCCTGAGGTCCTGCTGCCTTCCCACAGCCTGGCCACTTCACTCGTCTTTGGCAACCAATTGCCAATAGTTCCTCATTTTGCTCAAGCTAGTGTGAGTTGGTTTATTGTTATTTGCAACCCCAAGAGCCCAGAGTTACCTACTGGACCCACTCCCTCACTTTACAGATGCAGAAATGGATTCCCAGAAAGGCTGTGACTTCCCTGAGGCTATGAGGTTGCTGAGGGTCTAGGCTGGAACTGGACCTTGAGTTTCCAGACTGTAGCTCCCACGTGTTTCTGCACAGCTTCTGCCACTGCAGTGTGCCATGTGACATTTCTAAAGCCCATTGGAGATTTCCAAAACCCTCAGTTGGAAGGAAATGCATCTGTACCTCCTTCTATCCACGAAACAAAAGGGAAAGGATAAAAATAGGAGACCACCAAAACATAACTGGAGGCCTAGAACCTGGAGGGTCGGCACAGGAAATTGAGAGTGGGAAGAACAAAGCCGGGCGTGTTAGAGGGGGAAACTAAAAGGACATCACACTATTTGTGGCTGAGCTCTCACACAAGGAAGGCGGGATCAAAGGAGATCTTTCCCTCTTTGCAAAACTCTCATGCAGGATTCAGATGAAACCGAGCGGATAAATATCCTCCTCACCAAGGCTAAAAGAGAGATGACTGATAGACTCACTCAAGGGTCGACTGCCCGCGGGTCCCAAGCCTCCCGGCCTTCTGAGGTCTCCCTTATAAAATCAGGTGGCTTGAGGGGGGAGGCCCAGATGCTTCTCTCTGCATAGTTGCGCAGCCTGGCTGGCCCCCGTTT
Organism: Panthera onca; assembly: GCF_046562875.1. Taxonomy (NCBI): domain Eukaryota; kingdom Metazoa; phylum Chordata; class Mammalia; order Carnivora; family Felidae; genus Panthera; species Panthera onca. The sequence continues at coordinate 52,180,109 of NC_138352.1, read as the reverse complement.
GGTCCTGTAGTTCGTGATCTCCTCCTGTTCCCCCACCCCACCTAAGACAGGCGTCCTTCCTGCCTCCCACCTCCCAAGCGCCAATGACAAGGTCGCACGTATGTGACTTTCCCTGAAGGTTTGGGTTAACAAGGGTGATGGGCCCCGGCGGGTCACATGATATATGCAGGAACAGAGTGGTCACTGCTAAATAGAGGGCCTAACAGCCTGGACTGGAAATGTGTGGCAAGACGATGTGTGTAGACAACCAAGAACTTCAGTTTGATCCCAGCGACCTTGCTAGAAGCAGCTTCTGCAGCACCGCGAGGCAATTATGCAAGGGTTTCAGGAAGAAGCGGCTGGGAGGACAGGTTGTTTGGCGACACCCCACCCCCTGCTCCTAAAGCTACATAGGACACGGCAGGTCTCTACCCAGGACGGGCAGAATCCCTTGGCCAACACTCCAGTAATCCGGGGCGACCCAAGAAGCCACAATCCCTGTCGCCTCTGAGCCTGGTACAAATAGTACTTCAGTGTGTTCCTGGGGCAGACGGCAAGTTTTGGGCAGGCCCGAACCCCACCTTCTGCAGAACCTGTCCAGCGGACTACATTTCAAGCACGTACATGATGTGTATCAATCATCGCTGACCTCGAGACACCAGCCCTCCTACCTCAGGTATTCCTGGGGTTTCCCCGGGGCCCTGCCTGCAGCTGGGTTTCTCCTTTTCCCCTTGTGATCCCCAAAGAACCCCAAACTGCAGCCGGCAGCCCACTCCGGCATTTTAACTCTTTTTTTTTTTTTAACGTTTATTTATTTTTGAGACAGAGAGAGACAGAGCATGAACGGGGGAGGGGCAGAGAGAGAGGGAGACACAGAATCGGAAGCAGGCTCCAGGCTCTGGGCCATCAGCCCAGAGCCCGACGCGGGGCTTGAACTCATGGACCGTGAGATCGTGACCTGAGCTGAAGTCGGACGCTTAACCGACTGAGCCACCCAGGTGCCCCCATTTTAACTCTTTTTATCGAAGACTTTGCATTACTCCGAGGTCTTGCGTTCCATGAACAAAAATGTTAGTCGAGGTGCCTTTCCCCATCCCAGGAGTAAAAGTGATTCTCTGTAAAAGTGATTCTGCCTGATTCTGGACCAACAGATACAATACACAGGTCCCAGCAAAGCACACGTCCCCCCATCTCCAAAACATTAACCTGGTCCACGTGTGTGGTTACAGCATTTCCCATACCCAAAAGTGGGACACATATTCTGATGCTGGCCTAGAAATCTGCACCATCAGAATACCCTAGAAAATCCAGGATGTACTGTCTTACCTATTTTGCCATGTATCTACCACTCACACCAACAATGGAAACACTATCAATTGTATGACTCCCCCTTAACCTTGGAAATATCGGGACCCCTCGGGGTAGCTTCTCAGTCTCAGACACAGGAGACAGCCTCGGGGAGCCTCTAGAATCCTGATAAGCCGTGGGAATCAGACAGGTTTAATTTCAAGGTGCTTGGCAGTCCCCCGGAACCCCTCAATGCTGGTGACCTGCTCCAGCCAGGTTCCTCGGAGCACCCAGAGCACCTGCCAGGCTGGCCACATTGCTCCTTGGGCTTCCCCCTCTTTTTTTAAGCTCCTACTTGAGGCCAGTTCCGCCAGGCCCTCTGCACGAGAACCCACAAGATTCACGGAGGACTCCAGCTCCGTCTCCGTGGGGAACCCTTGAGAATCCTGGCCACGAGGGGTAGGACAGCCCCCCCACCCCCCGCTGCCACTGGCTTTGGCCTCCTGCAGTGAGCAGTGCCCAGACAGCTCATGAGCAGATGGCATTGTGAGTGTGTTAAAATACCTATACTCAGAACTACTTTAAGATCAAGTTAGTTATTAGACTCACTACTAGATCTCTCTGTTTAGTGTTTTCATAAAGAAGCACGTGCATCATTGTATCACAATGTTTTCAAAATATTTGCATCATTACATTTGAACACAACTGTTTTTTTTTTTTTTTTTTGTTCCAAAGTATTTTGCTTTATACATCTAAAGTGCATTTACGTATTTTTCTGGAAAGGGGCCCATAGACTTCAGATTGCCAAACAGACCGAGGGCAAAAACAAGATAGAAATTGGGGTGCCTGACTGGTTCAGTCGGAAGAGCGTGTGACTCTTGATCTCGGGGTCATGAGTTCGAGCCTCACATCGGGCATAGAGATTACTTAAATAAAAACTTTATTTCTAAAAAAAATTTTTTTAACGTTTACTTATTTTTTGAGAGAGAGAAAGACAGAGTATGAGTGGGGGAAGGGCAGAGACCCAGAATCTGAAGCAGGCTCCAGGCTCCAAGCCGCCAGCACAGAGCCCGATGCCGGGCTCGAACCCACAAAACCGTGAGATCACCACCCGAGCCGAAGTCCGACGCCCAACCAACTGAGCCACCCAGGCGTCCCACTTAATTAAAAACTTTAAAAAAATAAAACACAATAAAATAAAAATTATGTCTGTCTGAACTCTGGGAAGAGGGTCCCGCCATAAGATACTTCGCAGGGGGGACATTCTATGTTTTTAAGAGAAAATAAGAGTTGTATGTTTGGGAAGGGCATCTGTTTACGCAAGATAATGAAGAAGGCCCAGGAGGTTGGGGCAGTAGCATTATTATGGTCAACATGGTCAGCATATAAATAAATGAATAGGTCTAACACCTGAATCAATAATATAGTATGCTACCAGGTGATGCATGCTGGGAAAACACAGGGCAGGGTAAGAGAGATCCGGGTTGGGGCGCAGAGCGGATGCAACTGTAAATCGAGAGGTCAGGGTAGGCGCCTTGAAGACTCATTTGGGGCAGAGACTTGAAGGAGGGGTTGACATGAGCCTTGATGTTATCAAGGAACCGTGTTCCAGGGAGAAGGACAGCAGGTGCAAAGGCCTGGGGGTAGGAGTATGTTTGGTATGTTGGAGGATGTCAAGGAGGCCAGTGTGGCCAGAGTGGAGGAAATCATTAGGAAACAATAGGACTGAACCAGTTTCGCTCCCGTCTCCAGGAAGTTTGCTCTCTACCCTCCACCCCTGGCACAGTGTGCCACACACCCACCTGCTCTGGGGCCTGCGCAACTATTGTGGAAACCACGGCCCATTGTGGTCCCGGCTCATTTGGCACACTCTGATGTGTTTAAGCTCAAGGGGTAAAGACAAAAAACCTTCTCTCTGCCAACAGGTGGGTATGGCCGCTGGACCAGAAAATAAAAGTCGTGTTTGTCACCGGAGGGAGACGGAAGGATGCAAGGGGGAGGTCCCAGCTCTGCCACTTAACAAGCTGAGGGGCAGCGGTCACCATGCTCGCTTCGTTGAATCTGTTGCCACGTATGTAAACTGAGGTAACAACCCCTGGGAATGCAAACAGTAGCCGCCGGGTCCCAGCCTGGCTGTAGCTGGCCACGCGGTCACCCCCTCCAATCCTGGCCTGGAAGGCCCCTGTGCTTCTCCTTTGACCTCACCTCCCTTGAAAGTCAACACCAACTTGAGGACCCGAGGGTCGGCTCCGGTGCAAGGTAAGATCTCCGCATGGCCTCTGTTCTATTTTTAATCCTGAAGTCTCCCACGTCATTTAATGCTTGAAGTCTTTTTAGGGGGAAAAGCCTAAATCCTAAATAAATAAAAATGTGAATTAGGTGGGGCGCCTGGGTGGCTCAGTCGGTTAAGCGTCCGACCTCGGCTCAGGTCATGATCTCCAGGTTCGTCGGGTCAAGTGCCGCATTGGGTCTCCGTGCTGACAGCTCAGAGCCTGGAGCCTGTTTCATTTCTGTGTCTCCCTCTCTCTTTGCGCCTTCCCCTCTTGCACTCTCTGTCTCTCTCTCTCTGTGTCTGTAAAATAAATAAAACATTTTTTTTTATAATAAATAAATAAATATGTGAATCAGAACTGGCACAGTCTTGTAATCATTTGAAAGACGTTGGCCAGAGCTCACCCTCTGGGACTCCTTGTCCTCTGCTGCCATCGTCTGGAAGGAGGTGGGACTGCAGGGACATGGAGGGACAGAGACCCACAGGGCAAGGTGTTGGGGGCAGGGGGCGGGGCGGGGCGGCGGTGTGGGACCACAGGGACTGAGCCCCCTTCCAACTGACTAGGAGACACAGGCCTTCTCCGGAGAGACAGCAGTGCACCTCACAGGAAGAGGCAGGAAGCGTGGCTTGAAAAACTGGTTTCTAGGTCCATTTCAGGGCCCCCGAGAGGGCCCAAGGTCAGAGGAGGGAGCTCCAACAAGGACAGGTGCACTCCTCTTTCCTTCTACAAAAGAGGAAACCAAAACCAAGGCAGCTATGTAGTTTTCTCCATGCTGAACTACACCTTAGGGACAGAGTCAGCATTCGAGCCCGGAGCGCTGAGCTAAATCCGGGGTCGCTTTAGAGCCTGGCTCCTCGGAGCGTAGTCCTTGGACCAGCAGTCCCCGCGTCACATCAGAACTTGTGAGAATAATGCAGGACCTCAGGCCCCACTGGAAACTCACTGAATCCGGCTCAGCATTTTAACACGTCCCCCTGAACGACCGCTACGCGTGTCGCAGTGTGTCAGAGATTTCCCAGGAAGCTGCATTAACATATTCCTATTTCCCCAAGTTCTACACATTCACTGTAGAGAAATTCAGACAATACAGGAAAATTTAAGGCGGAAAGCAATAAACACTGTGGTGTATAAATATCCTTCTGAGTATTTTCCGTGCACACACACACACGTTTTCATAAAAAGCAGATCGTATCCTCCATACTACCCTGTATCTTTTGCTTTTTACTTAAGATTCTTAAGTATGATTTCTGTTCCGAAAGAGTGGCTGTTAGAGAAATAGCTGCTAAATGAAAAAATTGCCTTAAACAATAGTCAGGGGTGTGTTTGTTATCTAGTGCTGCGTTCAAAATGACTCCCGAACTTAGCAGTTTAAACCAACAAATATTTATCATCTGACAGTGTTTCCAAGACTCAGGATCTGGTGGGTAACTGGGGCTCAGAGTCTCTCACAACATCGCCGTCAACGTGTTGACCAGGTACAGCCACCTGAAGGCTATGACGCCTGGTCTAAGCCAGCACGGCCACTTGCCTGACCTCATACGGTTGCCATTTTGTCCTTACAGGGTTCCCTGCATCTGCCCCGACACTGCTCTCAACCATCCATTCATTCACCAGCCAGGGTGAGCTTGAAAAAAGGCAAATCCAGCCTTGCTGCCCCCTGCTGAAAATCCACCCAGGGCTTCTCATGGCTCTTAGAATAGAGTATAAAAAATAAAACAGGGGCGCCTGGGTGGCGCAGTCGGTTAAGTGTCCGACTTCAGCCAGGTCACGATCTCGCGGTCCGTGAGTTCGAGCCCCGTGTCAGGCTCTGGGCTGATGGCTCGGAGCCTGGAGCCTGTTTCCGATTCTGTGTCTCCCTCTCTCTCTGCCCCTCCCCCGTTCATGCTCTGTCTCTCTCTGTCCCAAAAATAAAAAAAAATAATAATAATAATAAAAAAAATTAAAAAAAAATAAAACAAAGGTCTACAGGGCCCCGGGGGTCTGGCCCCTGATGAAGGCCCCCTCTGTCCCCTCCTGGCTTTATCCCTTCCATGTGTATGGTCCAGCCCCTCCTGTGTGCCAAACTCCGTCCCATCTGGACTTCCTCCGACCGGGACTCCCTCCACACACCCCCACCACACACACATTTACAGAGGTGCGTGAGCACACACAAGACAACTTCACAACTGTGCTCCGGCCTTAGTTCTGTGTCCCGATGCCCAGCGAGCGGTAGGCGCTCAATAAATATTTGCTGAACACACTATCTTTGTGGCAAATGCTTTCCCCGGGTTGTGGTTTGCCTTTAACGCATTGTTTCCCTAACCTTCCGAAGTTTAACATTTGATGTAGTCAAATCGGTCCGTCTTTCTTTTGGGATTTCTCTGTTGCTTTGTGCACAGAACATTCCAGAGTTTTGTCAGAAGGGCAGATGCCTGAACAAGGGCCCACGTTTGAGGAATTCAGATTAGAAGGAACAGGAAGCTGACCCCCTTGATGGAAACTGACGGAGGGAGCTACGTCGGGTGGGCCAGACCAAGTTCATGACCGCACCGGCGGGGTTAAGCATGTCCTGCGCACGGTGTTCTTGGCCCACCGTGTCTTTGTGGCGCTCACCAAGTCCCTCCCTAATGGGCTGGGAAAGTGTTAACACCCCAGGACATGTCCAGGGAAAGCAGATCACAGCCTAGCATTTGCTGGGCATTGACTTGTAAAGTAAGAATAGGAAGGACTGAGGAGTCGTCCGTTAGGGACAGGCTCTGAGTGCGTGTGCATGTGTGTGTGCGCATGTGTTCACAGGCAGAAATGTGTCTAGGAGAGGTTTCAGACAGAGAACAGTATCTTTGAAGAGCCCAAGTTGGTTTGTGCTCAGATGGTCTTCGTTAGGTCCCCAAAGCGACTGCAGTCACCTGCTGTCTCATCCAAAACCCGCCAATGGGACAGGGAGAGGGTGTTACTGGTCAAGAAGTACGGCCGTGTTCTTCAGGGCCTCGGTTTCCACAGAGGACAGGACCACCCAGCTCCGGCCCCACCCTGCTTCTCCACACCCCTGATGAAAATCATGGGCAAAACCATCAGTGCAACACCGCAATTGTCCGTGGGAAGCCCTTGTCCACAGGCATCCCCGGCTCCTGGCTGGCTGTCTCATCCTTGGCCGTGAGAAGGGGCTGCCTTCCGGTGTCCAGAAAAACACCTGTAAACCGCAGCCATCTGGGGACAAGGGGCAGCATTTAACCTAATGGGGTGGGAATGTCAATAAAGGTGCAGCTCAGGCCTGCCCAGCCCTCAGCCCCAGGCGACATGGGGAGGGGAGTCTCTGGCACTGCCTGCTGGGGACCGGTCAGAATAAAATGGTGACCTTATGACTCACAGTTGTTGGCAGAAGCCAGGGCTTGTACTAAAACCTTAGGGAAGTAGGTGTGACCCTTATCCCTACCTTACAGATAAGAACCGGAGGCTCAAAGAGGTTCTGTGATTTGTCCAAGGTCATTCAGGAAGATCAGGACCCAGGTTGCCTGGTTCTAGAGCCCATGAGGGGAACCCGGGTGCCCTGTGCTCTCCCAGAACCTTGTGGAGGGAAGGTCCCCATGGACTGGGGCTGGGCACACACGAGGGAGGACCAGGACCTCAGTGTCTGGCACCTGGAGTAGGAGCCTGATGCTGGGGGAGGGACTTCGATTCCAAAAGGGAAGAGCTTCTTGGGGACGTAGGGATGCTATTCAGACATTTCTTTGAAGACAAGTACCTCCTCGAGGCGCCTGGGTGACCCGGTCGGTTAAGTTTCGGCACAGGTCATGGTCGCGGAGTCCCTGGGCTCGAGCCCCACGTCGGACGCCACACTGACAGCTCAGAGCCTGGCGTCTGCTTCAGATTCTGTGTCTCCCTCTCTCTCTGCCCCTCCCTCGCTCGCGATCTGTCTCTCTCTCAGTAATAAATAAACATTAAAAATTGTTTTGAGAAAGAAAAGACAGTAGTCCTCTGCCCCATCGCAGAGCTGGAAGATTATTTTAGTAGAAGCAGAACTGTGTGGGCCCCCAACGGCTGGCAGGGAGCCGGCTAAGCCAGGTATGGACAGAGCTGGGAAACACTGAAACGGCACTTGTTAGAACATCACGTTACCCGCAAGGAAGGCTGGTGGGGTTTGGGCTGCGCAACAGCTGGAGGCAGGAGGCCACCCCCCCCCCCCCAGGGGGACACAGGACAAAGCGCCAATCCGGGCTGTGAGAGGCACAAGGCTGCTGATGGAGAACAGAGAGGGGCTGCCTCCTCTTGGAGCAGGACCCCTGTTGCCTGCCTGGAGGAGGGGGGCCTTGCAGTGAGGGCTGGCAGCAAGTGGGGAAAACAGAGGGGTGACGCAGCTTGAAGGGAGAGACCTGGGAGGGCGGCCAGCACCCCAGACCCGCTCTCTGGTGATCCACCCCTCCCCATTCCAGAAAGCCTGTCGAAATGGCCCCTCACTGAGAAGCGCAAAAGAGTGCGACTCCAGAAAGAGTGTGTGCGTCTGTGTGTCTGTGTGTCTGTGTGTCTGTGTGTCTGTGTGTGTCTATAAACTTCCCCACTTCCAAGCTGGAAACGAGACTTACCCGGCAGAGAACGTCATCTTGGGGAAGGAGAAAGACCGCCCAGAAACAGGTGGAGTCGTTTCTCAGAGCTCCGCAGAGGACTTATTTGTCCAAGGCTCTGGTATCTTTCAAAGATAAATAATGGAATTATTGAAACTGAAAATGTATGGTTGCACAACCTTTGAGAGGATCGGAGCGTGTGAGTCCGGGGTCTGCGTCAGCTAAAGCTTGTGCCTAGATAGCTGGCTTTAAGCGTGATAAAAACCAGGGCTTACGTCATTTGTTTCTGTGCGTTGAACGGTTTTCTTTGCAGAAAACAGCCATGTGTTGTGAGCGTTCATTGGAAGGGATTAGAGATATGTCCTTGTATTAATAGATTTGTTTTGTTTTCATTGATAGATTTCATTCTTTGAGAACAGTTTTAGGTTTCCAGAAATATTCAACGGCAAGTGTAGAGTTCCCACATACCTCCCTTCCCCCCACACTCAGTTTCCCCTATCATTAATATCTCGCATTACTGTGGTATGTTTGTCATAGCTGAGCCGATACTGATGCATTATTATTAACTAAAGTCCACATTTACATTAGAGATCGCTCTGAGTATCGTACGTTCCGTGAGTTTTGGCAAACGCATAGTGACCTCAATCCACCATCACAGTGTCAAACAGAATAATTTTACTGCCCTAAAATTCCCCTGTGCTGCCCCTATTATCAATAGATTGCTTGAAGGAAGATTTTAGATTTAAGTGATTCCCCCCCCCCCACTTTCTTCTAGAAAGTAGAGGTTATATTGTGTCCCTTCCCTCCTCACGTCCACCCCCTCTCCATTCCAGAAAGCTGGACCCAATGGTTGGTGCTGACAACCCCAGAAGAGGTGGCCAGCACATGCGAGTGCAGGGTGGCCATGCATCAGGCCCCTGAGGAATTGAGGGGACGGTCACACGATCGTCTCCCAACATTGTAGTGGGACGTACTTACCCACAGTCCCAGCTCAGAAGCGCCCGGACGGACTCCATTCCCTTCGTCCACCTGCCGGCGGTTGCTTCTGGTTGGTCTGGTCGCTCTGTCTCTCTCTGTCTCAAAAATAAATAAACGTTTAAAAAAAATTTTTTTTTAATTTTTTTTAATGTTTTTATTTATTTTTGAGACAGAGCATGAGCAGGGGAGGAGCAGAGAGAGAGGGAGATACAGAATCCGAAGCCGGCTCCAGGCTCTGAGCCATCAGCACAGAGCCCGACGCAGGGCTCGAACCCACGGACTGTGAGATCGTGCCCTGAGCCGAAGTCAGACACCCAACCGACTGGGCCACCCAGGCGCCCCCGGTTGTCCTTTCTCCAGCCCCTTCAAGTCACAAATCGTTGTCACATTAGTCACTAAACATCTAATTCTGCAAAATAGTGGAAATCATCCATCTTCCTTTTGAGGAGATTGCTCTCCAAGCTGGGGCCCAGACGTAGAGAGAGCTGTGACTGGACAAAGGCCGGCCACCAGTTTCTTCTGGCTTCCGGCAGGGACTTCCGGCCCAGTGGCTGGGAGCGCCGTCATTTCTCTCAGCGGCTGCCTCCCCAGCAGCCCGTCCCCACATCCAGTGACTGGCCACAGGCCCACTGGGAGACGTCACAGGTCACCTGGCCCCTCTGTGCACTCCTGCTCCTGCCCTTCCTTTATTCAGGCATCTTTCCCCATAAACTGCCCTGAGAAATGTCCTGCAGGCCAAACTCCCCCACAGCGTCTGCTTCCAGAGAAGCCAGGCTGAGAAGCCCTTCTAGCCTCTCCCTTTCTGCTGGCAGAAGTTTCGGACGGTCCAGGGCCAAGCAAAGTCAAGGAGCAAAGCTGCCGTCATGCTGATCCAGCCTCTGTGCTCTCCGGAACTGGGATGCATCTCAGGACAACCCCCTGGCTGGTACTTAGCATGGGTTTGCAGGGGTGAGGCTCTACCCTCTCCCCATCTAGAAGAATCTCCCGTATTTGCTGATGAGACAAAGCTCAGCTTACTGCTCACTGTGGTTGGTCGTCATAAGCAGGTCACCGCCTTGCAAAGCCCAGTAGTGTCTCACAGAAGGAAAGCTAAGGTCGGGAGGTACCGAGAATAGTAAGCTTGGGACAAATCAGGCCTGGGGGGTGCTAGATTAAGATTGGGTAAGAATCGTGATACAACAGTCCAGGATTGGTGGGGGTGGCCAGGCTAGGATTTTGAGCCACGGAATCTTAGGCCCCAAAGTTGATGCTTCCCATTGGAGAGCTGGTCAGTTTTTCTGGAAGCCCCTCTACTGAATCAACTATTTGCTTGGGCAAGACAATCCCAGGAGAGCAAAGAAACGCAAATGAAGGCAGTGGCCAGCCATGTCTTGTTAATGGGGATGATGAGGCATGCTTTCCCTTCTTGGCGTCCCTTCCCTCCAAGTGTGGAGGAGAGAGTTTTGGGTTACAATTAGCTCCCTCAACAAGCCAAATGCATCGCAAGCCCCAGCCCTGGGCCTTTGGCTCTACCGCTAGCTTCTCTCTGCCAAGATGTGTTTGCCACTCTTGGACTGGACTGCAGTGACCCCTCACGAGCACTTTCATCCGATCCACGGGAAGCACTCACCCTTCCTTTCCCCCAGCAAACCCTAGAAGCATGGGCCCTGCAAGCCGCACCTCTTCTCAGGCCCAACCCTTATGTCCTCCATCCAGGAGTCAGGCGCCCTGGGCTCTGAATGCCAGCGGACACATACTGAGCATTCAAAGCGGTTGGCCTCTAAGCTTAGGGTAAGAGGCAGGGGGTGTGAGGAGAGGGGCACTCGTGGCATACCAAAGCTTTCTCGAACATGCCTTTCTCACCCAGCTTCCAACCCTTCCATATCTACCCTTAGGAATCACGCCGCCATGTTGGTATCTTGGCCGAACACCTAACTCTGAAGTGAAGTATCTATTAACTCCATGCTTCAACCAGAACTCTCTCTCAATATCCTTTTTTTTTTTAAATTTTTTTTTAATGTTTATTTATTTTTGAGACAGAGAGAGACAGAGCATGAACGGGGGAGGGGCAGAGAGAGAGGGAGACACAGAACCGGAAGCAGGCTCCAGGCTCTGAGCTGTCAGCCCAGAGCCCGACGCGGGGCTCGAACTCACGAAGTGTGAGATCGTGACCTGAGCTGAAGTCGGACGCTTAACCGACTGAGCCACCCAGGCGCCCCTCTCAATATCCTTTTAATGGCATCAGGACCTCATGCCTAAATGGCATTAAACTCACACCAACATCGTTACTCTGGGTGTTCTCGAAGGACTCTCAGCCCAACGACGATAACACCTGCTCTCAGCCCTCCGTCACCCAGATGCCCGCCTTCCGAGAACCCCTGGAAGCAGGATCCAGAGGTAGATTCATAACGTCTACAATTCTGGTGGTAATATCTACCATTTAGCAAGACATTATGCTAGTCTTTTTATAAGTGTCATTTCAAATAGTCCTCATAGCAACTCTGTGAGACAGGTGTTCTTATCATTCTCTTTTCACAGGAGAGGAAACAGGAAACTCTGAGAGGTTAAGTGACCTGCCCAAGATCACACAGCCAGTGATTGGGAGGTTAGGATAGGAAGCAGGTCCATGGGACTCTTGTGGACATGCTTCCTAGTGTCTATTCCCCTCTTCTTCCAGCCCCAGTGCCTGTGTTCATTTTGGGACCCATCCCCCCTCCCCGGACAGCCCTCATGGTCCTGGTGGGCATCGCCACCGGCCATAGAGGAGGAGCACGAGACCAGCAAGGTGCACTCACCAGAATTCAATCATTGGTCCAGGAGACAGATAGGTCTGAGGCCAGAGAATCGGCAACGCACAGGATGCAGCTATTTTCAGCAGGACTTGAACTTAACAGTATCAGGTCTCACTGCTCCCGGCAGCCACCTGCCTGAGAATGTTGTCAGCACAGGAGACAGAAGCAGAGTGATGAGAAGAGGGGCGCTGGCCCCCACCAAGCTCCTGTGCCCCTGTGTTCAGCTCCCCCACACACACACTGGACAGACACAGCCCACACTCTCCTTCTCCGACTAAACCCAAAGGAGCGAAGTTTTCTCCTCTCAAGCACAAATGAGTAATCTTGAGGACCTAACACAGAAGCCCAGGCAAGATCTGAGAAGCTCTCCGGCTACCTCTCTGGAGCAAATAAAAGCCCAACAGAAGAGGAAGTCTAACATCCAAAATGCTGCTGTGTTACCTCCGTGTTTCTCGATCTCGGCACTACTGACATTTTGGAACAGATAACTCTTTGGGGAGAAGGGGGCGCTGTCCTGTCATTGGAAGAAATTTATTTACCGTGTCCCTAGCACCTGACCACCCCCACTGCCAATCATGACCGCCATAAATGTCTCCAGACATTGCCAGCTGTCCCCTGGGGATGGAACTGCCCCCGGTTAAGAACCCCTGTGTTGGGGTGCCTGGGTGGCTCAGTCGGTTAAGTGTCGGACTCTTGAGGTCAGCTCAGGTCATGATCTTATGGTTCAAAAGTTTGAGCCTTGCATCGGGCTGCGTGCTGACAGCACAGAGCCTGCTTGGGATTCTCTCTCTCTCTCTCTCTCTCTCTCTCTCTCTGCCCCTTCCCCCCACTCTCTCGCTCTCAAAATAAATAAACTTTTTTAAAAATTTTTTTTAATGTTTATTTATTTTTGAGACAGAGGGAGACAGAGCATGAATGGGGGAGGGTCACAGAGAGGAAGACAGAATCGGAAGCAGGCTCCAGGCTCTGAGACATCAGCCCAGAGCCTGACGCGGGGCTCGAACTCACGGACCTCGAGATCATGACCTGAGCCGAAGTCGGACGCTTAACCGACTGAGCCACCCAGGCGCCCCATAAATAAACTTTTTTAAAAAAATTATTAAAAAAAGAACCCCCGTGGTAACTGACCACAAAGAAGAAGAAGAACCATCCTAGATGCTCCAGCCTTAAGAGCAAGGGGAATGCACTGAGATTGGAAAGGCAGGCCACGGGGGGGCAAGAGGGGAGTGAAGATGTCTATCCCAGAGATACTTGTGGAGGCCGGGAGTTGGCGGGCGATGTAGGGGTCCCCAGCTCATGGAGTGAAGAGAAATAAATGTGGTGAGTACATGCTGAGTCAGGCAGGGTGCGGATCCAACAGGGCAGCCGGGGGGACTTCGGTGATGGAATCGTGTACAAGGTACGGGCAGCATCCGGAGATACCAACGAGCGACAGCCAAGCATCATCAGATTGGCATCTGCCAGGAGCTGTCACCTCCCTGGTGACTGAAGGAGCGACGGCAGGAAGAGGCCTCTGGACATGAGCGGTGGCCTGTTGCCGTGGGTAAAGGAATTCAGCCACTGCTCCCCCAGCCCATCAGACCAAATAAACATCCCGGCCTCATCCCCTGCCTACTGTCTCATCTCCTGATGACGCTTCCTGAAGCCCAAATTCAACTGGCAGCCGGAAGATAAGAGAACCCGATAGCTACAGCTCATAGAGTTTCGCTTCCCAGAGCACTGAGCAAGGTGGAAAGTGGGTCTGGGAGTAAGTGGCAGGTGCCCAGCACACACACCACGGAGAACTTTGCAGGGTTAGAAGCAATGGGTTGGGGTGGGGGGGGGGCGCCTGGGTGGCCCAGTCGTTTAAGCGTCTGACTTCAGCTCAGGTCGTGATCTCACGGTTCGTGAGTTCCAGCCCCGCATCGGGCTCTGTGCTGATGGCTCAGAGCCTGGAGCCTGCTTCAGATTCTGTGTCTCCCTCTCTCTCTGTCCCTCTCCTGCTCACACTCTGTCTCTCTGTCTCTAAAATCACAAAATACAAAATACAAAGCAGCAAGACTCTTTTTACAAGGACACCTACAAAGAAAAGATTCATTTGCGGGAGTATTTGCCTATGGCAGGAGAGGAGCTACAGAATGGCAAAGGGGAATGCGGATAACAGAGAATAAACTATCACAAACAAAAGAGGGGTCTTGCGTGGACTAGAGATAACAGAACCACATGAACTAGGCATGTGATTAACTCAAATTTCTGCACAGAACGCTGAAACGGTATGGGGCGCGGGGACATAAAAGCAAAGGAGGGAGGAAGGAGGACAGGAAGGAAGCAAGCTGATCCAGGAAGGGAGCAGGTGGGTGTGAGCAGGAGCTTCCCAAGGGCGCCCCCCTCCCTGGTCCACAGGGGCCCCAGCCCAGATGGGGAAACGGTTGTTTCAGGGGGCCTCTCGGCACCTTCTCCATGTTTCTCTGAAAATGGAAGACACGTCAAGAGATTGTACAACGTCCTCATTTCCCAAAATGATTCCAGAATTTTAAGGCCACTAAGCTTGACACCTTTGATTTTGGAATGAATTCAAGTCCCAAGACCCAAATCGAGCCTCGACTTTGCAACCAGCCAGGCGTAAATCAGCCAACAGATGGTGGGTGTGCATTTAGAAATGAGCCTGGTGAGCCCTGGGAGCTAGAGAGGCTCCCAAGACGAGGCCTGCCAAGCTCAGCCTCTTCTGCGAGGGGCTGAGGGACCAGGGGCCGTGTGGGTCCCACTCTTTCAGGCTGCTGGGAGTTGTGGCAGTGGGGGTGGGGGGGGGGGTGGCGTCTGTCTCTCAGGGCCTTCCCTAGCATCTCTTTTTGTCTGCTTCTCACCTCCAACCTTCCCAAGGAGAGAGGGTTTCAGTGGATAGCCCGGTCACCATCCAACATGGAGACTCTTGATTGGGAAGCTTCAATTGGCTCGGCCATTGTTAGCTCATCTGGGGCAAACTGGTTCTCTTGAAGCACAGGGCTATTTTCTCTGCATGGCTGGGTGGCACCGAGGCTTTGCACCTGCCCAGAGACGCGTAATAGAGACCGTGGGTCTCAGTTTCGTAAGCGTCACTGCATTCGTTGTCCTGTGCCACATGCTGGGACACCACATAACTGATGTTGCCCAGGCCGCTCCTCTGGAGGTCTGGTTAGTACAGCTGACCCTTAAACAGCACCCATATGTACTGTGGGGGTTCACTTCCATGTGGATGCTTTTATAGTCCAGCGCCGGAAATGTGTTTTATCTTCCGTCTGATTTTCTTAAGAGCACTTTCTTCTTTCTAGCTGGCTTTCCTGTTGAGAACACAGTATGCAACCCATATAACAATCAAAATACGTGCTAATCATCTGTTTATGCTATCGGTTAGGCTTCCGGTCAAGAGTAGGCTATTAGCAGCAGTTAAGTTTTGGGGGAGTCAAAAGTTATAGGCAGATTTTTGACTGTATGGGAGGGAGGTGGCACCCCTAACCCCCACATTGTTCAAGGGTCATCTGTACAAGGTAAATGGAAGCCCCTGGCTCTAGGGTTCGTCCCCACCAACATGGCCACGCGCCATCACCTCCTGCCTTTGGCGCCATCCTCAGCGAGGAAGGCTCACAGGTTCCTCCTGGTCCATGCTTGGGGGCAGAGTTTAGTGGCCAGGACCTTCTACTTTGATCCCCTCTAGACTGAACCAGACTGTTCCATCTAATGTTTCTTATTAGTAAAGCTTCAGGCTTTATGGATTCCCACCCTCTAAGCCCCCACGGGAAGAATAAGATCCAGACATCAGTGATGGTGACAGTTTTGCCCAACGATGTCCAGAATAACTTGGCCAGCAGTGACCTTCTGACTGGGTCTCTCAGGTGGGTTCAAGCATGGAAACAAAAGGCAGACCTTCCCCAGAGAGGCACGGGGCTCATGAGGCTTTCCAACCCTACCCACTGCGTCGTCCTCTTCAAGGCAAAGAAAAGGACCTCCGGAACCAGATCAAATAATAACAGTGCAAATGTCTCCTTTCGATATGGCCTTGCCCGCAGGTTTTCAACGGATGAGATTTAGAAGGTTTAGAAAGGAGCCTTCTGCCCCGAATAGCCAAAGTAATTTTGAAGAAGAAGACCAAAGCAGGAGGCATCACAATCCCAGACTTTAGCCTCTACTACAAAGCTGTCATCATCAAGACAGCATGGTATTGGCATAAAAACAGACACATAGACCAATGGAATAGAATAGAAACCCCAGCACTAGACCCACAAACGTATGGCCAACTCATCTTTGACAAAGCAGGAAAGAACATCCAATGGAAAAAAGACAGTCTCTTTAACAAATGGTGCTGGGAGAACTGGACAGCAACATGCAGAAGGTTGAAACTAGACCACTTTCTCACACCATTCACAAAAATAAACTCAAAATGGATAAAGGACCTGAATGTGAGACAGGAAACCATCAAAACCTTAGAGGAGAAAGCAGGAAAAGACCTCTCTGACCTCAGCCGTAGCAATCTCTTACTCGGCACATCCCCAAAGGCAAGGGAATTAAAAGCAAAAGTGAATTACTGGGACCTTATGAAGATAAAAAGCTTCTGCACAGCAAAGGAAACAACCAACAAAACTAAAAGGCAACCAACGGAATGGGAAAAGATATTTGCAAATGACACATCGGACAAAGGGCTAGTATCCAAAATCTATAAAGAGCTCATCAAACTCCACACCCGAAAAACAAATAACCCAGTGAAGAAATGGGCAGAAAACATGAATAGACACTTCTCTAAAGAAGACATCCGGATGGCCAACAGGCACATGAAAAGATGTTCAACGTCGCTCCTTATCAGGGAAATACAAATCAAAACCACACTCAGATACCACCTCACGCCAGTCAGAGTGGCCAAAATGAAGAAATCAGGAGACTTTAGATGCTGGAGAGGATGTGGAGAAACAGGAACCCTCTTGCACTGTTGGTGGGAATGCAAATTGGTGCAGCCGCTCTGGAAAGCAGTGTGGAGGTTCCTCAGAAAATTAAAAATAGACCTACCCTATGACCCAGCAATAGCACTGCTAGGAATTTATCCAAGGGATACAGGAGTACTGATGCATAGGGGCACCTGTACCCCAATGTTTATAGCGGCACTCTCAACAATAGCCAAATTATGGAAAGAGCCTAAATGTCCATCAACTGATGAATGGATAAAGAAATTGTGGTTTATATACACAATGGAATACTACGTGGCAATGAGAAAAAATGAAATATGGCCTTTTGTAGCAACATGGATGGAACTGGAGAGGGTGATGCTAAGTGAAATAAGCCATACAGAGAAAGACAGATACCATATGGTTTCACTCTTATGGATCCTGAGAAACATAACAGAAACCCATGGGGGAGGGGAAGGAAAAAAAAAAAAAAAAAAGAGGTTAGAGTGGGAGAGAGCCAAAGCATTAGAGACTGTTAAAAACTGAGAACAAACTGAGGGTT
Source organism: Panthera onca (assembly GCF_046562875.1). Taxonomy (NCBI): domain Eukaryota; kingdom Metazoa; phylum Chordata; class Mammalia; order Carnivora; family Felidae; genus Panthera; species Panthera onca. Next base: position 52,162,832 of record NC_138352.1, on the reverse strand, counting down.
GATGGGGGGTGGGAGGGAGGGCAGGGTGGGAGGGAGGGCAGGGTGGGAGGGAGGGCAGGGTGGGTGATGGGTATTGAGGAGGGCACTTTTTGGGATGAGCACTGGGTGTTGTATGGAAACCAATTTGACAGTAAATTTCATATATTAAAAAATAAAAAAATAAAAAAATAAATAACAGTAAAAAAAAAATAAATAAAAAAAATAAATAAAAAGGAAAAAAAAAAAAAAAAAAGAAAGGAGCCTTCTGTTCTTATTTTGTGAGTGTTAGAGGTCACTGCAGAGCCATCCGCTGTCCTTGAAAGCAATCTCTGTTGTTCCCCCATGCCAATCTTGCGTGCTCTGGCATGAATCAGCAATGTGGATTTTACTATTTCACGGAGAAAACTGAGCAGGGTGGGGGTTTACAACACTCCCTGGATGGCAAACTCTTCAGATTCCTTGTCGCCCATGTCTTCTTCCCAGTATCTGGTCAGTGGGTCCTTGGGGCTCTTTTCTGACCCTCCCCATGCAGCCCCTGGCATTGTTCAGCACCCCCACCTCCTGCTTCCTGGGCCCTTGCTTGTTTGTTTGTTTATCTAATCTTTATTAAACCTGGGTCTTCATGTTGATCAGTCTGACCAGGGGCGTGCCAGGGGCCCACCTTGCCCTTGGCCCTTTCTGAGGCTCTTGTCCCACAAGGAGAGAAACCTGGGACAGAGACAGCATCACCCAGCCTTCCTGATGCCTCCCTGGGAGTCCCGCCCTCCTCGTCCTTCCACGCTCTCCACCCCCACCCTCCCAATTACCTCGCTGACACTTTTCCTGCCACTCCTGACTCTTCCCATGGACCTCCCCCTTCAGTGCTCTCCTTCCTTTTGTGGAATGGGTTGGCTCCTCTCTGGGCTTCTAACCACATTCCTACCTACTTCCCTTTCCGTGACCTTGCTCAGGAAACTCCACTTACCAAGAACAGCGTTGAGACCCAGCCCTCAGGCCTTCAGAGGAGAAGCCTCTGATTGGCCAGTATTTGTCACGTGTCCACCTCTTGGCCCAATCACTGTCTCCAGGAAGATGTACGGCCAAGTTAGGGGCAGCCGGAGGCACGAGCCCACCCTGCCTGCAGGAGTGGGAGGGGCCCAGTGATTGACAGCACCCCCACGGTGCCGACAGGGCGTCAGGTGTATTTCCTCCAAAACAAAGGGGATGCTGTTAGCCGGAGAAGGTCGATGTGCACGCAAAACCAATAGTTATCCCGACTTGGGGATCCCCTTGGAAGTGGAAGTAGGCTATGGGAGAGGGGGAGGAGAGATTCCCCTTCTTACTTTGCAACAGAACATTTTGGTTACTTTAATCGCCCCATCACCCTCTCTGCTGGATTTCTACCACTTGCCATCAAAAGAATCTATACTTTCACAGCAGCATTGCAGGGGGGAAAAATACCAGTTTTCGCGCTTCTTTTTAATATCCGCTTGGCGAAAAAGTGCTTTTAAGAATTTTAAACTATTTTGGGGCGCCTGGGTGGCTCAGTCGGTTGGGCGTCCGACTTCGGCTCAGGTCACGATCTCGCGGTCCGTGAGTTCGAGCCCCGCGTCGGGCTCTGGGCTGATGGCTCAGAGCCTGGAGCCTGCTTCCAATTCTGTGTCTCCCTCTCTCTCTGCCCCTCCCCCGTTCATGCTCTGTCTCTCTCTGTCTCAAAAATAAAAAAAAACGTTAAAAAAATTAAAAAAAAAAGAATTTTAAACTATTTTAAAGTTTGTTTTGAAATTCCACAGCTTCCTTCTTGACACGCGTTTAAAGATGGGCTTCTGGTGGTTTATCCTCTCTTATCTTCCGCATAAAACTTTTGAATTACTTATGACTAAATACGGCTTAACTTGGTGGTTTCTCAGGAAGTAGACGGAGCGTGACAGCCTGTCAACGGGAAGATGGGCCACCTGAAGAATTCAGGTCCTCGCCTTCCTGACAAACATGTCTCGCCCCAGTTCCCACAAGAACACTTCTTGCTTCAGCTGATGACCTTGCTTCTTTAGTTTTATTTGAGCTTCAAGCACTTGTCGGAGCAAGCCTGTTTTTTTCATGGGTGGCTGCAGACCCTTTATGAAGAGGAACACTAAGCAAGAGTTAATGACAGAAAGCACTGTCAAAATCCAAGACGTGAATATAATTAAAATCACATGGTGTTCCCTGTTGGCTGCCGCGGCACACATTAAGAAAGTCTTATCTTCAAGAGTACATTTAGGACGCCCTGTCATAGAAAATTAGTTTAAAATGATAGCTCAGAAAAAGAAATGTAAAAAGCTCTCCTGCCATTTATTATTAATGTGATTTATGTTAAGTCTCTCAGCGGAATGTGAAAATGTGCCAATAAATTCGTTCAAGAAATGGTGTGAAATTAAATATTAATGAAGGGCGCAAACAAGCGCCAATTATACCACAGTGTAAGTTTGTAAACATTTCCATAGGTAATTCACACCCCATGTTCAGGTAACCCAACAGTCAAAAACAAAACAAAACAAAACAATCCTCATTAAATTTATACCGAAACCTTTGTGCATTTTCCAATTCACAAATTTAATCTTGGCCTCTGGTTTTGAAAACGGGAATAAAGCGTTGGCGCTCCCACGCGGATCCACGGATCGTGGACGGTCTTTGGGTCGCAAGGGACAGAAAGCCCAACTCACGTGGCCTCAGCGTAAAGGAGAATTTGCATGTTTAACTGAAAAGTACGAAGGAAATGTGACTTCAGGCAAGGTTTCACGCAGCAGCTCAAGGATGTCACCAAGAACCTGGCATCTTCCAGCCTCACTCTTCCCGAGGGGGGAGGGGGGAGGCCTGTGATATCCGAGAACCTTTCCTCTCCCTCCACTTCGGGATCAGGGCTCTCACGCCCCCAGCGGTCAGGTGGCTTGACTGTTGATGGCTCACCGCTTGAGGCATTATTTCATATTAGTGAGCGCTCAGATATTCCCATCCAAATACTCCTCTGCCTCGCCCCAGGTTATGTGGCCTCCTGATGCGCGGTACAATGGCAAGTCCTCTTGCCTAAATTTGAGACCGCTGAAGGGCCAACTTAGCCCCAGGGCTCCCTGCGGGACCAGCTAAGGCCTCTGCTACAACCAGTTGGCGGTTCACCTTGTTACTCTGCAGATTCTGTGTCTCCCTCTTTCTCTGACCCTCCCCTGTTCATGCTCTCTCTCTGTCTCAAAAATAAATGTTAAAATGTTTTTAATAAAAAAAATTAAAAATTAAAAAAATTTTGTTTTAACATTTTATTTATTTTTGAGAGAGAGAGAGAGAGAGAGAGAGAGCGCGCGCGCGCGCGCGCGCGCGCGCGCACAAGTGGGGGAGGGGCGGAGAGCAAGGGAGACACAGAATCCGAAGCAGGCTCCAGGCTCTGAGCGGTCAGCACAGAGCCAGACAAAGGGCTCCAACTCACAAACCGGGAGATCATGACCCGAGCCTAAGTCGGACAGGAAGCAGACTTCTAAAACCAGTTTGGAGCTGGAAGGTCAGGAGCTGGGAGGCCCTGGCACTCTGGACCTGGTGCAATTGTTAAAACTTTCACTGGGGATGCCCTGGGTTGGGAAACCTTGGAAGGAAGGCACTGGTGGAGGCCAATCCCCAGGCGTTTCAGAAGTTGGAGGGAAATAGGACTGCAAGGACTGTGGGGTCACATGGCTGGAGGCTATCAATGCTTAAAGAAAGGCAATGAAAGGCTGAGGACTTAATCATCAATTTAAGGCAAAGTGTAAAAGTCTCCTTGGCAGCAAGTAGAGAGAGAGACTCTTATCTTCTGCAGCTGGAGGGCAGAAAAAGCTAAGAATCGGGTCTGGGAATTCACTAGAATAATGGCGCAGTCACAGGGGAGACAAGATGGCGGATGGTTACCCTTCTCACCCACCCCTTCAGGACTCGTCGCCTTCCTCAGCGATGCCTGGGCCAAGGAGCCAGTGCTGACCCCGGGCCTTCACCACAGGGGGCCTCACTATAATTCTGCGCCCCCCCCCCCCCACCAAGTACGCCATCCTGATCCACCAGGCCACACCCTACCACTACCCAGTGCCCCTCTGAAGTGATGGGAACATACCCGACACGCCCAGCCACCCCAGGACCCCCAGGGCCCAAGTTTGGACAGGCTACAGAAACTGTGAGCATCTCTGTCGACAAGGAGGAGGCCTCCTCTGTGGCCCCCAATAGCAGTGTGAAAACCGACCCCAGCGGAGAAAGAGAAGAATGGAGATCCAGAGAAGATCAAATTCTCAACCGAAGACAAGTCTGTTCTACCAAGGTCATGTCCCAGTAGACAAGGATTAGGACTCAGAGACTTGGCATGGAAGCATCTGGGTCAATGCACTCAAACAGCTCGAGTATCCGGGTTCCACTGAACCCCCTGCCCCTGAGGAAGTGCTCCACCCACCCTGTTAAGGGCTAAAGCCCCCCTCCCCCTCCCAGCTTATAGATGGTGCGGGGTCCCTGCCAGGCAGCATGGCATGCATGCCCTCGCCCGGCCCCCAGACAAAGAACACGAGTCAAGTCGCAACAAAACCCAGCCTGTGAAGGGGAGGAAGAAGCCCATACCGTACCCTGGAGGCGCTACCGGAATGTCCTGCCAACAAGTCCTGGCAGGAGTCCGGAGAGTGGATCTGAGGCTGGGCCCCAAGAACGAGGGCCCCGGGGGCAGAACATAAGGTCTGATTGGAGAAGATTTTTGTTTTAAGTGTATTTTTTTAATTTATTTATTTTGAGGGAGAGAGAGAGAGAGAGAAAGAAAATGCAAGTGGGGGAAGGGCAGAGAGAGAAAGGGAGAAAGAGAATCCCAAGCAGGCTCTGCTCTGTCAGCGCAGAGCCCCAATGTGGGGCTCGAACTTCACGAACCATGAGATCATGCCCTGAGCTGGAATCAAGAGTCAGACACTTAACCGACTGAGCCATCCAGGGACTCCTGCTTAGAGAAGATTTAATAATATGGGAGCACGTTGCTGTGATACAGGATTCCGCCAGGATGGCTTGGGTGGGCCTGGACACAGCAGTGGCACAAAGTAAGTGAAGCAGAAAAGCCAGAACTGTGGTGGCAGGTGGTAGAAGGAAGGATCGAACGGCTTACAGGACAGGGCCTGCTAGGCCGGATTATCCTACAGAAGGCCTGAAGAACCCCCAGCTGGCTCTTCTCCAGAGACCCCACAGGACACGCTGACCTTCTGGAAGAAGTTCATTGTTGACCGTTTCTGCCACTGGCCGGGGCTGCGGGTGGGAGATGCTATTCCAGAGCAGACTCCCTGAGAGCAGCGGGGATGAGAAGAACCTATAATGACAGAGACCACGTGGTAGCACTTGACTGCTGCAAAGTGGGCACAATTCTCATGGGAGCAGCAAGGTCACAGAAGCAGCCGGAGGTCCGGACTCCCAGGGGGCCATGGAAATGGTTAAGAGCACATGATATTCCTCGAGGCAAGATACGCAGACAGACAGAAAGAGCATTGCTTGGGGCGGCTGGGTGGCTCGGTTGGTTGGGCCTCTGACTCTTGATTTCGGCTCAGGTCACGTTCCCAGGGTCACAGGAAAGAGCTCCACGTTGGGCTCTGCGCTGGGCATGAAGCTTGAGATTCTCTCTCCCTCTCTCTGCCCCTCCCCCGCTTGCATGCGCGCTCTCTCTCTTTCTGTCTCTCTAAAAAACAAAAGAAAGAAAAAAGAACATTGCTTATTTAAAAACGATCAGCCACCCCAATAAAAAGTCATGATCCCTTGCCAGCTCCCAGCCTAAGGTAAGACCTAGAACCTACTGAATAAAGAAGGCCTTATATCATCTGGCAAACGTATAGGGTGAGGTTTCCCCACGCTTTTCCATAGGAAGAAATTGGGTACTTGAGAATCATACACTGGGGAAAGGGGACTACACAGACATTTTGGAAACTGTTGGACCCAAAGTCCAAGTAGACATTATTGCCCAGGCACCCGAAATGTCATTGTGGCCCCTTCCCAAAGGGAGAGCATGAAGGTCAGGTAGTAAGCGTAGTCCAAGTTCATGACCTGCTTTACAGTGGGTCCCCCAGGTCCACAGAACCACCTGGCAGTCATTTTTCTGGCCTCTCCATATATAATTGGGATAGACGGAGCTGATTTGGATCCTCGTCCTATGGGGTAAGGGCCACAAGGATGAGGCAGGAGAAGGGGAAGCTTCTGGAACTGCCTCCCACCCCAGCCAACCAATAATCCTGTCTCTTCGGGGCAATGGCAGAAATGAGTGCTGTCCTTAAAGGACAACCTCGTCATTTCTCCCATTCAGTCCCTCAGTCTGACCCTCTGCCATCCACCGCCATGGGATCCGCACCTCCCGCCTTGGCCGCATCTATAGCCACCTTGGGATGGAGGGATTGGGCTCACAACCAGCTAGCTGGTGGGAGAAGAAAAAGACAACGTTTGGTTCACGGATCAGTTGGCTGGGCATGTGGGGGAAAGCCACAAAGGACTACAGCTGCCCTATAGTCTTCTCAGGGGCGGTCCTGGAACTGTAGGCAGGAGAAAACTGTCCCCCGTGGGCAGAGCTTCAGGTCCTACATCTGGTCATCTGCTTTGTGCACAAAGAGAAATGGCCTGAATTGGGGATGTGCGTGGATTTGAGGGGGAGTGGTAAATAGTTTGGCTGGTCAGTCAGGGACCTAGGAGTAGCATTCGAAGATTAGGAAAAAGGCGGTCTGGAGAAAGGCGTGTGGACAGACTCCTGGGAGGAGGCACAAGGTGTGAACATTTTCTATCACTCGTTAATGTGATCATTGAGCCCCGCATGGGGGCTGGGGTTGAAGCCAATCCCTCTCGGGCCAGAGAGAAGGGATAAAGGGCAGAGGGGGACAGAAACAGTAGATGCCTACTACCATGACAGATTTGTTTGGGGAACAAGTCGCCAAGAAAAATGTGCCTAGATTCTTCTAGGACAGAGCAGAGAGATCATCGCGTCCAAGCTCTCACCAAAAAGGTAATTAACCAGCCTCCGCTTGAACACTTTCAGACAGCACGTTCGTTACCTCTCCCGGGAACCTGCTTCTCTTGAGGACGTTTGTGGTTTTGCCTTACGTGGCCAGTTGGGGTTTTCCTCTTCCTGTCCGCCAAGGAGGTGCGCCCCCTCCCCCTCTGTAGGTCCCATGCCGAGCAAGGACCTACAAGAAAGTATTTGGGTAAAATGGAGAGAAGTGAAAGATACTTTGTTAGCAGAAAAACTCCACGAAGTCGCCTGCAAGAAGTGACCCATTTTAGCCAGAGAAAGAATTGTTTCACTGGTCAGTGTTTCACTCAGAGGGAACTAAAACCCTCTCCCTCAAACACAAACCACCTCTGCTTCCATGGAGAGAAAACCCAGAAAGAACCATTTGACTAAGGGCCTGGAATGTAGCACATGGGATAAAATGGCCCCAGGACTAGCTGTTTGGGGGGGGGGGGGGGTGTGCGGGGAGGCGGGGTAGGGGGCAGAGGAGAGAATAAGGACAAACCAGAGAGGGAGCTTTCAGATGTCTGCTGGTCTGAGCTCAACAAAAAATAGGGTGAAATTTTCTGTACCATTCTTGAGGCTCAGACTCAAGGATTGGTTGTCTAATGATAAGGGTTTACTTTTAAATTTGAAGGGTTATTCTTTCCTTTAGCTTAAACTGGTACCAATTCTTTCTCTCTCTCTCTTTTTTTTAAGTTTATTTTTATTTTGAGAGAGAGAGAGAGAGAGAGTGCAAGTGGGGAAGAGGCAGAGAGAGAGGAGAGAGCGAGAATCCCAAGCAGGTTCCTCACCGTCAGCGCGGGGCCGGATGCGGGGCTCGAACCCACAAACCGTGAGATGGTGACTTGAGCCAAAATCAAGAGGACTGGCACTATTTCTGAGTATAACCAATGTCTCTTGATAGGGCCAGTTTAGGAGGAAGGCCAGCATGGCAGCTGCCTGCTGGGAGGAGAACCCTTGACCCTAATCAGAAAAGCGGTCCCAGCTAACTCAGGTTTCCACATGTGACTCTGTACCTTAGAGGCAGGATATAAATGACCCCCACTCTTGCCAGAGGGGGCAATGCCTGTGGTGCAAATTTTAAAATAGTGTTCATCGGCCCCCAAACAGTTTCTGTTGAGTATTTCCTCTGACGTGGAAATCACAAGGTGCAGCCATGGTCATGACAGGGGCCCTAAGCCAGCCGGCTCTGAGGAACTTCCCTAAAGACCGCAGCTGCAGTCAGCTGAAATTATGAAACCAAATCACACCAGGGGAAGACTGCTTACCCAGAAGGCAAGATTTATTTTATTGTCTAATATTTAAACAGTTTAATATGCCTCCCAGTACATTGTCTGAATGGTTCAAAAGAGACCCTATAACAAATATATGCAGTAAGTCCCTCATTTTTTTATTAAAAAAATTTTTTTTAACCTTTTAGTTTATTTTTGAGAGACAGAGAGACAGAACATGAGTGGAGAAAGGGCAGAAGAAAGGGAGACACAGAATCCGAAGCAGGCTCCAGGCTCTGAGCCATCAGCACAGAGCCCGACGCGGGGCTCAAACTCACGAACCGAGAGATCACGACCTGAGCCGAAGTCGGTCGCCCAACCAACTGAGCCACCCAGGTGCCCCTATTAAAAAAAATTTTTTAACATATTTATTTATTTTTGAGAGAGAGAGACAAGCATGAGTGGAGGAAGGGCAGAGAGAAAGGGAGATACAGAATCCGAAGCAGGCTCCAGGCTCTGAGCTGTCAGCACAGAGCCCGACATGGGGTTCGAACCCAACAATTGTGAGATCATGACCTGTGCCGAAGTTGGACGCTCAACCAACTGAGCCACCCAGGCGCCCCAATAAGTCCCTCATTTTTAACGTAAAGGAATTTATATACAGGTTTTATTGACAGAGCACCTGTTTCTCCCCATCTACAACTAATGTGTTTGGGGAATGTCGGTTTCAAGGGGCACCTAGGTCTCTCAGTCCCCCTGGCCCCTGGCCTCAATAGCCTGTGGGTCCAAGTGAGGACAGACACATCATCATTAATGCCCCAAACACAAAAGCTCTTTGCTCTGGCCTGCAGCACCCCAGATGGCCGGCCACCCCCTCCACAGCATGTCCGAATGAGGGACCTCTCTGTGCCCTAGGACAAGCCTCCCCGTCTGAGCCTCTTCCCCAGCCAGCCACTGCCCGCATGTCTCCTCGAAGACGGTTCCAGCACCGTCTCTGCTCCGGGAGCTTTGCAGCGACCAAGGCCTCTCCTGATGCCTGCTAGTCTTTGCTGGGACACCCAGAGCCCTCCCGCTGGGAAGCTGCTGACGCCTGCCCGTGGAGACCTGGAAGGGGAAGGGGAGAGGGAGGACGGCCCCTCCGCAGCTCCACACCGCATCCTGTCACCTGGGCTCCAGAGGGACAGGGGCGTGTGCAGTCTCCCCACATCCTTCAGCTTCTGGCCCCCCGCACCTGTCACCGTGGAGGTTCTAAACCAGTTTTGCAGGCTGGGCCAGGAGGCATGGGCCATTCCATTCCTTCCCTTCTCCACTCTCACTTCCTCCCTCTCCTGGATCTCCTTCCACACGCTGTGCATGTGTGTGTGTGCACACGTGCACACATATGCATACGCACACAGACACACACACACGTGAATGTAAGCTCCATGAGCGCAGGTATTTTTTTTGCCCGTGTTCTTCACCATCGGCTCTTCAGTGCTCGGAACAGTGCTTAGCGCCTAACGGATGCTCAAGAAACTCTGTAGATAGAACAAGAAAAAAAAGTGAATCCCTCCTGCCTCCTCCTTCAGCACAAGAGCCCATGCCCCCATGTGTATCATTTCAGACAGAAGAGCCCACAGGGCCCCCAGTTCCTCCAATCCTGCAGCTCAGCGAGGCTCAGTGAGGATCCCCAGCCCTCAGGGTTATTGGCAGGCCCTGGCCTCAGCAGCCTGGGCTCCCGCTCCCCTCCCATCAGCTGTGGGACACCCGGCCTTTCCCAGCCTTCTGCCCCTACCATGGCTCTGCTTTCGCCACCCATCCCCTGCCCACTGTGTCACAGCCCATCCCCGGCCCCCCGTCAGGGTGACCCTCCTCATCCCCAGGACTGGCCCAGGTGCTCCCGGGAGTTTGACGCGATAATAGGAGACTGGGTTCTACCTTGTAAAGACCCTGCTGCAAGTGTGAGGGGAGAGGAGGCCAGCAGAAGAGAGACACTTTCTAAATAGTTCTTTTAATGTTTATTTTTGAGAGAGACACAGACAGAGTGCGAGCAGGGGAGGGGCAGAGAGAGAGGGAGACACAGAATCCGAAGCAGGCTCCAGGCTCTGAGCCGTCAGCCCAGAGCCTGACGCGGGGCTCGAACCCACAAACCGTGAGATCATGACCTGAGCCAGAGTCAGACGCTTAACCGACTGGGGCACCCGGTCATCACTTAGGGTTGAAGACCGCTGTCCGAGACACCAGCAGTCTGGTCAGAATTAAGTCCTGCCAGATCCAGGCCAGATTCTTTTAAGTCAGAGTCCATCAGGGTCAGGCCTGTGTGAGTTTCCCCAGAGTTTCAGGGCCCCTGATCCATGAGTGTATGAACACACACACACACACACACACACACACACACACAGGCGACACAGACCATTGAAATCCGTTCTGAGAAGCTTCTGAGTCTGTAAACCGAGGTCCAGTTCTGCACAAACGCACCGCATTGACATTTGGAAGCAGACCGCTCGCATTGTGCTCGGGGTCGGTGTGGTCAGTGACTCAAGGGTCCTCCCCAGGAGGGACAAGTGGGAACCTGCGGGTCAGCCAAGTAACTCGTGTCTCCTGGTGTTTGGCCCAGAATAAGAACGAGCCTTGGAGCAAGGGGAATTCGAATGTCCTCCACAACTGCTTCTAATTTGCAGACGGCGGTTTTTTTCCCCCAGGCCCAGCCAGCAAGGTTTCGGGAGGCTTCCAGCCTTCCACGCCACCCACCACAGCACCGCCCTCCCTGTCCCTAAAGTGCACCTCACTTGCGTTATCTCCTCTGCGGCACAAATACCCAGGAGGCTTGGTTCACAGGGAATGGCTTTAGCTGTACCAGCCTCTCCCTGAGAACATTTAAAATGTTAAAAGCTCAGAAGATGACTCCTTTAAGTGCTTTTGCAATCAGAAATCAAAGGGGAGGAGGAAACCTTTTGAAATCAGAACAGGCCTGGGGGCACCTGGGTGGTTCAGTCTGTTAAGCTTCAGACAGCGCTCAGGTCACGATCGATCTCGAGGGTTGGTGAGTTTGAGCCCCGCATTCAGCTCTCTGCTGACAGCTCGGAGCCTGGAGCCTGCTTTAGATTCTGTCTCTCTCTCTCTGCCCCTCCCCTGCTTGCACCCTGCCTCTCTATCTCCCCAAAATAAATAAACACTGAAACATTTTTTTAACTAAATAAAAGATAATAATCAGAATAGGCCAGGAGTGGACCACATGCCCCCCAAAATGCATGAGCACACACTGATGGGAGGGGATACGTGCACGGGGTTTGGGGTGCGGGGGAACATGTGGCCACTTCTGCTTGGGGAAGGAGGAGGGCCCAGGAAGAGAAGGACAGAAGGAGAACTTTAAACGGCACTTAAGGGGCGCCTGGGTGGCTCTGTCGGTTGAGCGTCCGACTTCGGCTCAGGTCATGATCTCGCGGTCCGTGAGTTCGAGCCCCGCCTCAGGCTCTGTGCTGACTGCTCAGAGCCTGGAGCCTGTTTCAGATTCTGTGTCTCCCTCTCTCTGACCCTCCCCCGTTCATGTTCTGTCTCTCTGTCTCAAAAATAAATTTAAAAAAAAAGTTTTTAAACGGCACTTAAAGATGACGTGGCGTTCACCAGGTCACAGCCAGCCAGCTGTCCAGGGGCCAACCAGGCCTCTGTCCTCAGTGCCTGTGCGCATGAAAAAATCCCATCACCGTCAGGGGGAAGGGATCCAAACCCCCGAAACATCGAATGTTAAGAGTGAGAAAACATGGAGGTTTCTTGTTTTCAAATGTTCAAACAGATCTAAGAATTGTGAGGAAGTGAGTAAAACTTGGCCGGGAATTCCTGGCAGGAGGGTGGCGTGGACACTGCTCCCGGGATATCGCTCTCAGCCTTCCCTCCTCCCGTCCCGACAGAACACTCCCGAAATGGCCACCAGAGAAAGGGGAAGATGTGCGTCGGCCCCGGGAACCAGCCATCTGCGCGGAGGAAACCAGAACTTTCTGTCAGGGCCAAATAGAAGGCATCTTGAGAGAAGGCAGGCTGCTACCCCATTGGACAGAGGCCACGTGTCCAGGACAAAGTAGGGGACGCTGGCCACCCAGGAAGTGCCCTCACTCAGCAGGCAGGGTGGCCCGAGAGGTGGGGGGCAGAGGGTCACCCCTAAGCTTCCCTCCTACCTCTGCACGCCTGCAGCTTTCTGACCACCCCGAGTGTACTTTGCGTGCCTGGGCTGGTCGCACCTGGGCACAGCCACGGAGAAGCCCTGAGAAGCTACTGGTAGTTCTCCGAAGCAGAAAAGCCTCCTTTTCTGTTCCTTTTCTTCCTGTTGCCAGGAATTCCCCCAAACCTTTGATGAACTCATTTGCAATGGTTAATGGCTTCTTGAGAATTTAAAAATAATACCAGCCCATTTTTTTCCCCCTTTTCTGAGAATGCATCCATAGAGGTGGCACAAACTCAACCAGAAGTGGCCGCTTACCTCCTTTCTCTCACACCTCCTGGGCTGCACCATGTCCGACATGATCATTCCCCCTCTGTTCTATTTTCCTCAATTCCTGTGGCCTGAACCTGGTGACCCTCTGAGAGAGATTCAGGCAGGAACTCTTACCAACCTCCCACTGAATGTGTCCTGGTTCCTTGACTTGAGTCATTGTTGGATAGGCCAAAAAAAAAAAAAAAAAAAGGTATCCCTTTCTTTCCCTCCCCTCATTGGAGACAAAGGTTACAGGAATTAGACAACTGAAGATCAAAACCCCAGGTTTATCACTGACGAAGGGGACTACAGAGTGTGGCTTTGGCTCCTTAGACACATAGGCTCCCTAGTCATTGACACTTGACCTGGACGGACTTGGCAGGCAGCCCCTGACACTGCCCCCTGCAGGGCTAAGCCTGCTATTGCAGGCACAGAGCAGCCCAGGAAACACTGAGAAGGAGCTGAGCCGCAGTCACCAATCAAAGAAGACACTCCTCTGAAGAATGGGACAGACGCCTCCCCTTGTCACCACCCCTAATCTCACCCCCACGTGGAAAATGAAACTGGGGAATAAGTATTCTACCCTGACATCCATACCGGGCAGACTTCCCTCTGTGAAGATGAGGCAAATGAAAGCTCATAGGATCTGGGAAGTTTCTGCAACTCAAAAGATAAATATCCCCGGAAGGGTTCTGTAGAAGCTGCCTCCCTGGGGGAAAATTTTTTTACTGCAGCACAGGTTCAAAAATATATATATCTGAAAAAGAGAAAAAATAATAAAAAATCAAAAAATATATCTGAATATCTGATTTGAATTTTCAATAAGATTCCAGGGCTGGGCACCTGGGTGGCTCAGTCAGTTAAGTGTCGGACTTCGGCTCAGGTCGTGATCTCCCAGTGGGTGAGTTCAAGCCCTGCATCGGGCTCTGTGCTGACAGCTCAGAGCCTGGAACCTGCTTCGGACTCTGTGTCTCCCTCTCTCTCTGCCCCTCCCCTGCTCGCACTCTGTCTCTCTCTCTCTCTCTTAAGAATAAATAAACATTAAAGAAATAAAAATAAAAAAAGATTATGGGGGCTCTGGAAAAGATCTAGAAACTAGAAAAGGTCATAATAACGAGGCAGAAATCTAAGAGCAGGAAGTAAAGCAGGGAGACAGAAACCACAATAGCTGGGTTAAAACCCGTGATGGAGGCTGTAAATAGATGAGACACCGGAGACAATACAATTAACATGGTCCAGGGTCAGACGATAAAGAGATGAAAAGGAAAGGGGCAAACAGTCAGGCACAGGGGATACAACCTGGAATAATAGGAATTCTGGAGAGAAAAGAATGCGTACAACAAAAGTAGTGATCAAAGACCTGGCAGGAGAAAACGTTGCTGATATACAGAAAGAACTCAGTTGGAAGCTGAGCATATGTTCGGAGTCCCGAGCAAAGTTGACAAGAAGAAGAAGGCCACATTTAGACACACTATGGTGGCATTCTCAAAGTGAAAAATAAAAGTTAAAATTTCTAGAACACAGGCACACGCACACCGCCCTTGGAATGAAATTAAAGACAGATTTTACTTTTCTTCTGAGAATCCGTTGTTCTGGGGTATGTTGTGTGTGTGTGGGGGGGGGGGGCGGTTTAAAAAACACCACATGCAGGGATGCCCGGGTGGTTCAGTCAGTTAAGCGTCTGACTTCAGCTCAGATCATGGTCTCGTGGTCTGTGAGTTCGAGCCCCGCGTCAGGCTCTGTGCCGACAGCTCAGAGCCTGGATCCTGCTTCGGATGCTGTGTCTCCCTCTCTCTCTGCCCCTCCCCCACTCTCACTCTGTCTCTCTTTCTTTCTCAAAAATAAAACAAACATCAAAAAAAGCTTAAGAAACACCACATGCATGTATTTCTTTTATATTTTAAAAAATAAGCTTAGATGGGGGAGGGGCAATAAATTAGGATCTTACAGACAAAAGGGGAGAAGAAAAAATAAAAGCCTAAATTACAATGATCTCAAAGTTCTCACGTCATCCAGAGAAGTAAATGTCAATATCTTTTCTTACCTAAACTCATTGCTAGAAATACAGTTTTTACTTTTGGGGGGCCTGGGTAGCTCAGTCGATTAGGTGTCCAACTTTGGCTCAGGTCATGACCTCGGGGTTTGTGAGCTCGAGCCCTGCCTGCGTCGGCCTCTGTGCTGACAGCTCAGAGCCTGGAGCCTGCTTCGGATTCTGTGTCTTCCTCTCTCTCTGCCCCTCCCCCACTCATGCTCCTCTCCCCCCCCCTTCTCTCTCTTTCAAAAAAAATATGAAAAAAGAAATACATTGTGCTTTGTAAACCATAGATAAGTATGGACAAAAGATACAAAAATTCTGAATCTACCTCTTACTTAGATCTTCAGACATTCATGATGCAAAAGTTACCTTCAGTGCACTTCAATATTTTCTATTCTTGTCTCTGTCCTTCTATGCTTTTTCAAATGCCATCGCAATGTATTAAGTTGAGTGCGTTGTGACCCGGGTTGGAAATCCACTGATGTAGAAAACCTAAAGGAAAAGCCATGCTGTCATTCATGAATGAAGGCCAACAGAAAGACCTTCTTAGGTGCGGAAGTTGTTTAAAAAATAATCCCTCCCGAGTACTTTCCTTGAATAAATCAAAAACTCCTCTTGAAAATGTCTGGTAGGAAACTACAGGAAAAAATCAGATGCAGGAACTCGTGAATGAGAAAAAAAATCCACCTGGAAGCCCTTGCTTCGAGGTCTAGGGAAAGGACAACTTTCATATGTTCTCTCAGAAGGATTCAGATACTGCAATCTTCTGGTAATGTCTTTTTTTTCAAAAATTGAAATGTACACACTCATTTCACTCTTGCAAATCTATATACAAAATTAAAGACAGCAGTATAGGAGGAAAGATGAATTAAGATGGTTCTTAGAGCAATGTGTGTAACTGCAAAGTAATTAGCAATGATCAACATGTCCAATAGCTAGTTCATGGTTTAATAAGTGACGGTATATCCATACTAAAGTAGTATACATCGCGTAGCTGTTTGTAATAAATTAGCTATGTACACATTAACCTGGAAGAGTGTCTGTGATGAAATAAACCTAGAATAGTGTCTGGGATACAATGATGTTAACAAGCAAGGAGTTGAATCATTTCTGCGTGATCCCATTTCTGTAAAACGTAGAGGGGGACCTATTCAGGGCTTACATCTGCATGTATTTACAAGAGCAGAGAGAAAAATGTGGAGGGAAGAAAACAAACTGTCAAAGCTGGTTAATTCTATATTATTCAGCCATAAAAAAAAAAAAAAAAAAAGAAAGAAATCTTGCCGTTTGCAACTACGTGAATGGAGTCAGAGGGTATCATGCTAAGCAAAATAACTCAGAGAAAGACAAATACCATATGATTCTGCTCATATGTGGAATTTAAGAAAGAAAACAAATGAGCAGAGGGGAAAAAAGAGAGAGAAACCAAGAAACAGACTCTTAAACATTGAGAACAAACTGATGGTTACGAGAGGGGAGGTGGGTGGGGGGGATGGGTGAACTAGGTGATGCGGATTAAGGAAGGCACCTGTCGGGATGAGCACCTGAGCACCAGGTGATGGATGTACATGTTGAATCACTATATTGTACACCTGAAACTAATGTAATACTGCACGTTAACTAACTGAAATTTTAAACAAATAAACAAGGGGTGCCTGGGTGGCTCATTCAATGAAGGCTCTGACTCTTGATTTTGGCTCAGGTCATGATCTCAGGGTTGTAAGATCCAGCCCCGAGGCTGGCTCCTCGCTGGCAGTGCAGAGCCTGCTTGGGATTCCCTCTCCCTCTCTCTCTAAGTTTTTTTAAACTTAAAAAAAAAAAAAAAAGAAAGAAAAGAGGGGCGCCTGGGTAATTCAGTTGGTTGAGCATCTGACTTCAGCTCAGGTCACAAACTCATGGTTCATGAGTTCAAGCTCCGCATCGGGCTGTGTGCTGACAGCTCGGAGCCTGGAGCCTGCTTCCGATTCTGTGTCTCCCTCTCTCTCTGTCCCTCCCCAACTCATACTGTCTCCCCCTCTCAAAAATAAATAAACATTTAAAAAAAAAAGAAAAGAAAGAAAGAAGAAAAGGTGGGAGTGAATGGGGGCAAACTGATTTTCCACAACAGGGAGTTAAAATCATAGTTCCCTACAGACAATGATCATTAAATATCACATCCACAACATCTGAAAACCTTCAAGGTAAACGCAAGTAGAATGAACAAAGAACTCTAATTCTTTCCTTCTAAATTATTGAGCATTACAGTAAACAGTCTACACAGCACTAGAAAGGAAATTAACAACAATTTTAAGCGCTGTTTTGGCATGTGGTGAAATGAGGAGGACCTTGAATGGCTTGACTGCCGAGTTCCCCTCCCCACTTTGCTCCTCAAATAATGTCCCCCAGCCAAAGAACTCTCCTTATCAGGGGTACCAAGAGCAGGTGCGGCTTATTCCTGAGGAACAAGTTTCAGTTCCCTGCTAGCCTGCATAATTATTCAAACAAGCCAATAATGTTCTCCCATGAAAACCAGGGGTTATCACACCCCTTTGATAGTGTAAAGCCTGCCTTGCACGGCCTGTTGGTACACTCTGTTCCTGAACACAAACCTCCTATGACCCTGCACAGTGTACTGTTTCCCCCTCCCCTGGGCAGTGAGTATATGTGACTAACAAACTGCCCAGAATTGGGCATCATGTGTTCGGCCATCCCAATAACCCTAGGGAAGGAATCCCTCCTTCACCAAAGAGGTGAATAGAAGGCAATTAAAACACAAGAAGATATAAAAACAAACAAACAAAAAAAACCCAGAAAGCTCAAATAAGTTGACAAAAACAATATCAATCCTGGTACTGCTAGGAGAGAAAAGGAAAATAGACTTTCTCAATTCAAAAGAAGGTAGGAAAGGAGGAAAAAAATGTGGAGAAAATGGAAGGTGAGGAGAAAATATAGCATAATAACGGAAGAAAGTTCAAATAAATCACTCACAGCAATACATATGAATGGATTAAACACACTTAGGAAGATATGGCTTATGAGATTGGATAAAAAATAAAATCTCTATTGTATGTTACGAGTTTTTTTCTCCAACTCTGGAATAATCTCAGCTATCAAACCTTCAATACTATTTCCCTGCCATTTTCTTCATTCTTTTCCTTTGTAAATCCTATTAGAGGCTCTAGATCTATTCTCCTGTTCTTTGAACTCTTTTCTTTTGAATCTCTCTATTTCTTCTTGCTGAATTCTATGTATATCCTTCCAAACTATCATCCAATTCACTAATTTTATTGTTAGCTATATCCAGTCTAAAATTCATCCCATCTTTTGAGATATTTTTTTTGTTTCATGACTAAATTTTATCTCTGAGTTTTTTTTGTTGTTTTTGTTTATTTTTTTATTTTTTAAAATTTACATCCAAATTAGCATATAGTGCAACAATGATTTCAGGAGTAGATTCCTTAGTGCCCCTTACCCATTTAGCCTGTCCCCTCTCCCACAACCCCTCCAGTAACGCTCATGTTTTGTTGTTTAAGAGAGAGAAAGAGCGGGGCGCCTGGGTGGCTCAGTCAGTTAGGTGTCCAACTTCAACTCAGGTCACCATCTCGCGGTCTGTGAGTTCGAGCCCCGCGTCGGGCTCTGGGCTGACTGCTCAGAGCCTGGAGCCTGCTTCCGATTCTGTGTCTCCCTCTCTCTCTGCCCCTCCCCCGTTCATGCTCTGTCTCTCTCTGTCTCAAAAATAAATAAACGTTAAAAAAAAATTTCTTTTAAAAAGAGAGAGAAAGAGAGAGTGAAAGCAAGCAGGCAAGAGGGGCAAAGGGAGAGAGAGAATCTAACCATGGGATCATGACCTGAGCCAAAATCAACCAACTGAGCCACCCAGGTGCCCCTATTTCTGAGACTTATAGTTGCTTATATTTCATTTCATTTTTTTTTTTTTAGGATTTTTTTAGGTAACCTCTACTCAATGTGGGGCTTGAACTTACAACCCCAAGGTCAAGAGTCACGTAGTCTCCCGACTGAGCCAGCCAGGTGCCCCACTTATATTTCATTTCTGTATGTTCAGTTTATTTTCATCTGCATTGTTTCATAATTTCTTGTTTGTCAAATGATGTCCTCATTTATCTCTCTGAGCATCCTTATTTTCAAGTCTTTGCCAGATTAGTCCGAAAATGAATCTCATCTGTGAGTGCATATTTCAGTTGTTGAGTTGGCTGGTTTATTTAGCATTTGATTTCTTCATGTGCTTTGGAATTTTAGTTTATAGGCTCATTATGGCTGGGAGTTTTTGCTTTGACTTTATGCTATGTTTTTCTCTCTCTCTTCTTTCTTGTCTGGTGGTTTTAGTTTTGTGACTGCATCCACAAGATGATTCCAGAACTGGTCTTGTGACGGCAGCTGCGAACTTGTGCTTTTCACTGACTTGGGGGTCTTGCAAACTCAGTCATGGGCTTAGGGGAGGGCTTACCCAATTATTGGCCCGCCGTGAAGCTGTCTTTGCTATGCTGCTTCCTCAGGCCCGCAGTTTCCGCCAAAGCCCCTAAGAGCTGGTCAGTTGCCATCCTTTTCTTTTTTTTTTTTAATGTGTTTATCTATTTTTGAGACAGAGAGAGACAGAGCGTGAGCAGGAGAGGGGCAGAGAGGGAGGGAGACACAGAATCAGAAGCAGGCTCCAGGCTCCGAACTGTCAGCACAGAGCCCGATGCGGGGCTCAAACCCACGGACTGCGAGATCATGACCTGAGCTGAAGTCAGACGCTCCACGGACTGAGCCACCCAGGCGCCCCAGTTGCCATCCTTTTTTTTTTTTTTTTTTTTTTTTTTTTTTTTTTTTTTTTAAAGAGAGAGAGTGTGCACAAGCCGGGGAGAGGGGGCAGAGGGAGAGAGAGAGACAGACAGAGAGACTTAAATAGGCTCCACGCTCAGTGGGGAGCCTGACTCGGGGTTCTTTCCTATGACCCTAGGGTCATCATCTGAGCTGAAATCAAGATTCAGATGCTCAACCACCCAGGCGCCCCAGTTGCCATACTTTTCAGCTGCTTTTTCACAAATCAGGGGCCTTACTCCAGTCCCTGGCTTTAGCCAGAGAGTCTGGCTTTATCCTCTATTTAATGTGCAACATTTTAGCTTCCATTACTCCGTAGGCCCTTGACTTTGGCTCTACTTGCCATCTTGGTTTCCAGTGAGATGTTTATCCTGGTGTTTTGTTTTGTTTTTGTTGGTTTGTTTGTGTTAGTCTGTTTATCCTTTTTGTCTCTTGCATGCGTTTGGAACATAGAGCGTATGTCAAAGCATGAACTCTCCAACGTTCCTCCTGTTAACATTTTTGTTTAAGTCACTTGGAGATGGAGTTTCTGCTTCTCACAGTGAAAACGTGCTGGCAGGTAGCGTTTGGGGATTAAAGAGATGGGTGTTGAAACCACAACCGTGGAAGTACAAGTAATGGGCTTTCGTGTGGGTTTAGTGGGCTGGGCAGGGCTGTGGGTCAAACTAGGAAAAGCCCTTCTGGGCACCTTTTAATTACTGACCAGCTTCGTACAGCGCCTCCACGTGGCAGCAAAATGATTTGCGGGAGCAGAAGGTTCCAACCAAAGTGCTCTCCTGTTTGGGGGGGAAACCCAGCTGCCCACCCCCCCCCTCCTTTTGTGAACTGCATGTGCCCAGCACGGGCTTTTTAGACAACTCAGAAGACCAAGAAAAAGCTAATCCTGCATATGGGCCCTCAACTGGTTAAACAGAAAGATAAGCGATCTGACCCTTTCATTTTTGGAACAATTCATACCGTTGACATACACTATAAACAAAATAACTGAGAACGAAAAACAAAAGAGACATAGTGGAGTGTTTAAATCCTTCTCCAGAAAAGAGATTCACGAATTTCAGGACCGGCCCAAAATTTCAGCACAAAATTCTGAACAGACCAATAACCAAGAGGTGGGAAATAAAGAAGTTATCAGAGAATTAGCTCCTTGAAGACTCTTGGTTTACATGGTTTTTTTGGGTGTTTTTTTTTTTTTTTTTTTTTTCTGACAAGGCTTTTCTAACATTTAAGGAACAGCAGTGTCTATTGTTGTATAAATTATTTCAAACACAGAATAAGGAAAGAATGTTCCTCGATTTGTGTTGTAAACTGATCTAACTCTCAGATTTACCAAAAAATAAAAAGAACAAAGAAAACCATCGACTAGGGTTTTCAAATACAAGTGTCTATAAGCCAGAAAGGAGTATAAATGGGTGAAGTTGCTTAGGTGTGAAATGACAGGGGAAAGTGGGGGGTGCTGGAACTAGAGAGAAATTCAAATCCAGACACCTCAGGGGCACCTGGCTGGCTCGGTCGGAAGAGCGTATGACCCTTCATCTCAGGGTCGTGAGTTCGAGCCCCGCGTTGGGTGTAGAAATGACTTAAATAAATAAACAAACTCAAAAAAGAAATTCAAAGCCCTGGGCTGCTGAAACAAACAAGTCCCATGAATCACCAGTCTGCAGCCTCTGGTGTAGGTCGGGCTACGTTGTAACCACAGATGCCAAAATTCTAAAATCAAATACTAGCAAATCCAATTCAACCTATACTACAATTAAAAAAAAAAAAAATCTGATAAGACCAAGTTACATTTACCCTAAGAGATGTAAAAAAATGTTTTAATATGTGGAAATTGTTTTTTGTTTTTTAAATAACCCATTATCTCAACAGGTCGCCTAAGAAAAACCCACAGGATCATTTCAATAGATGCTGGAACTTATTTCCTGACAAGCAGAAGCCCCGGGACCCAGAGCTGCATTGGCCGTGGGTTGGCAGAAGGTGTCCCAAAGGTAGCATCGCGGGATGAAGCCAGCACCGGGCCCAACAGACAGCCCAGTGAAGTGTCCATCCAAGAGAACCAGACAGAGAAGTGGAAACCAGAAGAAGGCCAGAAGACAGAGCTTGGGGAGATGCTGGGAGGCACAGCCTCCAGGCTTCACTGCAGGGCCCTGCACACCCTCTGGTCCTGAGCCAAGTTTGGACGCTAGCTGTTGAAAATGCATTTGAAAACATTCAGCACCCAGGTCTTTTTTTTTTTTTTTTTTTTTTTTTCAACGTTTTTTATTTATTTTTGGGACAGAGAGAGACAGAGCATGAACGGGGGAGGGGCAGAGAGAGAGGGAGACACAGAATCGGAAACAGGCTCCAGGCTCCGAGCCATCTGCCCAGAGCCTGACGCGGGGCTCGAACTCACGGACCGCGAGATCGTGACCTGGGTGAAGTCGGACGCTTAACCGACTGCGCCACCCAGGCGCCCCCAGCACCCAGGTCTTATAAATAGCTCCTAAAACCGAGACTAAGGAGAAAGCCTTCACACAAGAAAGACTATGTCATACAAGCAGTCCACTTAAAATGTAAAAAATGTTTTAAAAAAACAAACGTAAAAAATGTTTTTCCTGTTCTGAGTTTTAAGGAGCCATTTTGTATTTTCAAGAATTCTCTACAATAAAAGGAAAAATAAAAGGATGGAAGTTATAGGGGAACTGGAAGAAACGAGGAGACCGTGGGGAACAACGAACCTCGCATTTTCTATGGTCAAATCTAAATCAATCTATGCATATTATAGCTCAGTAGCAAGTGTCTTAGAAAAATTAGTAAAATCTAAACGGGTATTGAGAGAGTAACCGAAAAGAAAAGCTAAATAAAGACTTCTGCACCTCTGCCTCATACCATAACACAAAACAAATTCCAGGTGGGTTAGGACGTAAATGTAAAAATGTAAGATAAAAATCGGAGGAGAAAATGTATGACACCGAATTCCTCATGAAGGACAGGAGACATCTGCTACACCAGAACGGAAAACGAGAAGCCATAAAACGAGAGAAACATACTTGATCCTCCAAAAAGTTAAATATTTTTAGAAAGGTCTGAAGAAGTCCAAGTGCTGTGATAAATTGAGGGACACTTTCAATTTTTAAAATGATGAAAACCCCTTAAAATGGATAAGAAAAAGGTAAATAATGCAATTGCAATAGATAAACTCAGGGAGACGGTGAAGAGGCTGTTTTGGGAGGAGCAAACCCAAACAGTCAAGAAACCAATTAATACGCATCCCCGCAGCAGAGAACTGAAAATTAAAAAAACCAAGGAGGTCACTTCTCAGTTATCAGATTAGCAAAAATTAAAAACAGAGCTCCTGGGTGGCTCAGTCAGTTAAGTGTCTGACTCAGCTCAGGTCATGATCTCACGGTGCCATGAGTTTGAACCTTGCATGGGACTCCCTGCTGTCAGCATGGAGGCTGCTTCAGATCCTCTGTCTCCCTCTCTCTCTGCCCCTCCCCTCCCTCTCAAAAATAAAGAAACATTAAAAAAAAGATAAAAGTCTGCCGCTGAAAGGAAAATTAACACTCTCGGACAGTGCTGTTGGAAATGTGAATTGTCACAGCATTTGGGGAAAGCAAGTTGGCAATGCTATTAAGATTTTAAATTCTTGGGGTGCCTGGGTGGCTCAGTCGGTTAAGCGTCTGACTTCAGCTCAGGTCACGATCTCGTGGTTTGTGGGTTCGAGCCCCCCATCGGGCTCTGTGCTGAGAGCTTGGAGCCTAGAGCCTGCTTCAGATTCTCTCTCTCTCTGCTCCTCCCCTGCTCTCTCTCTCTTGAAAATGAATAAACATTAAAAAAAAAAAAAAAGATTTAAAATTCCTTCCCCCCTCCCCCCCACCCAAGCCATTTCTGGGAAACTCTACCATAGAAATAAAAGCATCAATGCATAGGGATATGCATAGAACCAGGTTTACCAAAGCCTTGTTGGTAGTGGTAAAAGCTATAAACCAAGTGAATGCCCATTCAAGAAGCGATGGAGGTAAGATAAAGGCGCCTGGGTGGCTCAGTCGGTTAAGCATCCGACTTCGACTCAGATCTGATCTCACCATTCACGCGTTCAAGCCTCGCATGGGCTCTGTGCTGACAGCTCAGAGCCTGGAGCCTGCTTCAAATTCTGTGTCTCCCTCTCTCTACCCCTCCCCCACGTGCACTCTGTGTGTCTGTCTCTCTTAAAAATAAACGTTCAAAAATTTAAAAAAAGGGGGAGGGGCGGATGGAGGGGTGCCTTGGTGGCTCAGTTGGTTGAGTGTCTGCCTCTTGGTTTTGGTTCAGATCATGATCTTGCAGTCAGCGCATCGATCCCTGAGCTGGGCTCTGCACTGAACCTGAAGCCTGCTTGGGATTCTCTGTCTCTCTCTGCCCCTCCCTTGCTCACACTCTCTCCATCTCTCTCAAAAATAAATAAACTTAAAAAAAAAAAAAAGATGGCCCTTAAAAAAAAAAAAAAAAAAAAAGAAGGGATGGGATATTATGTAGTCATTTAAAAAAATAATGGGTTAGGGGCACCTGAATGGCTTAGTCGTTTGAGTCTTGACTTCAGCTCAGGTCATGATCTCGCAATTTGTGAGTTTGAGCCCCACATCGGACTCGCTGCTGTCAGCACAGAGCCTGCTTCAGATCCTCTGTCCCCCTCTCCCTGCCCCTCCCCCGCTAGCTCTCTCACAAACAAATAAAACGTTTAAAAGTAAGAATTAAATAAATAAGAAAAGAATGGTTTACACCTGTCTCATCCGACTTGGGGGACTTTCTACTATGTATTTATGGTTAAGGGAAAGAAGCAAAATACAGAGAAGTGAGTGTAATATGATTCAATTTTTTAAATATAATGACACTCCTCCCTCCCCCACCAAAAAAGTCTGTGTGTGTGTGTGTGTGTGTGTGTGTGTGTGTGTGTGTGTGTGTTATTAGGAGAAAGATGAAAGGAAGGAAATTAGGAAAGAAAGAAAGAAGCAAGGAAGTAAACCAAGCTGTTAACATGGTGGGAAAGTAAGAAAAACCCTTGAAAATATTTGAAAACCATGTAATATGACCCCATCTGTGCAAAGTTATGTACACATAAAGAGATGGCAGAAAAGAGGGTCACCAAAATATTAATGATGATTATCTTGAGGGATGGGATTGCAGGTGACTTTTACTTTATTATATTTTTTCTGTGTTTTAAATGTCATACGATGAGTATATATTATTTAAATAATCAGTGGAAAATAAAGCTATTTTCAGTGTGTGTGTGGGGGGGGGGGCAGTATTGGCAGGTAGAAGTCCCTAGGGGACCTGATTTAATGAGCACACAAGATCAATATTTAATTAACATATCAATTGCTGGCGTGTCAACTGATGTTTTCCAAAATCCTTGAGGTATAGGTTCTCTTAAGTAGCCAAACTGTCATCTGAAACATTGTTTACAATTCTCCCACTTAACTAACGCTGAAGAATGGAATGATTACAAATACCAAAGGGGCAGGAGATGATTAAAGTAGGTCTTAAATTTAAGTGCCATCAAATACTGGATCTCCTGTACTCAACACAGCTTAGAATTCCCTCATCAGGTTTATCTCCTGGCCACTTGCAACATTTACATTGCTTTAAAAAATATATATAGGGGCACCTGGGTGGCTCAGTGGGTTGAGCATCGGACTTCGGCTCAGGTCATAATCTCAGGGCTGGTGAGTTCCAGCCCCGCATCGGGCTCTGTGCTGACAGCTCGGACCCTGGAGCCTGCCTTGGATTCTGTGTCTCCTCTCTGCTTCTTCCCCTCTTGCACTCTGTCTCTGTCTCTCTCTCAAAAATAAATAAACATTCAAATATATATATATCTATATATATAGATATCTAGATATATATATATCTAGATATCTAGATATCTAGATATATATGCATATATTAACCATTTCTTTTTCCAGACCACTCTGTAGTGGATCTTGAAGTCTTTATTTTCAATCCTCCAATTTGGTTTTGCTCTTTTTATTGCTTCGTCCCCACGGTGTTTGGCATTGGCTGGGCATGCACTTTTCGGTGGGCACTGCTTTCCCTCCTCTTGGCCCTCTCTCTGTGGACATGCCAGGTTCAGGGGAGGGCTGTGGGTGTTTAGACCTTGTCTACACTGTGCTTGAACATGCCAGACTCTCAAAAACTGTTAGGGTCAGCTGGTTAAACAGCAAGTTGGGCTTCGCCTCCTCTTTCTTTTGAAACATTTCTTGAGCACTGCTAGGTGTCCAATGTCAAGCCAAGAATTCAAAGGTGAATGAGGCAGGATCCCAGAGAAATCACGACCCGCTATGTAGTTAGTGCTCAACTGCACAGTGTTGGGGAAGCACTTGGTGGGAGGGATGTCACTGATGGGGAGGCGGAAGGAGGCAGGCAACAGCTGCTAGCACTTGGCAAAGAGATCAGATATGCAAAGGTCTAATGGTTCTCCAGGTGTAACCCCAGACTAGCAGCATCGGCATCACCCGGGAACTTGTTGAAAATTCTAAATCTCGGGGCCCCACTCCCGACCTACCAAAGCAGAAATTTTGGGGTGGGAACCTATCATGGTCCTCCAGGAGCATCCGATGAACCCTAGAATTTGAGAACCCCCGGCTCCAGTAGAGGCCTTAAGATCCTTAGGATGAAAAGAAGAGGCAAGAGGAAACGAGGCTCTGTGCAAAGCCTCGGGTGCCAGTCAAGGGGGTTAGACTTTGCCCCGTGGGCGCGGCCCTCCAGGGTTTCTAAGCAGGGGCCTGTGGCGTTTATACACTCTCTCAACTCGGCATTTCTGGGAGCTTTAGCATTCTCTGCGCGCCCAGGGCGGAGAGCTGATCAGCAGGGGGCTGAGTTGCCCCACCTCCCGCGACACCAGGCGGCGAGCAAGACAGAGGTCGAGCCGCAGACCTCTCCGCAAGCCGGTTTGCCATCCTGGATCAGGTGTGCGCCCACGGGGACCGGGCCACGGACGAAGACCGGGGAGGCACCACCAGGGAGGCGGACCCCGCACGGGCCGGGCCCGCGGCTCTGCGACCCCAGGCTCCGCCCCTGGCCTGCGGGGCGCGGCATTTCTGGCCCGTGGACCCCGCCCCCTGCCCCGCCCCGCCCCGGCGCGCGCCAGGCCCGCCTCCTATGGGGGGGCCCACCGGCTCCGTCCGCGCCCAGGCGCGCGCCCGCGGCCGGGTTGCAGGGCTGGGCGCGCGCCCCGCGTCCCGGGCAGGAAGATGGTGGCGAGCGCGCGGGTGCAGAAGCTGGTGCGGCGCTACAAGCTGGCGATCGCCACGGCGCTGGCCATCCTGCTGCTGCAGGGCCTGGTGGTGTGGAGCTTCAGCGGCCTGGAGGAAGACGAGCCGGGCGAGGTGCTCCGACGGCCGGGAGGGCAGGCGGGCAGGCCGGGCGCGGGGGCGCGCGGGGTCCTGGCGGGGCTGCGGGCGGCCCGGGCCAGGGAAGTGGGGCACCGGCCGCGTGCGTGCTGGCGCGGGCGGCCGCGGGGAGCAGGACATCAGACCCCTGGTGCCCCTTTCCCAGGAGGGCCCCAGGGACTGCGCGCGGAGGCGGTGCGTGACCCGGAGGCCCGGGCCTCGGGCGGGCAGGGGGCCGGGGCGGGAGGAGCGGGTATCGGTGGGGTGGTCTCCGTCCCGGGGAGCTATGAAGGTCAGGCGCGGGGAGCAGGACCGGGAGGCGGGGCCGGGCCCGAGCCTGCTCGGAGGTGGGGAGCCCCAGGCCAAACTTTCTGAAGTTGGGAGGGGGCGGGGGTGTGCGTGTCGTAGGCGGAGGAGCGGGGCCGAGGGACCCCGGGCATCGGCGCCCAGCTGCGCCTGACGGGCTGCCGCCAATGGGGAGGTGGAGCCCTGGGCTGGAACTCAGTACAGCAACTGAGGGAACAGGGAGTGACCCCGAGGAAGAGAACTGGGAGTGTGTCCCCCAGGTGTGGTTTTCTTAGCCTGGGGTCTGAAGAAAAGTCGTCGGTCTTCAGGAGGAGATGGTCGGGAGAAGTGAGCCGGTGAGTGGCCTCAGGACATTAGGGAATGGGGGTGGGAGGAGTGAGGGGGGCCTCTAGCCCTTAGGGAATGGGGACGGCATCAGCTGGTTCAGCAGAGACTCAGGCCCGGGAGCAGGGACAAACCTGTCCAGCTCAGTACCCAGGTCCCTGCCTTGAGGGTGTCACTCACTCGTGGCTGGGTTCAGCTGGAGGCCCATACACGTCCCCTCCCAGGGTGTTCAGGAAGGGTCCAGTGGGGTCTGAGGCCATTCTAGAGGGTCCAAACCCTGGTCCTAAGCTGTGGACCAGAGGACAAGGCTTCCCTGCCCCTACCCCCACCCCGTCGGTTCTGGTGCCTCTAGGGCTCTGAGTCAGACACTCTGCTTGGCATCTCCTCTTGGGCCTCTCCACCTGGCAGTCAGAAGGCCAAGAGAGGCTCCATGTTCACTTCCCCTTACGGCATCTCAGTGGTCAGGAAGGCCTGGTATGGAGACTGGGAGAAGGGCTGCCCTTGCCTTTCTGGGGAGAACCAAGAGGCTGGGAGGGTGAAGGAGCTGGAAGAGTCAGGTGAGACCACAACTCCAAGAGGAGCAGAGGGGGGTGGGTGGGGTGGAGGGGGGGAGGCTGGCTCTGTGACACCCAAAGGGAGTGAGCTTGTTCTATGTGGACCCATAAGTAGGAGGAAGACGAAGAGTGTTTGGGGGTCAGTGTGAGGAGACTGGGCAGATGAGATGTTCCCAGGCGCCCTAGGCTGCTGAGGCAGTTAGGGAACCCTCTGATCCTGGAGTCTGTGAGTAGACGCCAGTGACCACTGTGGGGAGGGCTGTGGCACAGCATCGGAAGCTTCTCAGAAACAAATGGCCCTGAGCTGCGTGGCTCCGTGAGTCTCCCAATGGGCTAAGAGATTGTCCAGGCCTCAAATCCCGGCTGCCCTGCCCATAGCCTGGGGCGGAGAACTGGGGAGTAGAGCAGTTGGGGTCCCACCACCCCACCTCCTTCTCCCAGGTTCCTGGTAGAAGCTGACAGGGCTGGACTGGACTGGAACAGAAACGATGCCCGATGACCTAAACGTTGGGCGGTCCAGGCAGCCATTGGTGCTTGGACCCCTTCAGCGGCCACCTCGCTAGAGCTCAAGGCTTTCCAGGCAGCCTAGCATAGAGCTTAGGAAGGTGGGTGCTGAAGTTGTACCGCCCCAGCTCCTCCACGTCCTGTGTGTGTTTCCAGCCTTGCTGCTAAGTGGCAGGGAGACCCCAGGCCAATCACCTAACCTCTTTCCGTGTCCTCATCAGTGCTCCTTCTCGGGAGGGGGTAATAATAGCCCCTCTCTCATTGGGTGATTATGAAGACTAAAAATGAAAATGAAAATGATACCTGGGAAGAACTTGCAGGAGTTCCTGGCACAAGCTAAGCCGTCAGGAAGTAACTCTTGCTATTATCTCAGTGCTACACACTGGGAATAGGGATTCACTAGCCAGCCAGCCATTCAGTCAGTCAGTCAACAAACACTTGTTCACTCCTCCTTCGTAGCAGCAGGTGCTGTGCTAATACTGGGGCTACAAAAATAAACAAAGCAGGGGCGCCTGGGTGGCTCAGTCGCTTAAGCATCCGACTTCAGCTCAAGTCATGATCTCACGGTTCGTGAGTTCGAGCCCTGCGTCAGGCTCTGTGCTGACAGCTCAGAGCCTAGAGCCTGCTTCAGATTCTGTTTCTCCCTTTCCCTCTGCCCTTCCCCCACTCTCTCTCTCTCTCTCTCTCTCTCTCAAAAATAAATAAAACATTAAAAAAATTAAAAAAAGAAAAAAAAGAAAGAAAGAAAGGAGACAAGGCCTGGGCCCTGAAGGGCAGACAGAGTGCAGGGAGAGACTGACAGCAGAAAGGCAACTCAGTGGCAAAGGGGTTGGTGGAGCTTGGTGAGGGAAGGCTTTGGCAGGAAGTGGTATGTGAGCTCAAGAAGCCAGTCATCCGAGTTTGGGCAGAGGCCCCGAGGAGAATGGGCTTAGCTGGGTGCCTTCGAGGAATGGGAAGAAGGGTGTGGCCTGCTCCCTGGAGGAAGGTTCAAGAGTTAGCCTGGGGCACATCCTAGAGACCCTTAGGGAGGGCTCGGGGTTTTGCTGTAAGTGAAGTGGGAAGGTATCGGAGGGGTTGCAGCGGCGTTGGGGTCAGATGGTGCCTTTCAGACGCACACTCTGTCCATCTGTGGAGGGGCTAGAAGGCAGACCAAGGCTGACCATTACCATCCAAAGAGCCACTTTACGGCTTTAAAAGCTTTCACAAACATGGTCTCACCACTTAACTTTAAACACCGTCTGAGAAGTCTGAAGGTGGTAGGATGTGGGGTAAGCCATTCTGCGTTGTCTGCCTCCCAGGCTCAGAGAAGGATTCCAAGCAGGACTGCAGGGCCAGGAAATGGCAGAGGACTTTGAATGCCTCCTCAGTGGGGAGGAGGCACCTTGGAGGCCAGAATGCATCCAGGTCAGAGGGCGAGTCCCTCCCCCTCAGTAATCAGAGGGGACCCTGACCTCCGGGCTACTGAGGATCGTCCCTTTGGGGGCACAAGTAGGGGCCCCGCTGATGCCCCCATGAACGCTGGTGGGAGGGAGCAGAGGTGGGGGCTGGCTGCCCAGCAGGGGCCCCCTCCCGGTCCTCACTGCTGCCTCTAGGGCCCCCAGCTTCCTCTGGGATTGACCTTCTCAGGGTCAGCCAGCTCCCTGCTGCAGTGCAGGGCACCAGCCCGCCCATCTCCTCCCACATCCCGTCCCCCACCGCAGCCAGCCTGGCCGTGTGCCCCGTGCCCTGCCCTCTTGACCAACTTCCTGCCTCGCTGGTGCTGGCTTCCACCCCGAGAGCCCACAGCTGCTCTGCCGTCTCTGTCCACCTGACTTCTGCCCACCGTGCCGCCAGGCCACCCATCACCGGGTCGACATACACTCAGCGCCACGGAGCTGCTTTCTCCTTTCCTGGGGGCTGCCCAGGCCAGGGCGCCCTCCCCACCCTACCCGTCGCTCTTGTAGCGTCTCCTCAGACGGGGACAGACGCCCGGAGCTCTCATGGGGCACCTCTCAAGAGATCAGAGGGCTGGCTGGGTGCCGTGCATGGAGAGTGCGGGCGCCTGGGTGGAGGAGTGGGGCACGGACCCTGCCATGCGAGGTGCCTGCCGTGTTTTGACAGGGGAGGGGAGAAAGGGCCTAGGGAGGGGAGGGGCAGGGAACACTCACTCAACCCAGCGTCCAAAATGTCTGAGCGCCTTTGCGCCTCTCCTGACTTCCTCCAGTGATAGTAACAGCGGTAATAATAAGGATGTCAGGAGCTACTGAATGCTGAGCCTGTCTCAAGAACTTTATATTCATTCATTCCTCCATTCGACAAATATTTTGGGAGTGTCTGCCTTTGCCAGACATGCTTCTGGGCGCTGGAAGGCACTGGTTGAGGAAACAGCGAAAGCCCTGTCCTCGTGGAGGTTGCGTTCCTATGAGCGGAGAGACACGGGAAAACACAATATGGATACATTATAGGATAAGAGGAGGAAGTAAGTGCTGTGGGGAAGGTAAAGTGGAGGCTGAGGGAGAGCTGGAGTTGAAATGCAGCGGTCAGGATGGGCCTTGCTGAGAAGATGCCATCTGAGCAAAGAATTGAAGGGGGCAAGGCATGAGCTATGGAGACATCTGTGGGGGGGGGGGGAGGCATTCCAGGCACAGGGGACAGTGTGTGGCCAGTGGTGTGGAGGGACAGCGGGAAGGCCACTGTGGTTGGAGGAGAGTGGGCGTGAAGAGAGGTTAGTAGGAGATGAGGTCAGAGGGGGAGGGTGGTGGGAGGGACAGCCAGACCGCAGCTCTTATGGCCTCTGTGGGCTCCTGGAGGGGCTTTGGGGTTTCACGCTCGGTGGGGAGGCCAGGGGTGGTTTGGAGCAGGGGGTTGGCGAGACGGGGCTTGTTTTAACAGGAACACTGGCTACTACTGCGATGGGAACAGACCATCGGGAAACCAGAGTAGGAGCAGGGGGACCAGGGACACCGGCCAGGGAGGCCGTGGAAACCCCGGGAGGGCACCCGGCGGCTGAGTAGGGAGGGTGCTGTGGGCCAGCAGGTGATGCTGCTGAAAGGCCAGGCCAGAAAAGGCCTGTGGCCTGTGCGGTACTGCTGGGGGCTGGGGGGACCCACAGAGGGGTCACAAGGGAGCAGCGGAGGGCCGGTGGAGACGGCTCCTTCCAGCACACTCTCTTGTGCTCTATCTCACTTACGCTCACACCTCCGTCCCCCCTTTAGAGCTGAGGGACCTGCTCAGAGGAGGTAGGTGGCCAGGGGGACAGTCACACAGTGCCTCCTGCTCTTCCCACGTCTCAGCCGCCAGACAGCAGCCAGGTGTCCTACTCCACCAGACGCTGGGAGGTGGGGCTGGTGTGACAGTCTCTCACCTGGGAGCTCTGCCTGCGCCCT
This sequence comes from Panthera onca, assembly GCF_046562875.1. NCBI lineage: Eukaryota > Metazoa > Chordata > Mammalia > Carnivora > Felidae > Panthera > Panthera onca. The sequence goes on along the minus strand of NC_138352.1, from coordinate 52,130,985 downwards.
CGGGGGCAAATGGGGTGTTTGCACGAGGGGGCTTGGAGCTGGATCATGAAGGATGGGTGGGATGGGGGGTGGAGGAGGGGACAGAGGGAGCTGGGAAGAGAGTGCCGGTTTGAGAAGAGGCAGGGGAGCCAGGAAGCAGGGTGAGGTGGCCGGGACAGATTTCCTTCCGGGAGAGAACCCACCGAGAGGAGCGGTGAGGGGCCGGCCTCCAGCTGCGGGCGCCTTGAGGCTCGGCCTCAGCCCTCCGGCCAGTGACGGCATGCGGCAGTGGTCCACGCCATTCGCATTAGCTGGCCACGGCTCCCTCCGAGCTGCGCCGTTGCCTGAAGCCCTTCCTTCTGCCCCCCTCCTAACACCGGAGTCAGGCCTGCTCGGTGGTCTGACGGCTTTGCCGGCCCAGCTCCGGCTCCCGCCCCCGCATCACCCACGGGTCTTACCCCCCAGGGAAAGTCACACACTCTGACTCCCTCTTGGTCTCTGCCTCCCAGAGAGCCCAACGAATACGGTGTCCCCCCACCAGGCACGGTCCATTCACTCGCACGGCCTCCACACTCCCACGTGGAAACGCTGTAGTTGGCGGGATGCTTTCTTCCTGTCTCTTCCCAGCCAGACCTGGGTGGGACCCTGGCGTCCTTGGCTGGGCCCGCCCATCCTTCTTTTGTGACATACGCGGACATCGTATTTGCTGGGAAAGAGGGTGGTATTTGATGCCCAAGCACAGGGGGGACGCACAGGTGCCCTGTGGTCTGGGCATGTGGGGACAGGGGTGCAGTGGTGCCGTGGACGTAGGATGGCACTTCTTCGGCCAGCTGGTCGGAGAAGCCCCTCGGCGGACATTGTTGCTCGTGCAGAGTCCTCCCATGAGGAGCACTCACTGGGTGCAGGGTGGCAGGGGCCAGCAGGGAGCTAAGGGAGCAGGAGGAGGGTGACCGTCCCTGTGACCTGTGTTTGCCTGTCTCTTACAGAAAGGAAGGCAGAGAAAGCCGCGGCCGCTGGACCCCAGCGAGGGCTCCAAGGACACAGACAGTTCAGCTGGGCGGCGGGGCAGCGCGGGCAGAAGACATGGGCGCTGGCGGGGTCGCGCTGAGAGCCCCGGCATGCCCGTGGCCAAGGTGGTACGGGCCGTGACCAGCCGGCACAGAGCCAACCGCCGGGTCCCGCCAGCCCCACCCCCGGAGGCCCCAGGCCGCCAGAACCTCAGTGGGGCAGCAGCCGGGGAGGCGCTGGTCGGGGCAGCTGGCTTCCCGCCACACGGAGACACGGGGAGCGTGGAGGGCGCCTCCCAGCCCACGGACAACGGCTTCACCCCCAAGTGTGAGATTGTGGGCAAGGACGCGCTGTCTGCCCTGGCCCGGGCCAGCTCCAAGCAGTGCCAGCAGGAGATCGCCAACGTGGTGTGCCTGCACCAGGCTGGGAGCCTCATGCCCAAGGCTGTGCCCCGGCACTGCCAGCTGGCTGGTAAGAGTACGAGACAGGCACGGGCGCAGGGGTGGCAGGGTCTTCACCTCATTTCTCAGAGGAAGAAGGCTCAGAGGGGCTCACCTCCCTGGCTAAGCCGGTGACAACCTGTGCTGAGTGGCAGAGGCAGCGCTGGGACCAGGGAGCGTCGGGCGGGCGGTCCCTCTTCCCATCTCGCCCCCGCCCCGTGGCCTGGGGAGGGGCCTCACTGATGCCCCTGGTCTCTCCTCTCAGGGAAGATGAGCCCCGGGATCCAGTGGGACGAAGTCCGGGCCCAGCAGCCCGTGGACGGCCCCCCGGTCCGAATCGCCTACATGCTGGTGGTTCACGGCCGTGCCATCCGCCAGCTAAAGCGTCTCCTCAAGGCTGTCTACCATGAGCAGCATTTCTTTTACATCCACGTAGACAAGGTACTGTTGGGGGGGGGGGGGGGCGGGGGGTAACCACACAGGCATCTGAGCGAGCGGCACCAAGACCCAGAAGGTCACAGATGGACAGGGTCTCTGATCTGCTCAGGTGGCCCGGAGAGAGGCGAGCAGGCCTAGAACATGGGGAATGGCCAGCACAAGGCGACATAGCCAGTTAGGAGCTGAGTCCTGCCCGGTGCTCTCTCCATTCCACGTCACTTGTCCCCAGGGGTGGGGTGGGATGGAGTGGGGGAGGCTGTGATACCGGGGGTCCCCTATGGCTACTGAGTCTCGCCCACCTGCCCCCAGCGTTCCAACTACCTGCACCGCGAGGTGGTAGAGCTGGCCCGGCGGTACGATAATGTGCGGGTGACGCCCTGGCGCATGGTCACCATTTGGGGCGGGGCCAGCCTGCTGAGGATGTATCTGCGCAGCATGCGGGACCTGCTGGAGGTGCCTGGCTGGGCCTGGGACTTCTTCATCAACCTCAGTGCCACCGACTACCCGACCAGGTGCGGGGCAGTGCTCTGAATCCCTCAGAGCAGAGGGCGGCCCTTGGGGGTGCTTGGGGTGGGAGGGGCCTGATAGACTCCTTCCCTTCCCCCCACCCCCCCACACCCAGCCTCATTCAGGTCCCTGGACCACAGCCATGTGTTCGGAGAGGGGCTGGTGAAAGGTGATGTCAGGACTGAGAGTGACAAGGGACCAGGGAGCAGGCAGAGGCCCGGACCTGGGTGCTAGCTGAGAGGGCAAGGGGCGGAGGGAGGCTGTGGGTGCCCCCACCCCGGAGCATCATCCGGGGGCAGGGCCAGTGGCTAGGATAGCTCTCCATGAGGCAGGGAAGGGTGGGGAGGGAAGGCAGAGGGTGCTGAGGGGGCTGTGCCCCGGGCCTGAGCCAGGCCCCCTACCCACACCACCCACACCCCTTCCCTTCTCTAGGACAAACGAGGAGCTGGTGGCTTTCCTGTCTAAGAACCGGGACAAGAACTTCCTCAAGTCACATGGCCGGGACAACTCCAGGTGAGGGGGCGGGGCGGCAGGGGGGGGTGCCCGGCCAGGGGGCTCGTCAGAGCCCCTCCCACACACGGCCGGTTTGCAAAGCCTGCAAACCAACCACAGACTGAGGCCCACTGGTCCCAAGGTGCCCGAGCGAGCTCGTCTGCCACCCGCAGGTTCATCAAGAAACAGGGCCTAGACCGGCTCTTCCATGAATGTGACTCGCACATGTGGCGCCTGGGCGAGCGGCAGATCCCGGCGGGCATCGTGGTGGATGGCGGCTCCGACTGGTTCGTGCTGACGCGCGGCTTTGTGGAGTACGTGGTATACACGGATGACCCGCTGGTGGCCCAGTTGCGCCAGTTCTACACCTACACGCTGCTCCCTGCGGAGGTGGGTGGCCCAGGTCCCCGGCGAGGTCAGGGAGGCTGCGTGACGGGGTGCCCGAGGCTCACCCTCCACCCTGCCCTGCCCACCTCCCCCCCCCCCCACAGTCCTTCTTCCACACGGTGCTGGAGAACAGCCCAGCCTGCGAGAGCCTCGTGGACAACAACCTGCGGGTCACCAACTGGAACCGCAGGCTGGGCTGCAAGTGCCAGTACAAGCACATCGTGGACTGGTGCGGCTGCTCCCCCAACGACTTCAAGCCACAGGACTTCCTCCGGCTGCAGGTGCTTCCCCGTGGCCCCTGCCCCAGCCTCTCTGCGCGCTTCCCAGGGTCGGAAGGGATTCAGGGTGAGCCCACCCGAGCATCTGGGGGGGGGCCTCCCCTGGAGCAGCGCCTGGGGCTCCAGGGGGCTTCCCGCGGCAGCAGGAAGGGCCCCAAGAGGCCGGGGAGGGCCCCCACTCCAGCCACGCCATCTGAAGGGGCCTCTGGACCCCTTCACCCTCCTTACCTCTCCCGCTGCAGCAAGTCTCCAGACCCACCTTCTTCGCCCGGAAGTTTGAGTCGACTGTGAACCAGGAGGTACTGGAAATCCTGGACTTCCACCTGTATGGCAGCTACCCCCCGGGCACGCCGGCCCTCAAGGCCTACTGGGAGAACACGTACGACGCGGCCGACGGCCCCAGTGGGCTCAGCGATGTGATGCTCACCGCTTACAACGCCTTTGTCCGCCTCAGCCTGCGCCATGCTGCCGCCGCTGCACCCCCGCTGGCCACCCCCCTCTGCAGGTGAGGCCTCCTTTTGACATAGCTCAGGTCCTCAGGGTGCCCCGTGGGGAGGTCAGTCAGAAAGCGACAGCCCCCACCCCAGGGAGCCCCCAGTCTGAGGCAGGGAGAAAGGCAAGAGCCAGGCGTGCAGGTGCTGGGGGCGTGAGATTTGGGGTGAAGGAAGCGCCTGGGGACGGGACTCCCCAGAGCCCCCTCCCTGGGACTCCAGGCCAGTCGGGTGTGCTGATGGCATCTCCCTTTCTCCCTGCTGGAACCTTCTTAGGTTTGAGCCCAGGGGCTTGCCGTCCAGCGTGCACCTGTATTTCTATGACGACCATTTCCAGGGCTACCTGGTGACGCAGCCGGTGCAACCCTCAGCCCAGGGGCCGGCAGAGACGCTTGAGATGTGGCTGATGCCCCAGGGGTCGCTGAAGCTGTTGGGGCGCAGTGACCAGGCCAGCCGGCTCCAGAGTTTGGAGGTGGGACAGGTCCTCCCCCTTGCTTTCTCCTGACCCCCAGCAAGACTCAGGGTAGTGGGAAGAGAGGGACAGACCTCAAGGGAGGGAGAAGGACTGGGCTGGGCCTCTCAGGACTGAGTCCATGGGCTCTTTCCCTGTGATGGAACCCTGGTGATGCCCTGCGCTCATGCCTGTGTCTCCCCCGCATGCGCACACTGAGAAGCACCTCCCCACTTGGGGTGCGCCGAGGACGTGCAGTGAGCAGGGAGGGGACCGTAGCTGCTCTACGACACGAGCCCAGGCTTCAGAAACTACAGTGATTTTCTTCTGGAGGGACTTTGATATTCCGTTAGACGTTTGAGTGTCCTCTTGCTCTTAGAGGCCTTGGCTTTGTGTGGAGATGGTCTCTGGGCAGGACCTCAAACTTCATCTCTGCCTTACCGCCCCCACCACTGCAGAGCAAGCCAGGACAGGAGTGTAGAACAAATCCGAGAGCTGAGAAAGATACTGAGGAAATCCTAGTCCAAGCCCTTCGTTTTGCAAATGGGGAAACTGAGGCCCAGAAAGATACAGTGCCTGGCCTGAGGTCACACAGAGAGTTAGAGGCAGCATCAGAGTAGAGAGGACTTGCTCCCCAGGCTCCTGCCCAGCTGCCTCCCTCCCTACAGGTCGGCACCGAGTGGGACCCCAAGGAGCGTCTTTTCCGGAACTTTGGGGGGTTGCTGGGGCCGCTGGACGAGCCTGTGGCCATGCAGCGCTGGGCCCGGGGCCCCAACCTCACGGCCACTGTGGTGTGGATTGACCCCACCTACGTGGTGGCCACATCTTACGACATCGCGGTAGACGCGGACACCGAGGTCACGCAGTACAAGCCCCCACTGAGCCGGCCCCTGCGGCCAGGGGCCTGGACTGTTCGACTGCTTCAATTCTGGGAACCCCTGGGCGAGACCCGCTTCCTCGTGCTGCCCTTGACCTTCAACCGCAAACTACCTCTCAGGAAAGGTAAGGATCTAGGCCCAGAAGCCGGATAGAATAGGATTTGCCTGGCAGGTGACCCCGAAAAGCTGACCATCAGAGCTGACCCTCGAGTAGGGAAAGAGGCAGGGTTGGGGCCCTGATGGTCTGGCCCTCAGTGTCCCCGCACTGAGGTAGGGTAGAGAGGCAAGCTTTGGAGTCAGGCAGACTTGGCTGTGAGGTGTAGCTGACACTTTACTTGGTCCTTTATCCTTGGCGAATTATTTGGCCTCCTGAGCCCCAGTCTTACTACGTGTAAGGTAGGAGTGGTACAACTATTGGAGACCTCCTGGGTGTGTGCAACACAAGTCCCCTCAAACTAGCTCAAGTACAAAGGGAAAATTGTTGGAAGAATGCAGGGCGGTCCCCCAGAACCCAGGAAACGTCTCGGGTTTCACCGGGAACCGGAGGTGCTTTGTCTGTCTCTGTGGGGCCATCTTGTCCCTCATCCTGTCCCGTCTGTGTGGCAGCCTCAGGCTCTGGCTTCTCAGTACATGATACGTGGCCTCTCAGCGCAGCAGAAACTAACCAGGGCCTCTTGGGGCCCCCGCTCCTCATTCTTGGGACGGCAGATCCGATTGGCCCTCAGTCCGTTGTGTGGCTGGGTGGGCAGGGTCACGTGGCCCACCCCCCACTTGGCTGAGGCTAAGCGAGCAGGCTCTGAACACAGGCAGAGACTGCAGGTTCCCTCGAGAGGGGCCTAGTACAGCCACCGCTCGGGAGATGTGAGGGATGAGTATGTGGGTGAAAATAGCCCGTATCCAGTAGGTGAGCAGGTGCCCAATGGGTAGGTAGAGGTTGCCTTCCTCTGGCTACATCTTATCACAGAGAAAGTGGGTCAGAGCAGGGGTAATCTAGAGAAGGAAGGGTGGGGGGCGCTGTGGCAGATCCAGAGCAGACAAGCCGCACCCCTGCTCTCCTGGGACTCCCAGCCTGATGCAGGAGATGCGGACAGATGGAGGCCGCTGTTGGAGCTGAGCCTTGATGGACTGGAATTTCATAGACAGAGAAGGGCTGTCCTAAGCTGAGGTGTCTGGTGCACAAGGGGAACAGAGAGTCGCAGGAGTAGGATGTAAGGAGCGGTGGGAAGGGAGGCTGGACAAGCGAGCTGGGCCCCAGAGCTGAGGGCCTGAGTGGGGGGCCGTTCATGGCTCTGGGAGCCACTGGAGGTGGTTGAGAAGGGGCACAGGGGACACAGACCAGACCACTACAGGAACGTCACCTTATCATCCGTCGTGCCTTGAACCCACCGTTCTACTTAATCCCCAAGTCGGGGATTCAGAGATGACCGCCGTGATTTTTTCAAACTAACAGTTTTACAGGCACAGAAGGTTCAGCAGATGAGCCCGAGGTCATAGGTCACTCAGCCGTACGTGACTCAGTGGTAGAGTTGGGACAGAAGTGGGGGTGCCCAGACCTGAATCTCAAGAGTCTGGCCTTCGTGGCCTCAGTTGGGCGGGGCATGCTTACCACCTATTCTGTGTCGTCCCCCCCCCCCCCCCCCCACCGCCACCAGATGACGCCAGCTGGCTGCACGCCGGGCCACCTCACAACGAGTATATGGAGCAGAGTTTCCAGGGCCTCAGCGGCATCCTGAACCTGCCTCAGCCAGAGCCCGCGGAGGAGGCCGCCCGCCGGCACGCGGAGCTCACGGGCCCGGCACTCGAGGCCTGGACAGATGGGGAGCTGAGCGGCTTCTGGTCTGTGGCCGGACTGTGTGCCATGGGCCCCTCCACCTGCCCCTCCCTGGAGCTCTGCAGACTGACCAGCTGGAGTTCTGTTTTCCCCGACCCCAAATCAGAGCTGGGGCCCGTCAAAGCAGACGGGCGACTCAGGTAGCAGGGCCCCAGCCAGCACCTCCGGATGACCCCGGGGGAAATTGCACCTTACAGACAGCGGAGGGATGTCCCCTCCCTACAGGCAAGAACCAGAGGCCCAGGCAGCACACCCACGCCAGCCATCACGAACCCGCGCGGGCGGCAGCGAAGGTGGGCATCATACTTCCTGCTAATGGTTTTGCTGGGGACCAGAGGTTGGCAGGAGTGTGGGGAGAAGGGCTCCAGCTTCCACGCCCCACTCTTCCTCACTTTTCCTTCTAGGTTTCTTGGGTTTTTTTGTGTGTGTTTTTGTTTTTGTTTTTATTTTTAACGGGTGGTAGGGGGAGGAACTGGAAACGAAATTGTGCAATAGGGCTCAGGGCAGCTCCAGGAAGTGGGCCATGGCTCTGGGGAGCAGGGGCCTGACGAGCCCATCTGTTGTTGTTCTGGAGGAGGCTGGGCCTGCCTCACTCTCCAGGGCGTCGTCTCCCAGCCGAGGCCTGTGGTGCTCGTGGCTGAGGCTCTACAGGGGTGCAAGTGCCATGCCAGGCTCTGAGGCCCGGAGAACAGGTGATTCGGGGGAGCGCTGCAGAGCTGGACTCTAGCGGGACAGCCTCTCCTCTTGTAGCCAGGGGACCGTGGAAGAAGGGGTGGGGCTGGTTCTAGGGCTTTCCAGCATGTCCTGCCCCTTGATGGGCAACACAGGGCACCAGGGCCTGCTGAGACCAATGCAAAGTCTCCCAGGTACCCAGAACTGCAAGCAGGGCCTGGGCTCCCGCCCAGGAGGGCGAGCCCTCACAAGCAGTGTGGGAAGAAGGCTCTGTCAGGGCTCTCAGAAGAACCTAGAACAGCATTGTGCCTGACGCTCAGTGTGAAGTCTGAAATATGCAACAGAAGAAATATATCTCTATCTCTCTAAGTCGAGCCTCTGTGTTTTTCCTCCTGGGTGTCGGGAAGCCATCACTGTCGGGCCTTGGAAACGTCTTCGCTGGTATATCTTGGCAGCCGTGAGAAGGTGGAGGTCCCATTTGCCTAGAGTGGGAACGGTTTTAGAATCCAAGAGCCAGAAGGGATACAAGAACCCATCTGAAGCAGCTCCCTCTTTTTCTGGGGGCTAAGCAGGCCCAGAGAGGCTTGGGAGACTTGCACATTGCCACCCAGTAGGCCGGCACAAAAGCCAGTTCAGTTCTCATGGGTCCTGACCCAGCGCTTCCCTGCAGATGCTGGCTTCTTTGCCGTTGGCATAATGAGGGCCCATCCCACAAGCCCTCCTCACTCTCCTGCCCAGCTCTGAGTTATGGAGCATCCTTGAGAATGGAGGCAGCCCCAGCCACGCCTGATCGTTACTGTTGGAGCTTTAGGGGCAAGAGCCACGGCCCTAAGACCTGGGAGGGCCAGGCTGGAAAGGTCTGTCCAGCCTCCCTCCTCTGCCCAAGGCTTTTCTCCCTCCAACTCTCCCTCCGTTGTCAGCAAGGGCTCCGTATCAGCCCCTCACACCTTACTTAATGCAGGCGCGAGGGTTTCTCAGACCTTTAAAACCGTCCTAACATCACGCCTGGGGACAAAGGGCTCAGTTCCTGCCTAGGTGGCCTCACGCCCAGTTTTCCTAGTTGCCAGAAGAGGGCACCCCTGCCTGCCAGGAACAGCCCTGGGGTTGTGCTTGCAGCCCGCGTGCTGACCCTGCGGGTGGCGTCCCGTGGCATCCTCCCAACCTGTGAGGCAGGAACTTTTATTACCAGCATGTAGCATGTAGCACATTAGGAAACTGGAATGACGAGCCCACAGCTATCAGGTGGTGGCAGCAAGCCTCACAGACGCCTGCCTCCTGCCTCCGAACCACTCACTACACCCTGCTGCTGTCCTTAGGGCGGCGAACCAGGAAGGAGCCCATAGTAGGATCTCCCAGGAAATAGTGCTCGGGTTAGGGGCTAGGATGACTTTCTTTCCGGCTGCTTTTTTTGTGAACATCTGAAACTCCCCTCCGATTCTCTAGAATTTTTTTTTTTTTTTCTTTTCACATCGACTCTCGGGTCGATAAAAAGAAAAATTGCTAACTGGGCCCAGCCTGTTACACACAGGCAGTAAGGGTCAGAACATGAGACTCTGCTGGCTGAGGACTTGCCGTCCAGCGGGCAGGTTTCACCCGGGCTGTGCTGCTGTTAGGCTTAGTGCAACAGTTTCCAAAGTCTTGTCTCTTTAACTTGGGGGGGCGTGAGCGCCATCTCGGCCCCTGCCACACTCACCCCATCACACCAGGCCCTCTGTTACTTATTACTCCGGACTGTCCCTGGGTGTGGGCATTCTGAGTTTGCACTTTTAGCCTAGTGGCCTGGCATCCTGACTGAGGGTTCAGAGTTCATTGGTGTGAGGAGGGAACCCAGGGAAAGTATGGGCTCAAAGCTCCCCCAGGAGATTGTTTATTTTGAGAGAGAGCGCGAGAGACTGTGCCTGTGCGCACAGGCGGGGGAAGGTCAGAGAGAAGGAGAGACAGAATCCCAAGCAGGCTCCACACCTTCAGAGCAGAGACCGATGCAGAGACCAATGCGGGGCTCAAACTCATGAACCCTAAGATCCTGACCTGAGCAGTCGCCCCTCCCCCAGGAGACTCTAACGTGCAGGCCAGCTCCACCCGCACTGCTCTGGCGGGCCTGCTTTGGCCTCCTGAGCTGGAAGCATTGCAGGACCTGGGCTGGTTCAGAAGGCAGCTCTCCTCTCCTGTCCTCTCTGCTGTGCAAACCACTGAGGCAAGAGCGAGTGCAGCTTCTCCGCCGTGTTCCTCACCCCCATCTGTCTGTAGGGTGAGCTCAACCTGGAGGCTTGGGCTTTTTGAGGCTTCTTTGAAATTCTCTCCTGGTGGGGCCCCTGGGGTCAAGATCAGGATTCAGGGCAGGCAGGATGTGGACGGGGTGGGGGTGGGGGTCTTCTGGGGCAGGCTGGCCCCCTAGGCTGCTGGGATAATTCCTTTGGACGGAGGGGGGAGATCCCTCGCAGAGAGGCTTTTGTATTTTGTGGCCCATGCCCGGTTTCCAGAGCAACCGTGGACGCCTCGGTTCCCTTAGAGGCAGGAGCAGAGACCAGAGGACAGCCAGTTGGCATCCGGAGCCCAGTTACCTGGGCCAATGGGAAGTGGCGGGCCAGAGTTCCTGCGAGGCGATCTGGAACGAAGGAGTACAGAGGTCTGGGCCAGTTGGAGCTCCCCTGGCTGGCCATGGGGTGTAGAAGAAGCTGAGCCCATTCCTGCCAAAACCCCTTCTGAAGGTTGTAGAGGGGACTTGGTGGCTGCCAGGTCCACAGAGGGGAGCGCCCTCTGTGGGACAGGAGGTCCTGGCACCGTACTGGCAGGACCAGCAGGGGCAGACCTGCTCACAGATACCCTGCCTCGAATGCAGTTGCTCCTCTGGGCCAGAGTTCCTGGGCTGGGGGTGGCCTGGTGACAGAGCAGTCCTGTGGCCCTGCCGACTGTCTTCAAGGTGGCTCAAGGCCGACGCCCTGTCTTGGCACCCCTCTGCCACTGCTGTTCTGCATGCAGAGACCACCATGGGCACTAGCCTCCTTCCTCGTCCTAGTTGTGGCCACTGGTGAGTACCTACTACTGTCTTGAGTCCCAGGGTTGGATCAGATGTACCCTTGACCCCTCACCGTAGGCCAGAAGCCCAGCCTCTTCATCTATAGGGTCACCTAGGGCAAGCCACTTGGGAAGAATGCTGCGTATGGCTAGTCCCTTCCCTGCCGAGTTCTGAGATGCCACAGTCTGCCATAGTGGAGAAGGGGCTGGGCACTGGGGTCAGAGTTCAGGCTCTGGAGTCCTCCCCTTTCCCTTCAGACTCACAGCTCCTAAGGGTGCCACAAGTTCCTTCTCCTCAAGTTTGTCCCTCTCTAAACTCCTTACACACATCACTTCCCCGAACTGAAGAAAGAGACAGGATAAAGCTACATCGCTCTCCTAAATAAATCTCTGCCCGCAGGGGGTTGATGCGGCAGCAAAAGGGGAGCTGCCCGCACCCCAGTCTCCCCTGCCTGTCAAGCTGATGTCAGACTGGCCAGCTCAACCCTACTAAACTTCTGGAGCGGGATTCCAATGTGAGGAGGTGAGGTGGGCCTGTGCGTGCCAGGTCCAGGCTGGACCCTTGACCTGTGCCCCTGGGGACGGGGGGAGAGGTAGGGTTATGGACTCTGCACTCCCAGCCTGGGTTCCCTTGGGGCCAGAGCATCAGCATGGAAAAGATTAATAACGTTGTCAGCATCCTGCCTGGTTATTAACTGGGACCCAGTGCTGGGAGCTGCTGGTGAGGACAATGGTCTCATCCCAGCTCTACAAGCAACTGGAGGCCCACCCTCTCCCTAGTTCCCAGGGGAAAGCCCAGAGCGCTGCCTTCACTGGAGAGAGGTGGTGACTACAGTCAGGCCGCTCCCCAGGGACAGGATACCGTATGGGAGCCTAGGTACAGAGAGCAAAAGGAATTGTCTGACCTGCAACCTCCCCAGGGCAGGAGGAGGAGGCTCTCTCTGACTCTCAAAGGTCATCAGAGCCGGCTGCCAGACCATGTGAGAATGAGCTAGTGGTCAGAGAGGACTGGGATCTCTACACCGGGTGCATCTCTGAAATGCAGAGGATTGAGCTCTGTGCCTTGGCCTGGAGACAACTAGAGGGGAGAGAGCCATAGGGACAGAAGGGGTTGGGCTCTGCTCTCTTGCTTGCTGACCCCAAATCCTGAATTTACTCAGTCATCCTTCATGCTCCCCAGGACGGCCACCCTCCCTGCTTCCATACCACGGGACACCCTAGCGAAGTCCAGGCAGTGGGAAGCTGCTGAGATTCCCAGGGGACACACGTGAGGGAGGATCCTTGGGGCTGTCACCCGGGAGTCAGCAAGGAGATGTTGCGGGGGGGGGGGGGGGGGCGAGGGAGGGAAAGGGAAGGGAGGCTGAAGTCAGGCCAGGGGCTTAGGGTAGCTAGGGATGGGATGATGCCTAGAGACTTCTGGGAGCGTAGGCCGAGTGGTACCCCAATCTCAGACTCACCCTGGGGAAGAAGGTCTGGATGGGAGCTAAAGGGTCATGTGTGCCTGCCTGCCCCCCTTCAGCTTTTCTTGGTCACAGGGCTATTCTGTGCGTGGCTTCCCAGCAGCTACCAGCTGCCCCTGTGGCAGCTGGCTCGCCTGCCCAGCTATGAGAGTATTCGAAAGAAGACCCAGCAGCAGCAGGTTCACCAGCTGATTGCACGGTGCTTCAGGATCTGGGCCTGCAGAGAGGCGAATGTTCGGCATTCCTAACCTTGGGCACCTTGGACAACTGAGCTTTAGTTCATATTACTCTGATACATAATGCCCAGTTAGAGCCCAGGATGAGGAAGGGGTCACTGGTGGAGAGCCCCAGGCTTTGAGAGGAGGCCCCACTTCACCTCTTCGGGTGGAGGGAAGGATGGCAGAACCCAGCCCAGGGGGGGGGTCTGCCCTGGGATTCAGAACAGGCTCCTGCGGAAGGGATTCTGTGCAGCCAACAGCTCCACGACTCAGCTTGTCTCCAGGAAGGAACATCGCTAGGGGAGAGGAGACACAGAAAGCTGAAGCCAAAAGAAAGAAAGTGTGTACAGGCGGGCAGAGAGGCTGGTGTGTCAGGGAATGGCTAAAGCCTTTACGCTCCTATCCCTCAGCTGTCACCAAGCTGAGGCGGCGAGGCCCTCAGGTCACTGCCTGCACCACGACCGAACTGCGGCTCTGCTCATCCACCCCATGAAGCGACACCTGCTCTGCTCAGGGAAACACCACTGTTTCCCTGTGTAGGAGGTGTAGGAGGAACACCCTCTTCCATCCTGCCCCTTTCTGCTTTTCCAGAGGACTGGCAGGGACGGTGCTGAGCCTACAGAGACACCTCCAGCCATCTCCCCCAGCTGGGCCTTGGTACGTGACCCCCACAAGAAGGAAGCCAAAGTGAACCTCAACAAACCCTAGGCCACCTCTGCCAAGGATCTGCAGGAGGTGGAGAATCTGGGGTCGTGTCCTGAGAAAATAAGGTGACAAGTTCAAGGCAGACCTTCTTAGGTTGGGAGGCTTCTGTGCCCCGGTCCCTGAAGCTCCTGCCTGCAGGGCTGAGAGTCCTTGGAAGGAAGCCACTGGACTCTACAGGCCCTGCTGGGGCTGCAGCTCAAACTGCCCACCCCCAACAGCCAAGACAGCCCTCTGCCCCAGCTGAGACTCTTCCTGGCCCTGCCACTCGAAGCCAAGCGTCTAAGGTCTTGGGCTGGACTGACAGTGAAGGCCCCAGCCCAGTCCAGGCCCAGATTGAGTTCCTAAAGCCAGATCCTTTGCTGTTTATGGTTTGTGATAGATCAAGAACCAGAAAACGATGTGAGGTGGGCGTGTCTTTCCCCAGGAGATGGAAAGCAGCCCATTTATCACCCATTCTGCCTCATCAGTGAAAGGACCTGGGTATTCCAGGGTAGATGGGGACTTTCTACGCTGGACCCACAGAGTCAGACAGGGGTTGGCCATGTGGCCACTCCTGGGGCTGCAGCCCCAGCTCCCTCCAAATATGGCTCCAGGAGAGGACATGACCATGTTGCTTCCTTTACAGCCCCTCCCCCACACCCCCACTCCCCCCAGGTTCCAGCCTGGGATGGGTTCCTGGGGGAGAAGGAGCAGTAACACCCTCAAGCACAAGCTCTCCTCCTCCTTCCCCTCGGGGAGATGGCTCTAAAGCAATCCCTTCTCAAACACACTCCCCTCTTCTCTTTTCCTCACTCTGGCAGGCCGCTTCTCTGCTTTCAGGGTGCTCCGTGGTGCACACTACAGAACGTGGGTAAGGGCCAAAAGACCAGTAAGCAGCGCCATCCAGGTTTATCCCCACACAGCACAGACTCATGACTCCAGCACACTTTATTTCTGGCCCCAGGTCAGGTCTCCCAAAAGCCAGTCACTTCAGAGTCTTCTGCAATCACCACCAAACAGACGTCCTCAGCAGACCTTGTCGTGCCAACCCTTGACTTCTGCCGCTGCCATCCTCTCCTGTCACCTGGGCTCCAGTCTCTGTCCGGCGGCCTCGACCAGGAGTTCAAAGCATAGCCACCAGTTTGAAGGTGCCCTCAGGCTTGGTAGGAACCACATGGACAAAAGTCTTATAGAGCACAGCACCCTTGGGCAGCCTGGTGACCAGGTCCACAGCCTCCGCGTTGCTGGGACTGGGCACATAGACCTCCTTAGTGTAGCGGACTATCCCCTCCTCCAGGGCATAGAGGTACTTCTTCTTCCCCAGCCCCACCTGCAACACAAAGACCCAGTCAGCTGGACCGACGGCCAGGTGGTCCATCCCAGGGCTTCAGAACAAACTTCTCGTAAGGATTCAGGCCCTGGGCCCAAACGGGAGATCAGAAAGCTCTATCCTGGGTTCCCTTTCCTACTGCTTGGCACTTCCTTGACTTCTACTTCTTTACCGACCCTGGGACAGAAGGGGGAAAACAAAAACTCCGACAGCCAATCCACGGGGTTGCTCCGTCCCCGAAGGCTGGTATCTGGACCCGTGTCCGTGCAGCTGGCCAGAAGCCACACCAGACAAATCCCCGAACCCCAGGCCCGGGGAAACTGCCCCTAATCACTGCCCCTGGGAGCTTGCCTCGCTTAAAATGAAAAAGCACTGGAATTGTCAGAGTAAACACGTTTGCCATATTTTCATCCAAACAGTGATCTCTAAAGTTCAGGCTTTACGGGAAGGACGGAGCAAGGCCATATCTATGGCAACACGTACACTAACAAAACAGCAGTACCAATGGTATCTGCTGATATGTGCATCAGCTCGGTTAACCCTCACCTGCCGGGGCAGCTGTTTATTTCTAGCTGTTCTTTGGGCGAAGACTATGAGCAGAGAATAAACTAAATAAACTACGAGTTGCATACACGGTTTGTAAGCTGTATGTATTTCGGCATTTTTCTTTAAGAGCTTGAGATTGGCAACACGGTACTCAGTATTTCTCTGATTAAAGGAATGAGCCCTGGAGCGAGAGTGCCTGGTTCAAATCCCAGCACGACTACCTACTATTGTGTGACCCGGACGAGCTGTGTTACTTCACTGTGTCTGGGTTTTCTCATCTGCAAAACGGGGGTGACATTAACTGCTTTATGGGCTCAACTCGAGGAATTAAATGAGTTCATCGTTAAGAGCTCAGAATACTGCCTAGCTCAAAACACGTTAGCTTTTGTTATTGTCGCTGTTATTACTTTGGCAAGTCCCAAGAGTTAACACAGCCACACAGCCAATGTCTCAAGTTCTAAAAGACAAAGCTACTGCAAGGACAATCAATTCACATACAAATTAGCATTTCTGACATAAGTATTGGCTACTATCAGTCTTTCGGCGCCTCCTAAAATTGCCAAAAAAGGGGCGGTAGGGGAAACGGATTCCAAAGGAAACCAAACCAACATTTAAGATAACGTGAAGAGTCTCGTACCGATCTGCGTTGACAAAGATCTTTCCTACGTCAGAAAGTAATCCCAGCTTGCTGAAGCTGAAATCCCTGCCTGCTGTAGACCTGATTTCTTGCACGTCCGCTGTATTTATTTAAATTTTTTTTTTTTCAACGTTTTTTATTTTATTTTTGGGACAGAGAGAGACAGAGCATGAACGGGGGAGGGGCAGAGAGAGAGGGAGACACAGAATCGGAAACAGGCTCCAGGCTCCGAGCTGTCAGCCCAGAGCCCGACGCGGGGCTTGAACTCACGGACCGCGAGATCGTGACCTGGCTGAAGTCGGACGCTTAACCGACTGCGCCACCCAGGCGCCCCACGTCCGCTGTATTTATTAAATCCACACTATCTTTTTCAGCCATCTATTAACTTCATGCAAAAGAGCGGTTAGAAAGAAAGAAAAAGGAATACACTGGAATTAGCTTCCCCAGATTCAAAAAATATCTCAAATCACTAAGTGTCTCCTCCTCTAACAGGTGGGGGTTAGAAAGGAGACCCGAGAGAACCAGGCTGCTGCTACACAAGGCAAGGCACAGTGACCGGGAGTCAGGCATCCCTGGCATGAACCCCAGCTCTGTCACGTGGACCCCTCCACTCTCTAAGTCTCTGGCATCTTACCTGGACAATGGAGGTGCCATCTACCGCATCACAGGGATGGGCTAAGGGTGAAACGAGATAATGCAGGCCCAGGAAGCAAAATGATGATTGGCATTTGATAGGTACCCAATGAACGCAACTGTTTTGTTATTTACTATCATGCTTAGGAGCACAGAGAGGTGGTCCTGGGAAAGAAAAAAGGGGAAAGGGCCACGGAGCAACTCACATGGGCGCCCGGGTGCCAACGGAAGTGGCGCTGAGTCGCAAGGATGTTGCCGGCATGAACGTAGTGATCTAAAAGAGAAGTCCACAAGCACACTGACTCTGGGCCCCAGTGCTGGGGCAGCACAGCTAACTGCTGGGAAAACACACCGGCCCTCGCTTTCCTGGACCAAGTGCCGCACGCCGACCTCTAAGCCTGACCCTGGACAAAGTCAATTTCTTCATGCAGCAGCAGCCCCGGGTCTCCCTCTGCCAGTTTTCTCTCTCCAGTCACGTGGCCCAGGTTCACAGCTATCTGCTCTTCCTCAGGACCCCCTCCCCAGGTCTTCTCTGCATCTGGAATCTGGAATCAAGTGCTCTGGCGAGCTAAGTGCAGAGCAGAGGACCAGGAGTGTGCGTGGTTTTCCTATTCTGCAAAGGAATGCTGGGGACAGCATGGGAGGGGGCAGCTGGGAAGTGGAAGCCAAGGCCCACCCTCACCTTCCATTTTCTTGAGGCCAAAGCGTTTGCCTGGTGACTTTCCACCCAGGTTTTTGGAGCTGCCGCCTGTCTTCTTGGATGCATGTCTGACGGCAAGAGACGCAGTCTGAGGGGGGCCCAGCAGGGTTGTAACTGCAGACAGAACAGAAAAGTTGTTCAGAGAGGCTCCCAATCACTCCTCCTCTGCCTCAATGGGCCATCTGCTAAGCTGAGAGGTGACGGGGGGGCAGTGGCAGGGGAGGGGAGGAAGATATGTGAGCAGAAATGCCACTTGACTGTGTTGGTTTTCAGGGAGTGTCTGCAAGTCCTTGGCCTTCTCCCACGGCAGGGGACAAGTCGTTCCTTGTATTGTCCAGGGTGTATGCACTCATGCGAAGAGTGTGTGTGGCCAGGGAAGGTGGTGGGTAGTGAAATATTCACGGAAGATAAATAAACACCATGTGCCCTGGGTCCTGACACATTCAGTCCTGTTGAGGAGAGACAAACACCACAGAAAGGTAAGCCATCAAGAGGACACCACAGAGCTGCTGGCTTCAGCCTCACTCACCACATGTCGTCAAAGCTCCAGGCACTGTGGAGGGGCCAGACCACAGGGCCCAGCAACAGGACACCCAGACAGAGGGTCCTGCTTTGGCCTCACCCACCACTTTCTCAGCCATCCACCCATCTACTGCACACCAGATACGTGTAAACAAAAAAGGGCAGCTTCTCTGAGGGTGGCTCCCACAGGCTCCCAGCCATTTCAGAAGGCTAGATTCTCTTGGGCAAGCCTATCCAGCACAGGTCCTAGCCAAGACTGACACCCTGCCCTTGACAACCTGACCTCCCCATACGCATTCCGAAATGCTCAACGGCATTTACTTTTGCAAAAGGAAGTGAACTAAAATTCACACTAACCAAGCTAGAAGCCCCTTGCTATATGACAAGCACAGGGCTGGCGGTCCTTGCTCTCAGGTCTCCGGACACAGCCAGGGCTATGCCAGAGTCTTTAGAGAAGTCTTGTGAGTCCCCGGAGCCTTCAAGTTCAGTGTTCCTGAAACCAGGTTTCTGAAGTTTTAACGAGCACAGAGAGTAGCTGGGGCAAAGGACCAGATATAAATACTCAGAAAGACATGTTATAATACCCAGCACCGGGATCTATCTACCTTTAAACCTATTTGTTTATTCATCCTCTTATTAAGCTGAAGAATGGGGCTTTTGTTTTACCTACATTTTCTCTTTCCTAAATCTTTGCCTTTCAGCCTACTCCCCATCCTTCACCTCAAAGTAAATGATGCGACTACCTATGCAGTTGCTCAGGAAGAAATCAAGACCTTGCAGATCGCTTCCCTTGGCTCATCTCACATATCCAGCTCACCGGCAAACTCTGGGCTCTATCTCCCAAACAGATCTTAAAAACCACCCACCATTTCCCTCCAAGTTCACTGACACTAGCATCTTGGGGAAATCCTCTCTCATCAAGGCTCCCATTTCAGCTTCCCATCTGGTTTCCTCATTTCCACTCTTAACCCTCTTTAAATTCACGTAAGAGCAGCTGTTTGCTTCTCAAAATGTAACACTGGCGTGAGTCACTCTCCTGCCCCTCATTCTCTGCCAGGGCTAGGCCTCCTATCGTGCTTTGGGTCTTAACTTAGATGTCACCTCCTGAAAGGCCTTCCCTAATCACCAACCCCCCGCGCCCAGAAAAGACACCCCCCACACACGTATTTTTGCTTCCCTTAACAGCACGTGTCACAATTTAAAACCATTTTGTGTACGTGCTTATTATGTATTGGCTTCTCCACTAGAAAGAACCGGTCCGGGGGACAGAGACTGTCTTCATCTTCTCTGCTGAGATCCCCAACACCGAACCACAGTCTAGCACAGAGACCGAGCGGGTTATTTGGTGGGAGGGGGGTGGGCAACGTACACTATTTATAGATGAAGGGATCCAAATACACCAGGGAGTGAAAGCGAGGTGCCCAAGTCACCAAGCGCCAGGGAAGCTGTACTGGCGCGCCCGGCAAAGGAAGAACACGTGCTCCCCCAACCCATCCACCACCCACTGCCGGCCGCCCGAGACATGTCACGTGACCGGTGACAGCCGCCACTCGAAGCTCGTGGGCCCTCCCACACGCCCGACTCCGCGCCCAGTGTCCTCCGCAGAGAAAGGCCTCCACCCCCAGGCTCCCTGCAGGGCCCCCGCTCCGCCGGCACCCCTCGCCCCGCAACAGCCGCGGCGTCCCGTTACCGGCCACCCGCGTCCTCAGCGCCAGCGCCGCCGACGCCATATTTGCCGTACATTCGCTTCCGGTCTCAGAGACCTGCTTCCGCTACCGGGAGATCTACTTCCGGGGTCTTCGCGGCCGTTGAAAAAGTGGCGCGAGGAGTGGCGGGGGAGTGTCGCTGTGCTGGCGCGGCGGGCGGCGAGTGGGGGCCTGCCTCCTGAGCACCGCTCTGCAGGGCCTGGGTGACCAGGGCATCGGGGGCTGTGCCGCGCGGTGCGGACGAGCCGGGCGCGTCTGGCAGGCAGCCTCGTTTTGCCGGACGAATGCGAGACCCAGGGAGGGGACCGGGAGGAGGTCCCTCTGGAGGCATTCAGCGTGTTTACTGAGTGCTTAGCGTGTGTGCCTCGTGCTGTACCGAACGCTGTAGACGCACGATTTTACTCCTCAACAATGTTACCACGTAGGTATTGTTATCATCCCTATTTTGCTACATTGGAAAGCGAGGCTGGGGAAGGTTAGGTGGCTCATTCGGGGGTCACACCTACAGTGCTAGTGAGTGTTTATTCAAAGATACGGATTCTTGTACCCGACCCAACAGTTGCACTCCTAGGTGTATGTGCAGGAGGGTTGAAAACACGCCCCCACGAAAACGTGGAGATGGATGTTCGCGGCAGCATTGTTCATAATGGGCAAAACCCAGAAGCGAACCAAATATCCAAGAAAGGATATTTGATAACCTGCATGTCAAACGCAGAGATCAACCAGGGGTGGTGTTGAGTCTTGGCGTTAAAATTTTCTCATGGTAGGGGCGCCTGGGTGGCTCAGTCGGTTAAGCGTCCGACTTTGGCTCGGGTCATGATCTTGCGGGTCATGATCTTGCAGTTCGTGAGTTCAAGCCCCGCGTCAGGCTCTGTGCTGACAGCTCAGAGCCTGGAGCCTGTTTCAGATTCTGTGTCTCCCTCTCTCTCTCTCTGACCCTCCCCCGTTCATGTTCTGTCTCTCTCTGTCTCAAAAGTAAATAAAAAAAGCGTTGAAAAAAAAAATTAAAAAAAAAATTTTTTTTCTCATGGTAATCTCCACTTTGTTTATAGGTCGCCTTGACCTAGAAGGGATTTGAGGCGTCCCGTTCGGCTACAGACAGCTGAGTTCCAGGTTGAATGTGTTGGGACCGCATCCTGTCTTTTCTGTTTCTCTAGATACCGTGCGTATTTCCGTAAAGTTGGGCCACAGAACGTGTCCAATGGACTGAATTCGGTGCTAGTCTGTGTCTCATCTCTTTTTTTCCTTTTAGGGAATTAATTTGATAGCGCCTATCGATGGCTCTAATGAAGTCATCACTGTCGCTGGAGTCCAGTGAGAGTGACTCTGAAGAGTTGCCAACGTTTGCCTTTCTGAAGCAGGAAGCGTCTTCAACGAAGAGGGGGCAGCCTCAGAGGGAGAAGATTGTTATGGTTGATACCTCGGATTCTGAGGCCTCCCGTCCTCCATCACCAAAGTTGAAAGATACACCACCTGTCCCAGACATAGCGGAACCTGTCCCACAAACGGAGCCAGTCAGGGTGCTAAGCAGTGGAAGTGAGGATGAGGAAGAATTGATCCCCCTGGCCCAGAGGCTTACATGTAAGTTTCTGACCCGCAAGCAGCTGAGCCCTGAGGACGCTAGCTCCCCGATTCAAACTGTGTGGGGTCATCGGAGTACTGAAGGAGCATCATGCGGCTGGAAAAAACAGTCCTTTCCAAAGGTCCCTGGTGCCTCCTTCCGTGACACCTCAGAGAGACGTTCATCAAGTAACAGGGACCCTGTGGGAGACCGTCTGTGCCATCAGCTTCCAGCCTTCCAAGCCACCTGCCCTGTGCGGAGCGACAGCTTGACAGCGACCAAAACAAATGCTGAAGCCCCCCCACTTCAGAAGAGAACCAAGCATGGTCAGAAGGTCCAGAGGAGAGGCTCACGGGGATGCCAGCCGCGGGGACAAGCAAGCCAGAAGGAGAGCACCCTGAGACAACCGGAAAGGCAGAAGAACGCGGCCCCGGTGAACAGGCTGAAAACTCAGAGGCCCGAGGAATGCTTAAGGCACATCATTGTGGGGCTGGATCCAGGTGCTCCTGGCAACTGTCTTCATCCTGTGCTGGGCCCTTCCTGCTCCTGGGCCACCCACTGATAGCGCCTTTCCTGTCGTCTGTTGCAGTGCTCTTACAGATGGAAGGCGGAGGCCAGCTCCTCGGGGCGCTGCAGTCCATGGAGTGCCGCTGTGTGATTGAGGCACAGGCCGTGCCTTGCAGCATCACCTGGAGGAGAAGGGCCGGGCTAGCTGAGGTAGCAGCTTTCTGGCTGACGTCTCTCCTCCCCTCTTCGAGCCACCCGATACTTGTGCTTTTATTGTTAAGAATATTAGGCAAGGTCCCAGCAGGAAAACAGAAGGCACACTCAACTTAGGGTAATTTGAGGAAGATTTAATAATAAAGGATCTGTTTTTTAAAGCGTGGGCAGGCTACAAGGAAATGACAAGGGACGACACAGTACCTCAAGGTAATAATAACACCGTTAACTCAGGATTTCTCCACCTCAGGTACAGTCGGCGTTTCAGGTCGGATAATTCTCTGTTGTGGGGGCTGTCCTGTGCACTGTAGAACGTTGAACGGCATCCCTGGCCTCTATCCACCAGATGCCAGTCAGCATACTCCCGGGCATGACAATCAAAAACGTCTCTAGATGGTGCCAAACATCCCTTGTGGGAAAAACTCACCCCTGGTTGAGAACCACTGACATGTTTCTTACCATACCTTGGCCTGAATGGATGAAGGGGAGAAGTGGTTATCAGAATCCAGGAGAGAGAAATGTAGACAGCACCCACCTTGAGAGAGGCTTGACCTCCAGTAGAGGAAGGTAGCAAACCCTAAGTGACCCCATCTCGAGGGAGCCAGGGAAATATCTCGACTTCGCTCCTCCCTCCCTCCCTCCCTCCCTCCCTCCAATCTCCTCCTGGGTTCCCCGCCAACCTTTGCACCAGACAGCCTGGTGATGCGGCCTCCTGCAGGGAGCAGAGTGGGGATGGAGGGAGAGGGGATCCGTGGGGGGCAGAGAGAAGGTAATTCTCACAGGATTTCTACTTCTCTCTAGCTGGGCTTTGGGAATGGGTGGGCTTGTGCTTGAATCTCAGCCCCCAGGCCTTTATGGCTATGAGCCTAGGCAAATTATTTCATCTTCTTGTGCCTCATGTGTAAAATGAGGACACCGTTACATCCTTTTGGGTGCCCCGTGTCGTGGGGACTAAGATAACCAAGCACTGGCCCGTAGCAGGCACACAGCAAATGTTCCTTCCTTGGCCCGGGCTCCCAGGTTACTACAGCTGCTGTGCCTTCCACTCATCTGGTCTGTGAATCCACAATACTCCACCCCTCATTTAAGAGTTTCTAGATGAAAACGTTAAGATTTTTTCCTCTTGGGGCACCTGGCTGGCTCAGTCAGTAGAGCACTTGACTCTTGATCTTGGGGTCATGAGTTCAAGCCCCACTTAGGGTGTGGAGCCTGCTTAAAAATATTTTTCCTCGCATTTGGCTCTCATTCGCTCAATAATTTAGGGCAATTGCATACTTTTTTTTTCTTAATTGATTTTATTTCTTTTGAGAGAGAGAGAGCACACACAGGAGGGGCAGAGAGAAAGAGAGAATCCCAAGCAGGCTCCACACTGTCCGTACAGAGGCTGACCCAGGACTCGAACTCACAAACCGTGAGATTGTGACTTGAGCTGAAATCAAGGTTCAGACGCTTAACCGACTGAGCCACCCAGGCGCCCCTAATTGCACACTTTTTAATTTGGGTTGTTAGCAAATCTTTATATCCATGTCGCAGCTTAACCTTTCAAGGCACTTCCACATTCTCCCTCGTGTGTCAGTCGCGGTCACCCCAGTCACCCCGCACAGAGGGAGTTCTTACCCCCACATCACAGGCGGGGGGAGGCAGGTCAGAGGAGCACAGCTGAGCAGGAACTAGAACCCACAGCTCCTCCCACTGCACTTTGCTCTGTTCTAGGCCTTGGCTTTTGTTTCCAGGGACCCAGTCAGAAAACTGCACTGGCCCCGCTCCCGGTCACTGTGTGACACTGCATTGTTGGCCCTGGTGAAGAGAAGGTGCTCTCCCAGGCGGAAGTTCCCCTGTGGCTCTTACCTCTGTCACACAAAACCTGTGTGTGTGTAAGGGCCACTCAGCTCCCAGTCAGCATCTACCCTCAAGGGCCAAGTTACTTATTTGTACCAACCCCTCTGGAAGAGTTTCCTTCCCCTCCACCCCCCTATCCAAAGCGCCCAGAAGCATTGGCAGTTCTCAGCATTTCCACACCTTTTACTCACCGCCTCTGAGATGCAGTATGCCAAGGTCGAGCAGGGGAGGACTGGGAGGGACAGGATCACGGGTTACCGTTTCTGGCCACCACGGCTTCATTCCTGAAGAATACTGCACAAGTGGGCTCGGCTGATGGGAATAAGTTCATCACCCAGAAGGCCTGGGTCTCTCTCACGGGTGCTGAGCGCCTGCTGAGCTGCCCCTCTCTGCTGGGTCCCGGGTCCTTTGGCAGGTTGGAGAGGAAGGCTGGGTGGAGGAACCGATGGTCCTGGTGCTGCTCCTGGCAGAGGCGTTTGTGTCCATGGTCTACAAGTTCAAGCAGGTGGGCAGAGAAGAGTGTCCCGCGAGGCACGGGACGGAGGGCCGACTCTAGGGAACAGACGTTAACACAGCGTCTGCCTTCGCGCAGGGAAGCCTGGGTGACTCTGAGAAAGGGAAGGAAACACTCCGGAGCTTCGTAACTGACACTGCAGCGAGGACAGCTGGGAAGGCTCTGTCCCTGGTGATTGTGGACCAGGAGAAATGCTTCAGGTTTGAATTTGTCCTCGAGACAGCCTGAAAAGGGGCAGCTCTTGGGCCGTCGGGGTGCACTTACTCATCCCAGATCTGGGTCCTCCCTGGCAAGCCCTGTGGGACCCTCTGGTCTGGTCTTTTCACCCCTTTCCTGCCTGAGCTCAGCCTGGAGCTGCTGCTCTTTGACCTCCCCCACCCCAATTCCAGCGCTCCCCATCTTCCGAGAAGAAGGAAACCAGGAGTGGCAAACAGAGAACAGGCCAAGGAGAAGAAGCGGAGACAACCAGAGGCCAGCGCAGGGCAAATGGTGTCCAGGGTAGACGTGGAAGAGGTAAGAACTCGGTGTTGCCCGAGTCGGGCTGGGCTCTCACTCTCCCCTAACCCAGTTTGCTGTGGATAAGGAACAAAGTGCCTGCTGGACACGACTCTCTGCCTTGGCACCGAGTAGGAGAGAAGGGGCTAAAACAGGGAGCCAAGGCGCTGGGGTGCAGCTTCGGCGGGTGTGAGAGGGCAACTTCGACGAGGCCGAGTCCCTCTGCCCTTCCAGCCCGTCCCGCTTTTGGGTGTCTAGGCATTGGTGGATCTGCAGCTATACACCGAAGCCCAGGCCCGAATCGTGCAGAGCTGGAAAGAGCTGGCCGACTTCGCCTGCGCATTTACAAAGGCTGTGGCCGAGGCGCCCTTCAAGTGAGTGCCCCCAGCAAGTCTCCGCCCCACCGCCGGGCCTGGTTCTGTGCGGATGTCCTCTTCCCCCGGGGTCTGCTGCCGGCTCATTGTCGGTCAAGCTGGCGGTGGAAGGAGCAGACCTCGTGCTGGGGATTCTCATGAGGAGCCCTCAAGCCTAGCGCCTGTAAAATGTTCTGCTTTAACTCATGTGTAAGTTCGTGGCCTGCAGGCTGCCCTGGGTCACCAGTAAGCCAAGTTGCCAGGTTTCATTACATGGCAGGTCACAGTGTAATAAGCCCTCATGAAACAAACTTTTAGCCTACTTAGTTCTAGGAGTGTTCATGGTCGGAATTTAGAGTTAGTAAAAGACCTCAGAGACAATTCAGGCCAAGTCCCTCCTCATTCTATACCTGAGGGAAGTGAGGCCTTAAGAGAGTGCCTTGTCTAAGCTCCTAGCAAGTTAGAACTGGACCAGGTTCCCCGATTGCCTGACACCCGGTCCCTTGTGTCTGTCTGTCCTTGTGGACACTGCTATCTGGTCAACACAACCCAATTTCAGCATGTGAAACAATCTGGTGCTTTCCTGGTGCTCTCTCTCTTAATGGAAAGGACTAGGTGTTGTTTTTAAGGGAACCAGCAACTAGCGGTGTTTGGGAACAAAGCACTCAAATAGGCCAGATACGACATTGTGCCTGCCTCTTGGGGGGGGGGTCAGTGGAAGGAGGGAGGGTTTTTAAGTTCCCAGCCGAGGGGACAGGTGGAGTGACTGACTCATGACTCTTCAACTGCTATTCACAGGAAGCTTCGAGATCAAACCAGTTTCTCTTTCTGCCTGGAGAGTGACTGGGCGGGAGGGGCAAAGGTTGACCGAGCTGGCAGGGGGCTCGCGCTGGTCTGGAGGAGACAGATTCAACAGCTGAACAGAGTCAGCCTGGACATGGCCAGTGCCATTGTGGACACCTATCCCTCCCCGCAGCGTCTGGTCCAGGTATGCTGCTGCAGGGGTCACCCCCCACCTGGCACCCCGTGGCCTCGGTGGACTCCCAGGCGGCTTCCTTGGGGCACACCGGTGGTCCACAGTGTGGGCCTGCTAAAAGCAGTTAACACTGACCCGGGGAGGACAGGTTCTCCTCCCCAACACCCTAGCTTACTGCCCCCTTATGGATGCACAAGGGTGACTGGATGGTACAGTATTGAGAGGTCACTTGCCACTTGCAGGCTTACAGGCGGTGTTTTTCGGAGCAAGAGCGCCAGAATTTGCTTGCGGACATACAGGTTCGCCGTGGGGAAGGTGTGACCTCCACCTCCCGCCGTGTTGGACCAGAGCTCTCCAGGCGGATCTACCTTCAGATGACCACTCTGCAGCCAGCTCTCTCTTTAGACAGTGCAGACTGACGCCAGCCCTCGGGGACAAGGATGACAAAGTTTGCATCTCCTCCGCCTTTGGCCACAGGAAGAGACCGGACACGCCTCCTTGAAGCACAAGCCTGGGTCGGACCACAGGCTGTTCCCTGGGCGCCCTTATCTGCAGAAGTCTCCCTGTCAGCTTGGGACAGATGGCTGAGATACTTGTGTTTCCCTTCACAAGCCTTTAATTTTCCTCTCCTAGCAAAAACCCAGCTGCCGTGCACA
The DNA here is from genome assembly GCF_046562875.1 of Panthera onca. Taxonomy (NCBI): domain Eukaryota; kingdom Metazoa; phylum Chordata; class Mammalia; order Carnivora; family Felidae; genus Panthera; species Panthera onca. The sequence continues at coordinate 52,104,568 of NC_138352.1, read as the reverse complement.
AATCACCCCTCCCCCCTCCCCCAGCCAGCCCTCAACCCTCAAAACACAAAGAAACAAAGACAGACCACTCAGACACATATTTAATAATTGTAGAAATCCAGAAGAACCTCAGCATCAAATCTCGAGATCATGAGTGAACTTCCCTCAGCGGGTTGACTTGACTAGGGCCGGGTGTGCCCTGCCTTCCTACACCCACTGAAGCCGCCTCAACCAGCCCCTGTGTGGGGACTTCCATATCCTCTTAATCTCATGTCACGTACTGTTTAGTTTCAATAAAGCATTTGTACCAATGGCTCTGGAGCTTGGAGGAAGACTAAGGAATGTGTAGTGATTCTGAGTAAAGTATGGGCTTTTGCAGCAGAGCTATCTGGGGAGGGAGAAAGGAACAAGTCACTTCTTCCAATAGGACGGTCATAAGTGGCCATCCTATCCAAATGAGCCACTAAGGCTAAAAACCCTGGACCTCACTCTGTCTCTGAACCATGACAGGTTCTTGTTCCCCTGAGGGAGAGACAAGAAGCTGGTAACTGGGACCTTTCAGTGAATGAGCACCATGATGACCATTTCTTTTTCCTTCATCCGGCTTTTGTGAAAAAGAGAGGCCAAGGAGGCCACAGAGCAAGCAGAGGCATAATCTGGGAGACAAGAGCATGGACAGTCCTGCCCGTCTGTGCCGGTCATTAGGAAGTGCACCACTTTTAAACTCCGTGGTGCCACTCGCTTCCCTTCATTGCGGAGGTGGTTCTAGGTCTCGACCCAAACAATTCTAGACGTCCATCTCCATGAAACTTTGGAATTTTCAGGTTGACTTTGACTTACTTGGTCGCACCAACTACCAACAGCTGCCCGAGACAATATGGCTTTGCAATGGTCCACCTCGTTGTTTACTGGCAATCAGGGAGTTAATGCTCTAAAATTGAGGCAAGGAGCCTGGGCCGTCCCCATTTTGCGAAAGCCACATGAGCCGGGGGCAGGGCTCTACAGGAGCTGCCAGGACCCTCGTGGCTATGAGATTTCTATTTGTGGGACATGAAGCTTGCCTACCGTCAAAGATTTTACACCCCAGCTGAGAGACACTCAGTTCTGGTGTGACTTCTGTTCTCTCCTGACATTATTATGGAAGCAAAATGACAAGAGAGAATACTGGAGCAGGAGTTCAGTTCTGCCTCAACTAGCTGGGAGACCATAGGCAAGTCACCGAAGGCCTCAGTTTCCCTGTCTGCAAGTGTTCTATTGGACTGGGTGGTCCTGAAGTCCCTTTCACAGCCTGAGGTTTTATATGGTCATTAAAAATGTCTGAGGTCCTTAAGAAAATAGGTATCCCCCCCCCCCCTCCCAATTTAGGCTAGATTTGCCGAGTATGGTGTTCCCGTAGTCCCCAATCACACTGCCTCCTGATCTGCCCTGGCTGCCCAGGGAGGAATGAAAGAAAGAGTTTGTGACATACAAAAGTATAAATGTAGTGACAGCTGACCTGACCGTTTAGTAGAAACGAGCCTTGCCTTTACACAGCTTTGTAGAACAACTAGAAAAGGCCGTTTTTCCCTCTCCCCACCCCAAGCCTATTCCTTTAGGCATGCAGGTAACTGTCCCCACGTCTCACTTCTTATTCCGCCAGGGGACCCTGACCAAGGAACGGAGAAGTCCTACAAAGAGGGGATCTCAAGTACCAATCGGCAGCCATTTGATGATGGCAGGTAGGTCGGACGCTAAAAAGAGGTTGTGTCCAGCAGAACCCAATTCCATAGGAATCCAAGCTCCAAGGCTGGGAGGCAGCAGGTGTGGAGGACAGGCTCACTGCTGAGAATCGGCCTGCAGCACCCACTGCAGGATGTCGTGGCTGCGCAGACCCCGGACCGCGTTGTCGTAGATGGTGTTCACGCTGGTGCACAGGGGCTGCCGCTGCAGCTCTGTCACCCGACAGGCGACCAGCCCGCCGGCCACACACAGGAGCAGCAGCAGCAGCAGCTTCAGCACGGCCCAGGACCTGGTGTGTTTCCGGGGGGGCGGCTTGCGGGGGCGAGAGCCGGACTTCGATTCTGGAGGGACAGAGTCACAGCGGACAAGAACGTTCAGTCAGTGGGAGACGACCCGTACTCTACCCATTGAGGCAGATCCGCCAGAACCCCCTCCTCAAAGGCAAACTCCCAGGCCCTGACGAGAGGACTTTTTAAGGCCATCTGAGTTCTTGAAACCCTCTGCTTATGCAGAGCCCGAAACAGAAGTCCTCCTCCAGTGGATCTCAAGAGGATACACTCAGAACGAGGAGTTATTCCGGGCGCCACACGGAGCTCAGTCCCCAGGGTCCCTCGGGATCAGGGGAGGGGCTTTTCAGGGGGCAACAAGCACAGTTAGAATGCTGCTTCAATGCTAGAGTGAGTGAGTATATATATTACATTTCTAATTTTTTTTTAAAAATTGGTTTTGAGGGGTGCTTGAGGAGCTCAGTCGGGTGAGTGTCTGACTTCGGCTCAGGTCATGATCTCATGGTTTGTGAGTTCAAGCCCCACATCGGGGTCTGAGCTGACAGCTCGGAGCCTGGAGCCTGCTTCGGATTCTGTGTCTTGCTCTCTCTCTGCCCCTCCCCCATTCATGCTCTGTCTCTGTTTCTCTCAAAAATAAACATTTTTTTTTTTTTTAATTTTTTTTAACGTTTATTTATTTTTGAGACAGAGCATGAACGGGGGAGGAGCAGAGAGAGAGGGAGACACAGAATCGGAAGCAGGCTCCAGGCTCTGGGCCATCAGCCCAGGCCCGACGTGGGGCTCGAACTCACGGACCGTGAGATCGTGACCTGAGCTGAAGTCGGACACTCAACCGACTGAGCCACCCAGGCGCCCCTCAAAAATAAACATTTTAAAAAATAATAAAATTTTTGAAACGCTTTAAAAAAATAAATACAATAAAATAAAAACCGTTTTTGAGATTAAAAAAAAATTTTTTTAGCGTTTATCTTTGAAAAAGAGAGACAACACGCACACGCGCGGGGGAGGGGCAGGGAGAGAGACAGAATCCGAAGTAGGCTCCAGGCTCTGAGCTGTCAGCACAGAGCCCGGTGCGGCGCTTGAACTCACGAGGTGAGACCGTGACCTGAGCCGAAGTCGGCCACTTAATCGACTGAGCCACTCAGGCGCCCCTGGTTTTGAGATTTTTAGCCAAAACTTTTAAAAACTTGACTGAGCACCCACATGCCAAGAACTGCATGATCCCGTCACATAGGTTTTCTTGCTTAATGCTGTCGCTACCCTGTGAGGAGGTGGAATCCTCGTTTTACACAAGGAAACGGGGCCAGGCAACCTGCTCCAGGCCAGCGAGGGAGAGCCGCAGCCGGGCCCCACGCCTTCACCCTCCCTACAGAATTCCTTCCCCGGCTCAGGGGCCTCTCCCTCACAGGCCCCATTGGCCCAGAAGGTGTACAATCCTCCCCTATATATGGAGCCATGTCCCTACACAAATCCAACTGGAAGTATTCAGGCAAAACACTGTGTTTTTTATATAGCATGGCTCCCTGAAGGCAGCAAAACGATTCCTCTGGTGTTCAAGCAAAAAGAGGGCGCTCTGTTCCGACTTGGAGAGAAAACCAGAGGTAGTGCTGGCATCTCTGAGACGGTACTGTGCACTCAGAATGCCCAAGTGCACTTCACAGATGATGCGAGGGACTTTTAAGGGCAGTGTGACCACATGCAATCTTCGCTTTATGGCGATTTTGCCATCCAACCCTTACAAGAAGGAAGGGCAGCTCCCTATTCTGGGAACGCTCTAAGCCATGGCTCACCAAACACCTGCACGTAAGCACCTGCTCCCCAGGACAGCCCCCCCACCCCCCGTAGGCAAACCCTCCACGTGACTCCCAGGACTGAGAGCATGCTGGATCTGACCAGGTCTGCAGCCTCGCTCACTGCCCCCTCAGTGCCCCCGCGGCACCCCCGCCGGAACCCTGCAACTGCGAAAACATACTCGGAGCCTGATTTGCTTCCTTCTTCGGCTTCTTCTCCTGCTCCCGCTTGGCTGCTTTGAGGGCGTCGTACTCCTTTCTCCGGCGCTCCTTCTCTTCCGCCTTCTCCCGCTTCCGCAGCTCCCGCTCCTGCGCCTCCTTAGCTCGCTGCTTGGCCTCCCGCTTCTTCTCGGCCTCTGCAGGAAAATCCACCCCAAGATGACTTCTCACCCACAAACCTGCAAGAGTGCTTTCCTGAGTGACTAAAAGCACGGGCTTGGCCTTTCCCTTATGCCACAGGTCACTGAAGCAGTCCTAAGGAGACAGCCGTCTTCCTGCTCTCCAGGAAGTAAGCCCTCCCTCAAATACAGTAAACTGCTCTCAGGGTTTGCTCGATGGATTATTGAAAGGTTCCCAGCCCCGTGCAGTGGAGAGATTAGGGGAATGTAACAAGGGTACATGAGGAAGGCACGGGTGATGAGCCTGGTGATTCAGAAAGCACAGAGGGACACCCTTATTATACAACTTGGCTGTCAAGAGAAGAAGCCATGATTCTATGGGATTCCTGTCTTCCCAAGCTTCAGAAGGGAACGTAGCATGGGAAGGGCAAGTAAGAAGACAAAGTGAGCACTCAAGTTCACAGTTAGACACGATGGAAATGTTTTCCTGAGAAAGCAAGACTAATCATTTGTCAGAGGGAACCTCTAGGCTCCCACTCAGGAATCTGTGACACATTCTGATTTACTTCACGGTTCAAGTACGTTTACATCCAATGCCCAGCTTACAAATTACTGGGTTCTAAAAATGCACTTCCAGATTAGTTATTTGGAAGCCTGAAGTACATTTTTCCAAAGCCAGAATGCCACAAATTAGGGAGTTAAATGTCTTTCTGGGCTTAAAAGCCCATCTGACCCATAATGTAGCTGAATTGTAGTGTGCGAAGTACTGGAGCTTTCCACTGCTTTTCTGTGTACAAACAAGCTCCAAGTTCCAGCTGGGCAACGACAATGCCAAGAGCACATTCTACCCCACCCGGAGAGAACATGTGGAGGCAGGAAGTCAAGCAGCAGTGGTCCAAGGAAATACAGCATCACAGCAGCCACGCACGTGAGAAGGCCCGGTGTCACTCAGGCTCTTTCAGGATCTGCCCATGACCAGTACCAAGCACGTCCTCCCCCCCTCCAACCACGGAATCCTCCAGTAAGGGGGCTCAGACGTCTGCCAGTCAACGGAGCGCCCGCTGTGCGCCAAACCTTGTGCTAAGTGCTTGAGATACAGCAGTGAAGACAAATCGGGTTCCTGCACCTAAGACCTTCTAGAGACGGAGACAAACGAGTGAACAAACAGAAAAAAGACAACGACATGCGCCTCAAAGAGAGTAACAGAGACTGTGATGGAGTGACGGGAGGGATGCTGCCCAAGTCTGGGTGGTTCGGAAGGGGTTACGGTAAAGCTACGGCAACATCTGAGCAGACAAGGACATGAACCCAGCCGCGTAAAGACCCGAAGAAGAAACCAGGCACAGCCCCTGCAGTAAGACCGGACTCAGCGTGTTCGAGCAACAGCAGAGGCTCGTGTGGCTGAAGTTAACAGCGTTCTCTCCCCTGGGTGCCGGACACAGCTGGAGAAGCAAGCAGGCCTGGGGCCATGGCGGGCCCGGTCGTCTGTGGAGCTAAGTTTGAATTTCATCCTAAATTCAATCAGGAGCCATTAGAGTGTCTTAAGCAAATAGCAGCATCACCGACTTATGTCGTAAAGGGATCCCTGTGGCTGCCGTGCGGAAGGGGCACCAGCGTGGAGACAGGCCACAGAGCTGGGAGGGGTCTACAGCGCGGAGGCTGAATTACAGTACGGCCCGGGGGTGGAGGAACCATCACACACGGGCCTTGCTGACACACTGGATGCTGGGGAACTGAAGACAGACGTCCGGACATCTTTCCAGTTTCAGGCTTGAATAACTACAGGAAGGTGACAGTCTAGTCCAGGGGACCCCCGGGAGGGCTCGCAGGGGACTGACCGTCTCGGCCACGCTTAAGTTGAGCTGCCTCTTAACCCTCCCAGCCGGCTGCCGGACTCTCGAGCTCAGTGGAGAAGCCAGGACTGGACACAGATGACACCATACACCACCATGCTACTCCTCACGATGCTTCCACGGACCCCGGCTCCTGACCCGTGGAAGCCAGTGGCAGGGCGAAGACGGGAAGATGGCTGGCGGAGGGACGGCACCTACCTCGTTCTACTTCCAGCCGCCGCTGCCTCTCTCGCTCCTGGTCAGCCTGCACGGCCTTCATGTGCTGTAACACCTGCAAAGGGGGAGCGGAGATCTGAACTAGCCCAAGCCGGGGGCTCCACGGCACACATGTCTGCTCAGGAGGCTCAAAAGCACGACGGCTCCTTTTAGGTGAGCACAGCCCCGCGGCAGCGCGGAGCTAATGGAGGCCATCCTGTCTTCGTCTCCTACCTTACTAAGCCGGCCTTAGCTGGAGAAGGGCCAGCTGAGCCCAGGCCACGAAAGCTGTGAGCAAACACGTTTGTGAAACCCACTGCCGACTGGAGCGTGGAAGGAGTCCTGCTCTTTACAGTCCCTGTCACACGCACGATCTCACGTGTGCCCCAGGCAACTCTTGGTGGTGGGCAGGACGGCACTTCCACCGAGACTTTCTGACTTCCTGACCTCCCTCCCTCGGCCACCTTACAAAGTTCCGCTCTTCCCAGTCCTCGGGAGGCCTCTTACCTATGTCAGGTGTAACGCTAGTTTCCCTAAGGGTGGCGACTACCGTCCCATCTGCGGGCTAGACACTCAGTATGTGTTTGATGAACGACTGACTGGATCCCCACCTCAAAAGGAAGAAAGCCAAGGCTGACGGGGGGTGATCTGTCCACCTCGCGTGGCTGGAAGGTAGCACAGCTCAGAGGACTGGTCTTCTGAGCTCCTGGGCCAGAGCTTGTCCCACTCAGGGCAGCACACAAACTAAGGAAGCCTCTAGGAGGAAGCCAAGAGCCATTTGGCCCATACACCGCTCAAAGCCGTGGCTCCCAGAGCCCCTCAAATCCTCGTCCAGTCAGTCGTGGACAGCCCCTGACAAAAACAGCCCCAGAGATTCTCACTACGGGCATGGTTAGGGGAGGAGGTAAAAGACTTTATTTTTTCAGGCTGTGTTTTTAGAAGCTATCCCTTGTTTGTAGAGGAGAGTGAAAGCTTAGAGCCCGGCACAATCCTAACGCTACCACTTACGGACCCTGTGACCTTAGCAAGTGACTCAACCTCTCAGGCTCCCTGCAAGAGCCTGCTTTGAAGCCACAAGGAACCCTGTCCTGAGCAACCCAGGCCTTGAACCTGCTGCAACCTCTCAGAAGGGAGTCAGTCTTACTAAAAAAAAATGGCCACTCAACAAGGAGTGCAGGATCTGTAGGAAGGTCAAGCCTGATGGTGAGAGGCAGCCCAAGTTCAAAGTCCCTGTCTCACTCTGAATTCCAAATACTAAGTAAGCACCAACCATTCAGGGGGTTTTAAGGGGTGTACAGGTCGCTAAATAAAGAGCTGAGAGGTTTAAGAGACCTCCCTTTTTCCCCGGGCCCTAATACATCAGGAGTTAGCTGAAAACAGCCAGTTCAGAAAAAGGAGCGACTCCTCTGGTGCAGACCGTGAGCCCCGAGGGTGGATTTTGTCCACCGGTCCCAGTCCATCAGCACTTGATGAATGCTTTCCAGCTAACAAATTATTTTTAAAAGGTGCTGTACTACGCACCAGGCTTATCAGTGACTACAGCTGACCCATGCAGCCACAAGGTCAGGGCTGGTGAGATCTACGCTATCTCCCGGGGACAACTGACCTCGTTCTGGCTGGCCCAAGCCACGCTACTACGACGCCTAAAGGTGTGCCAGAGACTGCTCTGGGCAGCAGTGCCGGGGAGCGTGGCTCTAGTTACCACATCCACAACGCAGTGTGCTACCTGGAGCTCCGTCTGGAAGGTATGTGCTAACACTAAAGACCTCTGTGCTCAACAGAAGTTATCCTTGTAGAGTACGAGCAATTTCACGAGGTTTCACATATTACTAGTTGAATGAATAAAGGGAGAAATGAAACGTGTGCGTACTGGGCATTTCTCGGGTCAGAGAAATGGAAGTCATATCTACTTCCCGGGGTTATGAGGAGCATGAGGTGAAATACAAAGCATGCAGGACAAAGGGAGAGTCATCCCTTACAGCTATCGTTCTTCCTCAGAACACACATCACTCCTAAAGCGCCAGGAGTTCACCGATCACTTGTACTGTTCTCAGCTAAGGGCAAGCTGTTGCCGTGGCTACCTGGCTGCACTGACCTTGTACTTGGATCTCCTGTGCCAGTGGATGACAGAGATGATGAGACTCTCTCAGAAGCCCTGAGCTAATGACAAGACAAGGCCATTATTCTTGAGCCTCACCTAGAGACCCACACCCCCCACCCCCCCACCGTGCCCACATCTCACTGACATCAATTCTAGGATTTAAATCTAAAGCGTTTAAAGTCTATTCTGTTCATCAAGCCTCCTCAACATGCCCAAGTAAGTCATCTGGTGCTCAGCTGAAGCAGCAGCAATCTGTTCTAAAGCTGGAGGGAAGAGGGACTGTGGCTGGAGTGTGAGAGATGCGTGGTGTCGTTCTTAAGAAGCAGCACAAGGCCCCCTCAGGGTTGCTGGCTGTGTCTGCTTCCGTGCCGCCTTTGGTTCCTCGCTCCTCTATCAGATGACTTGACTGAAATAAATCAGATCTGCCCAGGACGTGTCTGCCTATCGGTACAGCACCCAAATGTTGACACCGTTATCAAAATTCCTATAACCACCGCGACTTAGAAAGGCCACAGCCCCTACCCTTCTTGTCCCATTTGAACAACTGTCAATAGTGTAATGTGGGATCGGGCAAGGTCCTGGTTTCTTAAATGTTTATTTATTTTGAGAGAGACAGAGAGAGAGAGACAGAAAGAGAACGCACGAGAGAGCAAGTGCGTGAGCGAGTGGGGGAGGAGCAGAGAGGGAGTGAGAGAATCCCAAGCAGGCGCTGCGCTGACACATGGGGCTCGATCTCACAAACCAAGAAATCATAACCTGAGCCAAAATCAAGAGTCGGATGCTTAACTGACTGAGCCACCCAGGCGCCCCAAGGTCCTGGTTTCTTAAGAACGGAAGTTTTGCAGCAGAGAAGACAGTCTTGTTCTGCTACTTGTAACGTCAACATAGAAACAAAGGTCCCTCTGCCTGACAGGCTCATAGCAGACGTATTTCACTGGGACCTCAGTGCTCAAATCAACACACGGCTACAGGTGCCCTGGGAGGGAAAAACAAGAGGAGGCAGAGGCTAGTCCCCGGGGAATGGCAGAGGGGACCCGGGGGAGCTTCGTGCTTACCTTGTTGGCACACTGCTTACACTGCTTCTCATCCAAGCAATCCCCTGCCACTTTGGCCAGGACAGGATCCAGGGGGTTATCCTTCAGGTCCAGCCACTTCAGGCTCTGAAGGGATAGAACAGAGAGGCTGGCTAAGCCCAAGTTCACAAGAGAGTCCCTCAAGGCGAGCAAAATGAGCAGGAAGAAAGCCCCTGTGTGTTCCAGCTGCAGGGAAAGCCGTGCGAGGCAGCACCAACAAGGTGGCATTTCCGCCAGCCTTGCTCACAGCCATGCTCCGTCGGCCCCCGAGCCCCGTGCCTCACCCGACCGTGGAACGCTGCTTCGTGAACCGTTACCTTGAGCTGGGCAAAGCTGACGGGCAGGGTCACCAGCTTGTTGTTGAGGAGATCCAGGTGCTGGAGGTTGACCAGACGGCCAAAGTCTGCCGGCAGCTGCTGCAGTCTGTTCTTACTCAGGTCCAGCTTCACCAGGTGTGTGAGGCCACAGAAATCCGACTAGGACCCGAAGAGACAGCGCCTAAGCCTCGGGCGCACACTCTGGTGTAGCCACTGCAGAAGCCCGCGAGCCAGAGGCACCGACGTGTAAACCCTGACCCCACCTGCCACCGGCTGTTCCACCCTGGATGAAGTGCGGCTAACACTCAGCCCCTCTGGTGCCAAGCAGTGAGAAGTACGTGGAAAAGGACGTAGCACAAAGTGGGCACAAAATAAGTGTGTTCCCTCATGCTCTGTTCTCGCTGCGACTGGAGCCATGAGGGGGGTCCCTCCTGTGCCCTCATAGCACCCTGTGTTCTCCTTTCACAGGAGCTGTCGAAACACAACGGAACCATCCGCCTTCCTGGAAAGATGATGCGCCCCTTAAGCACTCAGTGTCATTCTTTGTTCTTCACGGCACCTAGCACAGTACCCACCTGAAATCAAGCTCCGGCCTCGGCTAAGAGACACTACTCATGCTCTCCGGGGACCTGAAACCGCCAGTGATTCTGCACTGCCGAGGAAGGCACAAACAACTGAGTTCAGACCGAAAAGAGCACCAGGGGCTGCTGGAGTGACTCCCGGCAAAGTGTGCAGCAGCATCAGGCTGCACGGAACTGCCACCATCCTGTCATTAGACATGGAATACTTCCTAGGAGCAGCGGGACCTCAGCTGCTTTTTCAGTGTGAAAAAACGGTTCCCGATGAGCCGCAGGAAGACGCTGCGGATAATGAGCGAGGCCCGGGAGAATACTGAGAGGGGAACAGACTAATGACCCGATGAATAACCTGCCAACTTCTGAGACTCGGTCCCTGAGCCAGAGCCCAGTGGAGTGCGTCAGGGAGTGACACGGCCAGAGTGATGGATGGAAAAGGCAACGAGGAAGGAGCACCGCTCTGGAGGAGAATGGCTATCACCCCGGAGAGGCTGAAGGGCTCAACCACTCCAGGGCCTAGACGGGGATAAAGGATGGTGAACTGAAGAAATCTCGAAGCATATGAAAGAGGAGAACTGGGAGAAGTTGTGCAAGAAAAATCAAAAGGATCTGACCACAGACTGGCTGTGTTGAACAAAAAAAGTGTCTCGAGTAATTCAAGGGTTGGGAGAATAATATGGTAGTCCCCCAAAACCACACTTTTTTCCTGTTCCCCAGCAAAAGGAGGGAACATAAAGCTGTTCATAAACAGCTTTCTCCCTGCGCTGCACAGCAACTTCCGGAATGGCTTCTAATCTCCTCTACCCAATAGAGAGGTAAACTGTTCTTCAAAGGAATAAAATAAGGCAGAAAAAAGATGAGCCCAATAAGTGATTCAGCCAGCATTCTGCTGCCTTTAGTGTTTCGTGGCCCGACTTTCCCACTGTTCTGAAGAATGAAGCCTTGCTTCCCTTCTTGCTGAGACAATCCACCCCACCTCACCCACCCCCCAGCATGCTCCGATTCAGTCACAGCCTGTCTGCAGGGCCTGTCCTGAAATTGCGCCTTATGACCTAACTCCTCTAAACAAGAAGGAGAGGGGTGCCTGGGTGGCTCAGTCAGTTGAGCATCTGACTTCGGCTCAGGTCACGATCTCACGGTTCACGAGTTCGAGCCCCGCGTCGGGCTCTGTGCTGACAGCTCAGAGCCTGGAGCCTGCTTCAGATTCTGTGTCTCCCTCTCTCTCTGCCCCTCCCCCACTTGCACTGTCTCTCTCCCTCTCTCTCTCTCAAAAATAAATAAACATTAAAGAAATGAAAAAAAAACAAACAAACAAACAAACAAGAAGGAGAAGCGGCATCAGGGATCTAGAAGGAACTGTGCTTGCTTGCCGATCTTACCGGTAGACTAGTCAGTTTATTGCAGGACAGATCCAGTATGGTGGCCTTTGGCAGGGCAACCTAGGAAAAGGAACAAGAACAAAATGTCAGACCAGCACATGGAATGATTCAGTGACATCTGCTAATGAGGCACTTTCCAGAGAAAATTCCCACAACTAGGAAAGGCCTTTAAAAATCGGCACTGAAATATAACGTAGTAAGAGCAACAGCTGCGTGCATCAGCACTTGCTACCTGGCGAGTATTTTACATTACAGTCTTAATCCTCATAACCCTAGAAGATGGGAACTATTATCACCATTTGATAAATGAGGAGGTCTAGGCATAAAGATTAACTAGCTTGCCAAGGGCACTCAAGAGATTAAGCAATGAAACTGGAAATCTGTTCTAACTTCCGCACTACAGAGCCAAGTGCAATTCGTTAAAGGCAGTGGGGAAAACGTAGGTCATCCCAAGTAATGCTAGGGTGGGGGGTGCAGGTAGGAAACCCGGCGGGAAAAGCGGGGACTAAGATCTAACTCTACCCTGGCAACAATCCAGCCGTGTAACCTTCTGGGACCTCAGGCCTCAGTTTCCGGAGTGGGAGCCTGGGAGGAGCGGGGTGGTGGGGTGGGCGGCAGCGCCCGGATTCCAGCCAGTTTAAGCTGGAATTTGGGAAGAGCCCTCGCCGACCCCGCAGTGACACTTCGCAGAGTTCAAGGAAGGACGCCTCAGGGCTGGGACAGCCGGCTGGGATGGCCGGCTTCCTAGAAATGCACGGTTCTGGGCCACACCCAGGTCTACCCAGAGGCCTACTTCTCGGACGAGTCATTCATTCATTTGTTCATTCATTCTCCCAATGCAGCCAGCCACCACACCGTGGGCGCCTACTTTGAGTCAAGCACGGAGCTGAGCGCTGCGAAAGCCCCCAGACGAGGGGAGATTCACTCCCGACCCGTAAAAAGCTCAGGGCCGAACAAGCAGCTCCTTCTCATCTTCTGGAACTGCGCCAAAGTGACACGTGTACATCCAAGGAAGAAAACTGGGGGCAGAGGTGGGCGCCCGAGGACCGAGTCCCACTCCTCCCACCTGGTTTTAAGACCTGGAAACTGAGGCGTGGGAAAGGAGGCGGCCCGCGCAGGGGCCAGCGCCAGTCTCGGGTGGGCACCTGTGCCCCGCGGGACTGTACTGACCAGCTCCTTGATGGGGACCTCATTCAGGTCGCTGAGGCTCAGGTCCAGCTCGTTGCCGTCCAGCTTGTCGCGGAGGTTCCCGCCCTTGCTGCCGGCCTTGGTCATGGTGACGCCGGCTGAGCGGTGCCGGCTCCGGGGCTCCGACGGGCAGGAGAGGCGCTGAGAAGCCGCTCGTCGGTTCAGCGGACTCGCACCCAACCGACAACGCCTGCGTCCGCCGCCGCCGCAGGTGCGAGACGCCGCCGTCCGCCCGACCGCCCGCTGCACTCTGAGCCCCGCGCCCCGCTCCCACCGGTGCCGCCGCGACGACGACCACTTCCGTGTCCACGTCACCTTCCGCGGCCACTGAGACGGGCGGGGCCAGAGCGGCCCGAGTGTGCGCGAGACCGCCCTCTGGCGCTTAGGAGAGCGCACTGCAGTCGCCTCCACGTCCGGAAGGGTGGGGTTCAAAACCTTGAGTTCTGCTGCCGGGCGAAGCCGCCGCTTTCCCCCACCCCCCCATCCCGGGGCCCTTGGTAGGCCACTGTCGCTGGCAACGCCAGGAGGCGAAAGGGCACGGGCCTGGGTGCCAGAAGACCTGGGTTGCATCCCAAACTGACCTCACCAAGTCACCCCCGTTCCCCTGGATTGGGAGCTGAAACCTCATGTCCTTCAAAATTGCTCCCTGCCCTCTTTAACTTAATCCCCAAATCATTATCACTCGGAAAATTCGAGCCTCGGAATCTCTCTTCTCTCCTCTTCCCTGCCCCAGTCCTTGTCTAGGCCGCCGTTAGCTCGTGCCTGGATTTCTCTTGAGTCTCTCTCCCCTCCACCTCTACCCAGCTGCCCAGATCTTGCTAAAAATCTAGCCAAGTCTTTCCTCTGCCTAAAACCCTTCCAACCTTGGCTACCTCGAGGATATGGACCCTCTCTTTTCTAGACCGGTCCTTGCCTGCTTCTGCAGTCTCCTCGCAAACCCCAGGCCCTTCCTGCCCGGTGTGCTGTGTAGACTGCCATTAGGTGGCCTCCACACCTTTCCCTGTCCTGGGATGGCCTTGCTTCCCAACGCACCTCTGCCTGGCTAATTTCTAGACCTCCGGGAAGCCTCCCTGTCCACCATGAACCGCAGACTGAGTTAGGGGTCCCTCCTTGGGACTCTGGCAATGTCCTGTGTGCTGCCTTATTATCAGGAGTGGCAGAGTTTGGCTACAGTGGGGCCTCTGGCTCTGCCAGTTGCTGTTCATGAAACCTTAAGCGATCGCCGTGCCTTATTTATGGATAGATGAGAAATGTGCATAATAATGATACCCACTGGTAGCGGCGGGGAGGACTGAATGAGTGAAACACACCAAGAGCTTGCCACAGTGAGTGGCACTCAGTGAGTACCTGATAAATATTTGCCTTAATTCATAATCTGCCTTGTGTTATCTTTAGGTGTCTGTCCTCCACTCTGGACCGTGAGCGAGGGATATGGTCTTTGTATCCCCAGTGTCTGGGTGTCAGAGGCACCACAGTTGCTCATTCAAAGGTGGCTGAATGAATGAATGAACGAGTGAAGCGCTTCACCCGCTTCACACCTCCGTTTGCTCATCTTGGAAGTGGGGATACTGAAGCTTATCTCAGAGGACAACTGTGACGACCAGGTGAAGTCCGCGTGCAAATCCTTGCGCACACGCCTCCTACCCCCAACAAGGCGCCGTGCTGGGCTTCTGGGAGCCAGGCAGGACAATTGGATAAGAATACATTAGCATTTGGCAATCTCTAAAGCCGCTGAGCATCCATTATCTCATTCTGATCAAGTACACGAAGAGATGATAGGGCACGTTTTGTTGTTCTCTCTCTCTTCTTAAGGAAGAAACTCGGGGAGAAGCAACTGGTCCTCGGTCACTTAGGGGCAGACCCGAATCTTTTGATTCCAAATCCTGTTTCTTTTCACTCCACCCTATCATCCCTATCCCCAAGGAGCCTACAGTCTACGCAAATAATTATTCTAGAAGGTAGAAAGGATAAGGGCCCTAATACATACAGATAAAATCTGTGGAGAGGTGCAGAGCTGTGCGGGTATGTGTTAGAGCGTGATAACGTCAGACTAAAGTATTTGAGGGCATTCTGTGTGACTATGACCATGATTTTCATACATTATCTCTTTTAACTCACAACGGCAGATACTCTTTCGGTTTTCCAAAGACAGTAATTGAAGCTCAGACAAGTCAGCTACTTAGCTATCGAAGGACAGTCACAGCAAGTCAGTGAATGTATTCGGGGGAAGGTGGGTCATGCCCAGCACAGAGGGGGACAGGAGCCTGGAGGAAGGGAAGACAGCAGAAAAGGCACCACAGGGGAGGTGGCTTGGAAGAATGGGTCAGGTTCAAACAGGCAAAGCAGGGCGGAAGAGCGAGCACTTTGACAGCAGCTTGTCCC
Organism: Panthera onca; assembly: GCF_046562875.1. Lineage (NCBI taxonomy): Eukaryota > Metazoa > Chordata > Mammalia > Carnivora > Felidae > Panthera > Panthera onca. Next base: position 52,089,392 of record NC_138352.1, on the reverse strand, counting down.
CACGAAGTTTCTTCTTTGAAAAAAAGAGACTCAAATAGCCCTTGAGGATGGGAGCCCCCAAAGTACTTTTTAATGCAAGTGATCTCTCTCTATGGTTTATTTCTTTACATAGACTTGCTTTAAACACTTCCGCAAATAGAGAGGTACGCCATGTTCACTGTAGATCAAACTCATCTGGAGGGATGGACGTACAAGAATTGCCAAGAACACTTTGTGGAATAAAAAAAAAAAAAAATAGCCACAAGGATCCTGCCAACCAGATGGTAGACCTCGTAGTAAAGCTCAAAAGAGTATAACATGGTCATGGGCAGGTACCAGTGGAACAGCATAGAGAATCTGGAAACAAATACAAATGCATATAGGTCCTTAATATATAACTGAGATCACATTTAAAGTCAAAGCCATCAAGGGGCGCCTGGGTGGCTCAGTCGGTTGAGCGTCCGACTTCAGCTCAGGTCACGATCTCGCGGTCCGGGAGTTCGAGCCCCGCGTCGGGCTCTGGGCTGATGGCTCAGAGCCTGGAGCCTCTTTCCGATTCTGTGTCTCCCTCTCTCTCTGCCCCTCCCCCGTTCATGCTCTGTCTCTCTCTGTCCCCAAAATAAATAAACGTTAAAAAAAAAATTAAAAAAAAATAAAGTCAAAGCCATCAAAAGGGGAGTGGTTGAATACAGCAGAGTGCATTTATGCAATGGAACATTACTGCACAACATTCTGCAGCATGAAAGAGAATGAGTAGAACTATATGTGTTGACCTGCAAAAAAATATTGTATATGGTCAAGTAAAAAGATGCAAGTCACTGAGTAAGATAGATGCAAGGCACGATCTCATTAAAAAAAATTTTTTAGGGGCACCTGGGTAGCTCAGTCAGTTAAGCATCCAAAACTTGACTTCAGCTCAGGTCATGATCTCAGGGTCATGAGATTGAGCCCGTGTCAGGCTTTGCTCTAGGCTTGGAGCCTGCTTGAGATTCCCTCTCTCCTTCTCCCTCTGCCTCTTTCTCTCCCCTCAAAAAAAAAAAAAAAAAATTGACTTTGACATTATTTCAGACTTCCAGAAAAGTTGCAAGGATAGAAGAAAGAATTCTTGGATACCTTCTACCCAGATTTGCCAACTGTCAACATTTTGCTACAGAAACAGATGTATATTTCTAATCTATTTAAGAGTATGCTGGAGGGGCGCCTGGGTGGCTCCGTTGGTTAAGCATCTGACTCTCAATTTCAGCTCAGGTCATGATCTCATGGTTCACGAGATCAAGCCCCACATCGGGCTCTGTGCTTGGCGTGGAACCTGCTTTAGATTCTCTCTCTCCCTCTGCCCCCTCTCCCCCGACTCGTACTCTCAAAAAATAAAAAAAATAAAATAAAATTGCAAAATAGAAGTATGCTGCAGACATGATGCCTCTTTATTTGTAAACACATCAGTGTGTTGTCTCCCAAGTATGAGGAAATCTCTTATATAACTACAGGACAATTATAAAAGTCAACGAATTAACACAGATCAATACTACTATATAATCCATGGACTTAATTCACATTTCATCAAATGTCCAACATGGTCTCATTTTTTGGAAAAATATATATATAAAGGGAGGTCATTGGAGAAACACTTATATATATGTCTACATGTTTGTATGAGCTTAGGAAAGGTTTGAAAGAATATCTATCCTTTTAATGTGGGTTGAGTATTTGCCACAAGGCGCAGGTATTACTTTTGTAATATATTAACGTAGAAACTGGGGCGCCTGGGTGGCTCAGTCGGTTAAGCGTCCGAACTCTGCTCAGGTCATGATCTCACGGTCCGTGAGTTCGAGCCCCGCGTCAGGCTCTGGGCTGATGGCTCAGAGCCTGGAGCCTGCTTCCAATTCTGTGTCTCCCTCTCTCTTTGCCCCTCCCTCGTTCATGCTCTGTCTCTCTGTCTCAAAAATAAATAAACGTTAAAAAAAATTAAAAAAAATAAACATTAAAAAATGTTTTAAAAATGATTCCTTTAATCTGCTGAAATACCTCGTGTGTTCCCACCTTCTCCTCTGTGCCATGCCATTCTGTTTGGAATGCCCTTTCCTGGAAGGGTCACCATCCTTTCATCCTTCAAGGCCCAATCTAGATGCCACCTCCTCCAGAAACACTCCCCTGATTACCAAAAGTGAGCCGTTTCTGCAGATGTTCAATGGCTACCCCGTGCCCACAGTACTGTGGCTTGCTTTGCACTGGCGTTGTTCATAGGAATAACAATGATGGCAATGGAACCCCAGGGGAGCGTGGTGGGTGGCCCTAGGGAGAGGCCTTCCTTGCTCATCAAAGGCTGCCATGCCTATTTGCTGGTTCTTTCTTGTGTGATGCCTGGAACTGCCATCTTGAAACCGTAAGGGAAGACACTACCTGCACACCGAAAATAGCAAAGTGGCAAGAAGGGTTAGCTCGGGTCATTGTACCAGCTCTGGAAGCATCCTGACACAACGACGAAGGCCTGAAAGGCCTCACTTCTTGATCATAGGGTTTGAATCCCACCAAAGGGGATCCTTTTTATTTGATTTGATTTTTTTTAACGTTTATTTATTTTTGAGACAGAGAGACAGAGCATGAACAGGGGAGGGGCAGAGAGAGAGGGAGACACAGAATCTGAAACAGGCTCCGGGCTCTGAGCTGTCAGCACAGAGCCCGACGGGGGGCTCGAACTCACGGACCGTGAGATCAAGACCTGAGCCGAAGTCGGACGCTTAACCGACCAAGCCACCCAGGCGCCCCTATTTTATTTTTTTTAAGTAAGCCCAATGTGGGGCTTGAACTCCCAACCAGCCTTGAGATCAAGTGTCACATACTCTCCTGGCTGCACCAGCCAGGTATCCCTGGAGATCCTTTGTATATTTCCACCTCCAACAAATGTACAGGAGGCATTCTATGAATATTATTTGTCTGAGTCATTCATTTGACCCAAATCAGCAGAAGTATATTGAATACCTATCACATGCCACACTCTAGCTACGGGCTCCCTGGGAATAAAATCCACAATCATTGTAATATATGCCCTGACTGTCTCTCCCATAAGACTTTACCTTATCTCCCACTCCTCCCAAAAAAGCGCTCTTTGCTCCCCTAACAAAACCACTAGCAACTTCCAAAGTGCACATGCTTTCTGTCTTCACATACATTTCCTCCATATTCCCTTCATATGTATTCCCCCTAGAACATCCCATTGGCTGTCCACAGTTTCTCCTCCCAACCTGCCTGTGGTGGCTGCATGATGGTCCGCGGTGATGTCCACATCCTAATCCCCAGAACCTGGGAATCTGTTACTTTCCATGGCAAGAGGGACTTTTCAAATGTGATCAAGTTAAGGATCTTCAGATGGAGAGATTATCTGGAATCATCCGGGTGGGCCCTCGATGTAATCACAAGGGTCCTTATAAGAGAGGCAGAGAGGGATTGGACATACAGGAGGAGGGGGCAGAGATGAGAGTGACATGGCCACAAGCAAGGATGGCCTGGAGCCACCAGAAGCTGGAAGAGACAAGGAACAATTCTCCCCTGGAGCCTCTAGCAAGAACCGTTGCAGGACTTTTTTACCTCAATACCCAGAATTTGTTCTCTCGCCTCTTCGAAGAATGAAAAGGCAGACACAAAATGACCAGCATTATACTCTATAATCTTAGAGTAGAAGATTAGAAAGGAAGAATAGTATGAAAGCTCTCTTTACAGAGAGGGGACCTGCAGAAGTGAATGTCCCCGTCTCCAGGCACGAGCCTTTGCTTTGTAAGGTTCTGATCGTCACCCTCCCTTCCCTTCCCCCTCGTTCCTTCTCAGGTTCTGCCCTTACTGGCTTGATAGCTCTGGGTGCTGGGTTGTCCATTCCTGATTGGCTCGATTCCATTGTATGAGGGGTGATCTATGGCCATATCATTTCTTGTGGGTCATGTGTTTTATGGTCAGTCTACTACCATATCGTTAGGTCTTCTTTCAAATTCCTGAGGAAAATCTGAGGGGAGTAGGTGGTGTCTGTTACATTCTTTTTTTTTTTTTTTTTATGTTTATTTATTTTTGAGAGAAAGAGACAGAATGTGAGGGGGAGAGGGAGACACAGAATCCAAAGCAGGCTCCAGGCTCCGAGCTGTCAGCACAGAGCCCGTCGTGGGGCTCGAACTCACAAACTGCGAGATCATGACCTGAGCTGAAGTCGGATGCTTAACCGACTGAGCCACCCAAGCACCCCAAGTGTTACGTTCTTAAGAGGAACCTTATGCTCGAGGGGGGTTTGCTGTGGTCAGACACTCCCGGCATTGTTCCAAAATATGTGTTTTTCCCCAGCCCAGGTGATGGGGTTTCGGGGTGATGGTGGGGTTTGGAGCCGATAGCCAAGAAAGAATTCTAGGAAAGGTCTTGGTGCAAATAGGTGATTTCATTAAAGCACAGGGACCTCTCAACAATAGCCAAATTATGGAAAGAGCCTAAATGTCCATCAACTGATGAATGGATAAAGAAATTGTGGTTTATATACACAATGGAGTACTACGTGGCAATGAGAAAGAATGAAATATGGCCCTTTGTAGCAACGTGGATGGAACTGGAGAGTGTGATGCTAAGTAAAATAAGCCATACAGAGAAAGACAGATACCATGTGTTTTCACTCTTATGTGGATCCTGAGAAACTTAACAGAAACCCATGGGGGAGGGGAAGGAAAAAAAAAAAAAAAGAGGTTAGAGTGGGAGAGAGCCAAAGCATAAGAGACTCTTAAAAACTGAGAACAAACTGAGGGTTGATGGGGGGTGGGAGGGAGGGGAGGGTGGGTGATGGGTAATGAGGAGGGCACCTTTTGGGATGAGCACTGGGTGTTGTATGGAAACCAATTTGACAATAAATTTCATATATTAAAAAAATAAATAAATAAAAAATAAAGAAAAAAAAAAGCACAGGGACAGGGCCTGTGGACAGATAGAGTTGCACTGGGGTTGTGACGGGTAACTGATTATATACCCTCAGATTGGGAGGGGCTCAGGGCCAGCTCAAGTCTCTAAGGAATTTTGGAAGCAAGGTTTCCAGGACCTTGAGGGGCTAGCTGTGTTAGGAAAATGCCATTTATTACTGAGGTTAGCCTGTACTTTGCCTTCAGCTTGTCCCTAGGCTCCCTCAACACAGGGATCTCAGGTCCTAACCTTTCCCCTTTCCCTCTCTGCCTCCTGAATCCTATCTTTTCCTATCATGGAACCAGCCCCCCAATTACCTTGATTTTAGTCCCATAAGACTCACCTCAGACTTCTGGCCTCCAGAAATATAAGAGAATATGGTTCTGTTGTTCTGAAGCCACTACATTTGTGTAATTAATTCCAGCCCTAATAGGAAACAAGCACACACTCGTTTTCCAAGGACTCAGCTCAGATATCTAGGAGACCTTCTGTGACATGCCCAGGGTAGGTGCCTGTCCCCTGTGCCCCCTCTCCCACAGCACTGGCCACATCGCATGCCAGCGTCTGTCTCAGGGTGAGTGTTCTTTGCTAGACAGTGAGTTCTCTGAAGGCAGATGTCCTGCCTCATTCATATCTCCAGCTTGAGGACCCAAGGCTGTGCCTGGGACCAAAAAAGGACTCAATGAATGTCTGCAGAGCCAATGAGTGAGTAAAGGAAGATAACTTTGATTTGATCTAATAACACTGGGTCTTTACCCAAGACTTCCCAGCTGACCTTCCTCCTGACTTTGACTCAGGAAAAGTTAACAATTACATCATCCAGAAAAGATTTTCACCCTAAAAACTCTTTACGAAAGCAAGGCTTTCACAACCTTTGGCAGCTGCGAGGATCGCGGCTTGTTTGGTTTTTCCAATTTTGAGCTGTGGGCAAGAAAACAGGGAATGTTTTAAGGTCATATCTGCCTGTGTCCGCTATCAACTATTAGTTGTGACCAAAATAAGTTTACTCTTCAGAGCAGTTTGGAACAAGTTCCCAAATTTCACTTTCAGTCTGAATGTCAGACACAGCCATTTCTACAACTATTGTTATCAGCCTTGTTCTTTTATCTTCGGTGCTGGCTACCAGGTCTGATGGGCAGAGTGTGGGCATTATGGTGTCCCAGGGGACCGTCGCCTTGTCTTTCATGAGCGCTCCTCCTCACCCTTGTCTCCCTTTTTCTCCACCGGCGTTGCCAGCCTCTCGACTTCCCACCTCTCCTTCATGAGCACTGCATTCCTAACCAGACATGCCGCGAAGAAGATTCTTTAAAGGGGACATCTTTCGTATACTCCTTGGAAGCAGGCGATTACAACAGAGAGCGATGAAAAATTACCCCAGAGGAAAGAAATTTTGTCCAAGGTCATTGAGAAAAAAGGCAGTAGAGCTGGATTTCTTCCCAGATCTGACTCTGAGGCTGACGACGAGCCAGAGCAACCCCTTTGCACTCATTGGCGTCTAGTGAAAAACCTCACCAGACATGCTAGTCCCTGTACATGATCAACGGCACTCATCAAGAAGCCTTCCTTGGCCTGCTAGTAAAAATATATATACATATTAAAGATAAAACATGTAGGAGGCGCCTGGCTGGCTCAGTTGGTAGAGCATGTTGATCGCGGGGTTGTAAGTTCGAGCCCCATGTTGGGTGTAGAGATGACTTGAAAATAAAACCTAGAAAGATGTTTTAGGAAAATAAAATGAGAACAAGGCTTGTTAACAAATAAGCATCGGTTCTCTGTCCCACCCCTCCTTCTAGTCCCATGCTCCAAAGAGAACTTTGTTTTCTTAGCAGCAAAATCGACATAAATAAAATACACCAGTGTACCATTTTGAAGTGGACGGTCCAGTGGCATTAGGTACAGTCACGCTGTTGTGCAGCCCTCCCCACCATCCATCTCCAGAACGTTTCCGTCTTCCCGAACTAAACCCATTGAACGCTAATTCCTCACTCCCCCAATCCCCTGCCCCTGGCAACTACCGTTCTAATTCCTGAGGAATTTGACCACCTTAGGTACCTCAGGTCAGCGTCCGTTCTTCTGCGTTTGGCTTCTTTTACTCAGCACAGTGTCCTCAAGGCAGTGCGGGTGAGAGTTTCCCTCCTTCAGAAGCCTGAATAATAATCCGTTGTATGGACATACCACAACGTTGTTTATCCACTCAACCACCAGCCAATGGGCATTTGGGTTGTTTGTGCCTTTTGATGATTGTGAAGAATGCTGCTATGAACCTGTGTGTACAAATGTCTGTCCAGGTTCCTACCTGCACTTCTTTTGGGCACAAACCCGGAAGTGGCGTTACTAGATCATGGTTGCTTTCAACATGCAAAGCATGGTGATTGCTTTCAACTCTTTGAGGAGCTGCCATGCTGTTTTCCACAATGGCTTCCCCATTTTACATTCCCACCGCAGCACACGTGGCTTCCAATTTCTCCGCCTCCTCACCAACACTTAGCGTTTTCTGTTTATTTTATTTCTTTTTTGTCATAGCCACCCTCACGGGTGTGAGGTGGTAGCGTGTGGTTTTGATTTGCGTTTCCCCAATGACTACTGATGTTGACCACCTTTATGCCTGTATTTTTGTACCGAGTATCGTTTTCATGTGCTTATTGGCCATTGTATGTCTTCTTTGGAGAGGGGCGTCTGGGTGGCTCAGCCAGTTAAGCGGCCAACTTCGGCTCAGGTCATAATCTCTCTCGGGCTGTGAGTTCGAGCCCCGCGTCGGGCTCTGGGCTGACAGCTCGGAGCCTGGAGTCTGCTTCGGATTTTGTGTCTCCCTCTCTCTCTGCCCCTCCCCAGCTCACACTGTCTCTCTGTCTCTCAAAAATAAACATGAAAAAAAAATTTTTTAAATAAATAAATAAAAGAAATGTCTGTTCAGATCTGAACTATTTTAACCACGTGTGTTTTATCTTCTGTTATTTGCCTCGAAATATTATACTTATACAGCCATTTCTTGATCTCCTGTTTGACAGGGGAGGATTTGTACTCACTGCCGTGTCTCCTCCCCAAATCCTCCTAATACAGTTGTATTGTTATTTTCGAACACAGACTGGTTGCCTGTGCCACTTTATTTATTTTTTTTATGTTTATTTTTTGAGAGAGAGACAGAGACAGAGAGACAGAGCACAAGACAGAGGGGCAGAGAGAGAAGGAGACACAGAATCCGAAGCAGGCTCCAGGCTCCGAGCTGTCGGCACAGAGCCCCCACGTGGGGCTTGAACTCACGAACCGCAAGATCATGACCTGAGCCGAAATCAAGAGTCGGACGCTCAGCCGTCTGAGCCACCCAGGCGCCCCAGTGACGTTTACATTTTGAGCCCATTTTTGAAGCACAAAGGGAAGGATTTTGGCAAAGGGGGCGGACTAAGGGCTTTCTCAGGGTCGCCAGGGGCCTGAGCAAAACCAAGGCACCATAAACCATCCAAGTCAGGTGCAGCACTCAGCAGGCATGCTGGGCTCGGGCAGAAAGCCCCTTGGGAAGCCGTGAGGAACTGAGTTGGTTGCAGGGACTGGATGGCAATATGCCCTGCTCACCACTCCCTCAAAGAGACCCAAGAATTCTGGTCAACAGACTCAGGGGCTCCCTCCCTCATTAGGCACTAGCATTTTCTTTCCTCCCAACCGTTCTCCCCTTTTACAGAACCAGTGCCTACCACATCTTTCAAGGCTTTGCAGAGATGAAAAACAATTCCTCCTGCTAAAAAAAGGTTTGCAACACTGAACACAGAGGAAAGTCTCGGAGTGTAGACAACAGGAAGAAGGAGAGGATAGAGAAAGAAAGTAACAATCACTGAAAAAGGGTCAAGTGCTAGTTCTCTGCCACCACACCCAATCCTTACCCCAACCCTCTGCATGAGGCTGGTGTTATCTCCAGGTTTTTTGAATCACTCGTGAATCACTGAGCTGAAGTCGGACGCTTAACCGACTAAGCCACTCAAGTGCCCCGTCCCCATTTTATTATATTATTTATGTTGAAAGAGAGCACATGCACAAGAGTGCAAGCAGGGGAGGGCCAGAGAGAGAGGGAGAGAGAGAGAATCCCAAGCAGGCTGTGCACTGTCAGCGTGGAGCCAGAGCCGGATGCGGGACTCAACTGGGAGCCCAACTTGGGGCTCAATGCAGAGCTCAACCTCACCACCCTGGGATCATGACCTGAGCCGAAATCAAGAGTCAGACGTTTAACTGACTGAGCCACCCAGGTGCCCCTATTATCTCAATTTTAAACATAATGACTTAAGGCCCGGAGAAGCCCTGTGACTTGTCCAAAGCCACCAAGTGAGTACAGGCTGAGCCTTGGCCTGCACTCACTGTGCTCATCTTGACCTTGGGCAAGTAGCGGAACCTCCCTGGGGCTCGGTTTCTTTTTCTTTCTTCTATTTTTGCAAAGATTTTATTTGTAAGCAATCTCTGCTCCCAGCGTGGGGCTCGAACTTACAACCCCAAGATCAAGAGTCACGTGCGTTAGTAACTGAGCCAGCCAGGCGTCTTTCAGTTTCTTCATCCATAACACCAGAGACATATTCCAAGGCATGTCTGTTCCTTGCGGGGTGATTGTGAAGGGAGATAATGTCTCTTGAGAGTATGGCTTGAGGAAGTTATCCTGAAATCGGTGACTGTTATTCCATGGCACTCGTGTCCGGGAAGTCAGGAAAGCCTGCGGATGGAGAGCTGAGGCTGGAGAAAAAGTTCGAGGAGGAACCCATCCTTCTCTTGCCCCGGGACTACCCTCAAACTAGCAAGGTAACTACCAGGACCACACAGCCAGTTACCTGCAGAGCTGATACCCTGGACTTGGGCTATGCTCCGGGGCACTCCGTCCCTGGGCCAGGCTGCCAGAGTCGGAGAGTTAGCGTCATTAGAAAGGTGTGTCCTTGCCAGCTCAACTGGTCGTAATTTCTCTGCTCCCCTGTCTTCCTGCCCCATCCCCACACGCTCTGAAGTGTGGAGACTGTCCCCCCAGGAGCCAGGGTTTCTGGAGGATCTGAGGCCACTCCCATCATGAGGACGGATGCAGCAGAGACTGCTCAGGACCTCAGTTGGAGGCCAAGTCCCCAGATAAGGGCAAAGGTCTTCTCAGGCCAGGCCCCACCCCTAACTAACCTTTTTGCTTGGCCCAGATTTTCACTGCTTCCTCTGGGGCAGGAGCGGGGAGGTCACCCTGCCAGGGCCTTTCCCCCATTGCTGTCCTCCTCCTCTGGAGAAAGGGTCGAGACAGTGTGGACCTGGCACTTGTGCCACTCAGGTGCCCGGTGCCGCCTTTCCCAGCCAGGACCAGAGATGGAACAGGTGCGGTGGGCTGAACCTCTGTCCACTGCTGCTTTCCATTCACGCCTCGGACAGGGCACGGAATGGGGCCCTGGGCCCGAGCTGGGGTTGGCAGATGGCGGTGAGAAGCCCAGGTTTCAATCCCTGATGCCACCTTACACGGCGCACTGCGAGCCGGGGCGGGGGGAGTCGAGGCAGAGGCCCAGGGTGGGAGGCTGCCTGTGGGAGAAGGGGGTACCAACTGGTGTCCGTTCTGAAGCTGACTTCTGGCTTCCACCTGGAGTCGACCGAGAGGGGGATCGCCCACGGCACCCTTTGTCCGGGCCACTTCCCTCCCCCCACCCCCCCAGCAACCCACCCCCGCGAGCCCTCTGCTCCAGCTGGCACGCCTCGGGGCGCTTCTCGGAGGCGCCTCTGGCTCGCACCCCGGAGGGGAGCTGGCAGCCTATGACCCGCTCTCTAAACCGAGCTGGGGCGGGGTGGGGGCACGGACGCGTCTGGGCCTCGCCGCCCGGCCCACACTCGCGCCCCGCGGGCTCCCCCTCTACAAAATCAACAAGCTCTTGAGCCCCCAAACTTAGGCCCCCGGTGGTCGGCAGGGGAGCCTGGCCTCGGGCTGTGGCCGGGGCCTTGGGATCCGCAGGGAAACCCGGGCACGTCTTCGAGGTGGGCGGGGAGGGCCGCGGGTCCGAGGGGAAGGTGGCCCCGCGCGCCGCAGCTTCCTCCACGCCTCGCCCCGCCCCCCGCCCCGGCGGGACCGAGTCCTCCGCGCCCCATAGGCAGAGGCGACCCTCCCCGCCTCCCCGCCCGCTCCGCGCTCGCCCCGCCTCGGCTCACTTTAAAAGTTTCCTGGGGCCGGGACGCGGGCGCAGAGAGCCATGGCCATCTACCCCTGGGGGCTGCGCCTCGGGAGGCTGTGCGCCGGGAGCCCGGGGGTGCCGGGGACCCGGGCCGTCCTCGCCCGGGCATGGCAGGAAGCGAGACTGCAGGGCGCCCGCCCCCTCAGGTACTCGGCCCCTGGGGGGAGGGGGGGAAGGGGGGGCTGGGGGAGAAGGGGGCGGCACGGGCCCCCGGGAGGGAGGGAGATTGGGGGTTCCTGCAGAGCTTTTCTGGGGGGCCGAGCCCACCCCGGCTGGCAGGCCCGCGGCTGGGCTGCCGCACCTCTGGATGGCACCCGCTGGGGAGCAGGTAGCCCGTGCTCAGCGCCTAGGCAACAGGAAATGCTGGCCTGGCCCGCGCAGACCCGGGCTGCGGCTGGTGGCTGCCAGCGACCCTGCACTGACTCTGAGTTCTGGTCCAGGACTCTAGGTTGTTTCCGTTCGTGAGCACAGAGGGCCAGGCGTGTGGGCCTTTGGCGATCTAGCCTGAGAAGGAGGGGCAGGGGCAGGGCTCTGTCTTCAGAACGCTGTCTCCGAGCTGGACCCCCTTCAGGGATAAACTTGGGGAGGGGTTGGGGGGCTTTGGCTTGTCTTTGCCGGACCGCTATGCTCAGCCGTGTCCCCACTCCTCCTGCGGTGCTGACAAACACCGGTGTTGCACCTTACCGCCTCCTGGGCCTGTCTGCTCATGTCCTCCGTGCAAAGGTGGGATGGGGGCTGGCAGGTTCCCACTCCTAGTGGCTCCGCTGCCTCCAAAGCCGTGTAGGAATTCGTGCCATTTTCCGGTAAGATCGAAGTTTGAGCGCGCGCGTTGGCTGCTTAAGCAGAGCTGGGCTCCAACTGATGTTATCAGTGGTGGTTGTCTTCAGCACCCAGAAGCGGGAGGCCTGGGCGCCACCAAGCCTGCCCTGCCTCCCAGAAGGGCCAAGAACTAAGTTTGGGGAAGAAGAGGGAAGAGAAGAGTGGGACTTCTCCTCTGAGAGAACTGTTTGCTTCACAAAAATCGGATGGGGGCGGAGGGGATTGGAAGGAGAGGCAAATTCCTCTTTGGGCTGAAACTTCAAGATCAAAACCTCTCGCACTTGCTGGTTCCGACAACTAGAAAGCACGCCATGGTCTAAGATGGCTATGCCTAGTTTTCCGGGAAAACCCGGTGGCTCAAGGCTGCTCCGTAGATGGGATTGTGAGGAAAACAGCTGGGTTTTCTCACCGTGCCTCCCTAGGCAAATTCTGTCATCGACACCGCTAGCCTCCAAGCCCCACCTCTGGACTCCTGGACACCTCTTAGGATGTGAGGACCCTATGGAAAGTTACCCCCCAAAGTGTACATGTTTCATGATGCTAAATCAGGCCACTTCGGCTCACATGGCAACATTGCTGACCTTTGATGTTTTTATGTGTAAACAAAGCAGGACCCTTACCTGGTCCAGGCCTACCGTCTCAGGGTAGGGGCACCAGGCCTCAGAGAAATTCTGACCCTGCACCTGGAGGAGATCCTTCTGTCCAGAGAGAGAAGGTTTCCTGAGCATTTGGTCTAATTCCTTCCCATCCCTCCCCCCCTCGTTTTCTGTTGACTATGATGATTTGGCCTAAGTTCACTCTCACTTTCCCCTAAAGAAACCCTCAGGAGTCTCAAGCATTCAATAGATATTGCCGAGTACATACGTCATGTCATGTCAAGCACCTGGTGGGCGCTGTGGATATAGAAGCGAAAAAAACCCCGGACTCCCAGGAATGTGCAGTTTAGTGGAGAAAAAGCTAAGTCAGGTGATCACTGCTCAGTGTTCCGGTGTAATGATATGTGGAAAGCTCCTGGAGTTCTATTCTCTGCTCTTCCTAGTTACACATAAAACCTGCTTTTCTGCTGTCCAACCACCACCCACCAGGCCTATTACTTATCAGATCCCCAGCTTTGCCTGTCAGGAAAGAGCAAGAACTTTGAAGCCAGACTGCCTTGGGTTACAGTCCTGGCTCCTTCACCTACTCACTGCGTGTGACCTTGAGTGCATTACCTAACCTCTGAGCCTGGTGAGTTTGTCGTTAATGCTACCGGTCTGGTCCCTGAGACCATCAAATGATGTCTGGGTAGGAATTCCAACTGACTTAAAAGTGGCAGGGCGGGGGGGATCAGTGACCTCTTTCTTGCACCTGGTTCTTCCTTCTGCCAGTTGCCAAGATGGTAGTCTCTGCCCAGCCACAAGTCCAGCCCTTGGATCTGCCAGATGCTCCCTGTCCATCAAAATCGGGGTTGTTCAGAGCCTTTTTCCCCAGAAGGAAAGAGGAAGCAGTCCATTGCTCTCCAGATCTCCTGAACCACCAGCTCCTTCCCCTTGTCCACACATCCCCTTCCCCCAAGGAAAATGGATGGGCTAGTCTGGGGCTTCAGGGAGCCTTGGAGGGAAGGTTCCTTGATGAACCTGAGATGAGCAGGTTTCCTCCAGATAGACCTCGAAAGCTGGCCTGGGGTTGCCTGTGGGGCAGTTGCATCTGGGGCACTCGGAGCTGAGAAAAGCAGAAAGAACATTGACTTACGCCTTTCAGAATTGGGAACGATGTTCAGTGACTTGATGCTGGTAGTAGGGCAGAGGGGTACATGAGCTTCATGGACTACCCTCTAGGGGGATGGCTGTTATCAGGTGGGACCAGTAACAGCAACTATAAAATGCCATCCCTATATGAGGCGGTTGTATTAAGTCAGGAAGTGTTTTGGTTGGAAGCCATAATGGTTGAAAAAATTAGACTCTTCCCATAGTTCCCCAAAGATGATTAACAAGTGATCTAGTAATGATTTCCCTACACATTCCACTGGGGATCCTCCATTCTAAATGTAACAATAGAAAATAAACTACGAACTTGGACGTTGTAACCAGTGAGTGGTACACATCAGCTTTGGTTACCCTTTTGGGCTTGGCATGCAGTAGAGAGAGGTGCTATCTACTGTGGAAGGTGCAGAGAGAGTATAGAGATGAACTTGTTTTCACTGAGTTCTTTTTGCCTAAAAGGGATCTACAGGGAAGACCGTAGACCCCCCTGATTCAAGGCAGAAAGGGTGCTGTTCCTTGGAAGATGCCGATCAAAGCAGGAAACAATCTGATTGGTGGGAACGGGACCGAGGAAGCCTTGCTGGCGAGGCTGAAGTTTGAAATTGATCCCTCCGGCGATAGGGCTGTAGTTTGAAGCATGAAGCCTATATACTCATGTGAAATCTTGCCCGTGCCTGAACTCTTTTGAATCCTGGGTATGAAGCTCTCCTAACACCCCCCACATTTCTATAGGCAGAAACTTTGAAGCCAAGCATATCTGGGTTCAAATGAACCATTTTAGCTGGTTGCTTTGGGACTAAGTTGAACTTGATCTTTCTCATGTGTAAATAATGTTGTCTGAGAGTTAAAGAAGGTCACGGGAAGAAAATTCTTGGGGCACCTGGGTGGCTCAGTTGGCTGAGCGTCCAACTCTTGATTTCGGCTCAGGTCATGATCTTGAGGTCCATGGGTTTGAGTCCCGAGTTGAGCTCTGTGCTGAGTGTGAGAAGCCTGCTTGGGATTCTCTCTCTCCCTCTCTCCCTCTGCCCCCGCCCCCTCCCTCTCTTTCTCTTTCTCTCAAAATAAATTTAAAAACTTAAAAAAAAAAAAAAAAAAGAAGAGAAAATTCTTAACTCACAGCCTGATGCTAAAGACGTCTTCAACCCATTGCACTGATGAGCTATTATACAAGTAGTGTGCTTGGTAACAGTGGGTTAGTGCATTCCTATAATGATCTCAAGGCCCACAGTTCCACAGTTTAGTAACTGTCTGAAGAGTTAAGAGGGAGACAGTTCTGGTAGGGCAACTGCCTAAACCAAGCTGGGCTGCTCGGGGTATATAACAGGCCCATGCTCACACTTTGTGTGTGTGTGTGTGCGCGCGCGCGCGCGCGAGAGGGGGAGGGGGAGGGGCAGGGGAGGTGTCATATATTGAGCAAACCAAAGTACAGTACAGGATGTAATTTCATGTCTTGAGTAGGCCTTGCTAGGGGAGTGTCCTAATAAATGACAAGTACCAATATTTCTGCCAGGTGCCTCTCCCAACATAAATAAATGAGTTGTGTCTCCAGCTCACAAATCCTGTTTTGTGGACCTTGTTGGCGTGTGTGTGTTTCTCAGTTTGGGAGTTCGATGACAGGAAAGCAGGTCCCAGCCCTGTCACTTCCAACTCAGTATTGCGTTGGACAAGCCACTCCATCTCCCTGCACCTTGTTTGTAAAATAGGCCACTTGGACAAGAAGCACTCTACATTTCCGGAGACATTCTGTGATTCCTAGGGAGGCTCGGCTTTGAGCCCAGTCCCCTAATTCAAGAGGGCTGTGGGTGAAGTGGGAACCCTAGTGAATTCCTCCTAACCTCCTGACACTCTGTGACTCTCTCTGGTCCTCCAAGTGAACAGAAAACATTGAGGGTTTTGTTAGATATCTAAGGTCGTAAGCTCACCTCGTCTGTACCTCGGCGACCCCATCAAGGAGCAAGTGTTCTGAATCAGCCCCCACTCTGTACCAGTGACCCAGGGGAAGACTTACAGTACGAATGCCTCACATACAGTACGTAAGCTTCACAGACTTACAGCATGAAGCCGAGAATTTCAGGCTTTCAGAAACATCTTCTTGGGTTTGCTAGAGTCAAATAATAACTTCCTGCTTGTTTCTATATACGTGTAAACACACACGTGCCAGTGGTTTTAGTCAAGACGCTAAAAATGGAAGCTTCCACCAATACAGGGTATCTTGCTCACATCTTTTTTTTTTAACGTTTATTTATTTTTGAGACAGAGAGAGACAGAGCATGAACGGGGGAGGGTCAGAGAGAGGGAGACACAGAATCTGAAACAGGCTCCAGGCTCTGAGCTGTCAGCACAGAGCCCAACGCGGGGCTCGAACTCATGAGCCGCGAGATCATGACCTGAGCCAAAGTCAGATGCTCAACCGACTGAGCCACCCAGGCACCCCTCTTGCTCACATCTTTATTGTAGCTCACACCACTCTGGAGTTCTTTTTTTTTCTTTTTAAATTTTTTTTTAACGTTTCTTCATTTTTTGAGAGACAGAGCACGAGCAGGAAAGGGGCAGAGAGAGGGAGACACAGAATCCGAAGCAGGCTCCAGGCTCTGAGCTGTCAGCACAGAGCCCGACGCGGGGCTCGAACTCCCGAGCTGTGAGATTGTGACCTGAGCCGAAGTTGGACGTTCAGCCGACTGAGCCACCCAGGCGCCCCTGCCACTCTGGAGTTCTTTGTAGTCTGTGTCCTTTGTAAGCTGTAGACCCCTTCGGGAAGGTTATATTGGGTGGCGGAAAAATCAGGAAGCTTTGTGGTATAATTACAATGCACAAACTTTGTACAGTTTGACGCACTTTAACAAATGTGTGTATATACTCAGCCCCCAAGATACAGGACTTGCCTATCACTGTAAAACAGTGCTCTTTAATCAATATATGAGCCCCGTGTGGACTTTTAAATTTTCTAGTAGCCATATCAACAAAATAATGAGAAATATGTGACATTAATTTTAATGGTATATTTTCTGTAACTTAGTATAGCCAAAATGTCATTTCAGCAGGTAACCAACCTTTTAAAACTTTCTCATAAAATGTTTTACCTTTTTTTAAAAAGAAAGTCTTTCAAATCTGTTGTATATTAAACATTTTTTTAAATGTTTATTTATTTTTTGAGAGACAGAGCATGGGCAGGAGAGCGGCAGAGAGAGAGAGGGGACACAGAGTCTGAAGCATGCTCCAGGCTCTGAGCTGTCAGCACAGAGCCCGACGCGGGGCTCGAACCCATGAACTGTGAGGTCATGACCTGAGCCACCAGACGCTTAGCCCACTGAGCCACTCAGGTGCCCCTCAATCTGATGTATACTTAACACTTACAGAACACCTTCATTCAGACTAGCCACATTTTAAGTGTTCCACAGCCACATGTGACTAGCAGTTACCGTATAGACGGCATAGCTCTAGAACTTTCTCTCTGCTCATTTCCAGTCAATCTCCTTCCCTCACCAGAGTCTACCACTGTTCTGATTTCTAATCTCCATAGGTTAATTTGGCCTATTCTTGAATCTTAGAGTATATGCTCCTGTGTCTGTCTTCTTTTGCTCAAAAACCAAGGGGTGCTTTTGGGAGGAGGGACCTGTTAACCTTGACAAAAAATCTCGAAAATGTGTGTATTATGCATTAAACAGCTTAAATAGTTAGCTTTCCTTGATAACCCTAGGGAAACAGACATGATCTCATCTGCCCTATATTTTACCTCTTGGGTGTGACAACAGAAAGGCAAACTGAGAAATGGGGCCTCAGATGTGTCAAGGGGCCGTCCCAGCAGAGAGTGGGGGGGACACTGTGGCTTCTGGACCCACTGAACTGGGTAGCCTGGTTATGCCTTGTGGTCTCCAATACTTTGTAATCTAAGTTAACCTTTTTATTTTGAGATAATTATACATTCACGTGCAGTTGTAAGAAATAGTGCAAATGGGGGCACCGGGGTGGCTCAGTCGGTTAAGTGTCTGACTTCGGCTCAGGTCATGATCTCGCAGTCTGTGAGTTCCAGCCCCGCGTCGGGCTCTGTGCTGACAGCTCAGAGCCTGGAGCCTGCTTTGGAGGCTGTGTCTCCCTCTCTCTCTGCCCCTCCCCTGTTCATGCTCTGTCTCTCTGTCTCAAAAATAAACATTAAAAAAAGGGGGGGGGCGCCTGGGTGGCTCAACTGGTTAAGCATCCAACTTCGGCTCAGGTCATGATCTCACGGTTCGTAGGTTCGAGTCCCACACTGGGCTCTGTGCTGACAGCTCAGAGCCTGGAGCCTGCTTCGGATTCTGTGTCTCCCTCTCTCTCTGCCCTTCCCATGCTCATGCTCTGTCTCCATCTCTGTCTGTCAATAATAAATAAACATTAAAAAACAAAAAGAAAAAGGAAATAGTGCAAACAGATCCCATATACCCTTTAGTCAGTTTCCCCTAATTGTAACCTTTTGCAAAGCTAGTACAATATCACAGCCAGGATACTGACATTGATATAGTCAAGATACAGAACATTTCCATCTGCACAAGGATCTTTTCATAGCCACACCCAATTCTCTTCCACTTCCAGCCCCTGCTTAATCTCTAGCAATCTGGTATTGGTTCTCAATTTACGTGATTGTGTAATTTCAAAGTATTATGTAGATAGAATCATACCATATGCCACCTTTTGATATTGATTTTTTCACTCCACATAATTCTCTGGAGATTCATCCAGGTTTCTTTGCGTACCGATAGTTCCTTTCTTTGTAGTGCTAAAGAGTAGTCCTTAAGGGGCGCCCAGTTGGCTCAGTGGGTTGAGCATCTGACTTTGGCTCAGATCGTGATTGCACAGGTTCGTGAGTTTGAGCCCCACATCGGGCTCTCTGCTCTCAGCCCGGAGCCCGCTTGAGATCCTCTGTCCCTCTCTCTCTTTGCACCGCCCCCCACTTGCATGCCCTCATGGTCGCTCTCTCTCTCTTTCAAAAATCAATAAAACATTAAAAAAGAAGAACATTCCTTGATATGAATGTTACAGTTGGCTTACCCACTCACCACTGAAAGACATTTGGATTGTTTCCAGTTTTTTCAAATAAGGCTGCTATAAGCATTTGTGTACAGCTTTTTGGGTGAACATAAACCTTTGTTTCTCTGGGAGTAGAATTCTTTATCTGGGATAATTGCCCCTAATGTGTAATTGCTGGCTCATATGGTAGTTGCATGTTTGGTTTTAAAGAAACTGTCTGGGGCGCCTGGGTGGCTCAGTCGGTTAAGCGGCCGACTTCGGCTCAGGTCACGATCTCGCGGTCCGTGAGTTCGAGCCCCGCGTCGGGCTCTGTGCTGACTGCTCAGAGCCTGGAGCCTACTTCCGATTCTGTGTCTCCCTCTCTCTCTGCCCCTCCCCCGTTCATGCTCTGTCTCTCTCTGTCTCAAAAATAAATAAATGTTAAAAAAAAATAAAAAAAAAAAAAAAAAAAAGAAACTGTCTGTTTTCCAGGATGACCATTACCATTTAATGATGCCACCAACCATGTGTGAGTGATCAGCATCTTCGCCAGCATTTGCTATGGTCACTATTGTTTATTTTTGCCATTCTGATAGGTATGTCATGATATGGCAGCTCTAATATGAATTTCCCTCATGGCCAATGATGTCGAATATCTTTCCATGTGCTTTATTTGCCATTTGTATGTCCTCTTTGGCAAAATGTCTCTCTGTGTCTTTTGCCCATTTTGTAGTTGGATTATTTTTAACAATTGAGTTTTCAGTATGCCTTATGTATTCTAGATACTTGTTCTTTGTCGAGATATGTGTTTCGTGAATATTTTCTCCCACTCTGGAGCTCATCTTTTTATCTTTTTTTTTTTTTTTTTTACATTTATTTATTTTTGAGAAACAGAGTGAGACAGAGCGTGAGCGGGGGAGGGGCAACGAGAGAAGGAGACACAGAATCCGAAGCGGGCTCCAGGCTCTGAGCAAGCCATCAACACTGAGCTTGATGCGGGGCTCGAACCCACGAACTGTGAGATCATGACCTGAGCCGAAGTCGGACGCTCAACCGACTGAGCCGCCCAGGCGCCCCTCATCTTTTTATCTTCTTTTTTTTATGTTTATTTATTAATTTTGAGAGAGAGAGAATGAGAGGGTGCATGAGAGGGGCAGAGAGAGAGGGAGAGAGAGAGTATCCCAAGCAGGCTCCGCACTGTCAGCGGAGAGCCTAACATGGGGCTCGATCGCACAAACCATGAGATCATGACCTGAGCCAAAATCAAGAGTCGGATGCTTGAGCCACCCAGGCGCCCCCTCATCGTTCCATCTTAACCAAAATTGAATTTTGATGGGGCCCAGTTATCAATTTGATGGATCATGCTTGTGGTATCGAGCCTATAAACTTTTTGCCTAGCCCTAGATCCTGAAGATTTTCTTCCATGTTTTTTAAGTTTTATGTTTTACATGTAAGACTGATTTAGTCTGAGGTTTGTTTTTTTTCCCCTAGGAGACTTAAGTAAAAATTCCTTTTTTTTTCTTTCTTGCCGAGACCCTTTTTTAACATCAGTCATTCTGTGCTATCAATTAAGAAAACGACCATTCAGTCGTGCTCTTGTTTGGATTTTGTCACAGCAGCACTGTCCTTTTCTTTTTTTTTTTTTTTTTTTTAATTTTTTTTTTAACGTTTATTTATTTTTGAGACAGAGAGAGACACAGCATGAACGGGGGAGGGGCAGAGAGAGAGGGAGACACAGAATCGGAAGCAGGCTCCAGGCTCCAGGCTCTGGGCTGATGGCCCAGAGCCTGACGCAGGGCTCGAACTCACGGACCGCAAGATCGTGACCTGAGCCGAAGTCGGACGCTCAACCGACTGAGCCACCCAGGCGCCCCTGCACTGTCCTTTTCTTGAACAAAGCTGTATGTTGTCGCTGTCGTAGATGTGTCGCCCATCTATGCAGATACATGACAACTAGAACTTTATTTCAGGGTAAAACAGCTATTACAAGCTCCACGTTGTCCCCTCCTGCCCAGGCATCTGCTGTCTCTACTCCCATATCGAGTGCCACTCCCAGGTCAACCAGCAGCCTGGTGTCTTTGTACAACTTAGGGGGAGGACGGGACACAGCCCCATGGTGGGATCAGTGTGTAGTCCAGGGGCATGAATCTTGGGGCCATATCCAAGCGGGATAGGAGAAGAGGAGAATCTGCCTCTTCTCTGCCACGAACTAGGAGGCAATGGGCACTTTTAGCTACAACTGTGTCTCTCACAAGAGTGAGTGTGTTGACTGAGGACTGAGGCTTGCCCGTGAGTACGGCACGTGAACTTCATGGACAGACTGGGGCTCTTTCTCTTTCATTAACGTTGGTCTTGCCCTGGCCCTTCACATGACAGGGCCGGTGCGTCTCACGCCTTCCACGCCAGGAAGTTGCTCCGTCTTTTGAACGTTTTAGGTGCCCCTTCTGGGGAGTTTATCAACCTCTGGTATTCTCCTTCTTAAATATTTCATATAGAAAAAAAAAAATTAACCACGATCACAAGCTAAAATAACAAACACCTGGGTACCTACCACTCCAAATGAACATAGAGCTATGCTTGGTAAAGAAATTTATAAATAAAAGAAATAAAACATTATGGATCAAGTTCAAGTCCCTGTCGTAGCCGTCCTCCAACCCATCCATCACTGAGAGCTATAGTTTGAATGCATGTCGTGTCGGAGTGAGTTTTTTGCTTTTAATATGTCTCTGAATCCATAAACAGTATATTGTATCCCGTGGAAAGCACTTTGAATCATATCAAGCCGGTAATCAGTGCTTTCAGCTTTCCTATTTTTTGTTTTCATAAACAGTGCTTAGGCTTTTATAATTTCAGCACAAGCTGTACCAGAGTGCCATTCTTTTTTTTCTCTCAACAGTAGGTTTCTAAGATCTATTTACACAGACGCTATAGATCTGGATTATTCTTTTTCCATTTTTATGACTATGCCTCTAGCAGTGCAATTGCTGTATTAAAGGGTGGACATTTCCAGCTTTTCTGGAAATAGCCCTGGAGAGGCTTTGCTGCTGTGACCACCAGAAGAAACCCCGAGTCCCGTGTGCACACATTCTTGCAAATGCTTTGTATTGCCTAATGAACATTGAAATGTTTGCCCCTCCAGAAAGGGCCCAAGCATATCTCACTGTGGTCTGAATGGACATTTCCCTGATTAGCAGGGAGATTGGGCTCTTTTGAAATGTCTTCTGTGAATCTCTATTCATAATCTTTGCCCATTTCTTACGTTGGGTTCCTTGTCCTTATTGATGTGTGAGTTTGTTTTAAATACAAGCGAAATACGAATCCTTGGTCTCTTACGTGTAGAATGAAATTTGTAAACCCAGGCAGTTGCTTGTCTTTTAGCTTTGTTGATGATTTATGTTTTTCTTAGGGCCCGGGGACCAACCAGCCTGGGATCAAATGCCTGTGGCGGGGAAAGGGCAGAGGCCAGTCCATGACTTGGAACCAAAACAGTCTATTGCTTTCAATTTCGTTTCTAAAGCCTTCTTGCTGGTGGCTGGCATGGCACCTTGCCCAGGGGAGCAGTGGCCTGCCTCAGCATGGGGTGTATTCCTGCAGTTCCCGGGGGGCCCTCGCATCCAGCCACCCTCCCTGCCTGGTGGCTTCTGAAAGGATTAAGAGCTTTGTCCTAAGTAATTTCAACCCCCAGCAAGGGCAGGATCCACCTGCAAGCCTCTGGCCCCTGTCCCGAGCGCCTCCTCCCAGCAGGTAATGTGTAGCAAGAGTCAAAGGAGTTTCTAATCCAAGCAGACAGTACAGACCTGTTTTCTCAGGTGTCATGACGGTCCCTGCCTCCCTTGACTCCTTCCAGGCTCAGTTCTGCCCCTGTCAGGACTGTGGGATGCTTCGCGCCCATGGTGGCCTCCAGCCCTGACTTTAGCCGCCAGCCCTGGAATGTCCAGAATGCCACGGGACCTCCCCAAACCAGCCAGCCCCCTCTTTTCAGTCTAGGTCCTGCTGGAAGGCCAGGCCGGACTGGGCAGGGCCAGCACTGGGGCACAAGGCTTACCATCTTGGTGTAATGGGGGGACTGGCTATGCAGTTATGGGGCAAAGCCACTGTGGTTGGTGCTAGGAGAGGTGAGCCGGAACATGAGAACGGGACAATGAGATCAGAGGCAGTGAAGGTAAATCAGTTTCCACAAGTAAATCCCAGGAAAAGACCAGTGTGTGCTGGAGGTCTGGGAGGTAGGGGCCGAGTGGAGATATTTCTCAATGGGCTGGTGGCATTCCTAGGGCCCCATCAGCCTCAGGTTCGCTGCTCCAGACCCCATAGGGGCCCCCAGAGGAGGCTGTGGACAGGCTGCAGTTTAAAGAGCAATACACATAGAAAGGGATCCAAAGTTGCCACCCACCGGATTTGGAACCCTAAGAAAATCAACCTCTTTCTTCTTCATTAATAAAACAGAATAATCCTTGTTATAGATGGTGCAAGACTGATGTTCATGTAACACACATGCGGAAGCCCACTTTTAGCCATAAATTCACTTTGTATTGTATGGAGGCCTTGAAAGTCCTGGGTTTGAATCCCAGCCTGGTTACTCATTGGCAGTTCTTTGGGCTTCATTCCCATGTGAAAGTAGGTATGAATCTTGCCTCCGGGAGCAGTTAAGAAGATTATAAGAGATCCAACATAATGGAGTATTTAGAAGAGAACCAGCATGAGGGCACATCAGTAAATGTCTGTTCACATTATTCTGAAATGTGCTTTTTCACCTCAAATGTATTAGACATTTTCCATATCATTAAATATAGAGTGTCTTCATTTTTTTTTTAATGGCATAGGTTTCCATTATACAGATGCCCCATGATGTGCTGATCTAATCCCTTGCTTATAGAAATAAAGTATTTTTCTCAATTCTTTGCTAAGCAGCAATTAATCATACTTTCAGGCATTTGCTAGTTTGTTGTTGTTGTTGTTGTTGTTGTTGTTGTTGCTTGTTTTTTAGGATATATTCCTAAAAGTAGAATGGCTGGCCGAAGGGCATGCGTATTCAAATGTTAACAGATAGTACTAAATCAGAAGGGGTTCAGATTTGGGGGTCCCGAAGTTTATACAATTTTGAATATGTCTTTATAAAAACCAAATTGAATGCAAATTGACTATTAACATAACAAAAGAATTTGCTACGTAGGAATTGCTGGGGCCTTGAATATTCAGGTCCTTGTGAGATTTCTTATGCTGTTTGCCAGAAATGCTGACATATAAATGCTTCTTTTTTTCTTAAGTTTATTTATTTATTGGGGGGTGGGCGGGGTTAGGGGCAGAGGGAGAGGGAGACAGAATCCCAAGCAGGCTCCGAGCTGTCAGCACAGAGCCCATCATGGGGCTCGATCTCACCAACCATGGGATCATGACCTGAACCCAAATCAGGAGTCAGACATTTAACCAACCGAGCCACCCAAGCACGCCAACATATAAATGTTTCTTAATTTGCAATCAGCCTCCCTCTTGAGTTTCCAGGAAGTTCCGGCTCTGGGAGGTGGGGCGGGGGGTCCTGACGCATAAGCAGCATTATGGCTGCTGTCTTTACTGCCTTGTTAAAATCTTGTACCAATTTACACTTAGGCCCATTTCTTCACATCCTTGCCAACAGTCTGTGTCATCAGTCATTCTCGTTTTTATGTTGAGATTAATAGCCATGTTATTAATCTTCTCTAATTGGGGAGCTTTATTTTGGCAATATTGAGGGCAGTGTTGTAATCCATGGGCTCTCTGCTGAGTCCTTCTCCCTATCCTGGGATAAGCTCACATATTGGTTGCACAAAGCCGAGGATGCCACAGACTGGGTATCCAGGGGTACCCTGAACTCTCATTGAGCTGAAAATGCTTTCCAGTGTTGCCTGTGGGGACTCTTTGGCAAGAACACCTTGTGTGGAATTTTGAAATTAGACTTAGACTCCTCTAGAAAGACAGCAATCTTTGCTTTGGGCAGAGGATTACTGATTTGTTACATTTTCCCCTGTAACGACTTTTCATTTATTACAGAATCAGACAGACTGAATCACTTTCAAGATATGTACATATATACATACATATATACACACATACATATATACATACATACATACATGTATATATGATTTTTGGGATAACAGCTTTTGGGGCCCGGTGCTACCATAACCCAGATGAATGGCCGAAAAGACCGAATTTGAAATATGAGCTGCTAAAGTGTCGGGGAGTACGTCTCTCCCTCCATACATGCCCTGTCTGTCTTTGCACATACATACATGTGCCACACCACACCACACACACACACATCAACACACGCATGCACCACACCACACACACGCACAGACACACACACACACACCTCACAGTTCTTGCCACCACTTGAAAATAAGTTGCAGACGTTGTGACATCAGTATTTCCCACCTTTGCTGATCTCTTGAGAAACAAGTGCCTCACGGTTGTTTTGCCCTGACTTGGGCAACATAGCGGACATCTTTCCCTATGCCTACCCGCCACTTGTCGACTTCTTCCCCGAGTCTGTGGCCCATTGCGTTTCGTGGGTCGACACCGCTTGGTCTGTTTTTGCGGAAAGCGGTTTGCGATCAAATGATGAGGCCGTTCTCATCAACTTTTACTGCAGCATTTGGACAAGTCGCTTAACTTCTCCCTCGATTTCTCCATTTGTAAGACAGGGACAAAAGCACTTGGGACGATTTCCCCCGAGAAAACCCACATGACGGCCTTGCAGGGGAGAAGCTGAACGTTCTCTTCCTGCCTTCGGGTCACCCCCCTGCAGGAGATTCACCCACCTCCGCCCTTCCTCACGGACAGCGCCCACCTCTTCCGTGAATCAGGACCCTCACACTCCCGACTTGTCACTAAACGTCTCTACAGACGTCCCTGGATATTACATTGTAAAGCAGATAGCCATCCAGTGGTTCTGGCTTCCCCGCTGGAGCAGTATTCCACAGCCTTTGCATCCAGTAAGCAACATTCTGAACAGCAAGCAATATGTCACGAGCTGCTCTGTGCTCTTGAACCTGGAGAACATGCGGCCGTGTGTGTCACGGGCTGGTTGGCCCAGGAGCCCCAGTGTATCAAGAACTGCACAGAGGACACGACACCTAAACTGCTTTACCATCTACTGGGGTTCTCAGGGCGGAAGATCCTGCCGCGTTCAAAACAGAGATTCTCTCTTTGCTGGAGTAATTTCTAGAACAGAGATCATGTGTCAGCTTGACTTGCCCAGCATTTTCTATTAATGTATGGATGGGTTTTGCACGTGCTGCTTTTATTTTTATGACAAAATGGTAAATAGATGCCATAGTCTGTCACTAAATTTAGTTTATGAATCTCGAGGATAACAATACTACCAGCTTTAGCCCTAGGAGAGCTTTCTTTCAAACTTTGTATTGAAGTATACCACAGATTCAGAAAAGTACACATGTTTGAAGCACTCCCTTTAGCGAATTTTCTATGAACTCTACACACCCATATAACCAACACCCATTTGGCCGCTCTCCTGATTTCCAGCAGCTTAGATTAGCTTTGCCTGTTTTGTGCCTACACGTGGAATCCAGGGCACATGGGTGGTTCAGTCAGTTAAGCGACCAACCCTTGATTTCAGCTCAGGTCGCAATCTCACAGTTCGTGAGTTCAAGTTCCCAGTGGGGCTCCGTGCTGCCAGTGCAGAGCCTGCGTGGGATTCTTTCTCTCCCTCTCTCTCTGCCCCTCCCCCACTCATTCTCTCTCCCCGCCCGCAAAGTAAGTAAATATAAAATATATTTATATAATATAAAATATATAATATAAATATAATACAATATAAATATTATATATTAAATATATTTAATTTAATATTAAATATATAAATCTATATTAAATTTTATATATTTATATATAAATATAATATAAATATAAAGAATATAAAATATAAAATTTATATTTACAAAATATAAAAAAAGATAAATGGAATCAGACAGTATATACCTTTTTCTATCTGGCTTCTTTAACTTTCTTAAATGAGTTTCACCCACATTACTGGGTATAGTCATAGTTCATTTGCTGTCATTACTATATAACATCACAAATAAGAAATCACCATTTATGTATCTGTTCCACGGCTGGTGGGTATTTAGGTAGTTTTCATATTGGAGATAACGCAAACATCCTCAGACCTGTCGTTTGGTGAGCACCCGCATGAATTCTGCTGAATACGTATTTATGAGTGGAAGTGTCTACGTTGCTTTTTATTTTTAAAAATTTTTTTTAATGTTTATTTATTTTTGAGACAGAGAGAGACAGAGCATGAACAGGGGAGGGGCAGAGAGAGAGGGAGACACAGAATCTGAAGCAGGCTCCAGGCTCTGAGCCGTCAGCACAGAGCCCGACGCGGGGCTCGAACTCACAGACCGTGAGATCATGACCTGAGCTGAAGTCAGACGTTTAACCGACTGAGACACCCAGGCACCCCTCTACGTTGCTTTTTAAAGTATACAGTTCCACAGTTTTTAGTAGAGTCATGAATATGTGTACCCCAACCACAGTCAATTTTAGAACATTTCCCTCACCTCAAAGAGAAACCCCATTCCCTTCGCTATCAACTCTGGACCCTTCCTTCCCCTCAGCCCTAAGCAACCACTGAATCTACTTCCTGTCTCTGTAGATTTGCCTTTCCTCCTCCTCAACATGTCATATGTACGGACTTATACAATATGTGGCTTTCTGTGTCCGGCCTTTTTTGCTTACTATAATATTTTCACCGTTCACCCACGTTGTAGCGGATATCAATACGTTTCCTTTTTATGGCCAAATAATATTCCATTGGGTAGACCGTCCATGTTCCGTGTATCCATTCATCCCGTTGCTGGAACCAATGGGTTGTTTGCATCCTTGGCTATTGTGAATAGTGCTGCTGGGAGCATTTAGGTACAAGTGTTTGTTTGCGTCCCCGTTTTTAATTCTTCCGGGTAGATACTTAGGACTGGAATTGCTGGGTCATCTGCTAATTCTGTGTTTAACTTTTTGGAGAAGCACCCAGCTGGCTTGCACCTTGGCTGCACCATTTTGCATTCCCACCAGCTGTGCACAAGGCCTCCAGGGTCTCCACATGTGGCCATCACTTGTTATTTTGCGTTGTTTGATTCTCGCCTCCCTAGGGTGTGTCACTTTTCGTTCGCATTTCACATGCTTGTGGGCCAAATATCTTCTTTGGAAAAACGTCCATTCAAGTCCTTCACTCATTTTTTTTTTCCGTTGGGTTGTTAGGAGCATTATTTATAATTCACTCATTTGGTCATTCCGTTGAACACCTCTTACATTCCAGGCACTGTGAGGCACTTGGGGATAAAACAGTGAACACGTTCGTTGCCAACAATAAAAGGTCAAGAGAATAAAAGAAAAATCCTCATTTCCTGATTTCTCACCTGAATTCTCAAGTGCAACTCTCCAAGGACACCTTTAGGTGGGGCTTTGTCTCCGGTTTTTCACGGCTCCCACCTGCCTCATTTATGTGTTTTAGGACGCCCAACCCAAGTAGCTGAAGGCCTCACTAAATATTTACGGTAGTTTCTCCTTATCCATGGGGGATATGTTCCAAGACCCGCAGTGGACACCTAAAACCACAGCTAGCACCGAAATATATATACAACGTTTTTTTCCTATGGAGACATACCTATGGTAAGGTTTAATTTATAAGTTAGTCATGTATGAGATTAACAACAATAATAATAAAAGAACAATTATAACAATATACTGTAATAAAAATTACGTGGATGGTCTCTCTCAAAATATCTCCCTGTATTGTACTCACCATTCTTGTGATGATGAGACATGGTAAAATGATGTAAAAGGATGTAAATATGAGACACTACTACTGACCTTCTGACAATATGTCAGAAGGGGGATCCTCTGCTTAGCCATGGGTAACTGCTGATGGTGGGGAGACCATTCGACTTTAGTTCTTTGCGTTGGAAGCCACGGGAACTGCTGGCTCTCCTCCTCTGACTCATTAGCTTCCCACCCAAACGTTAAAAATATTAATAACAGAGGCGTCTGGGTGGCTCAGTTGGTTAAGCGTCTGACTTCGGCTCAGATCATGATCTCACTGTCTGTGGGTTCGAGCCCCGCATCGGGCTCTGTGCTGACAGCTTGGAGCCTGGAGCCTGCTGCGGATTCTGTGTCTCCCGCTCTCTCTGCCCCTCCCCCGCTCGCACTCTGTCTCTCTTGGGCTCTCAAAAATAAATAAAAATGTTTAAAATAATAATAATAATAACAAACAAAAGCCACAACTTCTCAAACCAAATCTCTATTGTCTTTTTCAGGTTTAGATGGTGTGTCTGCCACTCTGTTTAAGACCAGAAAAAGAGGAACACCTGGGTGGCTCAGTCGGTTGAGTGTCTGACTTTGGCTCAGATCATGATCTCACTGTCTGTGGGTTCTAGCCCTGCGTTGGGCTCTGTGCTGACAGCTCGGAGCCTGGAGCCTGCTTCGGATTCTGTGTCTCGCTCTTTCTTTGCCCCTCCCCTGCCCATGCTCTGTCTCTCTCTCTCAGAAATAAATAAACATTAAAAAAAAAAAAAAGAACAAAAAAAGAAAGGGGGGCCTGGGTGGCTCAGTCGGTTAAGCGTCCAACTTCGGCTCAGGTCTTGATTTCCTGGCTCTTGAGTTTGAGCCCTGCGTCAGGCTCTGTGCTGACGGCTCAGAGCCTGGAGCCTGCTTCAGATTCTGTCTCTCTCTCTCTCTCTCTCTCTGCCCTCCCCACTCATGCTCTGTCTCCTTCTCAAGAATAAATAAACATTAAAAAAAAAAGAAGAAGAAGAACAGAAAAAGACGGAGTGCCTGGGGGTTCATTTAGTTAAGTGTCCTACTCTTGATCTCAGCTCAGGTCTTGATCTCAGGTTTGTGAATTCAAGCCCTGGGTTGGACTCTGCTGGGGTGTGGAGCCTACTTAAAGAAGAAGCAATAAAAGAAAAAGAAGTGGCTGCCCCTTTTTGCCCAAGGCCCTTGGGGTGTGTTCGAGGAAGGAGGAGAGTAGAATCAATTGTTTGCGCTTGGAGTTTCGAAAGGTTGGGTGGTTCTTACCTTTATGAGCAAACTGCATTCATACGAGTTTCTAGAATTCTTAAGTCCTCTGGAGGAGCACCTGTTCCCACCTCTGTTCTGCCCTGCTCCCGTCCCAGGTTCCTGAGTTCAATGAGTAAACAGTGGTGGAAAAAAACAAAATGGAGATTAGACAGTCTGGGGGGACACATGCAAAGCCTAAAGAACAGAATTGCCCACCCACTCCTTCCTCCCTGATGTGTGTTCCAGGGGCGGTTTCGCTGACTTACCGGCTGTAGACTCAGCTGCTTGGGCTCTGTGCATTTCACTCTCTTTACCTATAGGATGGCAGTTCATGCTTCCCACCTGTACGTATTAGGATTTGCTTAGCATATGTCAGAGAAACCCACTCTCACTGTGGCTTTGAGGAGATGGGAGTTTCTTTTTCTGCGTCCTGTGTGACAGCCACCTTGTGGAGGCTCGGCGGCACAGTACGCCCCCCTGTCAAGGCTCCAGCCTCTTTGTCTCTGCCATTCCCTTCCTGTCGCAGATGGCACTCCAGCTGGTGGGAAAGGAAAAGAGAAGATGCCCCTTTCCTTTAAGGGAAGTTGTACCTAGTACCTCTCTTTAAATCCACACCTTCACCTTTGGGCCAGACCACCTGCAAGGGAAACTTGGGAATGTGGTTTCTATTCCACATGGCCATGGCCAACTAAACTCCCCGAGGGTGGTTTCTTAAGGACAAGGACCTATTGGGGGCCTTTGCACTTATCAGCACTGCTATGAAGATAAAGGATATAACATATGTGACAATTGAAATGGATTTTTCTGGTTTTTTTTTTTTTTTTTAATTTTTTAATGTTGATTTACTTTTGAGAGAGAGACAGAGTGCAAGTGAGGGAGGGGCAGAGAGAGAGGGAGACACAGAATCTGAAGCAGGCTCCAAGCTCTGAGCTGTCAGCACAGAGTCTGACGCAGGGCTTGAACACACAGACCGTGAGATCATGACCTGAGCTGAAGTCGGCCACTTAACCGGCTGAGCCACCCAGGAGCCCTAGTTTTGGGGGGAATTTTTTGCACATAAACCAACCTGTTGATCTGCCAACTAGAATTTCCAGGAGGCCACTCTCTGGTCTGAAATCTATGGTTGAATGAGTAGAAACCCGGGTTCCGAACCAAGGACAGTGGTCAACTTTGAGGATAAGAGGAAACCTGTTATGTTTTGTTGACAACAAAACCTTTAAAGTGCCTGAGATTTTCCCTTGGCTGCCTCCTGAACCTGATGCTGGGCTGTGGGAGGCTGCCTGCCAGGCCTTCAAGGGCACTGGTTATCCACTGAACCTGAAAACTGTAGGTATATTAGGATGTATCCGTTATAAGCAACAGAAACGCAACTCAGACTGGCTTAAGTTTATTTTGGTTTGTTTGCTGATTTATTAGAGTCCACGAATAAGTGAGATCGGGCAATGTTTGTCTTTCTGAGTGTGGCTTATTTCACTTAGCATGATGTCCTCCAGCTTCCTCCTTGTTGCAAATGGAATTTGGCATTCCCTACCCGCCCCCCCCTTCCGGAAACTGGCTTAAATTTAAAGAGGGAATTTATTGCCCTTTGACAGTGGAAAGTCCAGAGGAAGGCAGACATCACCTGTGGCCGGGCCTAGGGATTCAGAACCTCAAGATGAAGTTTGTTACTGTGCCTCCCTGTCTCTGTCTCTCTCTTCCTACTTAGTAACCCTGTGTTCGTTTTCTTCTTAAGCAAGTTCTCCACATGCTTGTTCTTGCAACTATCACTTTTGGCAAACCCAAAGGAAGAAGGCACACTTGTTTCCCAGTGGGCAAAAATGCATGCCCTCCGCCGCTTGCCTGTGACGTAGGGATTTGGGGCGTGTAATCCCTTTTGAGGGGTGTCATAGTGGGCACTGGGAGCCCGCTCAACAGTATTTTAGGTTGGTCAACCTAGGGATAGTAGGGTGTGGGGCCTCATAGGATTTTATAGCCCTGCTGTCTGGGCTGTTTTCTGCCCCCAGTACACCTGCAGGAACCACTTGGCCTACGTGGCTGGCCACAATCCTTTGATAAGATTAACTGGGTCATTTACATAGTATCCCCTTTCACTTGAGAATAACCACCGATCCAGGCCTCAGACTACTCCTAGGTGGGGAAGCTGAGGCCTAGAGAGGATAAATCCTGCGTCTTTTCCTGATGCCCCTGAGAACAAGGCTGCAGGTGGTTTGTAATGCTAGGAGGCAGGAGGCAGGAGAAAGAGGCAGGAAGAGAAGCTGGCATAGAGTGTTTTATTCAAGTCACAGCCAAGGCAACAAGGGCTTTACCCACCAGGACCTCTGAGAAGGTACAGATGCCTCCCAGCTCTGTCCAGCTGCAGAACGGGAGAGAACTGAAGTCCCTGAGCAGACAGGATCCCAAGGAACTGTCCCAGTAGCTGAAAGCAGAGATGCTCCGTGGAGGTGACATGGGACACCAAAGGTGACTGTGTCGGTTGCCCACCCAGCCAGCAGCGTACTCGGGAGGAGCCCTCAGACCCCCGATCCCAGCCTAGTGCTCCCTTGCTCCCCACAGAGCTGCAGCGGGTCCTCTCAGCTTCCCAGTCCGCCTGCCTCGTGACCCACCCTCGTGCAAGGTGGCAGCGACTTCCTCTCCCATTTATGGGGAAATCCAGTGTGGCTCCCCTCTATCCTGCATACCTTGTTCTTGCCCCAGACTCTCCCCTACAAGACCCAAGCAGTCAATCAACAAAAGGGACACGTGGTCCTTTTAGCCTAGCACCTGCAGCACCGAATTGGCCAACATCGGCCCTCAGGCCCCACACCACACCCTCTCTGATGGGAACAGGGTCTGAGACCTGTTACACTCCCACATTTAACCGACTGAACCACCCAGGCGCTCAGAGTTTTTTTGAGTACAGCTTTAGAGTTGCAGAATAACTGAGCCTTTCTGTCGGGTCGGGGATGGGGCAGGGGCGGGCACTTGTGCACGCTGTGAGCAGCCTACCTCCCGTCCGGGTGTGCCAGCCCCTGGTGCCAGAGCGGCCTGGCCTGGCACAGCGGAGCCCATCGCCTCTCTCCCCACAGCTCCGCAGGGGCAGATCGCACCGTCCCCCTGCCCGTCGGAGGCCTCAGCTACATCCAGGGCCTCACAAGACAGCGTCTTATCAACAAGACTGTGGGGCAGTGCCTGGAAGCCATAGCACAGAGGGTCCCCGACCGGGAGGCCTTGGTCGTCCCGCAGGAGAACATCAGGCTGACCTTTGCCCAGCTCAAGGAGGAGGTGGGTCCTGATCTTGAACCCTTGAAGTCAACAGGTGCTAGCCCCCCAGGCTGCACTGGCTGGGTGGAGCCCTCAGGGCAGCACCTGGCTATGGGGCAGGGTGAGGGGGCTGCCTGAGAACCCCAAGGGATGGCAGGAGAAGGGGACAGGGCTGAGGCAGAAGGGGCCCGAGGTCACCTGCATCACTCACTCCTGGGCTGCTTGTTCACGGTGCACATTCCCAGGCCCCATCCAGGCCCACTGAGGCCTGGGAATCTGCCTGTCCCTTGCTCCCAGGTGGTTCCGATGACAACCCCCGGGCCAAGGGCTGAGGTGGGAGTCAGGGCCCCTTCCGGCTCGCCCACGTCTCACCCCTTGTGCTCTATTTACACCAGGTGGACAAAGCTGCTTCTGGGCTCCTGAGTATCGGCCTCCGCAAGGGCGACCGGCTGGGCATGTGGGGACCCAACTCCTATGCGTGGGTGCTCATGCAGCTGGCCACCGCTCAGGCAGGCATCATTCTGGTGAGCGGGAACAACTGGGTATGTAGGGGGTGCAGAATTCACGGGGAGTCCCCCAGCTCCTTGGCCCCCAAACCGAACCGGTGCCTGACTGGTTTCAGACCGCGTAGTGCTTTCTTCCGAAGCCCCCCAAGGAGGCCTGGACGGGCAGGGCACTGCCTCTGACGGCATGGTGTTTCTGTGCCTCCCGAGAGTGGAGAGGCAGCGGGAGGGACAGGGTCTGGCTGAGACACTCACTGACATACCCTCACTGTCTCCACTAGGTGTCTGTGAACCCAGCTTACCAGGCTATGGAGTTGGAGTATGCCCTCAAGAAGGTAGAACCCGCTCCTGGGGGAGGGGGCTGGCCAGCCAGCCAACCAGGGGGATGATGGGGGGGGGGGGCGGGGGCGGTCAGAGAGGCCACGCACAGGTGTGCAACACCCAGAGTCTATCCGTCCTCAGGTCTGCAGCGGGGGGAGGAGAGGGTGGTCGGTCAGACCCAAGGCCGGCGTGTGTGTCCCGGGGTCAGCACAGGTGTGTTGGAGGCAATAGGCGTGTGAGCTGGCGTGTGTGTGGCACCTGCGTGTGTCGGGGTGGTGGCGTGTGTGTGTGAGAAGGAGTCACTGTTAGTGAGAACTAGCCCGGAGCCCCCGCCTGGAGCTCCCAGCTGACCAGGGGGGCGGGGGGCTCCCCCTCCACAGGTAGGCTGCAAAGCCGTCACATTCCCCAAGCAGTTCAAGACCCAGCAATACTACAACATCCTGAAGCAGATCTGCCCAGAGTTGGAGAAGGCCCAGCCGGGGGCCTTGAAGAGTCAGAGGTGGGGCTTTCCCACACTGGGAAGGGGGCGCGTGGTGTGGCCCCCTGGCCCCCTGATCCCCTCCCACCCCCCAGGGATGAGGCTGGTGTCTCCCTGGGCCTTCCCTCAGCCCCTGATTCTCACTACCCTCCCTCCCCGCAGGCTCCCAGACCTGACCACAGTCATCTCGGTGGACGACCCTCTGCCAGGGACCCTGCTCCTTGATGAGGTGGTGGCAGCTGGAAGCACAGAGCAGCATCTGGCCCGGCTGCGGTACACCCAGCAGTTCCTGTCCTGCCACGACCCCATCAACATCCAGTTCACCTCGGTAGGGCAGCGGTCTCCAGGCCCCAAGCCCCGGCTGGCCTGCTAACCCCTGCCCGCCCCTGTGACCCTTCCCCAAGAATGAGGAGATGACAGAAGAGGCCCAGGGCGCGGACACTCTTCTGGGGCCGGCCCTAGCTGTCCTCTCGGCCCCGGGAAAAAACATCGCCAACTGGCGTCCTTGTCACATGCCCCCCCCCCCACCCCGGCCCTCTCTTCCTCAGCACGGAGGCAGGTGCACTGGGCCACGTCAGGCCAGAGCTGACCGATGTGCCTCCTCATTTAGTAGATGAGGAAACTGAGGCCCAGAGAGGGAATCTGCCGCTGGGCCAGAGTTCTCTGAGCCACTTGATGAGTGGCATAAGAACAGAGACCTTATCTTCCACATTTCTGGATCATCACACCCGGCACCGTGCGGGCACATGGTATACCTTTGTGAACACACGTTCAATGAATGAATGGATCAGGGACACTGGTTCCGGTCTCCTGACTCCCGGTCCGGCGCTCTCCCATATGGTGGCCCAGGGTGGGAAGGACATGGGGAGCAGGAGCCAAGCGTCACCTGCTTGTCTTATCAGGGGACGACAGGCAGCCCCAAGGGGGCCACACTCTCCCACTACAACATTGTCAACAACTCCAACATGATAGGGGATCGGCTGAGGCTGCACCTAAAGGTGAGGGGGCTAGCCCAGGCCTTGCAGGGGGTGGGGTTGTTGGGCTCCCCCTGCTGGCTAGTGGGACTGGCTGGGGGTGGGGTTTGGGGGGGCACTTCTGGCTCCGGGGTAGAACCAGTTTTCTGCCTCCATTTCCAGACATCAGAGGAGTTACGGATCATCCTGCCCAGCCCCCTGTACCACTGCCTGGGTTCTGTGGGGGGCACGATGGTGAGCCTAATGTATGGTGCTACCCTCATCCTACCCTGTCCGACCTTTGATGGCAAGAAGGCGCTGGAGGCCATCAGCAAAGAGAGGTGGGCATCAGTGGGTAGCCCCCCAGGGGCCGATGAGACCCTCCGATTCCTCACTCCGGGCCTCTGATCCCTTTCTGAGATGTGTGCCCGCTTCAGCCCAGAGAAATGGAGACAGGGGTAGTGGGGGACTCCCAGGGGAGGACGAGTTCCTGCCTCCAAAGAGCTTCTCCTTCCTGTTTCCCACATATACAGCCTTGGCCCTTTCTGGCGGAGGGGGGGTTCAGGGTGGGGTGGGTAAGAAGAGGGAGCTCCCTTCTACTTCCAAGCCTGATTCTGAGACTCCCCCCACCTTATACAGAGGCACCATCCTGTACGGCACCCCCACAATGTTCGTGGACATTCTGAACCAGCCAGACTTCTCCAGTTACGACATCTCGTCCATGTGTGGAGGTGGGGTAGGGCCAAGGGTAGCCAAGCCAGGATTGACCTGATGAGCTAGATATGTGCCCAATCTCTTATTTAGGAGGCAACAAGACATTGCAGAAAAGCGGGTGGGAGGGAGGCAAATCCCCAGTGTCCTTGGACACCAGCCCAAGGCCAAGTGCCAGGTGTAGGAACAAGTCCAGGGTCAAGGGCAAGAGGGGAATGTTCTGCTCTAGAAGGAGCTGTAGGTGAGGGGGTCCACAGGGCCTGGAGAAGCAGGGAGCTGTGTCAGTCTTCTCTCTGATTCAGGTGTGATTGCTGGGTCCCCCGCACCCCCAGAGCTGATCCGAGCCATCATCGACAAGCTAAACATGAAGGAGCTGGTGGTGAGTGGCAGCTGGGCTGGGGCTGCGGGCAGGGGGCAGGCCAGGCCCGGGGTGAGAACAGACTGGTGTCTGTAGGGATGAGCTCGGGCCAGATCTCCAAGGAAGACCCTCTCGGTTGGCCCTCCTTCCAGAAAGCAGATGTGAGAAAGTGCAGTCTGACCTCATCAGCAGCTGGCGAGTCATAGAAACAGGTGACAGGGGAGTAAATATTACACATACATAAATTTATATTTATGGAAATCTGGAAGAGAAGGGCAGCATGGGAGGGTATGCGGCAAAGCACCAGTATTCCGCTAGAGTGTCCTGGCAGGCAGGGGGCTGGCGGAGTTGGGGTATGGGCTCAAGACCCTTTCTGGAAGAAAGGAGTAGGGCAAAGATCTGGTATTCATTTCCAAAGGGCAAGGCCAGGGGAGCAAAGGGAAGGAGGATTCGGGTTCTGGTTCTGAAGGACTTGGGGTCTTGGCAATAGCTTCTCTGAGAGGAGCCGTGGCGGTGGGGCCAGGCGTGACGGAGCTCTCACCGTCAGGGGGAGCTGGGTTCGTGCTGGAGTGCCCGAGTCCCCCTGCCAGGACGTGTCTAGGTGTGAACAGCTCTGTGCATCAGCAGAGGCTGTGGGGAGAGGTGGGGATCAGAGATGGGAAGGTCAGTAGTTTCTCCAGCTGGAGGCAGAGGCCAGTCACCAGGACCGGCTGAGTCAGGACCTGCAGTGAGGCAAGGTTCAGCGTCAGAAGCCCGATAGCCTTGACAAAGCTTGCAGAGAATGGTGGGAGTCCCAGGCAGTGTCATTTTCTCCTCTAGAGGGAAGCCTCAGTCCTCCCCTCCTCTCCCTGCACAAATGGAGAGTATGCATGCCCCTCTGTGGGCACAGAGTATCCTGGGACCCCCCCTCCTCACTTGCTAGAATCTCCGGAGAGGGGAATAGGGGAGCTGCCCACCCGTGCCCCACCTGTTCAATGGCGGCCGGCTTTCTTGGACCTCTTAGTGGGGAACTTGCAGCCGCGGAAGGCATCGGTGTCACGGATATGCTGGCCTTTGAACTTGGCGGGTGAGGCGCAAGTGGCATCAGGGCGGGAAGCCTTGGCTTCCAGCCACCTAGAGAGACAGAGAGTCGCTGGGATTGGGGGAGAGATGGCAGGGGGCGGGGGGTGGGGGGTGCGGGGGGAGGGGACAATGAGCCAGGGGGCCAAGATCAACTTATCTCTAGGATAGCCTGGAACTGTCATCTTCATTTTACAAACGCCTAGGGCCCACACCTGTTAGGTAGCAGATCTAGGACATGTGCCCCAGACGTCGTACTGCTGGGCCAGTGTGCCTCCACTCCATCCCATGAGGGCAGGTCACAGCGGGTAGCGTGGGGGTGTTCTCACCTCCGAAGACCCCGGAGCTGGCAGGTGCACTTCCAGGGGTTGTTGGTGAGGGTGAGGGTCTCTAGGCTGTCAAAGGGGAAGTTGGAGGGCAGCTGGTTCAGGCGGTTGTTCTCCAGGTGGATGTGTTTCAGCGTGGTCACACCCAGGAAAGCACCGTCCGAGAACTGGGGAGTGAGGTGGACGTGAGTGAGGACCCCAGCCCCGGTGTCCAGCCTTTCCCAGCTCTAAGGTCCCACAGCGGTGGCTCCTGAGGCTAAACTGTCTCAGATGACCTAAGCCATACAGCCACCGATTGAGATAGGTGGTGTTATTTCCAAAATGCAGATGGGGGGCGGGTTTGGGCGTGCTGGGGGGAGGGCAAGCCTCTTGCCCAGGGTCACACTAGAGAGTAAACAGTAGCTGCAGGACCACACCCAGCTCCTCTTCCCCTGGCATCGCACTCCCTGCACAAACACTGGGCCTGGGGAGGCAGCCAGAGTTTGGCTCCAGCGGCCTGCGTTGGCACACGGTGAAGCTGGTCAGTGTTTGGTGGGATGGGCAGTGGGCCCAGGCTCCCCGCAGCCCCAGGGTCCTGGGACTTCCCCCAGCTCTGTCCTCACTGCTCCCTCACTGCTTGCCAGATGCTATTTGTGGAGCCTCTTTGGTGGAGCCTTTGGCCAGGCTGGACGGCTCCAGAGGAAACATTCTATTGGTGCCCGCATCTTGGCCCAGGCATCACAGTCCTGCCTGGCCGCACCGCCCCCTCCCCCCCCCCCCCCGCCCCCACCCCAGATCAGCCCCTACTGCCCTGCTCTGCGACCCACTAAAAGGCCACTCTGGCACCGGTGGCCCACAGGGAAATCCGACTTCATGTCTGCAGGGGCCGGGGCTGAAGAAGGGCGGGCCGCATCCACCCAGACAAAGTTGGCTGCCATCCAGGTATGATTCTGCCCTCATCTCTGTGGCTCAGGGAGGGGTGCGGAGTTCCCTGGTAACCAGACTGTTCTGATGACGGTCTTCTACACCTTGCCTTGGTCCTCGCCCAAACCTCCTGGCCGAAGCCCCTGTACCAGAGTGATTTTCCAGTCCCACGGAGAGATTCCACCGCCACCCAAGGCAACCCCACCTGGGTATCACGGGGGAGGACGGGCTGAGCAAGGATGCAGCCAGGAGACGGGTCTGGTGACTGCGGTGGGCAAAGGGCAGTCAGTGGTCTGGGGGACAGTGCGGCCCAGCCAGTCTTCCCTGTATGGAGACACCCGGAGTCCTGTGCCAAAGGCTGACAGTGTCATGGGGCTCTTGCCTCTGTCCCTTGGCAGAGCGCATGGGGCCATCCCTGCAACCTGGGGAAACCCCTAGTTCCTGGGCCCCCTCCGTTGAAATGAACCTGAGAACGCAGCGGAGTGTGTCTGTGTGTGAACTGGGAGGTGGGGCGGGGTGGGGGGGGACATTCGCCAGGGCCTCTGGGGGGCATGGAGGAGGTCTTCTTCCTCAGCTACTTGCTTTCCCTTCACCCCCCAGCCCCCCACCCCACTTTTGCACACATGCAATCCCCCCACCCCCCCCCCCCCCCACCAAGAACAGGGTCTCTTTGTGGGCCTGATTTGCCCAGCTCCTCTGGAAACCTTCTCAATAAACAAACCTTCCTTTATGGGGTGGTAGGCCTGCTGGAGACAGGAAAAAAACAGCAGAGGAGGGATGGAAGGGCCCAACAGGAAGAGGTGGCTCCTGCCCACAGCAGGGGGTTGGGGAGCACTGGATGTGCCTCCCAGGGGCCAACCGAGGGGCCAGGGCAGCCCCAACTCTGTCCGTAAGTAGGAATCCTAGGAGGGCGGTGGCTGAGACTAGGGACAGGGGTGAGGATGTGACAAGATGAGGGACAGAGGTGGCAAAGCTCCTCACCTTGGAGACAGCCAGAGAGACAGAAGCAATTTTAGGGGAGAAGGGACGGTGCCCGGCTGTGGCCCTGGATCCCTGGGCCTCGAGGCAGAAAAGGAGCCCGGGCAGAGCTCCACAGCTGGCAGCTCACCTTCTCCAGGTTGGTGTTGTCCAGCCAGAGGGTCTCCAGGTATCTGCCGAAAGACTGGAAGGCATTGTCGGGAATGCTTTTCAGGGGGTTGTGGGACAGCTTCAGCTCCTCCACCACCCGCAGCTTGCTGAGGGCGGCTGAGGGGTAGCCGGACAGCTGGTTCCTGTCCAGGTAGAACTTGGCGAGGTTCTCCACGTCGTCCAGAGCGCCGGGCTGCAGCGAAGTGAGTGCATTTTCCGACAGGTAGAGCCAGCGCAGGTCCTTGGCGCCCTGGAAGGCGCCAGCGCGCAGCTCGCGGATCTTGTTGTTGTTGAGCTGCAGGATGAAGAGGTTGACCAGCGGGGAGAGCAGCCCCCGGGGCAGCTCGGTCACCTTGTTGTGGTCCAGGTAGAGGTAGGTGAGCTCCGTCAGGTCGTCGAAGGCGCCGGCGCGCAGCACACGGATGTCGTTGTGGGACAGGTACAGGTAGATGAGCTGCTTGAGGCCTCGGAAGGCGCCGGCGGCCACCTCTCGGATCTGGCAGTGCTGCAGGTGCAGCGACACGAGGTTGGGCATGGCCCGGAACGAGTTGGCGGCCAGCACCGGGAAGTTGTTGCGTTGTAGGTTGAGCAGCTTGGTCTTCTCTGACACCTTGGGGATCTTCTGCAGCCCCACCTTGTCACAGATGACGTGCTGCAGGTCTCCGTGGCAATGGCAGTTCTGGGGGCAGGCGGCCAGCGCCGGCAGCAGGCCGGCCAGGAGGCCGAGGCTGAGCAAGAGCAACGGACGGGCCATGGCCGGACGCCGGGGGGCCGGGGGGCCGGGGGGCAGCGGCGGCGGCGGCGGGGCGCGGGCAGCGGCAAGTCCTGGGCACTCCGGTCTCCCGCCCTATTTATACGGTGGCCCTGACCGCAGCCTGCAGCCGGAGCCAGCTTCTACGTGGAGCATCCAGGCCACCGGGCTTAACTCCCTCCCGCCCAGGGATGCGCCCCCGCCCTCGACGGGGAGGGGCGGGGCCCTGCCCCCAGCTGGCGACCGTGTGAGGTTGGGGGGGGGGGGTGCTGGGACCGTGACCCCAGAGCCTCGTCCTGGCCCCTGGCCCCTTTCTCCCTGCTCTCTCAGATCCTGCCTCTCTCCCGACCCTTCCCGCCCCCCCCCCCCCCCCCCGCCCCGCATCTCCTTTCCCCATCCTTTGGGGGGGTTGGGGGATACGAGTGCATCCAGAGCCCCAAGTTCACACCGGAGAGTGGAGGCGTTCCCGAACGTATTTGTTTGCTCAAGTTTGCGCCTGAAAGCCGCCCTCCCGCCCCCCGCCCCCCCCCCCCCCCCCCCAATACACGCTCGGCGCGGAGCCCTGGCCCTGGGGAGGGAGGAAGCGGGGCCGGACAGCCGGACGCGAGTCTCGCCGCGGTCGGCAGGCCGGCCGGCGGCGCTTTAATAGCACTCTTGTGCGGCGCCGGCCGAGCGTGCGAGCCGCGCTGGCGTCGGGCTCCCCCTTCCGGCCGGCCAACCCCAAGGCGACGGGCGCTCCTTCCCCACCCTTGGGGTGTGGTCTCTGGCCCCTCTCGCCCAGTCCCGGGCTTGAGTTTCTGTCCCCTGCACTCCCATCCCGTTTTTCCACTGCTGAAGGCTAACCAGAAATGTGGGAACAGGGGCGGGGAGTGGGGGAGGGGGGGTGACCCGTAGAACTCGCAAACACACCTGAAGACCACAGTCGCGGAGCGGGGACAACTGAACCAGCACAGTCACACCATCTCTCCCCGACCCCCTCCTTCATTTCCCTAAAATATCTCCATCTCCTCATCCCCACCGCCGGCGGTCAGGACCTGCCCCTGAGGGGTCTCTCAGGGTGGCGGCCAGAGTGGCGCCAAGGTGTACTTGGCAGAGGCCACACCTGGGCAGTGGCCCCAGGACTATGGCGAGGTGGGGGGGAGGGGGGTCAGGTCCTGGCTACCAGCGATCAGCTCTGGACAGCTTAGGTCCTGTGGGCAGCCGTCCCCCAGCCGACCAGATCTCTGTGTGTCCATTTGCCAGCCATGGTGTCCGGATTCCTGCGGAAAGGGGAGGGTAGGTAGGCAGGGTAGGAGCCCTGGGCTGCCTGGTAGAGGCTGTTG
This sequence comes from Panthera onca, assembly GCF_046562875.1. Lineage (NCBI taxonomy): Eukaryota > Metazoa > Chordata > Mammalia > Carnivora > Felidae > Panthera > Panthera onca. Next base: position 52,047,686 of record NC_138352.1, on the reverse strand, counting down.
TCTGGGTTTGAGAGGGGGAGGGGAGGGGCCCCAGCGGTGTGCCAGCTACCACAGAGGAAGTGGGGAGTGGGGTGGGGTGGGGTGGAGGATGGACAAAGGTCTGTTGTCTGTGTTGATCAGGAGCCTAGATTACAGGGTACCTAGCCCCTCTCCTAAGCCCCTTTCACCCGTTGCCTTAGACGGGGGTCATAGTTGGCTCAGAACATTCCCTGATGGTATTTAGGTTCCTCCAAGGTTGGCTTCTGGTTTTCTGTTGCTCAGGATGTTCCAACCACTGGAAGTATTGGGTGGGAGTGGGGTGTGTGTGTGTGTGTGTGTGTGTGTGACTGGCTTTTAAACCCTGCTCTGGCTATATTTTAATTGTGATGGAAATACATTTACAGGAAACTCTCCAAAGCTTTGGGGTCACCCACCACAAGGCCAGGCATTGATCTCGGGGTTTCAGGCGGGTGGGTGGGTTGTGTCTGTGCAGTTTCCAGCTGGGCCAATGCAGGCTGGCTTTCTCATCAAGTTTATGGGACCTTCAGTTTGGAAGGGAGGGAGAGGGGATGTTGCGGCCTGAAATCAGGGAGGGGGTGCTGAGACAGCCTGGGGAGGAAGGAGAGAAGGCTGGGGCGTCGGGAACGCAGGGAACCATGGGCTCAGGCACATGGCTGCTCCAGGAAGCAAGAAACAGAGAGCCCTGGCTAGAAAAGAATGTTCCTTGATCTCAATTTTATTTCAGACCTGGGGCCCCTGCTAGTTGAGCTAGTCTCCTCTGCCGAGGTGCCTCTTTTCCCATCACCCCACTGCCCTCCACTTTCTCCTGGCTTCCTTCACATCCCCCCCGGGTAGCTCACCCTTCACACTGCAGCTCCAGTGCTCCCTCCAAACACCTTCCCCCAACCCTCTAGGTGGCTTACGGAACAACAGAGAACAGTCCCGTGACCTTCATGAACTTCGCCGAGGACACTGTGGAACAGAAGGCAGAAAGTGTGGGCAGAATTATGCCTCACACAGAGGTTAGCCCCAGACGGAGACCTTTGGACCCCACCTCCTATCACTCCACTGGGACGCATTCCTTGGGGACGTTTATTGCTTTCTTTCTTTTCTTTTCTTAAATTTTTTTTCATCTTTATTTTTGAGAGAGGGAGACAGAGTGTGAGCAGGGGAGGGGCAGAGAAGGAGGGAGACACAGAATCGGAAGCAGGCTCCGGGCTCTGAGCTGTCAGCACAGAGCCTGACACGGGGCTCGAACCCACGAGCTGTGAGATCATGACCTGAGCTGAAGTCGGACGCTTAACTGACTGAGCCACCCGGGCACCCCCATTTCTTTCTATCAGACAGCCACACAGCTCACTCAAGGTGCCAAGAGCACCCCGAGCCCCCAGCAGCAAGGTCCTCCCCAGGCCTGGCCTAGGGCTTTTTCTGAGCCTGAGGCTAAGGCCTGAGAGGAAAGAGCTGGAACAGTGGCCTTGAGCAGCCGCCAGCTGAACTCCCGCAGCCTCCCTTCCTGTCTGAGGTGTGTTTTTGCCAAGCCCCACTGTCTGTTTCAGGGGCAGCCAGGATGGCCTCAAAGAGGAGCCAGAGCACAGAGATTTTTCCTACACAGTTTTTTTTCTCTCCCATACCCCCGGCCCCTGCCTTCTACAGAGCCCGTCTTTTTGCTTGGCATAAACACTTAGTTTCCCAGGCAGCCTGTCCCTTTGAGGGCCCCTTGCACCTTGAGGGCTGACCCAGAGCAGCTCTCACTGATTGGGCTGGGCAGAGCCAGGGGCTGGAAAGGCGAAGCTCCCCCCTACCCCCATCCCGAGGCGCCCCCCCCCCCCCATCCTGAGGCGAGAGGGCAGGAGGCCCCAGCCTGAAGTTGCCCGGTCCCAGGCCCAGATTGTGGACATGAAGACGGGGACGCTGGCCGAGCTGAACACGTCCGGGGAGCTGTGCATCCGAGGGTACTGCGTCATGCTGGGCTACTGGGGCGAGCCCCAGAAGACCGAGGAAGCGATTGGACAGGACAAGTGGTATCACACAGGGTGAGGAGGCAGCTGGGGGCCGAGGAGAGGCTGGGGGAGGGTGGGGGGAGGGGGGGGGGAGGGCCTGAGTCTTAGCTGGAAACATCAAACTAACACAAAGAGAACTTGTTTGTCAAGAGGGCTCCTTCACATCTTGGAGACTTCATTTCCAAAATGTGTCAGATGAGGATGATCGTGCTCCCTGCACAGAGCACCCAAAAAGATCAAACACAGCGTGGGTGAGAGCGCCTAGGACAGGGCGTTATACGGGTGTCTGTAAAACCTGAGCCAAGAGTCATCTGTCAATTGAGAAAAACAATTTTTTCTCAAAGCTTTTTTTCCTTCTTCTTCTTTTAGCGTTTTATTTATTTTTGAGAGGGGGAGAGAGAGAGAGAGAGAGACAGCACAAGCTTGGGGAGGGGCAGAGAGAGAAGGGAACAGGGGATCCGAAGCGGGCTCCACGCTGACAGCGGAGAGCCCTATGTGGGGCTTAAACTCCTGAACCGCGAGATCATGACCTGAGCTGAAATCGGACCCTTACCCGACTGAGCCCCCCGGGCGCCCCTCGAGTGAACAAATTCTTATCGTGCACCTCCGATGTGCCAGCACTGTTCTGGACACTGGTGGTCCAAGGGAAGGCAAGATGAACAGGGTCCTGCCCTGACTTTCCACACGTCTTGGGGAGGAAGACAGATACGAAAGAGATCAGTTCAGACATTGATAAACGCCAGGAAGACAGTAAAACAGGGTCAGAGAAAAGAAAGCAGCAGTGGTGGGGACAGGAGCTTCTCTTAGATTGGGGGGGTCAGAGAAAACCTCTTTAAGGTGGACGTGTTTAAACTGACCCCCGATGGGGCGCCTGGGTGGCGCAGTCGGTTAAGCGTCCGACTTCAGCCAGGTCACGATCTCGCGGTCCGTGAGTTCGAGCCCCGCGTCAGGCTCTGGGCTGATGGCTCGGAGCCTGGAGCCTGTTTCCGATTCTGTGTCTCCCTCTCTCTCTGACCCTCCCCCGTTCATGCTCTGTCTCTCTCTGTCCCAAAAATAAATAAAAAACGTTGAAAAAAAAATTAAAAAAAAAAACTGACCCCCGAATGATAAAAAAAAAAAAAAAAAAAAGAAAAGAACAGAAAAAAAAAGCTAGCCACGCAAAGCATATATCCAGAACGTCTTATTTATGCCATATCCCCCAGAGTCTAGGGCAGTGTGAGGCACACAACAGGTGCTCAATAAATGTTTGATGACTAAGCCAGTCAGAAGAGGCAGAGGTGAGAGGTCATCCCTGGGCTTTCCTCACAGAGACATCGCCGTGATGGACAATCAGGGCTTCTGCAAGATCGTGGGCCGCTCCAAGGATATGATCATCCGGGGCGGTGAGAACATCTACCCCGCCGAGCTTGAAGATTTCTTTCACACACACCCGCAGGTGCAGGAAGTGCAGGTGAGGCACCCAGCCCAGGCGAGCCCAGGTGAGCCCCCAGGAGCAGGAAACAGGGATGGGCATGGCAATGTCTGACATCTGTCTCTGGCACTGCAAGGTGGTGGGGGTGAAGGACGACCGGATGGGGGAGGAAATCTGTGCCTGCATTCGCCTGAAAAAGGGGGAGAAGACTACAGCGGAGGAGATCAAGGCTTTCTGCAAAGGGAAGGTGGGAACCTCAACCCGCCTCCATGCTGATGTTGCTTTGTGCTTCAACCCCTTCTCCCTGCCAGCCAGCCAGGCAGCCCACTGCCCCCTCCTCCTCCCCCCCCTCCCCCCCCCCCCCCCCCCCCGCCATCCTCACGCTTTATCTCCCTCTGGTCTGCAGATCTCCCACTTCAAGATTCCCCGATACGTCGTGTTTGTCACAAACTACCCCCTCACTGTCTCAGGAAAGGTGAGTAAAGGAGACCAGAGAGGGGCAGGGTGGCCTGGGGTCCTAGGTACAGAAGGCCAGGTGGCTCGACCTATGCCTCCCTCCGTGATGGGCAAAAGAGTCTGGCTTGCCACAAACTTTCCCGACTTTACCCTAAGAACCACCTCAGTCCCAGGCAAACCAAGCCAGCTGGGAACCATGGTTGGCAGAGGCCCTGAGCCTGGCTCTCACTCTGTTCTTTTTCCTCTAGATCCAGAAATTCAAACTTCGACAGCAGATGGAACAACATCTAAACCTGTGAATAAGGGCGGGGGGTGGGGGGGGATCCTCCCAGGCCCTCGCTGCCCTCCTCCCACATTCCCCTGTTGGTCTTTGTGATTTGGCATAAAGCGCTTCTGTTTTCTTTGGTTGGTCTCTTGCTGGTGTGCTCTCTTGACAGCTGCTATGGGATGGAGAAGGGAGGGGCACTTTCAGACCCTCTGGTTCCTTGTCACGAAGGTGCTGACTTTGGTGTGCATTATCTATTTCATTTAATCCTCACTTGATCCCTTTGAGACATGAACCCAGATCATTGCTTTTTCACTTTGTTGTCAGATTAGTCCAGCAAGAAGTATCCTTTTTTAAAACAATAACAGCTTGGGGCGCCTGGGTGGCTCAGTCGGTTAAGCACCCGGCTTTGGCTCAGGTCACGAACTCGAGGTTTGTGAGTTCGAGCCCTACGTCGGGTTCTGTGCCGACACCCTGGAGCCAGGAGCCTGCTTCAGAATCTGTGACTGCCTCTCTCTCTCTCTGCCCCTCTCCCACTCATGCTCTGTGTCTGTCACTCAAAAAATAAATGTTAAATTTTTTTTTTTTTAAACAGTAACAGCTTGGGGCGCCTGGGTGGCTCAGTCAGTTACACATCCAACTTCCGCTCAGGTCATGATCTTGCGGTTCTTGAGTTTGAGCCCCATATCAGGCTTTGCACTGGTGGTACAGAGCCTGCTTGGGATTCTCTCTCCCTCTCTCTGCCCCTTCACGACTTGCATGCACGCACTTTCTCTCCCTTGAAATAAATAAAAATACTTAAAAAAATTAAAACGATAACAGATTTACTAGTATATAATTTCACATACCATCCAATTCACCCACTTAAAGTATCCTATCGATGGTTTACAGTATATTCACAGATACGTGCGGTCATCCCTGAAGTCTATTTTTTAAATTGAAGTATATAGTTGACACACAAATGCTACATGAGTTTTCCAAAGTCAGTTTTAAACATTTTCATCACCTTAAAAAGAAACTCCATACCCTTTAGGGATCATCCCACATCCTGTGTTCCCCACCCCCCCCAAAACCAACCCAATTTTGATTTCAAAAAAAAAGATGAAGCTGGGGCTTCCTTGAGGGGCTGGGCCAGTACAAGCCGCTGTAGCTTGACCCAAGAAATAAAAACAGCTGTGTTCCAAAAGGCACATCACTTTCCAGTTCACAGAGGCGGAAACTTTCCTGCTGTTTTGAATACCTACCTCCCTGCAGCAGAGGCGTCCTCTTTTTAGAAAACGAACTTAAGTTTAGCGTGCTCTGGGTGCCCAGCCCTAGGCTAGGTGCTTTCATATGTATTTTCTCTTGGAATTTTCCCACCAACCCTCCCAAATAGGCACTTGCCCCATTTCACAAATGGTGAAACAAACTCAGAGAAGTTCAGAGTCTTACCCAAGGCCACACAGCTGGAATTAAAACCCAGATATCTGGCTCCAAAGCCCGTGATCTTTCCACTTTATCAAAGAGTTCTTCAGATGCCTGCTTTCCCAGCCCTTCACCTGCACCCCGTCCCTCCCAAGTACACCGTCTGTGACTTTCCTCCCAGCAGGTGCCCAGGTGGGCCTGACCCAGGAGATGACAGCTTACTCTGCTGGCCAAGCTAATTGTCCTTGGGAATCTCTGCCCCTTCAACTCCAGCCCAAGGTGCCCTCTCCTTCCCCACTGACTCCACGGCACTTGAAACAGACCAGCCACACAGCACAGAGGACACTGCCCTGATATCCAGCAGGTTTTGAGTTAGTATCTATTGCCTGCTGTCTCTTGTTGGTTTGTCTCTCTCCTGTCGCACCTGTACTGCGACCTGATCTTATGTATCTAGATGTCCCCAGTCCCCAGCTTTGAGTCAGGCACATACAATGTAAAGGACTGAACGGACCAAGAGCTCCTACATGGGGCGGGGAACTCGCCCTCGGACAGGGGGCCAAAAGGCAGGCGAGGCGGCTCAGCCCACAACCCTCTCCCGGAAAGGACGGACGGGCGGGCGCGGTGAGCGCGTCCGGGCCCAGCAGGTGGCGCCGCAGAGGCGAGGCCCGGGGCCCTCCCAGCCCGTCCGGGGACGCGGCGCGCGGTCACGCAGTCCCTCTTCCTCCTGCCGGGGCGGCCCGGGCGGCCCGGCTGGCGCGGCTCTGCGCACTCCCGTGCGTCCCGGAGCGTGTCTGCCGATCTCTCGGCGCACCAGGCCGCTCCCCGCCGTAGCGGGCGCCATGGCGCTCCCCGGGGCCCGGGCCCGCGGCTGGGCGGCGGCGACCAAAATGGCCCAGAGGCGCCGCCATGCGGAGGACGCCAAGGGATTCCCGAGTCCTGCGCCCCCGAGCTCGCGCGCGGCGCTTTACGTGCACGTGAGTGGGGCGGGGGCGGGGCTCGCGGGGCGTGGCGGCGGCGGGGCTGGGTCCACGTGGCGGCTGGTCACGCCGTGAAGCCACCTGCCGTCCCTCCCCGCCCCCAGGCGAGGTCTGGGACGGGACGCGGTGCCCTGGCAAGGAAATGTCCTGGTCCGGAGTCCTGAAGTCTCTTGGTGCGCTCACCAGTTCGGTGACCTTGACCGAGTGATTTCCCGCTGAGCCCCAGTTTTCTCCTAACGAAGGGGGCATAATATCCCCCATCCCACCTTCCTTGGGGAGTTGTGTGGCTTAGATGGCTGAGCCGCTGTTGACGACCTTGGGTTGGGGATGCGTGCGACGGAACCCTGCAAGTGGCTGGAGCCGCTGGGGTCACACCTCGTCCGGCCCTTCCACCCTTGCCCCCAGTGGCCGTACTGCGAGAAGCGCTGTAGCTACTGCAATTTCAACAAGTACGTCCCCCGCGGCGTGGAGGAGGCTGCCATGCGGAGCTGTCTGGTGACTGAGGCGCAGACGCTGCTGGGGCTCAGCGGCGTGCAGCGGTGGGTGCTGGGGCTGTAGGCGGGGTCTTGGAAATTGGGCGAGCGGCTAGGACCGGTGCAGAGGTCCGGGAGGGCTCCCCCCAAGTCTCATCTCCTCCATCTTCTCTCCCCAGGGTGGACTCTGTGTTCTTTGGTGGGGGCACCCCCAGTCTGGCCAGTCCCAACACTGTGGCTGCTGTCCTGGAGGCGGTGGACCAGGCAGCCCACCTGCCTGCAGACTCCGAAGTCACGTTGGAGGCCAACCCCACTTCGGCCCCAGGCTCTAGGCTGGCAGCTTTTGGGGCAGCAGGGATCAACAGGTTGTCCATTGGTCTCCAGGTAACCCATCTCACCCACCGCATCCCAGGGCACCCAGACCCTCCGTGCAGTCTCTCCTCTGGTCACATTCATTAACTGGGCTCCTCTGGGTGCCAGGGCCCAGGAGGCATGTCTGCTGCTGTGCTAGACCAGAAGCTCCATGAGGCAGGGATCATGCCTACCTTTTTTTTTTTTTTTTTTAATCACAGTATTCCAAGCACCCACCATAGTGCGTGGCACATAGCAGATGCTCAGAAAAATTTTTTGTTACATGATTGGAGACATAGGAGGAGGCAGAACGGTCATCAGATCTTTGCACCATGGTAAAGGCTGCCAGTAAAGGGAGTCTCAGCAAAAAGCTTTCAGAGTACAGCCTGAAGGATGTCTCAGTCTGATGAAATCCTGGAAACCTTCCTGGAGGAGGTGATCTTTGAGGAGGAGGAGTTCCACAGGAGAGAGGGTGTGAGAGGAAAAGACACAGGAATGGGAGAGCCTTGTATGTTCTGGAGAGCTGTGAGTCACTTGCCATTGGAGAGGCTGGAGGCCAGGCTGCAAGATAGGGCCCCAAAGCCTTGAGCATCACACAAGGGAGTTTGGGGTTTTGCCTGGTGGTGATAAGGGACTTGTTGAAGGTTTTTAGGTAGGGGAGAAACATATTCTTTTCCGGTTGACTCCTGGTACTTCCATACCCAGTATTGTCCATCCTTCTAATACATCTGCCACTTAACCATACAGTTTGGGGTTGGGGCTTTGTCCCGATGGGATATACCAAAAGAGACACATCATTTCTGAGATATTCTGGCCCCAGATGTATATCTTAAATCTACTTGTGAGGAACCATCACGAAAATCTAAATTAAAAGACTTTTGGTTGGGGGGGGGGGGGGCGGCGCCTGGGTGGCTCAGTCAGTTGAGTGTCTGACTTCGGCTCAGGTCATGATCTCACAGTTTGTGACTTCGAGTCCCGTGTCGGGCTCTGTGCTGACAGCTCGGAGCCTGGAGCCTGCTTCAGATTCTGTGTCCCCTTCTCTCTCTGCCCCACCCCTGCTTGTGTGCTCTCTCTCTCTGTCTTTTGAAAATGAATAAACATAAAAAAAACTTTTTAAAAGACTTTTTGGGGTTGCCTGGCTGCCTCAGTCGGTGGAGCGTGCAACTCTTGGTCTCGGGGTTGTGAGTTCAGGCCCCACCTTGAGTGTAGAGATTACTGAAATAACTAAATAAACTTAAAAAACAATTTTTGTGTGTGTGGTAAGAACAGATAACCTGAGATCCGTTTACCCTCTTAACATATTTTTTAGTGTACAGAACCGTGTTGGTAACTATATGCACAGTGTTGTACGACAGGTCTCTAGAATTTATTAAGAGACATTTTAAGAACAACCAGCCGGTATTCATCAAAAACGTCATGGCCTGAAAGACAAAGGCTGTGTATCTAGCCTAAGAGACGAAAGAGACAACGAGGGCTGAATGTAATGGGTGACCCAGTTGGATCCTGGATTTGGCTGGGGAGAGGAAATTACTCCAATAGATATTATGGGGACAAGTTTGACTCTGACTGTGTATTAGATAATGGCATTGTGTCAATGTTACATTTCCTGAACTCTGTAATTGGATTGTGGTTATGTAAGAGAATGTCCTTGTTCTTAGGAAATGCACACTTAAGTATTTAGGGATACTGAGGGATAACGTTTAAGTTAATTACATTTAAGCAACCACATCGCGAGTGCCCTCTAGCATGTGGTCAGTGGCTACCATATTCTCCTAAAACGTTCTATATCTGCAGTGACCAATAATACAGTAGCCACTGACCACATGTCAGTAAACACTTGGAATGTGATTATTTAAATGTAACTAACTTGAAATTAAGTAGCCACCATGTGGCTAGTGTCTACCGCATTGGACAGTGCACACAGAGAACATTTCTGTCATCCCAGAAAATTCTTTTGGTCGGTGCTGTTCTGTAACTTACCGTCAAGTGGCTCAGCATTGTAATCACATACACGTATATTTAGAGACAAAGCAGATGTGGTGAAATGTTTTTCGGTGAATCTAAATGAAGGTGTTTATTGTACTTGGCTTTCAAACGGTCTGTGAGTTTGAAGTATCTTTAAAAGTAAAATTTAGGGGCGCCTAGGTGGCTCAGTCGGTGGAGCGGCCGACTTCGGCTCAGGTCACGATCTCACTGTCCGTGGGTTCAAGCCCCGCGTCGGGCTCTGTGCTGACAGCTCAGAGCCTGGAGCCTGTTTCAAATTCTGTGTCTCCCTCTCTCTGACCCTCCCCTGTTCATGCTCTGTCTCTCTCTGTCTCAAAAATAAATAAAAACGTTAAAAAAAAAAAGTAAAATTGAAAAATACTCTCGGGGGCACCTGGGCGGCTCTGTCGGTTAAGCGTCCCAACTCTTGATTTCGGCTCAGGTCACGATCTCACGTTGGGTTCGTGAGACTGAACCCCACACGGGGCTCTGCGCTGACAGCGTGGAGCCCGCTTAGGATTCTCCCTCTGCCTCTCTCTCTGCTCCTCCCCCGCCCACCCTCTCGATCTCTCTCTTTCAAAATAAAATACATTTATTAAAAAAACTTTTAAAATAATATATATAAATAGATAAATAAACAAAAACACTCTTGCCTTTGGAGTCAGACAGTCCTAAATTCCAGGTCTGACTTTGCCATTGTATGGCCTTGAGCAAGTTATGTAACATATCTGAACCTCCATTTTCTTATCTGTAGAATGGAGCTAATGTTGGAGGATTATAAGGATGCATTAGATAGTACTTAAAAATGCTTTGCACATAGCGAACCATAGTGAGGCGGAGCCCGTGGTACCCTTGGCTTGCGGCTCCCTGCTGTGTCCTGTGTATCTGTCCACAGTAAGGTCGGTCACCTGTTCCTGTCTGCCTCTGAGCTGGCCTCCGTGTTATACCTGGCCCTCTCTCCTCAGTCCCTGGATGACAAGGAGCTCCAGCTGCTGGGGCGGACACACTCGGCCAGCGATGCGCTTCAGACACTGGCAGAGGCCCGACGTCTCTTTCCCGGGCGTGTATCCGTGGACCTGATGTTGGGGCTTCCGGCACAGAAGTCGGGGCCGTGGCTCCGGCAGCTGCGGGAACTGCTGGGCTACTGTGATGACCACATCTCCCTCTACCAGCTGACCCTGGAGCGGGGCACCGCACTCTTCACCCAGGTGCAGCGGGGCACCCTTCCCGCCCCTGACCCCGAGGTGGCTGCTGAGATGTATCAGGAGGGACGGGCGGTGCTCCGGGAGGCAGGCTTCCGCCAGTATGAGGTCTCCAACTTCGCCCGCAATGTAAGTCTTGGGCTGCTGGCTGAAGTGGGGGGATGGGCAGCCTAAGCCGGGAGTGGAGAATTGTGGGGTGGGAGGTTGCTGCCGGGTGCTCTCGAGGCCTGAGACAGGGGACATTCTAGCCAGGTGCCCCTTACCTGAGCAGATGCGGGCCCACCTTCTTCTCGCTGAGCGGGCTATTCCCTCCTTCCCCACAGGGGGCGCTTAGTACCCACAATTGGACTTACTGGCAGTGCGGTCAGTACCTTGGCGTTGGGCCAGGTGAGTCCCCCGAGAACCATAGAAGGGATGACTCAGGAGCAGAATGTCACGGCTGTGTGATCTCGGGCCACTTATTAACCTCTCAAAGCCTCTGTTTCTTTATACGTGAAGTGCAGCAAAAAATACTACTTTGTAGAGCTAATGAATTTGTATTTCGAGATGCTTGAAATCGTGGCTGTGGCACTGTAGGGCTCACTCGTTATTGTGTATCAGAATTAAAACTCGGATTGCTGAGCCCCGCATCCAGAGTTTGGTGGGGCAGGGTGGGTTGGGGTAGGGCCCAAGAATTTACATTTCCAACATATTAGAGGCTAATTGTCCAGGGACTGCATTTTGAGAGCCACCGATTTAACATCTGGGGAGCACACACAGCATTAAGCTGCCACTAAAGGTTGCTGATGTCGTCAGGGGCCCACGGGCGATTTGTGCCCCAGGGGGCCGGGGGCCACACCCGGGAGGCTCGGATCCAGACCCTGGAGCCCGACAACTGGATGAAGGAGGTGACGCTGTTTGGCCACGGCACCCGGAAGCGCGTTCCCTTGGGCGAGCTGGAGCTGTGAGCATCTGAGAGCACAGGGCTGTTCACCCCGGCTTTGCCTGCACTCCCAGAGCCATCCCTACCAGCACAACTTAATTTCCTGCCTTGCCTTGCCCCCTCCCTCCCCGTCCTGCATGGCCTCACGAGCCCCCGTACACACATCCCAGCATAGGGTTTGAAGAATGGGGGTGCGGCCAGGTCTTCTCTCCAAGACACCTTGATGGTTTTTCTCCCAGGCTAGAGGAAGTTTTGGCCATGGGGCTACGTACAGACGTGGGGATCACTCACCAGGTAAGGGCTGGGGGGGGCTGTGGCACATCACTTCCTTCTCCTGGGTCTTTCGGAATCACTGTCTCTTCTGTGCTCACACATAGACACACATACGCACATCTGTTCCTCTGGGGCTGGCAGCTGGAGGTTGGCCTTGGCCCAGCCGAGCCCTGATGGGCAGAAGCGGCGGGCAGTGTGGGGCAGTGGTGAGAACCCTGGACGAGGGCCGCAGGCACCCCCACCCCCACCCCAGCTCTAGGTGTGCGTGAGTCCGTTGCAGAGACCCCTGTGCGGACGGGACCCTCCCTTGCCCTTCACCACACCCCCAGACATGTGCCCAGACTAGCCAGCCACCCACCCTGCGGTCCCTGTCCCTCTCACCCTTCCGGTTTCCCAGCACTGGCAGCGGTTTGCATCCCAGCTGAGCCTATGGGACGTGTTTGGATCAAGCCAGGAGGTGAAGGCCTTGCTGGTACAGGGCCTGTTGCTGCTGGATCACAGGTGTGTTGGGGGGGGGGGGGCATGTCAGGAGTCCCCGGGAGCCCTGACTACAGATCCACAGCCCCAGGAAAAACGCAAAAGACCCATGAGGAGGGGCCTGTGGGGGCTGGGGGGTTCGTACCGGTGGATGGTGAAGATTGAAGTTGGTAAACTGAGGCAGTCACATCCAGGCTTCTTGGTTTTCCAGGGGTCTTCGGTGTTCCTGGGAGGGTCTGGCTGTACTAGACTCTCTGTTGCTTACCCTCCTGCCCCGACTCCAAGAGGCCTGGCTGCAGAGAGCCCCCTCCCCTGGGCAAGGGGGATGACCAGATGTTTCTGTGATCCCAGGACAGTGCCAGGTGGGCTCTGGGGGCCGGACTGACGCTCTCCACTGGCAGGTGCCGTCCCAGTTCCAGTCAGTGCCCTTCCTTGGTATCCCCAGGGGGTATGGCTACCATGAGGTGCATGAGAGGACATTGCTGGTTTGCAAACTGGCATTGAGTTTGCCTTCCGCTGCCAGAGAAGGAGTAATGGTTTCTGCAAGTGCCTCTCATTAGTGGGCTTCAAAGGAAATCCTGGCTGGCAGAAGATTCTGAGAAATCTAGCTCTCAGGCTTCTAGCCCCTCCAACATAGGGCAGGACTTAGAGGGCCTGACCTGTGCGGCTGGACCCGTGCCCATATCTTTGCCCAGTGGGAAAGATCAGAGCAAGCCTTACCCTTTCTCTTTTGGCAACCGGGTTATGTCTGGGGTCCCAGAGCCACACAGACCCTCCTGCGTCCCCGGCTCCCCTCCCCTCCCCTTCTCTCACGAGAGTGAAGGTCGCAGGGAGCTAAGCAGGGAAAGGGGAGGGGAAAAGAATTCAGGAAAGACCCAGAGCCTGGTAATTTTCCCCTGGCCTTTTACCTGCACAAACGATTGCCTGGTTTTATTTAAACAGCCCAACAAGCCCAGGGAGGGAGCCCGCCTTGACCTTCGTCAGCTCCTTTTTCTAGGTTCCTTCCCTGGAGAGTAGAATCCTGATTTGGGGGCTCGAGGCTTAGTCTAGAGCCGAGATTCCTTCCCCCACTGTACATTCCATTTTAAAAGATTTCAAACCTACAGGAAAGTTAAAAGGATAGTTCAATGTAAACTACATAGCCTTCGTTGCAGGGTGCCTGTACAGTCTGGAAAGAGGAAGGATTCATAATGTCATCAAGGACATCTTCAACCTGTAAAAAAATAAAATAGCCATGTTTCCAGACTTTGTGCTCACCCTGTAGAGTTTGCGATTGCTACATTTTGGCCACATTTACTTTACCTTTGAATAGCTAGCTAGCTCTTTCTTTCTTTCTTTTTCTTTGCTGCACCATTTGAAAGAAGGGTGTAGACATCAAACATTTTAGCTTGTATCTCCTAAGAAAAAGAACATTGTCCAATATAGCCACATCAATATCACCAACCTAAGAAAGTGTATGTTCGTGCAATACTGTGTGGTCCATTTTCAAATGTTCCCGAATGTCTCCAAAACGTTGTAACTCTCTTTGGAGCCCGGGGGGGGGGGGGGGTGGGGGGGGGTGGGTGGGGGCGGGTGTCGAGAACACAGACTCCAATAAAGTTTTATGCTTTCCTTTCGCTGTTATGTCTGCTCATTCTTCTTCTCCTTTTTTTTTTTTTTTTAAAGCCCCCTTCTTTTTTGCTTATTTTTATGACACTGGGTTTTTCAGAATCAAAGCTGCTTGTCTTGTAGAATGTCCCACATTCTGAGTGTATCTCTTTGCTAATGATTGGATTTAGGTGAAATATTTTTGGCAAGAATACATACAGATATCGTGTAGCTCAAGGTACATAATGCCAGGTCAGGCCCCTATCGATAATACTAATTTTGACCACTTGATTAAAGTGGCAGATGTCCAATCTGTCCATAGTATATTTCCCCCCACCTTGGAAGTTAATAGTTTATCAGTAGCGTGATACCTTGAGACAAATGAATGCCCTGTTCTCTGACAATCATTGTCCCAATGATTTTAGCATTCATTAATGACCCTTTGCCTAAATCAGTGACTAGAGTAGGAGATGCAAAGTGTTCATTTTTGACTCTAACATTCTATCGACATTCGTTAACTGGCATTCATCTATTTAAAAAAAAGAGCTTTCTCTCTCTCTCTCTCTCTCTCTTTTTAATGTTTATTTTTGAGAGAGAGAGAGAGAGAGAGAGAGCGAAAGACACAAAGTGTGAGCGGGGGAGGAGCAGAGAGAGAGGGAGACACAGAATCCAAAGCAGGGTCCAGGCTCTGAGCTGTCAGTACAGAGCCCGACACGGGGCTCGAACCCACAAACCATGAGATCATGACCTGAGCTGAAGTCAGATGCTTAACTAACTGAGCCCCCCAGGCGTCCCAGCTTTCCCTGTTTTTGAAGGGCTGAAACTCTTCACCTAGAAATTGTATGCAGGGTGTGTGTGTGCGCGTGTGCGCCTGTGACAGACAGGCAGAGAGGGGTGGGGGACAGGGAGAGAGAGAAAGGGGCATTTTCCTGTACAGAGGCTCTGTAACTTTCATACCTTATCACATCAAAGGGTACTGTGATGTCAAAAGTAATTTAGCTACTGCTGCAGATCTGGGCAGGGGAAGCTCAGCCTCCAGCTGGGGCACTAAGGTTGGGGTTCCCTCCACCCCTCAGAGGTGAGCACGTGCATTCCCTGGGTGCCCAGTGGGTGTGAATATCAGTCCTTCTGTGACCCTGTGGTAACATGGTTAGTGTTACTACCTCTCCTTTATTCGTGAAATATTCAGCACGCGCTAATGGGGCCCTTGGCCCTGTGCAGGGCACGCAGGGAGGAGTGAGACCTGTCCCAGCCCTCGAGGAACTCACTGGCCTGTTGATAGATGTGTCAAGAGATAAATCCCCGGGTTATCTGTAAAGATGTGCCAGCAGGCTGTGGAAGCCTACAGTGCATTTGGTTCTGAAGGGCTGGGAGCAGGAAGGGGGAATATGTTTTTTCACTACCTCCTCTGGCCCTGGGGCAGCTTGCGGGGTGACCTGTGCGAGGGGTGGGGGGAAGCCTGTCTTCCAGAGCCTTCCCCTGATCTTGATATTCAAGAAGTGAACACAGGGCCGGAGCAGGTGAGCCATCAGATAACCTGGGTGCACTTGGGTTTCTCCCAGCTGCCAGGGCTCCTGCCACCTGAGATGTCTGGGCCCTGCCTTGCTGGGGCACCTCACAAGGCCCATGCAGAGGGCCTGGACGGGAACCAGGACCAGGTGGGGGTGGCACAGATCACCTTCGGTGACTCAGCCTGGTCCCACCCTCACCAGGTGAATCAGAATCTCTGGGAGGTGGAGCCCAGGAAGCTCGCTTTTGAAACGATCAGGCCAGTTTGGGAAGCCCTGGCATCTCGTGCCTTCCATCCTGAGAGGCTGGAGTCAGGAGGAACAAGGAGGGGGGACACGGGTACTTGTCGACGGGACGAAGTGGAGTGGGGCCCTTCCCTCTGCAGCCCAGGCCTTCCGTGGCTCAGCCATCAGAGGGGTTCTCCTCCTCCTCCGAATCGAGATTTGAGTTGTCATCTTCTCACACACCTCACCCACCCCTTACTGGGAGCACACGAACACCAAAGGGGAGGACAAGCCACTTTGGGGACGAAGCGATGTGAGGAGCTGGGGAAATGTAATATGTGGGAGTGTGTGGTTACAGCTTGAAGCACCAAACTTTCCACGTGCAAGAGCTCTACAGTTTTAAAGCCTGAGACTGAGCCACGCACCCCCCCCCCCCCCCCGCCCCACCGGGTACTGTGAAGTAGGCAGATCAGCTATTTTATTTATTTTATTTTATACTTTATTATTTTGTTTTATTATTCTATTTATTTTTAATTTTTTTTAACGTTGATTCATTTTTTGATAAAGAGAGACAGAGCGTGAGTGGGGGAGGGGCAGAGAGAGAGAGGGAGACACAGAATCCCAAGCAGGCTCCAGGCTCTGAGCTGACAGCACAGAGCCCAATGCGGGCTCGAACTCATGGACCGTGAGATCATGACCTGAGCTGAAGTCGGATGCTCAACCGACTGAGCCACCCAGGTGCCCTTTATTTTATTTTATTTTATTTTATTTTATTTTATTTTACTTTATTTTATTTTATTTTGTTTTGTTTTAATCTTTTTTAAAGTAAGCTCTATGCCCACTGTGGGGCTCAAACTCGAGACCCTGAGATCAAGAATCCCATGCTGTACCGACTGACCAGCCGGGCGCCCCTGGGGCAGATATTTTAATTTCCATTTTACATACGGGGACATTCAGAGAGATTCTTGAATCTCAGGTCGTATGAGTGGTAAGTGGCAGACCTGGCATAACACTTCTGGACATCCAGAACCTTCTGTTACATTGTGGTTTTAAACTTACCCTGGGTCCAGGTTGATAAATCTGCCTCCTAAATTAGGCAGATTTCTGACCTCTTTCAGGCCTCTCGGCCTCAGGCTTGAAGCGGCTATCTATGCCTGGTGACAAGCAGCTTAGACTGGGTGTCTCTTCTCCCTCCCGTGGAGTCTCCAACAGTGAGACCACCCACTTCCTAGGACAGAACTACATTCTGCAAAGAAAAGGACTTTATTTTATTTATTTATTTATTTTTTAACGTTTATTTATTTTTGAGACAGAGAGAGACAGAGCATGAATGGGGGAGGGTCAGAGAGAGAGGGAGACACAGAATCCAAAACAGGCTCCAGGCTCTGAGCCGTCAGCCCAGAGCCCGACGCGGGGCTCGAACTCACAGACCGCGAGATCGTGACCTGAGCTGAAGTCGGATGCTTAACCGACTGAGCCACCCAGGCGCCCCAAAAAGGACTTTAAATAATAGGATTGCTATAGAGTCAGTGTTTGTGTTATCCCCCCTCCACCCCCACCCCAGGAATTCATATTGTGGAAACCTAATCCCCAAGGTGATGGTATTAGGAGGTGGGGCCTTCAGATGGTGACAAGGCCGGGAGTCATGAATGGGATCAGTGCCTTTATAAAACAGGCCCCAGAGAGCTCTCTTGCTCCTTCTGCCACCTGAGGACCTGGAGAGGAGGTGAACGACTGCAAACCAGGAAGTGGGCCCTCACCAGACACTTGAATCTGCTGGCGTCTTGATCTTGGACTTCCCCACCTCCAGATCTGAGAAGTAAATGTGTATTGTTTTTTTGTTTATTTTTTTATTTTTAAAAATTTACATCCAAATTAGCATAGAGTGCAACAATGATTTCAGGAGTAGATTCCTTAGTGCCCCTTACCCATTTAGCCCAACCCCACTCCCACACCCCCTCCCGTAACCCTCTGTTTGTTCTCCGTGACTCTCTTCTGTTTTGTCCCCCTAGCTGTTTTTAAATTATTTTTGTTTCCCCTCCCTTATGTTCATCTGTTTTGTCTCTTAAAGCCCTCATATGAGTGAAGCCATATGGTTTTTGTCTTTCTCTGACTGACTAATTTCACATAGCATACTACCCTCCAGTTCCATCCACGTAGTTGCAAATGTCAAGATTTCATTCTTTTTGATTGCCGAGTAATACTCCATTGTATGTATATACCACATCTTCTTTATCCATTCATCCATCGATGGACATTTGGGCTCTTTCCATACTTTGGCTATTGTTGATAGTGCTGCTATAAACATGGGGGAGCATGTGTCCCTTCGAAACAGCACACCTGTATCCCTTGGATAGATGCCTAGTAGTGCAATTGCTGAGTCGTAGGGTAGTTCTATTTTTAGTTTTTTGAGGAACCTCCATACTGTTTTCCAGAGTAGCTGCACCAGCTTGCATTCCTACCAACAATGCAAAAGAGATCCTCTTTCTCCGCATCCTCGCCAACATCTGTTGTTGCCTGAGTTGTCAATGTGAGCCATTCTGACAGGTGTGAGGTGGTATCTCATTGTGGTTTTGATTTGTATTTCCCTGATGATGAGTGATGTTGAGTATCTTTTCATGTGTCGGTTAGCCCTCTGGATATCTTCTTTGGAGAAGTGTCTATTCATGCCTTTTGCCCATTTCTCCACTGGGTTATTTGTTTTTTGGGTATTGAGTTTGATAAGTTCTTTATAGATTTCGGATACTGACCCTTTATCTGATATGTCATTTGCAAATATCTTCTCCCATTCTGTCAGTTGCCTTTTAGTTTTGTTGATTGTTTCCTTCGCTGTGCAGAAGCTTTTTATTTTGATGAGGTCCCAGTAGTTCATTTTTGCTTTTGTTTCCCTTGCCTCCAGAGACATGTTGAGTAAGAAGTTGCTGTGGGCAAGATCAAAGAGGTTTTTGCCTGCTTTCTCCTCGAGGATTTTGATGGCTTCCTGTCTTACATTGAGGTCTTTCATCCATTTTGAGTTTGTTTTTGTGTATGGTGTAAGAAAGTGGTCCAGGTTCATTCTTCTGCATGTCGCTGTCCAGTTTTCCCAGCACCACTTGCTGAAGAGACTATCTTTGTTCCATTGGATATCCTTTCCTGCTTTGTCAAAGATTAGTTGGCCATACGTTCGTGGATCCATTTCTGGGTGTTCTATTCTGTTCCATTGATCTGAGTGGCTGTTCTTGTGCCGGTACCATACCGTCTTGATGGTTACAGCTTTGTAATACGGCTTGAAGTCTGGGATTGTGATGCCTCCTGCTTTGGTTTTCTTTTTCAAGATTGCTTTGGCTCTTCGGGGTTTTTTCTGGTTCCGTGCAAATTTTAGGATTATTTGTTCCAGTTCTGTGAAGAATGCTGGTGTTATTTTGATAGTAAATGTGTATTGTTGAAGCCACCCCATCTATGGCATTTTTGTTATAACAGCCCAAGGGACTAAGACAAGGGTGAGATAATGTGTGTGGTAGAAAATGTTTACTACCCCTCCTTGATTACCCCTCCCTGAGGACCCATGGGAGATCATATGCCTGCCCTGTTGGACCTGGGAAGGGCCATGACACTTGCCTAGTGCCGTCTGTAAGAGCCATGTCTTACATGGGTGGGCCACCGTCTCCTTCCTCTGCCACAGAGACCTGCAGTGTTCGGGAAGAGAATGTCACCCTGGGCCCCGCAGTGAAGATGGGGGGAGAGGAGTAGCCAAGCACAACAGACATGAGCCGAGTGAGAAATTATCTTTGCTGTTGGAAACTGATAGGTTTTGGGGCTGTTTGTTACTACAGCATAGTTGAGACTACACTGGCCCCTGCAATTTATAATCCCACCATTCATATTAATCACCGTGAGAAATTCTTACATGAAAATGAACACGTTTACATACACGATCTTTTTAAAAAAATTTTTTTAATGTTTATTTTTTGTGAGAGAGAGAGGGAGACAGAGCATGAGCGGGGGAAGGACAAAGAGAGAGGGAGACACAGAATCCGAAGCAGCCTCCAGGCTCTGAGCTGTCAGCACAGAGCCCGATGTGGGACTTGAACTCACAAGCCATGAGATCATGACCTAAGCCGAAGTCAGACATTTAACCATTTAACCGACTCAGCCACCCAGGCGACCCCACAATCTTTTTTTTTAATGAACAGATTTTTTTTTAAGTTTATTTATATATAGAGAATGTGAGCAGGGGAGAGAGAGAATCCCGAGCAGGCTCCAAGCAGTCGGCGCAAAGCCCCATGTTGGGCTCGAACTCATGAACTGTGAGATCATGGCCAGATCGGAGACCAAGAGCCAGACGCGTAAGCGGCTGAGCCACCCAGGTGCCCCTGCATACCTAATCTTACAAAAATGGGATAATCTATGTCTTGCCTCGGTCTTCTACCTAATATGTGGTGAGCATCTTACCATGTCAGATTTGTTATCTAGGGGCGCCTGGGTGGCTCAGTCAGTGAACTTGACTCTTGATTTTGGTTCAGGTCACAATCTCACAGTTCATGGGTTCAAGCCCTGTCTGGCTGTGTGCTGACAGCACGGAGCCTGCTTGGGACTCTCTCTCCCTTTCTCTCTGCCCCTCTCCTGTGCTCTCTCTCTCTCTCTCTCACAAAATAAATAAACATCTAAAAAAGTTGTTATTTCTACCCTAGTGTAGCTCCATAATGTACCACTGCACGGTTATGCCAAAATTTGGTTTACCAATTCTTTTTCGATGAAACTGTGTGTGATGAACATCCTACGTAAATATTTTTATGCACCGACTTAATCATTTCCTTAGGTCGAGGATAAGTCCTAAGAAGCGGGGTTGCCGATTCTGAGGACACGCACATTCTTCGGCTACACGATGCCAAACCACCCTCCAAGAAACCTGCCCAGTTCACCCTCCCAAGCTAGCGCTCGCTTCTCTATAAATCTCGTCAATGGCAAGCCTGACGGACTTTTCCAAATGACCCCAATCTGAAGAGCACTCAACCCTAGCTTTATTACCAGCCTTCTTAACCTGGGCAACTCTGCTGTCCGTCTGATCACTCTCAAGTCAGGGAACAAAGTGGGTGCAACCTCGGAAGCCACCCAAGTAAAAGGCCACGCTGGAAATGTTGCCCTGTATTTTAGATCGACTCTGCATTTCACTTCTCCGGAGCCCCTCCCTCTTATCTACCTCTCCCTGCTTCCCCTTCTGTTCCCCAAGGGGATGTCAAAGCCATTTTTGAAAATGTTATTTAGTTAACATATAGTGCAATATTGGTTTCAGGAATAGACTTCAGTGATTCCTCGCTTACATACGACACGCAGGGCTCATCACAAGTGCCCTCCTTAATACCCATCACTCATCTAGCCCATCTCCACTTATATTTATTTTTATTTTTAGAAAAAGAGAACGTGAACAGGTGCACACAGGAGCAGTGGGAGGGACAGAAGCAGAGAGAGAGACAGAGAGAGAGAGAAAATGTTAAGCAGGCTCCAAGCTCACCGCAGAGCCCAATTCGGGGCTCGATCCCACAACCCTGAGATCATGACCTGAACCAAAGTCAGGAGTTGGATGCTTAACCGACTGCGCCACCCAGGCACCCCAATCTCCATTGAAAAAATTATTTCACAGGAGCGCGGTTAAGCATCCAACTCTTGATCTCGGCACCGGTGTTGATCTCAGAGTCGTGAGTTTAAGCTCCGTGTCGGGCTCCCCACTTAAAAAAAAAAAGGATAAAAAAAATTACACAAACAACGTTATAGAAACGTTAGAATTCTAAATGAAAAAGAAAAAAAAAATCTCCGACAGTCAATGGCCCCAACAAATTCAGTGGTTTTTACTTGCCTGTGTTCCTTGAAGTCCTCATCCAAATGCATGCAGGATTTTTTTTTTTTGCCCGTGCTCACAGATCTCATTCTGCATCTACCCGTTCTGCCTCTCATTCGGTCATCAGCATTTTCCATGTTGCTACACGGTTATCATCTTTCTCATTTTAATTGTTGCACAGTGTTCCAATGGGTGAATAATTTAATAATTATTACCCTAATGCAAGCCACTTAAGTGGTTACTCGTTTTCCTCAACTATAAATAATGCCACAGTGCATGCTTTTATGGATATAGCTTCTTCTTTCGTTTGAATTATTTCCTCGGGTCAGTTCCCAAGAGTGACATAGCTGGGTCAAAGGGTAGGAATGCTCTAATGATTCTTGGTGTGAATCGTTATATTGTTTTCCGAAGGGTTTTTCTTTTTCTTTTTTTTTTTTTTTCTTTTTTCACTTTCCTGCTCAAGGAATCATAATGCTTTTTTTTTTTCAACCATATAGAAGAAAGCAAAAATTCTACTACCCTGAAGTTACCACTACTAACATTTGGACAACCATCCCTCCAGACATGTCTTGATGCATACATATACAGCTAGATGTAGAAATAAAAATAATTTTTCACCCAAGGGATCACACTCGTGTGCCAGTTTTGCAAGCTGTTTTCTTACTCAACAATATGTTCTGGGCTTTTCTCCTTGGTTTTGCCACCATCAGTGCCTGTGTGGTAGCATTATGTCGTACAGTCATAGCTGTAAGCCAGGCATGATGCCAAGAATTTTATCTGCATTAGTGCATTTAAGCTCCACAACAACCCAATGAGATAAGTTTTATAGGTGAGGGAACAGACTCAGAGAGTTAACCGAGTGCCCAAGGTCACATAGGTAGGAAGTGGTGGGGCTGGCATTCAATTTGCATTCTCTGGGACTCTGAAACAGACGTGTATACAACGAAGACATGAATATATTCTTATTGTAAAAAGCAATAACAATCAGCACCGGCAATGCCATAGCATAGAAGGTAAAGTGTGAAAATCCCCTTTATACTTCCAGAGGTTTGAGGTGATTATCAGTTAAGTTTGGGTTCAAGTGCATGGGACAGAAGACCAAAGTAACTGTAAGCTGGGGGGGGTGACCTTAATATAGCCGCTCACTCTGTGAGTCTCCATTTCCTCAGCTCTGAAGGCAGGGACTGCGCCTTTTTCAAGGTTATTATAAGGTTGGCAAGGATGGGTGGATGGATGGGTGGGTGGGTGGATGGGTGGATAGTTGGTTGGATGAGAAGAGCCTAGTGCAATTCCTGGCACAAAATGCACATTTGAAAACTGCAGTCGTTATTACTATTAGTGTTTTCATTGTCATGAAAACATGCCAGCCCTCAAGAAGGCAGGTCCTGAACAGGAATTCCTGGTGACTGACGAAGACACCTGTCATTTCTTTGTGAGGCCCAAACTTGTCAGTAGGTAGACTTGGAAGATTTTTCCTGCCATCCCAATGAAGAATTTGCCACCTCCCAGGTGGCTGGGAGGGTGTGGGCCACAGGGCAGAGTGATAGCTCCCAGGTGGCATCACCCACAGTGGAAAGAAGGGCCCCTCGCTCAGTGACTTTTTATACCAGTGTTCCGTGCTCTCTCTCTTTCCTAGCAGGTCAGGCAGGAATGGCCCCACTCTTCAGGTGGCTGACCTATGCGGGCAGGGACTGCCCCCACCTGCCTTCCAGACTCCTGAGGCACACTCCCAGAGCGAGCCTTTGCTTTGTGCCCGGCTCCTGATTAGGTCTCTCATGGTTCCCACTGCCTCTCATTCCCTAGACCTTGGGCCTTCTTACCTCTGTTCCTGCTGTTCCTGACTTAGCCTGGGCTTCCACTGCCCTTGAACCTGACTGATTTACCTCACTCTCCTTGATGACCTTTCTTATTGTGATTAAGACTCCAATGAAGGGCGCCTGGGTGGCTCAGTTGGTTAAGCATCCGACTTCAGCTCAGGTCATGATTCTTGTGGTCCATGGGTTCGGGCCCCGCATCCAGCTCTGAGCTGACAGCTCAGAGCCTGGAGCCTGCTTGGGATTCTGTGTCCCCCTGTCTCTCTGCCCCTCCCCTGCTCGTGTTTTGACTCTTCTCTCTCTCAAAAATAAATAAATGTTAAAAATAATAATAATAATAATAAAGACCCCAATGAGAGACTATATGCCTTTCTGAGGGCCTTGGCGACACCAATGGGGGGACAGGATGGGCAGAGTCTCAGCTTTACATCATGGAGGAAACAAGTGCCCCTTCCTCCCAATCCCCACCCAGCACTGACCCTTCAGGGTAATTCATGGGCAATACAAATGAGCTCTGTGAACTGTCCAGCAGGAAATCCTAATCTTGAACAAGATCTGAAGGTCTAGGGACAATTTTTTTAAATTTTTTAATATTTTAGTTGAGAGAGAGAGGAGAGAGAGAGAGAGAGAGAGAGAGAGAGAGAGAGAGAGAATCCCAAGCAGGATCCACACTCAGCATGGAGCCCAACACGAGGCTCAATCCCATGACCCTGGGATTGTGACCTGAGCTGAAATCAAGAGTGGGATGCTCAACCCACAGACCCACCGAGGCACTCTGGTCCGGGGACAATTTAAGGATCCTACTCAGGCACTCCAGCTTAAGCACAGGGTGAACAGGGGCCCTTCTGGGGCCCTGGCGTGTGAACAGTTCGGATCCCAGCTCTGTCACCTGTTTGCTGCTTAATCTCAGGCAAACGACTTCACCTTTCTGTGCCTCAGTTTCTTCATCTGTAAAACAGGAATGCTAATAAGATTCTCCACCTCATTTGATTATCGTAAGCATTAAAGAAGTTAGCATACATAGGGGCACCTGGGTGGCTCAGTTGGTTGAGCATCTGAGTTTGGCTCAGGTCATGATCTCACCGTTCGTGAGTTTCAGCCCCATGTCTGGTTCTGTGCTGATGTCGTGGAGCCTGTTTGGGATTCTCTCTCTCTCTCTCTCTCTCTCTCTCTCTCTGTCTCTCTGCCCTTCCCCCACTCACCCCATCTCCGTCTCCCTCTCAAAAATAAACTTAAAAAAAATGGGCAAAGGATGTGAATAGACATTTCTCCAAAGAAGACAGATAACACATGAAAACCTGCTTGATATCATTACAGCCATTAAGGAAATGCACATCAAAACCACAGTGAGATGTTACCTCACACCCGCGAGGACGGTTATAATTATTCTGGAAAGGAAAATAAGATGTGTCGGTACGTTTGTGGAGAAATTGGAACCCTCATACCCCGCTGGTGTTGGTAGGAATGTAGCACGGTGTAGTTGCGTGGAAAACAAAGGTTTTTTGCCTCAAAAAGTTAAATATAGAGTTACCACATGACCCAGGAGTGGAATGACTGGGTATGCGTCTAAGGTGCTGAAAACAGACGGTCACACAAAAACTCATACACAAATGTTCATAGCAGCATTAATCACAATAGCCACAAAGTGGAAACAACCCAAGTACCCATCAACTGATGAATGGAGAAATACAATGTAGTATATTCATACAACGAAATATTATTCGTTGGGGGCGCCTGGATGGCTCAGTCGGGTAAGTGTCCGACTTCGGCTCAGGTCGTGATCTCACGGCTTGTGAGTTCGAGTCCCACGTCGGGCACTGTGGGACAGACTCCTCTGTCTCTCTCTCTCTGTCTCTCAAAAAGAAACATTAGGGGCGCCTGGGTGGCGCAGTCGGTTAAGCGTCCGACTTCAGCCAGGTCACGATCTCGCGGTCCGTGAGTTCGAGCCCCGCGTCAGGCTCTGGGCTGATGGCTCGGAGCCTGGAGCCTGTTTCCGATTCTGTGTCTCCCTCTCTCTCTGCCCCTCCCCCGTTCATGCTCTGTCTCTCTCTGTCCCAAGAATAAATAAAAAATGTTGAAAAAAAAATTAAAACAAAAAAAAAAAAGAAACATTAACAAAATTAAAAAAAAAAAAGAAATATTCGTCAATAAAAAGAAGTGATGTACCAATACACGCTACACGGATGAATCTTGACAACATCATGCTAAGTGAAAGAAACCAGACACGAAAGGCCCATACTGTATGATTTGATACACACGAAATGTCCAGAAGAGGCACATCTGTAGAGACAGAAGGTAGATTAGTGTTTGCCAGGGAACCCGGTGGGGGGCGGGGGGGGGGGGATGTGGATCAAAGAGTGACTGCTAATGGACACAAGGTTTCTTTCCAGGGTGATCTGGAACCAGATAGTGGTGATGGTTGCACAACTTTGCGAATATAGCAAAAACCACTGAATTGACACACTTTAAATAGTGATTTTTTTTTTTTTAAGATTTTATTTTTCTTTACGTAATCTCTATGCCCAACACAGGACCCAAACTCACTCACAGCCCAAGATCATGAGTCACAGGCTCCACCTACTGAGCCAGCAAGGTGCCCCTAAGTGGCGAACTCTGTGTTCTATGAGATGTCATGTGAATTTCCTCTTGGTTTTTTAAAAAAGTCAGTACACCTAAGCTCCGTAGAAGGTGCCCCAGGCCATGGTGAGCCCTCAGTGAGGTTAGTCGCCATTTAGCTTAAACTCCACGGGACTTGTGGGATGGTCCAGATCAGTTTTGATTTTATATACTTTATACACACGTTCATGTATACATATAACAGAGACAAACATTTATTTGTGCAGTGGTTTAAAATGTGATTTTCATGCAGTGCCTGACCGGCTCAGTCCATAGGGCATGTGATTCTTTTTTTTTTTTTTTTTTAAGATTTTTTTTTTTAATGTTTATTTATTCTTGAGAGAGGGAGAGAGACAGAGACAGAGCTCGAGTCAGGGAAGGGCAGAGACAGCGGGGGAGACCCAGAATCCGAAACAGGCTCCAGGCTCTGAGCTGTCATCACAGAGCCCAATGTGGGGATCAAACCCACAAACAGGGAGATTATGACCTGAGCTGAAGTCAGACGCTTAACCGACTGAGCCACTCAGGCTCCCCTAATAGAGCATGCGACTCTTGATCTTAGGGTCATGAGTTTGAGCCTCATGCTGGGTGTGGAGATTACTATAAACAAAAGAAAAAGAAAAGAAAATTTGATTTTCATGATCATTTTAGATGTTTTTAAGATATGAAATGGGTTTCCAAAGCTTAAATTGCATTTGTCTTTGAAGCCTCCCCTGAGTTGTGAGTTCAGGGCTGCTGTGTGGCTCAGCCAATCTGCTCAAAGCCAGGCCCTTCACTCTGTTGCTTACAAGCTATGTGACCTGGGACAAGACTAGAGTTGCCAGATCTGATAAATAAAAATATAGACACCCAGTTACGTTTGAATTTCAGATAAAACAATGAATACATTTTTAGTATATGTCCTAAATATTGCATGGGGCATACTGAAAAAAAAAATTATTTGTTTTATCTGAAAAAAAACTTAAAAAAATTTTTTTAATGTTTATTTATTCTTGAGAGAGAGGGAGACAGAGCATGACTGAGGGAGGGTCAGAGAGAGGGGGACACAGAATGCAAAGCAGGCTCCAGGCTCTGAGCTGGAGCACAGAGCTCAATGCGGGGCTCAAACTCATGAACTGTGAGATCATGACCTGAGCTGAAGTCGGATGCTTAACCAACTGAGCCACCCAGGCGCCCCTGTTTTATTTTATTTTTATTTTTTTAATGTTTATTTTTGAGAGAGAGAGAGACAGAGTGTGAGTGGGGGAGGGACAGAGAGAGAGGGAGACACAGAATTCGAAGCAGGCTCCAGGGGCTGAGCAGGGCTTAAACCTGTGAACCATGAGATCATGACCTGAGCTGAAGTCGGACGCTTAACCGACTGAGCCACCTGGGTGCCCCTGTTTCATCTGAAATTCTAATTTAACTGGGCATTCTGTATTTTATCTGGCAACCTCGAACACGACCCTTTAATGTCTGAGAAAGGAAAGAGTTTTTGAATGGAATCCTATTCATTCTTACAACTCCCTATTTTTGCCATAGAACAGACTGGCTCAGAGAGGTTAAGTGACCTAGCTCAAGGTCACCAGCTAGAAAATTATTGTGCTGGGATTTGAACTCGGTTGTGTGGGAATTTGGATGCTCTGCTAAAATGGAACTCAAGACCAATAAACAGTGATCTACTTACTGGGAACATGGGAGTCATGACTTAACTTGGTAATGACAGCACTTAGCATTGACCAAGGAGGAATACTGAAAAAGCGTGTTAGGGAACCAAATTTAAAGCAGTGTCTGTATGGCCCTGTCTATGTTAATTTCCTACTGCTGCCGTAACACACTGCCACGAACTTAGTGGCTTAAAACAACACACATCTACTGTCTTACAATTCTGGAGGTCACAAGACAGAAATGGCTAAAATCCAGGTGTCGGCCAAGCCGTGTTTCTCCTGGGGCTCTAGGAAAGAAGGTGCTCCTTGCCTTTTCTGGCGACTAAAGGCTGTCGCATCGTGCCAACACTGTCTCTGCCATCCCATCTCCTTTTCTGTCCCTGACCCCCCTGCGTCTCTCTTATAAGGGCCCTGGGATTACACTGGGCCCATGGGATAGTTCTGGATAATATCCCCTTCTCAGAAGCCTTATCTGCAGATCACATGGGCGAAGTCCTTTTTGCTGTGTTAGGGTAACAAATTCACAGCTTCTGGCGCTGAGGATGTGGAAATCCTTGGGGAGCCATCACTCTGCCTACCGCACAGTCTAAGACAGAAATTATCTAGTGGACTGGAGTGCTCTGGGCCTTAACTGTAATCCCTTTCATCTGTAGTTTTCAGAGTACTTACACATAGAGTACTTACTTTTGTTTTTCTCCTTGCACTGATCCTGGGAAGTGGATGGAGGAAGGCGGTATGGAGCTCGTTCTGCAAGGGGAGGAGAGGAGGGAGACACAGGGCCAGAGTCACCCAGGTAGAAAGAGACTGGGGCTGGGGGGTGGGGGCGCTGGGTGGCTCAGTTGGCTAAGCGTCCCGTCTTCCAGCTCAGGTCATGATCTCACGGTCCGTGAGTTCGAGCCCCACGTCGGGCTCTGTGCTGACAGCTCACAGCCTGGAGCCTGCTTCAGATTCTGTATCTCTCTCTCTCTCTCTCTCTCTCTCTCTCTCTCGCTGCCCTTCCCCTGCTCGCACTCTGTCTGTCTGTCTCTCTCTCTCAGAAATAAATAAACATTAAAAAGGAAAAAAAGAAAAGAAAAAGAAAGAGACTCGGGCCCAGGGCCCTTCGCCAGCAACTTCCCTCTCAGTTCCAAGCCGAGAGCCTCTAGAACAATGTTCTCACTGGAGGAGCGGGGTACCCCCACAATCTAAAGGAAGAAGAGACGGCTCCCCAGGGCCCTGATTCTTCCCTCAGCAAGCAGCCTTCTGACCAGCACAAGGAGGGAGGGAGCGAGAGAGGGAAGGAACCGGCAGAGAACCTCCTTTTGAGGGAGGTTTCACCTTGGACCCTCGGGGCTTGTCTTTGACTGCAGCCCCAGGCAGATGGTCCCAGCAATTCCCGAACCAGAGGCGAGAGCTCTGGTTCTTAGACGTCTTGCAGCAAACCTCCTGGGAATGCGTCCCTGTGGTTTGCGGTTTTGCCTCTGAGCACTGCTCCCCGGGAGCCAGGCTCTCTCTCCCTGCCCCGAAGATATTGAAAGGCAGCTGCCATGAACCTACTGCTGCTTCTCCAGGCTCCCCCCCACACCTACCCATTGTTGATGGCTCACGTGTACCAGACACGCTTCCAGGAACTGGGATACTGCCGGCGCCCCTGACCCTCACGCTTCAGAGGGGGCCGACGGTAACAGACGGAGGAGGAGGATGTGGAAAGGATTCTGAGGATAGCAAAACAGGGTGAGACGACAGAGGGTGACAGCGACTCTGAGGCCAGTGCTGCCCCCACTCCAAAGAGGAGAGAGATGGCTCAGGAAGGGCAACGTTAAGATGTAACCCCTGCCCCCACCCCCGCCCCGTTTTATTCCAAACCTCCTCTTGCTCCAGACCTCTACTCTGTGTAGGCTCCTAAAGTCTCTCCCCTGGTGTCCTTCTGCAGGGGGGAGTAAGGGCAGGTTGAGCCTGGGGGCGGCGCCTGGAGTCTTTGCACCATCCCTGATGCTGGAGTCAGTCCCTCCTGGAAACAGAGTCCAGCTGTGGCCTGACTTTCGGGTCCAGGACAACAGAAGATTGCCACTGAGTGCTGGCTGAGCAAGGTTCCAGGGAGGAGGGGGTGGTGGTGTGAGTAGTCAGTTCAGAGGGTGGAGGCCAGATTAGAGGAGAGGGAGCCAGATGTGGAGAGTGGGCCGGGCGTGTGTGCGGAGGGGAGGCGGAAGCAGTGGCACGAACTGGGAGGAGAGAGCCAGAGGGAGGGGAAGGCGGCCAGCAAGATGTGAGGGGCTGGCGGGGCCCCTGGGTGGCTCAGTCAGTTGAGCACCCGATTCAGCGCAGGGCACGATCTTGCAGATGGTGGGTTCGAGCCCCGCGTCGGGTTCTGTGCCTGCAGCCCGGAGCCTGGAGCCTGCTTCGGATTCTGTGTCTCCCTCTCTCTCTGCCCCTCCCCCGCTCATGTTTTGTCTCTGTCTCTCAAAAATAAATAAACATTAAAAAAAAAAAAAAAAAAAAAAAGATGCGAGGGGCTGGAGAACTGGCTGCCCCAGCCTCAGGCCTTGGGAGAGGGCGGTGCAGCCCGTGGAGGAAACACATTTTCTATTTCGGGAGGCTAGTTAGCCTCTGCAAAGAGTGGCTGACGACATGCCCGGCACCTGGCTGGGTGGAAACAAACAGAGACATGAAGCAGTAATTGAGGTTGTGCCCTCTGTCAACCTAGCCACCGCCTCCTCCCCGGGGCTCCCGGCTGGCTGTTGCTCAGGGGGGAGGAGACTGTCACAGCTGCAGTAGCTAAATGATGCTATTCTGCCCTGTCCCCCCACCCCCACCCCTCTAGAGCTTTATCCTGTTGGGGCTTCAGCTCCTGCTGTGTCCTCCTGAAGAGGACCTGCCTGTTGCATTCTTCCCTTCAGCAGCCTGCCTCAAATGCTACCTCCTCCAGGAAGGCTCCCTTGATATTCACTCTGCCTTCCCGACTTGTGATTAATCACTACCCCCTGAGCACATACATTAGAGTTGGAAATCCACTTTGAGATGACCCAGCTCCGGGTCTAAGGCACACTGACGTCAGCCCGGTTCACCCCAGGGACACATGAGTGCACTCCAGGGAGTTCCTGGAATTGAATGCAAAATCATGTGCAAAACCAGATGCAGAGATGATGGATAAACAAAAGGTGGTACAACCATACCAGGGAATATTATTTGGCCATAAAAAGGACGCAAGTGCTGATACGTGCTACAACATGGACGAGCCTTGAAAACATTATGCCGAGTGAAAGAAGAGAGACACAAGAGGCTGAATAGTGTGTGATTCCATTTATAGAAAATACCCAGAATATAGAAAATATAGAAAATATCCAAATCAATAAAGCCAGAAAGGAGATGAGTGGTTGCCTGGGGCTGGGGAGAGAGGGGAATGGGGAGTGACTGCTTAATGGATACAAGGTTTCTTTGGGGATGATTAAAAAGTTCTAGAACCAGAGAACAATGGTTGGACAGCATTGTGAGTGTACTAAATGCCACTGAATTGCCTTTTGTTAAAATGGTGAATATTATGTTACATGTATTTTACCATAGTAAAAAAAAAAAAATCCAAATGCACATATCAGGGGGGAGACTTCCTAGCTTTGCTTAGGTTCTTCGAAGGTCAAGCAGCTCTGATCTGGTCTGGCACCTTCATGAAGCAGACGGTGATACTGAAGCACAAAGAGCGGATAAGATCTGTCCAAGTTCACTCAAAGGATGGTGGCAGAGCTCAGCCTAACCATACATCTCTCCCCCCCCTCTTTCTTCCCTTGTCCTTTAACCTCTGCTGAACCCGAATGGCCCCCAGCCCTCTGTCCTGTGCTGAGCCAGGCTATGCACAAGCTGTGTCACGCCCCAAAGTTAAAAGGCCCTCCGGAAGCTGGGCTCCTGGAATGAGTTGCATGAGTGTTTGTCTTTCGCTCTAAGCACCTAGAGGGCAAGAGGGAATGCTTCTTACTGTCCTCTGTATGTCACTGAGCTCCAGGTTTCTTCCCTCAAGAAAGAACTCACTGTTCACCCGCAAGGAGTGCAGTTAGCTGACAGCCTCTAATGAACATTCTTTGCCCCAGACATCCATGACTTTGGGAGATCTGCCACGCAGTCTGTGGCTCTCCCAGCCCAGTCCTGCTTCCTCCCCCTTCATCTTTCATAAGCCCTCCCCTACCCCCACTCTTCCCCACAATAAACATCTTGCACTCCTGACCCAGTGTCTCAGTGTCTGCCTCCCAGAGAGCCCAGATGACACAGTGCTCAGCTTGGTTATCCTATGTGCTCAGTAAACATTAATGGAGTGAACTGGAAGGAGGCTGGTGCTTGGACCTCCCAGAGCAGAAGAGAGGCTGCCCATGGAGGATGTCTCAGTCATAAGAGACCATGTAGAAGGGCATGAAGAGGCCGTGCCCCCTGGGAGAGGCTGGGTAATGGGGAACACACAGGGAGACTGGAGATTGACTGACCAGCCCTACAGGCATCCTCCCTAGTTTCTCCCCTGTCTAGGGCAGACTGCAGCAAATCTCGGAACTAGCCTAGAAGACAGGGCACAAAGACCCCTGAAGTTGGATTTGGGAGAATCAGGTTCAAACGATGCTTCTTGCTAGTCAGGTGACTTTACATTCTTCTCTTCTATAGACCTCAGGTTTTTCATCTGTAAAATGGGTATAGAGTGTATCTCCCCCGTCCAACCCCAGCAGGATTTTGAGAACTGACTGAGAAGGTTCTACAGCTTATGGAGGACACTGTGGTGGGTAGTTTAAGTGCATACTCTCGGCTAATCCTTCAAGTTGCCCTGTGTGGGAGGCAATATGACCTCCACCTTATAAGGGAGAAAATTGTGGCCAGAGACGGCAAGGCACTGGTCCAAGAACACAAAGCTAGCAAGCCGGTGGTCTGGCTTTAAAGCCCTTTCATTCTTCCACATACAGTTTGAGTGACTACTTATGTGCTAAACCTGGGCTGGGGCGGGGACCAGTGACAGGCCTTCCATGCTCCTACGGAATTTACATTCTCACAGGGAACTTCCCAACAGGCAACCCCCTAAACAAACAGAATAATTTGCAAATGCGTTCCGGCTCTAGGAAAAAAAGGAACCCGGGTGCAACTGTAACGTTGGGACCGCAGAGGGGCTACTTTAGATTGGGCGGTTAAGGGCAGCATCTCCAAGGACTGAAACCAGCGGTACGAGAAGGGCTCAAGTCGGGGGGAAAAAGCCTAGATTGTTTGGGAAGCGATGGAGGGCCTGTCGCAAGCGCGGGTGGGGGAGGTCACAGGCGCGCGCGTAGGGGGCAGGCAGGGGCCACCAGGTCCCTGAAACCCACGGGAAGCCACGCAGGGGGGCTTCGGCAGGGCGTGAAAATAGCCATCTGGAGGCACCGAAGGAAGGCCCTGGAGCCGCGGCAGCCACAGGCGGGGCGCATCCCTCCCTCTCACCTACCCCTCCAGCCCCGCCCCCGCTGGCCGCTGACGTCACGGCGCTCGCCGGCGCCCCTGTGACGTCACACCCCCGGCCGGCGCAGTTCTCGGGGTCCGCGCGCGGGAGGAGCGGCCCGCGGCGGGCGCGTAGGCGTGGCCAGATGAAAAAAGTGGCTGCCAAGCAGTCTCCGCCCAAGTTGATCGGTGGGTGCGCGCCCCCGCGCGGGGCGCTGGTTGCTATGGACGCGTTGGCGGCCGCTGGCAGGCGGCGCGCTCGCGCGCGGGGTCGCGGGGGGGGCGGGGGGGGTGCCGCATAGCCTCGTTATCCCAGGTCCCCGTGGCGCAGGGCCACGCTCACAGCCCGGGACACACCATGAAGTCTGTAAAGAAGGAGTCCCGCTTGAGAATACCCGCAAGCAGATTCTTGGAGGCCGCAGAACTCATTAAAGGTTGGCGCTGGCAGCCTTGGGAGCTCAGGAGAGACCGACAGGGGCTGGGGTTCTTGGATGGGATTCACGACACGGGGCCTGGAGGACGGGGGTGACACCAGGATGGAGGTAAAGATACGGAGGGAATGGGGTACGGAACAAGGCGTACCCCATACCTCAGGGATGATGTACAAGGCAGCGACCCCCGAAAGGGAGGAGGCCCAGTGCACAGGGTCTTGGGGATGGGGATTAGGAAGTAGGGGACTGCCAGAGGCCCCAGGGATCAGTTGTTGGGGAGATGGCATTGGGCAGGAAGGCATAGGAGACTTCTACCTCTAGCCAAATCTTAGGGTGGGACTCTGAAGGCAGGAGCCCTCCACTGGATGAGGTGCAGAAGAGTCAGGAAAGAGTTTCAGAAAGGCGGGGAACAGGAGTCCTTGGGAAAAGAAATTCAGGAAAGAATGCAAGAAACATGTTGGGGCCGTGAAACCAACAAGTTGGGGGGTTCTTTGGAGGGTGTTCACCTAAGAGGCCTGCTGGAAAAACGCAGGAGAAATGCTTAACCTGGCCGATTCTGCCTCCCGTGTCTTTCCACCACATATATACCCTTTCTGGCTGGATGACAGAAAGGGTATATATCCTTTTTGTCCCATTTGTGTAACCTGGAGACAGTCCCATTTGTCCCATTTGTGTAACCTGGAGACAGTCACAGACATGACTGCTTCCTGGCCTCCTCAGCTACCCTCTGGTTGCAGGTGAGAGAGTCCCAGGGTGTGTGACAGCAGACTGACCCCCTGGACGTGTTCCCATTTGCAACCCACCCCCTCTTCCATCATTTTTTGCTGTTTCCATTTACTGGGGGCCTGCTGTGTGTGGGCACCGTGCTGGACAACAATGGTGTCATTATTAACTGTGTGATCCCAGCCCACAAGAAACTCAGAATCTAGTGAACTGCCAGAGGAGGAAATAGATAAATATCAATGCTGTGATATAGGGATCCCTAGCAGTTAAGGGGGCTCAGAGCCCCTGACCTAGGTCTTAGATGCTAGAATTTGGGGGGAAGGTTTTCTGAAGCAGGTGACATCTGTGGCTGACACTTCACAGCCCCCCAAAAGGCAGTTTGCTTCTCCAGGTCTAGGGAGCAAGGAACAGCATCCGCTGAAGCATGGAACTGAGAATGTAGATGACATTGGTGGCCAGGGCAGAGGTGGTGAGTGTGGAGGAATGGGAAAAGAGCCAGAGAGGGCTGCACAGGGAGGCAGGGGCCACACCTTGCTAGGTCAGAAAGTCTGGGCATGCTCTTGCAGGCCTTGGGGAGACCCAGAGCCAGCCTCAGGTAGTAGTGACCGTGTGAGAGGAAGGGCAGGTCTGCAGGTCATCAGGGGCCCCTGGGAGGCCTGCTAACTAAGTATGGCTGGCTTTAATCCCTCTTCATGGTATAAAAGTCAGATGTAGGCAGGATTGAGATGTTGTTTCATGATATAGTTCTTAACGATGGAGAGAGAGCAAAACAGCTGGCCCCTTTCCCAAGGGCAGTCAAGGGCTTTCCTAGCTACTGCCTCCTACTTTCTGCATCTTATCAGATTTGAACTTTCTGCTGTAAACAAATCAAGGAAAGATTTATCACTGCGTATTTATTTTTAAGAAGGGGAAATTTAGTTTGTTAAATAGCCCTCGAGTTGAGAACATGCACCAGGGCGAGGAGGAAAAAAAGTGGAGTGTTTAGTTTAGCATGCAATATTCCTTTTTCCCCTCTAAGTATCTCAGGGGACATCAGCGTAGTAGGACAATACTTTTGTCCCCCCCCCCCCCCTTTCAGAACAATATAGCTAATCAACACACATAATCTCATGCTGTGTTTTTCTAAGGTCTCTGAATTATAAGGAAAAAGGCAAGCAAATATTGTGACGAAACCTGTTAAGAGATGTGAGTCCTTTTGGACTCCCAAGTTTCTCCCTGCTCTTGTTAAGAAACCAGGAGCACTCCCAGCAGTACCAGATGCCCCTCCCTGATCAATTAAAGCTCAGGCCTGGTAGGGACAGCCTCTCCCTTGGTTCCTCCAGAGCAACCCCAAAGTCAGAATTTCCCAAGGGCCTTAATCAACACTGAAAAAGAGTACATTTAGATAAAACAAGAAACCAAAACATCGAGGCCGGGTTTCTTCCCCTCCATGGCTTCCCCCTTTCCCCCACTCCCACCTGACCTGAGCACCTTGCTTCCAGCTGCCCAGCCTGGCTCCCCAAGAGATGTGTCACTTTACTGCCCCAGGCTGGTCTTTGACCCCCTCGCAGCTGCCAAGATCGAGGGAAAATGCTGGTTGTGGGGCTCACCAGAAGCCGCATTCAGCGTGGGTTTCGAGATACAACCCCCGCCTCCCCCCCCCCCCCCCCCCCCCGCTCTCCGCCCCAGCCACCTGACTTACCCGCACTGGATGTATCACTTTGAAACTCGGCTTTCACCAACTCACCCTCCTGGACCAAACCTGCTTCCTTCCAGCAGGAAGACCAATGCTTCCGCCTTCCTTTGCAAAGCTGTCATGCCCTGGTTTTTCTCTCATCTCCAACATCACCCCCATCTCCCCAACACGCATTCTGTGTCGCCACGCCTCGCGGAAGCCACGTTCCATCTTCGTTCTGTGACTTCACCGGGAACAGCTCTGTTTGCTGCTCTGTCTGGGCAAAGGCTTCCTCTCCTTCAAGGCCTGACTTAGCCTGGAGAGCCGCCTATGACCCCCGCAGCTTCTCTTCCGAACCTTTCTTTACTAAACTGTATGAGCCACATCCATCCGTTCCTTCTTGGACAAGTAACCAAACGCATCGTCTGTGCCACTAACTTAGGCCCTTATGTTATGCTGGTGTGTGTGTCGGCTCTAGTCTTCGGTTTCTCAAGAGGAGCCGTATCTTAACCTTTTATACCATCTTCTCTGTAGTTTATAGCACAAAGAAGTTGCTTGGTCAATATCCTCTGTGTATATGTCGTTTTGATAAATACGTTATTAACTAGAACACGCTACTCACTGACTGTATGCAGTAACAGGGCTTGTATTGAACTGTACCCAAGATAACCTCAGAAAGACCTCAGACCAGAGTTTCACTATTTCAGAAGTCTTCAGCAACGTTGAAGGTTTGTAAATTTACACATAGTCAGGGGTGCCTGGGTGGCTCAATTGGTTAAGCGTCCGACTTCGGCTCAGGTCATGATCTCACGGTTCATGAGTTCGAGCCCCGTGTCGGGCTCTGTGCTGGGAGCCTGGAGCCTGCTTAAGATTCTCCTGCTTGGGAGAGGATGTCTCCCTCTCTCTCTCTCTGCTCCTCCCCCACTCATGCTTTGTCTTTCTCTCAAAAATAAATAAACATTAACAATTTTTTTTAAAAATTAAAATAAATTTACACATGGTAATTATACACGCCCCAGTAAAAAGCACACATCGGGAGATGTTTAATCCTTTGGGAAGGTGTTAGAGTCAGCCAAGGTGACAGACAGAGGAAGCAAATGTCCTGGAAAATAGAAATAATTCCAAAATATTTATTTAAAGTCTTTGTTTGTTTGTTTAAGTAACCTCTACACCCAATGTGGGGCTCAAACTCATGGCCCCGAGATCGAGTCACATGTTCCTCTGACTGAGCCAGCCAGACACCCCAAATTCCAAAATGTTTATAAAGGCAGAACTTCAGCTGTTACCAGTTCTCTCTTGGTCTACCATCACCCTTGGTGCCTTTGTAAAGAAGGGAGAGAGGAAGTGGAAATTAAAACCGAAGGCTGCATTTTCATACGTGATGGCGGAGGGGACCAGAACTCAGGGTGGAGCTGTTCAGTCCTGTGTGTGTGTGTGTGTGTGTGTGTGTGCGCGCGCACGCGCGCACGTGTGTGCACACAGCGCCATGTGGTTTAACTGACAGATACACCTGGGTTTCTGCTGAACCGGTTGCTGAGGAGACAGACTCGGCGATAGGCTGGATTTAGAGTTCTATTGGAATGATTCCGATTTGGGATTTTTGGCCACTATGTGGGCATTTCCTAAAAACACTTGATTTTGATAATCCGAATACCTGCCTTGATGTTTTAGTGACATTGCCCCTCGAAAATTACTCTGCATAGCAGCGGACAAATCCAGGTTTTGTTTTTAAAGTCCTTAAAGACAGGACTTAGGCTTTCTTATGGTATTTCGCATGTCAGCCTCGGGCCTTGGGTCGAACCTTTCTAAACCAGGGGGCAGCAGACAGGAGGACCCAAGCCAGAGAAACAAAATGCATTTGAAACCCGTTAACACCTCTGTGGGAGGAAGGCAGGAAGTGCGTCCTTACTGGAAAAGGATTCATTCTGTCCCGTGAGATCTCAGGGTCCGGCACCTGAGGGAAATCGGCTCAGATTTCTCCACTTTCCCCAGTCACATGAGCCAATTTTGTCAACCCCTTCATTCCGGCAGTAGACTCCTAACTAGTCCTGTCCTCACCCTTACACCCCCTAAGCCCTCCCTTGCTATGTTGTGGCCCACGGGGTAAAGACCGAAGTCCTTTCCACAGCTCACTAAGCTCTTCCTACCAGCCACCCCCACCCTGCCCTGATGAACTCCAGCTATTTAAAAAATGTGCTCTGAGTTCCCCATGCACACACTGTTCTGTTGCCTCTAGGCCTCTTTCCTTTGCAATGCCTGTTCCCCAGTGCCTTTCCCATGTCTAACTTCTGTCATCTTTAGCTCTCAGTTTAAATATCACTTCCCCCCGAAGCCCTCCTTCGCCTCCCTGCACACTGGGCTGGGGTCCCCCTGGATGCTTCCATAGTAACCCCAGTTCAATGACCCTGTTTGACAGCCTTGTCTCCCGTGGGCTTGTGCTCTTTGAGGCCCAGGACTCTGCCTTATATCCCCAGAGCCTAGCACAGTGCCTAGCTAGAAGATGCCTGGCTAGAAGTATTTATTAAATGAAAGAATGTGAAATATACGCTCAGAGGGGAATGTTCTGTTTCCCCCAGAGCATCTGCATTTTAGACAGTGTCCTAAGAAACCTGATGCTGGGGTACCTGGGTGGCTTAGTCAGTTAAGCGTTCAGCTCAGGTCATGATCTCACAGTTCATGGGATCAAGCCCTGCATCAGGCTCTGCACTGACAGTGTAGAGCCTGCTTGGGATTCTCTCCCTGTCTCTCTGCCCCTACCCCGCTCGCACACGAGCACTGTTTCTCTCTCTCTAAATATAAAATAAATAACGTTTAAAAAAAAAAAGAGAAGGAAACCTGACGCCTTCCCCTAGAATAATGCATCAATGCCAGCAATGGGGGGAGGCTGAGAAAGCATCTAGTCCACTTGTACTAAACTTCCGTGCATCAGAACCACCTAGGGAGTTTTTTAAAAAATAACGGTTTCCCTTAGTGCCGGCTCCATGCAGTAGCCAGGAAGCTGTGTTTGTAAATCTCTCCAGAAGATCCTCGGGCAGGCATCTGACTAATGTTCAGGAACCACTGATTTAGTCCAGCTTTCTCTTTTTACAAAAAGGAAGGAGACCAGGAGAGGGCAAGCGATGTACGTACCCATGGTTTTACAGCTTATAAGTAGCACAGCCCGGAATGGGATATCTTCTGGTCTCAACTTCAGAAGTCTCAGTCTCGCTGTAACAGGCCAAGGGGAACGGGTAGGGGGACCTTCAGGAGAGAACTCGAGCCACCTTTGGCAGCCTCTGCTGTCTGTGCAGGTGTTGAGCTCTGCCTCTCGCCATGAAATCTGATATATGTAGAGAGATACTATATATTAGAATAAGTTACATAGCTATATTATAATATATATTATATATTAGAAATATATGTCTATTTCAGCACTTGTACTTTTCTGCTTCTCTTCAGAAAGGAAGCGGGCAAAGGTACCTGAGCAGCTCACACCCCCCGTTCAGGAAGAACCTGAGCCTGTTAGCAGTGTCCTACAAGGGGGTGACATCCTGGCCTTAGCCATTAAAAAGGAAGACTTGAAGAAGGTAAGGATAAAATCCAGGGATCCCCTCACTGCAGGGGGAGCGTCTAATTCCATGGAGGAATTGAGCACAAATTCTTTTTACTTCTGCATCTAATTTTTTTCAATATTTATTTTTGAGAGAGAGAGAAAGAGCACAAGCAGGGGACGGGCAGAGAGAGAGGGAGACACAGAATCTGAAGCAGGCTCCAGGCTCTGAGCTGTCAGCACAGAGCCCAATGCAGGGCTCGAACTCACGAACCGTGAGATCGTGACCTGAGACGAAGTCAGATGCTTAACCAACTGAGCCATCCAGGCACCCCTCTAAATTTTTTTAAGTTTGTTTATTTATTTTGGGAGAGAGTGCACGCGCACAAGCAGGGGAGGAACAGAGAGAGAGAGTATCCCAAGCAGACTCCACACTGTCAGTGTGGAACCCAACTTGGGGCTCGAACTCACGAACCGTGAGATCACGACCTGAGCCGAAATCCAGAGTCGGACACTTTTTTTTTTTTTTTAATATTTTTTTAAGTTTTATTTTTCATATTTGTGAGAGACAGAGACAGAGCACAAGCAGGGGAGGGGCAGAGAGAGAGGGAGACAGAATCTGAAGAAGGCTCCAGGCTCTGAGCTGTCAGCACAGAGCCCGATGCGGGGCTCGAACTCACGAGCAATGAGATCATGACCTGAGCTGAAGTCTGATGCCCAACCGACTGAGCCACCCAGGCGCCCCTAGAGTCGGACACTTAACCAACTCAGCCACCCAGGTGCCCTCACCTTTGCATCTGAAGGAATTTACTATGTTGTTTGTTTTAATGTTTCTGAGATTTACATAGAACTCCAGGGAAATGAGATGTTGAGGTGTCTTGCTTCCCATGGAGGCAAGTGTCTATAATCCCCATTTCACAGAAGGGAAAAGTGAGTTTGAGAAGCATGTTACAGAGGCAGATAAAGCTGCTAAACCGTAACCCCACGCTTTACCTGGAAGAGTCAACCACCTCTCACCTGAACTGTCTGGAGGCATTAGATGTTATTTTTTTTTCCCCTCCAGGACATTGCTAAGTCGTAAGTCTGTTGCATAGGCATTTCCTCGACAGAACATATGGACAGAACTGGAGAAACAGATTTGTCAGCCTTCAGGAACCCCACCAAGAATTAGGACAGAGGAGATGGGTGGTGTTATTTCCTCCTCCTGATCTCAAGTGGGATTCTCCTCTTTTGTTTTTTGTTTTTTTTTAGCAACACATTCCTCGCTTTATTGAGACACAAGATAGACCTGTCATCACCCAGAAATTTATCATCCGTAAACTCAAACCCAAGGATCATAAGAGGAAGGTCTGCCACTTAGTAGCATATCCTGCTACTCCAGATGCAGCCACGAAGCCCCTGGACTACTCTGGTATGCCCAGCCTTGGCCTTGGCCTTGGCCTTGGCCTCACTGGTCTCTGAATTCGTGGAGCGGCCTTGAGAGAAAGCCGAGTCGCCATCAGAAAGTAACCCCTCGAATGTGGAATCGTTTACAGGAGCTACTCTGTCCCCTCCCCTTTCCCCCCCAGGTCCGGGTGACAGCTTCCATGGCTGTGACCAGATTCTGCCTCACCACATCTTGGGGAGTCTCCAGGACTTTAAGAGAATTGCAGTTGCTCGAGGAAACATCCAGGTTTGTTTGTACAGAGCCGCTGGGATGAGAGAAGTCGCTGAAGTCATCTCGGTTCTTAACCACCTGGCACAGTCAAGCAGGACTGGGGTCCCAGAGAGGCAGTTCAGTCTCGGGGCCCCGGGGAATCTGAAGTGATAGTGACCCTCCCCCTGGAAACCGTGAAGCCACCTGAAGCTAGTTCAGCTGAAGTCAGGAATTCACTATCAGGATACAGAGGTGCCTCCAGGAACCCCAAAGCCAGCGTGTCCAGCCCCAGTTAGCCTGAACCCCGAGAGGCATCCGGGCTCAGGGCTCACACTCCTTCGCTGCCCTCCACTCCTCTGTGCGCCGGCTTCGTTTTCCCTTCCCCAAGGTCTGGCCTGCTCTCCTCTCCGGTCCACAGGGTGGAGGAAGGTGGCTTCCCGCAGCTCCCAGGGCCACATGAAGAGGGCCACACAGTCTGTCTGACTTTCCCGTCGTGAGGTGCTTCACTTTCTCTCAGTTCCTTTGCTTCCCCGGTTCCAGGCAAAACATCTCCGATTGGTCTGGTGCTAAGGGGCCTGGGGTCATATCAAAATGTCTCTTGTCACCCTGCAGGTGCTGGTGTCAAACAGCATCAGTTGTGAGGACAGATACACTGAGAGTTGTCGGCCACAGGCTTAGAGCAAAGGTTCCCCTCTGGAAGAGAGGGAACTGACGCGGGCTTCCAAGGCCCCCTGGTTCTGTCACTCACTACCTTGGGGTCCAGGAGAGGAGGGACTCTGAGCAGCGTGGGGGGACTGCAGGGGGTTAGGCCTAAAGAAGTCTCTGCTCAGCCCCGGCTCAGCTCCTCCTCGCCAGGATCCACATACTCACCATGTACTTTTTATTGTTTGTTCGTTGGTTTGTTTAGAGGAGGAGGGCGAAAGGGCAGAGGGAGAGGGAGAATCTTTTTTTTTTTTTTCCTCCAAAATTTTATTGAAATTCTAGTTAGTTAACGTACAGTACAATACTGGCTTCAGGAGTAGAATTCAGTGGTTCATCACTTACATGCAACACCCAATTCTCATCACAACAGGGGCCCTCCTTCGTACCCGTCCCCCATCTAGCCCATCCCCCACCCACCTCCCTCCATCGACCCTCAGTTTGCTCTCTGTCTGGAAGAGTCTCTCATGGTTTGTTTCCCTCTCTTCCCCCCCCCCCCCATGTGTTCATCTGTTCTGCTTCCCGAGCTGCACATATGAGTAAAATCCCATGGTATTTGTCTTTCTCTGATTGACCCAGTTCTCCCAGCATAACACACTCTAGCTCCATCCACGTCGCTGCAAATGGCAAGACAGAGAGAGAGAGAGAGAGAGAGAGAGAGTCTTAAGCAGTCTCCACACCCAGCGCGAACCCGACTCGGGGCTCGATCTCACAACCGTGAGATTACGTCCTGAACTGAAATCAAAGAGTTGGACGCTTGACTGACTGAGCCACCCAAGTGCCCCTCTCGGTGTACTTTTTAGCTGGCTGAGCTCATACACACCCCGCCCTGTCTGGTGACCCTCATCTCAGCTAAAGAGGAGCCAAAGCAGAAAGCCCCAAAAGAAGAGAAGGAGAAGGTGCATCCCTGGGCCCCGCCTCCTCAGCACAACTTTCTCAGAAATTGGCGGCGCAACCTAGCCTTGTGGAAGCAGCAGCAGGAAGCCCTGAGTGGTGAGCAAAGCAGACAGGGCTCCCGCCGGGCCTCATTAACCACCGAGGCTCCAGTGCTGGGTTTTTCTGTCGCTCCACCTGCCGGAGCCTGGGTTCAGGCTGGTCGCACTTGTGCCATCTACCCCCCAGTGTTTATCGCTGTTAGCGGGTCCTGAGATCAGCCCGGCGGTGGGACTGACCCGTGAGCAGTGCTAGGGCCCCTGTTCGTCCTGACTCGCTCCCTCTAGAACGCCTCAAGAAGCCGGTGGGCGAGCTGCTTATGCACACTGGGGAGACCTACAGGCAGATCCAGGAGGAGCGGGAGCTCATTGACCGAACGCTTCCGACACAGCATGATGGGAAGGTGAGTCGCCCAGTGCTCTGGGAGGAGGGGGCCCGGACCCGGGGATGGCTGCCTCAGGTTGCACAGTTGGGGGCAAAAAAAAAAAAAAAAATCTGCTCCTTCGAAAGGCATTGTTAAGCCCTCCAGGCCTTTGCTAAATCCTATTATGGGTCCTGTTATCGGGCACTGGGGGCCTGGCGAGCTAAGTTACTCAGCCTGTGGTGCTCAGCGGTAGTCAGCTTGAGGAGAAAGATATCACAGGTACTGAGTTATTAGAACAGTCTCAGTGTCGTCTCCTAAAAGCTGAGGCTGCGGCTTTCAGATGACCCAGGGCACCACACTATGTTCTGGTTTGTCAGTGCGGTGGCCGGTCTGGGCCCACACTATCCGTGTGGGGCTGAAGCAGGGCATCCTAAGAACAAAACGGGTGCTTCTTTTTTTTTTTTTTTTTTTTAATTTTTTTTTTTTTTAACGTTTATTTATTTTTGAGACAGAGAGAGACAGAGCATGAACAGGGGAGGGGCAGAGAGAGAGGGAGACACAGAATCCGAAGCAGGCTCCAGGCTCCGAGCTGTCAGCACAGAGCCCGACACGGGCTCGAACTCACGGACCGCGAGATCGCGACCTGAGCCGAAGTCGGCCGCTTAACCGACTGAGCCACCCAGGCGCCCCTCAAAACGGGTGCTTCTTTCCTGCTCCCAGGGCAGCAGCGAATCCCCCAGAGGGAGCATCTGAAGTCTGTGGGGCAGTCTTGTCCGCCCGGACCCCCCACCTCCGCCAGCCTCTCTCCAAAGTGTCCAGGTGATCTGACCCATGTGTCCTTCCTTGCCAGAGCTGTGAGGAGACCAGTGGGTTCTGGAGTCGACTGGAATACTTGGGAGATGAAATGACGGGTCTGGTAATGACAAAGACCAAAGCTCAGCGTGGCCTCCTGGAACCGATCACTCACGTCAGGAAGCCCCACTGCATCCAGGTGGAGACAGGTGAGGGGTGGGCGGGAAACCAGCAGCTTGGGACGGGCCTGGGACGGGGGACAGCATGGCTGTGGAGTGAGAACGGCCAGGGATGGGGGCCCGTAACCCTTGGAGGTCCAGTCCCCCCGGCAGTAAGACAGCGATGGGGAGGCGAGCTGGAGCGTGAGCTGTGGGGCTGCTCTGTCTACGCGGCCACCGTGGCCACTGGGGTCATCGAGCACCTGGGACGTGGCTAGTGTGAACTCAAGTGCTGTAAGTCTCAACTACACGCTGGGTTTCGAAGATTCCTACTCGTATAAAATACAAGCCATTAAATATATTTTTACGAATCATGTTTATATTGATTACTTACTGAACCGATACTATCTTTGATCTGTTGGGTTAAACTAGGTTACTAAGGCTAATTTCACCTGTTTTTGCCTTTTTCAGCGTGGCATCTAGGAACTTTGAAATTACATTGGTGGCTTGCACGTGCGGTTTGCGTGGTATTTCTGTGCGGCTGCACTGCTTTAAAGGCTGCTGGGCTGCCTGGGTTCAGACCCCAGCTGTGTTGGGTTTGTGAGCTCCAGTGAGTTACTTAACCTCCCTGGTCCTCCGTTTCCCCATCTGTAAAGTACCGTGGGACAAGAGAGTGTTAAATGAGACAGGGCGCGTGTGTGAGAGGCTTTGGCGGGTTGTTAACACAGTTAAATGGAGCTGCTGTTGCTGTTATAACCCAAAG
Source organism: Panthera onca (assembly GCF_046562875.1). NCBI lineage: Eukaryota > Metazoa > Chordata > Mammalia > Carnivora > Felidae > Panthera > Panthera onca. The sequence goes on along the minus strand of NC_138352.1, from coordinate 52,003,208 downwards.
GTTTGCAGCTTCGCAAGCTGATTTTGTGGGAGCCCTGAGCAGCGTTGCGGACGCGGTAGGTATGGGGCAGGCGGACCAGAGTCCAGCTGCACAGGGAAGGTGTATTTTCCCCTTTCCCGGAAGTGGTGCCGGGCTGGGTGCTCTCAGAGCCCTGACGGCGGGTGGAGAAGAGGCCCCCACAGCAGACTGTGCTGAGGGTCCCTGGACCCTGCTGCTCTAGGACTGCCGGCCCAGAAGGATGCTTGGTACCGCTACACCTGGGATCGGAGTCTGTTCCTGATCTACCGACGCAAGGAGCTGCAGAGCGTCATGGCAGAGCTGGACTTCAGCCAGCAGGTCAGTGCCCCTCTGTGCCGGGAAACCCCTTAACGTGGGGCCTGTCTTCAGTCAGCTAATCTTCCCTTTCTTGGTCTCCCTGAGGATATCGATGGCCTGGAGGTGGTGGGCAGAGGGCAGCCTTTCTCGACCGTTACCGTGGAAGACTATCCAGTATTCGATAGGAGCCAGGAAAGTTCCTCTGAAGACACAGGGCCCTCGTGAGTCGGGCTGGGCCCTAGGCAGAGAGGTTGGAAAGAGCGGCCTCCCTCCCCCACCCCCACCCCGCACCCACAGTATAAAGGGAGGACTCCCCGCTCTGAAATCTGGCGGCTTCTGTCCCGGCCTCTCAATGGGCCCCTTCCAACACCTGCACCAGCTTTTCTGTGACCATCTACCCCCTTCCAGCAACCAGCCCCTAATGGGGATTTTCCAGCCATGGAAATGCTGCAAAATGCCGTGCACGCCAAATGGCTGTGCGTGAAGAGTCTCTGTGTCCCAGAAGCGCCCACCTGCAGGAACAGAGCAGGACAGAGCTGAGCCCAAGCGGAGCCCTCCATCAGAGGGTAGAGCCGGGCCCCTCTTTAGGCCTGGCAGCCATTTCCGTGGGCTACACATGGCAAGACCGTGGTAGCCTCAGGGAAAGGAAGTCCTCGGGTTTTCTTCCAGAGACTCATTGGCCAGTTACCCTGACGATGTCCCCATGCCTGTTCTTGGCCCTTCTCTGCTGTTCTGTGGGAAGCCAGCCTGCTGGATCAGAGGCCGTAACCCAGAAGACACGGTAAAACTGCCTTCACCCTCACCTACCTGCGGGCAGGGCCTCCCTCAGGCGCAGTCACAAGGAGCCTGGATAGTCACCTATTTGCATTTTTATCTAGTCAGGCATTCAGCAGGTCTGAAAATGGTAACAGCAAGGCTAACTTAAGCTAGAAGGAAATCACAAGACTGAAAAGAGACTGTCACAAGCCACCCAGCTCTTACTAGCCCCCCAAGCATGTAAATAAGTGAAACTTCTCGAACAGGTGTGGCTTCAAGAAGGTTCTAAAGGAGCAGAATTGTCCATCAGATACAAAATCTGTTTTATCTTCCCTTCTTGCCGTGGACGGCAGCCTCAGAGACAGCCGTTGTTGGGGTACAGTGATGGCACCCTGAGAGCAGCCAGGCCCCGGAGGGCCAAACCCAAAAACGCCCCTGGCAATCAAGGATGAATCGGTCACCCTGGCCCAGAACCTCCCTCAAAGACCTTTCTCGTACCTCTCCTTCCCCAGAAGCGTGTTGGAATCGCTGTTCGCTTGACCTTCGAAACTCTAGAAAGGGAGAAGACCTCTTCGGAACTGACCGTGGTCAATAATGGCACCGTGGCCATTTGGTACAACTGGCGGAGGCGGTCTCAGCTGGACTCTTTCCAAGACCTGAAGAGAAACAGGATGGAGCGGTTTTACTTTAACAATCGAGAAGGTACCCAGCTGCCCTACTCCCGGGCTCCTGTCTGTGGTCTGCGAGGAGTCAAAGTTTAGCTGAAGTGCCTGCAAGTTTTGAACCCCTCTCCTCTGCCTCCTCTCGTCCATTTCTTCTGTGAATTGTGTCCTCTCCTAACTGTGCATGTCTGTTGGGGGAACAGCCGAACTCGAGAACACAGAGAGTCTCGCTCACCAGGGAGCAGAAACTGTCTAGGGGTTCAGTTACCCACATGCTCAGGCCTGAGGCTAGGATGAACCCCCACCCCACACGCCTCATCCCCGTTTGCCTGGGACTTTGCCAGTTTTTGCGCAGGAAGTCAAAAGTCCCACTTCCCAGGAAACCCCTCGGTTCTGGTCACCACCCTGGCCAGGGGCCCAGTTAACTGTATGCATGGGCTTAGGGCTCAGTGAATATTGTGCAGGCTTGGGGCTCAGCTAGCTCCCATGTGGTGAAAACCTCCGTCTCTGTCCCTCGCAGGTGTGATTCTGCCTGGAGAAACGAAAACCTTTACCTTCTTCTTCAAGTCTCTGAATGCTGGCATCTTCAGGGAATGTTGGGAGTTTGGAACCCACCCCACCTTATTAGGAGGTGCTCTCCTGCAGGTCAACCTCCACGCAGTCTCCCTGACCCAGGATGTTTTCAGGGAAGAGAGGAAGTTACTGAAGGTAACCCAGGATCTTGCCCCCCCCGCCCCCACCTCCCCCTGGACACCAGATAGGTTCCTCTGCTTTTCTTCCTGGCACTGCCTGCGGGGATCTTATTTCCTCCAGCCCAAAAGGTGAATTTTTCACCAACAGGCCGCTGTTTTTGCCAACAAAGACCTGGGGAGTGTTTGTTGGGAGAGGTGGGCACTGGGAGTCCGCCGGCCCCGGCCCCCAGTCAGTTCCAGAGCTGGCCCCTGGTGCTATGCCTTCGGGCATTCTATAGAAAGCTGGGCTTTTTTTTTTTTTTTTTCCTACTGTGGCCCCCAAACATAAGCCAACTACTTTAGCTGAGGCTCCGCCCGCGGTGCACCCAAACCATGTGGCCCCCGCCCCTTGCCCTCCTTCCTAATCTGGGAGAAATGCTGACTGTGTGACCTTCTGGCCCCATGAGAGAGCAACTTCTCTCGGACTGGCTCCCCTCCTACAGGCTTTCAGCCAGTTGTAGGGAACATGGATGTTTGGAGATACCGAGGGGGTTTTGAGTCCGGAAACGGGAGTGTATGTACGCGTGAGAGAGACGGACGGTAGAAAGAGCTCAGCCCCTGGGAAGGCACAAAGTCCTGAGGGCTCCGGCTCCCCTCAAGGATGCAGCGGGGGTTTTGAAAGGCTGAGCCCCCATCGTGTGCCACCTTCCCTTCCCCAGGACAAGCTGGCTGCCCACGAAGCGGTCACCATTGTGGACAGCGTGCTGCAGGAGCTGCTGAGTGGGATCCTGACCCCAGAGCGTGCGCCGTCCCCCGTGGACGCCTATCTCACTGAGGAGGACTTGTTCCGCCACAGAAATCCTCAGGTGCAGGCCTGTGATGGGGGTACTAGTTACATCCTCGCTTTCCGGTGAGGAAACTGAGGCCCAGGGCGGGTTACGTAACTTAGCAAGTAAGTGGATGCTGGGGCGGGAACAGAGCTTGGCAAACTCCTTCATTCAAACGCGATCTTAACTTGGGGTCGCGAATGCGAGAACAGCTTGAAGGGGATGCGAGGGGCCACTCCGGCCACCGCGGCCCCTGCTGGCTTCCTCCCTGCAGCCCCCCCACCAGTGTCCTCGAGGGAACGGGCCGGCTGGGACTCCGGGTGCCCCACGGCCTAGCCTCCCCAACGCGTGTCTTCCCTTGCCTTTGCTGCAGCTGCATTACCAGCACCAAGTGGTGCAAAACCTGCACAGCCTGTGGCGCCAGTACCTCACCCTGCCCCCCAAGGCCGAGGAGGCCAGGCCCAGTGAGGAGGAGCGCCACAGCCCCAGGGCCCGGGCTGCCTACTTGGAGAAGGCCTCCGTGAACGTGGAGCCCTCGGCACACTCTAAGAGCCCGGTCTCGGAATCCCAAGTGGCCCGGCAGGAGAGTGAGGCCTTCAGGGACTCCCGAGACGCTTTAGGGTCCCAGAAGCCTGGAGCGGGGGCTCAGAGTTCTCAGCGGAAGAGCATTATGGAGGAGATCCTGGTGGAGGAGAGCCCAGACCTGGGGAGCACCAAGAGCCCCTGGGAGCTGGATGGCCTTCCCCCACCTGAGTGGAACCTCTGTTTGGAGGATTTCGGAAAGGTGCTCCCCTGACCCTGAGGGGTCGGTAGGAGGGCGGCCCTGGTGGAGGTGCCAGCGCACCAAGGGAGGGCCCCAGTTGTCCCCTTTGCCCCCTTGGGCGAAGAAACAAACTCGTGAAGGCCCGGAGAAAGCAATCTCTTGGGTCATCTCTTTTTGTCTCGGGTGCGTAGGCCACCACGGGATAGGAGGGGTGCCCTCTCCGACCCAGGCACACGTTGGAGAAGGGGATCACGGGTACATATTTCTGGGGGAGGTCCACCCTCCATGGCCGCACCCCCGTACGGCTCTCTGTCCTCACTGCACGAGGCCCATCGCTAGGGGACGTGGGGACCCTTGGTGTCCCAGGCAGAATGACTGCTCATGCTCCCTACAACCCTGCCAGGCAGTGATGGCACTCCCTGAGGAGAGCCAGAGGGAGGACGCCCTCATCGGGCTCAACAAAGCAGCTCTGGAGCTGTGCCAGGAACCAAGGCCCCTGCAATCTGACTTGCTGCACCAGATGTGGTAGGTGCCCCCCGGCAGAGCTGGCCCGGGCTCCCCGATGGGGCGTCTGACGGCCTGTGGTTCTGGGCGCCCGCAGTCCTAGGTCACAAAAAAGGTGCTGGAGACCCTCCACACTCTGGCACCTGCCGCGGCAGCCTCTCGGGCACCGGCTGCTCTCCAGATCGGAGGAAGCAGCTGCTCTCTCTTTCCCGCCCCCTCTCCTGGTTCCTTCTCAACCAGCAGAGGAATGGGTCGAGGAGAAACCGGAGGACAGCGAGAAGAGCAGAATCCGTGAAAAGCCTCCCTTCTTGCTTGGAACTTGCTTGGTTATGCATGAGCGCCTTCAGTGGGGCCCTCGGGGAACCTCGCAAAAGCTACCCTGCTCCCACAGGGCCGGTCCCAAGTCTAGCCAGGGTCTCAAGCCGGAGCCTAGACTGACCTACCCCTAGCCCCGGGGCCACTCTTTCCCGGCGGCTGCCTGAGGGGAGCCAGATCCCCGTCTGAGCACCTGCACGGGTACTGGTGAGGCTGCTGGGCTAGACAGGGCATGGCCCCTCCGTGGTAGCCCTTGGCACCCGTGTCCTGGAAGGGAAGGACCCGCGCCTCTGCACATTCAAGGGCAAACGAGGGGTGATGGCTCTCTCCAGTATCCCTGCTCTCTAGTTTGCAGCTATGGCGGGATGTGATTGATGGCCTGGTGGGCCATTCCCTGTGGCTGAGGGCTCTGCTGGGCCTGCCTGAGAAGGAGACCATCTATTTGGACCTACCAGAAGAGCAAGGTCAGACTGCAGCCATGCCCCTCCCCACCCCTCCGCCCCGCTGGCAGTGGCCCCTCAGCCATTTGCACCCTTCTGGTGGAAACTCCGTCAGGTGGATCCGCGGGGTGGGCCCCACTACCCTTCTATCTGCTGCCAGGACTTGGGACCCAGAAGCGACTTGAGTGACCACCTTCGCTCAGTCCCCTGGTTTGACAGGCGGAGCCCTAGAGAGGTTGAATGACTCACCCCTGCCCTGCAGTCCTGCTGCCAAAGGTCACGTGCTCTGCTCCTTCTCGGAGCACCGACAGCTCAGGGTCCTTGGCTTTCCCGACCCTGCCTGTGGGGTCAGCGAGGCCAGGTCACGCCATCTTACATCCACCTCCCTTAGATGGCAAGTCCCCGCCTGTCACAGAAGTGAAAGTGACTGCCGGGAAGGTTGGGAAGGAGGACCGGAAAGGGGCAGCCCAGGAAAAGAAGCAGCTGGGAATCAGAGAGAAAGAGGATAGAAAACCTGCCAAGCTGCCGGGGAAAGAGGTATGCTGGGACATAGTGTGGGCCTCAGGTGGGGCCGGGGAGGCGTCGGAGGGGCTGTGGCAGGTGGACGGTCACTCCAGCGCGAGACCCTGGGCCTCCCAGTGAACTGCTCTTGAGAAAGCCCTGGCCCTCCCCCGGGAGCTCCTGAAGGCTGTGCGTGTCTCCGTCTCTCCATGCAGGACCGTTTAAACAGCAAGAAGCACAAGGCAAAGGATGACAAGAAACCGCTGAAATCTTCAAGTCGGGACAGGGTTTCCTTGGAAGACCCTGCCCCTGACAGCACTATGACCTCCCAGGAACCCATAGATCCCCTGGTCATGAAGAAATACACCGAGAGGCTGCACACGGAGGTGAGGGCCCGAGCCCCGCGCCCAACCCTCCCCTCGCTCACACCTGCTCTGCGTGCCATCCTCCCCTCCCTCATTCATCCGGTTTATTCCACGAGCGAGAAACTCCTAGCGTGTCCGTGATGGAAGACGGAAGCAGAGCTGCCCCTGTGAAGGGCATCCTCGTGTGTGAGGGACAGGCCTCGGGCATAAATGGCACACCGGGTGTGTTCAGTGACCAGCAGTGTGGGAGAGAGATAACCCAGGGCCAGGGGGTGGGGAAGGCCTGGGTGGGGGCAGGTGAGCCTCACTGCGACACGAACAGACCCGAAGGGAGGTGAGGGGCGGCCATGTGGACATCCAGGAAGAGTGCCCCAGGCAGAGGGTGCAGTTAAGGCAGGGGAGGGAGTGGCCGGGAGGACAGAGGCCACAGAGGCCACCGAGAGGGAGCAAGTCTTAGGGCGTGTGGGGCTTCGTAGGTCAGTGTGTGGCCTTGGGGTTTTTCTGAGTGAAATGAGAAGTCCCAGGGTTTTGAACGGAGGAGTGATATGGTCTGACTTAGGCTTTAGAAGATCACCCTGGCTGTGGTTGGGAAAACAGACTAGGGGAACAGAGCAGAAGCGCCTCCTTTTCTGCCACCCCCACTTCCTGTCTGTGTTAGGTGTGTCATGGCAGATGGGGGAACATTAGGTAGGGTGGATTTTCAGCAAGTGTGAGGGTTGTAAAGCACTGCAGAGACTTCCTAATGGTATACGCTCTTTTTCTTTCTTTCTTTATAATTTTTTTTTAACGTTTTATTTATTCTTGTGAGAGAGAGACAGAGCACGAGCAGGGAAGGGGCAGAGAGAGAGAGGGAGACACAGAATCCGAAGCAGGCTCCGGGCTCTGACCTGTCGGCACAGAGCCCGATGTGGGGCTCGAACTCACGAACCACGAGTTCATGACCTGAGCTGAAGTCAGATGCTTAACTGACTGAGCCACCCAGGCGCCCCAATTCTTCTTGGTTTTAAATGTTTATTTATTTATTTTGAGAGAGAGGGCACATGCATGGGTGGGGGAGGGGCAGAGAGAAAGGGGGGTGGAGAGAGAGAGAGAGAGAGAGAGAGAGAGAGAGAGAGAGAATCCCAGGCAGACTCCTTGCTGTCAACGCACAGCCCGACGCGGGGCTGGGTCTCATGAACCGGGGAGATCGTGACCTGAGCATAATGGTCTATTCTTAAGCGCTAAGTCCTTAGAGAGTCACCCGGGTGTTGTGTTCTGTTCTTTGTTATTTCGGAGCGGAGGTCCACGAAGCCACATTCGATTGTCACCGTGTCTAATGGCAGTGCTTTGTCTTCCTCTGGTGCGGACAGCTAGGTAGCCGCGATTGCATCCTACATTGTGGTAACGCTCCGGATCCCATTTGATCAGAAGTTCCATTTGCTACTGGTGACATCACTGTGATTTCCGAAGGCTGATGGGGTTTAGAGAGTAATCATAGGGCTCTTTGAAATAAAGAATCAGCTTGCCGAGGCTCATGTGGTCCGGCCCCACGGGAGGGCTTGGTCCTGGAGACATTTCGGTATGTGGATCTGTGATCTCACAGGAAGGATCTTACACCCCCGAGGGCCAGGGTGGAACTGGACCGCCCCACTGTTCCTTGGAATTGCCTCTTCAACCACCCCAGGCTCTAAGGCCCCCATATGTCCAAGGGGCTAGTGCAGGATGACCTCCGCAGGCCGGTCCGAAAAATAAAGCTCTCTGCAAAAACAACAGTTCTACAGAAGCTCCACAAGTTTGTTTTTACCCCTTCTGCCGCTTCTGTCCTGGTGTAGACATGTCCCTCATAGCCTGCCAGGTGCTCCCTTGTGTAGGGGCTTCCCACAGAGCAAACCCTGGCCTGTGGTTTCATCCCATTCTTCCAGGTCTACGGGCTGCTGGACACCCTAGTGACTGACCTCATGGTCCTGGCTGACGAGCTCAGACCCATAAAGAATGTCGAGGAGACTTTGCATCTTTGTATCTGACTCACGCGTGCAAGGTGCCTTCTGGGAAACTGATTAACAAACAAGTCAATAAAGAACTTTTAGGCCTTTGTGTCTTGAATGTCAGATCTTGATGAAGCCAGGTCATGACCCGGGTCTCCCGTGTCCCACCTGCCCCAGATCCCCCTCCTCCCGGTTCCTGGAGCCATCCAACAGGAGGTAGGAGAAACACACCCGGAAGGTGATGTGTGGGGTGCTGAGCAGAGGAGCAGGTTGGTAGCAGGACAAGGAACGAGTCCGGTGACAGGACAGCATCACCTGTCATGAACCCCGCCTCTGACCTTCCTTGGCCCAGGCTTTTGGGGTTACACTTCCGGGAGCCAGGTCTTTCCCAAGTGTCATCACCAAGTATGACCAATGTGAGACCAGGAGAACTAGACCCCATGGGGCCTGGCTCCCTGAGATCCTCCCACTTCAGCTGGGTCCAAGGGCCCTGGGGGTCATGCTCACTGCACCGCCCCACCCCAGAGACCAGATCCCGTGTCCTCGGCAGCCTGTCTCTGCCCCTCCTCGTGTCAGACCAGCTGGTTTCCTTGAGCCACTTTTTGCCTTAAAAACAGCCTCTGGACTTGAATGCCCACCGCCTTGCTCAGAGCAGTGCGAAGTGGACAAGAGGTGGCCCCTGGAAAGAAAAGTGCTGTCCGCTCAGACTCCATACCTGAACGGGGTTGTCTGTCCGAAATCCTCATTCTGGGCCAGGCCTCCCGTGCGAGTGGGCTCCGGGTCCCGGCTCCCAGAGTTCAAAGAACAACTGTGCTAATGCTGGGCTCATTGCTTTAAGTGCTGGTGGAGCAGGGGTGTGGGTGGGACACGGGGCAGTGGCCATAGCCGCCTGCCGGCTTGGTTTCGCATGTGGTGCTTCTGATAAGGACCTCGTGGGCCTCAGCATCCTCCAGTGGAGAGCGGGAGGAGTTCTGGAAAGATCAGGTCACTTCGTTCCTCAGAGAGGCTATGCCTGGAGCCTGCGTGCCCCTCTCGGGGTGGCTGAGGGGGCCAGCTGGAGCCCACAGAAAACAAGACTCCGCCAAATGGCCTGGGAATGATCTTCCTGGCTCCGGGGGGGATGGGGGAGGGGTGGGGTGGGTGTTGGAGCCCTCCCCACCCTATTTCCTGTTGAGGCAGGGGAAGGGTTAACTCACTGCTGGGTGGGAGTGGGCTACCAGCCCTGGGTCTGGATGTGCACGTCCTGGGGACAGCCTGCAGGCAGGCCGCCCCACTCTGCCCGTGCCGCCTGCCCAGCCAGCAGGAAGGGGTTAACAACCCTGCGCTTCCTCCTGTGTCCTGTTACTGCTGAGGCAGACCTGCCTGGCCAGCTGGGCAACTTTCCTCCGAGTGCTGCCTGCCTGCCGGCTGGGCGGCTAAAAGACCAACGGGCAAGAGGCAGGGCTGCAGCCCCTCCTGGGGACCCTGCCTCCACCCTTCCAAGGGGTCTGCGCCTCCTGGGAGAGGGTGGGCATCTCCAGGACCGGGGTCCGTGGTGGATGGCTCTGGGGACGCTCCCAAGGCTGTACTGTCCCCCTGCCGCGCAGGTCGGAAGGTCACTGCAGAGGCTGCTCGTGGTCCCGGGGCTGGGGCCAAGGGAGCCTGCACCGGAGGTAAGCTGGTGCCTCCGTGGAGGCGGTGGTGCCTCTCATGGAAGGCTCGGGGCTTAGCCTCCCTCTCGGGTCCCACGGAGAGGGGTGAGGAGGGCAGGGCTCTAGCGGATCCTGGAGGCTTTCTGCCCGCTGCCGCTCCCTCCTCCCCTCCCTGCAGCCCCCGGGGAAGCAGGACTCAAGGATCGGCTCCCCACCCTGGGACTAACATCTCCGGTGACATTCCCTCCGCAGACTCCCGTTCTCCTCTGCCCGCCCCTCCCCCTCGGCCTCTGTGGCACCTCTAGCCTCAGGGCAGCCCCTACCCCATTCCGGGGCCCCAGGACACAGCCACCTCAGGGCTGACTCCAGCTTAGAGCTCTAGCTCGCTCCTGTCCCTCAGCGAGAAGAGTTAGGGCACCGCCACTCCCTTCCCACCCCCCACCCCTTAGCAGCCGCTGACCTGATGCAGGGCAGGGGCCGGGGCACCTTAGCAGAGGATGGGAGGGACTGTGGGCTGGTGGGGTGCACACACACTTTGGACAAACTCTCGCACGTGACTCGACACATCTAGGCTCCTTCCTTCTCCCTGAATCCCCACTCGGGGGATGGCCATTGACTTCCTCAGCCCTGAGGATTCCCTTAGTCCCGAGAAAAGGAGCCGCCCCCCCCCCCCCAAAGTTCTCCTGGGCACCTTATATAAAGGAGAGAGCAGATACTTGTGCTCCATGCCCCGCCGCCTCCTCCTCCAGCCTTCCCCTCCCCGCTCTGCCCTCCACCCTGTCTCTGAATTAGCCTCTCAGGCTCTGCCTTCTCAGTGTCCTTCCCTCCACCTGACAGGGTCTGGCTCAAGGTCACTGCAGTAATTCCATACCCGGCCTCCCGGGCCTGCCGCTGCCGCCACTGGCTGCCGGGTTTCTGTTTCACTCCCTTTTATTTCTGGGCATATTGTGTTCGATAAAACCCTTTGCTTGTAACACGGCTGGCAGAGCTCCCAGCGGCTCCCTCCCGCGATCCTTCCTTTCCTCCTCCCTCCCTTCCGTGCTCCCTGGGCCTCACCCTGCCCCCTCTTCCCCCCTCCCTCCCCCCACCCCAACCTGTCCCTTTTAACTTCAGGGGAGGGAGGTCCAGGCACCTCCCCGGAGTTTCTGATCCCTCTCTTCCCCCAGCTCCAGCAGAGGTGTGCAGAGGAGTTTCCTCTGTTCCCCCTTCTAGGAGGAAAGTCCAGACAGGGCCAGGGGGTCCGCACTGAGGGCCCCTCCCACTCCCCCAGGCTGGGCTGGAGGGCTCGGGCAGCCAGGCTCTAGTAGGGCTGCTGGTGGAGGCAGGATGCCTGACTGGTTTTGCTGGTTTCTGCGGCCAGCACTGGGAGGGGCGCGCACTCCGGGCGGGCTCTGGTGCACAATTATTTCTCATCTTGACTCTTGCCACCCTCCAGCCCACCGGTTGGGGAGGTAAAGATAGGTCTGAGTCACTAGTGAGGAGGAGGACAGGAGTTAAACAAGCGTTGGCCGTGGCATCCCCACAGAAGGGCCTGCCAGGCTGGACGGACAGACAGCAGACAGAAGGTAGGCAGCCTTTCAGTCAGCACTCTATCCGCCTGGTCTCCCACAGGATCCCCTCCTCCGGGTCCAAGCTCTCCCAGGCACCTGGGCCCTGAAGAAGCCTGCCAAAGCCTGCTGGCCGCTTTGAACCGAGCCCAGGGTTGGCAGGGCCGGGTGGAGGGAAAGCCCAGACTGGGGGAGGGCAGGACAGGCAGCTTCTGACTCCTGTGAGTCCCAAGATTGAGCCCCAGGATTAAGCGGAGAGGTGCTGAGAGGCGCCCTCTCCATAAGTGGGGGTGGGGGTTCACGGTTGGTGTGGAGGCTCTGTGGGTCCAGCCTGTGTGTGTGTGTGTGTGTGTGTGTGTGTGTGTGTGTATGCATACCAGAAAAACAGCCGTGGCAGGGGGATTCTGGGTTTGGTTTCTGGTAGGACCCTGGAAGAACATTTTTCTATCATGAGCCTGGGTTTCCTTTCTCCAGATGGCCTGGTCCTGACGCTGTGGGGAGGGCAGAGGGCTGACCCTGATTCCCTCCCCCCTGGGCTATCAGGAGACGACCACGCACCCAGGGCCTCAGGTTTGGGGAGCCCAGACCAGCCTTGCCTTCAGGGAGCTTACGTTCCTGCCCCATGTCCCTCTCTGGCCTTCTGGCCCAGCTCAAGCATTCCCTCCCATCTGTCCTTCCTCGCCCTGTGGCTTTGCTCCTCCTCACCCTCCCCTTCAGATCTCAGGCTGTCACCTCCACTGGGAAGTCTCCCCTGATTTTCCTAGCTTGGGTGTTCCTGTGCATGTCCGTGTTAGGCTGGATCGTCTATGCCCCGCATCTGGACGTGTGCGGACCAGGACTTGTGCTCTGTGCCTGGCACAATGTCGGGCTCAGAGAAGGCCCCGGGAACTAGGTGCCGAATGAATTAAGCTGCACAAACTAGTGATTTGAGAAACGAGAAGTGGGGAACGAGGAGCTGGGAGAGATAGCTCCTAAGTGAGATCCTGGCCTCGGAAACGGGAGGGAGAGGTAATTAAACAGGAGGGAGGTGAGCAGGCATTCCTGGGGGTCGCTTTCCTGCCTGTCGCTAAGGGTGAGGACGTGGGGAGTGCGTCTGCGAGGGTCACTCCCAATCGCATCCGCTCTGTGAACTCGAACGAATCACTCAATCCTTCTCTGAACCTCACTTCCCCATCTGTGAATGGAGATAATAATAATCACCCCGTCTTTGTAGCGGGACTGTAAAAGAGCAAAGAGCACGCAAAGCTGCAAGTGTTGGCTGAATAATGTGTAAGATAAGAAAAATAAGAATAAGCACCTGCCAGAGACTGTTCCTGGCAGCGGGGACCCCGGCCAGGCCCGAGTGGCTGTCCAGGTGAGCCACTGCCCCTGAGTTCCTGAGTTCCAGTCCCTCTCTTCCTCAGACCCATGTGGAACCCAAGGACGCAGCCGCCCCGCTGAGAGCTCGGCGGCCCATCCCTGGAGACCGTGACCTCGAGACGGTGGCCCTCGGCCCTCCACCTCCGGCTGGGGCGGGGGCCGCCCATCTCCAAGTCCCCAGCCATGACGACCTCAGCACTGCGGCGCCAGGTGAAGAACATCGTGCACAACTACTCAGAGGCCGAGATCAAGGTGCGCGAGGCCACCAGCAATGACCCGTGGGGCCCGCCCAGCACGCTCATGTCGGAGATTGCCGACCTGACCTTCAACACGGTGGCCTTCGCCGAGGTCATGGGCATGCTGTGGCGGCGGCTCAACGACAGCGGCAAGAACTGGCGGCACGTGTACAAGGCGCTAACGCTGCTGGACTACCTGCTCAAGACGGGCTCCGAGAGGGTGGCCCACCAGTGCCGCGAGAACCTCTACACCATCCAGACGCTCAAGGACTTCCAGTACATCGACCGCGACGGCAAGGACCAGGGCGTCAACGTGCGCGAGAAGGTCAAGCAGGTGATGGCCTTGCTCAGGGACGAGGAGCGCCTCCGGCAGGAGCGGACCCACGCCCTCAAGACCAAGGAGCGCATGGCGCTGGAGGGCATGGGCATCGGCAGCGGGCAGCTGGGCCTGGGCCGCCGCCACGGATCCCCGTCCTCCTACAACTGTGAGTGAGCCCCGGGGCTGTGGCTGGGGGCCAGGAGGCAGCCCGAGGTCAGAGGGATGCCGCGAGCATTCAGGGAGGTGACGAATGGAGCACGGAAGGCAGGACGCCTGGCACAGCAGGTGCCCCGCAAGTTAGCTCAGACGACAGTGGGACCATGCCCCATGGGCTGCTGTGGTAGCAGAAGCTCGGGCTTCTGGAGTCCAGCAGCGTTCCTCATTCTGCCCCTTTCGAGCGGAGGGGTCTAGACGGCCGCCTCTCTGAGTCTCCGCTTCCTCATCTGTGAAGCAGGGAAAATCTTTCAGGTGTTGGATGTGAGAATCAATGAGACCAGGCTCAGGAATGCCCTTGGCCCTGTGCCCAGACACAGGGCACAAGGTGCTCCATCAGTGGCATTCCTCATGACCCCTTCCTGAAAACAGGGTGCTGCAGAGTTTTTGTTGTTGTTGTTGTTGTTGTTGTTGTTGTTTTGAGAGAGAGAGAGAGAGGGAGGGAGAGAAATGTGAGTGGGGGAGGGGCAGAGAAAGAGAATCCCAAGCAGGCTCCGTGCTGTAAGTGAAGAGCCGAGCATGGGGCTTGATCCCATGAACCATGTGATTGTGACCTGAGCCGAAATCAAGAGTCGGACGCTCAACTGACTGAGCCACCCCGGCGCCCCTGCAGAGCAGTTCTGGACTCTCCTCCCTGCCCCGAAGCGGGCTTCTGGGATCTGAGGGGTACTCAGGATGGTCCTCCTTTCATAAAGCCCTTGACAGTGTGCCAAGGGCTTTGAGAGCCGTGGCCCTGATTGGCTGGAACTCTCTCCCTCCCACCTCACTTGACCCCAGGCAGGATGGGCACCCTGCCCCCCCCTTCCCCACCCCCCCCCCCACCGGAAGGGACCTGGCTCCAAGTCTTACCTTAGGACCCTGGCCAGGCAACCTCTGGCTATTGGCATGTCTGTAAAGGAGGGACTGGAGTCTCTAGTTGGGGGTGGGGGGGGAGCATGGGAAGCCTCACACAGAGTGCCAAGCACACTGCCAGTCCCCCTGGGGCCCTGGCTGCCAGTCGTTTCCTTCCTCAGTTTCCCCCCTGAGCCTTAGAGCTTCCTGGTTGTGGGGGGAGGGGCAGGGGAGGGGAGGCACGCGGTCACAGGAGCCACGATGGCTGACGGTCCACGGTCGTTGCAGCCTCCTCCTCATCCCCCCGCTACACGTCCGACTTGGAGCAGGCCCGGCCCCAGACGTCAGGAGAAGAGGAGTTGCATCTGCAGCTGGCCCTGGCCATGAGCCGCGAGGAGGCTGAGAAGGTGAGGGCCCCCCCGGTGGCCTGGGGAGGGCACTGGTGCCCCACACCCTTGGCTCCTAGGCTCCTCTACTCTGGACAGCACAGGGCCTGTCCGTGTCCCCGGGACTGTCCTGGCAGGGACTGCCTCCCTGCCTGCGGTCCCCTCTGGCTGCGCCTGGAAAGGGCAGCAAACGCTGAGTGGGGTGAGGGCACATATGTGTCTTACGGGCCTGTCGCGGCCCCGGGGAAGGCAAGTGCGCTGACAGACACATTCCTGGGAGACCCAGAGATATGCCGCCCCCACAACCCCTGCTGTGGGGTTGCTGTCCTTTTAGGGGGGCAGGGACAGCCCCCACCCCCCGTCATCATCCTCTCTGCGGATCCAGGCAGACTGGGCAGGAAGCAGCCGGGCCTCACACAGCAGGGCCCGGGGACGCTCAGGGGACCCGGAAGCAAAGGATCAATCTCCTTGATCTTGGAAACTGCATCGCAGACCCAGGCAGGGAGAAGGCCACACACATCTTGATGCCTTGGGGTCAGGATGCCCACATCCACTCAGGGTGGGCCCTTCTCTCTCCACCTCCCTTCCCCCTGCGGGGCTACGTTGCCCTCCCGCCCAGGAGTGGGAGCACTGGGCCGAGTTCACCCCTTTCTTCCTCCTTTGCAGCCCGTCCCCCCAGCCTCCCACAGGGATGAGGACCTGCAGCTGCAGCTGGCTCTGCGCCTGAGCCGGCAGGAGCACGAGAAGGTAGCAGGCCGAGCCTGTGCAGGTGCTGGTGCGGGTGCAGGTGCTGGTGCAGGTGCTGGTGCGGGTGCTGGTGCAGGTGCTACACAGGCACTAACCAGGCTCCTCCCACTGCACCCAGTGGTCCCGCTGTGCCTAACCTCTCTCCCCGCACTCCTCTTGACTCCAGCTCCCCCGGTCCCCTCAAGTCCAGCCTGGGCTGCTCGTGCTGTCCTCACTCCTCTGTGCCTTCCACAGGAGGTGAGGTCCTGGCGGGGAGAGGACTCCCCTGTGGCCAATGGTGCTGGGGCTACAGTTCGCCGTTGGCAAGACAAAGAGCCAGAGAGAGAAGAGGGAAAGGAGGAGAAGCTGAAAACCAGCCAGGTAGGGAGGGGCTGGGCTGCACCGGCTGACTGAGCCTGAGAGATGAGCTGAGTCGGTATTTGTAGACTTCAGAACTGCGCTTCATATATAGTAAGCACTGTTTAAGTGTTTATTCAATGGAGAGAGGGATAGAGGGGGTGCAGCAGCCCTCGGGCCCAGACCACATGGGCTGGTGACTGAGCTGACAGCAAAGTGGGATACAAAGAATCCTGATCCCCTCCCCCGGATTTGGGTTCTGGATTTGCTGTCATTTATTTGACTTGGGGCACATCACTGCTGTGGGCTCGGTTTCCTCCTTTAGTTGGGCAGCTCCATCTCTGGTATTCTAGGATTACGTGATACTGTGGATCCAGATTGGGGGCGGGGGGAGGCGGGCTCAGGCACACGGTACTCGCAATATCTTGGGCTCATATACATACTTTCCAAGAATAGGGGAGTGGGTAGCTTCTGGGAACAAGGCCACCCTCCAAAGCCGTGCATGGAGCCAGGATGTCTCTATCCCCTTTCTGCCTATGTTCACTGTGGCTGGTTTCTGACTTAGGAAAGCAGACTTGTTATAAAATCTGTCTTTTACCACGGATGGGCTGGGGAGCAGAACAACTGAAGGGGTCAGGCGGGCCTGGGTTTATCCCAGCTCTGCCTCTCCCCAGCTGTGCGGCTCCCTGCCCATCGTTTCCCCTCTCTGAGCCTCCGCTCGTGCGTCTGTAAAATGGAGACACCACGACCTGCACTACTTAGTGCACAGGGTTGTTGTGGAGGCACCAAGCGGATGAGGAAACATTTTATAAACTGCAAAGCACTGTACGGAGACAAGGGATCATTAGTAGGTGTTTGTGAAGTGAACAAAGGCGAGAAGGAGCTGGGCTGAGGAGGACAGGCCAAGGACCGCCCTTCTTCTGGTCTCGCCCACTTCTGAGCCATGGCTGCCTCTCTCCCTCCACAGTCTTCCATTCTGGACTTGGCAGACATCTTCGTACCTGCCCCGGCCCCGCCCTCCACACGCTGCTCTGCTGACCCATGGGACATCCCAGGTGGGCATGCAGGGCTGCAAGAGGTTTCCAGGCTGGCCCCAGAAAGCCCCTCCCCATAGCTGAGGGCCAGCTGAGGGCAAGACACTCACCCCTCTGAGCCTCAGCTTCCTCTGGGACATGGGGTTGTAGTGAGGGATGGAAGCGCACATCTGAAGAGCCCAGCTCATGGAAAACTCGGAGATGTTCTCTCGGTTCCCCCGGTCACCTTGGCTTTCCTGAAGCCCCAGCCCGTCCCTGCCCTTGACTGGGAAGGTGGCCTGAGCTGCCCATGCCCGGGACTCCACGTTCCTGGCAGAACTTGACGAATATGGGCTCCAGCTTGCTGGGTGGTCCTGAGTCAGCATCCCATCTGTGAAATGGGACCCTTGGCCTCCCAACTTGGTCTGGGTAACTGGGAAGGGCCCTGGGCTGGGTGTAAAGGTGGGCCTGGGGTCATGTCTGTACTGTTTCCGTTTTAGGTCTCAGGCCCAACACAGAGCCCAGTGGCTCCTCCTGGGGGCCTTCCGCAGACCCCTGGTCTCCTGTCCCCTCGGGAAGTGCCCTGTCCAGAAGCCAGCCCTGGGACTTGCCCCCTATGCTCTCCTCCTCAGAGCCCTGGGGCCGGACCCCAGTGCTGCCTGCCAGACCCCCATCCGCAGACCTCTGGGCACAGAGCTCCCCCCATCACCAACTCCCCGACACTGGGGCTGACCCTTGGGGAGCCTCGGTGGAGACCTCCAATGCACCTGGTAAGTAGAGGGCCAGAGGGTGTGGGTGAGGGGCTGGGAGGACTTCCGGGTCCCCTCCCTCCAGCGCCAAGGGGCAGCACATCCTGTCTGTGTCAAGACAGCTGCTTGCCTAAAAGGGGTCAGACCAGTGCCCGACCTTTTTGCCAGCCCATCTCATCTTCCTCTTCCTCCTTGGCTAGCTCTAGGTGGTACCTCACCTTTTGACCCATTTGCCAACCCTCCAGTATCCACAGAGACCAAGGAGGGGCCGGAGTGTGCCCAGGCCCTGCCTTCGGGAAAGCCCGGCAGTCCTGTGGGTAAGCAGGAGGCAGGGGATGATACAGCTCTGGGGAATGAGGGACCTGCCCAGAGGTGGCCTCTGTCCTCTTCTTCCCAGAGTGACCACTCCCCATCCCTACCCATGAGCGCAATCATTTCTGTTCCAGAGCTGGACCTGTTTGGAGACCCCATTCCCAGTTCCAAGCAAAATGGCACCAAGGAGCCAGAATCCTTTGACCTGGGTGTACTGGAGGAAGCGCTAACCCAGCCCAGTAAGGAGGCCCGAGCATGCCGGACTCCTGAGTCTTTCCTGGGCCCTTCGGCCTCCTCCTTGGTCAACCTTGATTCATTAGTCAAGGCGCCCCAGGCTGCAAAGACGCGAAACCCTTTTCTGACAGGTAGGACACCCCTTGTCCCTGCCGCGTCTCAACACTGGGGGCCCCTGCTCTCTCCATCCCTCCTTTCAGCCCCTGCCCTAAAAATGTTACTCTTCTTCCCTATTTCTGAGACCCCAGATCGTGCCTCCTCTCCCCGCCACCCCATTTAGGGATGTGTGTCCCCCCCCCCCCCCCCCCCCCCGGCGCACTCCAAGCTCCCCATCCTCTCTCGTTCCGCAGGTCTCAGCGCTCCATCCCCCACCAACCCGTTCGGTGGGAGCGAGCAGGCCAGGCCGACCCTGAACCAGATGCGCACCGGGTCGCCCGCGCTAGGCTTGGCGGCCGGCGGGCCGGTCGGGGCGCCCTTGGGCTCCATGACCTACAGCGCCTCCCTGCCTCTCCCGCTCAGCAGCGTGCCAGCCGGCGTGACCCTCCCCGCCTCGGTCAGCGTCTTCCCGCAGGCCGGCGCCTTCACGCCGCCGCCCGCGAGCCTGCCACAGCCCCTGTTGCCCACGTCGGGCTCCGCGGGGCCGCTCCAGCCGCCCCCGCATCCCGGCACCAACCCCTTCCTCTGAGCGCGGCCCCGCCCTGCCCCGGCTGGCCGGCGCATGCGCGAGGCCCCGTCCCCGGCGCGGGGCGGGGCTGTCACCCCAGGGCCCGCCCCCGGGAAGGTCGGAAGGGCTGACTCCGCCCCCAGTCCCGCCTGGACGCTCCAAGTGTCCCCCGCCGACCCTCTCTTGCCGCTCTGGAAGCTTGACCCTGAAGACTGCCCGGGGCTGAGACCACGCCCGCGTCCTCAGCTCCCACCGAGTGGACTGTTTCGAGGCGTGGTGTCTGGGTCAGGACCACGGCGCAAACCACCGGCTGCCGTGGGAACGAGTGCTTCGCCGTGTGGGGCACAAAAATGCTCCCACTTCCCGCACCACCCCCTCAGCCCCGGCACCTTCGCTTCCAGATGCTCCCCGGGCTCTCGCTCATTCGCTCATTTCATTCATTTACCACAGATCTGCACTGGGGGTGATCTAATGGCAGGGAACAATAGGCAGTTGTTCCCGCTCATTGTGCTCTCTGTGCTGTAAGCACTTTAGACAGATTATTTAATTTAATCCTTGCAACAACCCTCTGAGGTAGATAATACTATTCCCATTCAAGACTGGCTACGTAATTTGTGGGGGCCGGTGCAAAATGAAAATGCAGGGTCCTTGCTCCAAATTAAGAATAGCAAACTGGGGGCAGCAGGGCATTAAACCAAGTGTACAGCCCTCCGTCCTGCTGTCACTTTAGAGGTGAGGAAACAGGCTCAGAGAGGTTAAGTGGCATGCTCAAGGTCACAAAGCTAGCACACACTGGGGCTGCGATTCAGACTGTCTGGCTCCACAGCCCTGAGCGCCCGGGCTGGGCCCCCCGGTTTCATCTGCAAATATTAACAGCCCGGAACAAAGTGGTGGGCTCACCTGGGAGGGATCCAAGGGCTGCTAAGCCCACAGCCTCCAGGAGCTCAGAACTCTGGGGAGACAAGCCGGGTAGAGGAGCCCTCATGTTCCTTTGCTTTACTGAGTCACCTTAAATCTAGCTCTACCCTTTCCCCTCTTCACCAGGGCAAGAAATTCAATCTCAGCCATGCTGAGAGAGCCTGACCCCTCCCGGGGGCTTCCGTGGGGTCTGAGAAACCAAAGGGAGGGGCAGGGCCTGGTACCTCATCCTGGGGCCACCTTGGTCACCCCTACTCCTTTTCCGCTCAGTGCTCTCCCAACCGCTGATTTGTCCTCAGTGCTCAGAGTCTGGCCCTACAAGCAGCCTGCTACTGAGGGAAGATGGCCTTCTATAGGCCAGAAGAAAATTGGGGGGTGGGGGGGGCGGGGAACAGGATGCTGCTGTCTTTCTTAAGTGGAAGGGGGATGCAGGGAAAGGAGCTGCTGGGTTTTGGTTTAGGTTTTGGTGTTTTTTTAGAGGGAGAGAGGGAGTTCTGCTGTGACTGTTAACAGGCGGGATGGACAAGAGCACCTACTAGGAGTCAGACCCCCAGAGTTCAGAACTCTGCTCCAAGATTTGCACTTAATAATAATAGTAATCACTTAGTAATAAGTGGTTATGCTCCCTGACCTTGAGTAAATTACTTAACCTCTCTATGACTCTGTGCCTCCGTTTCCTTACTTGTCAGACGGGAACAAGAATTCCTTCCTTATGAGGTTTGCTCGGCGGCTCCTCCCGGGTCAGTGTCCGTTTGGCCCAGGGCCTACCCCCTTCAGAGACTAACCCTGAGCAGTCAGCCCATCATACCCCTCATTCCTGGTCTTGCCCGGCAGTGCCGAGTCCAGCCGCCATCAGTCTTCTGGCATGTGCACCTACACTTGGGAGGTCTCCATCGTTCTTGGCCACTGTCCCACCTGTCACCCCTTCCCTACCTGCGCCCTCCTCTTCTTCTAAACTGACTCTCCCTGTGGACTTGACTTTCCTCAGGACTCCCAAGGGGTCCTGCTTGACCGCCACCAAGAAGAGATTGGTAGTTTTGTTCCCTGTAGCTATTTCTGGACCGTTTTCCTCCAATGAGAGCCTTCCTTCTTGGAGGCTCAAGCCACTGGGCTGCTGTGCCTCCTTGTTGCCTGGGGCTGTGCTCCACCCCATTCTCACCAGGCTTCAGGCCTGGCTCACAGTCTTCTCATCCAGATCTTGCTTAACCCCGCGTGACTCTATTATTCAGGAGGATGGCCTTGACCTCTCACCCATGGTCACATTTTTGGGCTTGTCATCACCCCAAATTCCTCCCCATTCAAGGCAGGCTTCCTGTTCTCTGATCTTAATCTCATTCCTTGGCATCCACCATACCCTCTGGCTTGCCAACCTCTCTGCCATGATCAATGTCATCAATCGCCTTCTCTCAACCAAAGCCTGTCCCTTGATATTTGTCATAATCTGCCTCATCCATCTTGAAAGTCTTTCCATCTTTCCCTTCATATCAAACACCCATACTACCTCCCTTTGTCTCCTTTCTTTTTTTAAATGTTTATATTTTGAGAGAGAGAGAGAGCACTAGCTGAGAAAGAGCCGGTGGGGGGGGGGGGGTGCGGGTACAGAGGATCCAGGCTCTGTGGTGACAGCAGCAAGCCAATGTGGGGCTTGAACTCAGGAACCCTGAGACCATGACCTGAGCCAAAGTCGGAAGCCCCACTGACTGAGCCACCCAGGTGCCCCCCATGTCCCTTCTTTCCCATCCTCCTAACCCACTTCATCGGCTTCTGCTGTCAGCCCTGCCTCACTGGAACACTGTATGCTAAGCCCACCCAATGGCCGCCATGATGCTGAAACCAGTAGGCTTTTTTCAGTCCCATCTTGGTTGGCTTTTCCAGAGTCCGACCATGAAGGTCCTCCCTCCTTGCAACTCTCCGTCCCTTTGTCTTTGGGACACCACCTCTCCTGGGGTTCCCTTGACCTTCTAGTGCTTCTCTTTCACAGGGGCACTCCTGAGTTCCCTGAGCCCAGGCCTGAGCCTGCTTCTCTCT